>NC_090844.1:26965000-28215000 GCF_028021215.1 Eschrichtius robustus | reverse complement strand
GTAGCACCAAATTAATTTCTGGGATTCTAGAGGCTAAACAGTCCTCAACAAACCAACCCCAGGGACATAGTTCCAAGTGCTTTGAAGTGCTCCCACCCCTGGGTATGGCAGCAGGAGAGGGTCACTCTAGACGCGTAGCTTAGAATAACGAGAGGACAGCAAACATGCATGGGACGGGTGAACGGCTGGGAATCCAAGGAAAAACCAAAAACTCCAGACAACAAATGGGATGCAGACAAGCTGAACTAAGTTGGTCTTGAAGCCTTGAAAACCCAGGAAGGTCTCTGGAGCAAGAGAATGAGGAGGTGAAGAAAAGAGAGGCTTTCACAGAAAGAGGGGTTAAGGCTACATCTGGGAAGTGAGATAAAAAATGACAAGGTCAAGGTCTTCGTTTAATTACTACATCTTTGCATTCCCATCTAATAGTTAAAAAATTTGCCTGGTGTTTCTTACTGAGGAGTTTGAGTTTCTTCCAAACCTCCAGCCATGGACTATCAGCCTTTCTTTCTTTGGGAAGGATAGCCACCTCACATAAAGTGCCAAGGAGGAAAGGACGCCCTCCTCACCAGGATCAGTTAAATCACCACAAACAGGGGAGCAGCCTTTATAATCAGCACGCTCTCTCCAGCTAATGGGCACCTGCCGAGGCTGTGCCCTGCCCTGAGACAGGCAGCATGGGAGAAGGAGGCGATGCTTACTGAACTCCACTAAGTGCCCAGCATCATGATAAGCCTTTAGCCTATTCCCTCTTTACATTTCCGCAGTGCCCTGACGTAGCAGAGGCTACTGTATCCCCACTTTGCAGAAAAGAGAACTGACTTAGAGAGTCATTTGTCAATAATCACACAGCCTGTAAATGCAAGATCCAGGGTTTGAAGCTAGATCTGTTTTACACCCAAACCAGCACTTTGCACAGGTCCCTCATAAAAATTCGACTCTGTTCTGGTACTTTAGGTACTTATACATAATTACGGAAATAAGACTAATGCATGGAACATTTAAGGAGAAATTAGGTGCATAACTATGATTTTTCCTTTACGTTCAAAAGGAATTCAGGGGACAGAACCATCAGTATAAGTCATAAGGAGCCAGGGACTCTTGGTGGAGGAGGTGGAATGTGATTATATCCCGGGTGCTGGTAGGATTTAAAGAACAAGAACGGAGGTGGATTAGTCAGGCTGGGGAAACATTCCCCTCTACCCAATCAATAACACGTTATTTATAGTGTGTGATGAGAGTTTTATGGCCACATCAATCACCGTGTACACAATCTGAGTTAGACTTCCTAAATTTGTAGGAGGTACCGCATATAGAAAATCATCTTGATGACAGTTGATAATTCACATTTCTTCTGTTTCTGCAGAATGCAGAAGCATGCCTTTTACCTGTCAGAGACGTAAGAGTCCTGAAAGTCATCTCCTGCGTCGAATAGGAAAGAAGCCTTAGAGGGGTTTTTATTGTTATTGTTGTGGCTGCTTTTTTAAATTTGCACTTAAATAAAAGAGGGAATGAGAGGACCAGGAGAAGGGAGAGCTGGCAGGTGAAGGGAAAGGGAAAAGGAAGTAAGATTACAAAAAAGTTTGTGAGGACAGAAAGCAGCCTGGAGCGTGACACCCATATTGGACATTTTAAAGTTAGGCTGCATAAACAAAAATAAGGAACTAGGCTGTAGACAAGAGGACTTGGTTTATATTTCACAGCTTTGATTTGAGACAAATGGTGGATGATCTACTTTGAATAGTGCAAGAGAGGAGAGAAAACCCTAAATCAGCACATTCAGGTTCCAGGTGGAGTAACTTTGATATGTCTGAGCTCCCCTGTCATGTGATGGGGAGACCTATGAAGCAAAATATGCCAATCATGTGGCAATCAGTTCTCACTGAAGAAGCATGATAAGCTTAGAAGGTCAGAAATGTGTTCAAGCTAATGTGGAATTTATATATATATATATACACATACACACACAACTTATACATGTGTGTATATATGTGTATATATATGTGTGTGTGTATATATATATTATTTTTTTTACTTTCTCCATCCTGTAATATCTAAACCCATCAGCTTTCTCTAGGCTGCAAATGAAGATAAACACCATCTCAAAATGGTTCAAGATCATCATATTTATAAAGCAGAGAGTTCCCCATCCAAACCTTAATATGTGCTATGATTTAATCTAGGCATCACGGTGTTTTTAGGGTACCTGGGGCCTCTTTTAATGAGCTAAGGTAAGACACTCAAACAGAAATGCGCATCATGAAAGAATAAGTTTACACTCACAGATCCCTAGAAACAAGAGGCAAAGGCACCCAGGGCCACAGGGGGAAGCACCAGGGTCAGGAGGCAGAGGGGGCAGGGGGGAATGTGGGCAAGAGCCTTTATTGTGGTTTCCACAGGAAGGAATCAGAGAGGCAGGGAAAAAAGATTTAGAGTTGGCAAGTTTGCATCGTTTCAGTGGGCTCCGGGACAGAAAAGCTGTCCCTACTTGTCTGGTACTGGGTTAGGGCAGGGGGATATGGGTCAGCAGTATAAGAGCTTGATGAAAGAAGTGGTTGGGGATAAAGCTCTGGATCGGTTGGTTTGCATATGAAAGGCATGCTCTTGGGCCAGCTGTTTGCTATCTCTAGGAATTAATCAGCCCTGGGCAGGGCAGTCCCTCCAGGGTCAGCAAGACCCTAAGATGTCAGAGCATCAAATACAAACACTTGAAAACACGGTTATTACACATGGACAACCACACAATTGTTTTGGAAAGCATAACAGTAGGCCACAGACCCCCACCACGAAGGTCAAAATTGATCTCACCCCATTCATGTCAGGAAGTCTGGCAACCTCTCATTCAGACTAAACACAGCTGAAAGGAAAATGTTGAAGTCACGATTTCAGCATTACGATGGCTCAGTCTCAAGTCCCTCACAGAGGTTCCCCATGGGTTTGGAGAAGCAGAATGAATATCAACCAAGTATTATCCAAACACAGTGTATTTTGCTTCAGGTAGCATCAGCGTATCAGGTTTCTTTAAAAGGCCACAAGTGACTTCACTACCCACCCGCCACCGCCATCCCCACCCCCCACCCCCAAAAAAGTATAGTGTCTCTCTGGATTAGGCCTTTTTCTTCTAACGTGAGGTCTTTAGCCTCGTCAAACCATCCCCTCTAGGAAAACCTTTGGGAAATCATAAATATTTTGTCTCTATTATACTTTTCTCCACTGTAACAAATAACTATTGATTAAAATAAAAATCTTAAATAGTATATTCTCTTGCAAATCTTCACTATTGCTCTCTCCAGTGATGTATTATATATATGCATAAATATATATATATACATGTAAAAATGTATGTGTGTGTGTATATACACACACACACACACACACACACACACGAGAAACCACACCTGAGAAACATCCATTTAAAACGGCTCTATTTCAGGACACCTCCACCCACCCCCCTGCACTGAAGTTCATCCAACAGTGTTACAGAGATAACCATCTATTTCTCCATCTCAAGAGATGGCAGCTAACTTATTCATAGGAAATGCTGCAGGGGAAAAAAAATCCCAGGCAAATAGAAGATGGCATCTCATAAATAAGACTAGCATTGTACCTGATAACTTGTGTAACTAATAGGCACGGAAAAGTCCAACCCTTTAAATTATTGTGCGATTATAACTATCAGCCTTTGTTATGGGGGAGAGTCCCACAGAAGATAAAAATATGACTATGGAACCGAAATGCTAATAAGCTTTCTACGCTGTGGATGGTTGAGTTGTAGAGAGACGAATGTTGGCAACGGATGAGTAATTGCTCTGCATGTACTAAACATAACAGAGCGGCACAGAACTTCATCATTTGTCAGCTTTATTTGTTTAAATGAGAAAAAATGCTGACAGCACTTATTGCTATAATCCCCTTATTTATCAGATAGGAAACACCAGTTACTCTTAGCAGGTCTAATCCTGTTGGGAGAATAAAAGGGAATTTTCAAACTAATTGAAGGTATATGTTTCACTGTTCAAAGAAGAGAAATACGGAAGGAAGGAGGAAAGAAATGGAGAGAGAAAGAGGATGAAAATTATTTATTTCTGGTCAACTTCTAATAAAAGGGCTCTAGTCCTAGTCCCAACTTATTCTGTAGAAAAGAAAAGAGTTCCGGAAGAGAACTTAATATTCGGCACCATGCCAACTGCAGAAGAGTGCCCACTAACAGCTGTCGCCCTGCCTTTGAGCTACTGCTTATTATCACACTTCTACGAAGTTCATCAGGAGCACCCTGCCGTGGTTATTGCTGCCAACCAGTTCTCAGATGCACACTCATCACAACTTGATGTCCAATCTTTGGAAGTTCTCTGTAGTAGGATACTCGGCTTACTAAAGTAAATAACTCGATTCAAGAAAAAAGATGAGTATCCCTCTTCCTCCTGCCGTATTCCCAAACCACACCAAAGCAGTAAGAGGCTAGCAGACTAGGCTTTGGTGAATTGTTTTCTCACCCTCATCGCTGCGCCTGTCTCCCTGGACCATTTTAGCCCAGTGTTATACCTACTCCGTGCCTGGTTTTTTTTTTTTTTTTTTGCACTGTGATGTTTCATGACTGGGGATTAACCCAGAGAATGAGTCTATGTAATTAGCTTCCACAGACAAAGCCCCAAAGAACTATTCTAATACAACTTCACTGAGTAGCATGGGGCCTTGCTCAATTTGGGGAGAGAGAAAAAAAAATCAAACAGCCCATGAAAAGCAACCATCTCCTATTCAAGAACCTTCTCTAATAGACCGTCATCTCCTTAGGTATGTCAGTACCTCTGATGCCTGGATTTGGCTCTGAGATAGCCCCACCTTACTCCACTGTTTCCTAAGAAGACGGAAAACAGTCCACTCAGCTGGAAGAAGTGAGTTCACCACTTACATAAGATGTTTTTCATTTGTCTCTTACTGGCCCAGGTTTAGAGCCTAGAAAATAGGCTTGAACAATAAGTTCCCCCATATTTTGAGCAACATATTATCATTACTGATTAATTATTATACCATTTGTATGGCCCTTTACTTTTATTAATGTCATCACATACATTATCTTATTTCATCTTAAAACCATGCTATTATTATTCTTATGATTATAATTATTATTTTGCTGCAGCTTCCATATCATAGGAAATAGATCAAAGATGTCATACAGTTTACAACGTATATTATTTTCGAAAAGTTGTATTGAGTGCCTCATATGTGCTTGCCATTTTGCCAGGTGTTGAAGATACTGTGACAAAGTCAATGATCAAGATTCCTGTCCTCAAGGAGCTTGCAGGCTAGATGAGGAGACACTTCAACCTGTCCCAATGTGATGTGACAGTTGCTATGACAGAGCACAGACTGCTACAAGATCACACAAGAGGGGCTTCTAACCTCTCCAAAGCCTCACCAAAAGCTTCTGGGAATGGCTGCCATCCTACCTATGACTCGAAGGCTCCGTCCCCACCCCCAATATTTAGCTCAGTGTCTAGGGCGAGGCTCTGGTAAAGACACATGAATCTGATCCATATTTGGAGTTTTAAAAACTTTGAGATACAAGAAACCTTTTCAGGGAACTGTGCCTCCATTTCTTGGGGGAGCTTAGATGTCTTCAAGCCAACATGCTACTGAAAGTAGCAAATTAAATGTAGATAATTAAAAGGCAGAACCATATTTCATTTTACCGGCAGATGCTTAATTAGGGCTAAACGTCTTTTGCCACTTCATCCTAGCAACAAGATTAAAATGTATTTTGATAAAAAAAAATAGTCCTCCTTTGAAAGTGCACAATGCCTAATGAATACTCTTTAGTTTCCCCTGGATAATAACCGCTCCACATATTCCTCAGAAGCACTGCAAGTTCAGTCTTAAGTACAGAAACTAAGAGCACACCCAAGCTCTCCAGTTTCGTCCTCACCGGAGATTAAAATTAATCAGCACAGAGATGTCTGGCAGAGGAAAGCAAATTAACTCGGTAGTGTCGTCTGATAACAGAGAGCAGGGCAACTCAAAAGGCAGAAGTGGAGAGGGGAGGGTTAGTTAGAAGACAGCATCCCCTGAATGACTCACTCAGACCTCATACTCACAACTTGTGGGAACCACACTCATGATTTCCAACCTTGCTGCCCCAATCAATGGCTTTCCACTCCTGCAGTCACTAAAACTACTTCCTGTTAGTAGATCATCCCCTGAGATCAGGGCATACATCCTACCAATTCTTTCTCCCATGGTGACACCAGGGGCTCTGAGAATAACAAAGATGAAATGTAAACTGAGGGAGTGAACCACAGGCAAATAAAATGTCATTCTACAAAAGACAATGATTTACCTGTTAATAGTACTAGCCCCTTTATCTTTTTGGAACTGTAAAAGTTCATAATTTTCTCTTTGTTTTTGGAAGCATAATCACCAGCCACTTACCCCATTTAAAAAAAAATTGCAGTTTTATATTTATCATTTTGAAGGCTAACCTTGATAGCGTAACTTGCTATACACCAGACCCTGACCAAGGTATGTCATGTATATTAGGTTCTACGACCCCTGCTATAGTTCCCTGGGGTGGATGTACTTGTAACTGCCATTTCATACATGGGAAAACCGAGGCGAAAGGATGCTAAGGAAAGTATCTACCTTAACACGTCTGTAAATGGAGAGCCAGATCTCAAAAATGGAGGTATCATCTTGCACTAATATCCATGCTCTTAACCACCAGACCATCTTTTTTTTAATATCCTTATAATTCCCACTTCAAATTAGAAAAAAAAAAAAAAACATTTAGAATGTTGTATGAACAAAAAAGACTATAAAAAAGTCCAAAGACACTCTTCAAGAGTTTAGGGTTTAGAACAAATCTCTGGCCAATATCAGGAAGTTACTAAATTGCATAAAATGGTTAGCTGCCTTCTATCTCTGCTATGAATGAAATGATAGTAAACGGTCTCTACCTTTTTGTAGGAAAGGCTTAAATTAGACACAAGGTCTTCATGCTCTGTCACAAGTTTTTGGAAGGAATTCATAATATTTTCCTGAAAACCTTTTTAGAATATGTCAGTCCTCTCTGAGCAGCAAAGTGATGAACAGGATGAAATCTGGGGTGGGGTCGGAGAATGTTTCTATAGTTGTGGGTTTTAAACCCACAAACTGTCAATGGAACACTTCAGAGACGGATTACTGCTGTGTTCTGCGGTCTCAAATATATGCTTCCCAAATGCACCTTGGTGATTTGTGAATCTTTGAAGGTAACTTCAAATTAATGGTTTTCTGGAGGATACTATATTCACATCCCCATCACCAGCAAAGTTCTTAGATACAAACTTTAAAGATTTAATACATTTTTTATTCTACCCTTCTCCCTTTTCTCAACACAATCCATTAAACTTTTCTTCCCAGAGAGTGACTCCAGTTGTTTAAGGAAATCACACATAATGAAATCCCTGAAATGATATTATTTAAGAAGAAAAATTAGTTTACTGGAGTCGAGACTTTTCCCATAACACATTGAAATAAGCATTATTTCACTCATTAGACTTCGGTATCTCCAAGGTAGAATAAAAACCATGGAGCCTTGGAGCCTTGTTAAGGGAACTCCATTTTTACTGAACAGTAAAGAAGTGGTTTAGCTTATTGATAACTCAAGCTTCCCACAGGCTACATTATCCTGATTGTCAAGGATGGGTTTTGCTGGTTGTTGCTGTTTTTCTGTGTGTGTGTGTGTGTGTGCATGCGTGCACGCGTTTGTGCATTACTGAACAATTCACCCCTTTCTCAGGGGCATGATTCCTGAATTGGGATTGCCTCTCAACTCCAGATGTTAACAGAGGAAAAATACAAGGAAGAAGACTTCCCATATTTCCAAATGAAATGAGGCAGAACAAATGAAAGAGGATCGCTCGGCTTGTGCAGAGAACTAAAAGTGTACATTACTAAGAGGTATAGCCATGTCTGTGCAAACACAGTAACTCACGTCAAATAAATTGTGCTTTCTGCAGGAAAGAACTCTAGCTCTGGGTTTTCCAAGCTAAATTGCATGAAAACATACAATCCTTTTTCTTCTTATTTGAACTGTTAGATGACGGGGCCAAATTGCCAGAAAGACCAAAGGCAGTTTGCAGCCTTTAACAACTGAAAGGACTTATTGTTCCAATTTGGAAATACAAAAGATTCTGTGTCGACTCCCAACACTCCCAGGTCCTATGTATTTCCCATTAGTTCTGTGAAGAAAGAAAACCTGTAAGTAAAAAGAATCAAAGCTCCCTAGGATTTTAGAAATAGAGACCATGTTGGCCAAAGATATTGAAGCAGTTACTTTCAACTTCTTAAAAGAGCATGGAACATTCTCTACCTCTGGTCAAACGTGGTCCCATTATCCTTGGCCTCTCGGTATCATTCACTCCCCACTGGAAGGGCAGGAATTATTTTTCAGACTCCATCAAAAGCCATTAAGGCTGTAAAGGTAGTCAATCCCTGTGCTCCAGCGCCACGCTGAAGAACCCAGGGGAAGTAATGCATCTCTTTTTCAATACCTGAGGCCATTTCGTTTCCAACCTTAATTACACTTATGCATTAGTTTTGGGTCTAATATCTCCACTCATCTTGCTCCAGTTTCCACTTTTCCACTATTACTACAGAGTTTAGGAAACATAATTGCAGTGTGTGGTAGACAGTGATTTTCATTAACCAAACAGAAGAAAAACGGTTTTAGGGAGAGACATTTCTTTCCTATTGATTCAGTCAAAATGACTTGGAAGAAACGGTTGTGCTTATTAAATTCTTTTCCAAAAGGTAGCTGTTAAAATTCTTTCTCAACAGCTTATTTTTTAAATCGGTGTATAATCTCTTCAGATTTTGTCGTTTATGATTTTTTTTGTTCTTCCCAGTTCCTTTGAAATTTGTGACTTTTATTGGTCTTATTTTATTTTATTTTTTTTACAGGAAGCAAAGAGGGGAGTCTTTTACATGGAGGCAGAGAATGTAATCAACGCTGCTATCTGCAAGACATGGAGTTGCCCAGCAATGCTAAGGGAATTAAAAGGGAGAAGCAATAACAAAAGAGAATGTTGTGAAATTACAAGAGGGTAGAGTGTTAAATTGGCCTGCAATACTTATCAAGAGGTCTTTAAATGAGAACGGATATAGGATTTTCTAGCAGTGGTATAAAAAAATAGTTGATCATTTTTCAATGTTCTTCCTATCTTTTATTTGGAGCAGTTTACCCTAAGGGGTTCTGCTATTTTAAGTTCATTACTGGGCAAAATCTAGGGCAGCAATGTCTGAGGATAAAACACACAGCCCCAAACAATGATCTTAGACTTTTCTCCTTGCTAATGTGATTACTAATATTAACTGCATTACCCTTTTGCTTCTGTTAAAAGATTAGTTTTTATTTCTCCATTCACTCATTTATTCATTCAGCTATTAAGTCTGATTTGTTGAAGTTTCTCACATCAGATATCTAGTTCTTATTTCTGTGGCCATTGCTCGAGAAGCAGACCTTACTTTCTCAACTGAATTATCCCAGTCTCCTAACTTCCCCATTCCTACTTCTCCTTACCATTCCAAAGGCTTCTGCTAGATTCACCTTCTGAAGCATAGCTTCAAAGCCACTGCATTCCCATGTGTCGATATAATCAATCCCCACCATTAGCAAAATAGCCATAAAATTAATTAAAAGACTCCTTGCTCTGATATTTGAGGTCTTTTATGCCACTGATTGAGCTGTTTTCCAGCTATCAGCTGCTGTCTCCTACATCTATTTCATATTTCAACCAAACCAAGCTGAGTGCAACATACACTCAGCTTTCTTTCATTTGCTAATGTTGACCTTTCAATCGCTAATGTTGACCTTTCAATCGCTAATGTTGGCCACTGAGACTCTTCACTCCCCCATAGGGTTTAGCATCAATTATGCCTAATTGAATTACATATTCATCAATGTCCCTTTCAAATACTATAGCTTCCACACCTTTCCTAAGAGTCCTAGTTGGACATGATTTTTTGTAAAATCCTCCCTAGCGCCATCTACCTCTCTTCAGACATTTATCATAACTTCATTTGTACTGCACTTACAGGTGTATTGGTCTTACACCTATTAGTTGCTATGAAGGTCTAGAGATCAGTGTTTGCCTCCTACCCTTCTTAGAATACTCTGGAAGGCCTAGCCTAGTGTATTAAACAGCATTGGTATACAGTTAATAAATTAAGCCATCTTGAAACTTCTTAATTATACTCAGGCTTTTTGACTTATTCAAAATCTGACATCTAGTGAATAAGTTCAGAACTAATAAAATCAATAATCTAGGGTGACACCAGATTGGACTTAGGATGAGGCTAAATTTTCAGTTAGTCTGAGGAGACAAAGTACAAAAGCATATACTCTTTCTGTTATATGTTAAAATATAAAAGTTATAAAATTTTAAAGTTGAGTCAAATGATCTTACTTTCAGATCCAGCACAAGCCCATAGTTTACTTAATTTCTTTGAGCCTCAGTTTCCTTATCTATAAGAAGGCAGTGACAGCATTATTTACCCCAGAGAGCTATTGAAAAAACAGTAAAATAATGTCTATCAAATGCTTAGATAAGGCCTGGTATATAGTAAGTGCTCAACAAACATTAGCTAGTATGATCACTATTCTCATCATAACTCCTCATCAGCCAAATTAGCCAAGCCAATAAAGATGGTCCTGAAATTCTTTTATACTGGAGATCCTATCCAAATTTGGTCTTCTAATTTGGGCTCTATCATTACACAGTAATCAAAAGAACTTAAAGAGGACACAGAAACCACCAACTGTGGAGAATGAAGCACACAAAAATAATATCCAGGAGGAAAGATTAGAGAAACTGAATTTATGCTGCTTAAAAAAGGTGTTTGGTGAAAGATTTATGTCTTGAAAAAGTATTTAGAATTCAGAAAAATGAAAACAGTGAATGCTGGTTTTATTTACAGTGAGAATATTAACTTCCATACAAAATTAGGTCTTAAAGTTATATAGAGCAGGAAAATAAAAAACTCTACCATATTGGAGTACACTAGGCAAGGGAGCTGTGGAGTCATTTAAAGATATGACTGTACGTGATATTCCAAAGATGATGTTACTATGACCTCATTCAAATGAGGTAATGGGGGTGGCTTAAGCAGTCATATAACCATGTGAGAATCTGAGAAGCTACCATAGGTGGTTCTGATTGCTTCCCGTTCTTACCTGAACTCTCGTCCAGACTCTCCTCAGAGACATGCTCATTTTGATGGACCCACTCGCCATTGCATTTGAAGAATATCTGCATGGCTGGCCTTGCTTTGCACCTCAGTGCAATGGGGTTGCTCTTGATGATATAAGCATCGCCCGGCTCCTCTATGAAATGAGGCAGTGTCCCAGGAGCTGATGGGATGGATTCAGGGAGGACTTCGCCATTGTCAGTTCCTGTGAAATTGAAGAAGATATTAGAACACAGTCTACAATGGCAGCACATACATCAGGCCAAAAAGAACAACCTGCTTTAATAATCTGTGCTGGAAAACTTTGCATCCTAACACAGCATGCTTGTAAGGCCTGTGCAGATGAATTATCTTCTAGAGATTGAATCAGCATGATATGGTACCTTTAGACAGACACACATTCAGTATTACTGGACGAGTGAAAACAATGAATAGGAGACCCCCTCAAACTACAATTTTGAATCTGCCTTTGCTGAAAGACCTGAGATAAACATCTGTGGGGTGACAGGCTAAATCTTAAGATTCAGTCTGGTGAAGTGTTCAATGAGGGGCCCAAGCTGCCTCAAAACTTTGAAATAATGGAGGGAATAGATTTGGTTTTCCCATAAATGAGTGTAAATAATGGTGACGTTGGTGGAGGATGGTCGATCATAAGACATGTCCAAAAGATTCCAAACTGTCCACTTTCTTTACCTATGAAACTGTGGAGATTGTCTGGTATTCTACCTTGGATAGCGTTTCTTCCCGAAATTTACTAAACCTTCTAAAAGGAATACACATTTCTTCTGCTTGTCTTTGACCATCATTCTTTACGCCCAGCACTCCTGACCCCAAAAGCTACCTCACTTTTAAGGCTAAGAACTAAAACAAATCACTACAAGCTGTAAGTTTTTAGTTTAATATCTATAGTTACATCTGTTCAAAGGGAAGAAACAGATGTGTCTCCCCAAGTATAGGGAACTGATGAGTGGAGAGAAACAATATGAAAAGGAAAAAGCATAAGCCAAGACTTTGCTTCATTGTCTCTTCACTCCATTTAGCAAGGACTTAAGTCCCAGGAAACTAGCACAGAGTCAAGGGAAGAAAGATGCAACTGCTGAGCAATGAGGAGCATAGCCAAGAGAAACCCTATCTTGTGCCTTCCCATGGCCATTCCAGAGAAAGAACAAAGCAAGCAAAGATTTCAATAACCAGATCAACTATGCCCCAAAGAGGATTACTCCCATTCAAAGCAAATCAGTCTTTAGGGCTAAGCTGGAGAAAGGGACCAAATGAAACTACTGGAACAACAATCTAGTTCAACAGGAGAGAGCCTGGAGACCAGGTGCATTCTGTGTCCTAACCCGGCTTTCTGGGTGCCATCAGTGCAATTCTGAACAAACAGAGCCTCTTATTATTCCCACTCAAGTCAATAACCTAAATGAGTAAGCACTGTCAAGGATAAACATAATTCACAATATTAGGGGGAATGTCCTGTTTTAAGAACCTGTAGAGAGAATTAGTAAATGTAAAAGAGGGGGGACTAGGACACAGGATGAATGACTGCCTATAATTATATGTTTGTGTAAGGAAGAAAATAAAAGACACTGAGTTATGAAAAAGACTGCTTGCCAACTGTAATACATAAGCACTATGTCATGCCACTGAAATGAATTAAACACAATAGTTTGATTCTCCAAACTTTTTTTTTTCATTAAATGTATCAACTTAAGGGGGGGGGAACGCCTCACATATTAAAGAGTTTGAGATTTATAAGCTTTCAAGTGCATTTGTAATAGAAAAGTTAAGTCACGCTAATAGAAAAGCTAACTCACAGAAGGTCCAAAAAAGCATCATAAAGCAAATATTCCAAATAATAAGAGAGCAAACAGTTTAAGTTATAAAAGTTAGATAAACTCCCTCAGAAAATAAAATGTGTACATATCACATGGAATAAGAAGGGTTTCAGGATAGAATCTGAGAGGTATTTTTTTTTAATGTTTTAAATTATATTTACAATGGACTTCATAAAATATATCACATATTAACTCATTTTGTTACTGACTGCTCACAGCAATTTCCATCTTCAATAAATACCAAGTCCCCTCAGGCTTCTATAAATCCATGCATTAGAGGAAATGACAAAGGTATTAGAAGATTTTATGTGGGCATCAAACAGCTCACACTCCCATCAGGGGCTTGAGTTCTGTCCAAAGTAATTCACTGTTGCAGAAAAGGGTCACCTGATAAAGAATATATGCAGAGCCCCATGGTGGTAGCCTGAGTGAACACGGGTGTAAGTGCTAAATGCTGAATGAGGTGTTTTTGCTTAATTAGTAACAATGCATAAATGTCAGAAGTAACTACTGACATGGGGTGGCAGTCACAAAAAACCAATTTGTAAGTAAATAGTGAGACCACATTTAACCAGCTTAAGTAAAATGACATACAAAGGTATTGGATGATAAGATAAATCGAGTTTTAACCATCTGAGTCACAAAACAGAGAGATCTGAAAGCAATTAGGTTACCTTCCTGCTATTTTAGTAAATACCCATTAGATAAAATAACAAGTTCAGTCTTCATCTAAAACAGAGAGCAGGAGAGTGGAATGGGAAAACTGGCTGTAAGTGTCCTGGCTATCTCAAGGACCTCCATTAAGAATCAATCAATCTTACAACACAGAAATAGACTCACAGACATAGGAAACAAAGTTATGGTTACCAAAGGGAATATGGGGTGAGGGGAGATAAATTAGGAGTTTGGGATTAACATATATACACTACTGTATATAAAATAGGTAAGCAACAAGGACCTACAGTATAGCACAGAGAACTATACTCAATAACTTGTAATAGCCTATAATGGAAAGAAATCTAGGTACAGAGCAAAACAAAACAAAACAAAAAATATATATGTATAACTTTGCTACACACTTGAAACTAACACACCATTGTAAATTAACTATACTTCAATTTTAAAAAAAGGAAAAACAATTTACAAAAGAACCAATCAATGTTCAGAGGAGGAAAAAAAGAGGCAGAATGTAACACTCTATCTTAACTATTACTGAAGCCACGTTGATATAATATATGTATAGGAAACAGGCCAGGGTCCAGGAAAGCAAAAAATAACAAAAAAAATCAATTTATGAGGGTAAGAGTGGAAAGGTGAGACACTGTGGGTATACATTTCTATATGTATTACCATTTACTTGCATCCTAAGAAATGAAATACAGTAAGTGAAAATAGAAAAGTTACATATTTTCCTTTTTTTTGTTGTTTCCTTTGTATGTATAGTGAAGTGTTAGGAGTGGTGTTTGCCTTATACTGATCCCTCTCCCCCCTCCCCCTCTCCAGGATCCTCACCAGGCTCAGACTTGAATTGCTGGTATAGCAGTGCCCTGCCCTTCACATGCCTCCCTTGCAACAAGAAGGCTGCTACCCCAGGAAAGCAGCCCCTTCTTAACCCACCAGGCTGGGAAGTTGCCAACAGAAGTTCCAAGCTGGGGTGTAGAAGTTGCTGACAACCAGATTGATTGGTTCGAGATGGAGGAGGAGAAGGACGTGCTCTCACTCCCTCATGCGAGAGCACCGGAATCACAACTAACTGCTGAACCATCATCGACAGGAAGACACTGGAACTCACCAAAAAAGATACCCCACATCCAAAGACAAAGGAGAAGCCACAGTGAGACGGTAGGAGGGGCACAATCACAATAAAATCAAATCCCATAACTGCTGGGTGGGTGACTCACAAACTGGAGAACACTTATACCACAGAAGTCCACCCACTGGAGTGAAGGTTCTGAGCCCCACGTCAGGCTTCCCAACCTGGGGGTCTGGCGACGGGGGGAGGAATTCCTAGAGAATCAGACTTTGAAGCCTAGTGGGATTTGATTGCAAGAGTTTGACAGGACTGTGGGAAACAGACACTCCACTCTTGGAGGGCACACACAAAGTAGCGTGCACATCATGACCCAGGGGAAGGAGCAGTGACCCCATAGGAGACTGAACCAGACCTACCTGCTAGTGTTGGATGGTCTCCTGCGGTAGGGGGGGTGGGAGGGGGTGGCTGTGGCTCACTGTGGGGACAAGGACACTGGCAGCAGAAGTTCTGGGAAGTACTCCTTGGCATGAGCCCTCCCAGAGTCCACCATTAGCCCCACCAAAGACCCTGGGTAGGCTGGTAGTGCTGGGTCACCTCAGGCCAAACAACCAACAGGGAGGGAACCCAGCCCCACCCATCAGCAGACAAGCACATTAAAGTTTTACTGAGCTCTGCCCACCAGAGCAACAGCCAGCTCTACCCACCACCAGTCCCTCCCATCAGGAAACTTGCACAAGCCTCTTAGACAGCCTCATCCACCAGAGAGCAGACAGCAGAAGTAAGAAGAACTACAATCCTGCAGCCTGTGGAACAAAAACCGCATTCACAGAAAGACAAGATGAAAAGACAGAGGGCTATGTACCAGATGAAGGAACAATATAAAACCCCAGTAAAACTAAATGAAGTGGAAATAGGCAACCTTCCAGAAGAAGAATTCAGAATAATGATAGTGAAGATGATCCAGGACCTCGGAAAAAGAATGGGGGCAAAGATCGAGAAGATGCAAGAAATGTATAACAAAGACCTAGAAGAATTAAAGAACAAACAAACAGATGAACAATACAATAACTGAAATGAAAAATACATTAGAAGGAATCAACAGCAGAATAACTGAGGCAGAAGAACGGATAAGTGACCTGGAAGACAGAATAGTGGAATTCACTGCCACAGAACAGAATAAAGAAAAAAGAATGAAAAGAAATGAAGACAGCCTAAGAGACCTCTAGGACAACATTAAACGCAACAACATTCGCATTATAGGGGTCCCAAAAGGAGAAGAGAGAGAGAAAGGACCCGAAAAAATATTTGAAGTGATTACAGTCGAAAACTTCCCTAACATGGGAAAGGAAGTAGCCCCCCAAGTCCAGGAAGCACAGAGAGTCCCATACAGGATAAACCCAAGGACAAACAAGTCGAGACACACAGTAATCAAATTGGCAAAAACTAAAGACAAAGAAAAATTATTGAAAGCAACAAGGGAAAAACACCAAATAATATACAAAAGAACTCCCATAAGGTTAACAGCTGATTTCTCAGCAGAAACTATGAGCCAGAAGGGAGTGGCATGACATATTTAAAATGATGAAAGTGAAGAACCTACAAACAAGACTACTCTACCCAGCAAGGATCTCATTCAGATTCGATGGAGAAATCAAAAGCTTTACAGACAAGCAAAAGCTAAGGGAATTCAGCACCACCAAACCAGCTCTACAACAAATGCTAAAGGAACTTCTCTACGTGGGAAACACAAGAGAAGAAAAGGACCTACAAACCCAAGACAGTTAAGAACAAACCCAAGACAGTTAAGAAATTAAAGATGATACAAACAGATGGAGAGATATACCATGTTCTTGGACTGGAAGAAACATTGCGAAAATGACTATACTACCCAAAGAAATCTATAGATTCAATGCAATCCCTATCAAGCTACCAATAGCATTTTTCACAGATCTAGAAAAAGAAATTTCACAATTTGTATGGAAACGCCAAAGACCCCGAAGAGCTAAAGCAATCTTGAGAAAGAAAAACGGAGCTGGAGGAATCAGACTGGAGGACTTCAGAGTATACTAAAAAGCTACAGTGATCAAGACAATATGGTACTGGCACAAAAATAGAAATACAGATCAATGGAACAGGATAGAAACCCCAGAGATAAACCCACGCACCTATGGTCAACTAATCTATGACAAAGGAGGCAAGGATATACAATGGAGAAAAGACAGCCTCTTCAATATGTGGTGCTGGGAAAACTGGACAGCTACATGTAAAAGAATGAAATTAGAACACTCCCTAACACCATACACAATAATAAACTCAAAATGGGTTCGAGACCTAAATGTAAGACCAGACACTATAAAACTCTTAGAGGAAAACATAGGAAGAACACTCTTTGACAAAAATCACAGCAAGATCTTTTTTGATCCACCTCCTAGAGTAATGGAAATATAAACAAAATTAAACAAATGGGACCTAATGAAACTTTAAAGCTTTTGCAAAGCAAATGAAACTACAAAAAAGATGAAAAGACAACCCTCAGAATGGGAGAAAATATCTGCAAACGAATCCACGGACAAAGGATTGATCTCCAAAATATATAAACAACTCATGCAGCTCAATACTAAAAGAACAAACAACCCAATCCAAATATGGGCAGAAGACCTAAATAGACATTTCTCCAAAGAAGACATACAGATGGGCAAGAAGCACATGAAAACTGCTCAACATCACTAATTATTAGAGAAATGCAAATCAAAACTACAATGAGATATCACCTCACACCAGTTAGAAAGGGCATCATCAGAAAATCTACAAACAACAAATGCTGGAGAGGATGTGGAGAAAAGGGAACCCTCTTGCACTGTTGGTGGGAATGTAAATTGAAACAGCCACTATGGAGAACAGTATGGAGGTTCCTTAAAAAACTAAAAACATAACTACCATATGACCCAGCAATCCCACCACTGGGCATATACCCAGAGAAAACCATAATTCAAAAGGACACATGCACCCCAATGTTCACTGCAGCACCATTTACAATAGCCAGGTCATGGAAGCAACCTAAATACCCACTGACGTACGAATGGATAAAGAAGATGTGGTACATATATACAATGGAATATTACTCAGCCATGAAAAGGAACGAAATTGGGTCATTTGCAGAGACATGGATCTATCTAGAGACTGTCATACAGAGTGAAGTAAGTCAGAAAGAGAAAAACAATTATCACATATTAACGCATATATGTGGAACCTAGGAAAATGGTACAGATGAACCAGTTTGCAGGGCAGAAATAGAGACACAGATGTAGAGGACAAACGTATGGACACCAAGGGGGGAAAGTGGCGGGGGGGCGGGGATGGTGGGATGAATTGGGAGATTGGGATTGACATGTATATACTAATATGTATAAAATGGATAACTAATAAGAACCTGCTGTATAAAAAAATAAATAAAATTTAAAAAACTTTGCTGACACCCATAATTGAAAAGGATATGAAAAAATATATATATATGTGTGTAACAATCACTTTTCTGTACAGCAGAAATTAACATAACATTATAAATCAACTATACTTCAATAAAATTTTTTTTAAAAAGTTGCTGACAAATCCCATCCTTTGGAGGGGATTGGGGTGTGGGGTAGTGGTGATGACTTACTTTAATAAATGGTTTTATGGAAGACTGCATGGGTATTTTGGGCTTCAAGGTAAATTTACTTGTAATCTCAATACATTGGCCACTGCTCTATAATTCAGATTATAGTTTTAAACCTGGTTTGAGAAATGCTGATGACTGACCTGCCAACTGCCTTCTCCCACCTGGTAGAGGCATGAAAAGTCACAGACTGAGTTTACTTCTTCGCAGGTGGGAATGGCCACGTGACACCCCTCGACGGCAAATGAGTCATAAACAGAACTTTCTGAGATAGCTTTTATTTTCCTGATAAAAGGAATAAATGTGGTGGGTATCGACCTTTCTATTTTTTGTTCCTGTCTTAACTGGGGGAGATCACAAGGAAAAGTTGAAGAGGGACACAGATACCAGCTCTGACAACAGAGAGGCTGAACACACACCAGGAAGCATCTATCTCCAGATAATTTGTTATTTTTTTTAAATCAGGTTTTCTGTTTTTGCAGAAAATACTCCTCACTGATACACCCAGATCTCCCTTCTTAAAGCCAGAGCGCCAAGCTTCACTATTAAATCCCAATGCACTCAGTGTTAAGTAGTTTTGGGGAAGCTAAAAAAAACATGGAAACTATGTTAGCAGAGAGAAAAATAAGAGCTGCCATTTATTGAATGGTTACAGGTTCTGGTAATGAGGCTTCTACATGGATTAAGTCATTTAAGTTTGACACCATCACTCCAAGGTGGGGACCACAAGGACCCCCTTTTGCATTTGAGAAAACACTTCGATTACATGTCTTGTCTAACGTTATGCAGCTTAGTACGAACCTGAACGCAGATCTGACTGAAACACCTCACAATTCCATTTCAGTTCAAGTGAATGGACTCTTAGAAGTGGAATAGGGCCATACAGTGAGTGCCTGCCTTATGGCAATAATGCGCAGTGCATAAAACCAAAAGAAAATGAGAAAATGAGACATAATGTAAGTGGTGAGGAACCACAAGATAAAGTCTAATATTCATCTTAAAGATGGCTCAGTGATCCCTTTGGCTGGACTGTAATTCCAGGTCAGCATGGGTGTGTTATGGACACACCTAGAGAAGGTCTTGAGAAAATATTTTGGAGAGAATCGCACAGCAAGTACTCAACTAATTATATTCAACCGACTAGGCATCCTTGCTAAAGTCAGGAACAGAAAAAGAAGTCAAAGAATAAGCCTGTTTGAGAATAAAATAATGAGAAGGATTTTTCAACGTTGCATTTAGAAATAGTTTCATCGCTTTTAAGCAGGAATATTTAACCACTAAAACTCCAATTAAAATACAAGGAATATACCAGGACACAGTGAACTTCAGCAAAAATAAAGGAACTGGAACTGGGGTTTTTTTCATTCCATCATGTTTTTAACCATATAAAACTGCCAATGTTGGACTGTTTGAAATGTGAAATTTGTAATGGGACTGGGTACCCTGGAGCCCAAAGTCATTCCAAATTGGGGGTCATAAACCCTTGGACCATCAGTGAAGGGTGCTGGCACTCCATGGGGTTAGAGTATAAATGATGTTGAGCTTCAACAGATTTCGAGGAATTCTAAATTATTTTCATACTTTTTTGCCAAGAGTACTTTGAAATACATTTCATGTCTTTTTTTTCTCTTCTACCTCCAAAGTACTCTTATCTTCTCACTGGTACAAAACATGCAGATTTGTTCCCAAGTCCAACCAATGACCTGGCCATAAAGCAAAGTCTAAATCTGGTAAAACCAGAGAACTTTAGGATCAAGTAACCTGATTTAAAGTCTGGTTCAACTCTATTACCTTGGGTAACTTAATACTGAGGTTCCATTTTTCTCATCCATAACATGGGTGATAAAAATGTATTAGTATTTTGTGATGGTAAAGTGAGATAATATATGTAAAAAACTACAGTAAATGATAAAATGTTACATAAATTTAATTTGCCACCACTACCAACGCCATCAGCATCATTGCCTGGATAAAGAACAGCAAACAAAGGAGAGAGAATTATAATTATGATCTAGATTTCCATTCTAAAACTTATTACCCTCAAATTTATATTTCAATTTTTGTGATGGTTATTATTTTCATCCCAGTGCCCTCATGATATGAACTGTTTATAAACTATCTTTACGCTTTGCTACCCATATGTATGTTAGAGCAATCGTGTTAGGTCAAAAACTCGGAAAACACGCTGTGAGGCATTTATCTATTCAGTAAACACGTAGTGAATGGTTAAACCATACACCAGGTACATGGTTATCCTGCAAAGCAGTGTAATAATACACAATGGATTTCCTGTTGGCCAGATCCCAAAACTACTGGCTTTAACAGGCAAGCAGTTATTAAACGTAGGAAACTGCATAGTATTCCAGGGCCCCCCTCACTGCAATATTTAAATGAAGCAAGTCACCTTAGAAATAGCTCTTTAAATTCCATTCAATGTCTGGGAGCATATTTGGTCCACGGCAATATCCAAGTCAGAGCAGAAAGCCATACCAGGGAAACCAAGTTACATAATCTAAGACAACACAATAGAGCTGTGTTCTCTGCTTTTGTTTATGTAAGTATGACTTGTCTCCATATGGTTACTTAATTAGATGGGGGATGCACTGTATCCATTTAATGCAGAACAGCCGGAATTTTACATACCAAATATTTAATGCAATTTATGAAACAGACTCTTCCCCTAGGCCCCAATAAAACCTTTTTTTTAAACTCAGAAATTATCTGCCTTCTTCCCAAACTCTAATAAAAATGGAAATGTTTTATATCACTGCATGTGCGTAGTTCATGTCACCTGTGTCATTCTCATACATGGTCTAAGATATTGTTCCATTGAGCAGATCTTAAATGCTGCAGAGTAGATGGTAAACAACACTTCAATGCCTTCAAAGGAATCTGAAGAGCCCTTCTTAGTTCCTCACACAAGAAACTTCAGAATTCAGTAGAGCTTATAAAAGCACATTCATCATTCCCCAGCTTATCACAATTTACCTTAATATATTCAATCTTTTTATTAAATTGACATATGCGTACCTGCGTACTCAGGTTAGACCATGTTCTAGGTACTGGACATTGAGTCGAAAGATAACTAAGGGGACTTCCCTGGTGGTCTAGTGGTTAAGACTCCACACTTCCACTGCAGGGGGCACGGGTTCAATCCCTGGGTCAGGGAACTAAGATCCGGCATGCCATGCAGCGCAGCCAAAAAACAACAACAAACACTAAGACATAGTTAATTTCCTCAAGGAGCTCTCAGATTAAATTAGAGACAAATAATTACAGAACAATGACAAGCATGCTACCAGTATACTGGAAGTATAAACAAAATGTCACAGGGCACAGAGGAGAGAAAGCCTAACTTTCCTTGGGATGGTCTGCGGCAGGCATCGCGGGGAGGGTTACATTTCAGCATAGTTCAGGTGTAGGAGTTGAAAAGGAGAACACATGGGGAAGGCATTCCAACTGAGGTCATGGTACGTGCACACGTGTGCCATGAGGGCATGGAATGGCAGTTGAAGAGTTACGCAGAGTTAAATATCGTTTTCCTTAGAACTCACAGTTGGAAGAGTTGACTTTGACATTTGTACTAAACTATTGGAGCTACTTGGCTCTAACATCTTTTATTTCTATGCACCTTAAGTTTTCTGAGATGCAGACACAGAGTAATCAGCATATCAAAGAAAGATAGCTGTCTTGGTTTATAGCATGAGCCCTAAGGCCAGTTTAAAGTAATTCCATGTGCATGCTTTCAATGAGGAAGAAACGATGTTTGTTCTAATATGGAGGAAGGAGTTATTTTTTTTTAGCCACACTAACACAATTGACATTTCTCCCAAGACCACAGGGAAAGTTGTTTTGTTTTGGTTTTTTAAATCATCCACTATTTCAGCTCTTGCTTGAGTCATCTGCAAAACTGACTTCTGAAATTGGGTCAAAGCCAGAGATTTTATACTGGTTCTGATGGTGCCTTGTCCCTTAGTGGAAACAAGCAACGTGCAGTCAGATTCAGCATGAGACGCTTGTTCCCGTAACAACAGTTTGTCCAAAGGGATTCTAAAGTAAGAAGCCAAATTTAGCCCATGGTTTTCTATGTGTGGTGGGATTATTGATGATTTAAATTTTTATTGTTTCGCGTTTTCAACATTTTAAAATGTGTTCTTAAATAAACACTTAGAATCAGAACACACACACACACTTTTCTATTCCAGTGAAGGAATATAAAAGGCTCTGTAAACTAAACTATGGCAACATCTAGATTTTACTTCATGGTGTCTAAGTTCTAGTATATTGAAATTAATCAATCAGGACAAAAACAAACAACAAATATGTCCCGGGGGGGGAGGAACAGAAAAAATTAGACTGTAAGGTTGATAAAAATTATTCATTTTAAAATGTAAAAATAAAAGGGTAATATTTTACTGAAAACAAGTGTTCAAGATGGAGCTTAAAAATTGTTTAAGTTTTCCCCCCATAATGGATACATTTAAGTATGAGTGTGGGCCACTGATTAGGTTTCAAATTCATCTGAAAACCTAGTGGGATTTGGGAAAGGCTTTGCTTTCAGAGTGTTATCACTTTTCATTTGTAACTGACAGTTTTCAAGAGTGAGGCCATTCATAGTTATGGAAGAATGGTTGTTTTTAATGCAACACTGAATGACAGAAAACCAAACAATCCAACACCATTCTCGTATTTTTCATTCTTGGAAAATTATCTTTCAGGAAGAGTTTGGTGTTTTATGTTCTACACATTAACACAGTAGGGACTTTCAATCTTTTTATGACAAAAACAAGCAACAAAAGAGGGGAAACAAAAACATAAGGAACAGACACTAAATTCTCTTCGAAATAAATACACTTCCATTAGATGTCAGGTCACATTTAAAAAAAACTCAGACTGTGACCATTTAGTCATATATCTGAATAAATATGGGCTGATTTAACTGGAACATGGTTTGATACAACTTTTTCTATGTGACCTTGACTCAGGCAAAATAGAGTGGGAGTTCATCTTCGATAAAATCTGGGCCAACTCTCTTATCCTAGAAGTAATCGAGGCCCTCAGAGGTTCAACAACTTGCTAAAGAGCTCTAAGGAGCAGACTTGGTTGAAATCTCTCTACTGACATCTACTAGAGTATTTTCCCCATTATATATGCTGCTTTTGTCTGAGTGGGACACAAAAGATTAAATTTACAACTACATTTTGTATCACTGTCTATTGAGAAATTCTACCAAGCAAACAATCTTGTAAAATCTCTTTTATGATGACATTGTAACTTGCAAATATTCTTGTAAAATCAAATACAATGCAAAAAAATCTAACATTTTATGATGTATTTTCTACTGAAAATCATGGCTTATTATACAATGCTAAATTATAGAAAAGTACAAATAATATATGTATTTTAAAAAAAACATTGTTATCCATAGTCACCAAGTTCCCAAAGACTAATACTATTAATAATTAGGTGTATTTCATTCTCTCATCTTTCTTTTTTCAGATGTATATTTAATATTTTGGCTTTCTGTGAATAGGATATATATATATGTATGTATACTTCAAGATAGTATCTCATTTTGTCATGGTATTATTAACTTTTCATTAAACCAATCCTTAATGACTGAGAGTAGATATGTCAGTTCTGTTCTTGGTAGTTCCTTACTTTTTAACATTTCGTTGTTTCTAAGTGTTAGGTTTATAGCATTGATATTTTAATTCTCCACTTATCATCTATATCCTGATTACACATGAATATATATCTTTAGCAGTTCTCTCTGCAGCTTCAAACCTGTACATTAAATTGCCTCTAGATGTATTCACCTAAATGTCCCCATAGATCTCACAGAATTCTTATGCCTAAAACAGAACTTATGGCTTAGCCCCTCATACCTACTACTTGGCCCAGATGCCCTAAGTCAAAGAATAGTCCTAATATTCACTAAGTCCCCCAAGCTAGAACCTGGAGGTCACCTACTTTTCCTTTGCTCACTCTCCCACATCCAATTTATCACTCAGCTCTATTGGTTCTGTCTCCTAAATTCACGACCAGCTCTTCATCCCTATTCCCACTACGCTGGCCACCACCATCATTCCCCTCACTCACTACAACTGGTCCTGTCTTCATCATCATTCTTGATTGCCCTCCTTCAATCCATCCTACAAGCAGAATGAACTTTGCCAAATGCAAATTCAAACATGTCATTCTGTCTTAAAAACCCTCCAATCCTTTGGATAAGATTCTTATTTTCTGACATAGTTTTCAAGCAAGACCTTTCATCATCTGGTCTGTGCTTACGTCTCTAGCTTCATGCCAAATCACTTCACCACAAGGAGGCTAGAGGGACTATTGCTCAGTTCTTTCAGGGGTCAAATGCTCTTCATCTGGAACTGGCATCCAAGTTTCCCCTTCTGTCCAAAGTACTATTTTGGCCCTCTTTTGCTTAATAGCCCGTTCTTATCCTCAGGGTTTAGCTTAGTTGGCACATCATATATGAAGCCCTTCTGGAACAACAAAAATTCTGGGTTACCTTCCTTTTCTTTGTCCTTCCATAATGCTTTGTACTAATACATAGTTTTTCATATACATCAGTGCACCTTCCTCTAGATTTTAAGTTGCATGAAGGCAAAGAGTGTGATATTCTGAATAAATAATTACATAGATAAATGAAACTGTGATGAAACTTTTGACCATTATCTTTGCAATAAATATGTACTAAGTGCATATCACGTGTGACTAAATTTATTTTCAAAAGGACAATGCAAACTGACATTACCACCAGCATTACAGGAGTTTGCCAATTTTCTTCATCCTCACCACCGAAACGTGTTCGGGGGATATTTGTTAATTGATGGGTAAAACAAATATTGTTTAAAATATACTTTTTGATTACTAGCAAACTTGACTATTAAAGAATATTCAACTATTTTCATTTATTTTTTATGAATTGCATATTCATTTTTTTTACCATTTTGATTTTATGTTTTATAGATTTTTAGGAAGTTTAACTGTATAATCTCTAAAAGTAAAACAACTTGAATCTCAAAAATGTATAGCTTCTATTGTTTTAGTATCAAGTGCTAAGCAATACCAATAACACCTTACTTTTTATGTTATTTCCTCCCATCCATTAATTCCTTTATTCATCTCCAATTTGGAGTTACAGCAATCAAGAGATCAGTTTCACTATTCCAAAATCAACAACGCTGACAAGAATGGCTGGCTCTAGACCAAAAAAAATGGTCTTATGCAGGAAAAAAATTGACACCTTTAAAACAAAAAATCAGTATTTTATACGCGAGATTCATAAAGAATAGCAAAAGGAACAGGATTTGTCTTCCATTTCTTAATGAGACGACCTTCTTTGCACAACAAAGTCCTCCTTCTGGAAATCACCTAAGACGCTGATAGGAGGATGAAATTTTGATGCTCATGTAAAAGGCTTTAATTCCTTTGTTATTTTTCCTAATACATAGATTTAGTTGAGCCTGCTGGGATGTGGGATTCAGCAAAGACTGACAATACACCACATGGTACTAGTGACCAACAATAGAAGCTGTGTCCTGATTTGATGTGACAGTTATCTGATTGGGAGGTGGAACTTGTACAATAGAGGGGGCTTACTTTTTGCATCCTCCTTGGACAAGCTGCTAGACACCGTCGGAAACAGATTTATACCAAGTTGTATTGGAAGCACAAAATATTGTTCCTCCTGGTAACTTTTATCAAAGGGCAGCCTGATGCATGGAAACTGATGTGGGCTTTGGAGTTAGATATCTGGCCTAAGATCATATAATTCATTAGTAAGAAAACCTGGATTTGAATCTAACTGTAAGCTACTTTATCCTTCATATTATTTCATGTAGAAAGAGAATAATATAGTATTATAAGCCTATTAGGATATTATATGGCATATTAGGCAATCAATAAATAAATTATTATTAGCACATTACTATAATAATTAAACATAAACTAAGGGATGGATGGATGGGCAGAGGATGAAAAAGAAGTAGGTTTTCATCCTGTAGATTATTTTGTTTGTGAAGAAGAAACTGTCAGAGCAAGAGCCCAGTCTATTCAGCAGCACCTCAAGAAATGCCTGAAAATTTTACGTACCTTTTCCTTACAACGCTATATCTAAGATCGAAACCCAGTGGCCAATACTGGGGACCTGGATGTCCTTGGAAGATTAAGGTCACTCGTCTCTGCTGGAATGTGTTTGGACAAGAGCTTTACGTACATCGTTTGAAGACCTGAAGTTGTACCTTGAGAATCTGGCATTTGACTTAAGGAATTTCAGGGGGAAAAAAAAAGCAACAACAAAAAAGCCTACAACATACTTGAGCAGCTTAGTATTACCTAATCAGCTTAATGGCACTAGGGTGAAGCCTGGTAGGCATACTGTCAGCAAGAAGAATGGGAGAAAAAGAACACTCTAACAGAGAAGTTTAATTACTTTATGTGATTTAATTTAGCTGTCTCAGCATCCTCTTCCACGTATAAATGAATATGAGTCAATCATGTGAATATTGTTAGGCCATTCCTGTTTGCTGTTTGTCATCAGTAGGTGGACAGCTTGCAGGTACCTATAGCCTATAGCAAGCACTTAGCTTTCTTGGTACCTAGGGTCTGGGTGAGGAGAGCAGAAATTACCTGTGCTAGTATGGAACAAGTTTTAAAACTAAAAGAAACAACCAACACTAGAGTTGGTACTTTGGCGGCAGATATTAAACCATCAATTAAATGCGGCCATGTGCTCTAGAAGGAATGAGACATTCCCCAACATTTAGAGGCGACTTCCAGAGCAGCAGTGGGCAGTCCAGAGCGGAACACAGTATTCTTGTTAGGTAAGTTGGGATAGGAAGGGAGAGGAAAGAATGGGTATTGATTGATATGTTGAGACAGGCTGGGACCCAGGACCCTTTGCTGCAGTGCTTGCACCTGGACAAATATCTCCGCTAGCGTCAAAATACAAAGAAATTCTAAGGGACTAAAAATAACTGTGTGCATGCACAGTTGGGGTAAACTATAGACAAGATACAAAAAGACCAAAAACCCAACTACCACTTCTGAAGAGCCAGGAGCAAAAACAGGGTGTCTGTAGCAAAAGCAGTGTACTGCGCATGCCTCCTGCACTCAACACCCCCAAAGGGGTGGGCAAGCCACTTAAGCCACTCCTCCGGCCTGACCCATGGATACATCCCTACTCTCATCCCATATAAGGAACCAGCTCGCCCCCTCTCAGGGAGGGAGCAAGGGAATCTGTTGCTTGTTTTCACTCCCCCCTGCTACAGCAGAAGCCTCAATAAAGCCTTGCCTGAATTTCTTGTCTGGCCTCGGATCAGTTTCTATTGATTAAAGAGCGCCAAGAACCCTGGTCAATAATATCACTGCACTATCATTTTTTTCCTCCTACCTCTATCTTTTTTGTAGCCCTAATGTACATTAAAACAAGCTCACAGACATAGAGAACAGACTTAATGGTTGCCAAAGGGAAGGGGAAATGGCAGAGGGATGGAGTGGGAGTTTGGGGTTAGCAGATGCAAACTATTATATATAGGATGGATAAACAATAATGTCCTACTGTACAACACAGAGAACTATATTCAATATCCTGCGACAAACCATAATGGAAAAGAACATGAAAAAGAATGTATAGGTATGTATAACTAAATCACTTTGCTGTACAGCAGAAATTAACACAACACTGTAAATCAACTATACTTCAATAAAAGAAAAATTCTAGCACCATCAACCCAAAGGCTCTCAAACAGGAGGCCAAAGGTGTTTACAGTCGATTAGGGTTAGGATTCAACAACACAACTGCAAAAGAGAAATAAAGCACACTTAGTACCTCTATCTGAAGACAACAATGTCAAGACATTAAAAATCAGTCTTAAGACGGTGCTTAGAGTTGACAGGAAGCTAACAAGAACATTACAAGTTGCTCATTGGAAAAAACCCTAGGTAAGCGCTATGGTACCATTTCATCACTAATATATAATTCCTAGGATGCAAAACTGAAAAAGCAAATCTGACCGAATCTCAGAGCAAAATATTTTTAAATGCTAATTTTTAGAATTAGAAGTATATAAGGTTATTTGGATTAGTGGGGGGTTGTGTACAACATTTTAGGGGTGGGGAACGTGGCATCATGAAACCTACATGGAAATGATTCTTTCCACTGAACGGATGATAGTGTCAACTCTTAAAATGACTAGTGGATTCCAGAAATCCAGTAAACCTCACTGGATGTTGTCCATCTTTTGGGAAGGAGCCACTGCAGTACAGTGATTATCACCACATAGGAGGGATTCAAATCAAAACACCACCTCCTTGGTCATCTGCTCTATGCAATGCCACTGGCAAGACAACAGATAGCTCTGGAGGTCCTTAAAGGGAAAAGAGAAGATCCTAAAAGTCTCAATTTGGAACAAAGAGCAAAAAAAAGTAACCAAGGAGCCTACAACTGTTTACTACTCAAGGTCTCAAGAGTGCAAATTACAAGGTGTTTCTTATTTCTTTAAGTTTTTCTCCAAGTGACTTCCCATGACAAAGAGAAACCCAGAATAAACTGTGATGAAAGTGAAGGCACACCAAGTTTTGACCGATGATGAATAAAAGTAATGAATTACTCTTCAGACTGAAGACCGAGCCAGGGAGAAAGCCAGTGTGCCTGGCCACATGGTTATAGGACGGAGGCAGACACGGAGCGTATTGAAAGATGAGATATATCACAACATGCAAACACTAAACTGGAGCAAACTGGGCATTCACAGGTCATTAAAAAAAATGGGGGAGGGACATTTGAGTACTCAGTAAAATACCAACATATTTAAGGTAAGCATTTATCTTTCCTGGTTAATTCCCACTTCCTGCATGGCAGAAAGTAGAAATATCTTCTTCATCTGAGAAGACAAAATAAATTCTTCATCTCTCAACATTTAAAATTCTTAGAAATAATTCTGCAGAGATTAAGATGTTAACATTCCAAAAAACCAAAATAACTCACTCATCTCGCATTCCACCCCGAGGTCCCCATCCTACCCCACACAAATCCCAGATGAAACAGCTGTGACAAGCTCAACAAGTCAGGTGGTGTATTCCTCTACCTAGGAGTCCACTTGGCTTCCAAAGTAATAAATGCTTCTGAGGCTGTGTCTTGCGTTACAGAACATGGCGAGATGGATGAGACAAGTTCCCGCTCTTACTATAACTCTGGTGTCCAAGGACTCAAGGAGCCGCTTTCTAAAGAATGTACTACTCTCCCTATGACTGCAGGGAACAACACGAACCTTCAAGATCAATGTGGACCCCAGGTTTGGTTGAAGGTCTGGGCTTGCCACAGATGCAGATTATGGGTTTTCTATTAGTTAGTGGAAGACACTAGATTTCAGTGAGATTAATTACACATCAAAGCAATGTTCTCAAATGACAACAATAGACTTAAAGGTAAAACTACTAGAACAGAATTGCGCTTTTTCCCTTTGTCTCACAGGCAACTATTTCATGGCTGGGGCATTGTCACGCTGCAGCGATTCACAGAAGAATGTAATGTTTAATGAGCCAAATATGGAGATAATTATGCCACTTATATTTGGGACACACACAAAATAAGACCGTATTTGTAGACTCTATGAACATTCTAGGGCAGGAGAGAAAAGATTTTCTTTTTTAATAGCTGAACTGGATTTTACTATGACTAAAAACTTTGGAAGTAACACATTGCCTTTCTGCCCAATTAAGACAAGTTAAAGAGCTGAAAGAGTACATTCTTAATTTTAGAAGTTCCAAAAGGAATTTTAAGTTGCTCTGAAACTCCAACTTGATTTTATCCATGGGACCCTCCAATAATCAGATCTGTCAGTTCTTAAAAATCATCTAGTGATACATAATTATCTATTGACACAGATGTGATATATTTCTTCATAGTTGCTTTTCTTGATTGTGAATTAATGTTCTAGATAAGCCAAAACAACGATGCCATTGTAATTATGAGTAAAAATAGGTCTTGAAATAGGTCACAAAAGTAGATAAAGAAGGAACTCTTTCTAGATCTGTTTAATATACTTTACTATGATAAGCTGGTAGAGAGCAAAGAATCATTACTTGGTAAATGCTCTTAACCAGGTTTCTGTAAGTATTTAGAGCAAAGGTAAAAGTCAACATCATGCTGTGTTTTTGAAAACACATGTCCTTAAGAAAAAAACTTTAGATGGATAGTTGGGGTGTCTTTGTTATAGAAAAAGCAGAAAGGGGCAGAGTGGTCTAAATCTATCTTTGTGAACACTGCATGTTAACGCTAGAAGGCATTCTAGAAATCATCCATTTTAACTCATATTTTACAGACAAGAAAAGTGCCAATCGTGGAATCTAAGTAACTTGTCCAAGTTTACTAATCTAGTTAATGGCAGAGTCAAGATTAGGGGACTGGAAACACCTCTCTTAAGAAACAGAGTTCTTTCTACCATGGAATACTGAGATTCAAGTGAAAAAATCTGACATTTAAACCCAAAGATGCCTTAAACTATTTCATTCCTTCTAGATGAAACTTCCTCTCTTTGCATAAACAGCTTGCAGGGTAAAAATATCCCAAGGCATTTTAGGAATTGGTTGCAATCGCGGTGTTCATTGTAACCATCTTCGAAAACTCTTGGAGCTCTGTGAGGGCTCCACTGATCAGAAAAAGGGCAAGTGAAACGTCTCTCTTTGAGGGAATTTAGAGTTGGCTCCACATGAGAGCTCATCAAAGACTAGGAGAATTGAGTTTGGATCAGATTATTGCCAAGTGGGTGCAAAACTGATTAGAATAGTGATTCCTTGAATCTGATTTTAGGCATCCAAGTACCATGCCACTTAGCTAGAGCATTGTCACAGAATTTATTCCAAAAATAGCCACAGAACAAAATAAACATTTTAAAATGTTAATTATTAGAATTAGCAGATATTATATGAGGATATTAGGGTTAGTGGGGGTGTTGGGTACAGTGTCTTGGGGGATGGGGAACATGGAGAATGGATTTAAGACTTTGGATACTCCGACAATCATGTGAATTGTTCCTCAGGGGATCTGAAGTTCTAACATCTGAGCTAAGCACACAGAGCCTGATGGTTGATCACTGCTCTAATTTTTAAAAACATTTTGATTAAGGCTGGGTTAATAAAGAGTTTGTTCTTTAAGATGCTGATGAGATGCAATTTAGATAAGTGTGTCACAACCTTAGAGCAGCCACTAAAAATGTCACGTAACTTTTACAATTTTGAAAAGGGGGCATATAAAAACAGAAAGACGTATAAAAGAGGTCAATAGGGATGCTTCAGATGGAAGAATAATCATGTAACCCAGGGATATACTATTTTTTAAGATTCAAAAGGGATTTCAAACGAGGTTCTCACCTACCAAACTGAGTGCATTCGTGGGGTTGGAAATCACAAATTAATATCAACTGTTGCTAATATCTGTAAGGAACCTATGGGAGAAGTCGGGGAGACTGAGCATTTTCTTAGCTCTTTTTCCGCCCTCCCTAAGTTAGTTTACCAGCTAAATCTTTATGTCATTGATGCCATTCCTCTTGACATAATCAGTCCTAAAACATAGCTCTTTTCCATGATTTCTTAAAAGAGAAACAAAAAAAATCTGCACAGCAAAAGATACCATCAGCAAAATGAAAAAGCAACCTACCAAATGAGAAAATACTTGCAAATCACATATCTGATAAAGGGCTAATATTCAAGATATACAAAGAACTCATACAACTCAATAGCAAAAAAAAAAAAAAAAAAAAAAAAATTCCTATTTAAAATGGGCAGAGGACCTGAATAGACATTTTTACAAAGAAGACACAGAGATGACCAACAGGAACATGACAAGGTGTTCAACAGCACTAATCATCAGGGAAATGCAAATCACAACCACAATGAGATATCACCTCATGCCTGTTAGAATGGCCATCATCAAAAAGATAGCAAATAACAAGTGTTGAGGGTGTGGAGAAAAGGGAACTCTTGCGCACTGTTGGTGGGAATGTAAATTGGTGCAGCCACTATGGAGAACAGTATGGAGTTTTCTCAAAAATTTAAAATAGATCCAGCAATATCTGGGTATTTATCAGAAGAGAACAAAAACACTAGCTCAAAAATATACGTTTTTCATTAAAGCATTATTTAAAATAGCCAATATATGAAAACAACCTAAGTGTCCATTGATAGTCAGATAGACAAAGAAAATGTGGCATATACATATACAATGGAATATTATTCAGCCAAAATGGAGAAGAATATCTTGCCATTTATGACAACGTGGATGAAATTTAAGGGTATTATGCTAAGTGAAAATAAGTCAGACAGAGAAAGACAAATACACTAGGATCTCCCTTGTATGTTGAATCTAAAAACCAAAGCAAACAAACAAAAAACTGAGCTCACAGATACAGAGAACAGATTGGGGTTTGCCAGAGGCAGGAGGTAGAAGATGGGTGAAATGGATGAAGGGGGTCAAAAGGTATAAACTTCTACTTATAAAATAAACACTGGGGATGTAATGTACCATATGGTGACTACAGTTAATGACACTGCATTGCACATTTCCAAGTTGCTAAGAGAGCAAACCTTAAAAGTTCTCATCACAAGAAAAAATATTTGTAACTATGATGGTGATGGATGTTAACTAGACTTATGGTGATCATTTTGCAATACATACAAATATAAAGTTATTAAGTTGTACAACTGAAATATAATGTTATATGTAAACTATATCAATAAAAACCCACCAAAACATTAAAAATAAATGCTCAATGAAGTTTACTTACACAAAGTCTTTGTTAGACAGCAGGATTATATTAATGTCCCCAGAGCTGGATGGCATTTAAATTTCAGGAAAACATAATTTAAATTGGGTATCAGATTGCCATTTTCATGAAAATAACTTGTCTACTCCCCCATGTAATTTTGTCATTTTTCTCTCACTGCTTACCCTCACCTATTCCTCCTCTGCCTATTCCTTCTTAAAGGGCAAAACAACAACAAAACTGACTTTTAGGGAAAAAAACTTGCATTCCCTCCATTTTCTAATACATAACAATTCAAAACAACCAAAAGCTCATTAATGTGCCAGCTAAGCAATGGGCCACCTCTACTGGATGCCCACCCACAGGCCCTCCCTACTAGTCTCTTTGAGGGAATGGAAACAGTATAAACAGAGCACATGTTACATTAGTGGAACAATATAGGTCCTTCATAAAGCAGAGAAGGATCCATTCAGAATTTTACTATAAAGTACTTGATGCAGATAAAATTTTTAGTAATACACACTGATTAAAACAATATATGTAAACATCAGAAATGAAGCATGATAGTAAAAGGAACACACTATTCAACCTAAGAAAACAGAATATTCCCAACACCATGGCTCTGTAATTTTCTGCAGTGATACCATCTGAAACTCAGTGCTAACAACCAACATTCTGTGCTGTTGGTTTTTTTCCTTTCTTTTTTCAGATAATTTCCCCCTTTCTGTTTATGTTTTTACCATATGGGTATACAACCCTAGACAACATATTGTTTAGTTGATTGGTTTCGAACTTTATAAAAACTGGAAGAGTACACTCATTCTTCTGATTAAAAAAAAATCTTTGAGATAGAATTCCCCTTCCACAAAATCCACCACTTGAAGTATACAATTCAGTAGTCTCAGTGATTCACAGATTTGTGTAACTATCACTACAATCTAAGTTTGGACTATTTTTATCACACCCCCCCAAAAGAAATCTTGTACCCATTAACAGCTACTCCTCCTCTTCCCCTGACCCCAGCGCCTGGCAATCATTAATCCAATTTTTCTCTCTCTAAATTTGCTTTATTCTGGACATTTTACATAAATTGAATTATACAGTATGTGATCGTTTGTGTTGCGTTGAAGGTTCATCCATGTAGCGTATCTCTAGACTTCCTTCCTTATTATCAAGGAATATTCCATTGCATGGATAAACCATAGTTTATCCATTCATCAGTTGATGGATATCTGGGACCTTTTCATACTGTAAATAATGTTGCTATGGACATTTATAAACAAGATTTTGCACGGACATATGTTTTCATTTCTTTCAGGTATATCTAGGAGTAAAATTGGTGGGTTGTATGGTTACCCTACGCTTAACTCTGAACAACCAACTCTTTTCCACAATGGCTATATAATTTTACATTTCTACCAACAATGTATAAAGATTCAAATTTCTCCATATCCTCTCATTCTTATTATCTTTGTTACTGAATACAGCTTTGTTATTATCTTTCTTTTTGAATACAGGCATCCTAGTGTTAATATGAAGTAGTTTCTCATGGTTGTGATGTGCAGTTCCCTAATGGCTAATGCTGCTGGCCACTTTTCATATGTTTATTGGCCATTCTTATTCTTCTGATTGCTTTTTGCTCTCAACATTGTTTTTAAAAATTCATCATTGCCAATGTATGTGGTTGAGGTTCATACATTTCATTGAAGTATTCCATTGTGTGACTACATCATGATTTACTTATCCATTCTCCTGTTAATGGTCATTTTACTTTATTTTGTTTTGCTATTGAAAACAATCCTGCTATGAATTTTCTTTACACATTTTCTGGCATGCTCTAGTCACCCCCCTCTTTTTTTTTTTTTTAAATCAACTAAAATGCCTAAATAGTAAAAACTGTAACAACTGTCTTTGTGCAACATATCAAAAGGCATACATAACTGGCCAACCTAACAGGCCACATGCTAAGTATAATCTAGCCAGGCAGTACTATGAGTGTGTGTGTGTGTGTGTGTGTGTGTGTGAGTATATGTGTGTTGTAAATGTGTAAGGCTTGCTAAGCAGAAGGAACGCAATATATCATTTGCTGAATGAGACAAATACATATGCATGTATACATAAGTATAAACACAGAAAGTCACATGTAAAAGCTATGAGGTGATCCTAGCAGTCTTGTTCAAGGCCATCATAAGATCTCTTTTTTTTTTTTTTTTTTTTTTTTTAGCTTTAAGCACTATAAAGCTAAAGATATAAATAAATTTAAAAAAGGCCTGCATTAGAACTACCCAAATGATCTAGGGGAAGAAATCCTAGGAGAAGGATTTAAAGAGACCGCATTCCTGCAGGCTAAGGGAAAAAAGAATTTCAAATCAGCATATCGGGATAGAAAGGGTTATTTTTAAGACTGGCGTTAAGTACCTGGTCTTCAGTACTTGTGGAGAAAGCAAGAGGCAATGGGGCTTCAATGACAGAAGTAGGAATTTAGGTCAAATGCTACGAAAAACTTCTGAACTCTAGTGTTCGAAGAAACTAAAATATGTAACCAAAGGGATTTGTGGACCCATACTCTGGTATTTTTTCAAAGGGTAGAGAGAAAATTTGTAAGAGGACTTAAATTGAGCCCTGTTCATGGGCAGAGAGGTGCATTACATCAATGGCATCCAATTCCTTTGACTAGTTCTTCCTTTGGAGTCCACGATTTAAAGGATCCTGCCTAGCAAACGACATTTGTTAAATAATTTCCCCCACTGCTTTTTAGTAATTAAAGAAATATAGAAATTTCCATCAGGACATGAGCCGAGATAAGCACACATTAAGTATGTTCTAGATGCTTTCTAGAGAAAAAATAAAATATATCTAATTAGAGTAGAACAAATCAAATAAGGTGTATTCATGGAATAAACTACTATACTGTAGTCAGCAGGGACCATCAATCGATCTACCAACATGGATAAATCTCAATTTATGTTACATGAGAGGAAAAAAGAATGAAACATGTTACAGAAGGATATATTCTGTAGGATTCCATTTCTGTAAATTTTTATAAATTATAGTCATAAAGCAATGCAATGAAAATTATGTACTCACAAGTATATAAATGTATGCTAAAATATGAAAATAAAATAGAAGGCTCTTAAATTACTGAGAGAAGCTGCTCTTGGGAAGATGGTGAAGGGAAAGAAGACGGAAAGGGGTTTGGAAGAAAAAGCACTTTAATTTTATCCGTACTACTTATTTCTCTTGTTAAAAATCTATCAAGCGGATGTGGAAAATACTACTTATGATTAATAAATAATTAAGAAACAGCAGGGTGAAAGATGGGTATACAAGTGTTTGTTTTTTCTGTATTTTTAAAAATTCTCAGAGACAACAACAGTCAGAATCTCTGATTAATCCATCATTACCAATATAATTCTACCGAATTTCAAAAGTTCCAGCCAAAAGCAGAAAAATGCATTGTGAGTAAAGGCACACTTTTCATTATGCTTTGTGAACTGTTGAAAGTAGTGCACACCCCCAATTGCTCTACAAATCTACAGCATCCTAGGACCCTAGGTTAAAATTCAGCGGATGGTAGCCCCTCTCTTAATCTCTCCCAGCTGTAGAGAAGCACAGATCCACACACAAACAAGTAAGTGTACCTTCCCAATCTTACTTCCCTCTCTTTAAAAGAGAATGGAAACAAAAATATCGCCTATTGTCCCCCATGTTAAGATCTGCTTTATTACAGATCTGCCATGACACCAGCAAGAACTAGGTCCTACCCTTTCCACTCTTTTCCATCCATAAATCTGGGTCCCAAATTCTTTGATCCAAACTGCATGACAATCTAGACGCTCTATTAGCCTTCTGGCTGCCTCAAACAGAGAAGTTAAAGGTAGGCACATTTATGAAGTTGAGGCAGAACCGTTGGTTTGGGGGAGAAGTAAAGAAAAAATCTTAGAAAATAAGGCAAAGGGACTTCCCTGGTGGCACAGTGGTTAAGAATCCACCTGCCAACGCAGTTCGATCCCTGGTCTGGGAAGATCCCACGTGCCGTGGAGCAGCTAAGCCCACGAGCCACAACTACTGAAGCCCACACACCTAGAGCCCGTGCTCCGCAACAAGAGAAGCCACCGCACCGCAACAAAGAGAATCCTAGCTTGCCCGCTGCAAATAGAGAAAGGCCGCGCTCAGCAACAAAGACCCAACACAGCCAAAAATAAATAAATAAATTTTTTTAAAAAAGAAAAGAAGGCAAAGAGAGGGAACAAAAATCAATCAACTAAAGAGGCTTGATGACATCAAAGTTTTCAATTATTGTATTGAAATCATCCTGCTGGCAGAGAGGAACGAATGTAGATCTCTAAAGAGTGTCCGCGAAAAGAACAGCAGGACCACGAACAAGACATCTCTCCGGTATCTACTGCATCGTAAAGTTCAGCCAGATTTTGAGGTTTGCTTTATAATACATCTCGTGAATAAAACCAAAGCAAAAAAATAATGACCTCATATTTTCAAGTAAAATTAACACTCGAAGACGACGTGGCACGTCCAACCTGGGGCTCCTTATACACTTGCACACCGCCACTTACACAGGATGGCACAGCTCTTCTTGGGAGGCACAAAGTAAAGGTATCCTCAAGGACTTGTGCCCAGAGAGAGGGAGGAGGAAGCAGCCCCTGCAGGGGCTGAGCCTGAAGGGGAAGGTCTGGGTAGGTGCATCTGGGGCGGGGGTTGGGGGGGGCAGCAGAGAGAGCGAGGAAGAGAGCTGAAGGGTTGATTTACGATCAGCTTTTCGGTTCTGTCTCAGGTGTTCCTGGTGTGAATGCTGTTGTTCCCATCAGTTGAAAACATCATATGGGAAAGATTATGATCAACACAGTGGCTTTTTGCAGATTGGTGAAGCTCTGTTGGGGTGGCAAAATGCCAAACGACCAGCCAGCTGACACTAACGAGCTGTGAGAGGTAACAGCTGAACCCTGAACAACATGGGGGCTAGGGGCGCCCACTCTCTGTGAAATCGAGAATCCAGGTATAATTTGCGTCTGCCCCCCACTGAAGGACTGCCTCTGTATCTGCAGTTTCTGCATCTGCCAACTCAGGCAACCACAGATCATGTGGCACTGCAGCATTTAATATCGAAAAAAATTTTGCGTATAAGTGGACACACGCAGATCAAACCTGTGTGATTCAAGTGTCAACTATACCAACATCCAGTACAAACCGGAGCAGACTTTCAGAAGAGAAACACGCAATTCCATTTGGAGTGAGGATATTATGTTCACGTTAACAACACAACAAAATGCTTTTAACGATGGAATCTATCTTACTCGAGATTTGTATGCAAACTGATGGGAATAAAAAACAAACGGAAAGATTTCATAAACCATGTCTATGAAGTGGTCTGAGTTCAGAAAGTAATATATTATCTCCAGCTGCATAGTTTTTGGAAGGCTTTTTGGGGAGAGTAGAATTTGAGTTAGGTCATGAGGGGTAGGTAAAATTTGAATTTGATAAAGAAAGATGAGAAACAGCACAAACAAAAGTATGGGGATGGGCTTCCCTGATGGCGCAGTGGTTAAGAATCTGCCTGCCAATGCAGGGGACACAGGTTCGAGCCCTGGTCCGGGAAGATCCCACATGCCGCAGAGCAGCTAAGCCCGTGCACCACAACTACTGAGCCTGAACTCTAAAGCCTGCGAGCCACAACTACTGAAGCACGCATGCCACCACTACTGAAGCCTGCGAGCCTAGAGCCCATGCTCTGCAACAAGAGAAGCCATCGCAATGAGAAGCCCTCGCATCGCAATGAAGAGTAGCCCCCGCTCACCGCAACTAGAGAAAGCCTGTGCGCAGCAACAAAGACCCAATGCAGCCATAAATAAATAAATAAATAAATAAATAAATAAAATACAAAAAAAACCTTGCCAACTTAAAAAAAAAAACAAACATCTTCAGTCTTTAAAAAAAAAAAACAACTATGGGGATTAGGAAATCTACAAAGAATGCGTAGGAAATAGTAGTTCAGTTTCACTCACTTGTAAGGTACATGGGAGAATGAAAAATAAGTTAAAATAGCTAAGTCAGAGCCTCATTAGCCAGGGACAGGAATGCCAGCCCAAGAATTTTAGCCTTCCCTCTGTGGCAACTGTGCAGTCCTGACATGGCACAGTAAAATCTATGCTCCAGAAAAATTCTTCTGACAGCAGCAATATTATTACTTACGAAGTCCATAAAGTGTTTGAAGAAACAAGGGAAGAACAGGTTTATATTTACTCTGACAGCTTAAAAGGTTGCTGCCATTACGCACGGAATTTTGAAATCTGTTTCTGCTGATTGTACTGACTCTGCTGAACATACCTAACCAACAACACGGGAGTGTAAAACTCAACGGAGACAATACATTACTCGAACCTGAAATCAAGTGACAATTTCATCTACACCCATGGACCAGTGCTTCTTTTTGGTTCCATTTACCAGGAAGATAAACAACAATAATTTCAGGCAATTAATTCATATCTTTGGAAAGGCCACACAGGAGTTTTGCTGAATACAAGAATATCGTTACAGCAAAAAAAAAAAAAAAATGGAAAACATCATTTGCCATGCAGCGAGTGTGTGTGTGTGTGCATCATTGAAGCTAGTCTTTCAGAAATCGCCCTAACCATCAGAAATCCATCCACAACTTCACAGACGCTTTAGCAAGCTGGACTCTCATATCAGGGTAGTAGTTTCATCAGACCTTCTCACTTCCGAAGGATCCACAGTATAAACTTTCAGAGCCGGCAACATAACCCTTCTCATCAAATATTTGGGCAACGGGTGGAAAATTGTCCTGCCAGCTGAAGAAGACAAAATCCATTCCTTCTGGCAATTTTCTGCAATGAAAACTCCAGGAATGAATGTGCAATAACTTGTGGAAATTTCAAATATTCTCACACAAAAGCAGTGTCCTCCAAATCTCGAACTGTAAACGAACTCCTTGCTTATCTGAATGTTAAAATGTTGATTTCGCCTTGTGTTTGAATGGCCACTAAAGAAGAAGAAAATACTTTGACTTTTAAAGCCAAAGAAATGCTACATTCAAAGAAAGTAAAGGCACGTTGAAAGCTGTACTCGGTTAGTAGCATCTCCCAGGTCGGGATGCAAGGACCAAAAGACCATTTTCTACCACTACCTCGTTCCCAGAGACGGGGGCTTATCTGCTCAGATTAGGATGCTATGCACAAGCCAGGCCGGAAATGGATGTCGGGTTTGACTCTTCTTGGGTGGTTGCAACAAGTTCCATCTGCTCTGTGATGCAGAGCTGGATCACTCTGGTGTTCTGATAATGTCTCTTCAAGGCTTCTCTCGAAAGCCCTCGTTTGCTCACTCCCTAACTGTGTAAGAGCTTGGCAGGTGGGTAGGTGATGGCAGGGGAAGCTAAAAGGGTCTGCAGCATGTTAATGATGGAGAGAGGATTGCACACCAGCACTCCAGGTCCTCAGTTTTGCACATGAACTGTTTAACCATTCTTTCCTGTGTGGGGCTTACGCTTCTTAGGTCACCTGGCTGCTGAGATGCATGATGGATCCAGTTGAAGGATAGGTGGGGAATGAGGGTTCTATTGAAACACCATACTGAACAAACTAATACTGAACAAATTAATTCAATCTACTTTCTTTAATTTGGAGGCTCTTCCTACCTCCATACCCTTTTCACCAATGGATTTCTTATTTCTGTGGCTTGTTTGTAATCATAAGCAATTGACTCCAATTTCCTCAAATGGAATTTTACGCAATCCGTCGGTGAAGTGTATTTTTGCAATGCCTGAAAATGTTAAGTGAATGATGTAAACAAAATGACCAGTTGCACGCATTATTTAGTTTTAAAAAGCAAACTCTTTTCAGAGGTTTTAAAAGAACCTATTTAACAGGTAAGTAACCATTATACACAACACCATTCAGTGGCTCAAGGACAATTTCTTTGATGCCTTCTCTGCTTCATGCACCATGCTACGAGTGAAATACTGAATGAGTATCAGGAGACAAAATCCCTCCCCTTCAAGTAGTTGACGTTTTTAGGGCAGGGAGAGACAGACAATATACACATTTTCAACACATATAAAAATATATAGCATGTTAGATGATGACAAAGTTCTGTAGAAAAAATAGAGCAGGGAAGAGATTGTTGGGTAAAGAGGGAATTACAATTGATGACAGTGTGGCTAGAAGGGCTTAGGATGGCAAAGGAGGTAAGAAGGCAATGCATATTTAGGAAAGAACATTTCAAGCACAGGGAATAGTAAATGCAAAGGTCCTGAGGCGAGAGTGTGTCTTTAATACTAGAGAAACCATAGGAAGCAAATGTGGAGAGAGGTGTGTATGGGGGAGAGTGGGGAGGTGGCAAAGGGTAGAGAGGAGGAGGAGATGAGAATAAGGCAGGAATGGGGACAGCACACATGCAGGCCCTTTTAGGCCCCTGGACTTTTGAGTTTGAGTCTGAGCGAGATGACGAACCTTTGGCATTTCCAGACAGAGGAGTCATGATCTCACTTTCCCTTTTTTTTTTTTTTTTTTTAACTAGGCAAAGAAACTTTATTAACCTTTGTTTCAAACTTTATTCCCAGGGTTCTTCACCATAGTTAGTGGCAAAGAATGAATCGTATATAAGTAAAAACTGAAAAGAGCTGCAGTGTCCAGGGGTTTGGGCTTAAAAATATTAGAGATGTAGATTTTATCAGATCCGTAAACAAAATTTTAAAAAGCAGTCACAATATAAAATAGCAGCTCCCAGGAACTTCGAGCTTTATCCTCGTCAGAAGCTGACTCAATTCCGTTTCCTTCATCCTTGGAAGCCTCATCAAAATTCTCCACAGGATCTAGAACTTCATCAACCTCCAACTCTCCAGTAGCAAGTGGTGCCTTTCCATCCACAGACTGTTTGGGCAGAGCTTCAGCCAGTACTTCCTTAAACTGGTCAGACTGTCTGCGCCAAGCTGGTTTAAGATGCTGGGTAGCATTTCTGTCAGCTGCTTTGTCTCAGCATGGCCTGTGAGGGTGAAAGTGTCCGCTGCCAGAGATGCCTGAACTTCAGGGTTGTGAAAGTGGATCACAGTTCCTTGGTTTGTGAACATATGCACCCCTTCAATACCAGAGATATCGTTTGCCCGTAACTTCTTTCAAGGGAACTGAAGTTTTCTGTCCTCTTCTGTGGCTGTTCCATGAACCACCTTCTTCTTTCCGCGAGCAGTTCCTTTCCCACCCACGCGCACTTGTGCCTGCAGTTTGGCGAGTTTCTCCTGGTGCATGATCGCTTCTTTCCTCCGAGGCTGCTGTCCTCGGGTTCCGCCGCGAGGTGGAGGAAGAGACAAGAGACGGCATCGCCTGGCCCCCAGGGCGGCCACCGCTGGCCCCACCTCGACCCCGAGGGTCAGCCTGAGTGGGTGCGCCTGTCCGTAGCATCGCCTTCCTCTCCTGCCCTGTCCCTCCCTGTCTCGCTCCTTCCGGGCACTTCCCGCCCCCGTTCCCATCCTCCTCCCATGCCGGTGTCCAGAGCCTTTTTGTACCTTGTTGGAGCGGAAATGGGGACACGCGGGGGACTAGGGTTGGCGCTCAGGGGGTCTCGGGCAGACCAGCTGAGATAAGGGGCACACACGCGGGGACGCAAGATGGCAGCTAGGGCTCACTGTCTTTACATCGGCTCAGATGTTACCTTTTCTCTGAGGCCACCCCTGACGGCCCTGTTTAATCCTGAAACCCATGCCCCTCTTCACTCCCTCATGCCCTGACTTTTTTTTTTTTTTCCATAGTATTTTCACCTTCTAAGTTTCTAGATCACTTTTCTTATTTATAAAGCATAGTCTATTCCCTGCATCTCTACTAGGATGTCAGGTACACAAAGGCAGGGACCTGTCTCTAGGTCACTGGCAAATCCCAAGTACCTGGACGAGACTGTGGCTCAGTAAGGCTGAAAACCTTATACGTTCTTCTTATTGAGTCATGAAAGCTGATATAAGGATCTGCTAAGGATGCTAAGGATGATTTCCAAACAGCTCCAGAAAGCTATTCTATCCTGAATGATAAGGGGAAATATGGGGAAAAGCAGGTACTAAGAAAAAATCAGTAGTTCTTAATCATCTAGGTTTGTCAAGTGGAAGAAGACAAAGGGTAGAAAAAGGTCGACAGTCCTCACCTTAAATGGGTCACTGTAAGAAAGAAACTAAAATAATTTTTGCCAGTGTTTCTCAAGATTGTAATACCTAAATGCCCATCGACAAATGGATAAAGAAGATGTGGTACATATATACAATGGAATATTACTCAGCCATAAAAAGGAACAAAATTGGGTCATTTGTAGAGACGTGGATGGACCTAGAGACTGTCATACAGAGTGAAGCAAGTCAGAAAGAGAAAAACAAATATCGTATATTAATGTATATATGTGGCATCTAGAAAAATGGTACAGATGTACCGGTTTGCAAGGCAGAAATAGAGACACAGATGTAGAGAACAAACGTATGGACACCAAGGGGGGAAAGTGGCAGGGGGAGTTGGTGGTGGGATGAAGTGGGAGATTGGGATTGACATGTATACACTAATATGTATAAAATAGATAACTAGTAAGAACCTGCTGTATAAAAAATAAATTAAATTAAATTTTAAAAAAAGATTGTAATACCCTCCAAAGTTCAAGAAATTGCTCTTGGTCAGATTATAAGAAACCTACCACATAAATTACATTTCTTCCCTTGCAATTTAAGTTCTTAGTAAATTCAATTAGTTTTTTTAAAAATAGATAATGGTAAAACTTTCTAAGAACCAAGGTTAATGCAGCCAGGTAACTAATGAAGTGACCTCAGGCCTGATTACTCTTTTAATATTTTAATATGTGGAGAGACAGACTTCCTTCCCTTATTCATTTTCTCTGTGTGTCTTTGAGTAACGAGTCCTCAGAATACATGGTGAACTGAGATACAGTGCAAACACATCTGCAATCTGCTCTCACATTCGATAACTTAGTAGACATACACATTCTGTAGTAGAGTATCCCTAATTTATACCCTAATTAGAAATGATACTTTATACAGATACACCTCGAAATTTTCTATAACAGGAGAGTTTGGCAAGTAAATTTTAAAAATGTAAATAAGACTGGAGGAAGAAACTGTTGAAACTAGTTTAAAAACTCCTATCTTTCAAGGACTTCAGAAGCCTCCATTCTACATGAGGGCTAAGTAAATCCACTTAGTAATCTACTCAGAGATTCAACTCTATTTGCATGACTATGAATTGAGAAAGTTATCAGACGTCTTTTTTTTTTTTAATTGATTGATTGATTGATTGATTGCTCTGTTGGGTCTTCGTTTCTGTGCTAGGACTTTCTCTAGTTGCGGCAAGCGGGGGCCACTCTTCATCGCGGTGCGCGGGCCTCTCACTGTCGCGGCCTCTCTTGTTGCGGAGCAGAGGCTCCAGACGCGCAGGCTCAGTAGTTGTGGCTCACGGGCCCAGTTGCTCCGTGGCATGTGGGATCTTACCAGACCAGGGATCGAACCCGTGTCCCCTGCATTAGTAGGCAGATTCTCAACCACTGCACCACCAGGGTAGCCCCAGACGTCTTTTTAATTTATGCTTTACGCTTGTAACTTGCCTTACCGTAGTACATAGATAATAGTTGAGATTGTATGGGGTTGAGGTGTTCTGGTTGGGTGTGTTTTCCAGTTAGAATTATAGCATCTCAGAGTTGGAATAAAATTTAAATATAACCTTATCTCAACACCCTTCAGATGCTTGAACTTCTATCAACATATTGTCCATCTTCTGCCAAAGCACATCAGATGAGGAGGCAATCATTGCCTCTCAGTGTCCTTTTCTTTCTAAGAGTCAGAGGCCCAGAAGATTCTGGCAGTGGTTAAGCTTAATCAGCTCTGGAGTCAGAGAGCCTGGATTCAGATAACCCCATATCACTGTGAGATCTTCAGTAATTTATTTAACACCTAAACCTCCATTTTCCTATATGCAAAATAAGAACTTCCTCCCTACGGTGGTTGCAAAAATTAGAATTTAAACCATATAAAATGCTTATTATTGTGTTCAGGATATTGAAATCAGTGCTGTTTTTGCTATTGTTATGATCATCATTCTGCACACTGGGACAATGAGAATTAGCCGGAAATCATGTCAATTAGAATTATACAAGACTCATCTATTTTCTTGGCACCTCATGAAGCCTGGTTACCGAGAAAGACCAGAGTTCAGTGAAAGAGGCGCTGCTCATATACTGACCCTAAGGAATAATCTAGAAATCACTTCTGAGAGGAAAAGTCCCTGAAAGCTTGATTTTCCTAAGAGCTGTGAAGTCTCTTACACATGAAGACTCAACAATTGATGAATTGGGGTCTTGCTAGTTGGATTCCAGTGAATAGAGACTTCACTATATAATTGGCCTTTCTGTCAATTAGTCCCAATTGGTAAATTTTACTGTACATTTGTCCCTGTCAAGAATGAATTAATAATTTAAGTGTGACATTACATAAATACCAGACATTGATGTATGTGTATCATCTTTGGTATACATCAATATTCCCATTAAGTCCTTGAGAGTGGCAAGAGCAGGCCAGGTGATCAGGAGGAAGTTTTGCAGGACCTCTGTGAACCACACAGACCCAAAAACAGTGCAAAAATCACCTCCTGAAAAAAACAAGGAACTGGGTTCCAATAAGTAGACTGCAAAACTGACTTGTCTTGCCAAGCCAAGATGCTGGGCAAACTGTCTGTGTTTGAGTTCACTGGTGAAGCTATGGTGGTGTTTCTTGGGCTCCGGGCAACCACATGGGGCAGAGGTTGTAAGAGGCTATTTGTCACAGCCTCAACAATGAGGCTGTATTTTCCCTAAAGGAGTCAGAGCCAGGAGCTGCTAAGTGGTCACAGGTGTGCACACATGCAAGCACCCAACCAATGATGCCTATTTCAACTTAGGAGCTGATGAGAAAGTATCCAGAGCGGGGGAAGAATACAAGGGAAGAAATTCAGCATGTGCTATGTCCCAGGGTCTCCAAGAGCCACATTTGCCTCAATTATATACAACGGAATATTACTCAGCCATAAAAAAGAACGAAATAATGCCATTTGCAGCAACATGGATGGACCTAGAGATTTTCATACTAAGTGAAGTCAGTCAGATAGAGAAAGACAAATATCATATGATATCACTCATACATGGAATCTAATTTTTAAAAATGACACAAATGAACTTATTTACAAATCAGAAATAGACTTACAAACTTGTGGTTGCCAAAGGGGAAACATGGGGCGGGGGTTACATCAGGAGCTTGGGATTAACTTATACACACTACTATATATAAGATAGATAACCAACGTGGACCTGCTATATAGCACAGGGAACTCTACTGACTGAATACTCTGTTGCGATAGCCTATATGAGAAAAGACTCTCAAAAACAATGAATATATGTATAACTGAATCACTTTGCTGTACACCTGAAACTAACACAACATTGTAAATCAACCGTACTCTTATAAAATAAAAAAAATAAAAATAAGTTAAATAAAAAATTCTTAATTCCCCTGGCAAGCTAGCCAAGCTACAGATCTTTACACAGGCTCTATATTTGGCACTGTGTTCCCTTTTCTAACAGCAGGGCCCTACTCATCTGTACCCTTTCCTGGACCTCCCTTCCCACTTCTTGGCCCTGGGTGCATCACCCTGTTTCCCATGAAGGCCACCTGCCCTTATTCCTACTACTTTGACGCAATAAGAAATATATTTTCCTTGACCAGTCCGATTCACTTCTAGACTACAGACAAAGCCCTACATCTTTCTTTTCCAACGCTCTCCCTCTCTGCTCAGCCTAAGCTCATCACCAGTGTGTGTAATTAAGGGGCTTAGTGCTTGGCTGCCATTCTGAGAGGCACAGCCCCTGCCACGGTGCCACCTGGCAATCTATCAGAATTTGTTTTCTGCCGTTTCCTGCTCTGAAATCCTCCTTTTGAGAGGAAGTTGGAAAAGACATAGAACCAGTTTCTACTTCCCAGCGGGAAGTGTGCCATTTGTCTTTTTGGAGGGCTCACTCTTGACTTGCCTGTTTAGTGATTACAAGAGAAGACTCAAAGGCAGTGGCTCGGTAGAAACTCTCCCTGTCTTTGTATTTCTTTTCAGAGTCCAGTGAGTGACAATCTTTCTCATTAGAAAACTCCTGGTGCTCCCTGATCAAGTCAGAATGTCAGGCCCTAAGCAGATGAAGATAATTTAAAAAACTGAAACGATCTAGACCTAGGTCAGAGTTTCAACTTCTCTTCCCAGCTACATCTGAAAATAACCATTAACTTTAAACAGAACAAACTAAAGACCCTCCAAGGTCACTGCCTTACAAATGCACTGGAGTTCACACAGTGAGAAAACAGCATCAGGGTGTCAAGAAGTTTCCAGAGGAAGTTTCAAGTTTCTAAAGCATTCCCACCTGTGTTAACCCACTGGTTTCTTATAACAGCCCTGGGAGATGTCATTATCAAGTTCATTTTACTAAGAAAATTTTAGTGCCCAATTTGCCATCTCAGGACCAGTGAGTGCCAAGAACAAGGGCTTCTAACTTCAACTTCAGCATTTTTCCATCAAACCAGAGCCCTAGCAACCTACTCAGTTCCAAAAGAAAGGTTCCTATGTAGTTTTCTTCTCGATTTGTGTTTTATCAATAACTGAGACCCATGACAATTTCTCCATCTGCCAGACTGTGTTGTCACCGTCCTCCAGAACCCTGTTCACAAAGCCATTCTTAATCACACAGACAAGGACGGACTGCGTCTAACGGCACCGATAACCGCGGCATTTCACCCACACTGCGGGTCTGTCAACAGGGGCTGATGGGAAGGGAGGTCCTGATGGAGAGGTGCCCGAAAGGCTCAGCCCTACAAAAACACCTTCAAAAGGGATGGATTAACCTGACCAACATGATTCTGAAAACTCAGGACAATATTAAATTAATCAGTTAAAGCAATATGGCCCCTCTTCTACTTCTGGAGGTTGACAGCCCTCTTCCAACAGTGCTGATCTACAAAATCATGCCTGTCCCACTCGGGATCCACAGGTCCCTTCCATCCCACAGTCCTTGAATGCCTACAGAGTCATTAGCCTGTGCTGGACCACAGCTGCCCTGTTCCGAATCCCCCTGATAACATCCCCTGCAACGACTTCACTGGCACGCTCAGACTCCTCAACAGATGCGAGTCCTACCCAAAGCAAACAGGTCTCTGAATTAGGTTGTAAGTTATAATCTTTACTTTGTGAGCTCTAGAATCAACAACTGGCCCATCATTTTCTAACCGTGTGGCCTTAGGCAAGGTTTTTTTTTTTTAGCTGCGAGGCATGCGGGATATTAGTTCCTCCACCAGGATGAACCCGTGCCCCCTGAAGTGGAAGCTTGGAGTCTTAACCACTGGACTGCCAAGGAAGTCCCTTAGGCAAACTATTTAAATCTTCTTAACCACTGGACTGCCAAGAAAGTCCCTTAGGCAAACTATTTAAATCTTCAAACTTCAGACTCTTTGTCTCCGATGCTGAATAGTTCTACCTACATCTCTAGTGGATGCCACTGCTTACGAGCTTCTTCCTCTTTTTGAAGAGGAACCCCATCTATTACTCTCCTTTGCAAGGCTCTGCAATGTTTTATGCCAATCTGGATAATTCCAATTCCATTTGCCTTACCAGTAATAGGCATGGGAAACAATTTCGACCCTTAAGATGTGAATGACAGTATGCTAGGGGACTTTGAGGCTTAAAAAGATACACTCACGTAGAAAGGACCTTTCTTCTACTAGACAATGTTGTGTCTGGATGTGATGGCTGGAACGGCTACAGCTATCTTGTTACCATGAGTGGAGTCAGCCTGAGTATACATTCAGCTAACTCGCTGAGGATTATAATGTTCCAAAGTACCTGGTTTTCTGACATCCTCAATGAATGGTTGAATTAATCACTTAAGTTGCATCGAATAATAAATATTCTTATAATTTAGAGCATCTGAGTCAGGGCTTTTTCCTACCATTTGAAGTTGGCAGAAAGCATATTAAACGATAATTATGACAATATCTAACAACAAATGTCTCAATGTCAAGTATTATTTGAAACATGTCAGTATATTAGCTTATTTGATTATCACAACAATCCTTTCAGGCTGTTAGGAAATAGCACAGAGAGGTGAAGTTACCTGCTCAATTCACCTAGTAGGGAGCAGAAAAGGAGGCATTTGAGCCCAGGCGATCTGGGTCAGAGCCAACCACTGTGCAAAATCTCTTTCCTTACTTACATACATTATCTCATATGGGGATAATAGGCTTATTAGCTTTAAAAATAAAGTCATCTAGACAACCTCTAATGCAAAGTTGGAGGAACTTAAATATGCTGGTAATTTTGTACTAATGATGATGTGTTTCATATGCTTCCGACAGTATCAGCAATCTCTTCACCCACTGTAATTGCTTCATCTCATCCCCCAGTATCTGAGTTTATTTTTTGCACTGACCTTCACCACAAACCTCCCAGTGGTTTCTTGATGGTCTACACCCCCATCATCAAACTGGTCACAAATGAGCCCCGACTTACGCCTGATTCTCAATGCTGGCTTTTCTTCTCTCTGGAGCTTCCAACGTTACATGCCACTTGGACTCCCAATTTTTTCATTGATTTTTTAAAATTATTTTTTGAACAATTGATTTAGTCTCTTCAAGCCAGCTTAGCAGAGTAGCTTCTGGACATTCAGTGGTACTAGGACCCATTTTCCTTTTTGTCTTCTAAATATTCCCTTAATTTTCTGACATCCTTATCCATCATTCCCAAGTAATTGGATCCTGAATACGTTCATATAATCCCATCCTTACCCAGTCTAGAATAATGACTCTTTTATCTCTTAGTGGCCTCTGTGAGTCTGGCTTAGTTGTTCCTCTATTTGCAGAGGACACTTGAGGATGGAAACAGGTTGCTGAATGGTGGGGGGAAGGTGGATTCTGCTTTCCTGTGAGGAAGGAAGAGCCATCACAAAACCACCATGACCAGAGTCCTTAGCTATATAGTTTTAGAGCAACTATATGTAATACTTCTTGGTATTCCCAAGATGGCTTGAAAACTAACAGCTAGCATTGATAGATCATCTATGATAAGCAATGCCCAAGCAATGATGTATATCAGCTCTTTTAATCACCCATACAGTACTACCTTCCTGTTAGTTCTCCATATGACAAAGGTCGAAACAGAAAGGTTATGTAAGTTGCCCAAGGCCGCACAGCTGGTCATGGCTAACCCAGGCTTTGACCCAGGTGTCTGGGTCCACAGTCAGTGCCCTTTAACAACAGTGTTGTAACACCAGAACTAAGTGAGAATTTATCAATAACCATTGCTTCCTTCCAGCCAGAAAGTCCTGTGAACATGTGACCCAACCTCCCTCTAAACTTGACCTCATACCCTTCCCAGCCTAGGAGACCCTCATATCTTTGTTATCTTTCTGCCTCTTATCCATCCTTCAAGAACTAAAGCTAATTAAGATCAGCCGAACATGGCAACGGTCCCATGTGTTAAAAATCACAGGAGATAAAACTGTAAAGTAGGAAATATTGTTTCTTGAATTTAAGTCATATGTGTTCAATGTTAATGAACACTCTGCCGGGCACACAGGTAGCATGCAGGTGACAGGTAGCTATATTTAATGTTCTTTTCACTGTCCCACTCTCTTTCTTTAGATATTAAGATAGCGCCAAACAAGGAGGCATTTTTAACATACACTCTTCTGTAATGATGATTCAAAGGGAGGGACACTAGGGGTGGGAGTGGCAATTAAAATTCTAACTCCCTTTCTATTAAGAAAACTTCCAGTACAGCCTTTAAGCATTCTAATTAACAAAAACTTATGGAGAAATTAAGAATAATGAGTAGCGTAAGAGAACACAACTCTAACAGAGAGAGTGAAATACACAAATTCTTGAGCTGAGGTCAAATTCTATCTCTGACATTTGCCAACTCTGATCTTGGGCAAGTCACTTCACCCAAGGGCAGATTCTGATGCCAGCTATACCTTTGCTTGAGTCCTGGTTTTGCCATGTTATTAAGCTGTGTGAATTTGGGCACTGCAGCAAATCACCTGGGGATGCTGTTAAAATGCACGTTCTGATGAAGCCATTCTGGGGAAAGCCATGACATTTTGTCTATCTACCAAACTCCGAAGTAATATGTGAATGGCCTACAGATCCACTTTGAGAAGGAGTTTTAAGCAGTTTCCTCATCTGTTAAAAAAAAGAAAACTGAAAATAGAGGTATCTACCTCATAGAGTTCTTGATACTACAGCTGACCCTTGAACAACACAGGTATGAACTGCGAAGGTCCACTTACAGGCAGATTTTTTTCAATTGTAAATACTACAAATCTACACAAGTCGCGGTCAGTTGAATCCGCAGATGCCCAGGGCTGACTATATGTTATGTGGAGATTTTTGACTGTGTGGAGGGGGGACACCCCTAACCCTCACATTGTTCAAGGGTCAACCGTATATGTGAAAGAAGGCTAGTTACTAAATGTTAGGAGCACTGAAGCTCAGGGAGCTTCCACTTTGATCCAGGCTGGTAAGGGCAGTCCTGAAATTTGTTCCTGCTCACACGCATATGTGACAATTCTGCTTAGATCTGAACAGTACCTAGTCTTTATATTAAAAAGGACTTTGGGGATTTCCCTGGTGGTCCAGTGGTTAGGACTCCGAGCTCCCACTACAGGGGGCACGGGTTCAATCCCTGGTTGGGGAACTAAGATCCCACATGCCCTGAGGCACGGCCAAAAATAAAAATAAATAAAAACAAAGATGACTTTGGCTTGTAGGAAGGATAACTTTATGGGCTGCCCTTATCTCCAAGTTCAACCCACCCTGGGACTCTTTATTTATCTAGTTCTCTCTGTGCTTTAGGTAAGCTAATGCCATGATGTCCTTACCTCAGCGAGGCTCTGCAGAAATGAAGAGGGGGAACGTCCCATAAAACATGTTTATAATTGGCTATGTGAGACCAACACATTTATATCTACCCATGAGGATTAATATGCTCATAAAACACCAGTAGCAGCTGTCTCTCTCTCTCACCAGCTGAGAAGAAAGCATTATTCCACTGCAGTCTCTATTGTATTTAAATCCATATTTTACCTACATATATATTTACAAAAGTCAATTTTTAAATATTAAGTAGAATGCAAGTTATAACAAATAATCATGTCTCCCACACTTATTTAATGCCGAGGTTAAGAAAGGAAATCGCATGAATAACATGAGTCAGTCCCTCAAATACAAGGTTTTATTTGTTAAGACGTCAAATAAAGCACAAGATGGTGTTTGCTCATAGGTAAAATACCAAAGCAGGAAGTCCATAAGCTCAGGGGAATTCTACATTCATTCAAATAGATTCTAATGATGGTAAGAATGGGGGTAATTTAATCCAAATTGTTTAATTCTGAATGAGAAAAGAGGTGACTAAACGTTTCTTTTTCCCTTCCGTTTTGTCTTCTGTCTGCCCTTGCACAGAGACTTCAAAAACCAAGACAGACGCAGTGAAGCTTTGGTTCTGGGTAACTTGAGAGGTTCCCCCCAAAGGGAGTTCATTTCTCTCTCCCTCAACACTCAGCCACTGCTACCTGGGGCACAGCCCATTGTGATCTGCTTTTGAGAGCTCTCCTCTCCTTAGTTTAAGATCTCTTGTACAGACACCTAAATGCAAGCAGCCATCAGCACAAAAGCAACACCTAGGGGACAAGCAGGCTGCAGGCTAGCCAGTGAGGGCACTTTTGCTTTTAGCCTTTGTCAGGCAGCGCCCAGAAGTGACGGAGTTCTTCGAATTTATTTCTGACACTAAGCCCCTCTATACAGACGGACTTATTCTGTCTGCCTTGGTAATCACATTTTGTGAACCCTGTAAACTTTTCCACAGAGCACTTTCATGCCTGTCTGCCTGCTTCCGGTCATCAGACATCACATTTACTGAGCACCTACCATATACCAGCTAATGTGCTAGGCACCGGTGCACAAATTAGACGTGTTCCCTGATGTCACCGAGCTTATGGTAAAGCACCCACAGAGGCACCAAGAATCGTGGTCCTCTAAATGCCTAAAGGGATCTTTCTCACTACTCCCCCGGCCCCACCACTTTTTATAACAGTTTTATGAACCCCTATTATAGGGTTTTTGGTTTTCTTTTTAACTAACCCATTTTTAAAAGGTCATATTTAGCCACCTCCACTCCCCAACGTAGACAATATCTGGTCAATTTCACAATGATCTTGCCCAATCATTTGCTTCAATTTCATTCATATGCATGCATTCAATCAATCACCAATCCTTTAACTGAGCATCTGTGGTATGCGGACTTTGTACTAAGCATGAAGATAACCACCAGCCCTCAAGAGGCTCCTAGCCTAGTAGGCAAGGTGGAGACACTCAGTGAGTACGATTTGATGAGTAGTATAATGGGAAGTTCAGTGGCACACATATACAATGGAATATTACTCAGCCATAAAAAGAAATGAAATTGAGTTATCTGTAGTGAGGTGGATGGACCCGGCGACTATCATACAGAGTGAAGTAAGTCAGAAAGAGAAAAATAAATACCGTATGCTAACGCATATATATGGAATCTAAAAAATAAAATGGTTCTGAAGAACCTAGGGGCAGGACAGGAATAAAGACGCAGACATAGAGAATGGACTTGAGGACACGGGGATGGGGAAGGGTAAGCTGGGATGAAGTGAGAGAGTGGCATGGGCATATATACACTACCAAATGTAAAATAGATAGCTAGTGGGAAGCAGCCGCATAGCACGGGGAGATCAGCTCGGTGCTTTGTGACCAGCTAGAGGGGTGGGATAGGGAGGGTGGGAGGGAGACGCAAGAGGGAGGAAATATGGGGATACACGTATATGTATAGCTGATTCACTCTGTATAAAGCAGAAACTAACACACCACTGTAAAGCAATTATACTCCAATAAAGATGTTAAAAAGAGAAGATGCCAGAGACTACTTCACAGTGGAGTAGTTAAGTCATTGGTTCATGCATACACAGCTTGACTAGAAACATAATAGAAGCATTTCACATCTTAACAAGCCTAACATCAGTCAATAGAAGAGATAAAGACAAATATCCTTGAAAACTAAGTAATATTATTAGAATACATCGCTTAATGCCATCAAAACATGAAATCAATTACAGTCAACCCTCGGGATCTGTGGGGGATTGATTCCAGGACCCACTATGGATACAAAAATCCACAGATGCTCGAGCCCCAGTGTCAGCCCTCTGTATTCACAGGCTCCACATCCACGGATTCAACCAACCACGGATACAGAGGGCCAACTGGTTTTAAAATGAAAGGTGATGTACTCATCTGTCTGTTGTTTAATGCTGTCTTGGGTTTGAGTGGTGCGAGATAACGTTCATGCCTTCCCAATTTGATATTTTCACTTGCACAAAAATTCAGTTAGAATATCAGATGTTTTGCATTTCCAGCATGGACATTAATGAAACATGGAGGGGAGGGGATGAGAAAATGACATGTTTGAGTTGCCATGATTCACATTTTTTTTTTCCAATATCATGCAATGTTCCCACTAATGAGTAACAGCTGAGAAGCAATATAGGGTATTCACTGTTACATATTAATAATGCCTTGCTGCTTGAGAGCGAAAACAGGCCTTTTACATGCTGCTTATAAACAGCTTATATGCTCCTGCAGCTTCTGCTTTGCTCCGTTCCTCCCTCCAAGCTACTCTTCTTAAAAGCTTTTCAACATTAAAACCAAAACTTTCAAGGGAGATGAAATAGGCTCCTGAAAAATTGCTTCCTCTGGCTAGATGGTGCCAGAACAGATATAATTAAAATATATTCACAACAGTTATTTAAAAGTCTTCACCCCAGAGAACAAAGTTTTGCCAACCACTAAACTCAGTATAGTCACTGAATCACATGTGGTTTCTTTAGTGGCAAAACTCATCACTTTGGTCAGTTAAGTTATGATAAATCGAAGAAAGAAACTTCCATGGGGGAGAATTAACCAACAGCAAGGCTAATACCCAACTTTCACAAAGGATAACTGAAACCAAGATTCCTCCCAAATGCAACTATAGACTTAAGGTAGGTGCTTATTAGGCCACCGGTCTGAATTGTCTGCTAATACATGGACTTGCAAACTGGCAGCAGGACAGTATTGAATGAAAGTGAATCCTGCCCTGATCATACTTGCACCTGTGGTGTGTGGTGTTGATTCTTTGCTAGAGAAAACACTTCATTTACCGAAGCTGTTGGTCTGAACCAATCCCCAAGCTCTTCCCTCAACTTGATTTGTAGATCAATTGTTGTGATTAAAGTAAAGGGATTTGAAGGAGCCAAATGCTGATTCAAACATTCCAGGTGCTTACAGCAGTGTTATTCACATCCTGCCTTAGACTAAGCTGGTGGAGTTCTTGTTTCCAAGCAAGGAAGTCTCAGAAAATTGCTGAATGCTTGGAAGCTAGTGTCGGGGGAACAGGATCTACCCAGGGAAAGAAGAGTATGTGGATGAAAGTAATGAGAATATAGAGGGTAAGTTCGTAAACACTAAATTTTTGCCAACGATGGTGTGATTCACCATCACATGGTTGTGAGTTTCAAGCTAATGAAGCTGGGTTTGCGGAGCATCTATGCACACTCAACTAGGACTCCGTGGTCATGCCTGATGACTAAATCCAGCCAACCACCTTAAGAGGAACCAGCCACATCAATACGATATGTGCCAACATGGCTGAAACACAAGTCCTAAAACTAAACATATATCTGCTCACATCTCGCCCCATTTTCTTCCCAGGATACTGGAGGGGGTCCATCTTCTTCTTCCTCCAAGGGTGCATTTGATCCTATTCCTCCTGCTTTTCCAGGACGCTCGCCTAATCACATTTTCCTTTCTTTCCTATAGTATACAGCTTTCCCATTTCCCTGTAGTGATCCTTCTGGTCAAGATTTAGCTGTGATTAAATCTCTATCATGTTAATCAAAAACAGTATAAGATCTACACTCCACTATCTTTCTTCTTCACGAGAGTGACCTACATTCACGGTTCCTTGATGCTCAATCTGTAACCTACTCAGTCTAGAAACAGTCAACCAACACAGATCCCACCAACATCACCAACGGTTTCCATGACGATAGCTCCAATGGACATTTTCAGCCTCCAACTTAATTTATAACATCTGACACATTTAACAACTCCCTTGTTCTTGAGATGTTATTTTGCTCTTGTTTGTCCTTTATCTCAAAGGATGTTTCTTCATGGTTTCCTTCAAATCCATCCCTGACTCGATTATTAAAATGTTGGAACACCCCGAGGTCCAGTCCTAGGTCATGTTTTTTTCTTGTGTTCTTTCTATCCATGTTCTGAGCTTCAATTTACAAAAAAGGCACCTGACACTTGACATGTCCAAAACCTCCCTCATCTCTCCCTTCCTCATTGCCAACCCTGCCTCACCTCTGGTGCTGCCCCTCTAAAGGAAAGGTCCCACCAGGTTTCAAATTGGGTAGGTCAGCTACAATATGGATGCACCTCAGATAGTCTGGTGAGTGAAAAAAGCCAGACAAAAAAGAACACAGATTCTATGATTCCATTTATATGAAATGCCCATAAAAGGCAAATCTATAGAGATCAAAAAGTAGATTAGCTGTTGCCTAGGGCCAGAGATGGGAAAGGGGAGTGACTAAAAATGGGCACAAAGTTTCTTTTTAGGGTGACGGAAATGTTTTAGAATTAGACTGATGTTGGCAGTGCAACTCTAAAAATACACTAAATTTTATTGAGTTGTACACTTAAAAATGGATCAACTTTGTGCCATGTAAATTGTACCTCCATAAAACAGTTTTTAAAAGTTACATAAGTAGGAATTATATTTGACCTTCCCCCCTTTTCTCTCTCACCCCCATTTTCAACCTATTCCTAGGTTCCACCCATTAGACTAAAATATTACTAAATATTACACAAATTACTCAATTACTAAAATATTACTCAATTCATTCATTTCTATCGCGCTCTAATCTAAACGAGCATCACCTTTTCCCTAACTATTGCAATGGACTTTTCACCAGTCTCCCTTCAGTTCTGGCACCCATAACAAAGTGTTCTTCACACTTCAGCCAGAAAGATCTTTTCTGCTTAGAAATCCTTTACTGATTCCCAGAAGTCCTTAGATAAAGACCACATGCCTTAAATGACCTGAAAGACCCAGTGTGACTGGCCAGATGACCCCTCTCCAGCCTTTCACCCCAGTCTCTCCTCCCCACATCCTGCTGGGTCAGCTACATGTCTTTATCGGCAGTGTTCTTCCACCCCTCCTTCACCTGCTCAATTCCAACTCCCCCTCTGGGTAGCAGCCCGAGAATTAGCCTGAGGGAAATTAACCATTGGTTACTGCCCTCATAGAACCGTGATTCTTGTCTTCAGAAAACTAATTCCATGTTACTCAGCCATAAAAAAAGAATGAAATAAGGCTATTTGCAGCAGCATGGATGAACCTAGAGATTATCATATTAAGTGAAGTCAGAGAAAGACAAATATATCACTTATATGTGGAATATAAAAAATGATACAAATGAACTTATTTACAAAACAGAAATAGACCCACAGACATAGAAAACAAATTTACGGTTACCAAAGGGGAAAAGGGGGGAGGGATAAATTAGGAGTTTGGTATTAACATACATACGCTACTATATATAAAATAGATAACCAACAAGGACCTACTATATAGCGCAGGGAACTAGACTCAATATTTTGTAATAACCCATAAGGGAAAAGAATCTGAAAAAAAGAGATATGTATGTAAGTATAACTGAATCACTTTGCTATACGCCTGAAACACGAGACTGTGAATCAACTATACTTCAATAAAAAATTAAAAAACAAACAGAAAACCAATTCCAGTTTGTAATTAAACATTCACCACTGTGACAATTTGGGTTACTATCTGCCCCTTTTTCCACCCATGGAATTTGCATGAGAGCATGGAGTACATATGTATTTGCCCTTGTGGTCACCATTGTATCTTTAGCACCTAGACTAATACTTGGATGTAAACAATTAGTTCAAAGAATAGCTTCTCTGATAGTAATAGTTAATATCAACAACTTTTGTTAATATATAATTCCTTTCTTAAGACAGTCAAAGGGTAGGACATGGCTGTTACTTTTAGTATTTCAATGATATTTTCATACACACACAATCCTTAATACACCTGTGAAATAATCCAGTTTCCTGATCTTCACTGAACCCAGGTAAACCGAGGACTGAAATGAACAAGCTAGTTGGTCCCAGAGGCCCAGAGAGGAGCAGCTAAATGGAGATACGACCAAGCACATAAATATCCGGCAGAAATTACTTTTAAAGCTTGTCTCTAAATCATGACTTTTCTTCTATTTAATAGAATGAGCCTCTGCCAGCCAAATAGAAATTTCACACTCCTCAAATTCTGCTAGGAAAAAAATGTTTTGACATCCTTTCCTTATCTCTACATACACCGACTTCTCCTGGAGCTTCTGTATGACAGCACCTCCGGCAAGGCCAGATTCCTCAGCCTCTCTTTTCCCTGTGATTAAAAATAAGCTCCCAACCATCACCTGGCAATAAGGCTAGCTGTCAGGCGTCTGGTCCCAACTCAGACACTCTTTTTATGCCCTGGGCAGAGCTCTGAGCCTCACTGGGCCCATTCCTGGAGCACCACCCCCTAATCCAAAACCAGGAGCCCTTAAGAGACCAGACTGAGAAAGAAACCTGAAATGCTGGGTAGGAAAAGTGCCAAAACTATGTTTCTAAGATTCTTCTATCAGAGACTTTTTAAAATAAAATCGTTGAAAAGTACAATGAAAACAGGACAATGGAAAGTTCCGTTAAAAAAAAAAAATACATGTGAAAGATGAAGAACTAAAATCACAAAAATTTAACTGACAAATTTTGATGTAGTAGATGGTGACAAAATTCTGATTTGCCAGCATCATCCTGGACAATGACATCTAAATAAATATTCCAAGCATTTGACTCAACTTATGCAAGGCTCACACTTTAGAAATTAGAATTCTGCCAGTGTGTACAAACGGTTTGAATAGCAAATAGTGAATGGAGAATACCGCTTTCGACCACGGTCACTATCTACCTGTAATTCGTAGGAAATCAATTCTTTCCAGAGATTATAGATATTCTCTCTAAAATAAACATAACACTTGGCGCTCTCATAGGATTTTCCAAACAGTAACCAAAATATTGTAGTGTAAGTTTCTAGGAGTTTAGGAAAAATATATTGTCAATATCATTTGCCCAATTAGGGTAAACACACCTAGCATGTCAAAGAAGTTCACAGTAATGCAAGATATTGTTAGAGCATAACAGCATGTTTAATATACATTATTTCATTTTCTTTAGAAACATACTGAACTCAATTCTTAGGAGCTGTTCTGAAGAGAAACATTTAATTAGATTCTGTAATTATTGGAAAACACATAATTTTATACTTAACTTTATAATACTAAGCACCAATAATCTCACAGAGAAGGTAGTTTGCATATTTGTTGAGAGTTCAGGAGAGGGAAAACCAACTACAGGGACACTTTCAACATTTAGAACAGACAGGAAAGAGAGAGAAGGTGAGAAAGGTCACTTTGAGACTTTGACTCTTTACTTGGCATCCATTTTACTAAAGGGATCCATCTACTAGTAAAAGGTGACTTAAATCATCTTTCAAAGTATTCAAATGTCAGTTATTTAAAAACAAAATAATCAAAAATCAAGTTAATTTTCTAAATATTTTCATGGATATTCCTTTTGCTTAAGAAAAAATTCACGTATCGTTTTCAGTAACTTTTTTCCCGGTATAAACTAGTAAAACCTAGAAATGCAGGGTCTCCTATTCACAGAAATATGGTAGAAAGTTTATCAATTAAAGAAAGAAAATAAGTCTCCATTAAAACCCCTTCTAAAGAATTCTACAAACTTAATATAACTTAATATTCTGTTGAATTAAAAAATAACAAAATCTCAGTATTAATAAAAAAGAAAAAATTTAATAACACCCACAACTTTTTTTTTTAATGCCATTTGTGGGTTTGGAATTTGTTGGTTTGTCTAATTCTTGTTCCGTGATTCAAACAACCTAAAGATACCTTGAAATTATTTGCCAACTGGAAAAGCAAATTCAGTAACTGTAAACATAGGACCAACAACGTAAGGAAATTCTAGTGAGCTTTAAAGCATTTGGCTCCCGGACACACTGTGACACAACATTGCATACAACACACAACCTAGACACTCCCTCTCAGAGAGACGGATAACAAGATTCCTATTTTCAAGACTAGGAACAGACACTTAACTACAAAGTGAGCTGCCTTTTTTTTTTTTTTTTGTCACAGGATTCCTTGAAGCGTATCTTAATTGTTAATGAAATTCGAGTATAGATAAGAGCAAATTTTCAGTCACGCATATGACAGCTTCTGGGACCCCAAGTTCTCAACCACTGATGGCCAACTCTAGCTTTTCCTAGATTAAGGATGAAAATGCTAGTGGTCCCTTTATATTTCCCTCCTTTGCACCCTGACGAGTTCATTTCTTTTACCTTACATCTTGTCAGTTAAAAAAGATGAAAGATCAGAAAAAGAAATCTAAGCTCTGAAGCAGAGTAATAACATAGCAATCTGTTTCTTTTGACCTAAACTTGAAGCTCTTTCTTTACCAATGACAAGAAAGTGTAAACTTATATTCAGACTCTAGAAAGAAAGCCAAAAAAGAAAAGTGCAGCATTCAGGAAACAATGGAAATTAAAGAAAATTAGCTATCAAAGTATTTGAGAAGATTTAATTATTGTTTATCTAGTACTTGCTTCATGCAAAGCCATCTACCAAAAGGAAGTGGATGGGCACTCTTGTCCCCTTATAGCATTACAAGAGTGATGAGAAGGAAACGGGTTTTTAAAAAAGCTAAGGAGGGGCTTCCCTGGTGGCGCAGTGGTTGAGAATCTGCCTGCTAATGCAGGGGACACGGGTTCGAGCCCTGGTCTGGGAAGATCCCACATGCCGCGGAGCAACTGGGCCCGTAAGCCACAACTACTGAGCCTGCGCATCTGGAGCCTGTGCTCCTCAACAAAAGAGGCCGCGATAGTGAGAGGCCCGCACACCGCGATGAAGAGTGGCCCCGGCTTGCCACAACTAGAGAAAGCCCTCGCACAGAAACGAAGACCCAACACAGCCAAAAATAAATAAATAAATAAATTAAAAAAAAAAAAAAAAAAGCTAAGGAACAAGAGACTTGATTAATAAGTATTCCCACATAAGTTAATGAGAGTAATGTACATAGTCAGTGTCTGGCAAATAAAAGTCTGAGTGTAGAATAAATAAGAGAAAGGAGTTTAAATACTAGAAGCATATGACAGGCTGGGGCTGGGGGGTGGGGGGTGATCAGACCAAAGGATACATATGTCACAAAGTAACATTTGGAAGCTCTTTTTTCCCTTTCCTGTTTGTCTATTTCTGTTACCCTTAAACCTTAATCATGAAAATGAGATCACTAAGTAACATTTAACCTAACTCCTGATGTTTGCTTTACTGAATGTACACAATGCCTTGCCCAACTTGTTGATCCATTTCCTGGATTAGAAGGAGTAAGAATGAAGAATAAGCAGTTAAAGAATGACTGCTTCTCTACCCCCAACTTCCCCCCTTAGCAAATTTGCAGGTGGACCACTCCGGCAAGACAGCATCCAAAGAAAGATCAGGAGAAGCCAGGAGTCTGCATGCAATGGAAAAATGATGAAGAATCTGACCTCCTACCTTAATGATGAACTGAGGTCATTTCCCCTTTTTCCCTTTAAAAACTGTCATGGCTGAGCAGAATCTTCAGAGTTGGTCTCTGGACAAGAGTCCACCTTCTCCCCAGGTTGCTGGCTTCTCTGAATAAAGCATCTGTCCTTTCTACCAACACTTGCCCCTCAATTATTGGCTTGTGAGTGGCAAGCAGCCAAACCTGATTTCTGTAACAATTTTGTCAATCTCCAAATACCACTCCTAGAGGCTTCAAAACAGAAATAACTGAGTTGTGGATCCCCTCCCACAAGGAAATAATTTCCAAAGTGTTGCCTTCTTGGAGTACATTTTGAGTATGTTATGTTACTAGCCACCAAGGATGATAATGCTGGGGGGTTCCTTATTTTATGGAAATAAACATATAAAACATCTAGTTTTTAAAAATTAATTAAAATGGAAGGACATGGTGATGGAATGATCTAGCGTTGAGGTATCTTTAAATGATGACATCTCCTGTTTAAGTCAAGTGAAACAATTTATCAAGCCTAAGCCCATTGTTTAAAGCCAAGTCTGTCATAATAATGGTCATTAATAGTCAGTATCTCCCTAAGTCAGTTAATGTTTATTTTGAAAAATTACACATGGTAAATAAATGATCATACCTTCTCTAAAAGAGAGCATCTCTATTTCACTTTCACAAAGGTTTCAAACATCATAAAGAGATACTTTCCAGAAAGGTGTCCTTGCTTGATGATACTTACTATAAAGATACTTTCTTTACCTAAAGTTCACTCAGTAGCCTCAACTATCTGAATGTAAACAAGCAAATGGAAAGCACTGATAACCTCTTAAAAACTACTAATGCTGCAAAATTCATGCACTAAGAATTAGGCTATCACCACAGCCTACATGTGCTTACTTTGCAAGCAACTATAGCTAATTCAATTATTTAAGCACCCAGTGACTAAAAAAAAAATCAAGTAAGGAATGGGGAAAAGGAATGCTACAGGTGAGTGAACGGAAAGGAAAAGAAACAGCCAAAAAGAGTTAACAAAATTTTTGTTAAAAAAATAATAAAAGTGATAAAACTGTTCCTAAGAACTCCAGGTACAGAGAGCCACGTGAAGCCTTTTAATGAAATGACAAGCAGGGCTAAACCTTTTAATGTCTCCTGAGCGCCCCCCTCTCTTCCAGAGGCCAGCAGAATAATGTTCATAATGAAACCCTAAATCACCCAAAACGTCTAATGCAGGGCCACTCTCTGATATACCAAGCTAAGGATTCATATAATGTGTTTTAAAGACATCTCTATCCAAGATTATCTGGTGTTTCAGTTTTGGTACAAAGGAAACTTCGGTCATCTAGATATTTCTCTTCCACGAGCCTCCAAAATCCTTAATAAAGCAAACAAATAAGGGATTTCTATACTCATGTTTCTGGTGGCTGCCAAAAGGGAGAACATAGAATCGCTAAATAAGGAAACCTCTGGTTACGATAACAACCAACTCACAATTTTAAGAAAACATACTATAACATCCTTATAATGGATCCTTCCCCCTGAGGTTATATTTAAGTCAAGTCGAAGTTTGTATGAATAGTGATCATTTAAATGGGCAATATTTACTAATTGTGGAAACTCAAAAATGATCTTCAACAAAAACAAAAAAACCATAAAAACAATCAAAGCTGCACGTAATTTTAACTGAGCATACATCTTTCATGCACACACCTCAGGTGATGTCTCATGATTCCAGAGTAGATGGAATGCCCTGGATTGCAATGTTTAACTTTTGCAGTAACTCAAAGCATCATGTTTGTGGAAGCAGACATCATAGATACAACTGACTCTTTAATAAGTGAACAGTTCAGAATTATATAATTGGAAAAGTTCCCAAGTGTATTAGATTCCTAGGGCTGCCATAACAAAATTCCAGACCAAGATCATGGTATCAACGGGTTTGCTTTCTCCTGAGGCCTCTCTCCTTGGCTTGCAGACGGCCACCTTCTCACTGTATCATTACATGGTCTTCCCTCAGTACTGCACACCCCTGGTGTCTGTCCAAACTTCCTGTTCTTATAAGGTCACCATTCAGATAGGATTGGGGCCCACTCTAATGGCCTCATTTTAACTTAACCTCTCTAAAGGTCCTATCTTCAAATATAGTTACGTTCTGAGGTACTGGGGGCCAGGACTTTAATACATGAATTTTGGAGGGACACAATTCAGCTCATAACACTTTGCCCTCTGGCCCTCCAAAATGCATGCTTTCGTGTGCAAAATAAATTCATGCCCACCTCAACAACTCCTAAAGTTTTAAACCATCCGACATGGGATGGGCATCATATGTAAGACTCCAATCTCATCTGAATCAAATGTGGGAACAACTCGAGGTATAATTCCTCCTAAGGCAAAATTCCCCTACAGCTATGAACCTCTGAAACCAGACACATCATCTGCTTCCAAAACACAATGGTGAGACAGGCATAAGATAGACATTTCCTTTTCAAAAGGGAGAAAAAGGAAAAGAGGGGAAAAAAAATCACGGGTCCCAAGCAAGTCTGAAACCTATCAGGGCAAATTCCATTAGATTTTTAAGGCTTGAGAATAATCCTCTTTGGTTTGATGCTTTTTGGTCTAGGTCCACCAAGATGGCGGCCCCACCTCCCAGGTTCACTGGGTTGACAGGGTTGACCCTGTCCCACTAAACACAGGCGGTAGCCCTGCCTTCTGAAACCAAGGAGGGGACAGACTCACTCCCTGGGCCTGTGTCATCTGAGCCCACAGTGGCGGTGGCACCTCTGCCACTCTGAATCACCTTGGAGTCATCCATCCTTCCCTTTCCTTGAAGGACAAGACATGGTCACTGCCAGATAGCTCCTGTTCATCCAGTAGAGGCTCAGAAATCTGACAAGTCTTCCTTCATTTTTATCCCATGTCTGTCCCCTGTAGCCCAAGCTGGCTGTATTTCTGCTGGTCCAACCCCATCTCTATTCCTAACTTCTGCTGACATGGCCAACTGGATCTATGAGTCGCACATGTAATCTCTTTATCAAATGACTGCCCAGCCACCCCCTTGGTGTTCTCTTCAGAAATGCTTTCTCATTTTTTTCCCCAACACGGATAGGCTGAGGATTTTATGAGTATCCAAGTCCTGGTTTCTTCTTGCTTCCCAATTCTTTTTTTTTTTTTTAATCTATTTATTTATTTTGGGCTGCATTAGGTCTTCATTGTTGGGTCTTAGTTGCTGCATGCAGGCTTTCTCTACTTGAGGTGAGCAGGGGCTACTCTTTGTTGCGGTGCATGGGCTTCTCTTGTTGCAGAGTATGGGCTCTAGGCACGCGGGCTTCAGTAGTTGTTGCACGCGGGCTCAGCAGTTGTGGCTCGTGGGCTCTAGAGCGCAGGCTCAGTAGTTGTGGCACACGGGCTTAGCTGCTCTGTGGCATGTGGGATCTTCTCGGACCAGGGCTCGAACCCGTGTCCCCTGCATTGGCAGGCGGATTCTTAACCACTGTGCCACCAGGGAAGTCCCACCAATTCTTTCTTTCATTTCTCTACTCTGGCATTTTACCCTAAGTAGCAGGGAGAAACCAAGTCATGCCTTCAACGCTTAGAAATGTCCTCAACTAATCCCCAACAACATGTACAAATCCTGCCTTCCACGAAACACGAGAACACGATTCAGCCAAGTTCTGTGCAATTTTATAACCAGGACTTCCTTTCCTTCAACAGCACGTACCTCATTTCTGAGTCCTCACTCACTGAAGTGAGGAATCACCACTGAAGCATCCTTCCCTTTAATGTCCCCATTTCTACCAAGAGTCTCTCCAAGACAGTCTAGGCTTCTTCTAACACGTACCTCAAAAACTCTTCCAGCCTCGACCCACTGCTCAGTTCCAAAGACACTTCCACATTTTTAGGCATTTGGTACAGCAGAACCCTACCTTCCCAGTATCAAAGTCTCTATTAATCAGGGTTCTGTAGAGGAACAGGATCAACAGGATGTATATGTGGTCTCTGCTAGTTTTCCCAGATCTGCAAGGATAGAGAGTAGACTGAAGATGCAGGGACAAATTGCAGTTTGGGTCCAAAGGCAGTCGGCTGGCAGAATTCTTTCTTGCTCAGGGGAGGTTAGTGTTTATTCTATTAAAGCCTTCAACTGATTGAATGAAGCCCACCTACATTATGAGGGTAATATCCTTTATTCAAAGTCTATCAATTTAAATGTTAATCTCATTAAACAAGTAAACAAACAGAAACAGATTCACAGAAACGCCCAGAACAATGATTGACCAAATATCTGGGCACCACGGTCCAGCTATGTTAACACATAAAATTACCCATGACACCAAGTATCATTTCAATTTTTTAAGGCATATGTGTCAGGTGCAGTGCTGTGATCCATCATGAGATCAGCAATGATGGTGAGCTTCCAAAGACTCTGATAATCTTCACCTTCTAAGAAGAGTAACTAGACTATACCTGCTTAGTCATTGAGCATAATAACAGCCATCTGCTGAATATTAGCTCTAACGTTGTGACCTGGGGTTGGATAGTATGGCCTGGGATTCTGTCACTGTTCTCTGCAAGAGTCCTGGGCTAGCAATATTAAGACAAAGTATCCAACCTCAAAAGCATCTAGGTTCTACGACCCAGAGAAAGTCCCTTCACATCATTCAGCCTGGATTTCCTTAACTGCTCAAAGGGTGCATTAGAAGATAAGGTTTCATCCATCTCTACGAGGCTAATACTGAGGGTGGCCTCTTCAGACATCTTGGGGAATCTCCATGAGTTAGAAACTGGACATACATGATACTTTCATATGGACGATAACGATACTAAATTCACTGAAGTAGGTGCTCATTTTGCATTTTTTTTCTAGTTTTAAAGATAGACATTATTCAATCACATATCCTTAACCTGATTCCTTGGTGACAAAGCATAGGCATTCTGACTACCACTGGCTTTGATCTCATGCAACAAACCAGTCAATGACGACGATTAAAACAAAACCAAGTTAATAATCATTCTGTTGTTGTACCTCAACTCTAAATTTGAATTTTTTTTTCAGATTCAAATCCTCTTAAGTTTCCCATGGAGTAGGAAAGGTCAAAGACCATTCTCATATTTATCACGAGGAGAAGCTCAGAGCGAGAGCTCTGATGTCTCCACGTCTCCTTGGGTCCCACTCTGAATCAGCATCGATACAGGGATTGAACCTCTTCTGGCTCCCTGCCCCCCACTCCGTGCACTTGAGTTTGTGTTTAGGGGATGGATCCTGTGAAACAGCACGCACTGGATGAATCACTACAGCAGAAGGAATTCGTTCTTACATATGCATAACAGGAATTAGAACGTGCCCCTCACAGAGCTCAGCAAATGGTTTTTCTATCTGCTCATGCTAATTAGGAAACTACTGAAAATATTTCCCATATTTAAAACGGCACCTCTCCTCATTGAATATGGCAACCCTGCTATGAATCAAAGCTGAATAATAATCCATCACTGTCAAAGGTAAATTACTGCCTCAAAAAAATTAAAAAAGCAGTATGACATTTAAAGCACTGAGAAATAGCTAGTTTCCCCATGCGATCTCCAAGGTACACACAGTCCTGGGTGAAATCAGCATCATGGTGGCACCAGAGCTGGGGCAGGTCATGTGCAGCTCATACTTGAGACATCAATGCCAACAACAGGGCCCATGGTGAGCAACCATCGTTTGATCATCTCCCCTGTGCCTACTATGGTTTTTACATATACTATTTCATCTGATTCTTGGAACAACTCAGATTCTGATCATGTCCACTTTACAGATCAGAAAACCAGACCACAGCAAAACCAAAACTGTACTCAGGTTCTCATTACTAGGAAAAGGGGGAATCAAGATTGACAAGCAAAGTCTGTCTGAATTCAAAGACTTCGTTATTTTCACTGCTCATACTGCCCATGCTACTTGGGAGATTAGAGCTATTCGGGTGGGTGGTACCACAAAGCAGCAAGGGAAGTGGGTCAACATACTGGACATTAATGCAGGATCTAAAATATAAAATTACCTAAAGCTTTCTATGCAGAGTACCTTACCATATAATGGAGTAATTATTTGCCTTATGTTATAGAAATTAAATGATACTCTTCACATCAAGTCAGTGTGTAACCCACAGTAAGAATATGATAAACCACAAGATTTCTTTCTAACTCTAAATTCTGAGATTAGAATATATTTCTCTTAAATATATCAATAATCAATTTGTCCATCTCTCAGTAGGGTTGTCCTGAAGGTATTCTAGAAACAGATACTGGCTCAGTCCTAGGGCTGTAGGAGAGATTACTATTGTTTATGACCATCAGCACCAGGATGAACTTTAAGGCAAATAGCAAAATACATGGTATCAGTCTTTACTTATTACGTCACTAACTATCCTCCTGCCTCCTCTGTTTTCTGTGCATTTAGCGTCTCAGGGTTTTTCTCTCATGAATTTATGGGTTTTTCCTGTCGTATCAGAAAGTAATCCAATGAAATTACATAAAGTATTATGTTGGTGACTTAGAGTGCTACAATCATAACATCCTTGCTTCAGTAAAAACAAAACAATTTCAAAGAGGAGTCTCTTTCTTTAAGGCACATACAGTAATGAGTGCTGTTAAGATATTGAGAATTGGAATCAGACCACCTGGTTTTAATCCAGGCTTTGCTAGCTCTATTAACATTGAGCAAGCTGTCCAAGGAATTCAAAGGGTTGTTATAAGTGTTAAGCAAGGGATTGAAAGTGCTTAGCATGGTGTCAGGCACATAGTATGTACCTGATACGTGTTAGCTCTCCTTCTCGTAACACTAAACTCCATGTCAATTAAGTCAAGGAGAGCCTTTAAGATCTCTAGGATGATCCTTGCCCAAATCATGCCTTACTGCAGGGGTCCCCAACCCCCGGGCTGCAGACCCGTCTGGCCTGTTAGGAACCTGGAGGAGGTGAGCAGCAAGCAAGTGAGCAAAGCTTCACCTGCTGTTCCCCATCACTCGCATCACTGCCTGAACCGTCCCCCACACCCCATCCGTGGAAAAATTATCTTCCATGAAACCGGTCCCTGGTGCCAAAAAGGTTGGGGACCGCTGCCTTATTGGCACCGTGTACCCATAAAACAGGCTGGGATCAAACACGCAACATGTGGCATCTGCTTAAGAAGCTGTACTAGGATTCTGCCATAGATTCTGAGGCAGGAAACAGAACTGCCCTGCCTTCTCATGGGAGGTACCATTAAATTCATTCTTCTCTCTGGCTCTACCTGTAGGTAAGAGCATAGAAAATCTCTACCACTGAAAAGTCTATCCATAAACATTTATTTTATTGGGAAAGTGATGATTAAGACTGACTTGGTCCCTGATCTCACGAAATACATATATATATTCTATTCGGGGGGGAAAGACTGAAACAAAAGTAGATTAAGAAACAATAATTAGTTTGCAATGAATGGTGTGAAGGAAACAAGGTAGAGAGATGCAAACAAGGTAAAGAATGTTGGGAGGACCTATTTTAAATAGGAAGGTCAAGGCTGCCTCTCTGAATAGGTGGTCTTTCAAGTGAGACCTGAAAGACAGGGAAGAGGGAGATTGTTATACACAGTCGAGGGAAAAATATTCAAAGCAGAGGAAAGGGCACTGGTCCTGAGGCTGGAGAGGGGTAAGTGTGTTCAAAGCAGTGAAAAACTAGAGTGATCAACAGGGAAGAAGAGCGACTCAAGAAGGGGCCATATTAGTATCCTAGAAGCCAAATCATGCAGCCCTTGAGGGACAGGGTATGCCTTTCACTGGAAGGTCAGGAGAAGCCATCACAGGGTCTAAGCAGGGAGTGATACAACCCCATTTACCTTCTAAGAAGATCACTTTTCTACTGGGTGAAGAATGGCCCTCGATGGTGCCCAGGTGAGAAGAGGGAGACCAGTTAGGAAGCTGCTTCAACGACAGGAAAGAAGAGATGGTGCCCAGACAGGAAATCAGTAGTAAAGATGAAGAAATAAAAAAGGTAATAAAAATATGTTTTGGAGCATAAGTGATAAAACTTACTGATAGATTGGGGTAGAGTGAAGAAAAGAGAAAACGAGGGTAACTAGAGATTCTGGCTTCACGAGCTGGTCAGCCAGCCCCAGTGGAAGCCCAGGCAGTGAGTAGAAGCAACACCAAGTTTTGGCTCAGTGGGAATGTTTTGACAAGAGCAGAGCACCTCTGTGGGGTTGCAGGGTTTTTCCTTTATTTTTCTTTCCTTTTCCCTTCTTAGCAGGCTTTTGACAAGGAGCTTGACACTGATGTCCTGGTGATTGAATATAAATATGCTTAATTCATTACAGGCAGAGATAAAGGAACTCGGCTTCCCCTTAAGGGTCATTATCTAGATAAGATTATAGTGTAAATTGAAGCGGGGTCTCTGGAGGTAGCATCGATTGGCTAGTTCGCAAGCCCCGCCCCACCTCCCCTCATCTGGATGCAGTGCAAATTTCCTGCCTAGAATCTCTACTCCAGCTGCCCTGTCTTAACCACATTCTGAGCCTCTGATGTCAGAAAGCCAGTGTAAGTGACTGCCTAAAGACAAAATTAATTAAAACGTTTTTATCTGTTCTTGAGACGCATCCTAGGCTAATATATTGATTTAACCACTGCTCCTGTGAATGGTGTTTATGAATCAATATCTCCTGGGACCATGGAGGTTGGAGGTAGGTTAAACAAACAAACAAAAAAAAGAAACCAAAAACCTTAATTTTTCTTTGTGCCAACTGACCTATTACAATTAATGGAGGGATAAACGTTCATTGGGTCACTCTGTTGGTAGGGAGTACAACATTGGCGGAAGAACCATACGCTATATACTGCTATTAGGAGGTAAGCAAAATGCACTAGTTCTTAGATAAGTTTCCACCTTTCAAGCCAAATTCCCTCAACATAAGCCCGCCTTAGGAGTGACCCAATCCAATCTATGCTTCAGGAAGACCAGCCTGGTGTGTGACATAAGACTAGGACCTACGTCTGACACACACACACACACACACACACACCCACTGATGACTGAGGATTATGAAGATTGACTATCTTGATCCCTTTATGGCAGGTAAACTTAGCAGGTAAACAAATGCTTCTAATTTGGCCACCCTCAGTAAACAGCACTAGTAGTTGGTGGTGAGATGTCTTTCTGAACTTGGGAAGGGTCTTTTGGAACCTAATTAGTTCACAAACCTTCAAGGAGGTCTGTATCACCTTGGACTGTCAACTCATGAATCTGAGACTTACAGGCCTGTCCACCAAGATCCAAAACTCCACATGAGCAGCGTCTCTTTCCTAATTCTTGTAGGATTGGACGGCAGCCCTAAAAAATTGGAATTCTTCATTTACCAATGTAGTCACTTTGCAAATTACATTCATTTTTAGATTTAATGTTTGCATCTGTGGTCTCTCCTAACTTTCATAAGGTTTCTCTATTTCATTATCTAGCACATAGCATTGAATCTGCACCAAGTAAGTTCTTAAAAAAAATACTGCTGAATTAATGAATTTTTTCTTAGGCCTCATTTAGACAACTGTTTTCAATTCTAAGGTCCATACTTTAAGAGGATTTTTAGTGTGCCCAGAACTGGCAAACTAGAAAGCTCGTTATACCAGCAACAAAAAAGTCAGCAGTTCCATCTAGGAATGGGATGGCGATGTAGCAGAGTTCTTTATGGATCTGAAAGTTATATTTTAGAGAAATTCGACTTATTCTGGAACTTCAAAAGGCACAATTCAGAAAAAACGTGGGGAAAGCAATGAAAGGCATTAACTCAAGGTTAGGAAGAAGATGCTGATAATCTGAATTATCTAAAAAGTTAAACCTCTCCCTTGGGAAGAAGTGCAGGTTCCTCTAATAGGTGTATCAAAACCGCAGCTCAAAGACCACGGCCACCTGAGATGCTAGAGAGAAGATGCCTTGAAAGAATGTCGCTTCCTCCTAAAACATCAGGATTCAGTGACTTTTAATCTGTAGGTTAAAAGATGCATTTTGGCTTGTTTTAGGTACAAAGCGACATACATACAGCATGTTCTAACTGCTTAATTTGGTAGACGGTAGGATATATTTGATGGGATAAAGACAAAAGCAAGGAATTAGGTTTGAAGTCATACATATTTTAACGAGGATGTTAGAAGTGAGGATAAATAGGGAAAAAAGGATTTGAGGGACATGGAAGGAATCTAATCCACATATTCTTGTGATTAACTGGATATGGAGGTGAAGGGGTCAAAAGGGACAGGATGCTAATCAAGTTCTGGGCATAAATGAGGAGAGGTATATTGCAAAGATTGATGGAATCTTACAATGCTGGGGAGAACTAGCTTTGGAGGAAAAGCTCAAGTTTGATCTTGAAATCGTAAGTTTAGTGTGAATACTGTGCATATGGAAATATCCACCATAAGGTAAGATGTTGCTCTCCAATCCAAGGGCGAGTTTGGAACTCAGTAAATGCTACAGCTGTTACAAAACAAGGAGGGAAGGAGAGAGAGGGAGCAGGAGAGGTGTAGTAACGATGTTAGACCATAGGCTTCGAAGATGGAAACCGTTCTGACTGTGGCTCCAGCACTTACTGTGTCAACTTGGCTAACGATCCCAGCTAACATTTACTGCGTGCTTACTTTGTGTCAGACGCTGCATAAAGTGCTTTATGAACACTGTAGTCAGTACCAAAAAAAAAAAAAATCTGTCCATCCATAGACTGTCCATCCATAGAGGAACAATTAAAACAGTAAATAATATGCAATATTGGGTATTAAAAACAGTGATTACATCTATATCTATAGGCCTGGAGAGAAATTCGCTATTCAGCCTAGCTACAGAGAAATTTAGATAGTATGACCCTAAAAGGACCACAGGTTTTATATATACTCTACCTACCTACCTACATGTTTAAATCCAATTTTTCAGGATATTCTTTTGACTTACTCTTTCACATATACCCAACACTATACATACAAGGTGTGATGGGCTATACATCAGATTGTTAACACTGGTTATCTTGGAAACTGGAAGGTGCTGGAATGGGATATTTAAAACCAAACCAAACCCCAACCGAACAAAAAGACTCTAGTATATTCTAAAGTTAAATTAAAAAAAAAAAACCCCACAAACAAAATTCTATCCATATTAACATAAAGACTAATTATTATGTATGCATATGGAGGATTATTAGAAGGTAGCATTTTTTAATGAAACCTTCTTTTGTTTTGTTTTTAAGAAGGTGGTGAAAATCCATTGTTTTAACACTTTTTCAATATTACACTTTTCAAAAAGCTATTCCTTATTTTATACCTGAATTCAGAGATCGACAAGGATATATGGGCAGTGAAGAGTTGAGTATTTATTCTAGAATTTAGTATCACATTATGCACAAAAACAAATATGTCATCAAGTGTTAAGTATGTAGGGGTTGAAGGGCTAGTACAAATCTCCCATATAAGATGCGGATTTTGTTTTAATGTTTATGTTTTCATGGTAGTTTTTCATTACGCTGATTGCGGTGTTAAGAGCACACACACAATGCCTCAGCGCTGATACCAGGAACGATATTACTCGGTGCCTTCGGCTTCCTAATCCTCTGCCCGTCAGATGGGCTGTGAGCACTTTATTCAGTGTTAAAGGTCAATCCCCTTTTCTGGTAGGATATGTTTGCCCGACAAAATGTGCGCACAGCTTTTCGACAAAGATTATTTAATCCACACAATCAGGCAAGAAACTTCGTCACAGATCTTATTAACTTCTCGGGCTCTCCGTTCACCAAAATTACAGATATTCTGACATAACTCCACATCCCCACATGGCATCTCTCCATCTGGAAGTCTAGTTGTCACCTTAAACATATCCACAACTGAAATCCCTAACCCCCCAACCCAAGATGATACAGCAAGATCCCCCATCCAACTTGATACAAATGAACTTACTTACAAAGCAGAAACAGACTTAAAGACTTCAAAAACAAATTTATGGTTACCAAAGGGGAAAATGGGGGCGGGTGGGAGGGATAAATTAGTTTGGAATTAACACATACACACTACTACATATAAAATAGTCAACAAGGACCTACTGTATAGCACAGGAAACTCTACTCAATATTCTGTAATGACCTATATGGGAATAGAATCTAAAAAAGAGTGGATGTATGTATCTGTATGACTGAATCACTTTGCTGTACACCTGAAACTAACACAACACTGTTAATCAGCTATACTCCAACATAAAATAAAAATTAAATTTAAAAAAGCTGTCTGGAGTCACTGTTGGTAGACTTTTTTCTCACATCTCAAATCCAATTATCAGGAAATCCTGTGGGCTTTCCCTTCAAGGTACATCCAAATTGGATCTGTTTCTTACCGTGCGTCCACTGCTCCTGCTCTGATCAAAGCACTCATAATTTCTTGCTTGGACAAATCATTGTAATAGCCTCATAGCTAGTCCCACTGCTTTCTCCCTTGGGCTCCAACAGTCTGACAGAAGCCAGAGTGATGGTTTGAAAAGGTAAAGCACATCATTTCATACTTTGTTCAAAACCCTCAACTCCTCATTCCCATATATTCCCCCTACTTGAACTCTCCTATAACCCCACTTACTTCTCCTACTGTAGAGGCTCTGCTTGAGCTTTTCCTTGAGGGTTATTTGATACCTACATTGCTGACTTCCCCTTTCAGGTTCAAAGATTATCTTCTCAATAAGGGCCACCCTATCTACTCCAAGTAAGTGGCGCCTCTCCTGATCTCCCTCACCTTGCCTTCTTTTTTTTTTTTAGCACTTACCACCTCTGGGGTTCTCTATAATTCACTTAGTTATAAGGTTTATTATATGTTTTCTGCCCTGCCTCTGCTTGAATGTAAGCCCTACAGGAACGGACATCTGTGTGTATCTAATCAGCAATGTATCCTAGCATTCTAGAACAGACCCCCAGATCTAGTAGGCTGACAAAAAATATTGTTTAATAATGATCTGTTTTGTTTTACTATACCACCCCGAATTGAAAGAACCGAACAATGTGAAGATTTTGTCTTTCTCTCTCGCTACCAAGAAACCTCTTCAAGTTTCCTCAGGAACTCCAAAGAACAAGGATCAGATCCCTGTAATGCCTAAACAAAAGAATTCACAAAATCTAGCTTGAGTTCTTCGCCTCACTGACAACTTTAACAAAACAAAGGCTTTCTTCTTCTAGAGATTCCAAAATGCCTCAGGGTTGCTTTCTTTAGTTTCGATTTTTCCCTAACTTAGTAGAATTTATTTTGTAAGTGACAAAATGTGTACTGCTATTTATAACTCTGGTTTCCCTATTCTTCGGAAGAACATTGTTTTGATAGTGCAATCACATACATTGAAGAGCAAATATAAAGAAATCTCTTGTCTATGAAGACCATGGGTTCAACAGTCTACATTTAAATCATTATTATTGAAATAAAACACAATACAACACTGGAAGCTGAAATGATCTTGAATAGACCTTTAGCATTTAACTGATAACTCAGAAGACACAGTAATAGTTTGTCAGGGATCACCTTTAGGAAACTACATGGTACAAGTGAGTCAGTGACTAGTGCCTTCCAGAGGACAGAGGGATGGATTCGCCGCATTTTAATGCATATATTGTTAATGGAGGCTTCTACAGCCATGGAATTGACACTCTGGCCCCAGTTATCAGCTGATTTCAATTCCTTTGTATTCCTTCTCTAACAAAAGAAAATACCTTAAGAATCAAAGCCTCTCAAAGACTAGCAACTAATTTATTAGAAATCCCCGGTGACTTTCTGCCCCAGGTTTGAGGCTAAGCAGGCTTACTGGTTTGTGTGTTTGTATCCTCATCATCAGAAGGCACAAGTAAAGCTTTTCGAAGCCTCTGAGAGCAAACAAGTCTGGGTTTGATAGAAAATGCAGCAGCCCAGTACTGAAGATGTTTCTATCAACCACATTCCTCTTTCTGAGCTACAAACACAAATACCATTTCTCCAAGTCTCTCATTCTAAAGAGACATCATGCTCTTCAAAGCCTTGCCCTTTATTTCACTCCGAACATTCTCCAAAACCGTCTTCTACAATGACTAGTTTGAGACGTAATTTAAATAAACTCAATAGCTAAGAGTGAAGACTGCAGTGTAATTCAACCAATAGAGCCTTAACTCCCTAATGATCTCATTAAAAGCAGGTTAAAAAAAAAATAGTTGTACTTGACTTTTTGCTTCCTCAGATACCTCACTCACACTTGATCAAAAATGTTTAATGTTATTAACACATCGCAATACCAGTACAGCTTCAGAGCTGATATTCAAAAACACTGAAAATAAAGCCAAACTAAGGATCAGAACTCGGTCTATCCTTTCAGAGACAGATATATGCCTATTAAGTCAAGCACGGTCTTTTAAGTGTGATTCCCTTATGGACAAATAACCTTAGCAGCAAGCAGTGAGGAATGGGGACCACAGGCCTTTGTAATAAGAATCTCACTAAGAACCGATGTTGAAGGCTAAGTTTGCTTATATATTTCTATCAGAACATTAAAGTACAATGTTGCAACAATTTTATGCTAACAGGTCACTTTTTGTAGAAGCTGCTAAAGGAAAGGGGGCTTTCATATTTGTGCTTCTAACCTATGGACTGTTATCTGGATACAGATTGTACTTTTAGGTTGTCGACTAAACAAAGTCTGTATATCAGCACGTAAACTAAGGCCCCTGTGTTGGCTTTCTCATGGAGGCTCACTCAGTTTCTATCACACTGTGCAATAAGCTAAACAAAAATTCAAAAACTTTAAGTGGTGAACCCGTCTGTGTTGATTATTATAAAATAAGAAAAAATCCAAACTAGAGATTCTCAATATTGCCCTAAAATGTGTCAATATCCAAGGGCCATGGCGAGGAAGAGCATTGCTAAGTGCATGAATTATGAAATCTGCGTCCAGGTCCTTCTTAAAATGGAATTATCTGTTGATTAAATAAGGCCCTTTATCCATCTTCATTAGTGATGTCAGCTCTGTGGCATGCAATTCAAAATTCCTTATGAATATTTACCTTTATCAATGATCATGTTCAAAGATTATCTTCCTACTTAAACCACTAGTATGGGGAATAGAAATATAAATAGAAACAATAAAAGTGGTTAATCACTTCCATCTGTGTGGTCACCAGCAAACATTCAGGACATAGTGGAGTAATGATTTTTATAAGCTGCACTGTGTATCCAGATGTTACCACTGAGTGTTGATAAATGGATGTTTGGTAGAAAGTACAGAGGAACAATAAGATATTAAGTTTCTGGTCCACTGTGAATATAGCTAGTTTTTAGTTTTTACTATTCTTTTTCTTTCCCTGTTGCATAACAGCCACCCATGATTATCTTTGATTGGGCATCAGAATACCCTGTTTATAGCTCCATTCAAATTTTCCCCCCCAAACACAAATTCAAGAATAATTCTTTCTGAGCAAAAAGCGACATCATTAGCAGCGGCATCTTTAAACAATGAGCATCATAAAAATCATCTGTGAAGAAAGAGAAAAGCAGCTGATTTTCAATGATGTGATACAGACTTTGAAATTATGCAGGTAAATACCCAAATGCTATGCAATGGATGAGAAAGAGGAAAAAAGACAAAAAAGATCAAAACACGATGAGTCTCAGTTTACGGAAGCAATATATACAGTAGGAATAATTATTATGGAAAGTGAAAAGGAAACTCTTAAACCTACCAAAGAGAAAAAGTAAAAGGCTACATTCTAAGATTTAACAAAATTAGGCCCCCAAATAACTTCAAAATTAAGTGAAATCAGTCACAAACACAGACAAATACCTTTTGAAGTACAAAGAAAATTATCTTAGAAGACCAGGAGGGTCTTGCAGCACTTCAGGTAAACCAGAAGGACCCACAAGGGGGCTGCCTGGTCAACAAAATGGATGTTGATAGCCATTCAAATGAATGCCCTCCTAGAACGATCACAGAAGGAATGAGATGCAGACTTCGGAGAGATGGGCCTAATTCTAGCAGTAAGGGAGGAAAAATAATAACAAAAAAGGGGAGCAGAATGGAAGTCAATAATAATGCCAGAATGGGTGATCAAAGCATCCAGACCCTGGGCTGTGAAGCTTGAAAGAAATGAAAAGATACATACGTATAATCCTTCATTTATTTTTCCAGCCTGAGTCTGGAGAAAAATAAACAGGAAAGAACTTCTATCAATGGAGGCTGTCTTAATTTTCAGGAGAAGGCATGAATTTCACGTGAGGCTCAGTTAGAACAAGAGGTCTTGAAGAAGGCAGGGCGGGAGAAAACAGAAGGGAAACTTGGCTTGGAAACAAACTAAGGGAAGACAGACACTTGTCAGTGGTGGTGCTGAGGACAGATGTGGCTCTGAGCCTTTGTCACGAGGTTCCAAGTTAAGACCAGAGCGTGTTCAAGTTCTGTCACAGGAAATACCCTCTCTCCCATCTGCCTTCATATACACTCCCCAAGTTACATTCCTGGGAAAATACTGATATACATGAAAGATCAGATAGTCATCCAATTTTCAAGTTGGAAGAAAATTTTGTAAGCATTTCGTAAGACACTTTAATAGCTAAATGAATAAACTAATACCCAGAGAGGTGAGGTGTCTAGTTGATGTCATGGCAGAGCCAAGACTAGAGCTCAGGAATCGCTTCCTCAAGGATGGGATTTGTGGATTCCAGTATGCCTGCCAAGGCCCACGCCCCAACTCACTGGTTCTCAAAATTTGTGTTTGCAGCAGAGTCATTTGGACGCTTGTCTAAAGGGAACTGCAGCAACATTGGTCCTGAGGCAACAGCAAGAGACAGCATGCAGGCCTGAGCCAGGAAGAACAACTCCAGCTCTCACAGCATTGAGACAGGCTGGGACATGGGACCCTCAGCTGCAGTGCTGCAATGCTTGCACCTGGACAAACATCTCCTCATGCAACAAAATACAAAGAAACGGTAAGGGACTGAAAATAACTGTGTGCATGTACAGTTGGGGCAAATTCTGGAAAAGATACAAAGAAACCAAAAAGCCCAACTGCCACTTCTGAAGAACAAAACGAGCAAAAGCAGGGGGTCTGCAGCAAAAGCAGGGTACCGCGCATGCCACCTGCACTCAACACCACCAAAGGGGTGGGCAAAACACCTAAGCCACCCCTCCAGCCCAGCCCCTGGACGCATCCTTACCCTCACCCCATTTAAGTAATCAGCTCACCCCCCTTGGGGAGCAAGCAAGCAAGGGAACCTGTTACATGTTCTCACTCCCCCTACTGCACCAGGGGCCCCAGTGAAGCCTTGGCTGAATTTCTTGTCTGGTCTCTGACCAATTTCTATTGATTAAGGAGGCCAAGAAACCTGGTTGGTAACAGCATCACTACTTGAAATCCAACAGGAGAGATGTTAATTGAGGTCTCTGTGTGTAAGATGCTGCCTGATGATGGAGTCACCGATGGAAAAACACTGCCTTCAAACAGCTTCCAATCCAGTAACACACTTATTTCAGGCCAAGCATCCAGTGCGTGCTCTACAAACTGAAGTTGAAAATGGTGTTGCTAGAACCTGCCAACTGGTGCTCAGCACACGCTCCACAGGCGAAACAAAGGCTACCTCTCCAAGCATTAATATGGGTTGCAAACCCCCTACATACGCTCACCACAGAAAGGAGGATGGGTCTGGTCGTAAGCAAAGTGTCAACAGCATGAATCTACGCCACAGTTTATAAAAACTTGAAGAACAAGAAATTAGGACCTAGACCAATTCGTCCCCACCTCCCTGTTAAAACAAAATGCAAAACAGAAGGTTCTGTAATTCCGGAAGAAGGTGCCAAATGTGCCTCCCCCCACCCCCTTCTCCCACACACCTGTTCAGAGGGGCCAGGCCTGGGCTATGGTTGGGTCCTTTGGGAAGGGCTGTTCAAAGCTAGTCCAGAGAAGCCTGCAAGCTCTTTAAAAGGCTCAAGGCCCTACACACCAAGTACAGAAGCACAGGCAAGCACGACGTTCGAGTCCTGGGACAAAGCCAGCACAGGGAAGGAGGCGGCCAGGCTCTGGGTGGCTGTGGTCACTGCTCTTATGTCACCTTTTGGGCCTGCGTGTGACTGGTGTGTGTGCATGCCTAGCAAAAAGGAACAGGCCATGGAGAAAACTAGGCATGCAACCATCCCAGACTTACCCTGTTATGTCTCATCATCTCATTGGGGTGCTATTCTTATTCTGGCCGTGCCCTGCGGCATGTGGGATCTTAGTTCCCCGACCAGGGATCGAACCCGTGCCCCCAGCAATGGAAGTGCTGAGTCTTCACCACTGGACCGCCAGGGAAGTCCCGGGGTGCTCTCATTTTGATGGCCACTGTTAGCATCAAGGGGAGACTCCTGAGTTAAACTCCTCTATTTAACATTTTTATTAATGCTTAGGAAAAATAAAACAAAAGCAAATCCAACCACACACACACTCTACTCCTTACTCCTGGATATTCTTTCTTATTCCTCCAAATGTTGAAAGTCCAGATTCAGCCTCCCAAACTCCACTGGGGGCTGGGGGGGGGGGGGGGGACACACTGACCTCAGTCTGTTTCTTCCCTACAATTTAATCCCCCATGATTTAAGGAATTCACATAATGAATGACGTCACCCACCGGGGCTCAGATGATCAACTCCAACCACCTATGGAGACTTTTATGATTCATCCTTCTGGTGGGCTTCCTTTCCACCACTGTAAAGCAGTTTAGTTCACTAAAGCCTTATATAAAACTCTATTGGGCTTCCCTGGTGGTGCACTGGTTGCGAGTCCGCCTGCCAATGCAGGGGACGTGGGTTCGAGCCCTGGTCCGGGAAGATCCCACATGCCGCGGAGCAAGTAAGCCCGTGCGCCAAAACTACTGAGCCTGCGCTCTAGAGCCCGTGCGCCTAGAGCCCGTGCTCTGCGGCGGGAGAGGTCACTGCGGTGAGAGGCCGGCGTGCTGCAATGGGGGGTGGCCCCGGCTCGCTGCAACTGGAAGGGGCCCGTGTGCAGCAACAAGGACCCAACACGGCCAAAAATAAAATAATTAATTAAAAACAAACTTTATTAGTCAGGATAGTTTGTCTTAGCTACTGCAACAAGCCATGAAATCTCAGGGGCCTCCTACAATGAAGGGCTATTCCTTGCTCACATAAAATGCAAAGCAGGTCAGTGGGGGAGAGCCTCCATCCAGGACTCGGGGACCCATAATCCTGCCATCTTGTGAGGCCACCATCTCAACAGGCGGCCTTCAAGGTTGCTGAGGCAGGGAAAGTGAGAAGGCATCCCACTGGCTTTTAACTACCTTCACCCAGAAGTAGGGTATCATATTTATGTTCAGGGGCCAGAATTAGTCCCATGGCTTTACCCTAATTGCAAGAGAGACCAGTAAAAATAAGGAAGCACATGGACTATTGAATGTGCACAGACCCTAAGAGAGCAGTAATTATTTGCATATAATAGTAGCATATACATCATACCTGGAAGGATCTTTTATCCATATTCCCATAACCCACATCTCAACAGTTGTCATCTCTCTTTTGGGAGCTAGGAGACATTCTCTTCTGGTGCTCTAATGAGGTGTGGGTAAGTTGAAAATCGTTTAAAAAATCCAAACCAACCAAAACAATGCCAAACAGAAATTCTTGTTTATGCATGTACTAAGGACCAGAAAGTAGACAAGAACTGTGGTAAACAATCAGGAAAGGGGTGAGTAAAACATAAAAGGAAAAGTCCCAAGTGAGTATTATCTCTGATGAACAGATCACATGGATTTGCATCTGAATGTAAATCTCCTAGGGTCCAAGTACACACACACACACACGCCCCCGAAACACCACTGTTACATTGTCAGTTGTTTGCTCACATGGCAGGCTCTTAATACTCCAAAGCGAATGGAATCTAATTGTTATCCTGGTGGTTTCTAATCTCCACCAATCGGGGTCCTTAGTTGAGAATGCTGACTTAAAAAGCTTAGATGTCCTTCACATCATTCTTAGAGCTGTAGGGGGCTCTTGAGCTTGTGAAGGGAACTCTTTCAACTTCTGGATGAGTGTCCATTATTGTGCAATGGTTGGCAAACAGTAAGAATCTAAGGAATAGGCTCAGATCACCCACCCATCTTCTCATCATCCATCCAACCATCCATCTAAACATTCAACAAATATTGAATGCTTGCCCTAGGCCAGGTACTAGTCTAAAGTTTGCTGATACAGCAGTGACTAAAGCTTACAAAAATCCCCGCTTTCATGGAATTTACCTTCTAGAATAAATCTGGATTCCATAGTTTATAAAACACCTTTCTAGTTGGGCATTTCCTTTCATCTTCCTTTTCCTCCCGACCCCCCACAGGTGAACCAGATAGGCCTATTTCCAGTTCCTACACCCTCTTATTCTTCCCATGTTGTCAGTTGAGATTGACGTTTTCCCTGTAATCGAGGTCATCAGCACATTCGTTTCTTGGAGGTTCTGTCACCAACTGTCAGGGCAATCACACTGAACGAAACACTACATGCTACAATGGACAACTTGAATATTCTTTCCACATCCTGTTTTGCTTGGCTCATTGCTCTGTCAGCCTGACAGGACAACAACTCAGGTTCGCCTCTAATTTCTGTTTGCTACTCACACACCTGCACCATTGAACCTGCGTGGAAAAGTTGGCTTCCAACACTCCACCTTTATGCAATGCCTTCCATCCTGGTGTCATTATTTACTATCTTTCATTCTTTCTCAAATCTCTACTCACAGAGTTTCACGTCAGGGTAGGTAACTTATCATGGAAAGATCCAGGGTGAGAGGAAACTTGGGATCTATACTTATCTTGGCAACTAAATACTTGCTACTTTAAGCAAGTCACTTTTCCTATTTTTTTTTCTTCAAGAGGAATCTTGGTGCAGAATTTGAGCCAAGAACATTTTCTCCCTCTTTTGTTTACCAAGGGGCTTTATGGTGATGGAGAACACATGCTCTATTTTAATTTCCCCAGAATGGTCTCTATTTCCCACATCCCTTCCCATAAGCATGCTTATCACTCCTGTCGGACTATGTCTTAGTTTCCATTAAAAACACAAGTTATAGTTCATAAGGTGCTTACCAAGGCATTCTATATTCAGATCAAAAGCTTCACACTTTGCTCAGAGTTGTTATTTTTTTTTTTTTCTAAATAGTTCTTTTTCTAGCTTCTTCCCACTCCATTCATCTCAACTTAAGACCACGTGTCAACTTACTGCCAATCCTGCCATCCTACTCGTGTCTCCAGGAATTATTCATATTCCCTCATTTGTGGACTGATCTCCTGGTCCGATGCTCACCAAATGCGCTCTCTCTCTCTCTCTCTCTCTTATTAGTGCAGGTTCGAAACTACTGCTGCTCAGCTATTATATGTAGAATGGATAAACAACAAGGTCCTACTGTACAGCACAGGGAACTATATTCACTATTCTGTAATAAACCATAATGGAAAAGAATATGAAAAATATATAGATGTATAACTGAATCACTTTGCTGTACAGAAGAAAATTAACATAACACTGTAAGTCAACTATATGTCAATAAATTTTAAAAAAACTACTGCTGCCCAACTGTTGTATATAGAATGGATAAGCAAGGTCCTACTGTATAGCACAGTGAACTATATTCCATATCCTGTGATAAATCCTAATGGAAAAGAATATGAAAAAGAATGTATGTATATGTGTAACTGAATCACTTTGCTGTACAGCAGAAAATAACACAATATTGTAAGTCAGCTATACTTCAATAAAATAAATGTTTAAAAAATAAACTACTGCTTACTCCTGCACTGGCACCCCCCATCCCCGACTACGTCCCCAAGGCCTACACATCACCGACATCCCCTCTCCTTCACTGTGAAGCTTCTCCCGACCTGTGGGAATAGTGAAGTGTTCCTTGAGGTGATCCTCTTGTCTAACTACACAAATCTCAAGACTCGTTTTGCTTCCTTGTAGTAGATTCGATCCCTAGTTTCTGCTTCAGTGGAAAACTTCATTTAAACACTATATACTTGAGGTCTGTCTTACGGTCTCTTTACACTTTGTTCTTGTTGCCTTCACTCCTTAAGGACAGAGACTATGAAAATTCGACAGCTTTCCTTGTCCAGCACTGAATCACAGAGCAAACACTGAAGTGTTTGCTTGTTTTGTTTTAGTTTATATAGCCATTAAATGGTTGGCAGTGATCTACCATAAGGCATCAATATATTTCACTGTAATGGCAGCTTCCTCTTTTGATAACTCAGTGGATCCTTAAATACTCACCAAACACTCCAGGGTACCATAGCCATCAGGCAAAAATGTGTCCACCAGTAAATGTCTGTTTAATTTATTAAGTAAAACAAAAAAGTGGTTGTCTACTGCATCTCCAATAACATCCCTAGATCCAAGAATATTAGATGGAGGAAACAGGGATACACACTAGCAACAGAAAGATGTAATATGACACTATATGATAAAAGCATCAGTAGGATGTTTTTACTATGCTTCTTTCGGTATGAATTGCTTTAAGGTCCACTAGGGAACTTGAATTAATACAGTAAAAAAACTATGTAGTGTCTTCCCCAATGCTTTTTATGTTGGGTTGCAAGGCTGGGTTGCAACTCATTTTAATTATAAGAGCTTTCATTGAATGCTTTCTTAACTAAAGTATGATGAATTTTATGCAATGCCTTCCAGTTGCAGGGATGGGGATGGCGAGGTGCTTCGCCTACTTCCTGAATTCTCTATTCCTGGTGAAACATTTTAATCAAATCTACTACAGCATAAAACAAATCAAGAAAGATCTGTTAACTTCAGGAATCTCTTGGAATAGTCATTCCTTGGATATTGAGTGTTTGAAATAACTGTGAGGTGATGAGGGTATTAGTGTCTAAACACTATCTATCACTTTTACATGCAGAGGAAGGTCACCAAATAGTCCTTCTCAAGCAAGAACTCCGAAGGAGGGGTGTGAGTTGGGTAGACAGCTGTGATCAAGGAATGGGCTCCATGCTACTAGAAACGGGAAATCCAGGTTCAAGTGCTGGGACCTCTATTAGCTTGCAGTGTGAACTTAAGCGTGTTCTTGAAACCTTTGAGTCAGTTTTTGTAGTTGTGAAATGAGAACTCAAAGAGTTGTTGCAAACTTAAATGAGATAATCTCTATGGAAGCACATTTTAATGACACACAGAAGATGAAAGTCCTTGAGGGGGTAGGGCGGGGGAATTGTTCTCAAAGCTGCCAAGTTGTGCTTCAGTCAATGCCATACCAACCCCCCGCTAAGTCTTTACACTAAATATACGTCTGTCTGTCTTCCTTACCCAGCTAAACCATAACCTCCTGAATGAGAGTCCACAGTCGATTTCCCCCAGGCCGGAGTGCCATAACCAGAAGAAAAGATGCTTAAAAAAGGTCCGCTGTATTTATGAAAAGAATTACATAGACATGTTTGGGTCACAAAAGCATATTTAAAGGAGTAGAGTCTTTCCCTAAGATCCTGCACACCACCTTGTGGTGTCTCCAAACCATTTTGTGTAGGCCTACATTAATACATGTCTCAGTTACAATTATTAGAAGTTTGTCTTCTCGATTACTAGCTACATGTATTTACTTTTTTGTCCTTAGCTCCTGGCTGATTATTTGTTCCTGATGTTACTTAATATTCTGCTGGAAAGTCATTGTAAAATCAAACCCAAAACGTAGTTACTGAGACCAGTGATTTGCTCAACACTGTTCACAACATCCTTCATCAGTGGTACCCAGAAAACAGGGAAGGAGTGGGTGAGCGGTTATGTAGCCATCACGCATTCAAGAAGGGCAAGAAGTTCCAACATTCTTTCCTTCATTCCCATTCCCCAAGAAAATGCCTCTGCCATATCCCTAAATCTCTCCCATCATATTTTGAGATTTCTTCTTAAGGTGCAAAAACTGATGTATGTCAGGCATTAAGTGTAATAATGGGGTTGGGAGATCTGATTTTGAGCTGAAAACCTTATATTGATCATTCAGGTCTTCTTGGGAGAAAGCATTATAGTTTCCTTTAAACGTCCTTCTTCGGTTGAATGGAACTATTATGCAGATTCATGACATCTACATTTCTGGCTTCTCTGCCAGATAAGGGAGTAGTGAATGCTATCGAGCTCCTGGAATGGTAGGCAAATTAAGGTATAGAAATGATAAACAGGGAATCTGAAGTTGAGTTACTCTGAGTTATTAAATCAAGGCTGCACAGTTCCCCCCACCCCCAAATATATTTATGCGGTCAATATGGGCTGTTCCAGTAAAAGGTGACACTGTTTTTGGTAACTTACAGGCTCCTTAGCTTAGGTCCTGAAAACACTCTTTAATCACATTCTTTGACTACCACCTATGAATAGATACTAGCCCAACTGCTTTCTCTGCATGATTTCACTGACTCCAACTTGCAAGATAATACAATTAGGCAAGTATTATTCCCACTTCAAAGATGAAGAAAATGAGCTTCATGGAGCCTAAATGAATCGCCTAAGTTGAAGTCGAATCTGGTTGGCTCCAAACTTTAACCAAGTATATGTTATCCTGATAATTAGAAGTTTTTACGCACGCCAGTCTGAAAATGAATGTTCATAAAACCTGTTTTCTCTTTGATCAGAATAGGTTAATAGCTCCCATCACATCACTAGAGCACTTTTAACTTGCTGAGAAAGGTGTAATAATAGATAATATGAGATAATCAGCTACCACCCCCTACAACTCCCACCTTGCACACGGCATGCATGTTTTCTTTTTCTCTCTGCAGAGGCTCCTTTGACCACTTTTCGCCCATTTCTAACTCCAATTAACAAGGGCTCTCCCATTTCCCAAGCACTCCTACCCCCTCACTTTTCTTCTAGCCCACCTGTGAATACAGCGTGCTGAAGAGAAGAATCCTAATTAAAAAGTCCTCAGCACTATCCCGTGGAGATTACACCTACTTTGCCAGGAGGTGTTCAGAAACGCTATGTGTCGTTCCTTGGGAATGACAGCAAAATGGGACTCTAGTCACTCTGCAAGATTAGAAGGCCCAGAGCAATTTGCTGCCACTGGCCAGATGAGAAGCCAATTAGTGCTGGAAACCATTCTGGGTGGTGACGTAACTTGAAGGAATGAAGAATCTTGACCTCCATCAATACAATCCCTCTAGGAAGGAGAGGCCACAGACAATAGCACTACCAACATGGGGAATCACGGCTGTGCAAAAGAGCTCAGCACTTAATATCCAACTTAAACAACTCATTTTTCTTCTTAAGAAAAAAGAGCGTTGAAATACAACGTTTACCACTATGAGTTATTTTACCCAATATGAAGGATGATTATGGCTTCCTAAAGAGTGCAGGCAAAATAAACAGAAGTATTGACTGGTAAAGGGAGCTGGTGATCTTTTTCTTTACGATGGTCAGAAGCACCTTCCTGTTTCCATTTACCTGAGGGTTCGTTCTCAGGTGTTCTCAATGATTATTCACCACTCTAGCTGGCAAACTCTGTGCCTCCAGGTTAAGTTAGTTTAATCAACTATTGAGTTAAGAGTGCCATCTTGGTTTTGATACTAAGGAATTTCTGATTAAAATCAACAGTAGGTAAGGTCTGCTCTAATACTAATTTAAATTAGGGTTATTATCCTTAAGGAATAAGTAGGCACATTTCTGGATTTCTTTTAAAGAAGCGTACAAATTCATGAAGTCTCTGTATGAGTGTGTGTCCTTTTGAATACATCACAGAATTTTAGATTTGGTAGAAAAAGAACAAAGGTCATCCGATACCACTTCCCACCCAACGTTTTGCTAAAAAGGAACCACCCAGCCTTTGGGGGAAAGGCTTTGGTTATCAGCAGCTTATTCTATCATTACACAGCTCTTGTTGTAAGATAATGCTTTGTGACAGTGAATGAATTCTACCTCCTAACAACACCTGCCCATAAGTTCTACCTTTACCCTAAAATGCCACACTGAAGGAGATGAATTTTCTGTTATCTATATGAAGTTCTTTAAATATTTTGATACGGTTATTGATAGGTTACTCAAACAAGCCTGATTTTTTTTTTGACCTGTCAGTGTCAATATGACTGGATGCTTTCAGATATAAAATGGCCCTAGATGACTCTGAACATTAATGCTACTTACCTAAGGGGATGGATCTAGCAATCTCATGTGTTTCAGCTGAATTAAGTTATCTTCTACCCTACCTTCATAGCTTAACCTGTTCTTTCAAACTGTCAATCAACCCAGTTGGAAACCAACTAACTCCCTGTATCCACATCCCTCCCCCACTTAATCTTCCCAGACCACATTTCCCTGACCAAGTTGGTACTGGAAAGAACAGGTAGTTTCAGCTGGGTTCTCAGGTATTAGAGACCAGCCATCCATTACCTAATGGAAAGACAACTAGCACTTGAGTTAGAGGCAATTTTTAAGGACGGTATCTGAAGAACTGATGAGAGCATATAAATGTCTGAACTTAACATATTCAAAAGCTGCTTGTCAGAAGCAGCTTCGGAAGACACCGTAAGTGGCTTCACATGCTAATTTTATTCCAGTCCTACATGTTTACACAACCTGGAATTTCACCCCTTGTCCAAGAATCTCTAGGAGAGAGCATCCTTGACTTTAATTTGTATTCCAATTGAAAAGGTGAAATTAGATGGCAGCAAGCAAGACAATTTCCGCATTTCCTCCTGACCTCTCGCTAAAGGAGACACAGAAAACTACTATAATACAACTATGCTCCACAAGACACAATAACCCACACTGCACCTGTGAACGTGCAGTTATGCTGTTTACAGAAGTCCTGTTAGGCAAAGATTTTTCTTAGTTTTAATATATGTCCATACCAACCCTCATTTTAAAACGGTCAAGGACATTTTCGGTATATAAACTTTTTAAAAATCCTAAATTATGACTGTCAATACAGGATTGAAATTCCAACTAAAAAGGACTGAATTTCTGGTTTTGAAAGGGGTCAAAGAGAAATGATCTCATGGGATAATGAAAATTTTTGTTAAGGGAATATCTCCATCTTGTGGGCATTTAGGACTCCTATTTAGCACCATTTCCAATGTGTTGCATTTTTACAGTTTGATTCAAAAAGTACTGACTTGAATGTAAAGCTTTTATGGGGGGACAAAAAGAAATATATGGGTCTTTTTCTGAACACTCACAATCCAAGTTCAAAGAGGGAGACACACACATATCTAATAAAAGAGAGAAAGTGCTGATATAGGACATAAGGTTTTAAATAAGCAGGGTTAGAGAGATGAATTTTGACTGCAAGAATCTGGGCAGTTTTAGAGCAGGTGAGATTTATACTAGAACTTGAAGTCTTTATTAGACTTCAGTAAGTCGGTGTGAAGCAGCAGCTTATTCCCAACATTATGATCAGCTTGAGTAAAAGCATGAAGGTGGGTGTAATAGTTTCCTACTGCTGCTGTTAACAAATTACTTACTATAAACTTAGTGACTTAAAACACACACTCATTATCTTATAGTTCTCTAATTAAGAAGTCTGACATGGGTCTCACTAGGCTAAAGCCAAGTGCCAGCAAGGCCTGCCTTCCTTTCTAGAGGCTCTAGCGGAGGGTCTGTTTCCTTGCCATTTCCAGATTCAAAAGGCTACTCACACGTCTTGTCTGAAGGCCCCTTCCTCCGTCTTCAAAACCGGTAACATCAAGCCGGGTTCATCTCACATCTCCTCACCGGAATCTCCTCCTATAGCCACACCCACTCCGACCCTCCTCTTCCGCCTCCCTCTTCCATTTTTAAAGACACTTGAGATTACATTGGGCCCACCTGAGCCCCCCGGGATCCTCGCCCTAATTTAAGGTCAGCTGATCAGGTCTTCGATTTTACCTGCAACCTTAACTCCCCTTTTCCATATACCTTAACATATTCACAGGTTCCAGCGATTAGGACCTGGCGGGAGGAGGGCGAAGGGTATTATTCTACCTAATCACAGTGGGAGAAGAATTTAATAAGACAATGGTGGGGAAGGGTAGATGGGAAACAAAAAGAAGGGTGAAACATAAGAAACAAAGGAAGGATGAAAGGGAAGATACAACAGGAAATGTGAGAACTGCGGTTCCTCAGAGGCTTTTGAGCATGGAGAAATGTGATTTGAGCTTGTTCTGAAGAATATAACCCTGGCAGCAGTATGGACGAGGGGTCAAAGGCGGTATCTACCGGCACTGGGGAGGCCAGCTAGATGAGATCAAAGAGCCCAGGTGGTTCCTGATACGGGTCTCAGCTGACACTGATTGTGTGAAGGAAACATCAGATGTGCAAAACACTCCGAAGGAAGAACAGACAAGATTTTGACTATAATCTGGGTTCTGGAGGGGAGAATGGAGGAGTCTAATAACATCACTCAAATTTCAAATGTGAGAGAAATATTATTCTGTTGTCAGAGTTTGAACATAGTAGGTATTTCTTAGGTGGAGGGTCTGTGACATAGGAGACGGTCAGAGGTAGGGATAAAGGGAGGTTTACTTAAAGCTATAGATGTCAGGGAGATCGGCCAGGAAGGCTAGATGAACTATGAACCGAAATAGACAAAAACAGATCTTCAAAGACTACCTCCACTTAAAGGGTGCACAAAGAAAAAACACAGGACAAAGGCTAAGAAAGAGTCAAGGAAGACCCAAGGACGAGATCACTTAAAGAAAACAACAAATGGGAAAACTGAGAGGTGCGCATATGCTGAGCAAGATAAGAAAGAAGACCTCCAAACCCAGAAAATTACAAATAAGCTGGGCACCCAAGCGCTAGAGTCATTCAGCTTTCCCAAGGCTTTTCTTGGGATGAAAGTAACATCACAAATAAATACAGGTATGAAACTACTGGCATGGGAATCATTAGTTAACAATTTCCGAATAAATCAGTGTAAAATTAAGAATCTGCAAGTGACTATGGGCAAGTTGTCACCAAAGCATAATGGCAGCCAACGTATATTGGACATTTTCTACATTGCAGTCACTGTTTGAAGCACTGTGTATTTAGTGCAACAAATTTTTTTGAGCATACATAATATCCAGGCACCTTTCTAGGTGCTGAGAATATATCAATAATCAAACAGACAAAATTGCTAACTTTGTTAAAGCTTCCATTCTAATGGATTTAATTCACCCAACAGTCCTCTAAGGCAGGTCTTGTTACTATTGTTTTCTAGATGAGTAACTGGAAGCAGATATTATTGACGCAGCCATGGGAAGTAGAGCAGGAAGAGAAGCCAGGCGGTCTGGCTTCAGAATCACCACGGCAGGTACTGCCTTGTTATATAATCATTGCCCAGTGTGAAAAAGTGATTCCTATCAGACTTTTAAAAACAGTTATATTTCCATATTAGCTTTAGCGACTTTCCAGATTTGCGTAAATACTATTTGCCTTTGTACTTCCTTGTAAGTTTTTTTCTTTTTAATGCTCATAGCTATACCAATTTAAAAAAAATCCCAGGACTCCTCAACCAGCATCATAGAGGCTGGGGCAGGCTTTGTGCTAGAAATGGGACTTCATTTTAGTTTGTGGGAACACATTCAGGCAATGAATGCCATGACATATGCAAATCCAGTCAGAAATACTTTTACTATCTATATAAGTTGTAGTCCTGCCAGGAAGGAAACATTCGTCAAGAATCCAGATCCAACATCTATCCAATCCAAAGAGGTATCGGAAGTATTACATAAGGGTGTGGTATTTCAGAGGGGAAGACATCCCCTGTCTTAAGAAAGTACCTACAATGAAAAAGCCACCTGTGTTAGCAACACACCTAGAGGTGGTTACAACATTGAGAGAGGAGACCAAAAAATTATCGGAGGTTGGAACTATGAGATCAAATCTCTTTTTAAGTTCTGGAATCTCTACTTTATTGCACCCATCATTAGGGCAGCGTCTTTAACAAGAATCAAGTTGTTTGTTTTATCTAATTCTTTTGGGTCCATAAGTCACCTCTGGTAGGATAGGGACCCCATTTCCCTAGGTATGATATTTTCTTTCTCTGAGTGAAAGTGTCATTTGATCCTAGGGAAATACAAAATAAAGTACACAAATAATGAAATAATCATTTCCAGCATATTATTATTTTTTGTTAAATTTAAGAATATTCTGTGTGTAATTGGTATTTTAAATACACCATTTGTATCATTTGAGAATTCAACATTGTAGAATATACACGACACCATCTTTATGATCTTTAAGTTTTAAATGGTACATAACTGAGTAACTTTTAAAACTAAATTTAAGCTGGTAGCACTACGAAAGTTTTTCTAAAGCTGCAAGTAATATTGTAACACACAGAAGAATTAAGAACTACCATATTTAAAACTTTAATTTATGAGATTTACAAGTGTTATTTAAGCACGTGGGGAAGTTTATTTGTTAGACAATTTAAGTACTTAAAAAGAAAATCGAATATATTAAATTTATAAGTGCAGTTTAAAATAATTTGATTTAAGTAACTAGGTTGTAAAAAAAGAAACCCTTTCAAATCAATTGCTAAAGTTGCTGGATTTAGTAAAGGAATAATGAGATTTGTAAATTGAATTTAAAGACTTAAGAAAGAACTCAGTTTTTAAATTTGTAATTTTAATAAATTGAATATTACTATTCAAAATGAAAGTAGCTCTTAAACAATCTTTCTAAGCATTAAAGCCATGTTTAAGGACACCGAAAAGCTCACCCAGACACCATGAACCACCCAGAGTGTCTGTTTCCTCATCTATTATGAAAGGTCTGGATTAAAGAACCTTTGGAAATCCCTTCCAGCTCCTTCGAAGCATCTGAAGGTTTGTGTCTGGCCTGCTGGGCAATTTGTTAGCTTATCCATAGCAGGTAATATTTATAGTCTTCTACAAAGGGCAACCAGGTCTAATTTCAATTCTTATCACAGAACCATAGTTATGACCTTAAGCAAGATATTTCTCCTACTCCCGCGAGAAGCAGACTTCCCAGCACCTGCTTACTGGGGTTGTCGTGAGGACCAATGAGGCAAGATTTGTTCGTTTATGTAGTGACTGTATCTCTCCAAGATGTGCTCATAACAACTTTCTGTTCTCTTGTTTGCTCCTACAATACTGAACAACATGTGTAAACAACGTCCAAAGGGCGGGATGTATGCGGGTCTTCTCCAGCAGGAATGGAATTGCTATTACTATGTGTTACAATCTATTAATGGTCCCGTATATTGGGAGTTTTTCACCTCCTCCAGGTGATGGATGGACTTGCCATCACCTCACACAGCTCTGCTTTGCTTCAGCTCACGGAATCTTTCCAGACGCAACCCTGAGCATTCATTCCTCTTCATCGGGGTGTAGCACAGAAGTAAGAGATGCAGAACGTAAAGCAACGTGGAAGCGTGAGATATAAACCCAGAGATCGAGAACTCTGGAATTAAAAGGCCTCAGCTTATCTACAGAAACAGTGGACTATGAATTTGCCAACAAATCTCCTGCATTAAACGTCCACTCTCAACCCAACTCGCCCATCACCACTCCTGTCCAAGAGTGTAATGCACCGTGACTTTGTGCTAACTACCCAGGTAACTAACTCATCACATCAACCAAGTCAACAATACAGTAGCCTCTGCTGGGGGGGGGTCTTGTTCTCAGAACCACCACAGCTCACACTCAAACCACAGTGTCACATCCGGCAACTCCCAAGCATAGAGAGCCCATCTGCTTGCTTTACTGGCACCTAAATGCAAAAGTGGAATAATAATAAGGCAAAGATCTGCTCAGGAACCAATAATGAAACTCATCCTGACCACACTTTCTGTTTCGCTTTCCAAATAAATAGACCACTGGGTGGACAAAGTCTGGAAAATATAAATAGTATAACTCGCTGTTGCTGATGGCGAGTGAGGACAAATGAGCCTTCTAAATGTGTTGAAGTAAAGGGAAGGGTGATCCAAATTAGCCTGAAGGGCATAGACACGGAGCAGAGCAAGAAAGGGAGGAAAACAGCCGGAAAGAGACCGATAAGGAAAAAAATGGTCTCCAGTATGGGAGCAAAGCCTTTGAGCAGCTTGCAGACCTTGAAAGGTTTCTGTATCACAGGCTAAACAAAGAGGGGGGAGGATGCAGGTGTGATAAATAAAACATAGCCTCAAAGATCAATGAATAAAAATTAATTGGCATTGTGGTGTTGCACTGTAGCCATTGTATTTCCTTGGTTTAAACCTTATCTACCCAGGGGATTTGGAGTAATATGATGAAGCCATGTGTGTTTCAGACGTTTTGTGGTCCTGGTGTAATTTCAAGTTAGCAAATCCAGGCTTTGCATTTCATTGCAGCATCTGGACTATTTCCTGATGGGGAGTTTGTTTTAACCGACATTTCCACGAGGAATCTTGAATCTGGTATCTCTCAAGCTGTCAAGACAGTCTCCCTGGGGAGATTATAACCTCCTTTAGGGAAAGCAAGCCTCAGGAATATTTTGAAAAAGGGAATGCTTACCCCTCTTTTGCTCAGAAAGCGGCAGAGCCAGCATTTACCATCTCACTGCCCAATTCAGAATTTTTTAACTTTTCTGGGAGTAAAAACAATTTGATAATCCAAGTTGTGTAAATTTGCAGTTTGTATATGTAAAAATGAGCTTATTTTTCCTTTTCCTTCACTCCGAACTTTCAAACTGTTCAGAAACCAGCTCTCCTGCTCAGATAAGCTGGGTGGTATTGCTAGCTACTCTCACCATTGCCAATGTTAATGAGCTACTGAGCTGAACCCTACAGGAAAGAGCCTTCCCATTTAGTTACACTTGTCCAAAGGCCATGGCAGATCTAAAAATACCTAGTGACGCCTATGTTCATGCAAATGTTCGTCAGTTACAGAAAGACTGTCCAGTGGCATAAAGTCGAGCTAAAAATATCTGCAACAGTGCGTTAGAAATCAAAACAGAAGGCTCATTAGTGCAACAGGAAGGCTCTAGGTTTGAAATAAGATGCTTTCCCATTTGACAGTATATGTGGACACCACGCTCCCCTATTAATAAGCCCTGTTTAAAAAAAGAAAAGAAAAGATAACATTTCCTTCACCTAATCTGATAAATAATGCATTGGTGATGGTGACAGGTTTGGAAAGACTCTGGTGGAGATTGTGGGGACCACGCGTCTTCTTAATTCCTCCCTGTCTAATACATGCCACGACCTTCAGCTTTGTGATTTGAACATTTGGCCTCAAATGTCAAAAGGCTTGTGCAGCGAGCCCAGCAAATTCAGCTACGTGTGATTGGATTCACCACAAATTCCAGAATTAATGTGTGTTCAACAAGCAGTTATACTTCGATAACATTTCAGCATGAAAGAATAATGGGGCCAAGAATTTAAAAATTGAAATGTTATTACCCTGCTTCTCCTCGTTACTGGCAACACTACCGTCTCTGGTTCGAGGCTCGGCATTGCTGCTTGAAATCCTCCAGCCTCAACTAACCGAGGAAGATGCCCCAAAGGAATGAATGGAACAGTGTCTCGTGCGCACAAAGAACCAAAGGGTGTCATTCATAGGGAACCAGATGAATTAGCCTCAGTGAAATCAGATGAATTAGCCTCTCCAATGGTACCCTCCCCCCCTCCTCATACCACCCTGCAAAAGAGCTAGAAAAAATGAATTATTAATACATCAAGCAATGCCTTCAACTGAGATACTCTACCAGCTCATGGACCTTCTGAAATGTTTTCCCCACACATGCATGGGAGAGGAGGCCAAAAGAGGGGGGGAAGAAAAAAGAAGTACAGAAAACAGAAGGGAGAAAAGTTTTTGTACTTAGATGATGAAACTGCTACTTATTTGCATAAGAGTAAGACATAACGGGAAAACCCAATAGAGTCTGAAGCTTGCATTAGGTACCTTGGCTTTTAAAAGGCTGCTCGTACTGTTTCATCCCACTGCTTTCCTCTTGGAGCACACACCTCTGACCCTGGATGAGTACCAACCGTCCCCAACATCCCTGGGCTCTGCTCTTGGCGTACCTGTTTTCATACATCTGGAAGTGTCTTGTTATTTAAAATGGGCATCATAGTTTTCCCTAGTGGCACAAAGCAAGGGCTTTCCATGCCAGCCTTGTTCTCTTGTTTTCCTTTAAACTCTACTAATCAAAGATTCCGTGTTGGAGTGAAGAGGGACCGAATCCCATGGCCAACAAGTCAGTGCTGGTGGCCTCAGGAAATGGCAGCGCTGTACAACTACCACTCGCGGTGCGCCCTCTCCAGCAAGCAACTAGCTGACAGCATGGATAACCACCGTCAGCAGTGCTTCTTGCGGAACGTATCCCGACGATCACTTGTGCTCAATGACAGAACTCATTTCTGGGTTCATTACAAGGTAGGGAAAGATACCGGTGGGGATTCCTATGCCAGAAAATGGTCTCGCCATGAGGGCAGTGAGCTTCCTCTTCCGTAGAATGAAGGGGTTGCACTGGGCACTCTCCAAGGCCCTGCTCTCACATTCTGTTCTGTACGAGTGGGGACTCTCCTGCAGCCACATTGTGAAGGCGCAGAGCAGGCAGCAATGCTCTTAAGCAATCACCGTAAGGCTCAATGCCCGAAGGCTTCACAAGGTCTTTACAAGTTGCTCTGTGCTTTACTGCCAATTTGAATAGGTCTTTGGAAAAATCGCTTGCCATTTTTCTTTCATGAGATTCTTAGATGTCTTGGGATTGTGTAAGAATTCCAAGAACATTGATATTTTAATAAGCTCCTTCATTCAAAAGTAATGACTGAGCCCGTACTGTGCAGACACTTAAGCACTGAGAGTAAGAAAGTAAATAAGACCCAGTCTGTGTTCTCACACCGATTCATTTTTCCACTGGGCTCCTAAGGGACTCGAAAGATAAGTACCCAGGAAACTTATTAAAATGACAGACGTGTCCCTTCCTCATGGATTTGGGACGCTAGACACCATTCCATCTCCAATTTACCCACTGAGAATCAGGCCCCATTTCCTGCCTGCAGGTAGCACCCAAACCAAAAGGATGGATATATTCAAACAGCTTGAAAGACTCACTTAAATGGGGAATCCTTGGTTCTGTTCCAATAGAACCTGATAAGCGGGCTTCCCTGGTGGCGCAGTGGTTGAGAATCTGCCTGCTAATGCAGGGGACACGGGTTCGAGCCCTGGTCTGGGAGGATCCCACATGCCGCTGAGCAACTGGGCCCGTGAGCCACAGCTACTGAGCCTGCACGTCTGGAGCCTGTGCTCCGCAACAGGAGGGGCCGCGATGGTGAAGGGGCCCGCGCACCGTGATGAAGGGTGGCCCCCACTTGGCGCAACTGGAGAAAGCCCTCGCACAGAAACGAAGACCCGACACAGCCAAAAATAAATATAAAAATAAATAAATAAATAAGACCCGGTGCAACCAAATTAATAAATAAAAAAATAAAAAAAAAAAAAAGAACCTGATAAGCTATCTGTACCTATCAGAACTGTGAAGGTATATTCAAACTTGTTACCTTGGGGATGATAATAGTATGATAAGAATCAACAGTTAGACCCTGGCCACTGCCATCCTGTTAGGACAGAAAAGGAAAAACAAAGGAGGAAGAAGAGGTCAAAAGTCAGAATTGGAAGTTTACCAATTCTTAAACTGGAACGGCCTCCAGTGTCAGGCTGGAAGAAAACTGAGACACCATGAGACTCAAGAATCTTTCCAATTATGACTAGAATCAGGAAACATCAATTCATTTAAAAAAACTTATTAGGCAAATGATGAAAAGAGAAAAGGGAAGAATTAAGTGTTTATTACTTGCCAGTCATTTTACAAGCTACACCATTCAATCTTCAGAGCAACCCTAATTAAGGGTAGGCATCATTATCCCCTTAAGAGAGGCGGAAAATGAGGCGCAGTCAGAGAAAATAAGAAAAAACTTGCTCAAGAACATACGTTAATAAATCTGAGCCATAACCCAAAACCTTGTCTAAATGCACTACAAGTAAAACAGGTAGAGGCGTTTCATGCATTACACAAATTATAGCTCCTAAGGACGCTGACAATGAGATATATGTTTAGTGGGTGTGATCTTGCAATACCCCCAGTGAGCGTTCGCCCAATAAGTGATGTTTCCCATTGTCCTTTCCTAACAAGCCAGAGAACATTACTAAGGAGTGCAGCATTAAGGTCCAGATTCCTATGGAATGAAGCGAGGCGCTACTGAATTTAACAACTCATAACAAACATTCTGAGAGCTAAGGTCAATTACAGCAATAACTCTTTTTCTGGTAGCCCACTGTGGTTAGGCAGGTTCTTGGCACATTGGTGTCGGTACTTTTAAGCAAAGTGATGCTGTCACAGGTCACACAAAGTTTTCTGAAAGAGCATTACCCCTCCGTTCTTAGAGTGCTTTAAGGACACGATGCTAAGCGTTAGGTAAAAGTGAAGATCTGCAAGTAAATACTAAACCCCATAGGGATCCACAAACAGGAGCTAATTTCACCCAAACTTATCTAATTGTTGTGACTTCCTGCGTCCTTGAGCAGTGAACCTCCAAGTGTGCGCCCTTCATCAGCAGCCTCAGCGTCACCCAGAGATGCAAATACTTGGCTCCATCCTAGACCTAAACAATCAGAAAGGCTGGGATGGGACCCAGCAATCTGTGTTTAACAAACCCTCCAGGTGTTTTTGATACACAGTCAAGTTTGAAAACCGCCAACCGAAAGAGAACAACAGTCTAGTAACCCAGGTTCTAAATAAGAGGGAAAAAAATAAGAAGATCCATTGAATTATAACACTAGGTAATTTTCTAATGAAATTCCTTCCAGAACGCGGAATTCTGATTGCCTATTTTGATAAATGGATTCTCGTTCTTAAAATAAAACAACATCTAAACTATGCAGGCCATTGGGGATTTATCTTAACTGCTAGGAAATTCAGTCTCTAAATACCTGGCTGTTTTGTGTATTTCTTTCACAAAAGCCATCCTGTATTTTGTACATGATATTAGAATGTCCATCTCTAGTGTAAAAGCTTTATTTTAGGGAATAAAATTATGGTTAGGAAGGTCACGCATTTATTACTACTTTATAAAATATAGTTACTTTATATCTGAAAGCAGGACGAGATGCATACTGATAGATACATCGATAGATAGACAGGTAGATGGTAAGTTGATGGACAGCACTGTACCTTCTGTCTATATAGTAATTTTCACTGGAGCAAATCTAAAGTCTCTATACAACCTAAAATTTTGCCTCTGCTACCTTGTCAACTACATGAGAGTAAGAAGTAAGCCTTATTTATAAAGGTGCTCAATAAATGTTGAATGAAATCCATGATGTGGGATATTTTTCATTTGAGACCCAGACTTCTCAATGAGCTCGAGAAGGTTTCCTGGGTCAGAAAAGAGAAGCTGCCAAAGGACAGACGATTCTTCCCCAGGGTAGGAGACATAGAACTTTCCCTATACACTTTTTTTTTTTAATTATTTAATTATTTATTTATTTATTTTTGGCTGTGTTGGGTCTTCGTTTCTGTGCGAGGGCTTTCTCTAGTTGCGGCAAGCGGGGGCCACTCTTCATCGCGTTGCGCGGGCCTCTCATTATCGCGGCCTCCCTTGTTGCGGAGCACAGGCTCCAGACGTGCAGGCTCAGTAGTTGTGGCTCACGGGCCCAGCTGCTCCGCGGCATGTGGGATCTTCCCAGACCAGGGCTCGAACCCGTGTCCCCTGCATCGGCAGGCAGATTCTCAACCACTGCACCACCAGGGTAGCCCCTCCCTATACACTTTTAAATTCTAAACTGGGATCAGTGGATTAAACTGACAAAAAGCCAGATTAACAGGAGAGAAGGCCAACAAATCTTACTGATGTTTTAAAATTTTATGTGCATGGGAGTTTCACAGAAAAGAAGTGAAAACTCAAAGAAGCTGTTAGACTTGAGAGCTTATATACCATTTTAACAAAGGGTGATAAATTGCGTCAAAGTGACTAGACAAGGGAAAAGGGGTTTGAGTGAGCTTCTAGATGCAGTAAACTGTGAAAAGGTAAGTATATAAGGAAGCTACTGCAAGATAATAATTATTCAAATAATGTCTGTGCAGACTTCTCTCAGGGCTGACTTTCCATCTCTGGTTGATAATGGTGACTGTCCTCCTGGTTTGGGAGAGGGGAGGAGGACACCTTCACACAGGGAAATCGATGCTCTGCTTTTAGATAGACAGGGGGAGGGCACAAAGCTCTTCTTGGGTTTTCTTCTTCTCAACTGCCTTCAGCTCAGCGGCATATTTGCGGGTGGTCTATTCTGATCCCCTTCACCTGAATCTTTGAGTTGGGGGAAGAGAATGCCTCTACTTGCTGATTCTCTTGTGTGTTCCTGTGTGCAACCTCTTTTAAAATCTAGAACCCTGCCTGTCCAGGCTGGGAAGGTTCAAGAACAACTATGGCTACTCCTTCCCACCCCTGTTCTATATAACATGAAAAATGGAGACAAAAGAGGGAGGGTTTGTCGGGTTGGTGGATCACATAGTAGGTCATAAACCCAAGACTCCAAGATCCAAGTATATCATGTGCAGTTAAATGTGCTATGCAATTATAAGGAAACAGTTTCAGTACTCACAATTTTCTTTTATGCTTTCATCTATTTCTCTGATTCTGTATTTTTCTGCTATAAGGAGAAATGGGGGGGGGGGTGGTAAGAGGAGAAAAAGATGGCTTACAAAAATCAAAGCCAGCCCTTTGTACTGAGTGTGGGCAGGAGGTTAATTTTACGCTCCAGCTAAAGGAGGATGAGGAATGTCCTGGTAGGCAGGCGAGTGGGCGGGTGGCAGATGTCTCACTCTGCCTTTTAGAAACACATGTTGGAAAGCAGAGTCCTGAATGTGCTACCCCCTCAGGATGCAAAGCAGCAGAGGCCTGCAAGGAGGGAACACAGACAAAAAAAGAACTAGGCCAAACCACAATTAGGAGAAGAAATTAACTGAGAAAATGCCAGAGGACTTTATCCTCTTTTTTCTCCGTTCCCCGAATAGAATTTTACAACTAAATACGAAAGAAACAATTATTCTCTTATTTGATTTGTTCCTCTCTTAACTGTTCCTAGGACTCTTTATTCAAGATGGTCCCCATACGTCTCTCAAATTATAATGATCAGATTATATCAGACTAAATCAGATGGCTGTGACTAGGGGTTGCCAGAAATTGGAACTTTCACGGGCAATGCCACACACTTCCAAGTTAACTTTGCCTCTGTAATGCTCCCATTTTTCAAGACCCTCAAGATACAGTACATTTGCTTTATAAATCTCAAATCTCCATTTTGATGGAGACAGGACGTAGAATGCGCGCCACTGGTGATGACTCAAAAAGACCTCTGGAATTCTGGGATGATAATTCACTGTTCCCAGTACCAGCAAATGCTACTGGACACAAGAACAGAAATTCAAGTAGAAAACTGCAACTTCATCCTCATGCCCTTCATTTGAGGTCAGTAATTAAATAGATTTCCTCACTTTCCAATGAAGACATCCAGCATTCAAAAAAGTGGCTGTGGGTTTTCTGATTCTGCATAAGTGTGAGAGCCAGAAGCGTGCAGGACAAATGCATTATTTAATTTTCCCCTATCACACACTAAACAGCTTTTTTGGACTCTAGACATCAATTTGTTCCAATACTAAAGGCCCCAGTGGTAAAAAGATATGAAAATATTCAAAGTAAACTAATGCCTCTGAAACTCTTGGATCGGAATACTAATGCCTCCATCTGAAGAGGCCATAAGTCATAAGTTATCTTTCCATTAGAAACCTTTCACATAAGTCCATCTCGACAATAAATACCTGTGGCTCACGGAATGGTAGTCAGTAATATCCATTAATTTTTCTATGTAATGCCCTTCGTTGTCTGCATGTTTTATGCAAATTCATCAGCAACACTGTTTTTTGTGCCTTAAATCCTAAAGAATTCAAAGAAAGCTACTACTGTGTGTCTTTTCAGCTAACTTTGGGTGGTAACTAGGATAGCAGCATGTGGATTAGGTACTTGAAAACGTGGGTTAATGAAGGAAACTAGAATTCTCTTCTCTACACACACACACACACACACACACCGAAACTCGAAACAATTAACAAATTCGTATGATGCACCAGTGACTCAGAGCATCGACTCACACACTAATTCATTAAATATTTAGTGGTTGCTATGTGCCAGGCACTGAACACTGCACTTTCAATTGGGTAGGTACCGCCTTGTCAATAAACAGCTTACAATATAGGGAGAAGTAACGTATACAATCTTGAATTAAACAAATGTGTTAAACTAGTGCTCACTGCCTGGGAGTGGGGAGGAAGGAGAGAAGGGTTCACAGGAAGTGTGAGGGGCTTCACAAAAGAAAGCTCTAGTTTCGGTTTGCCTCCAAGCAGGAAATGGCTGTCCCTTATTTAAAGGAACTTCAGATTTCTTCTCTCAATATCACAGTGTGTAGAGCAATGTGAATTTGCAGAGAGAACTCAGCTACCAGAAAGACCAAAGGCACAGAACACTCAGTGATGGACCTAGAGAGTTCCAGCAACAAGTGCAGACTTACAGTGACCTATATTCAGTAATAACAGGAAAGAAGCATCATAGCAGGGCCCAGATCCTTTGGGACACCCAGACAAGAACAGGGGAGGACCAAAGTTACAAAGCAGCATACTGTTTAAGGGTGTGAGGATGGATAAACAACCAGGTCCTACTCTATAGCACAGGGAACTATATTCAATATCCTGTAACAAACCGTATGAAAGAATATGAAAAAGAATATGTATATACATATAACTGAGTCACTTTGCTGTACAGAAGAAATTAACACAACATTGTAAATCAACAACACCTCAATAAAATTTTAAAAACAAAAATAACACCCCAGCCCATCTTTAAAAAAAAAAAGTGTTAAGAGATGAAAACTCCAGAAGGTTTCTCTTGGGGCTGGAATCTTAGCTCAACCGCCTATGTGACCTTGGCATAGCATCTTGCCTCTCTGTACCCTGTAACTTCATTTATAAAATTGAGATAATAATGCCTACTGCTTTGGACCATGGTAAAGACTAATGTCTTAATGCATCTAAAGAACTTACAATCATGCCTAGTGCCTAGACAGTGTTTGGTAAGGATCTGCTAATAAATGAACTATTTACTTAGTCACCTAGGTTATACAGATTATTACTAGAGTCTTACTGAGGAAAAGCAGATTGCTTTCAGAAACGACTATAGTTAATCTTCATTTGTTTGTAAGGATATTTGATACCATTATACAGCTCTCACTAGAGAATGTATAGTACCTGTGTCACAAGCCATCATAAGAATCATTACTTTATCATTAGACATGCTCAAAAGCATTTTTGCCTTCCTAAATTCTAAGCTAAAGAACCAACTGAGATATTATTATAGATGTTGATATTATAAACAGGTAAGAGTAAGCCCAGAATAGGAAAACCCAGATAAGTATATGGTCGGCTATCTTATGGAAGATTATCTTCTTTATTTATAGAGGATAGTACTAACCTGTTTTGGGCAAGGCACAGGACATGTAAACTAATGGTCACCAGAAATACCAAGGATTAAATTTTTAGCGATCCATCGAAGTGCCTTAGTGTGCATTTCATCAATCCAGATTCATTCAGCACTAATCAACAAAACACCTTACTAAGTGCTAAACATTTGCATTTTCTGCCCTCAAGGAGCTTAAATTTTAGCTGAGGTACCATGTCTAGTATAACAGAAACTTAACAAAAATGTGTCACTAAATAGTTCTAGAAAAACACAGAGAAATATCCAGACTAGAGTATTTCATAAGAAAGAAATCAGTATGAGTCAAAATGGTCTAAAAAAGCTTTGTGGAGAAGAAAGATAAAAGATTCCAGGACCAATGTCGATCCCTATGGATGTCTCCCCACACCACCAAGCAATTCTCCAACACCAGCTGGGTGTCCTACAGTTCTGACAACTATCTACCCCGAGACAGCATCAAATCCCACAGGGTAAGGGCTCAGTCCCACAAGAATGCCTCCAATTCAGAGGGCAATCACAAGTCCACGTTTTTCCCTGTGCTCCTGATGAAATGATGATAAATCAGAGGTTCCCCCCAACACATTCCCTGGGTTCAATTAATTTGCTAAATTGATGACAAAAAGCGTTGCTGCTATAGCTGAAAAATTCTGAAACAAGCAAACGGGGAGGTGGCAGGAGGGGGAGATTTTGGAGAATGTTGGCCAAGACCTTCAAATACGAGAGGACGTTTAAAGGGAAAAGTTCAGAAACTTTCAGACAGAGGAGTATTATTTCCTGGTAGAATATTGTTGAATTTCCCTATCTTCTGAAGTTCTCCTGTGACTAGTTTAAGACTGTAATTATAGCATCAGAGAAAACACTTGGAGCTAGATTTTCTGAAAATCTCAACACTAGATGGAGCGGAGGGAGTGAATAATAAATCCTCTAGGATAATTTTCTCTCTCCCTGCTATGTCAGCATCCACAGTTTAGCTCACCCAAACCACCTACTGTTTTAATTGCAAATGCCCATTTACTGGGTATTATTGCCTACAAGACATATCTGTAGCCACTTTAAATGTCATTTAAGCCTTACAATATCTCCAGAAAAAAATACTAGTATTTTCTCCATTTTACAGATGAGGTAACAAGCTTAGAAAGACTTGAAGAAATGACTTGAAGATCAAAAAGGAATACATGTTAGTAGAAGGACTCAAAGAACAGTTCCAAAGCCTGGACTCTCACATCTGTGCTCTCCTAGACCCATACCTTCATGCAGCTGACAAGAATTCTATAATCTGAACTTCTTGGTTGGACTTGAAGCTCTCAACCAACAGCTCGTGATTTGTCCTTGGGCAAAGCACATAACCCCTCTGAATGCCACATTCTTCATACATAAAAGTTCATCAATTCAACAAGCATTTAGTAGGCATTTAGTACGTTTTGCGACAAGCATTTACTAGATACTTATATCTACTAAACACTTAGCATCTCCACTTGTTTGTCACGTGACCTTAGGCAATTTTTCTCCACCTCTTTGCTATTGTGAAAAATAAGAGTATTTACTTCATAGAGTTTCTATATATATATATATATATATATATATATATATATATATATATATATATAAATTCAATGAGCTATTATATAGAGAGCACTTAGAATGACCTGGCTGGCACAAAGTAATCACACCATAATGTTCATTCTTAGCTCTGAGGATACTGGTAATAATAATGACAGTGCAGGGCTTCCCTGGTGGCGCAGTGGTTGAGAGTCTGCCTGCCGATGCAGGGGACACGGGTTCGAGCCCTGGTCTGGGAGGATCCCACATGCCGCGGAGCAACTGGGCCCGTGAGCCACAACTGCTGAGCCTGCGCGTCTGGAGCCTGTGCTCCGCAACGGGAGAGGCCGCGACGGTGAGAGGCCCGCGCACCGCGATGAAGAGTGGCCCCCGCTTGCCGCAACTGGAGAAAGCTCTCGCACAGAAACGAAGACCCAACACAGCCATAAATAAATAAATAAATAAATTTTAAAAAAATAATAATAATAATAATGACAGTGCAGGTGACGGTGACGATGCTAAGTGTTATCAATCCAGCCCCAATGTCTCTGTGTAAAGATAAAAGAGACTCATGCTTGTGAAAGCATGAACTGTAGAACAGTACACAGATAGTAATTCCCATTTACCCTCAAGGTAAAGCTTATAGGCAATGGCAGTTCTGTCAGGGAAGAAGTGATCTAGCCAAAATGGACCATCCGTTCACTGTCTTGGGCAAGAAGGCATTAGATATGAAGAACTAATTGGGCTTCCTGTGTAAGTTGAACCATTTTCAGTCATCAACTAATATCCTACCTCAGACTTTACAAAGATAGGAAATGAGGTAAGAAATAGAGATCTTCATTTAAAAAGATAAGAAATTCTTGAAATTCAGAGAGGTCGAATGAGACTCATTCATTTATTCAAGAATTCCACAAATGTTTACCGAGCCAATCCAGTTATTTTGCCAGGGACCTTTAAAGAATTTAAAGAAAAAAAGAATTAGTCAACTGATGATATCGGGTTAATGTAATTACTGTTTGTTTTGTTTTGTTTTGCTTTTTACTTTTTCAAAATTTGATCTTCTGTATCTAATATCAAAATGAAAAATTCTATGTGAGTTAAAGAACTAAATGTAAACATCAAATTTATGAAGCAGCTACTCGAAAATCTAAGTGAATGCTTATCTGATTTTGAGTTGTAGACTCTTTTTAGTGTAAAGACGATGTAATATGATATGTGAATTACATGCCAATAAAAAAATTCTCAAAAATGTAAGAACCTAAAAAAAAACACATACAAGTAAAATTTCTGCATATTGAAAATGCAAGGAATCACTTATAATGGTATTTTAGAATTATCAATGACTGAAAAAAATGTTCACAGTATTCTACATGAGTACAAGCAAATTATAAAGCTGTAAACACAATAATTATTACTGCTTAGATTTCAATGCTTTTACACTTTTATGTATTTTCCAAATTTTCTAAATTAACTCTCGATTACAGAATTAAGACTTTTTGTTATTGTTGTTAAAAAGCAAAGTAAAAATAATTAAGAGATCAGAGAGATCAATCAATGAAAGACTCTAAAAGAAGGCAAACATTAGGGGGCATCTGAATAACCAGTAGGGTTTGCCACTGGGCCGCATCCAGAGTTTCTGATTTAGCAGCTTCTCAAGTGACACTGATGTTCCTGGACCACGCTTTAAACTACTGCGTAACAGACAAGATCATGGACTTCTGAGCCAGACTGTTTAGGGTTAAATCCCAGCCTTGATGCTTCCTAAGTGTGTAAAGTACTTAATCCCTGAACTTCAGTTTCTTCATCTGTAAAATGAAAATAGAGAGGGTACATAACAGTACCTACCCCTTAGAACTGTTATAAGATTTCTAAGATTTATAGCATTCATTTATAAGTTGAATGAATTAACAGATGTAAGGGAACTCAGAATAGCATTTATTACAGAGTAAATGTTATATGCATTGTTTTAGAAGGAATGCAAATCTATCACTTCCTATTTCACTAACAATGTCAAGTAACAGTTTTAAAATTTCTATCACATTTTGGAACTTACTCATATTTATTAATAACTCTTTTTTTTTTTTCAATTCTTTTGTAAGTACTTGCCATAAAGTCATTCAGAATCTTCAAAAGAATTATGTTTACTGAAGGGCAGGTAGTGAATAAGGTCGGAGGGAAGGCCAGTTGAGTACTGGACCTATGAAGTACTGGATGGTGGCACAAGGGAGAGGAAGTTGGGGAGCTGTGCTCTGAAGTCAACGGGAGAAACGTTCAAGGACTGATATACAAGTCACTGGGTCAGGAGAAACATAAATAATTTAAATGATACAGTGTTACCCCAGGATGAAAACATCACCCATACCTAGGATGACTTCATAATTTCTCATACCAATTGCGACACTTAAAAAGTGAGCAGAGGCAGGTAATATGAATTGTTACAATGGGTCAAAAGGCATAAATGAGAGTTCTAGCTAGAGTACCCTCCAAAATCACCAAATAAAAATTCCTTCTCGTTTTTCCTATAGTCAAAAAGGATAGTTTTTATGAGGTTTGTATTACTGTGGGGACTTGGGATTCTGATATAGTCTTAGGAGAAAGCATGCTGTATTCAAAGTGATGGGGTTCAGGGCAGGCCATCCTAAAATATGCCACTTTGGCATACTGATTATTTCAAAACAGAATTACTACTTAAGAAACAGCTGATGCAAGGAGGTCACTCTGACCCTCCTCTACCCCCCTGAAGGCAGATGCCATTCACAGAGAACGCTGTATAAACAAACCTTGTTACTTCTTTACTAATTTTTATTTATTTATTTATTTATTTATTTATTTATTTATTTATTTATTTATGGCTGCATTGTGTCTTCGTTGCTGCGTGCGGGTTTTTCTCTAGTTGCGGCGAACGGGGGCTACTCTTCGTTGTGGTGCGCGGGCTTCTCATTGCGGTGGCTTCTCTTGTTGCAGAGCATGGGCTCTAGGCGTGTGAGCTTCAGTAGTTGTGTCAAGCGGGCTCAGTAGTTGTGGCTCGTGGGCTCTAGAGCACAGGCTCAGTACTTGTGGCACACGGGCTTAGCTGCTCCGCGGCATGTGGGATCTTCCCGGACGCCACCAGGGAAGTCCACTTCTTTACTAATTTACTACCCCAAACCCGCACTTTTTTGTCTTGTCAGTTCTTCAGAAATGTATTGCTTATTTGTCTAAAACAGTTATAAAAGCTGCCTGCTTTGGTCACTTCTTTGAGTCTCATATTTCTATGAGCTCCCACACATACAAATTAAATTTTTCTCCTATTAATCTGCCTTAAATCAGTTTCATCATTGGACCAGCCAAAGAACCTACAAGAGAAAAAAGGAAAAGATTTTCTCCCCTACAAAAGAATAGAAACTTGAGAGACCTAGGTTCAGGGTGGACCAGGTCAGAAATTTATATTTTATATACATATAATTCTAAATTTCTGTTGTCATTGATCTTCCAAAAGCTGGGATTATTTAAGGCAAGAGTTTCACCTCCTCTTATTTGAGTTTAGAAGATGAATAAATTGGGAAAAATACGCATTCTATGTGTTACTTGAAAGGGGAAAAGAAAATCAGGCCCTGCCACAAAGACTGAGGGGAAATCTACTACAATAGACTGATTACTTTCCAGGTGGTAAGCATTCTTTAAATGTTTCAAGTAATCTCAGATTGAATGTGCTTCCAAACTAAAATTAGCTAAGTCCCCCAAAGAGGTTATCACTTGGTTCAGTAGAAAGAACTAGCAGAATATGCGAAGGGTATGAAACTAAGCATACCAGCAAGCACTGGAACACATCTGCACTTAAGTAGGGCAGAAAGGAGAATGGGGAAGTTGATGTTTCTTCCAGTAATGCCTCCAAACTCAGTCACCTTCTCTCAAGAGGATGCACATTCAGAGATGGGTTAAGAAAAGGTTCCCTCAAATGCCTTTGAACATTGGATAAGAGATAATAACAAATCAAATTATTTTATTAGGCTATATCAAATAATTTAATTCTTTTCAACAAAATATGTGTTTAAAAAATGAGTGAGGAAAAATACAACACTAAATAACATCAATGTCCACATTAGAAGCAGTGAAGAAAGTGATCCTTTTTCTCTGGTATTACAACTTTTTAAAAATTTTATTAAAGTATAGTTGATTTAAAATGTGTTTAATTTCTGCTGTACCCTTTCTTATATCTCTATTCTAAGAGAATCTACAAATAGCATACAACTCCACTTTCTCTCCCCATGATGAAAGATGATCAGCTTCTAATATATCCCCTTCAGATACATTTACATAGAGACTTTTATATGCAAATCGAATTCTGTATTACATTCCAGGTCTTAACTTTATGACAACAATCAAACCTCAAGGTAATATTTCAGAAAGCACCAATTCATTAAAAAAGTGCAGTTTTTAACCAAAATTTGTTAGAAATGAGAATTATTTCTAGTGTGAAGCTATTACCATCAGCATGCAAAGATCGGGAGCAGAATTAATGCATTGCTTGCTTTCTTGATTAGAACTAGATATTTACCACGTTCTCACTGGAATCCATAATCTATATTTTGAGAATCACCAAAGCACTAAATTCACCATCATTTATACAAACGTGCATCGTGATGGAGTCAGAACATGTCTGGCTGTGAGCTTTTATGCTCCCATCTCATCTTACTTTTTCCCATTTATTCCAGTCTGAGCATGCCAGCTTCTGCGGCTTGCTTCCCCTGCCAGCAGTAATTTAGTGATCTGTTGAGACTGTACCCCCTGCTGAATCTTCTCCATGTTCTTCCCCTAGATAATGTACCTCATTGTCATACACAGAGAATTGACTCACTAATACAGAAGTCTCTACGTGCCCCAAGAAAGCAGATGCAGTAGGGACATATTTTACAAGTGTTCTTAGAATTTCCTTCTTGGTAACAAGCAGTAGGTCGTTCTGAGTCAAATAAACAGAGATTTTGGTTTTTAGCACCCAGAGGAAGAATAAGCCCAGGATGTACAGTATGGTATGAAGAATATGTATGGATATGGAGTCCAAAGCCATGGGGTCATTTCTCTCCTTTCCCAATTAATAGTTGTAAATCCAGAGGCAAATTGCTTAACCTCTCTGAGCCTAATGGTTTCTGTTATAAAATGGTGTTGTGATGTCTATAATACACTTTAAAATACTTAAGCATAGTGTGGGGGGTGTGAGTGTGTGAGTGAATGTGTAATAAAGTTTTAATTTACAATCAAAGACAGTTACTTGCCTAAATTGTGTTGGCTCTCGTATAATCTAAAGGTTACAGTAGCTACTGCAAACACTTTTTATCTCTGATCAGCAAAATAGGTTTTATTAAACATCATAAACTATTCTTGAAGTGGGTATTCAAATGTTGTGGTCCTCAAATAGTGTGGATAGGCTAGAAATTTTATATATATTCTTGCATGAATAAGTTGTACAAAGACTTCCTTTGAAAAGGGACCTGAACTTTGGTTTTTAAAAAGTCTTGAATCTAGTCACTATTTCATAAGATTCTGGTAACCAAGGCCAATTATAAAATTAAAGAACTCTTGTCTCTAGAATAACTGTTGTGTTTGTTACAACCATTTTTTTATGCAAGCTGTGGATAGAACTCATAAAAGAACAGAGCACTGGATATTATTATTTATGTAACATGATTATGATTAATTTCATACTTTCCTGCTAAAAAATATGTGCGTTTGTAACAAGATTTGGTCCAAAATATAACTTTGTATGTGGCAGTAAGGTTATGCAGAAAGATATATATAACCCTCACCTACCTATAATGACTGCAGGTTCCCGATATTTAAAAACAATAATAACCAGTACCAGAGAAAACCTAATGATTATGAACAGCCAAATTTGGTTAAGTCAATTTACAAAAAATAGGAAGAAAAATAATTAATGACAAAAATAACTTTATATTTTACTGGGATATACAGGACCTACAGGATGTATAGGACTGTAAGGACGAGAGGTGATATTATGTACCTGGTAATAGACAATACTAAAAAATTAGTTTGTTATCATTCTGTAAATCAAACAGGTCCTAGAATCAGAAGTTTACTGGCACATGGCAGGGTCCTTGACCAAAGCCCTTGAAGAATTTCTCCTTCTTGTTGGTTGCTCCCTCCTTTATTTTTTCTGGTTTTCTTCATGCATTTTTTTATTGAAGTATAGTTGATTTACAATGTTATGTTAGTTTCAGGTGTACAGCAAAGTGATTCAGTGATACATGTACATATTCTTTTCCAGATTATTTTCCATTATAGGTTATTACAAGATATTGAATATACCTCCCTGTACTATAGAGTAGGTCTTTGTTGTTTACCTATTTTATACATATTAGTGTGTATTTGTTAATCCCAAACTCCTAATTTATCCCTCTCCTCCTCTTTCCCCTTTGGTAACCGCAAGTTTGTATTCTATGTCTGTGACTCTATCTCTGTTTTGTAAATAAGTTCATTTGTATCAGTTTTTAAAGATTCCACATATAAGTGATATCATGGGATATTTGTCTTTGTTTGACTTCACATAGTATGATAATCTCTAGGTCCATCCATGTTGCTGCAAATGGCATTATTTCATTCTTTTTTATGGCTGAGTAATATTCCATTATATATATACCACAGCTTCTTCACCCATTCATCTGTCGATGGACATTTAGGTTTCTTCCATGTCTTGGCTATTGTAAACAGTGCTGCTATGAACACTGGGGTGCATGTATCTTTTCAAATTAAAGTTTTTGTCTTTTCTGGATACATGCCCAGGAGTAGGATTGCTGGATCATGTGGTAGCTCTGTTTTTAGTTTTTTAAGGATCCTCCATACTGTCCTCCATAGTGGCTGCACCAGTTTACATTCCCACTAACAGTGTAGGAGGGTTCCCTTTTCTCCACACCCTCTCTGGCATTTATTCTTTGTAGACTTTTTGTTGATGGCCATTCTGACCAGTGTGAGGTGATACCTCATTGTAGTTTTGATTTGCATTTCTCTAATAATTAGCGATGTTGAGCATCTTTTCATGTGCCTGTAGCCATCTGTATGTCTTCTTGGGAGAAATGTCTATTTAGCTTTTCTGCCCATTTTTTTAAACTGGGTTTTTGTTTTTTTGATATCTTGTGTTTCTGGATTGGAAGAATTAATATTCTTAAAATGTCCACATTGCCCAAATGTTCCACAGATTCAATGCAATTTCTATCAAAATTTCGATGGCGTTTTTCACAGAAAGAGAAAAACAATCCTAAAACTCCTATGGAACTACAAAAGACCCCAAATAGCCAACACAATCTTGAGCAAGAATAAAAGAGCTGGAGGCATCACATTTCCTAATTGAAATTACATTACAAAGTTACAGTAATCCAAACATTATGGTACTGGAATAAAAATAGACCCAATGACCAATGGAACACAGCAGAGAGCCCAGAAATAAACCCATGCTTCTATGGTCAATTAAATTTCATCAAAGGCACCAAAATATACAATGGGGAAAGGACAGTCTCTTCAACAAATGTTATTGCTTAAACTGTATATCCACGTGCAAAAGAATAAAATTGGACCCCTACCTTATTCCATACAGAAAAAGATCAACTCAAAGTGGATTAAAGACTTAAATGTAACATTTGAAAATGTAAAACCCCTAGAAGAAAACATAAGGAAAAAGCTCCTTGACATTGGTCTTGGCAATAACTTTTTGGATACAGTACCAAAAGTACATGCAACAGAAACAAAAACAAAAGTGTGGGACTACATCAAATTAAAAAGCTATTGCATAGCAAAGGAAATAATCAACTAAATTAAAAGTCAACCTATGTAATGGGAGAAAATATGTGCAAACCATATATCCGATAAGGGGCTAGCATCCAAAATATATAAAGAATTCATACAACTCAACTGCACAAAAACAAAACAAAACAAATAACCCAATTAACAAATGGACAGAGGATCTGAATAGACATTTCTCCAAAGAAGACATACAAATGGAAAACAGGTATATGAAAGGGTACTCAATGTCAATAATCATCAGAGAAAGGCAAATCAAAACCACAATGAGATATCACTTCACACCTATGAGGATAGCTATTTTTAAAAAATAAAAACATAAGAAGTATGGGCAAGATGTGGAGAAAAGTGAACCCTTGTACACTGTTGGTAGGAATGTAAATTGGTACAGTTATTGTGGAAATTAGTGTGGTGGTTCCTCAAAAAATTAAAGCTGGCACTACCATACCATCCAGCAATCTCACTTTTGGGTATTTATCCAAAGGAATTGAAATTAAGATCTTAAAGAGATATCTACCCTCTCATGTTCATTGCTCTGTATTCACCATAGCCAAGATATGTAATCAGCCTATATGCCCACTGAAGGATGGATGGATATAGAAAATGTGGTGCACATATACAATATCCAGCCTTAAAAAAGAAGGAAATCCTGCCATTTGCAACATCATGGATGAACCTGGAGGACATTATGTTATGTGAGATGAGCCAGACATAGAAAGACAAATACTCCATGATCTCACTTATATGTGAAATCTAAAATAGTTAAACTCACAGGGGGAAATGGGAAGACGATGATCAAAGGGTACAAAGTTACAGTTATGCAAGATCAATAAATTAGGGATAGCTACTATACAGCATAGTGCCTATAGCTAACAATACTGTACTGTATACTTACAATTTGCCAGGTGGGTACTCTTACGTTAAGACCCACACACAAACTCACACACACACACTCACACACATAAAACAATCATAATAAACGGATGCAAGGAAACATTTACTAGCAATGGATATGTCTATGGCCTTGATGTCAGTGATGGTTTCACAGGTATATACTTATCCCCAAACACATCAACCTGTACACATTAAATATATACAACTTTTTACATGTCAATCATACCTCAATAAAGTGATTAACAAGACAAAGATATTCTTGTACAAGAAATCCCAATGCTCATGGCAGAGAGTGGGAAGTTAGTTATACCAACAGGAAATTGCATGTCCTGAAGACCCGCCATCTTTCCCCAGCCAACATTTTAGAAAACATCTAAACAGCAGACCCTTATTAAACATTAGTTAAGGGAGCAGATAAAATCTGGTCCTTGGCCTCATTTGAGAACATTTATAGTCTAGCCATGGAGATAAGATCACCATGTATGAATCACTGAACAACATATTAGAAAACACACAGATCAGGAACAATATTAGGAAGACGAAAATAGCACCCATTAATCAAGGAATATATACAAATTAATTTGTGATGCATGTTTTATGTGGTGGAGCTGTTTAGGGAAGATAAAAATTGGCAACAGCAAGTAACATTTGCATACTACCTCCACAAGCATTAATATTCCTTGTCTTTAATCAGGACAAGAGTAGCCAAGGAAGGCTGTGTGGAGGAGGTGAGATTCAAAAGGCTTCTAAGTTCAGTGTGGTTCAAATTTAACAAAAGGCTTGAATGCATCATGAAGGCACCAACAGAAGCAGTCACTAGACTATTTGTTTGCCTGGATGGCAGCTAAAAATTCCAAAAAAAACCCAACAGAGAGTACAAAAATCTTTAAATTCCTCTTTTATTATTATTATTAATTTTCATAAAGCAGCCTTCATAAAAAGCTGCCAAAAGTGAATGTATTTTCTGAGAGACATAGGCTGACAGAGTTTGGAAGAATGTACTTTCTAAGGGTGATTTATGTACCTGTGATGTGCTCCAATGATGCACCAGGGACTTTAAAATGAGGTCAGCAACACACATTCAGAGGGCTTTTAGGATCTCAGATAAGCCCAGACGGCGATGCTTAGTTTCTTACCTATCAAGAAACATTTCTCCAAGATGAAAGGATGGAGTTAGTTAGAGGCCTCTGGGGTCTATTGCTACTGCTTAGCAATACGGGTCACCAGAGTGACAGAGGTGAACCTGGGGACAACTGTGGTAAGAAAACAGTGAGAACGAGTGAGCAGGTTGGGGAAAAAAGAGTACTTGATCTGCAAATACCTGCTTTGTGACCTTTACATCCCTGTATCATACAATTGGATCTATCTTCTTCCAACTGAAAATAATTGCCCTATCTCCTTTTGTTTACCTTTAAAAGGTGAATTATGACAGCCTGAGAGATTTCTGACACTTCGACTTAGTGAGGAGTTCAGTACAGTTATAGATTTCTTTTTTCAGCATAGCAAAGTGTCCTAGGAAAAGATACTTGCCAGAGCTAGCAAATGACACCCTTCCTGGGAATGACAGGGATCTCAGATATACTTCTGTCCAACCACTCCTCGTGCAGCTAGCAAAAAACGAACCTGAGAATTTAGGAAGATGCTTTCCCATGGCCCCAAGAGACTTCTGCTAAAACAAGCAGCATTACATCATGGATACAGGGTTCTAAACCAGGCATTGGTTCTTAAACTTACCCAATCAGTGAAACACTTGGAATGTGTTGATTTGGGAAGAAAAGCAAAAAATATTGATACTGTTCATTCATTTGTTTTGTCATCTATTGCCGCCCACTGGCAGGCAGGCAGCAGTAAACACCAAAGGGTGAAAACATCGATCTCAGGGAAGCTGCCAATTGAGAATATCCCAACCAAATTGGGTTCCCTGCAAATTAAGAAAAGGCTACCCTCGTGCTATTTTATTCACAGTGGCACACAGTGGATCAGCTTGCAGAATGCAGCCACTGCACTGGGACACGATGACAATCACTGTTTATTGAAAGCCTACTGGAGAGCAGACACTATTTTAAGTACTTTTCATGTCTTTAAAGCAATCTGTGAGGTAGGTATTATTATCTACATTACCCAAACTAGAAAGAGGTCTCAGATGGTTTAATTCACTTGCCCGTGGTCACTCAGCATGGCAAAATCAGTCCTTGCACCTGGGCTGACTCATTTACCTCTTCGGATTTCCAGCCTCTGTCTCCTTTTCTTCGTAAATGGAGCTCTCTTTAGCCCCAAATACAAGCTTAGCCCCGCCTCTCTAAAGCCAGACCTGACCTCAGAATTTCCCGATATCTGATTATAACTTCATGCCCTAATTCTGGTAAATGTGCTTCTGTTAAATGTTCCCTACACTTGGATAAACTGATATCCCAAATTCTCTATCTCTGATTCTCTACCTTGTACGTTCTTGATCATTAACTTACTAGACTTTTAACCTGAACTTCAACCCTGTACTTTAAATCTTGCTACTTGCTGAAGACTTTGCCAAAGGCAAATTATGCGAAAGCCAGGGTCAAAGCAAATCTCCCAGTAAAGGTGGTTTGTCTGTCTTATGTTAAATAGTCTCAGCAAAAAAATTTTTTAAAAAGAAAAAAATAAAAATATATATATATATACACACACACACACATACATATAGATACTTGATAGCATATGTGAGTGAAAAGGCATTTATAGTTTCCTATATATAAGGTCACCATACATCTTTGCCTAGATAGCACAGGGAACTATAATTAGTATTTCGTAATAACCTATAAGGGAAAAGAATCTGAAGAAGAATAACTGAATCACTTTGCTGTACACAGGAAACTAGCACAACATTGTAAATCAACTATACTTCAATTAAAAAAATAAAACAAAATATACCAAGATAACATAAATCTGAAGAAATGAGAAAAAAAGTACTGAAAAATAAAGTAAGGACTTAAAAGGAGCCAGATATAACTATAATATCAAGTAAGTTAACATATGATTCAGTATTCTGGCTTCCCGTGAAAGAAAGCTAATCAGTTTACAAACCAAGGATCCATAAGAAGATAAAAAAATCAACTGCTCAGAAGAAATCCAGCTGTTCCTGATACTAAAGTTCAGAAAGCAGCAAACCATTTCTCCTTAAGGGAAATCATAAAAGGGGTACTGCAATCCCACGAACAAAGATCATAACAACATCTTTACAGCAGACTTGAAATTTTTCTACAGGTCTCTTTCTTATAGCATCTTTTGATATTGGCTAATGGCACCACTCCAAAGCATAATTCAGAAGAGAGGAAAGTGTGAGTGATTTTACAGGAAGCTAATAACATACCATTCAGGTATGTGAATGTTGGTTCAGTCTACTCCTGTGACAGATACTAGCACACTTAATGGTCTAGAGCATTTAATGGGTATTCATCAGGCAATCATCTATAAATGTTGTTTTATTTCCCTTCACACTGATAGATATTGGGAAGAATATGTTTGTCTATCTGTTGCCGGAAAAGAACTTTGTTGATCATTCTACCCAGATCAAAAGGTTTACTTTTTTTTTCATTGCAGCTCTATCTTACAGATGTATCATCTATTTCTTCAATGCTGAAGAGGGAATGTAATACATTAACACATCAAGAAGCCACTGATAGTAGCAAAATGTGACAGTTTTCAAGGAAACACCTAACAGTCATGCCATATGTTTAGATTTTTATAATGAAAATGATATATCCAATATCCATCCTAAGACCATGAGGGCATGCTTTGTCACTAAGAATAACCAAGCATAAAAAGGAAATATTCTTAATGAAGTTCTGTTATAGTAACTGACAGTAGTAAATAGAACAACATTCAAGTATTGCTATTAAACATGTATTTTAAAATAGTTTCACTTGCAGCCACTATGGAAAACAGTATGGAGGTTCCTCAAAAAACTGAAAATAGAGCTACCATATGATCCAGCAATTCCACTCCTGTGCATATATCTGGAGAAAACTCTAATTTGAAAAGATACATGCACCCCTATGTTCATAGCAGCACTGTTTACAATAGCCAAGACATGGAAATAACCTAAGTGAAGTGTCCATCGACAGATGAATGGATAAAGAAGATGTGTGTGTGTGTGTGTGTGTGTGTGTGTGTGTGTGTGTGTGTATTATTCAGCCATAAAAAAAGAATAAAATAATGCCATTTGCAGCAACATGCATGGACCTAGAGATGATCATACTAAGTGAAATAAATCAGACAAAGCCAAATATCATATGATATTACTTATATGTGGAATCTAAAATATGACACAAATCAACTTAACTACAAAACAGAAACAGACTCAAAGACATAGAAAACAAACTTGTGGTTACCTAAGGGGAAAGGACGGGGGGGATAAATTCAGAGTTTGGGATTAGTAGATACAAACTACTATATATAAAATAGATAAACAACAAGGTCCTACTGTATAGCACAGGGAACTACATTCAATATCTTATAGTAACCTAAATGGAAAAGAATATGAAAAAGAATATATATTTAAATGAATAGCTTTGCTGTATATCAGAAACTAACACAACAGTGTAAATCAACTGTATTTCAAAAAAAAAAAGTTTCACCAAAAAACTGTTAGTACTAATAAATGAATTCATTCAAATTGAAGGATACAAAAATTAATACACAAAGATCTGTTGCATTTCTACACACTAACAACAAACTACCAGAAAGAGAAATTAAGGAAACAATCCCATTTACAATTTCACCAAAAAGAATAAAATACCTAGGAATAAATTTAACCAAGGAGGTAAAAGGCCTGCACACTGAAAACTTACACTGATGAAGGAAACTAAAGAAGACACAAATAAATAAAAATGTAGTCTGTGCTCATGGACTGGAAGAATTAATTGTGTTAAAATGTCCATATCACCCAAAGCAATCCACAGATTTAATGCAATCCCTACCAAAATTCCAATAGCATCTTTCATAGAAATATAATGAACAATCCTAAAGTTTGTATGGAACCACAAAATATCCCAATAGCCAAAGGAATCTTGAGAAAGAAGAACAAAGCTGGTGGCATCATGCACCCTAATTTCAAACTACATTACAAAGGTACAGTAATCAAAACAGTATGGTATTAGCACAAAAATCAGACATATAGATCAATGAAACAGAAAAGAGATTCCCCAAATAAAACAAACCCACACATCTGTGGCCAATTAATTTATGACAAAGGAGGCAAGGATATAAAATGAGGAAGGGATAGTCTCTTCAATAAAAGGTGCTGGGAAAACTGGACAGCCACATGCAAAATTATGAAAGTAGACTACTATCTTATACCATGCACAAAAATTATGGATTGAAGCCTTGAATGTAGGATCCTTGACATTAGTCTTGTCAATGAGTTTTTGAATCTGACTCCAAAACCAAAGACAACAAAAGCAAAAAATAAACAAGTGGGACTACATCAGTCCAAAAATCTTCTACACAGCAAAGGAAATAATAAAATGAAAAGGCAATCTCCTGAATTGGAAAAAATATTTGCAAAATCATATATCTGATAAGGGGTTAATACCCAAAAACATATAAAGAACTCAATACAATGCAATAGCAAAAACAAACAAATGAACAAAAAATCCAATTTTTTAAAAATGGGCAAAATATCTGAAGAGACATTTTACCAAAGAAGACATATAGATGGGAAACAGGTACATGAAAAGATGCTCAACATCACTAGTCATCAGGGAAATGCAAATCAAAATCACAATTAGATATCACCTCACACTTGTTAGAATGGTTACCATCAAAAAGACAAGAAATAACAACTGTCGGCAAAGAAGTAAAAAAAAAAAAGGGAACCTTTATGTACTGTTGGTGGGAATGTAGATTGGTGCAGCCACTATGGAAAACAGTATGAAGGTTCCTCAAGAAATTAAAAATATAACTACCATATGATCCAGTAATTCCATTTCCAGGTGCATTTTTTCAATAGCCAAGATATGGAAACAATCGAAGTGTCTGATGATGGATGAATGGATGTGAGATATACATATATATACCTTGAAGGCATTATACTAAGTGAAATAAGTCTGAAAGAGAGAGACAAATGCTGTATGTTCTCAACTATATGTGGAATTAAACAACAGCAACAAAAACAACAAAAGGAACCCATAGATACAGAGAACAGATTGGTGGTTGCCAGTGGTAGGAGACAGGATGGGAGAAATGGGTGAAAGGGGCCAAAAGGTACAAATTTCCAGTTATAAAATAATTAAGTCATGGGGATGTAATGCGCAGGATGGTGACTATAGTTAATAATACTATAGTGCATATCTGAAAGTTGCTAAGAGGGTAGATCTTAAAAGTACTCATTAGAAGAAAAAATATTTGTAACTATGTATTTTTACAAATGTTTTCAAGACTTACTGTGATGATCACTTCACAGTGTATACAAATATTGAATCCTTATGTTGTACACCTGGAAATAATACAATGTTATATGTCAATTATACCTCAATAAAAAAGGAAAGGTTTGAAAATATGAGTACAGAACTCTATTTTTTAATACAGATTTATCAAAGAACCAGAAAGAAGTTCCAGGAAAAATATACATAATAATTGAAATGGAAAATCCAGTGGATGAATTTATAATGGATTAGACACAGCTGAAGAGAAAATTAATGAACTAAAAATTCTTTTTTTTTTAACTGATAAATGGTATTATTCCTTCCACAGAAAACATCAGAGAAACTTCAAGCCAAAAATATATGCTGACTTTCCGCACAAAGTGTAAAGGTTTTTTTTTTAAATTATGTGTAACATAGACAAAATTACTTAAGTCAATAAATTTTTAAGGAATTTCACATGTTCTGATTCTTTCCACTGCCAATCACCTTAGTTACTCCAAACTCATAACCTTCAAGATAAAATAGCCCATTCAAAAAGAAGTTGTCATGTGAGTCAGCCCACAGTTCTTTTAGTTAGGTTTCTTTGATCTCCAATGGAATATGGACACACTTCAAAATTCCCCACCTGTAACCTTCGGGATCCAATTTCCTCAAGCAATTTACTTTAGGACCATGTTTAGGGTCAGGAGATCAATCTGCCTGGTTCTGAATTTGACATCCTCTAAAAATGTATAAGGTTCAAATCATATTCACTCTTAAGCCATCACACCCTAGAACAGTACAGATCATTGGGATATGCCAATACCTAAGATTTAAAAAAAGTTTGACTGTTAGGTTTTTCATAGTTTACTTGGCAGCTCTGTCTTGTAGTTCTTTCCCACAGATCTAACAGGTAGTTCTAAAGTAAAGGAAAGTACACAGTTACTCTGAGGCATTTCCAACAATGTAGGTTTATAGAAAAAGCCCCATCAGGATAGACCTCAACAAGATAATTCTTAAGAAACAATCCAATAGGAAGTCCTGACAAAGATATGGAAAACAAGCTAAGTTAAAAGACATGAAAGATAGTGTGTGGAGGTCTAACATATATAACTTGGAGTTCCAGAGAGATGATTGTAGAAATAAAGGGGCAGAGGGAAGCTTCGAACAAATAATGGCTGGCATTTTCCAAGAATTGCTAAGAGACACCAAAACTCAGTTCTAAGAAGCACAATAAATTTCAAATAAGACAGAGAAATTCACAACCATACAAATTTTGTTGTAACAGCAGAACATCAAAGATCTATTACTTTTAGGTATATATATACATTTTACTACTATTCCTTTTGTTACATTCTTACATTAATATACTCTTGTATGTATATTTCACAATAAAATATTTTAATGGCAAAATATAAAATACAAATAAATCGTTTCTAGATACTCCCCTTTTTTTCCCCAATGTAAAATCACATACCAATTAGCATATAATGTTTCTTTCACGAAAAAAGCTCTAGGTTTTTTTTTTTCTTTTTATCTGAAAACACAGTAGAGATTTGAACTCTAAGTAGTCATTACTTTCAGGTAGTAGTCCCTAAACAGTTTGAGTTACCAGAAACTTCTGTCTCCCTAACACCTGGACACATTAGGATTCTTTTCTACTGTGACGCATACGTGAAGTTCTTGATTAATGATAATGATTGGCGATATCCAACATTAGTTCCAAAGACTTCTGGGTGAATTCATTAGTCAACAACACTGAATGCCAACTGTTGTAAATACCAGGAACGTTCTCAGCTAAATACATGTTTTTGGTGTTCTCAAGAATAGTTTTTCAGTACAGAAAAGGCTATTCAGTGCTCTATTTAGTTTCATTTTTTTTTTTTTTTTTTTGGCTGCACTGCATGGAATGCAGGATCTTAGTTCCGACTAGGGATTGAACCCGGGACCCCTGAAGTAGAAGCGTGGAGTCCTAACCACTGGACTGCCAGGGAATTCCCTCTATTTAGTTTCTATAATAAAATTCAATTTACAAAATTATAAGCTCCAAACCTAAGTCTTTCTTAAATTCTTAAACAACTAAACGAATCTTAATTTCCTATTTAGAAATCTAAAAATCATATTACCTTTAATGGTGCTCTGGATAATGTTTATATTCACCATAGATTTAAACATCTTCAAACATTTGAAACTCTATTTATATATTTAATATTTTGAATACTTTAATAGTGTTACAGATAGACCTTAGTGAGCACTTAAATTCCTGTTAAAATCAAATATATTTAAATTATAATGTGAAGAAATAAAACATTTATATATTAAGCACTCTGATAATGTTTACAAGCTTACTAAGACTCAATTTAAAATCATGGTTCTCAAATGTAAAATAGCTAGCTAGTGGGAAGCAGCTGCATAGCACACGGAGATCAGCTCAGTGCTTTGTGACCACCTAGAGGGGTGGGATGGGGAGGGTGGGAGGGAGACACAAGAGGGAAGAGATATGGGGATGTGTGTATATGTATAGCTGATTCACTTTGTTATATAGCAGAAACTAACACACCATTGTAGAGCAATTATACTCCAATAAATAAATTATTAGTCATAAAAAAAATCATGGTTCTACATTAATTATTAAATTTTTGAATAATTAAGTTAGAATTAAAGTCACAGGCTAATCTATTTTTTTATAATAATCCAAATATTAAATATTGTAGGTATGATATTTTACAAATCCTTTTTTATATAAATATTAATACAAAGAGATAAATACCTCTTTTACTTCATGATAAAACTTTCTAAGTGTTTGACAAATGCTTACTCCCAAGGAAATAATTATTTCAGTCCCCACAATGTAACCTTGGAGTTGACTTCCCAGTTCTACAGCTCTCAAAATGACCAGAAATTCAAGCTAAGAGGCTGACTGCACCGTTGACACTTACCCTCAGAGGAACTCTGAACACTTTATACTTTCCATGTCTCTGACTTTATAACCCAAAAGAGGCAAGTTCCAACACCTGAAATTCAAGTTTTACAGTATCTCCCCACTCACAGCTGACTTAGATATATCATTTGATTGGATTTTAAATTTATTTGGCCCTTAAGACATATTTTCACTTTATCTTCAAAAAAGTTTGTTTCCCCTTGTACAGATTTTTTTTTTTTTTACTGTTTCAGATGCTTAGAAACATTATAATGATACATCCAGTTGTATTATGGTCATCACACATGGATATCACACAACACACAACTGTGTTGTCACAATTTCCAAGGCCATTCTTCCTAAGTCATTTTAAGGCAATTTATTTTTCCAGTTTTCCCCAGAAATGCATGAAAGAAATGACTAAAACTTAAGAGTAAAGTCAGAAAATATGTTTTTACTACTGCAAAGTTATACCATTGCCACTCCTCTTATTCCTGAAGTGAAATGTAATCCTTACTGTCTGTATTAGTATTTGGATCATATTTAATTGTTAATGGGTTTCTTTTTAAATTTATCTGTTTATCATGTTTAAGATATCCAAAACAAAATTAAGGATCTGCCAAATGGTTGATCATATGTAAAATAAAGATAAAATGATTTGGAGATGCCCCCATAAAATCAAGTAAAAAGCATTTTTTGACCCAAATTACTGAACCCCCTTCAAAAAATAATACTCCACAGTCTTTCCAGTTTTAAAGGTCATTGACATTTTTTAAAATAAGTTTAGCACTAGCTAATGTAAAAGAATAATGAAGGGTACTGAAAGACCGAACAAAAATCACACACACACGTGAACACACACATGTGCATGCATACACACACACACAACTTGAAGAGACCAAGGGCTGATTCCCATCCTTTCATTAATAATTGACAGCATCATTGCTCTTGGTCTATCATTAGCCAGAGAAAATATTTTAACTCTGTAACATAAATTATAGGCTTTTTTATTTAATGGAAATTGATCTAGTAAAGAACTTTTATGACAGTTCTCAGGTACCTAACTTGCTTTCGAATTTTGGTATATCATTAAAAATACATGCTTCCTAATGAATGGGTATATGAGACACTTCTAAGTTAAATGTGGCACTGTAGTAGATAATTACTACAATGAGGTACCACCTCACACTGGTTAGAATGGCCATCATCAAAAAATCTACAAACAATAAATGCTGGAGAGGGTGTGGAGAAAAGAGAACCCTCCTACAATGTTGGTGGGAATGTAAATTGGTACAGCCATCATGGAGAACAGTATGGAGGTTCCTTAAAAAACTAAAAACAGAAAAAAAAACTAAAACCACATGATCCAGCAATCTTACTCCTGGGCATATATCTGGAGAAAACCATAATTCAAAAAAAATACATGTACCCCAATGTTCAATGCAGCACTATTTACAATAGCCAGGACATGGAAGCAACCTAAATGTCCATCAATGGAAGAATGGATGAACAAGATGGGGTAGATATATACAATGGAGTATATATGGCTATATACTTAGCCATAAAAAATAATGAAATAATGCCATTTGCAGCAACATGGATGGACCTAGAGACAGTCATACTGAGTGAAGTTAAGTCAGACAGAGAAAGACAAATATCATATGATATGGCTTATATGTGGGATTTTAAAAAATGGTACAAATGAACCTATTTACAAAATAGAAATAGAGTCACAGGTGTAGAAAACAAACTTACAGTTACCAAGGGGGTAAGGGGGGGGAGGGATAAATTGGGAGATTGGGATTGACATACACACACTACTATATATAAAATAGATAACTAATAAGAACCTACAGTATAGCACAGGGAAGTCTACTCGATACTCTGTAGTGACCTACATGGGAATAGAATCTAAAAAGGAGTGGCTATATGTGTACGTATAACTGATTCACTTTGCTGTACGCCTGAAACTAATACAACGTTGTAAATCAACTATACTCCAATAAAAATTAATTTAAAAAAATACATGGTTCCTAATAAATGGTATATGAGTCACTTCTAAGTTAGATAACCACCCAAGACTTACAGCAAGAGAATCACAATTATGCAAGGAGGTGGGGGGCGGGGGGAATTGAAGAGGAGGAAGGAAAATGATAATTTTATTTCTGGGAAACACTTCCTTCTCAAAAAAACCAAAATTATCTAAAAAAGCTAAAAGCAACTGTTCTATATTTTCATTTATGAAGTTAAGAAGATATGATTTCTATTGTTACACAGCTATTACTTAAAATTAATTTTAAAACCGTTCCCTTTAATTTTCCACATTTCCCCTGCCCCCAGTAAAGATATTTTCATTTTGGAACAATTCTAAGGCAACAATTGATGGCTTTTAAAATCAAAATTGAACCACTGATTCTTATTAGTAGAACTTGCTATATTTTCACTAAAATGTTATTAAATTCATTTCTATAATTCAGTATTATGAGTCAGCTAATATACAAAAATCCATATGAAATTGTTTAGATTTAACTTACTATGAAATCCTAAAATTTCATAACAGTCATTAGGTTTTTCAATAAAAGTTAAAATTCTTCCTTTCTCAAGTCAGGTAGTAGATTTTAGTGTTTTATCCAAAGATGTGTTTTAAATCCTTAATGAAAAAAAATGCTAGTTTAAAAAGTAAATTATCTTCTAAATAAAGTGAGAATAATAGAATATATTGCAAACAAAACAGACTAGAAGTCAGAAAAAGATAACCTGTTAAATAAAATTTAACTGATAAAGTTTCACTGATATAAATTAGAATATAGGGTGATTGTCAGTGAAAATGGTTCTCTTCATTAACATGAACCCAAGAATGATTTTATATTACAATATAAACAGTTTCAGGATTTTCTTTATTCTTATGGCATCTGAATACTGATGGTTTATAAACCGATTAAATTTCTGTTCATATCCTATGCTAATAAAATACACAACTATTATTTTTCTTTTGGAATTATTTTGTTTTTAGTACAATAAGTAGAAATCTGGAGGGAAACAAAATTAGAATATACAAAATTCTCCTAATAGGAATTGGCATCTTTGGAGGAGCCTCATATTAAATCTGGCACCACTGCCTTTAGGACACTTGAAATAATAAACTCAGCATATGTGCCCCCTGGAGACAACACGATTACACAACTATTTTTAATACTAGTCTTTCACAACAGAGTTGAGTAAACTTTTATGATTATATTTTTGTTGAGAGAGATTGATAGAATTTACACATTTAAACATGTATAAACTACTATTTCCTTCTTTAGGAATTAATTGGTGAGTTTTTCTTCTTGTATATCATTCACATCATAAACCAAGAAAGAAATTTTAGAAAACCCATATGGAAAATATATATAATTTAAGGCTCTATGTTATATCCTTAACAAATGGACTAAGAATATATACATTTTGAGATGAAAGAGGAGATTCCAAGCTACCTGTGAATATTACTGACCAAGTGGAACAATTTCATCTCTAGCCCTCATCACTACATTAGATTATCCATCCTACAATTTGCTTATTGCTATTTTTAGAGAAATTTGACGTACCAGTAGAAATTCATCATCCAAATCTTCATGTGAAAAAGATAGTCAATGAAGATAAGTTTCAGCTTTCAGACTTAGCCTTGGAAATCAAGTAAGTCAATTCAATTACTCAAGAGTTTATGTGCCTAATATGTGCCAACACTATTGATTGCCAAGGATATAATAATGTATAAGACAATGGACACTGACCTCCAGAAATCTCACAAGTAATTTGTGAATATCCTTTCTGTTTGTTTGTGTGTTTGTTTATTTGACTACAAACACTATTTACCTGTGCAACCAAGTGAAACATTCTTTATTAGAGTCATGAGAAATTTATTGTTCCTGGCACTAGACAAAGCTGCCTTGGCCTTGAAAGTGATTGCAGATCAAAAGTACTTAGGCAGGACAGCCAACTATTTGGCAAATTAAATTAAGAAATTGGCAACCTTTACTCTCATGTAAATATGAAAAATACACAAAATGTGGTTTCAATGCAAGTGAGATAAAGAGATGGCTTGTTATTTAACTGACAAGTGACCCATTTTCCCACGTCTTTCCATCATCAAACATTTTTTCCTTGCTTTTCTACTACCAAGCAGACAACATTAATTTCATAGAATTATGCACCAGCCTCAGGATGCTGTAACCCAAGGGATTCTAGTTAGAATTAAAGTATTCAGTATAAAGGGTAGTATAGCAAAAAGGGCCTGGGACTTTTCAGCACCTGGGACAGTACCACAGGGCCAGAAAGAGAGGAAATATTTCATAAGAGAATGAAAATGAGAAATATTCCAGTGGAGTGTTTCCCAAATTTTTCTGAAATGTTGAACTGTGACATAATAATATATTATTTTTTCAAAACTGGGAGAATTAACTGTTTTGGGGAGGGATAATAATAATAGACGTCTTCCTGTGTGTCTGATCCTATTTTAAACATTTCACATGGCTAAACTTGTTTACTCCTCCCAACAACACTATGATGTAGGTTGGCATTACTTTCCCTATTTTATAGATAAGTGTACTGAAATTAAATAACTTGCCCAAGATCACACACCTGGTACACTGCAGATCCAGGATTCCAAGCCAGATATCCTAACTCCAGAACCTATGCTCTTAATCATTCCTCTGTGACGTAATAAGGAAGACAGTTTAAGTTACAATCAATATGTTTTTAAATATTATATCAAAAACTTCCTTTTAATACTCTATGTATTTAAAGTTAATCATAACTTCCACAGAAAATTATTTACTTTCTTCTATTTAACAAGCGGTCCGTGCCACTTTATTTTAAGCATAATTTATTATGACTATTATTATTTGAGATAAAGCACAATTTATAAATGATTTTTAAATTAAATATTACATTGTATTAAGTTTGGAAACCAAACAAACATTATAAAAATGTAGAGTGAAACTTAACTATGTACTACAGTCTCAAAATAGTACAAACCTGTTTTCAATATCTGATGTTTAGGAGTCTTGTACTTTATTCATAAAAAATCCTTTGGTATAAATTTGTAATGTTTGTGTGCTATTTCTAGATGATGACATAATAGAGGTTTTAGGGTGTTATCTTCAAGCACTTCTTCACAAATAATCCATTATATTTACAGAGTCTTTATACCTCCCAAATGAAAAGCCAAACAATATAATTTTTACTATAGTTTTCTTTCTACCATTGTTTGCCAACAGCAAAAAAACTAGGTCTTGACATTTTAAAAAGTAGTTTTAAGGCAAATTCAAACAAAATATTAGGTTCTATAGTGACAAAAAATAAGATCAGTAGTTGTCATAGGCTGGGGCTGGGATTGGAATAGACCAAAAAGTGATACCAAGAAACTTTCGGAGGTGATGGAAATGTTCTTTACTTGATTGTGGTGGTACCAGAACTCATCAAAGAGTACTCTTTAAATAGATGTAGTTTATTGTACATAAATTATACTGTGATAACATTGACAAAATGGGGGGAAATTTTTATTTTATAACATGTAGAATAAGCTTATGAAACTCATTTCTCCAAGGAATATTTTCAACCTAAAAGGTTAAATAATAAAAAATCACAATGTCATAATAAATTCAGGAAAGGTTAAAATTCAACACATTAGAGATACTGTGGCAAAAGTATCTAAAATTTTGACATTGACATTGTAAATAACAAATGGGCTTGAATAAATTCACCTTGGTCATCACACTACAGAGGCAAAACATTAAGTTAGTAATACTCTATCCACTAAAGTATTTATACAGGAAGAACAGGTTACATGGAGAAAAATCTAATTAATTGCTCAATTTATAACCTCAGTTTACTGCCATCTCTATGAAAAATCTATAGTTAAAAATCTCTGGTACAACACTTTTTGACCTCTTAATGCCACTAACCCCCACTACACCCTGTTCTGCATCACCAAAGAAGAAAGGGGGATACATAGCTTTTGAAAAACACAGTCCATATTCATGCTGACAATCACCTATGATGTGTGTTTTATACAATGTAAATGAAGCATAAAATAGCCAACAGATTTCACTTTCATTGCTACCATATTTTCCATTTAACTAGCAAACTGGGGCAAAGAGATGGATTTACTACAGTTTAGCAACATCTCCCATTCTCTCAGTGACTAATCAATTACCATATTAGATTCCTTTGGAAATTGCCTATTTTTCCAGTGATTATTTACTGTTTATTTGAAGGCACTAAAGCCTTTAACAAAAAGTTAAAATGGTCAGGAGAGTAGCCACTATCTCCCCAGTGAGGGTTGGTTTCTGCAGTTGTTGTTGTTTTTCATGAGTGAGCTACTTCCTCACTACTACAGATTTTTGTTTTGTTTTGTGTTGCCCAAGTTAAGCGATGTTAGAAAACTGATAGCTGAGTCCTTGATGATCAAGGTTTCAACAGTAACTTGTTAACTGACCTCAGGCATCCAATGAAATACATGGATATCCAACAAAAATTTACTGTGTGTGTGTGTGGTCTATATGGGTGTGTATGTCATAGTTTCTGAACACCAGCATGGTTTCCTTATATTGAACAACAGAAAATGTGTCCTAAGTGGGGCGCAAATGTGCCAGGAAGAAGCACCATCCATTATTCTGCAAGAAGTAGGATTAAAAATATGATGTGACATACCTTTGAGTCCCTCAGTCTTGTGTCAGTGAATGAGGAGGAAACCACATAAGCAAGTTTCTCAGCATATCATGCCATGGGATTCTGGACTATCCATCCTCAGTTCCACCTGAGAACTACGCTTCATTTATCTATATCCAATATTGAGCTTCCAGAAAAGATTTAGTTTGAAAAACAAGTTTGCTGTTGAAAGTGTTTGTAAACTACAATTCCATGATACACTCACCAGACCCAGGGTACCCATGAGTTTTAGATGCATAGGCTTTAAGTTGCCCTGGCATAGAGTGCCTTGCAATTTTATTAGCAGGAAAGGGCAAACGTATCCCAGAAGCCTGTGACTTATGAATGAGCATTCCAGAGAAAACATTGGTTTGATCAATTTGACTTCATACTGGAGATTATCAGTGAGGGCAAAATTGTCAAAGAGAACCAAGAATAAATTAATCCAGCCTGGTCAGTATACAAGAAAGGGCAGGGGTTAGGAAAGCATAGTGCAGGAAGATCCTAACTGAAATAATGACATAAACAATTTCTCCCTTGTCTACCCACATTTCATCACTATTATATCTAATATCCTACTCTTCAAAGAGCAGCATATGCCAAGGGGGAGGGGGTGGGGGAGGGATGGAGTGGGAGTTTGGGATTAGCAGATGCAAACTATTATACATAGAATGGATAAACAACAAGGTCCTTCTGTATAGCACAGGGAACTATATTCAATGTCCAGTGATAAACCATAATGGACTGAATCACTGTGCTGTACAGCAGAAATTAACACAACATTGTAAATCAACTATACTTGAATAAAATAAATTTTTTTTAAAAAAAGAGCAGCATAAATCCCTTTGTTTCTCAGGGTTGATGGTGGACAAAGATATCCAGCTCTGTTTGTCATCCATCCTGCTAAAAAAGATGAGAGGTTCTTTGATGATAAAAGCATTTCAGCAAGTAGAATTTAACAGACAATACAGTGGTCGTCTGAAAAATCCCTGGACTTCTCATTCTGTTTGCTGGCTGGGTGGACGCTACCCGAGGTAGCCACAGGTGGGTTTTTAGAGATCCATGTTCACCCATGCGTGTACATGTATGTGTGTGCTCACCTATGTATATATGAACATCCACTAGAAGAGAAAGAAGGGACTTAGGTAAGCAGACGTGAGAACCGGGCACTGAATCCCAGGCATGCCAGCATCTCTTTGTATGTAGTTGCATCTAGCGGACTTGACAGAATAATTCAAAAATGAAAAAACAAGAACAAAAACAAACCTTGAAATCTACATACTCTCGCCAGCTGGAGCTGGATAACCGCCAATTCTACCATAAGCTGCTTTGTCAATGCAAGAGGAATAAAGCAGGGAAGATGTATTTCATCTTTAGTGGAGCCAAGTGACTGTAAGAATCAACTCGTCCATCATGTTCCATCACTGAGAAATTTAGTAAACAGTAGCAGAATAGGAGTCGATAAATGGGCTTGCATAATACCTTGGCTTTTACTTGCTGCGCTTTTAATTTGGTAAATAAATGCCTTCCACTGGGTGCGCACCCTAGAGGCCAGGCAATGATGTGGATTAAGTAGTCTGTTGGCTCCGCACAGCGGAATGCATCTCAGAGGTCTAGCTCACTATAATGGTCCTGGACCATTCAGCCGAAATCTCCCTGCTGTTTAATTTCAAACACTAAAAAGGGGCATACAGAGGTAACAAGACTCAGAAGTTAAAAATACCACTTTTTAATAGTTTTAAGTCTGCTCCTTGAACAAGAAAGACATAGATGCCTTCAAGGTAAGAATACAAGCATGTGGACGCTTATAGAAGACCTTCAGAGGATAGTTTACTTATTATATTAATATATTAAGTTAACCTGAAAACAAGTGTGCTAGTGTAATACCAGAAAGCAATATTTAGCAAAGGAAAGATCCCACTGTTCTCCTACTTGGTTTCACAAAAGTAATGCAAGAAGTCTTCTGCACGATTATTTTCTACATTGTGAATTCTATGATCACTCAGAGGAGAAAAGAAAACCTTCACAGAGGTTTCCGTTGCTCCTTTATTTTCCTTATTTCATCCATATTTTGTGAATCTGTGCTGGTCAGATTATATTTAAAGGATCACATTTTTTTTTTTAACCCTTCCCCCTCCCAGTGTCCTCAAGTCCATTCTCTACGTCTGCGTCTTTATTCCTGTCCTGCCCCTAGGTTCTTCAGAACCATTTTTTTTTAGATTCCATATATATGTGTTAGCATACAGTATTTGTTTTTCTGACTTACTTCACTCTGTCTTACAGTCTCTGGGTCCATCCACCTCACTACAAATACCTCCATTTCATTTCTTTTTATGGCTGAGTAATATTCCATTGTATACATGTGCCACATCTTCTTTATCTTTTCATCTGTCGGTGGACACAGGTTGCTTCCATGTGCTGGCTATTGTAAATAGAGCTGCAATGAACATTGTGGTACATGTTTCTTTTTGAATTATGGTTTTCTCAGGGTATATGTCCAGTAGTGGGATGGCTGGGTCGTATGGAAGTTCTGTTTTTAGTTTTTTAAGGAACCTCCATACTGTTCTCCACCATACTGTTCTCCATAGTGGCTGTATCAATTTACATTCCCACCAACAGTGCAAGAGGGTTCCCTTTTCTCCACACCCTCTCCAGAATTTATTGTTTGTAGATTTTTTGATGATGGCCATTCTGACCAGTGTGAGGTGATACCTCATTGCAGTTTTGATTTGCATTTCTCTAATGATTAGTGATGTTGAGCATCCTTTCGTGTGTTTGTTGGCAATCTGTATATCTTCTTTGGAGAAATGTCTATTTAGGTCTTGTGCCCATTTTGGGATTGGGTTGTTTGTTTTTATGATATTGAGCTGCATGAGCTGCTTGTAAATTTTGGAGATTAATCCTTTGTCAGTTGCTTCATTTACAAATATTTTCTCCCATTCTGAGGGTTGTCTTTTCATCTTGTTTATGTTTAAAAAATATGGAACACTTCACGAATTTGCGTGTCATACTTGCACAGGGGCCATGCTAATTAAAGTATCACATTTAATATATAGTCCTTGAAGTCCATTCAGAGGAAAGTAAAGAAACTTAGAACCATGTTTTCTGAGGAACACTTGGAAGAACTCAGAATCACTCAATCTAAAAAGAAAAGGCAGGTGGAATATATTGATGGAGGTGGGAGTGTCATGGCCAAAATCCTTATTTTCAAATACTTGAAGGGTTGTCATGTTTAGATGTCCTACACAGCTTCAAAGGGTAGAAGTTACAGAAATAAACATTTCAGTTAAATTAAAGGGGAAAATGAGCCATTTAGACATGAAATGGACTGCCTTAGGAGGTGGTGAAATTCCTATCATTGGTGTTGCTAAAAAATAAACTAGAGGATTAAATGTCAGGATATTCAAAAGGATGTGCAAAAATCATATTAGAGGTTAACTAAATGGTTTTGAGGTCTCTTCCAACCCTGAGAGGGTTAGAAAACAGGTCATGGTAATGTCACCAGAAAGCAAATCTTCACAAACACACAGCCTGCCCATCTAATCTCTCTGAAGTGGGGAGCAGGGGCAGGGGTAGAAGAAAAGGAAGCCGATGACTAGAAAAGTAGTCAATAGGAGGAAGTCAACTGGTTCTGAGGCAGAAGAATCAGAGCCCTAGAGAAACGCACTGTCCTTGAGCAAGTCAATCTGACCTTCTCAAGCACAGCCTTGGTCAAATTTCTATAAACACTTACTTAACTCACGGGCATGCTGGGTAGCTTACCATAATCCTGAGGTAACATGGTATACAGAACACAGCAGTGTTTTAACCTGGGGGTCTCCGAGTGTATATATATCAGCATTTACCACATTTTGTGGCTGCATAAACAGAAGCACCAAGAAGCTTAAAAGGGTAGCTAAAAGAATAATGCATTTAGCCAGGGGCTGAAACAGAACCTTCCCAGATTTCTGCCTTTTTACTGACTCTGTTGCGACACAGAGAGTTAAACAAGTAATGGGCATCCAAGGGGGCAGAAGACAGAGTGAAGACAACTTCCCCAGCACTCACCTCTGATAGAAGAGGGGCAGTTTCAACTCTGTACTTGACCACCCACACTCTAAACAAATAGCCCCTCGGGACTTCCCTGGCAGTCCAGTGGTTAAGACTCCGCACTTCCACTGCAGGGGGCACGGGTTCGATCCCTGGTCGGGGAACTAAGATCCCACATGCCTCAGGATGCACCCCACCCCCCAAAAAATAGCCTCACTAACCTCTATCCCACAACCAAGGGTTAAACGGAGAGAAAAAGTTAGCACTCCTATAAAATTCACTGTTTAAGTTACAGCAGCTAATATGTCAATCCCTTCTTAATATAAAAACAAATTTGTTATCTGCTGAGTTAAAAAAAAGAGCAGTTAGAGTAGGGGAGAGGCGTGAGGCCTAAGCCCCCCCTCAGGAGGCTCATGTTCGAAGCTGAACCTGAAAGTCACTGCCAAAATCACGTACAGAGCTTCATAAACAGATGCAGAGACCTCATCCCAGGCTTACCAAGTCAAAGCCTCTATGAATGGGGTCTAGGAAAGCTTATTTTGTAAAAGCTTTATAGATGATTTTGCAGCTCACACAAGAATCCCGGGGTTTGTATCTCATTCCTAGACAGATACCCTAGGTCTGACAGGTCCAATATGATAGCCGCATGAGTTACTGAGCCTTTGAAACATGGTTAATCCAAACTGAAATGTGTTGTACATGTGAAAGACACACCAGAGTCCCCAAACTTAGTACTAAGGAGATTGTAAAAGATTGATTACATGTTGAAGTGATAATAATATTTTGGATATGTCCTGTCAAATAAAATATATCATTAAAATTACTTCCTCTTGTTCCTTTTTATTTTTTAATGGGGTAAATAAAAAATTAAAAATTACATATATGACACTGGTACTGTATTAATTACCTAATTATATAGGTGCTGTATTATTTCTTACATTCCTATAGACTTTTGCATTTTCAAAGTGTGTGCTTTGCCATCCACTGTCTCACTTGCCACATTATCCATACAAAAGCTCAACCAAAGGAAATCACTCAAGCTCACTCAGAACTACTATCCTCTTTATTAACTTCTTTCAGTTTATAAACACCTTGCTGCTATTTTACGTCTTAACTGACTCCAGCTTGAGCTCTTTAGTTTCAGTTAAAGCCAACAGCAGTCACCCTTCATAGTTCTGTAGAAAAGATGCTACCTAGTTTTCCATCCTTCAGGAGATATTTTCCAATGGCTGTATCTTCAAAATATGGCACCTATTAAAAATTAGTCATAATTACACATCTGGCGATCAATCGCTACTTGCCTAAAGTGGTGTTAGCTCAAGTATTTGTCACCTTCCTATGTATTGTACCCAATCATTGACAATTTGAGTCAATTTCTATGCCCATGGGTCTACTAATCAACAGAAGGAAAGAAATGTTATATGGTTTCTAACCTGAATGAAGAAGACCTCTGCTCATATGTGTAAGAGATGATCTCTATCATCTAGAGTAGGAGCAGCTGACAAGACAGGGGGAGAGAGGACATTTCAGAGAGAAGAAATGATAAGAGGGAAGGTCAGGAGGCTGCTGTGATAATGGCACCTGTGGGGCACGACATGGCCAGCCTGGCTCCTGTGAATGTACTTAAAGACACACGAGCAGTGACAGTGGTTCGTGTGTGTGTGTGTGTGTGTGTGTGTGTGTGTGTGTGTGTGTATCAGTAGAATCTGAGGTGGTGCCCTGCTCAGTACAATCACCTTATATGTTCTTGCATCACCAACTCAACTATAAGCACAGGTCTCCATGCAGGTGGAATTACCTCTTGCCATAAAAGTGACTAAACCACCAAACCACTGGCTAAAGTCACACTGCGGCTGCTTCTCAGAAGCAAAAGTGTCATTCATTTTCACTTGATGGAGGTCAGTTTTTTTTTTTTTTTTTTTTTTGGGCCGTGTCACAGCGTGCGGGATCTTAGTTCCCCAACCAGGGATCCAACCCGTGCCCCCTGCAGTGGAAGTGCGGAGTCTTAACCACTAGACCGTCAGGGAAGTCCTGGAGGTCAGTACTGAAGGAAGAGTGACAAGACCTGGATTGCAGCACCAGCCATTCAAATAGTAACCGTATAATCCAAAGCAAGCCACTAAAACATGGAAGCTTTGTGTCCACGCCGAGGGATATCTGTTTGAGAGCCTCAAATAAGACATTTGCACTCTTCACCACTTTAACTTCCTAGGATCACAGCACAGCAGACATGAAGGAGCATGGACATTGGAGGTAAACAAGTAAACCACTGCTTCTCAGTCTCGGTTCCCAAACTTCAAAAGAGAGAAAACGCCATGTAACTCATGTAGTTGTTATGCAAATTAAATGCGATCATTTGTATAAAGCACCTGGCACATAGTATGCACTCAGTAAATAACAGGGCTCTTCTCCCTATTGTTATTATTCCAAGTGATGTCAAGTCGCATTCAAATTTATATGCACACAAAATTAGCATTGGTTTTAGTCAAATATGACCAAATAATTATCTGTGTGCCTATATATTGAAACTCATAGGGAAGCAGAATGGCAACATTCATGGGAGCATGTCTGTATATTATGTATATTATGTATATTATGTATGTATAATATACTGTATATTATGGAGGCAATTCTTCCATTCGTGAGTGCTTGAGTCCAATGAGTGGTCTCCCTCTAGGCACAGCAACTAAGTTTCTAGACCGTCACTGACAATGGAAGATTGGCTCTTTAGAGAACGGTCAAGGCCCGGCTCACATCAGGACCACTTTGAACACCCTCTGTTCAGCAAAATAAAGAGTAACTGAGAGAATGGTCTCCCGATGAAACTCAGTCCGCTCCAAGTTCTTTCTAAGCATGACACGTGTTTATGAGACATTCTTCTGTTCTGCCATTTCCACAGAGTTCTAATAACAGCGGCCCAACTGTAGCCATCATTGTGTGTCACACACTCACGGGAAAGGGGCCATACTGAGATCTGTTATAACTGGCGGTAACTTGGAGAGTGTAAGGGCATGGGTCGCTATACTTGAGAAACGGCTCCAACAATCCTGGTGCGTATACACTCAACCACACACAAATAACCACTGCAGAGGTAAAACAGCCAGAAAGTCAATTTTGAAAAAGTTTCTTTTAATGGACATGAAGAAGGCAGAAGGTACATTACCCTGTTCAAAGTTTGATTTTTATCTTGTATCTTCCAGGGGTCTTCAATGAAAATTTCTTTATTCAGAAAGGCCCACTACAGATAGACAGATAGGTAGAGAGAGCTATATATATGCCGAGTTTAAATCTTCTTTTTCACCATTTTAAAAGCTAAATGATGGTATTAAGCAAAGTTTAGTCAAAAGTGATCTAAAACTGAAGGGCGGGGTTATATACGTATATATGTATATCTGATAAATAAATCTTTTTGCCTGTAAAAATACATGCTTATAAGAAACGAATAACTCAATCAATATTGAAGCGTACAAATTACAACACTAGTTTGTATACAAAACTGCTACCAAGTAACAAATGAATAAATGACAAAAAATTCCCACTCTGAAAGCGTAATTTAAAAGTCTCTAAAAACAGGAGATGTACTCATTCTATGAATCGCTTCAGTAGGAATCTGATGTATATTTGTCAACAAAGTGCCTTCCTTCCTAAACCCTATTTATTCCCCAATACTAGGAATTCTCTTCTCCCCTTTCCAGTACAGTTATTAGGTGAGGTTTTGAGGCCAATGTCACAGCTGACTCTCCAGGCAAGGCTGGCAGATCGGGGGCAAGTCTCCCCTCCCAGTACAGAGGGGTGGAGGATACTGCATTTCAGCCTGTGCCATTTCAGATGTACTGAGAGGCCATGCTTGGTCCCCAAAGGCCACGGCTCTCTCACCTACTCCTACCGTGCTTTTGAGAGAAGAAAACACCGATGCATACTCAGATTAATGTCATAACCTTTCCGGAGAGCAAACTTTGCGGGGGTGGCAGGGCCGGGGGGCGGGTGAAGTAGCGCTTTGCGGCAAATAGTCCCTAGATGGGGGGTGAAGAGGGACACAACATAGGTGGGAAAAGGGGACACTTTATACCTTCACAATGTAGCCTAGACCCAGCCTTGCAAAGAAAGATAGCAGCGACCAAGTTGTAACTTAAGTCAGTCTCGGGTAACTCCAGAACAAAGGAGTCACACATCATTTCTGACCTGTATCCTACTTGACTTGTCAGACACTTTATATAATGGTGATTTTTATAGCTCTCCCGGGTCTACCCTTTCTATACTAAGGCGTGAGAGAAATGACACACGCTCCCTTCCAATGCACTGAAATAGCAGCCTCTCCAGAAAAACCCACGGTATTAATGGATCTAATTAATATGGCATCAGTATGATTTTTCCACTCACTTACACCCTGAACTGTAGGCTATTACAGGAGGAAGGGGAGGGCAGGAAGCACATTCTGCTCCCTAAGGGGGGGAACTGCTGTCTTCACAAATACATCTGCTAGTCTATTCTTGAGTTGTGGCTGCTACCGACTCCAGACTAATTGTACTCAAATTGATGGAGCCAACAGACACTTCATCCTGGGTTCCATTTTCACATCTTACTTTAAGATATACCATGAGGCAGCTGGTACAGTACCATATTGGCAACTAGCTTTATGAACAGCCAGAAGGGCCTAAGTGCAGGCGAAAGAAATAGGAAGAGAAGATACTGTGTCAGTTGATTCTAATGAGAAGTTTCCTAGGAGGCCAGATCTTGTTCTTCAATCTCAAGAGGATATGTGTGAGTTACTCACCAGGTTTGTGAATGCTAGTAAATTATATACATATTAATAAACACTGCACAGCTTCTACAAGGGGGTTCTTTAATTTCAAATTCTTTTCTTATAGAAAAAAAAAAAAGAGGAAAAGGAAAAAAATAGTTGCTCAAAGGATCCTTCATTAGCTGGCCACAAAGATGCAAAAGATTCCTCCCCGCAGGAAGTCCGGTCAGCTGTTTAATTGGCATGACTTGTGGAGCTGGAGCTCCCGGCTACACAGAAATCCACAGGTGATCTGTATCATCCTCACTGCAAGGCAGTGATGCCACTTAAGTGCAGGGGTTTAAAAGTAGGTGCTAATGAGCCAGTTTGTTGTTTTACTCGAGGCTATATTTTGGGAACCATGCAGAGCTGTGAATTCTTCTACTAACAAGTGATTCTTGGAAGATTTCTGGCTGCTTCTGCCACTGCACCCAAACAGGGGATTCAGATTTTCAAAGTCCCAATGTCTAGCAGAAGTCAGGAACCATCCCATGGGTTTTCAGACTGTGTCCACACAAAAATTATTTGCAAAGCACAAATAGAGCCACAGATGCAGAAAACTAACTTATGGTTACACCAAGGGGGGAAGGAAGGGTGGGATGAATTGGGAGATTGGGATTGTCATATATACACTACTATATACAAAATAGGTAACTAACGAGAACCTACTGTATAGCACAGGGAGCTCTACTCAGTGCTCTGTGGTGATCTAAATAGGAAGGAAATCTACAAAAGAGTGGATATAGGTATATCCACTATATATAGTGGATATATGATTCACTTTGCTGTACAGCAGAAACTAACTCAACATCGTAAAGCAATTATACTCCTATAAAAATTAAATACAACAAAAGAAAAAAATATGAAAATATTAACACCTGTGCACCTTCATCCTTCCAACCTTCCAAATACTTCCTTGACTCAACCATGAAAGTTCTAGAAATGTGTGTTCAACAGTTTTGAACACCACTTTTAAGACACCGTAGAGACAGAGGGAAGAGTTGAATATTCCAGAGTCTGCTGGTGAGACTAAGCCTATTTACCACGTTAGCTTTATGTAGAACCTGATACTATTAATGAGATATGGAATGGCATTGGGGCGGGGCTTTCCTTCCAATCAGTTTCCACTTTTTCTTGGTTTTTTTGGTTTGTTTGTCGGCCTCACAATCAGGAATCCTGACCAGACTGTGAATGGCATTCTGACAGATATTTTGAAGACAGGAGACAATATGCTTTTAGCATTTGTCCAATTCAACACAGGTACTTCTGTGTTCAATCAGCCTGTAATGGGGGCCTACAGCATGTGGAAAAGCCGGACTGCGATACAGGCTTTAAAATCATCATTAATGTATATTGAAATGAACAATATGCCCCAAATGCCTTTACATGTCAAGTATGAAACCAGCTTCTAGCCCCTGCAGATGGAACAAAAATGAAATGAAACGCTGGCAGAGACTCTCCAGCCCTGGGAGGGAACAGGTTGAATCTCTGATAACAACTGCTCCCCAGAGGCTGCGAGACTGCAGTTAGCAAACCAAGGGAGGCCGAGGTGACTACAATAAACCTCTGAGATTAGTTCCGAACACCACTGATGTGGGCCCTGGGCAGGGAGAGGCAAAAGGAACAGGACAGACTTTTTTTTTAATTAAAGAAAAATAATATGTAACAGCAATTAGCTTTAAAGCGGTTTGATCCCCAACTCTGTTTTCAAAACTCAGCACTCAACTCTGCAGCAGGCTTGGCACCTGGAAAGAGGAAAGCTCAGGGCTTTCAAAAAGAAATGAATGCACTCACCTGATTGACACTAGCTCACCTAAGCAGTGTTCAGTGGAGTTGGAAATGCGCATAGTTAAAATCCAGAAATCAGAGTCAAAAGTCCCATACAGCGTGACACAAATATGCTGTCTTGGACATTCTCACATCTGTGACTCTGGGATAATGATTCTTTTGTTGGTTGGCTTAGAAATATGGAAGCAGAAACATGCCCGGGATGTCTCTTTGGCAATCACTTTTAAAATGAAGAGACAGTTTCCATTTCAACAGGGAAATTCAATAACCAAGAGGTGAACATATGTCATAATAAATAAGCAAATGAAAAGGCATTAGCATGTTTAAAAGAGAAAATTTATTTGTGCAACACTTTAGACTCATGTCATTTAAAAAAAAAAAATCTCTATGTTTGACCTGTTACTTCAAGCAAAATAAGAAGGGTTGATTCATTCCACGTTATATTGCTTTTCTGCACACCTTTTTTTTTTTCAAATGGTTCTGTTGGAGAAAATAAATCATTTGTACAGCCCACTCCTCAGCCACATCAATCCTACTTAAAATGTATATCCAAACCTAATACAAGTCCCCAAACTCATTTTGCCCCACCGAATCTGATGTCAAAATCAGCTGGCACATCTGCCGAGTTCTGGATATTAACTCCCAGTAGCAGATCTTACATTCAAACAGTTCATTTTAAAGAACCCTCAAATGGTCCAGTTCCATCTCGATAATCGTGGACTTTAAAAACTATACAATTATATACCACATCTTCTGCTGATGGGCACTTGGGCTGCTTCCATATCTTGGCTATTGTAAGTAGTGCTGCTATGAACATGGGGGTGTGTCTATCTTTTCAAATTAGTATTTTTATTTTTTCCAGATATATACCCAGGAGTGGAATTGCTGGGTCATATGGTAGTTCCATTTTTAGTTTTTACAGGAGCCTCCATACTGTTTTCCATGATGGCTGCACCAATTTGACTCACAGACAGAGAATACAAACTGGTTACCAATGGGGAGAAAGAAGTCAGAGGGAGAAATTAGGGGAATGGGATGAACAGATACAAACTACTATATATAAAATAGATAAGCAATAAGGATTTACTGTATCACATAGGGAATTATACCCATTATCTTGTAATAACCTAAAATGGAATGTAATCAGCAAAAATACTGAATCGCTATGTTGTACACCTGAAATTAACACAATATTGTAAAGCAACTATACTTTAACAATTTTTTAAAAACTCACTCTAAAAAACCTATACAATTACTGTTGTATATTCATCTGCTGCCTTTCAGATGAAGTTTGCCTACAACTGAGACAAACCTGTATATGGCAGGTCATCATTTGTAAATCAAGGTCATGCACATTTTCTTCTCTCCCAGTTGGAAAATCACAAGAGTTACTTCGGACTTGATTCTTATCATGAGAAACGAAATGTCATAAACTCAAATACTTGCTAAAACACAAAGCTTAACACAGTGAGGCCACCTGTATTTTCTTCAGGCATTTATCCTAATTAGAAATTTTGAGGGCCATCATCAACTTTCCCTCTTATGGCTAACTACTAATTTTTTGTATTTATGTTGTCCAGGCCTTTATAGATCAACCTGCTTATGAAACACTGATTAAAGCAAATGCCAGATTCAAATGTGCTCTCAATTAGTCATTTTTAAGTGCAAACAAAAAAGTCAGTAGAGTACAATACAAAAATAATTTTTTTTTGGCTGGGCTGTCTGCTTTTTTATCTTACTCTCTGCATTTCCTTTCTGTCCTAAAATCTGGTGCTCCTTTTCTGATTTAGTGATTAATTTAACAATGTAGCCAGCAGGTGCAACCCCTAGACCAAATCAATCTTCCTATGGTTATGCCTGAGCCTTCTTGGTACCCTGGAATCTCACATCATATAAGGGTGATGGCAAAAGCAGTGGTGGTAACAAAACTCCACTTTGTTAAGTACTTAACAGTTTGCAAGATGCAGTCCCAGAGGAAATCAAACCCAAATCTTTTAACATAAGCTCAGTTGTCTTCCTATTCCATTGCTGTTCACATTTTTGATCCATAAACAATTCCAAATTTGATATAGCTTACACAGTTGATTTGTTTTTTTTTTCTTCTTTATAAATATGGGTGGAATAGTTGAAGCTTTCTTAAACCTGGGGATTGCTGGCTCTTTTTTTGGTTTTTTTTTGGCCGCTCCATGTGGCATGCAGGAGCTTAGTTCCTTGACCAGGGATCAAACCCGCACCCCCTGCAGTGGAAGCGTGGAGTCTTAACCACTGGACCACCAAGGAAGTCCTTGCTTACACAGTTGAGATTAAGAAAGTACGGGGCATAGAGGGAGAGCTATCATGGCCTTCGTGACTAGTGGTGTATCTTCTGAAATACTTAATGCTGAAATGGTATAACTAAAAGCGGACACAAAAATCAGGGGAGTAGCAGAAACAGCTGATGATTGGAAATTCAAAATAACGACCTAGATAATTCTCCAGTAGCAAGTGAGAGGGTGCTGCATGCATTCTCCATGATCAACGGGTAAGAAAAGTATATAGCTGCCTAGCTGAAAAAGTAGTCAGATGGAGAATATTCAAGAAACCTAAGAGTGATTGCTTTGGAAGGTTAGGGAAAACTAAGTGGCCAGGGAACAGGAGAGAGGGAGACTTTCTCCTCTCTGCTAACCTTGAATAGATTTTAAATAATTCATGATGTGCATTTGTTGCTTATTTAATACATAAATAAATAAAATTAAAAGGAAAAAATAAATAAGTCAGATGGATTGCATGGTCAAAGAGGGTTTGGGAATTTACTTTTCAACCCTGACTTCACATCAGAATCACCTAGTAATATTGAGTTACTTGACTATCCATTTGGAAGAAAAATAAAGCAAGATCCTGAAGTTTGTCAGACCATAAACCTATAAAATTATGTCAAGATCAATTACAGACTTAGAAACAAAAACAAACTGTAAAACTATCAGCAGAAAATCTAAAATAATTTTTGTAATGATATTGGGAGAAGCAAAATTTTTCTAAGCAGAATATCTCAGATAATTTTTTTGTTTTAATACACTCATCTGAATCCCAGACCTTCCCTTCCCCAAACAAAATTTTGATTTAGTTGGTCTGAGATGAGGTCTAGCCATATGTTCCTTGAAGAAATTCCTGGCATAAATTGGATTCACAGTCCTAGTTGAGTTCCATAAACTGCACTGTGGCGGTTTATTAGAGAGCATTTTCTAATAAGTGACAAGAGATAGAGAAAAATAATGAGTCTTCCTGTTCAGGGCCCAGTGCATGTTTCCATGTTAACTACTGAGATTGAAAAAGAGATCAAGTTTATTATGATTTGGAAAACTGACCCTTAAGGAGTTGGAGGAAAACTAGGAATAAATGAAACAACCAGTGTGATGGACAAGAGAATTTCTTCAAAAGTAAGAGTTTGCACGTCTCCATCCAGGTCAGAGCTTGCATGTCTTTGGTAAGATGGGACAAAAAAACAATGTATTATTTTTCAAGAAGTTCAACTTCCTCTGCAATTATGGTCATTTTAAAGTTTTGGTTCTTAAATCCCTTTTTAAAAAAGAAATCTGAATGATGGTAACTCAGTGTTTGCTTTCATTCTAGAGTTTTAGGTTGGTAAATAAGGAGTTGGAAGACCTCCATCAGATTCACAGCTAGGCTAGAAGATTTTTTAAATATGACAAATGAAGACTGTAGGAAGGATATATATAATATATCAAAGGTAGAAAAAGAAGGCTACGCTTTGAGAATATATGCAGATATCATGTGTTATAGCTACATGACAACAAAGTCATCACCATAAATTTTAAACTTTAATGACAACTAAAGTCCTGTACTAAGAAATGGAAGGGGTTCAGAATAAGCTTCCCCCAAAAGTGCCACTTTGGCATGTGGATTATTTTGACTTGAAGACAATTAAGGCTCAGAAGACTCAGGAAGAGCTTTTTGCCTCCCCTTAACTGCCTAAAAGAGTTTAGATAGACAGGGGAACTGGTCCAGGAAGAGAGTTATCACCAGTTATAACTACAAAGAGTGTGAGCTAGGTGTGGTGCATCAGTAGAGCTCACAGGGCCTGTCTGTTCAAATTTCTCCAAGTCCCATGGTCTCTACAGGGCATGGCAAACATTTGCATCTCCATGTGAACTGCCTTCCTCTCCCTTTGAAGCCCCAAACCCCTGCCTCCCTTCTCCTTAGCTCAGGATGGCATATAAGCCTCAACTGCCAAGACTGCCTGTGGGTCTCAGATTCTTATGGCGCTCCCATACGTATGTAATTAAATTTGTCTTTCTCCTGCTAATCTGTCTTAAATCAATTTAATTATTACACCTGCCAAAAGAAGCTAGAAGGATAGAGGAAAAATGTTTCCTCCCCTATAACATACAACATAAATATTCAAGAGGACACGAAGAAGACATAAGACACAGTTCCCGCCAGTGAGTAACTCAGAATCACAATTTCATCAAAGGTTCTTGGATTTCTTTTGGATTTCCATTGGAATCTTTACTGCAGACCTTCCAGTGAGATTAATATAATAGAGCTAAAGGGAAACTGAGCTGGTAGGATCAATTAATGCCACAACAGGTGATTCTCAACCTTAACAGTGCTTTAAAACAACTTGAGGAGCTTTACAAACAAACAACACACTGCAATCAGGAATCTGAGGATGGCTATAGGACTCAGGTAATTTTTAAAGCTCTCCAGATGAGTCTAATGGGCAGCCAGCATTAAGACCCACTGATGTAAAGTTTATACTCTATGAAATTCTATACTTCAAAAAATGTGTAGACCTTTTCCACTAGGAAGAAAAAGAAAAGAACTCTCTGCTCCCAATTTAAGAGATGGATTAAAGTAGTTCCACTTTTTGTGATTTCTTAGGCCAGCCTCACTACTTTCATATAGTATTTGAAAAGATCTTAGCCATTCTTTAAGTTGAATGGATGATTTGAAGAACTTGAAATAAGTATTTTGGGCTTTGCACACAATTACAAGTTCCCTGGGTAGGGAGACCCTTTCATCAAGATCAGATTGTCTACCGTTACATTTTGTCATGTGACTTAGATGATGGCGGAAAGTCAAAGGGTAATCATCATCATCATCATCACCATCACCAGCCCATTTAATGCCTGTTATCAGTACCGTGATAGCTGCTATTTTTACACTTAGAATGGTGCAGTCAAAGGCTCTTGGTAGCATCAGGTTTCTGGCTACATTCTTAATGAGTTTAAGAGGGAAAGGAACAAACAGCTGAAAGGCTTGAGTTTTTTTTTTTCTTGGCAAAGTCTGTTAAAATCTTAGTCTCCAGACGTCCATCTTCAATTCGCCTAAGACTGCAAAGAAGAGGGGGAAAAAAATCACAGCCCCTAATTAGGAAACCTAAGAGGAATATCTTCAGAAATCTAGGAGGCAGGGATATGGAACACGACTAATGTAGATTTGTTTTGCATTGACTGCACAGACTAATTCATGGTTGCTCCTCGAAATACACAAACCAGTACTGGCAAACTCTGTATGCAGCTCCTGGCACTAATCCACTACCCAGTGACTTTGCAGCTGCTCAGTGTAAACAAGAAACTACCTTGACAGTGAAATTCAATAGAACCAGGTCATTTTCTATGCTGAATAGGAATCCAGCGAGACCCATATGTGAGTTAAAAAGCTCTCTCTCTGTAGACTGCATACCTGCCTTCTTCTTAAAAGAGTTTTCTGCAGCTCTCAGTGGAGTCAGGGTTTGGATCTATTTCTAGATTACTAGTCATGGGAGTTGGAACAAACATCTAACTAGTTGTGCATGATAAACAGGAAGGGATACACCAGGACAGTTTCCCAAACCTAATAACAAGCAGTCTATGCAGTAGGAAAGGCTCATCAGAACTGAATGGCATTCTACCAATGTCTTGTCTTACTGTGAGAATGTCCTTTCTAAAAGGCTCAGAGTGCTTTATTTGCATGGATTGATTCATTATTTTAGGACTCCCATTCTGGAAAAAAAAAAGATGCCTTTTTGTCATATTAAAGATGATAAAACCATGGCAGGGAGAGGTTAAGTATCCTGCCTGGGGTCATAAAGAACCCTTGGTATTTGGGATTAGACGTCAGATCTTTCTGATTTGTGGTTCATGTTTTTTCTGTTATTGCATACAAAAAGCAGAGGATGTAATCATTGAAAACAGGGAGCATCCTTAGCCCAAGGGAACATCTCTGATGTTTCTGCCAAATCATTTGTTTTCACTTAACGCAATAGTGCTTACAATTTTAGCATAAGATCCGATCAGAAGAGGCAGTACCACCCATCTGAGCCAAACACTTTGTCCCTATTACTGTCAGTGTGGGCAATTTAAGGATATTCCTCACTGGTGCCCACTGGAGAGTTCTAAAAATAGGACACGGCAGGAGCTCAGGGAACCCTAAAAGCCAATATTGCATTCAATATTGAAGCATTTATACTGAAGTAGATATAAAATATAACACTGACATTTATCAGAGGCTGTTTAGACACCAATAAAGTAACAGAGGTATAAAAACCATCAGGAAAAACAAGGAGATAAACTACAGCACATAACAAAGTTTTTTCAATAAAAGATGTTCTGCGATTGTAAAAGACCACCCCCTTCCCTCTCTTGAATACTTTCCTAGTGTCACAGGGATAGGACAGGACATAAGGTGACCTGTGATCTATTCTTTCATTTTGAGTAGAATCATTCCAAGCAGGTAAGAATCATTAGATTCATTCAGTCAAGGAACACCTATGGCACACTTTTTAACACACCACGCCAAGGACTGTTCTAGGTACTATGGATACACATTGGTAAACAAAACAAACACAGCTCTTGCCCTCTACATTCTAGAGGAGGAAGAGAGACAATAAATAAATATAGATGTACTACAGTGCCAGTGCTATTTCTAAGATGAGATTTAAAGAAAGTAAAGTTGGTTAATGGAATAGTGACAGGGGCTGTGTTTACAGGTAAGGTGGCCAGGGGGAACTTCTCTAAATAGGTAGCATTTGACCTGAGATCTAAATGAGAACTATTTCATTCACTCAAGTCATTTAATTCATCAAAAACTCGATCACTGTCTACGATGTGCCCAGTACTGTGCATTAGAAAATGGCATTCACAAAGCCTCTGCTCCATAAGATATATTTAGTGGTAGGAAAAGAAAGAGATAATACTGCTTCTCTGAAATCAGGAATGGTATTTGCAGTTTTCTGTAAGACTTATCCAATGTATGTCTGTAGTTCTTTTGTTTCTTCACAAAATATCAAGAAAATCCAATTTACATTGTGGCAAGGAATGCCACCTGCCGTATCAACCAAGGATGTTGCGACCATCAAGCCATCGGCTGCTACAGCTGCCCCTGATGGTGAGCCCTGAGGGAACTCAGGAGGGAGACAAACAGGCTGCCTGCCCACTAAGCTGTCAGCCTCTGCAGCTGCTCCCAACGCTGCACCCTGAGGGGATTCAGGATGGAGAAAAGCAGGATACTAGCCCTACAGAGCTAAGGTGCATATCAAAGCAATGATTTCAATGAGCCCAGACTCTTGCATCTTCCCATACAGAGAAAAGAGCTAAATTCGTTAACTTGAGATGTCTGGTTTTCTTTAATTAACAACAATCTTTGATGTTCCAACTACCTGGTTTTTGTTGCAAAAACTCCTATATATCCTGGGCCCTCTATATCCTCTACATCCCTTTCCCCTTGGGAGCAGTCCCTCAGAGAGATATGAGAGGCTGCCTCCTGGGCTTAAGCCCTCGGAATGTCTGCCAACTAAAACACAATTCTCAACTTTTAGGTTGTGCATTTTTCTCAGTTGTGATTAAAGACTCACAAATGCAAGCAGTTTAAATAGCTTAACTGGTAAATCTTAAAATGACCTTTCATCCATTCAGAGATAGCAGGAGACCTTTTACTCCAAAGTAAAAACAAACTTTGGAAGCCCTGAGGCACCAGCACTGCTGCCCAGGGTGCCAGGGGTCTCAGCTGGAAAAGCACTGTCCTATACCAGGAAGGGTCCTTAAACTATTCTGACACCTAGTTTTCAGTAATCTCTCTCCCAAGTCTGTCAGTATTTTCCACCCGGATCACAGGAATAACATAAAATAATAAAATACTAAATCATGGAGGCTTAGCCATCAATGAGGGCTTCTTCACTATGGGGGAGGGGCCTCAAGCCATCCTCCTCTCAATCAAATACTGAAGCTAAGATCAAGTCCAGTCACATGTCTCACTATAGCGGACAAAGGAAGTAAAAAACAGTTTCCATAGAAACATATAATCCAGTTTGAGTAAAATCTAAAAAGGCAGTCATTTGGAGCTTTGTCCTAAGAATCAGGAGATGGCAACTCTATTTACGCTTCTAAAACAATCTGTTGTGTGACCTTGGGCAAGTTACATAATCTCTTTGAGGCTCAGTTTTCTCCTCACTGCAGTCATTATATGAGGCTTTCAAATATCTCTGCAGAGCCTAGTTCAGCCTGAGCAGCTCTGCTTTTACCTGTTTTGACTGCATGTCTGGGTAAGATTTCATTGGGAAAACAGGTGCTCTGATGAAATAAAACCACCTCTTTCTACTCCAGGATACCACTGACAGCCATGTAAATGAACAGCCAAACACTGTCAGAAAGAAGTATCGTTGGGGCTAACTCCCAGTGTAACTGTAGATTAACACAACGTGACAAATGACACAGATACACGCACACACACACATACATACACACATACACAAAGGTTGTTGGTTACTGTAATGAACTTTTACACTCTGTCCTTTTCGTCTGATGAGGTAAGACTCTATCATTATTAAAATAAGAATGCTTATTCCTGAATTGTCATTTATACATTGTATATTTTTAAAAATACATGAAAGAATTTTCAGGAACACAAGCAATTACAAAGAAGGAAGGAGAACAAAATAGCTCTTTAATGTTTAAAGGCTGAGTGAACTAGAAAAAGAAAAACACTGAAAACAAATCATTACAGGATTTCCCTGGTGGAACAGTGATTAAGAATCCACCTGCCAATGCAGGGGACATGGGTTCGATCCAGGCCCAGGAAGATCCCACATGCCGCGGAGCAACTAAGCCCATGTGCCACAACTACTGAGCCTGAGTTCTAGAGCCCGTGAGCCACAACTACTGAGCCTGTGAGCCACAACTACTGAAGCCCACGCACTCTAGGGCCCATGTTCTGCAACAAGAGAAGCCACCACAACTAGAAGCCCGCGCACCGCAACGAAGAGTAGCCCCTGCTCACTGCAACTAGAGAAAGCCCGCGGGCAGCAACGAAGACCCAACACAGGCAAAAATAAATAAATAAATAAATTTATTTTTAAAAAACCAAATCATTACATGTGAACATGCTTAAAATAGATCCTGTTGGTTTCTTTCCAAATAACAATTTTTTTAATATTTTCATTAAAAGTTTGTTAAAATGATATGAATGACTGCAAACTTTCCTAGCCAGAGAGTTGATGCCAAATGACCTAAAAGTAGAGGCATAATTATAGTTTAGTCTTCCATTTTAAAACCCGTATTTCTACCATGTGGCCTTGGGATTTTTCTCAGAAAGTGATCAATTCAGCGTAATGGTTTGTGTGTGTGTGTGTGTGTGTGTGTGTGTGTGTGTGTGTGTGTGTGTCTGTCTGTCTGTCTGTCTGAAAGTATCCCACTGGACAATCAAAACTAGTTTATGCTCAAAGATATTACTAGGAAATGTTTTTAACTTATATATATGCTTTTTACATATATATACACATACATTCATATATACATGTTAATTCATACCCATACACAAACAGTACATAAAATATACCGTACATTCCATGTAATGGTGGATGTGTAATTTTGCAGTGCTGTGAAAATAATACTGGAACACAAGACTAATACACTAGAAGACTAGGATCCTAACTGCCACCGACCAGCTGTGGGACCTTGGACAAGACATTTGTTTTCCTTACCATTCAGTTTCCTAACTCCAGAAGGTCATCTTGAGTTCTGAAATCCTATCAAAGTCCTGACAAAGCCCTTCAAGGGAACCGAAGCACTTCCTGTTATTTCTCCTGCCAGCCTGCCTCTCTCCTCACCCAGCACCAAATGCTCTCTGGGAAACACACTCTCGGAAGCCGAGGCTAGGAGTGTCCTTCACTCTTAAAACTAAGATAGCTAAGTCTTGGAAAATTAAGATAGCTAAGTTTTATCACAGTAAAGATATCCTTGAAAATAAGTATTTCTCATAATTCTTAAGAACATATATAACTTATCAATACCCCAGTAGGCAATGTAAAAATAATTAAGGTTTACCAACTTTTGTCATCTTCTGTATAGCGTTCAACTTACACTGTTGAAGATTCAGTGGTTTCTTTTTTTGGTTGTTGTTTATTTTTTAAATTGAGATACAGTTGATTTACAATGTGTTACTTTCTGGGGTACAGCAAAGTGATTCAGTTACATATATATATAGGTATATATATATCTATATCTATCTATCTATCTATCTATATATATATATATAGACACATACACACACACACATACACACACATACATATGCATACATATATTTTTTTTCAGATTATTTTCCCATATAGGTTAATACAAAATATTGAGTATAGTTCCCTGTGCTACATTCAGTGGGTCCTTGTTGTTTATCTATTTTATATATAGTAGTGTGTATCTATTAATCCCAAACTCCTAATTGATACTCCCTCTTTTTCCCCTTTGGTCACCATATATTTGTTCTCTACGTCTGTGTGTCTATTTTTGTTTTGTAAAAAAGTTCATTTGTATCATTTTTTTAGATTCCACATACAAGCGATATCATATGATATTTGTCTGTCTGGCTTACTTCACTTATATGATGATCGCTTTTTTTAAAGAAATGAAAGGTAATTATAATCTGGAGGATCAAAGTTTGTTATCCCTAGTCTTACTGGAGGCACTATTTTACTAACAAGCCTAAAATATAATAAAATGGAAGAAGAGGTAAACCCTCACTGAATTAATTTGTACTCCATAATTAAACTAAATGAATGCTCTATTAATAAATATAGAATGCTCAGAAACATTTAATTTTGCATTTGTCTTCTTTTTAGTCCATTTAAATCTGCAAACCTAGAATATAGCTACATCTCTGAGTTACGTATGTCAGAATTCTAAATTCAGCAAATTATATTCATATGGATATTATTTTTATATACTCCAGTTCAGTACACCAAAAGGAAAGATACAGTCACACGTAATATTTTCCTACAGGAAAGAAGTGTTAAAAGCTGGTCAGAGTTGTAACTAGAAATGAAGCTGAAAATTAGAAAATGAATCAACTGTGATAATGTGATTTCAGAACCTATAAAAGAAGTTGTGAACAGAGAATGTCAACTCCTGAAAACAGTTTAACATTAGGGGAACCTTCATTACCAAAATGAACATGCATCTTTATAGAAGTAAAGAACGTGGGGGGAATCTTTTTTAAACTTTTTGCACATCTAACATTGGTTATTTCCAATTATCATAAAATATATACTGTCATCGCCAGGTCAGCTTTCTATGCAATTTAAAGTCAGTGGCTCAAACTCCACACTCAGCGTGAATCCACAAGCATCTCTGAGGTTTGGTCCATTGGATCGCTAGAATTTCAGAACAACGCAACATATGAATTAGGGTCTAGGGTATATTTTCGTTGGGAGCCCATATACTCTTACCATATACTGCCTGATTTCTATTATGTACACCACCCGCTCACTCCCAACCTTGACTTCTAACGATTCCTCTTTTCTCCATCATCTGGGTGAAAGCAGCTACCATCTCTTGGGTTGGAATTGCTGCCGGGGTTGAAAATGAGATTCCTTGTAGGAAGTCTCTGAACTCTTGACAGCTTGCTGTTCAAATATTGTTTTTAAAAATGCTTCTGGGGGCTTCCCTGGTGGCGCAGTGGTTGAGAGTCTGCCTGCCAATGCAGGGGACACGGGTTCGAGATCTGGTCTGGGAGGATCCCACGTGCCGCGGAGCAACTAGGCCCGTGAGCCACAACTACTGAGCCTGCGCGTCTGGGGCCTGTGCTCCACAGCAAGAGAGGCCGCGATGGTGAGAGGGCCGCGCACCGCGATGAAGAGTGGCCCCCGCTTGCCGCAACTAGAGAAAGCCCTCGCACAGAGACGAAGACCCAACACAGCCATAAATAAATAAATGATAATTAAAGGTGCTAATAATTAAAATTTAAAAAGAACTTAAAAAAAATGCTTCTGGTTGTGTAAGTTCTTTATCTTAAAAATATTTACAACAGTGGTAAAGCAGCTACTACAATTCCCATTTTGTAGATAAGAATATGAGGCACAAGAGTCTAACATATAAAGTCACTTGAGCCACTATTAGTAAAGACCAGTGTGTATCAAATTTGAAAGTGTCTAAGAGTCATCTGGGAAATCTTGCTAAAATGCAGATTCTAAATTAAAAAAAAAAAAAAGGATACAAATATATGCATAACTGATTCACTTTGCTGTATACCTGAAACTAACACAACATTGTAAATCAACTATACTCCAATAAAATATTTTTAAATTCACATTCTAATTTGATACAGTTCTGGGATAGAGCCTAAGAATCTGCATTTCTAAGAATGATGATGACAGCAATGACAACTGCTCTTCTCAGGTCATAGTTTGAGGAGCAAAAGCACAGACAACCTTGAACCCCAGTTTTCTCCCAAGTCCAAGCACCCCAGAACCCTGTTCCCTTTATAACTAGCATCTATTTCTCCTCTTCCTTCTCAAACCCACTGCTGGGCATCAGGATGGTAGTGCGTACCTCACACAGGGGACTCAATCTTGAACGGCTCTCCTGGCCTCTTCCCCAACCATGAAGAGGCCGATTCCTCCAGAAATTTCTAACCCTGCTAGACAAACCCTCTCTTCCACCCCCCCCCACAAACCCTTGTGTTTTCTAATAGACCTACCAAAAGTTACCATTTATTTGAATGATTGTCTTTCTGTTTTCAATAGGAGAGAGGCTATAGGGACTTCACGACCTCCCCCAGGCTGTCTCAGGCCCCAGGGAGCCAGGCCTGGAGAAGGGAACACCATCTGCAGGACCTCATCCTAGCAGAACAAGTGCAGGCAGCACACGGCAACACCCACACGGCAATCTCCACGCAAGCAAACCAGAGAGCTGGCGTGAGATAAGATCCGGTGGGAGGAACAGAGAAAAGCCAGAGGAGGGAACAAAGGGCGAGATGGTCCGGGAAGCACTGTCCCGGAACACGGTATGCTGCCCCACCAGAAGTGCCCATCTGGATTGAGCTTGGTCTAGTCATTCTGAGGATGGTTGAAGAAGACGGTGACGACTATGCTTTCTTAGATCACCTTCCACATGAGCAGCAGAATGTTCTTATCGTAGCTGAACTCAAGGCACTGAAGTATGTATACTTTCTTCTGCTTCCAGTACCTCTCAAGACTGTTTCCACTATTTAGTTTATTGGCATCCACAGTAGATGCAACGGGACAGCTCTTGGAGTGGCAAGAAGGAGGAAGCTACAGGCTGGATCCAGAAGCTCCCTCCTCCAGCCGTCCTCGCTGCCCAGAACAGGCAGCAACCCAAAGGTGTTAACACACGGCGTCTTTGCTGAGGAGGTGACCTGAATGCAGCTTTTACAAATGTGACACGGTGACAACGGGTGCCTGACCAACAGGTCTCGGCAACAGGCGAGAGCATTACAAACGGCTTACGCTTTCACTTCCTTGATTTACACAGTGCAATGTGACGGCCCGGCCTGATTAATAAATACAGGTGACAGGGAGCAGCAAAAGCAAAAACTTTACAAATGTTAACTCATGTATTCCCTGCCTCTTAGGATCTGATAATGCCAGTGTTCAACGACCTTGCAGGATCTGATGATGACACTGGAAGAACAGGTCTATGAGGCAAAATAAATTCCCACGAGGGTGTGGCTTTCCAAGATTGGGGTGGCAGTAGAATTGAGCACTGGACCCTTAAAATCCAAGGGGGATACACACATGGAGAATCCCTAAGTGAACAGAGAACAGGGTGGAATAATTTGAAGGGCATCAAACTGCCCCCAATGCATTATGGGTCATAGTTCTCAACCTCTCACTATTCTTTGGGGGCAAAGAAGGGGTAAGGATAACCAAGATAGAAGCGTAAGTAGTAGGGAGAAAGGAAGTGTAATCATACAGGCTCCTGATGGAGAATCCTAATGCGTCCTCCATTTGGAGAGTTGAAGATGGCAGCCATTACCAGGCAAACGCAAAGGTCAAGTTGGTGGATGGCCCACGAAAACCAATCTCTTAGGGTCTCATGAGAACAGAGAGTTTGCATAAATCTCAAATTCCAACTTAGAAGGATAGGAGATAATGACAGACCCATCAGATAAAGATTCAGTTTTCTCTAAGCCACTCAACATGACATTACCAGACCAAACTTCTTGCAGGTTATATTTTAACATTCAGAAATGCAGGGGCCTTTCAATGACCCACCTGGAAGGAGAATAATGGGGCAGAAATGCAATCATACAAAGACCAATCAGAGAGTGCACAGGTATGCAACTGAGCAAAAATTGTCCAGGTCAAATCCATAACTGACAAGGCAAAATTAAGATCAATATTTCTCGCATTTTACTAAGAGGACAGTCCAGCAATTGAAAGTAAACATAAAGGGTGGCAGTATTTGTACAGGATAATGCCAACTTTGCTGGTTTCTTTCGAAGGCTTCTAAGAGGGTCTTTGTCAGCTATTTTCATTCAAGGCAGTATGCTAGAAGGCTCATAAACATCAGACATGTTTTCTCTTTAATTTCTTCTAGAATATGAACTCAGGTGATGATCTTAGCCTGCACAGGGATTTAGTAAGATATCTCTCCCTTCTCGTCCAATGTCTGCTGTACCACCTTTCAGGGTAGGAAAAGAGAAAAATGAAGTTGGAACAAGCAATGCCTCTGTCCCTCTTGCAACTTTTTTTAAAGAAAATCTTTGATGGTAGAAAGGCTTAATGGGAGATATGCAAACAGAAATGAGGTGCTCCTGGCTGCTGGGACTTCAAAAGAAGTAAGTATTGCACCTTCCAGCCCTAGAGTTGAGAAGAGCTCTGCTGGCAAAGAGGAACCCTAGTGGGTAGGCAATCAACTGTGTCTACACCCAGCTTTGATGATTAAAATTTAAATCGTTATATTGAATTAAGATCAATGAAAAGCCTTTATTCTGTAATTAAAGCAGTCTCAGTTCCAATTCTCATTCATTTCCTATCTTTTAATGAGACACAGATGTTAAGTATACTAACTTTTGACATCCGTATGCATGTAAATTTGTGATGCCCAGATGTGGAAATCAGTGTCTAAACAAATTTCCAAAGATAGTGGAAAATACGTGGCTTGAAAACTGATGGGCAAACCCTTCAGTTTGGGTTGAATCTGAAACAGAATAGAAGCTCTCACTCTCTAGAGAATATGGCATCATAACAGCAGGATGATAGCAGTCGAGCCACATTTTTAGTTTAACCCACAACTTGTAAGACCTATTTGACTATTAAGGGCTTTGAAGAAAAAGAAGGCGGCATTGTCTGGACCCCCCCCCCCCCACCGCCACCACCAAAGGGCTGGAAATGCCAGAGGGTCTTCCTAGCATCTGGAGTATATTGCTTTGTTCAGAAACCTATTTTGTGCTTGACCACTTCCAGGAGATCAGAGCAAATTCATTCCTATAGGGTGAAATGAATTAATTGATATAAAGAGAACTGGTTTTTTTTTTTATTTATTAAATAGTACTCCTGTTTTTTTAAAAAATGAATGAAATGAAATTCGCAGCATGCCCATTTAATTTAAAAAACACACAAATCACTAGCAAACCAATACGCCTGAGAGTTTTTGCACAAGTGAAACATTCCAACACATAACCAGAATAATTCTTCATACATTCAGTAAGACAGCAACTGAAAGATAAACCCAAGAATTTAATGAAGAGCTTCCCAAATACAACAACAGTGGCGGGAAAAAATAAAGCAAGTAGAATGAAGAAGAGACAGATCAAAAAATGCCTGATTGGAAGCACTGCTATTATCTAATTATGAATTTAGGGACTATTTATAAAATGTCTACTGGCCCTGCCGAATGCTGGCTATATTGTCCATGAACTTGTGAAACTTCATAGCATTATGGGGTAAAAGGTATTAAACAAATAATCACATAAATTAGTATAAAATTAGTGATTATGAGATGAGCAGTAGGAAAGAAAATGGCAGGTTGTTACAGAGATGGTGATCCAATTTAAAAGGATGTGGTCGAGAAAGGACCCTCCGGGGAGGGACTGATTAGCAGGATGGTTACATCTCCAAGGTTACACCTGTGGACCACAAATAATTATAAATAACACCCCTTTTCACACTAAAAAGTCTCCTGGTTTGGATGATAAATTATGTGGCTGTCCTCTTTTGAAAGTAAGCTCCGAATAATTAATAGGTGTTAGCCTAACAATAAAAAAGAAACACTAGTGTTCCTGGGGTCTGAATGAGCTTGTTCAGAGCCTGAGGGTGGAGAGAGCTCAGTGAATTTGATAAAAGTCAGAAAGGACCCACATAGCTGCAAAATAACAGACTGAACGGTTCCAGATGGAGCTGGATGAGTCGGGGCTAGCTGATGTCATACTCCAGACACAGGAGTTCATCTTAAGAACAATGTGAAGTCAAGGAAGAATTTTAAGTAAAGAAGTAGCATTCTCCAGTTTTAAGAAACAGTCTCAGGCTGCCTTGTGGCGTGTGGATTAGCAGAGGGCACACGCTGAACAGAGAAGGCAGTTTGGAGGTTACCGTGGCAGTGTCATCTAGAGATGAGAGTGGCATGAACCAGGACAGTGCAGGCAGAGAACAAAGCTGGGTGAACCCCGGTTATCTTCTAGATGATTGTGTGTTGGGGACAAGGGAGCAGGCAAGGAAAGCAACTGTTAGTTTCAGCAAGATGTTAGGTATCACCTGAGTCCTCAAGAAGTGCCTGCTGTATATCAAGTGGCAACATCGCTGGTACACAAGTTGAAAAGATTGTATATTAACACATAGATTGTGTAGAAAAGGGTTCACCTCGCAGGCCAGATCACTTATCCTTTAAAAGGCGTGTTTACAAAGTCGGCCTTTAACTGGCCTCTGGGAACCTGGATTTCAAGAGGGTTTCCCACACTGCCAGAACTGATACCATGGCTCACTTGGGCTAGACTGTTAACATAAACAACATGGTTTATGTTGAACATCCACTTTCCTTATGGGAGTCTGGAATCTTGGTTCATGCCAGCCAGAAGGTGCCCACCTTACCAGTCTCCAGTGAAAACCCTGGGCACTGAGTCTCCAATGAGCCCCCCTGAGCAGCAATACCTCACACGTGTTGTCACAATTTGTTTCTGGAGGGATTAAGTGCCTCCTCTGTGACCCCACTGGGAGAGGACTCTTGAATGCTGGTGTCTGGTGGCCCTGGACTCCACCACGCCCCTTTCCCTTTGCCAGTTTCACTCTGTACATTTCACTGTAATACATCACAGCCATGAGTACCACCATATGCTCAGTCCTATGCGTCCTCCTAGGGAATCCTGAAACCTAGGGTGGACCCTTGGCACAATGATCAAATGCCAAAACGTAGACTAAAATACAGTAAGTCCCCTACATACAAGAGCGTGTTCATAAGTCCAATTTGTTTGTAAGTCTGACAAAGTTAGCCTAGGTACCCAAGTAACACAATCGGCTATCTACCGCTGCTTTTACGCTTGCTTCTGGACATCCCGGGCATGAAATAAAGACTCTGTACTACTGTACTCTATATAGTACTGTACAGTAAAGTACACAAAAGCATAACCACTTGCAGAGGATGCATGCATGTGACAATGTACAACTGACACGTGAACTAACTTAGGTGACTGGACATGTGAAAGCACATTTGCATCTTTGAAAGTTCACAACTTGAAGGTTCATATGTAGGGGACTTACTGTAAAACAGGAGATCAAAGAAGGGAGAGTGGATGATACAGGATGAATACTTCAGGGATATGACTGCAGGGACCACTTCATCTAATGACTATCAAAGCTACATGCTCTCCAAACAGGCGTTCACATGGCTTATGTACTGGGGCTTTGCTTTCCCTTCCTCAGGGAGATAAAGTCATCATACCAAGGAAAGAAATAACCAGTAACAATACATTCTTGACATTCAAAGTAAATTTCCCAGTGTTCCCATGCCTTGGCCGCTCCACGGAGCTGAAGAACCAAGTTTAAATCTTCAGCTGTGGGCCACACAGAAGTGACAGAAGGGAGAGACTGGGTACTTGCTGACATGAGAGGAAAATAATGTCAGAGGCTGAGGAAGTGTTTGTGGATTTTTTTTTTTTCTGACTAAAAGGTGCTTTCTTACCTTGTGAAAATACAAAATTAGCCATCACCTACTTATTCTGGAAGGAAGCACTGAACACAGAGTATGAAATAACAATTCCAGCAACAAAGGGAAACGAGAATCCAAAAAAACTTTAAGGTAATTATCTTGAGACACCGGGAGGGCTCATGCCAAGGAGCACTTCCAGAACCTCCGCTGCCAGTGTCCCCGTCCCCGCGGTGAGCCACAGCCACTCCCCGCCTCCTCAGGAGACCTTACAACACTAGCAGCCGTGTGGCTGACATGGTCTTCGTGCTCCGGCCGGGTGTCAGGCCTGAGCCTCTGAGATGGGAGAGCCGAGTTCAGTACACAGGTCCACCAGGGACCTCCCAGCCCCTCATAATATCAAACAGAGAAAGCGCTCCCAGAGATCTCCATCTCAATGCTAAGACCAGCTGACTCAACGACCAGCAAGTGACAGGGCTGGACACCCCATGCCAAATAACTAGAAAGACATGAACACAACCCCACCCATTAGCAGAGAGGCTACCGAAAATCATACTAAGTTCACAAACACCCCAAAACACACCACCAGACGTGGTCCTGCCCACCAGAAAGACAAGATCCAGCCTCATCCACCAGAACACAGGCACCAGTCCCTTCCACCAGGAAGCCTACACAACCCACCGAACCAAGTTTACCCATTGGGGGCAGACACCAAAAACAACAGGAACTACGAACCTGCAGCCTGCAAAAAGGAGACCACCAAACACAGTAAGTTAAGCAAAATGAGAAGACATAAAAATACACAGCAGATGAAGGAGCAAGGTAAAAACCCACCAGACCAAACAAATGAAGAGGAAATAGGCAGTCTACGTGAAAAAGAAATCAGAGTAATGATAGTAAAGATGATCCCAAATCTTGGAAATAGAATGCAGAAAATACAAGAAACATTTAATAAGGGCCTAGAAGAACTAAAGAGCAAACAAACAATGATGAACAACATAATAAATGAAATTAAAAATTCTCTAGAAGGAATCAATAGCAAAATAACTGAACCATAAAAACGGATAAGTGACCTGGAAGATACAATAGTGGAAATAACTACCGCACAGCAGAATAAAGAAAAAAGAATGAAAAGAATTGAGGACAGACTCAGAGAAATCGGGGACAACATTAAATGCACCAACATTCGAATTATACGGGTCCCAGAAAAAGAAAGATCTGACAAAATATTTGAAGAGATTACACTTGAAATCTTCTCAAATATAGGAAAGGAAATAGTCCATTAAGTCCAGGATGCACAGAGAGTCTCATACAGGATAAATCCAAGGAGAAACATGCCAAGACACATATTAATCAAGCTATCAAAAATTAACTACAAAGAAAATATATTAAAAGCAGCAAGGGAAAAGCAACAAATAACATACAAGGGAATCCCCATAAGGTTAACAGCTGATCTTTTCAGCAGAAACTCTGCAAGCCAGAAGGTAGTGGAAGGACATAGTTAAAGTGATAAAAGGGAAAAACCTACAACCAAGATTACTGTACCCAGCAAGGATCTCATACAGATTCGATGGAGAAATGAAAATCTTTACAGACAAGCAAAAGCTAAGAGAATTCAGCACCACCAAAGCAGCTTTACAACAGATGCTAAAGGAACTTCTCTAGGCAGGAAACACAAGAGAAGGAACACACCAACAATAACAAACCCAAAACAATTAAGAAAATGGTAATAGGAACATACAGATCAGTAATTACCTTAAATGTAAATGGATTAAACGTTCCAACCAAAAGACATAGACTGGCTGAATGGATACAAAAACAAGGCCCATATATATGCTGTCTACAAGAGACCCACTTAAGACCCAGGGACACATACAGACTGAAAGTGAGGGGATGGAAAAAGATATTCCATGCAAATGGAAATCAAAACAAAGCTGGAGTACCAATACTCATATCAGACAAAATAGACTTTAAAATAAAGATTATTCCAAGAGGGCTTCCCTGGTGGCACAGTGGTTGAGAATCTGCCTGCCAAGGCAGGGGACACAAGTTCCCGCCCTGGTCCGGGAAGATCCCACATACCACGGAGCAACTAAGCCCGCGAGCCACAACTACTGAAGCCCGCGCACCTAGAGTCGCAGGCTCTGCAACAAGAGAAGCCACCGCAACGAGAAGCCAGAGCAGTGTAACAAAGAGTAGCCTGAGCTCGACACAACTAGAGAAAAGCCCGCGCACAGCAATGAAGACCCAACGCAGTCAAAAATAAATAAATAAATTTATTTTTTAAAAAAAAAGACTATTCCAAGAGACAAAGAAGGACACTACATAATGATCAAGGGATCAATCCAAGAAGAAGATATAACAATTGTAAATATTTATGCACCCAACATAGGAGCACCTCAATATATAAGGCAAATGCTAACAGCCATAAAAGGGAAAATCAACAGTAACACAATAACAGTAGGGGATTTTAACATCCCACTTTCACCAATGGACAGGTCAACCAAAATGAAAATAAATAAGGAAACACAAGCCTTAAATGATACATTAAACAAGATTAACTTAATTGATATTTATAGGACATTCCATCCAAAAACAACAGAATACACTTTCTTCTCAAGTGCTCATGGAACATTCTCCAGGATAGATCATATCTTGGGTCACAAATCAAGCCTTGGTAAATTTAAGAAAATTGAAATCATATCACATATTTTTTCCAACCACAACACTATGAGACTAGATATCAGTTACAGGAAGAACTGTGTAAAAAATACAAACACATGGAGGCTAAACAATACGCTACTAAATAACCAAGAGATCACTGAAGAAATCAAAGAGGAAATCAAATAATACCTAGAAACAAATGACAATGACAGTGAAAAGACGATGACCCAAAACATATGGGATGCAGCAAAAGCAGTTCTAAGAGGGAAGTTTAGAGCAATACAATCCTACTTCAAGAAACAAAAAGCATCTCAAATAAACAACCTAACCTAACACCTAAAGCAATTAGAGAAAGAAGAACCAAAAAACCACAAAGTTAGCAGAAGGAAAGAAATCATAAATATCAGATCAGAAATAAATGAAAAAGAAAAGAAGGAAACAATAGCAAAGATCAATAAAACTAAAAGCTGGTTCTTTGAGAAGATAAACAAAATTGATAAACCATTAGCCAGACTCATCAAGAAAAAGCGGGAGACAATTAGAAATGAAAAAGGAGATGTAACAACTGACACTGCAGAAATACAAAGGATCATGAGAGATTACTACAAGCAACTATATGCCAATAAAATAGACAACCTGGAAGAAATGGACAAATTCTTAGAAAAGCACAACCTTCTGAAACTGAACCAGGAAGAAATAGAAAATATAAACAGACCAATCACAAGCACTGAAATTGAAACTGGGATTAAAAATCTTCCAACAAACAAAAGTCCAGGACCAGATGGCTTCACAGGTGAATTCTATCAAACATTTAGAGAAGAGCTAACACCTATCCTTCTCAAACTCTTCCAAAATATAGCAGAGGGAGGAACACTCCCAAACTCATTCTACGAGGCCACCATCACCCTGATACCAAAACCAGACAAAGATGTCACAAAAAAGGAAACTACAGGGCAATATCACTGATGAACATAGATGCAAAAATCCTCAACAAAATAATAGCAAACAGAAATCAACAGCACATTAAAAGGATCATACACCATGATCAAGTGGGATTTATCCCAGGGATGCAAGGATTCTTCAATATGTGCAAATCAATCAATGTGATACACCATATTAACAAAATGAAGGATAAAAACCATATGATAATCTCAATAGATGCAGAAAAAGCTTTTGACAAAATTCAACACCCATTTATGATAAAAACTCTCCAGAAAGTAGGCACAGTGGAAACTTACCTCAACATAATAAAGGCCATATATGATAAACCCAAAGCCAACATTGTCCTCAATGGTGAAAAACTGAAACCATTTCCTCTAAGATCAGGAACAAGACAAGGTTCCCCACTCTCACCACTATTATTCAACATAGTTTTGGAAGTTTTAGCCACAGCAATCAGAGAAGACAACGAAATAAAAGGAATCCAAATCGGAAAAGAAGAAGTAAAACTGTCACTCTTTGCAGATGACATGATACTATACATAGAGAATCCCAAAGATTCTACCAGAAAACTACTAGAGCTAATCAATGAATTTGGTAAAGTAGCAGGATACAAAATTAATGCACAGAAATCTGTTGCATTCCTATACACAAATGATGAAAAATCTGAAAGAGAAATTAAGGAAACACTCCCATTTACCACTGCAACAAAAAGAATAAAATACCTAGGAATAAACCTACCTAAGGAGACAAAAGACCTGTATGCAGAAAACAGTAACACACTGATGAAAGAAATTAAGGATGATACAAACAGATGGAGAGATATACCATGTTCTTGGATTGGAGGAATCAACATTGTGAAAATGGCTATACTACCCAAAACAATCTACAGATTCAATGCAATCCCTACCAAACTACCAATGGCATTTTTCCCAGAACTAGAACAAAAAATTTCACAATTTGTATGGAAACACAAAAGACCCCAAATAGCCCAAGAAATCTTGAGAAAGAAAAATAGAGCTGGAATAATCAGGCTCCCTGACTTCAGACTATACTACAAAGCTACAGTAGTCAAGACAGTATGGTACTGGCACAGATACAGAAATCTAGATCAACGAAACAGGATAGAAAGCCCAGAGATAAACCCACGCACTTATGGTCACCTTATCTTTGATAAAGGAGGCAAGAATATACAATGGAGAAAAGACAGTCTCTTCAATAAGTGGTGCTGGGAAAACTGGACAGCTACATGGAAAAGAATGAAATTAGAACACTCCCTAATACCATACACAAAAATAAACTCAAAATGGATTAAAGACCTAAATGTAAGGCCAGACACTATCAAACTCTCAGAGGAAAACAAAGGCAGAACACTCTATGACATAAATCACAGCAAGATCCTTTTTGACCCAGCTCCTAGAGAAATGGAAATAAAAACAAAAATAAACAAATGGGACCTAATGAAACTTAATGGCTTTTGCACAGCAAAGGAAACCATAAACAAGATGAAAAGATAAACCCTCAGAATGGGGGAAAATATTTGCAAATGAAGCAACAGACAAAGGATTAATCTCCAAAATATACAAGCAGCTCATGCAGCTCAATATCAAAAAATCAAACAACCCAATCTAAAAATGGGCAGAAGACCTAAATTGACATTTCTCCAAAGAAGATATACAGATTGCCAACAAACACATGAAAGGATGCTCAACATCACTAGTCATTAGAGAAATGCAAATCAAAACTGCAGTGAGGTATATCGCCTCACACCATTCAGAATGGCCATCATCAAAAAATCTACAAACAATAAATGCTGGAGAGGGTGTCAAGAAAAGGGGACCCTCTTGCAGTGTTGGTGGGAATGTAAATTGATACAGTCAGTATGGAGAACAGTATGGAGGTTCCTTGAAAAACTAAAAATAGAACTACCATACGACCCAGCAATCCCACTACTGGGCATATACCCTGAGAAAACCATAATTCAAAGAGAGTCATGCACCACAATGTTCATTGCAGCTCTATTTACAAAAGCCAGCACATGGAAGCAACCTAAGTGTCCATCGACAGATGAATGGGTGAAGAAGATGTGGCATATACATACAATGGAGTATTACTCAGCCATAAAAAGAAACGAAATTGAGTTATTTGTAGTGAGGTGGATGGACCTAGAGACTGTCTTACATAGTGAAGTCAGAAAAAGAACAACAAATACTGTACACTAACACATATATATGGAGTCTAAAAAAAAAAAAAGGTTCTGAAGAACCTAGGGGCAAGACAGGAATAAAGACACAGAAGTAGAGAATGGACTTGAGGACACGGGGAGGGGGAATGGTAAGCTGGGACGAAGTGAGAGATTGGCATGGACATATATACACTACTAAATGTAAAACAGATAGCTAGTGGGAAGCAGCCACATAGCACAGGGAGATGAGTTCGGAGTTCTGTGTCCACCTAGACGGGTGGGATAGGGAGGGTGGGAGGGAGACGCAAGAAGGAGGGGATATGGGGATATATGTATACATATAGCTGATTCAGTTTGTTATACAGCAGAAACTAACACACCATTATAAAGCAATTATACTCCAATAAAGATGTTAAAACAAAAGATAATTATCTTATAGCCTTGACTACCTAATCTCTCCTGGCCACCTTTCTTTTTTCCTCTTTTTTTTTTTTTTTACATGATCTTGAAAAGGCTGGTCAAATGAATGCTGTCTTTTACTCTATCAGATATGCCAATACTTTATTGGGTTAAACCCTCTATTACTGATAGCCATATCTTTAGGGAAAAACAATATTTACTTCATTTTCATAATTAAGTAGTATTATGAACTGTCCAAGTATTCCAGTGAGAGCACTAGATATTAGCAGAAAGCAGTAAAAATAGAAATAGTCCCTGTTCTGTAAGATTTTCACATTGGACCACCACTGCTTTGAATAAAAGTTCTCCCTTCTGATCTAAGGTTCCCAAAGTGCTCAAAAATATTATCCATGTAATTTCCCAGTAGTTCTATGAAGAAAGAAGAATAGCCCTATATTTTGGGGATTTTGTTTTTGTTTATAAATATGAATACCTAAAGCGCTTTAAAGGGAACACAAATGAATATTTTGCCAAAGAAAGCTGAGGGTAGGCTGAGGTACTCCCATTTCTCCATCCACCTATTCATCCAACTAATGCATCAGAGGCAAGTGCCAGGTTCTCACCTAGATTCTGGAGATACAGAAAGAATACTTTCTCAACTTACATTACCCTTGATCTAAATAAAGATTGGCCCCTGTGCTTTTCTCATTACTACAGTGACCTGACAATTATAATGACAAGATTTTGCAATGGGAGAAATAATACCTCTTCATACTCACATAGAAATTCTTCTATTTCCTTAATGTTCATACTCTATGGATGACACAGAAGCTGGCATTAGTTTGTCTCTCTTTTTTTTTTTTTTTTTGGTGTAGGATCTCATCATATTTTTCGCTTTTATGTTTGCTTTAAACAGCTTTATTGAGGTGTACTTTATAAACTATAAATTCACCAGTCTCCTTAATTTTCATTTCCTTCTTTAGACAGTAAAAATAAATGTTGTTCATAAATTTCAAGTTATCCAGATATATAAAAAGTAGGAAATAAAACCCCCAACACTACTTCAATACTATTCTTAATTTTTAATATATCGTTCCATATTCTTCTTCTTGGCATAGAGATACATGGTTTTTTGAATATTATTTCAAATAATCTGTATATACACAAAAGTCACTTGTCATTAGTGGACAAACTGTTTGTGTTAGTGTACAAACTCTGTAAATAGTTCCCAGAAGAAGAAACATAAATCCACTGCAAATCCAATTCTACTGTTCTATAACTTTCCATGTCAGCATATAGTGACTACATTGCACTGCTTTCATAAATTATTTAAACTTAACTCTATTTGGTGAGCATTTAGGTAATGTCCAATTTTTCATCATGTAAAGAATCATAAAATAGATATTCTTATACATAGAATTTTCTTCTGCATAGGGAGAACTAGTCCTGTGAAAACCTCATTAGCTCCATGACAGAATGGTCAAGTGGTTTGCTTAAAATATACCTACATCACTTAAACATCTAGGGCTAAGAAGAAAAAGAGAGAAAAAAATGAGAAAGAGAGAGAAGAAAGGAGAAATGGAGGAGGGAGAACAAGAAGAAAGAAAGGGAGGAGGAGAAGGAAAAACAGGAAGGAAAAGAAATTCCTAAACCAGATATATATTTATTCCTTTAGCCATATGAAAGTTGAAAGCTGAGATCAACTTTGTTTAAGTTCTACAGTGGATTATTCCAATCTAATGCAAAACTTCTATAAAACTAGAAAAATGCCTCTTTGGACAGTTACAATTCAATTTCTTTCCCCTTCCCTTAAATACTTCCCATCAGAGCCACAAAATTGTCACGAGGTGCTTTGAGGTGAGAATAGCATCCATGTCTAAAAGACCCTATGGTAATGAAAGGGGGCGGGGCAAGTCTCCCCTGAATCACAGGTGCTCTTCATTTTCAGTAATTAAAGTCAGGCACTCAAATCCATGCTTTCCATATTATGCAAAGACTACACTGTAGAGGGTCTTTAATTTAGTGAGTACTATTTGCAACGTGACAGAAAAGATTCCTAATTTACGTAAAGCATTGCTGAGAATGATCTATATGACAGTGTGATATAAAAAGCTAAATGCAAGTCATTCCTCACTAAAGATGATCTGAAATAGTATTGTGTCAAGGGAGTCATTAGATTACAGAGGATAAAATGCAGGAATAGGTATTCGATATTTATTATATTTGTATAATCACCTTAAGTGTCCTGTTGGAGCTAACTGGCATACAAAGAATAGTAGTTTCCACCCCCCCCCAAAAAAAAGAAACCTTTTTTTTAAAGAACAAAATATATAAATGTTATCAAATAGATCTCATTGACATCCATCTTATTACAAGGAGAAGCTGTACAATTCTTGCTTTTTATGAATGTAAATAAATGCTTCAAGAATTACTAAAGAATTATCTGTACCATGAGGTAACTCTGGTAGCCAAAGGCTGCAAGAGGACACGGCTTACCCAATTGCTGTGGAATCTATCTCCCATGTGGTAGGCCAAATAACGCAGCCTCTCTACTCCTCAAGATGTCCTCATACTAATCCTCAGAACCAGGGAATATGTTACCTTTCATGGCAAAAGGGACTTTGCAGATGTGACCTTGCAGTAGGAGGAAGATCTTGCATTATCTGAGTGGACGCAATGCAATCAAAACGGTCCTTAAAGAGGAAGATGGAGATATATCAATAACTTTGAGAAGAAGGGTCAGAAAGATGAAACTTTGCTGACTGAAGATGGAGGAAGGGGCCACTTGCGAAGGTGTGTGGGCAACCTCTAGAAGCTGGAAAGTTCAATGAAACAGATTCTCCCTGGAGAACCTCCAGAAAGAAAATATAGCCCTTCTGATTCCATGAATTGAGCCTAGTAAGACCCATGTTAGAATTCCCACCTTCAGAATGGTAAACTAATAAACCTGTATTTTTTTAAGCCACTAAGATTGTGGTACTTTGTTACAGCAGCAGTAAGACACTAATACATACCATTTCTCCATCATTAAGTTTGAGAACTGAAACCATGACATACTCCAGTTCCTGTGGTAACGAACGAATACTGGAACCAGGCAAAAGGAAATCCTTTTTTTGTTTTTGTTTCTGGAAATAATATTGTAAACCATGTAAAATACGTGACTCAACACCAAGACTTGTTCACCAATACTCACACCCTAATCTCACTGTGCTCTCCACACCAGTTTATATACCCAGAACTGCCCAATCCTGACCAGTTCCTCACCTTGCAAGACCTACCTCAAACTCACCCACCTAACTAGGTCTTCTATCTTACAAATATTCTCCATCATCTTCCTCCTTTTGCAAGGCTACTCCCCAAGTAAGTATTCTTTACTACAATAAGTCTACTAAACTTATTTTGCTTAATCAACAGATTTTCCTATTTTGGAGAAGGATACACACAGATGGGGTATTTCTTTCATGGGTATACCTGAAAATGTCTTTATATGGCTGTAAAGGCAAAGGCATGTGGATCTAGAGTACACTTTAGACTCCTACTGAGCTGAGAGGGGAAATTTAACAATGGAATTCCAGAGATGAAAATGTACATTGATTAAATATCACATTTATTCATTTGTGTGTTGTTGAATTTTTTAAATTATACACTCAAATTCTGGATGTATTTGTTTCTCATATTGGGACAAGACCATTTCCAAAGAATAATTTGGTTGGCTTGTGCTGGACAGAACAGATCTGGAGCTGAGGAATGATGAGAAGAAGACTCCTGTGAATCTACCTGGGGGAGCATATGAGATGGCTTTTTCCTCCCCTCCATAACCTTGTAGTTTACAACATTAAGGTTGAATGAACCTCAACAGAATGAGGTCCAGTTTCATCACAAACGTCTTTATCAAGACGGTTCCAACTATGCCTAAGGCATAAGACATGCTTAATGCCACTCTCCCAGCTTTAATTCCCTCCAGTCTGTGCCTGGTTGCCAGTGACAGATGAAAGGACAGAGACTGAATCCATATAAGCTCCAACTTCTCACAAAGCAAAAAGACTCATCAAATGCCTTAAAGCAGTTGGATATTGTGGCTAAAAGCCAACTGCGTTTCTGCATATGGAATTTAGTTTTTGTTCTTGTGCTGTTTTTTTTTTTTAAACTCTCTCATAACAATAATGAGAGGAGGTTAATGCACTAGTTTAACCAGTTCAGATGACAATGAAGAAGACTTTTCCATTACATCCAAGTTATATCTATCATTTGGAACCTGATTTTCCCTAGAAAACATGACCATTTAATCAATAAGGAGGAACTAATGAGATATCTGAAAATGGAATACATGCATCAGTACATTTAGAGAGACTCTGCTAAGATTAATAATGTGCCAGAGTGTTATCAATGAACAGGAAAAATATTTCTTTTGCGTGTTTACTTAACAAAAATAAGTTTAGTAGGCTTACTGTAGTAAAGAAGAATACTTACTTGGGGAGTAGCCTTGCAAAAGGAGGAAGATGATGGAGAATATTTGTAAGACAGAAGACCTAGTTAGGTGGGTGAGTTTGAGGTAGGTCTTGCTTTTTTTTTAAAGGTTTTATATATTTCACTTTGTTTCACTTTGATCCTATCCCTTAAAGATTCTGATTCTCAGAATTCTTCTCTTCGGAATTATTTTTTCCTTATATCGTACCCAACACCAAGAGAGTTCTCTTAAAAGAATCTTACGAAAAATGAGCACTGCCATCATTGATGATAACGCTAGCCACAACAATAGTGATATTGGCAATAACTACTATTTATGGAGGATTTACTATGTATGGTGAGTTTTTCAAACCTACTTTAAGTTAATGCTCTTAACAGGTAGGTATAGCAACTAAGTACCTTCCTTTAACAGGCAGTGATGATTATAACCGTATCTAGACAGCCACATACATATTCTTTCTCATTTCCTTTAACTTCTCATTGTTTCTATATATCGCCCTATAAGACTGATTTTTTCTTATCAGTCAGAACATTAACTTCTAGAATTACATTAAGGAGGCGAACCGTGGTTGCAAAATCCTTTCTATGCCACAAAGTAGTTTTCAGGCTTGGTAATATGTATATTTCACCTTGTAAAGGAAGAAAGGGCAACTCATTTAGCAAGTCATAATATTCCTTTCTGTTTATTATAAAATAGGCAGGGGAAGAACATGGGGGTTTTTGCAGGTTAAACAGTGGGCATCAGATTCTCCTAATTACAGTCATGGTATGGTATCCACAGTGCAAATCTTGATCCAGTTCTTTTCTACTCAAAATGTGGGCCAAGAACCTACAGCATTTGCATCACCTCCAACTTCTCAGAAGTGCAGAGCTCTAGGCCTTACCCCATTCTAACAAGATGCCCAGGTGATTTGCATGCACATTAAAATTTGAGAGCAAAGCCCTAGTTCTTTTCTCTTACAGCTTGAAAAAGCCATAAGTAACAGGAATCAAACAAAAAAGGCAGGACTACTCAATCCAAGCTATTAGACACCATGGCAGAACATGACCTACAAAGTCAGAATCTCCATGATGGACCCCGAGTTTCTGTATTTGCAAAGAAAATTCCACACAGGTGATTCTGATGTGTCATTACTGTTGAAAACCACAGGTAAAAGTTTAAACAATCTTATTTCCACCCAGTTAAGAAATAATCACACACACACACACACACACACACACACACACACACACACACACTCCGAATGTTCCTCTGTCTACTTGTCAGCTCTGAAGTTCCTGAAAAAAACATAAAAAGCAACCAAAATAAACTATGAATGGATTCAGTGAGAGGAACCACACTAGTCACCCCAAGGGATGCTGACATCTATTTTAAAAAGTGTGTTATTCCGTAGAGAATGGACTTGAGGACAAGGGGAGGGGGAAGGGGAAGCTGGGACGAAGTGAGAGAGTGGCATGGACATATATACACCACCAAAAGTAAAATAGATAGCTAGTGGGAAGCAGCCGCATAGCACAGGGAGATCACCTCGGTGCTTTGTGACCACTTAGAGGGATGGGATAGGGAGGGTGGGAGGGAGACGCAAGAGGGAGGGGATATGGGGATTTATGTATACGTATAGCTGATTCACTTTGTTATACAGCAGCAACTAACACAACAATGTAAAGCAATTATACTCCAATAAAGATGTTAAAAAAGAAAAGCATCTTACTCATTTTTACTAAGCTGGGAAACCTTAGGTTTTCAACATAAGAGTGTGTTTTCACTTCTAAATGTTGACTCTCTTAGCAATGCCCAAATTTTACCACCAAAGATAATTTATTCAAACACATTCTGGAACAAATCAGTCACTCTCAATTCATAAAATCAGACAAACAAACAAAAGAGAACAGCCACTGCAGAAAATAACATGTTAGAATCTTGATAGCATGGGCTAATTTTCATGTATCTTTGTATCTACAGCACTGAGCATGGGGATTACACATGGGAAGAATGTTTGTGTTTAACTGAATTCACTGAAAGCATGCATACTGATTGCTATGAGTACTAACTCCCATCAAAACACTAGAGTCATGCCATGCACTTGCCAGGCACCTATTTGATCTTACAACCCTTTTACTTGGGCTACTCTTCCAAGGCTGTAGGACACTGATTTAAACCTTTGAGGCTGTGCAAACGAGGAAACACACTGAACCTGCTCAAAGTGTGGCGGACAGAAGATTCAGGGCTCAGCATCTTAGGGAAAAGGAGACAATTTAAAGAGCTGTGAATTAGCTTCCATTTCCAAATCTTCCTTCCCTCTTAAGAGAAAGCTGATTCCTGAACAGGACTTAAGAATTTCCTTGTCAGTATTACTCCTTACTCACTCTTGGCCCTTTCCTCATACTTTTGTGTGCTACTCTTTTGGAAATCTGGTATTATTTCTCTTCCTAACTACTTATCCCTTCACAGCCTGCTTTCAGAAAAGAACTCAGATAGCATTCATTTACACACTATTATATTCCCAAATACATAGAACACCCTTTCAAAAATTATTTTTAGTGTTAGTCATAATGAAAGTAATAGCTGACTTTTATTGCATACTGACTAGGTCCCAGTCACCCTCTCTAAGTATATGTACTCAGAAAATCTACTGAGATGGATAATCTAATGGTCACTGCATCACCCTCATCCTGCCCACGAACACACTAAAGATCAGAGATGCTGAGGAAGTTATCCAGACTTGCACAACCACCATGTGGCCTAGCTAGAGAATCAGCTCCAGGGTCCTCACACTGCATCTCAATTCTGCTTTTCTCTCTACTGTTTTTTATTTACTGAAATTATTTACTTAATATTGAAGAACTTAGCTGCATTAGCAAATAGAAGCTTTTTTTTTTTTTAAATAAATTTATTTATTTATTTTTGGCTGCATCGGGTCTTCGTTGTTGGGTCTTAGTTGCTGCACACGGGCTTTCTCTAGTTGTGGCGAGCGGGGGCTACTCTTCGTTGCTGCGTGCGGGTTTCTCATTGCGGTGGCTTCTCTTGTTGCAGAGCACGGGCTCTAGGCGTGCGGGCTTCCGTAGTTGTGGTGCGCAGGCTCAGTAGTTGTGGCTCGCAGGCTCTAGAGCACAGGCTCAATTGTTGTGGCGCACGGGCTTAGTTGCTCCGTGGCATGTGGGATCTTCCCGGACCAGGGCTTGAACCCGTGTCTCCTGCAATGGCAGGCGGATTCTCAACCACTGTGCCACCACGTAAGTCCCAAATACAAGCATTTTGAGCAGGCAAAGAAGGTAATTAGGAGACTAGAGAAGGGACATATCTCTGAAAACTGCTCAGGCCCGAGGTTCTCATACATCAGTGTGTGTCAGACATACCTGGAGGGCCTGAGAATCTGCATTTCTAACAGGTACCCAGGTGGTGTTGATGCTGACGCTATGGGGGAGGGGCGGGTTCTTTCTCGCTATCATTTTGCAAATTCCAATAATCACATTTTAGAAGTGACTTCTCATTGTCAGTCTGACTCCCCCTCATCATCTCCTTCAGAAGAGTCTCAGTTTTAAAGGGGGGAAAAAAAAAGTTAACTCTGCCCGTATCAGTTTCTACCAGAACTTTCAAAAATAAAAAAGGAAACTCAAATTGTCCCTTCTCCACAGTCACAGATTTAACCACTTCTTATGTTTAAATTTCATGTGGAAAGCCTCCCGCGAGTCACTTTTGATAACAAATAACCCAGGATACTCTTCAATGCCATTTCTTCAATTATATTTTCTTTACTGCTCAAACACGATAAATGGGGGGAATCCAAACAATTTTTCATAGGTCACAGATTCGATGCAGCCGGAGTTTGGTTAAAAATACAGCGAGAGCTCTTCGAAAATTATAATCTAGACGATTTTTTTCCCTCCTCAGGCTTTTCATCGATTTCCCTTTCACAGCACTGAGTCTCCTTTTACAAAAAAAAAATAATTAACAGAAGAAATCACTCAATCTTCCAGTTAAAATACAATGAGGTACTATGGTTAGAAAGGCAAGCAATTAATGTACAGGCTCTCAGAGCTGAGTGATGTCCCTATTTAAATCGTGTGTGTGTCTAAAGAAAGATACACCCTATTTCTGCTTTTAGCTAGCAATTTTAATAATTTCTATTAGAAAGTCCATCTTTAAATTTGAACACATGATGCTCTTAGAGAGTTTGGGTTAAATGGCTTGAAAATCAGTGATAGCTAACTTTCTTCTTCTTTTTCCACTTAGAAATTTTTGCTAAAAAAGAAAAACTAGGGAGAAAGAAGTTAAAAAAGTCATATTAGGCCTGAATGTTGACATTTCAAATATAGAATAATCCCTTTTATAACTCTGAGTACATACAACAATTGTTCTATGCTACCAGACATGCCTGAGAACTAAATTAATAAAATAAACCAATTATAGACATCATTGAATCATGGTTAGAAGAGGAAACTGAGGCCATCTACTACAACCAAATACAAAATTGTTGCTGGCATATGGTTAGAGATGTCAGAAATTCTTGTGAAACATGAGAAAAATTTTCATCTAGAAAGAAGACCATCCCTTTGTATTTGATTCAACAAAATCCCAATCCCAGCAACTTTTTTGTCGATATTGACACACTGAATTTAAATTTGTATGGAAAGGCAAAGGCACTAAATAGTCAACAATTCTGAAAAAGAACAAAGCTGGAGGACACACCCGACCCAGTTTCAAGACTTACTATATAAAAGGACAGTAATCAAGAGAATGCAGTATCGGTAAAAGGGTAAGATAAGACCAATAGAACACGAAAGCTGAAAAGGGTACCTACTGTTGTCTTTGTTGAGAACAGGAAGACAAAAGGATGTGAGCACAAAGCACCTAGGGTGACCCTGTCTAATAGAGTAACCATCCCCTCCGGAAACTCGGTGGCATGTAGGTTTCAGGCGGTGCAAGAATCTTAACGAGGAGCTACAAGAGTTTTGTGTGCAGAATGACAGCTTGAACAAATCAAAAGAAATTCAGCACCAGGGAAGATCAATACCTTATCACTTGCATTGTTTAAAAGTGGACTGGACAAAGACCTAGAGGCTCAAACTGTGAAGAGCAACTCCCTAGGCTGGCAGGCGGGGAAGGTGTGGATGAGATTGCACAGACCTTTCCCATCTTAATTTCTGTGATTCCACAGCACTGGCAAACCCAATTTCACTAGGGAAACTGTGCTGAGCCGTGGCTGCTCCCCAAGATCTCCTCTGATCTTACACTGGCCTTCTCAGGAGACCACTTGGGGGACGTCTTCAACGCACGGCTCTCTTCACCACCTCAGCTTCAGTGCCTCTCCCAAAGGGCTCCCACGTAATTTACTGTTCTTTCCCACAGATTCCAAAGATAAGCCCCATGCCTTCTGGGGCGTCTAGACTGGTCTAGCTGCTGCCAGACTACCAACCCCACAGACCTAAAAAAAATGTAAACTCCAGTCAGACCGAACTCCAGGGCTCCATTTATGGTAGGTAGATAAAAACCTTCCTTTGGGGGCGCAAATATCTCCACGCACCTGTCGAGTTAAAAAAATCAGAAAGAAATAAAGTGTCACTTTTACCTGATAATTAATTGCACGATCTATAAATGTGGGTCAATGGCTCACCTCTTTCTTCCCTTTGTCCCAGTTTGGGTTTGTGCAACTGCCACCATCTGTAACTTTGATGAAGAGCCCTGCATTTCATTAGGCAGTCCAAAGCACTCAAGGAACAAGCAGACTTGTTGGAAAGCAAAACTCCACCAAATAAATGGGCATTAACAACAGAAGGGGCTTTTAGAGAGTTGACTCTGCCAGCATGGACTTGAAAGATACAAAATGCTTCTAAGCTAAATGGCGAGGAAGGAGAGAGACTGGGACACAAGCAAGGCGTGTCTGAATGTACAGATGCAGATGCCTCTACACTGACAGTACACTCATGTGTCAAATCTTCACTGAATTCCTATTCTACGTGCCCAGCCTATTCTAAACACTGTGGGAAATAGAGTTAATTTATAAACACACCCATAATTTTCTAAGACAACATTTTTCCTGTTGTTGGGTGTTTTTGCTGTCATGCACACACATATATTTGATGGACTTAGCTTTATTAAAAAATCAGGACATTTGGGATTGACATGTATACACTGCTATATTTAAAACAGATAACCAGGGGCTTCCCAGGTGGCGCAATGGTTGCGAGTCTGCCTGCTAATGCAGGGGACACGGGTTCGAGCCTTGGTCTGGGAGGATCCCACATGCCGCGGAGCAACTAAGCCCGTGAGCCACAACTACTGAGCCTGCGTGTCTGGAGCCCGTTCTCCGCAACGGGAGAGGCCCACGCACCGCGATGAAAAGTGGCCCCCACTCGCTGCAACTGGAGAAAGCCCTCGCACAGAAACGAAGACCCAACACAGCCAAAAATAAATAAATTAATTAATTAATTTAAAAAAACAAAACAAAACAAAAAAAAACAGATAACCAACAAGGAGCTACTGTAAAAAATAAAAAATTAAAATTAAAAAACAAAAACAATTAAGGACATTTCAACTGCAAAACAAGGTCATAACCCGGAAGCTAAGCTTTAGTCTATAATTTATTTTAAATCCCACCTGTTCAGCCTCAGTTTCTACTTCTCCCTACAGTCAGACACAGGCTACACTCTTCCATGCTGCCATGTTTTTGCCCACACCATCCCCCTTCCTGAGATGTCCTTTACCTACTTATTTATCCTTTAGTTCCTATGGAAAGATCTTTTCTCCCGGAAACCTCTCAGGTAACATACGTCAGTTCTCCCTCTATGAACTCAAAGGAATGGGTATAAAATTATCTAATTCTAATAGCACTTCTCAACCTGTCCTATAATTTTCATCCCCTCTATATGACTGCAGGCTCTTCAAAGGCAATATGTAACTACTATAATATGTATACAGATTTTCCCCACCCTTAACTAGGACATTTAACTGGAACACTTGTTTGTGACAAGCGTTGCAGGAAATGGTGCAGATTAGTGAAAGCAACACTAGTCCTAAGTTAAAAGGCATGGGGGTCCCAGCCTGGGCTCTGGTTCTCCTGGGGGTGAAATGCTGGTCAGGTCACTGTGATGAAGGTCCTTGTCCAGAAAATCATTATGATAATAAACTGCCCTCTTACTGAATTTCTTAAATCTGATCATTGATATGAAAGTGTTCTTTAAATTATAACGGGCTATCAAACCATCACGAAATGCATGTTCTTCTCTGGTACTTCCCAATGGGGAATATTTTAAGCGAGGTTCCATCCAAATCTGAAGTTACTGGGCCTCTGCAGTCTTATGGCACAAAATTCCTAGCACTTTCAGTCAAAAGGAGATGATGTAAGTATTAACAAAATGTCTATAATATCTATAAACTAAGAGAGTGATTATGATCAAGGATATAAAAGTGAGACACAAACTTTCACAGAAGCTTCACAGTCACAGTCATAGCACAGGGGCACAGACAACCTCCCCAGTATACTGGGCTCTGTAAACAAGCAATGTTTAAGCTGGCAGGTGTGAATGTCCTTCTTGAGATGTGACAGTAGGAACCAAGTCCAGTCACCATCACTATAAATCTACAAAGCAAAAAACTCCTTTGCAATTCTCATTCATCTTTTAGAATTTATTACCAATAAAATATTAAAGCTCAGTCTCAAGACAACACAAAAGATAAAGTACTTTAGCCAGTAAACTCTAAGTTGAATAAAAAACTGTATATTTTTAAGTAAATAATAGATCCCGTAAAATCCCAAATCAACAAAAGGAAACGTTACTTTTTTAAAATCAAAAAATAAAAAGGGGCATCTCTGTTCATAATTGTGTAAGCTAAGGACCCCGAACAAGTTCTGTCTTCTCTTAGAAGAAGTGACTTGAGGCAATTCTGAAAGTCTCGCCAATGTTCTTTTCTTTTCTCTTTAAGGGTATCACAGACATGTAAAGGAGAATAAGAAATACAGTTGCCTGGCCTGAGTTACATATCAAAAAACGCCATCAACTTCCTGTAGGGGAAAACACAGAACCTTAAATTCGAAGCTTCTAGATGCCTTTTAATTCACCTTGACAGATTTTATCTTAGCCTCTGCAGAGCTGTGAAGAACTCCTCAAGGTTATTTGAGATTGCTTTATGTTGGGCGTATGGTGTCAAGAGTTGCAGGAACTTGTTACTTAAAAATGTATTTGCACTGAAATAATCCATAATTACAAAGTTCTATTAAAATCCCAAAGGCAAATGAATCCCTTCAAAGCGTTACAACACTCATTTTTGATATCACATCCAACCTTCAAACAGGTGGTCCTGCCGCTCTGGCTGAACTACATCCACTCACCTTTTAAGTTAATAAAGATTTAATATGAAATGAAAACTCCGGCACAAAACAAAAGCAGCAGAAATCTGCGACAAGAAAGCATGAAAAGGAAGCAACGGTTCTGTTAAATCAAGCCCAGGCGAGTGTGCAAACACAGGGTGACTATATGCTTTGTGATAAGGCTTTAGGCTAAAATCAAAGGAGCAAAACTTCAATATTTCCTGTTATTGTAGTGGCTTGGCAGGGCTAAAGATTTAATAAGCGCTATCTAAACGCATGGCAGTGCTTCAGACTGGAGAAAAAAAAAAAAGATGCCTGAGATTAAGCATTCTAATGACTACTTACTGAAACTTAAAAGAATATAGATCATCATCTCTGGAATTAAATTACTCACTCTAAATAATAATAGTTAAAAAACATCCAAATGGCCCACAGCTGAGTCTGGTGGAAGACTGGGTAGCAGAGCTGGTGATTAGGTGAGGATCTCACTAAAGCTGAAGCACTGAGTGAGGGGCTTGTGGGGGGCAAATAGCTGGCAGGCATCTCTTAACAGAGCTGGCAGAGCTGGCCCAGCTCCTAGGTCTGCAGTTTTAAATCACCTAGGATTCAGGGCCCTGGAACAGGCAGAGGTAAAAAGAACAAGATAGATTATTTGGACTCGAAAGGCAAAATTTAAGTGTCATTTGCTCCATAAAATCTTTCATGATCACCCCAGTCAACACACACAGATCTCATTCTAATTCCTAGAAGCTTTCTCTTCCACTCCTTTGGAATATTTAGGAAGCTGATTTTTAATGCTGATTATCATACTAATTTGTGTACCTATAAGGTACTCTATTTAACTAGATCAATAATTTCTCTGGCAGAATTTTTTTTCACGTACACACAGCTCTTTGTGTCTATCCACAGAGTTTAACACAATACCCTCCTTCTACTCATTATCCAGTGAACATCTTTTGGTTGATTAGAAGGTAATGTCTAGAGCAAGAGGATGGCAAACAATGTGAGACAAATCAATAATCTTCAGGACTTTTTTATTTCTCTTTAAAATGGTCATGAAAACTGCTATAGGTTTAAGATAAGAACTTTGACACAAATATATACGTACTATCAGTTTCCACACAACAAACACAGATGAACTGACATATTGCTGTAACTGTCAGTGTACATCACTCCTAATTGCCTAAGATCCCAAATCTTCCTTCCTTATCTAATTTGTAATTTTACAGAAAACTTTTTGCTTCCTGTGCTTTATGAGCTCAAGTTCAAATAAGCCTTCCTTTCAACTTTCTAATCTGGAAGCCAGATTCTTACAAGCATGAAATTATAATTAAAAAGTATAATCAACATTAATAAAAAATCATACCCAAGGAATCCTTCAGCGGTATTCCTCCTGAAAAGCTTTCAACATTCCCCTAAATAAAAGATCACGCATTAGAAAACAGCATCATTCTTTCAGACAGGATGGAGTGTTCGTGTGCCCCATGTTATAATATATTCAAATATATTCAGACATATTTATGTGTGCATGTATATATAAATATAGACAAGTATATAATATAACACATCAAAGTGTACATTCTTCAGGCTACTAGAAGAGGAAGCCTTAACCTTATGAAGCCCCGATATCCCCTGCGTCTCTCCTCACAGAGCCTTTGTGTAAAGGTGAGCTTCAGTGTTTGTTTTCTCCTCATTAAGTCACTGGCTTCCCTAACTTGGGATCTCAGATGGAGACTCTAAGGCAACAGAGAGTCCAGTGACACTTAGATGACAGGGGATGCCGAAGATAGATACGATTGCAGCCATGCATTTGGAGGTGGATCTGGAAGACAGATTTTAGGGCAGGATGCCCCCCAGGAAGTCAGGAAAACCCACTGGGAGCAATGGTGGGAAAGGGTCATGCAGACATAAATGCCAAGTACAAAGAATACAAAGAGAAGGAAAGGAACAGAACAGATAACACCAGATCCAGAGATGGTGGAATCCACCAGGCTTAGTGATGGACGGTGTAATGAGAAAGGGTGATGACGTCAAGATTCCCATCCTGGGGGCCTAAGGAATTGGTGTGACGCCATTTACACAAAGGGGAAAAGAGGAAGGTGGATTGTTTCATGGGGTTGGTGGGAAATTAGCTGAAATGGAGCTAAACAAACTGGGCAGTGTCATTCTCAATGGGAAGGACACTGGAGAGGGAGTCAGGCGCCCTCAGCGAGCGGCTGTGTGACCTTGGCAGACACGTAAATCGCCACAGGCCTCGGTTATCTCCTGTCAAATGAGCAAGCTGAATTAGATGACTTGTATTCTTTCCTCTGCTCAAGAGACTACAGCTCAAATGTTATCACTCCCATGTCCACAATCAGCAATATAGGAAGTCAAAAGAAACATCTATTCTCCTTGACACGGAAGGGAGCTCTAAAATAAGACTAGAGAAATGTCGTCTATCCTTTTTTCTAGGGCTCTCCCCCAAATCCAAAGAGCACCTCCACACCTGCAACCTGACACCAGCAGGGACTTGGCCCTTTGCTCTTTAGCGAAGCCAGTGAGGCACAGTGATGGGAAGGCGATTAGACTGGGACCATGGTCGGAAGCCCCCAGCCCAGCGCTACGATTCCAGGCTACACCTGAGCCATTCCTCAGCCTTCCTTCCACAGGGCTCTATCATCCTCAGCACCTTGAAAATCCAGGTGCGGAACAGAAATCCCCAGACTTCTCAGCGCTCTCTATCACTCCCACTAGCCAATGTAGCAGAATGAGTTCAAAAACTTAGGGACTGAGCAACAGACCTGTGGTTGCCAAGAGGCAGGGGAGATGGGGGAGGGATGGATTGGGAGTCTGGGATTAGCAGATGCAAACTATTATATAGAGAATGGATAAACAAGGAGGTCCTACTGTAGACCACAGGGAACTATATTCGATATCCTGTGATGAACCACAATGGGAAAGAATATGAAAAAGAATATGTGTGTGTGTGTGTGTGTGTGTGTGTGTGTATAACTGAATCACTTTGCTGTACAGCAGAAATGAACACACCACTGTAAATCAACGATACTTCAGTAAAATAAATTAATTAAATAAATAAATAAAGTGAGAAAAACTTAGGGACTTATGGTATAAGCACCATGTCCTGGGTGGTCACAGGGCTTTCCAGGAGAACTGGGAACCTGAAACCAGGCCGGGATCAGGCAGGTGCAGCCAAAAACAGGGGCTGGGCACCGAGGTTGGGGAAGTATGCTCCCCACTTTTAGCAGGAGACTTTGAATGTGCACCCTTACAGGGTAGGACAGGGTTTGGATATGGGGCAAACTGGAGATGAACCTCTCGACACTCTCTGGGGCTTGGAGTTCAAGGGTAGGAGCAGGAGTCAGCCTCAAACAGCCTGGGTCATGGGGTCGGCAGGCCAGAGAACCTGGGACAAACAGCACACCCGGGGCCTGGCTATTGATTCTGAAGTACAGGAGCCTCTGCTTCCAATGTGATGTTTCCCATCCTTTTCAGCCTGACATGAAATGCAAAGCTTGCCTTGCTCTTCAGACCTGTGCCAAAAATAGAACTACCATACGACCCAGCAATCCCACTACTGGGCATATACCCTGAGAAAACCAGAATTCAAAAAGAGTCATGTACCACAATGTTCATTGCAGCTCTATTTACCATAGCCAGGACATGGAAGCAACCTAAGTGTCCATTGACAGATGAATGGATAAAGAAGATGTGGCACATATATACAATGGAATATTACTCAGACATAAAAAGAAACGAAATTGAGTTATTTGTAGTGAGGTGGATGGACCTAGAGTCTGTCATACAGAGTGAAGTAAGTCAGAAAGAGAAAAACAAATACCGTATGCTAACACATATATATGGAATCTAAAAAAAAAAAAATGGTCATGAAGAACCTAGGGGCAAGACGGGAATAAAGACACAGACCTACTAGAGAATGGACTTGAGGACACGGGGAGGGGGAAGGGTAAGCTGGGACAAAGTGAGAGAGTGGCGTGGACATATATACACTACCAAATGTAAAATAGACAGCTAGTGGGAAGCAGCCGCATAGCACAGGGAGATCAGCTCGGTGCTCTGTGACCACCTAGAGGGGTGGGATAGGGAGGGTGGGAGGGAGGGAGACGGAAGAGGGAAGAGATATGGGGACATATGTATATGTATAACTGATTCACTTTGTTATACAGCAGGAACTAACACACCATTGTAAAGCAATTATACTACAATAAAGATATTAAAAAAAAAAAAAAAAGAAGTGTGCCAGTTTCCTCAAATCCTTTTGCTCTGCCTGGAACCCATGCAGGAGGCTGGATGCTTCAGGGAAATACTACAAGAGACCTGGACAGTTGAGACCAAGTGAAAAGTGAGTCACGAGGTAAAATTCCCTGTTTGGGCAGAAAACGGCATTCATACAGGTCATTCTATCTGTATTTAAGGAGATGTATTTAAGGACCACGTGTGCACGCCCTTGTAGAAAGGGCTGTCACAAGACATCACAGGCGAGGAGACAGGGGACAGGATTAGGAAGCCAGCCTGTTTATCCTCATAGTAAAGTTTTTAAAAAACACTAAAAGTTTGGCGGTAGAGTTGAACAGGAGGTGAGTGAGGATACAGCAGCTGCTGGAAGTGATTCGTAATCACCTCATCAGTACGCACCAAGTATTACACAAGGAGTTCTGGGGAGGAAGACACAGAGGCAGCAAGAGCCCTGATGACACTGGACTGTTTGTAATATGGTGAGAAAATAAAGGATGCACCGCATAAAAAGGAAAACACAAATAAGGTATATATAATAGAAATGGACGACTTCTCTCACAGGAAAACTGTAAGCTCAGAGCAAATGGATAGGCTCAGAAGAAGAGCACATTTTTAAAAAGGCCAGATGTGACCCTTTCGCTAAAGCCTTCAGAAAAGTGACCCGCTGTGTCTCAAGGATCACAGATATGGAATGTCTTCCCCCGTGGCTCACCTGGAGACTCTGCTAGTAAATATCACCTCCTTTCTATGTAAACACAGATAAACCAGAGGAACAAGGGCAGATGAATCAAAGGCACTCCAGCTGTCCCTGTGGTCCCACAGAGGTTTATTAATGTATTTCGAGGCTGCCCAGCAGGAGGCTGGGGTCAGCAGCCAGGAAGGTGACGTGGGGAGCTTTCCCATTGTGCTGCAATTACAGCAACACTCTGCTTTAATAACCCCAAAGCCAGGAGCCACAGAGGCACACCACTCACTCTCTGCCCTGGTGCTCCCGCTGTGCTCCGCAGGAAGCTGTTCCCGGGAGATTTCAAATGCAAATAGGACACCAGTGCTCCCCAGCACAGGACAATAGTCACTCCACACCTGAGCCAGGGCAGGGTTCTACCAGAAAGCATCTCCGTTACAAACCTAAAAGGACTCCTGTGCCCCAGATAAGGATGGCAGTATTGTGATCAAGGTTTGCAGTGATCCGTGTGGCGGAACAAAAAATATGTTCTGGACAACAAAGTACTAGGCAGCATGTGATCTGAGAAGAAGACAAATGATACAGCGTGTGATGCTTTTACGGAAGAGCCTCACATTCTCGCCTGAGAAGATGACACGCACATAAAATAAGTATATAAGGAGAGGTAAGGACACCATGGATGGCAACCCCAGTTTACCAAAGGCCATGTAGAAAAGAGGACAAACATTATGACGCAGTTGGGACATTTTTATGAGAAAAGTATGGTTTTCACTGCCCATAGAAGATGGTAAGTACGGGGATTGACGGTGGGTTGGGAGCGATTGTTCCTGGCTGATGGAATACTATGAACAGAGGTGGAGGAGGAGGGTGGCTGGTTATAGAGCACAGACACATTGGAGAGCAACTGGATCCTGTAGAAGCAGGTTGGGACCACAGTGTAGAAAAGGCTTTGAATAGACTCCATGACCTGGTTGGATCGTGACTTTCAAGAAGAACCAAGAGAGTCTTCTCATCTATTTCCATCAACTGTCTCTCTTTGTATCAATGGCATGAACTTGCAAAAAAGCATCTGCCTTCCCTCCTTCCCCTCCAAAGAGCCACGCTCCCTCACACACATCTCACTTGAGCTTCTTAGTCCCACATTCTTCCCAACGAAGCTCACCAGCCACCATCCCTTGGGTCTTAGTCACTTACTACTGTGCCCTACATTTGTTCTGTCTCGCAAAGGACATCTCACAGGCCACTGTCATTTTCTTCACCTAATACTTCATTCTGCAGAAACTCTCTCTGGCCTATTCTGAGAGGTTATGATAAGCAAAGCCTTTTCAGCAGAGGGCTTTCAGGAGAGGCTTAAAATTCACATGTGCCCGTCTTCACCTCAATCATTGGCATCTACATGCTTCCTAGTGCCAGGAGAAAGTGCACAGTACCATGGATCACACCAAATCAGAGTCCCCCAAGAAGGTGGTACTCCGTATGCTTTGCTTATCCCACTTCAGCTCCACTCAAGCACATTTTAATTCATTTTTGTAACCTCAACTTTACTGAAGACAGAAAGTGGTCAGATTTTTTGTGATTAAAAAATTACACAATCCAAGAACTTGTTCAGCATAATTGAGATACAGACGATAGTTGGCACAAACGAACTTCTGATAATGTCCCACATTTCTTCTGAGCTTCAGGAGGTGGGAGGGTATAAAGAGGTGGCTTCAGCTGGAATTTTCATACTGTAAGAGAATCTAAAAGTAATCAGCATTTGGGATTTCAAATACCGCCCTGGGCTCCTACTCTCAAGGGATTAAAAATATAATTCCTCTTTTCAAAAATGCAATTTAACAAATGGGACAAATTCAATTACCCAGCCATTTCTCTATAGCTTTAGGAACTGCCGACTCCAGGAAATTCAGCTGAATCAATTGTTTGGATTAGAGAAGAAAATTCTCAATGACCTTTCTTTATTCTATTGCTTTCTCTCAAATGTTGGTGATCTCTAACGAATGGAATTCCCACAGTTAAAATTAAATATAGATTGTAAAGCCGCTACCATTAATCTTATTTGTTATTATTGTTATTGTATGAGGATTGGTTGGTCATCACTACGCGTGGTCTCAACTGTAACTTTTATATTGTGTGTGCATGTTGCCTTTTTTCTTAGATAAGAGCTCAACTGTGGGAGGAGGGTTTCTTGACCATCTCTAATTTCTGTAGTGGAATTCATCACAAACACTTTCTTCTTTATCCCTTTCCTTCACCAGCACCCAGCAAGTGTGGCAATTATCAAGGTATGAAACATTAGTAAGGCGTACTTCAGTGACTCATACTAATCATCGTGGGCCCTTTAACAAAGTGTCGGCAAGAGACACCATTCACTTTAAATACTTTGTGGTTCTCCGTGGACAGTCTTACACTGAAAGTAAACTTACAGAGCTTTGATTCCCCTCACCTTTCCAGGTGGGAGAGATGGCATAGACTGATGTATAAATAATTTTTTTTTTCATTCTAGATTGTAGTTAACCTATTTCCTCCATAAGGCAACCTCACTACTTTCGACTGTTCATGACAGTCTCTAATAATTTAGGTACAATCCTTAGCTGAATTCCATCTTTATAGTACACATGATAAAAAAAAAAAAAACTCAACTACAAAAATAAACAATAAAAGGTTATAAAAAGAACAATTAGCTCCTTAGAGTAAAACAAATTTTCTCATTCTTCTTAGGTTCATTTCTATGTGAAAATGTGATCTGCTAAGCTAAGTAAAACACGTCTTACCTCCGTATTAAAACAGAGCCTCAAAGAATCTCAGACAAAACAGGGAGCATGTAATTTGCAACGTATTACACAGCAATAAAAATGTGCTTTTAAATTCTACTATCCAAAATTGTCACCAATTCCACTTCCTTCACAAAGGGTCTGAACCAATGAAGATCCCAGAGGTATGTCTGTAATCTCTGTTAGAAGGTAGAGGAAAATTAAGTATAACTGAAATGAGAATTCAGTGTGTCCTTTTGAGACAGTAACAAATAAGCACTTGGGAGTTTGCTGATGTTCAACAGGGATGTGAATGTGGGTGGAAGGAAGTGGAGAGGGACCAAGGTTGCTAATTTTTTTTTTTTGGCGGTGCCATGCGGCCTACAGAATCTTAGTTCCCCGACCAGGGAGGGACTGAACCCACACCCTCTGCAGTGGAAGCTCGGAGTCTTAACCACTGGACTGCCAGGGAATTCCCTAATTTTTAATAGCATCTTTTGGTTTGGTCTCTTTATGGGCCCAACCTAGCTCTACCATACTTAGTCCCTTCTTTATACATAAAAGCTTTGTGCCTTCTCTAAGCTGTATATTACCTTCTTGTAACCCCTCAGAAGACTGTTTTCAACTGGAAATGGGGGAATACCCTTCACAAAATCATTCTCACTTGTATGTCTTTCCTCCAACTTCTTTTGACCAGTGCAACTTTCAACCCCTAACATTACATCATGCTCTTTGGACACCTGGCTCGGAACACCAGACAAACTCTATTTAAAACACATACTTCTGTCATCATTTAAGTGAATTACTTCTTCTATTAAACAGCAAAGGAACGGTTTATGTTAAAAGCCAAGTACAGGCATGGTGGTAATTTCTCCGAGTGAAATGCAATATCATCAGTACCCACTGAAGATGTACATAAAACGACGAGAATGCCACCAAAAAAAACCACGATTTCTCTGCAAAGTTCATAGTATTGTTCGAAGCTCATCCATCGTATAAAAAAAAAATCGTCTCTGTGAATCTATATCGTTCACATACTTGCTTATCCCTTCCCTTAAGACAAAATAATTCCCAATCCATTTTGGAAAATAAAGCATGCCGGAGAAAGGAAAATCAGTTTGATTTCCAGAACCCTGGTGCTCAAATGAGATAAAGATGGGTCTGTACTGATGTATTCATCCATGTTATTTTTTTCCCTATAATGATATCCAAAGAAATGAAGATGAGTTTAGACACGTGCATTCTGAGTTAACTCTGGGATTTAAACTTTCAAATAATATACAACTGCCTATAGTTGATTCTGGCCTCTTCTCTCTCAACTCTCAAAACCACTCCTGGGATAAGCCAACCTCAATGTACTGCTGATACATTCTCAAGACAGGGTACGTTCAAAATAACTACATCTGCCTTATCAGTGGGCCCCTCGGCTGCATGAACTGTTGGCTTTCTTGCACTAGAGAGAGGAATTAAACCTTCACCAGCTCAGGTGTATAGCCCAGTGCAAGCAGGACAAGTATGCAGCTTCATAGTATGGGATGCTTATCAACCAGAAAATAAAAGCCGTGTTATAAGAATATGCCTGGGACTTCCCTGGTGGCCCAGTGGTTAAGAATCTGCCTGCCAACGCAAGGGACACGGGTTCGATCCCTGGTCCGGGAAGATCCCACATGCCATGGAGCAACTAAGCCAGTGCACCACAACTACTGAGCCTGCACTCTAGAGCCTGTGCTCCGCAACAAGAGAAGCCACCGCAATGAGAAGCCTGTGCACCACAACGAAGAGTAGCCCCCGCTGGCCACAACTAGAGAAAGCCTGTGCATAGCAACGAAGACCCAATAAAGCCAAAAATAAATAAATGAATAAACTTACATTTAAAAAAAAAAAGAATATGCCTGACAGGAAAAGGATAAATATGTCCAGGCTTTATTGCTACATGTATTTTTTAAAGAAATGCCTATTGTACTGTGGAGTAGGTAACATTTCCCAGTATGTTTGGAATCATTCAGTGCAGCACCATATGGTGCGGTAATGTCACTAAACAGCGGGGCACGAATAACACACAATTCATGACACTTTGTACTCTTATTTGTTTAAAAAGTAAAACTGTCCTGAGATGCAGCACTGCCATTTGATGTCCCTCGGAATCAGCACAGGCTGGGTACTAGTGAAATTATTCTTTGTTACATATGAAGCCACTGAAGAAATACAAAAGGAAAGGATATCCTTCTGGAAGGATATCTAAGTTAGCCAATGTGAGAGAAAGGGAGTGGACCAGGCAGAGAGAACTGAGATTCTGTTTACCTGGCACATGAAATAAAGCAAATCATGGGCTCTGGGACTAAACATCTTTTGGCACTCACTGGGGTGGTGAAAGAGACTATTCAACTAAAGGAAAGATGAGTGGGATGGGGGAATTAAAACACTCAGCTTGTCTGACCCATTATGAACTCAGGGGCTTATTCCTTTTCATTTGGAAGTTTCAGCTTCAAATATCAAACAATGGCTATGGTAGAAAAGCCCATCTGCTTCCCTGTAAAAGTATATTAACCCCTAAAAATGTAAAAGATTAACACGGTATCAAAGAGCCAAAAACTAGTGGTGCACCAAATTAAATAATACATGTTATCATGTCATTATCAAATGGTCTGGGAAGGGGGGAGAGTGAAAGAAACAGCAGACTCAGATCAGAGCCTAAGATCAAGGATCCAAAGAGTAGATGACATTATGACACCATGACTCCTCCTAACCCACCCAGTTAGACAACAGTTCATTGTTCCTCCTTGTTTGTTCTGTTCGAAAGGACCATAAGCCCACAAGTCCTAGCTAAGAGGAAGGGTTATAAAACTGTCTTCAAATCTAAACATTTACTTCCTAATGGGACACTGTTCAGAAATACTCACCATAATACACAGTGAGGCAAAAAAAGCTATAAATAAAAAACCCTCAAGGACCTAGAATTATAAAAGGATGTATAAGAAATGCCCAGAGATACAGACTTCAAGAATTATGACCTGGACCAATTTTTCTTTCCAGTATGAGTCTTCTGAAGTGATGACAGGGACTTCTCTGGTGGTTCAGTGGTTAAGAATCCACCTGCCAATGCAGGGGACATGGGTTTGATCCCTGGTCCGGGAAGATCCCACATGCTGCGGAGCAACTAGCCAAATAAATAAGTAAATAAATAAAGAATTGCTTTGCCTGAAGTGACGACAGCTATCAAGACAGCACTCTGTAACTAGATTCAAGTTCCTCTCACCAAACCAGAAATGGATAGACCTTCAATCAGTGTTATTCCCTCTTATAACAGGTGTTTACTAAACAAAGGCTTGATTTTCAAATATAATCTTCAATAAACTCTGCATGTCTTTAACATCTCCTAATTTTTTTTAAAAAGATAATGTCAACCTAACACTTGCCCCTATAGAGAGTATCATCAAATCCAAGGGAAGAAACAGTTTAATAAGTATTGGCCTGGAACACAGCTTTACATTCCTCTCTTCCACATTAATGGGACCAAGGTGTTACAGTCATGATCAAGATGTAACAATCCAATGGAAAGTAACATGAGGTATAAATCAGAACACATCTTAATTGCTACCATTTTCATCTTTACTGTCTAGTACACTTTTGGAAAAAAAATTAAAAATGAACCTTGTATGAAATGTTTTAACAACTACATTATAAGTAACTCCACAGACTTTTTCCTTGGGTTTCTTTAGATGTGAGTGACTAGGCTGTTTTACCACTTACTTAGGTATTTATTTATTCAGATTATCTCCATGAGACAGCAACCATAATTATACTACCACCATAATTTCTAGTCCTGTTAGAAAACTATTGTGGTATTTGGCTCCATACCAACAAACAGAATGGATTGAATGGCCTCAGCATGGCTTTTGTGTATGTTTCATTTTCTTGGCTAAAAGTTACTTTCATTATTTGGTTCCATTTTTTTCAGCAAACAGAAAATAAAGAAGAGGCTGACAGACTGTTTAAAAATATATACAACATTTAAAACAGCACAAATAAAAGGGAACTATAAAAATCTCAGGAAAACTACTGTTTTTTTTTTCCTTCGAAGACAGTTTTAATTTTAAACACTCAATACTCTTATGAAATTTTCTAGACACAATTACATTGAAAAGGCTTCATACATTTAAAAAGAATGTGACAGAACACTTAGTTAAATGTTATATTAAAGATTCATTGTAAATTAAATATTAAAAAGTATTCAACAGAACCAAGTGTGGTTCGAATCCATCTGTTACTATAAACTGTATTTTTTCTTTATCTTAGCATTGCCATATGTCATGACAGAAATCCAAGCTTTTTTTTTGGGGGGGGGAGGGGGTTTGTCTTTCTCTAATTGCTGTAGGTGTAAGGTTAGGTTGTTTATTTGAGATTTTTCTTGTTTCTTTTCTTTTTTTTAAATTAATTAATTAATTTTATTTATTTTTGGCTGTGTTGGGTCTTCATTTCTGTGCGAGGGCTTTCCCTAGTTGTGGCGAGCGGGGGCCACTTTTCATCGCGGTGCGTGGGCCTCTTACTGTCGCGGCCTGTCTTGTTGCGGAGCACAGGCTCCAGACGCGCAGGTTCAGTAGTTGTGGCTCACGGGCCCAGTTGCTCCGCAGCATGTGGGAACCTCCCAGACCAGGGCTCGAACCCACGCCCCCTGCACCAGCAGGCAGACCCTCAACCACTGCGCCACCAGGGAAGCCCCCAAGCTTTTTTTTTTTAATTTTCCATTTGAAAACCCACCTTGGACATGAATGGCCATGGTTAATACACACCATTTATACTGCACTATAGATTATCACAGAGTCATATTTCGCTAGGTCATTTTAGGAAGACCACAGATACAATTTAACAAGAAAAAGTTCTCTCCCTCTGAAGGTGTGTTAGCTTCTTAGAAACTCTGGATTAAAAGTTTATCATTAAATTGGTCTCAAGTCATAAGAAAAATGAAGAAAGGGAAACATACCTGGAATACTCCTAAGAATGGGAAACAAAGAAATAGGAGGGAGACAGATTCAAAATGTAAAGCAAAAAGATAGAAAATTGCCACCCAGAAACTGTGTCCTTATGCCACTGACAATATAATTATTGAACATACAAGGAAAGCATGATAAGCAAGGTCCAATAAAATCTTTGCTAAACAAAAGCTCCAGAGACATAGGTCTGCTCATTATAGTCTACTCTGAGGGAAAATAAAGAAGACAATTATACAGGGAAAAATTGGAATTGTCCATGTACCATCCCACAGCAACCATCATGCCTATTGCCAGGGGAGCTGTTTGCAAACAATGAAAACAAACCAGAAGAGAAAGAAAAGCTCTCCAGGACACACCTACGGATGGACACAGCCAACCAGACAAACTCTCAGGACTACCTGACCAGGCCAAGAGGTGGAAACATTCGAGAAATTAAATTTACACCCTTAATGTGGATAAAGCCTTCTCTGACAGAGGCAAGAAAAATCCGAGGGAACAAGAGTACCTGCCCAACCCCCTTCACAAATATCCCGTATTAGGGTTTTCCACTTAACTATAAAAGTGCTATCACCTGAAGTGTGTATACACTTGAATTCTATTTCAAAGGCCCTAAAGCCTTACTATTTAGGGAATATCATTCTACCCGTTAATTTAGATAAAACTAGCTGACCCTTGAACAATACAGGTTTGAAATGCATGGGTCCAATTATACATGGATTTCTTTTTTCAATAAGTATTGATACATACTATACTACTACACAATCCGTGGTTGGTTGAATCCAAGGATATGGAACAGAGGCAGATACGGAGGAAGCTCGGACACAGGGCTGACTGTGAAGTTATAGATGGATTTTTGACGGCATGAGGGTTGGGGGCCCTAACCCCAGCACTGTCCAAGGGTCAACGGTAATTCACAGTATCGCTCAACTTACCACATCTTCTGTACCCACTCAGTGTTATTTAGCTGCTGAGAACACAAAGATAAAAAGCATGGGAATCCTGAATTACACGCGACTCTTGACGTTGAAGACCTCACCCTCTAGGGAAAGAGACAACGGGAGAGATGGGTCTTGTCATTACTACATGCTAATCGCCAACACTGCTTTTCTGAACTTTATATCCCTACACCATTACATAAAACACGTTTAAAGTAGGACTAAGATATATCTTAAACATATGATCTTTTTATACTATAATATATTATACAGTATATTGTATAATACTGCCTCACTCAGCTCCAGGTGCTGTAACAAAATACCATGGGCCAGGTGGCTTAAACGACAGAAATTTATTTTCTCACAGATCTGGAGACGGGACGTCCGTGTCTATGACCAGGTTACCAGCACAGTCAAGTGCTGGTGAGGGCTCTCTTCCTAGTATGCAGAAGGCCGCCTTCTTGCTGCTTCCTCACATGGCCTTCCCTCAGTATGTACACATGGAGGGAAGGCCATGTCCACATACTGAGGGAAATGACTGTAAATGACTCGTGAACCGCCAATCTTTTTGTTCTGTCTGACACCGCACGCCGCACAACAGAATGATTAACTGCTTTGGCTCATTTGGTCGGACAAGCCTGTGAGAGCAAACTTCAAGGCTTCTGCAGCCCAAAGTACTGCCAGTATAAATTCACACTTCTTGCCTATTTTGTTTTATGGATATCTCTGACTAATGTCGTATTTTTTGCTTTCATTTTTGACTTCAATATTTTTCTATTTGCTCTTTTATACTGTTATAGAATCAGAACTGAAGTATTTTAGAGTTTATAGTTGAGATATGCATATTCATTAGTTCTATTATGTTCCTAGTAATTATGAATGTTTCTCCCCTCTGGGGAAGTGTAGGGGCATATTCCCACACACATGGACCCCCAACATGATTTATTTATAATCAGGTTATCAGCTGGGGAGGGCGAGTTTCCTGCTGTAGTGAAAGTGGAGTGTAACTGAAATACTTCTTTTTTTATGTAAGGAAGAAATGAGAAGTTAGAAAAACAAACAAAAAAAGTATAATGGCAGAAAGGAATTGTGGAATGGCATAAAAGCAGGGGGAGAGAGAGGAAGAGGTAAGAATTCAATAATCATTCTCTCAATAGGTAGGTAGGTGGGTAGATGGATGATTAGTTGACAGACGATAGATATAGATAGATAGACAGATAGTAATAATCACTAATTCTATTTTTTTTTTTTTTGGCTGTGTCATGCAGCATGTGGGATCTTAGTTCCCCAAACAGGGATCCAACCTGTACCCCCTGCATTGAGAGCATGGTGTCTTAAGCACTGGACCACCAGGGAAGTCCCAATAATCACTAATTCTAGAACATGTTCATTTATGGGGAGAAAGAAAAACTACTCCATAATCATTTTGGAAATGCTGTATAATATATCCTCTGCAAGATTCACAGTGAAGAGTAGTATATGACAGGCTCTAAGAAGTTCTACAATAAAAAAATTACTAGTACCATTAAGTCAATAGATCTGCACCCTGTTGTTACTTCTGCTAACTAAATTATAACCACTACAGGCATGTCAAATAGCTCCACATTTCACATTATTTTATTATATCCCACTTGGAGTTGTGCAAAAGAAGACTGCACCAGGCTGATGATCTCTATTATGACATGAGCTAAGAAAATAATTTCCATTAATCTTAGGTGATGAGGCTTTTTATGAAGCTGTCTATCAAGAGATAAAGTAGAATATGTACTATATCTTAAATGATGGTAATCACGCTTTAATAACCCTGTTGTCTTTTATTAACTGTTTTTCAATACATTTCCAATTATATTTATAGCCTCTAAACGACTCAGGGGGAGGAGAACCCAGGTTTTACATTACCTCACATCCTGGATTGCTGGACCACGGATGGATCCGTTCACTTAGTAAATATGTCATGGGTGGTAAATACTGCTCTAGGGGGATATAATCAGAGGTCGATGACAGACTAGCTTTACTATTCAAAGACCTTAGAGGAAGGGTAAATGAACACTTAAGTAAGCAAATCAGTAAGATTTCTAGATGCACAGACACAATAATACATAAAAGAAAAACCTCACCAATTCTGGATGGTCAGGGAAAAATTACCTGAGAAATGACATCTAACTGAGAGCTGAAGACTGAGAAGAATTAGCCAAAATAAGGTTGATTGTGTGTGTACTGGGGGGAGGGAAACAGGTAAAGTGCATGAGCATGAGCCTATAGGGAGGGGGAACATTAGGGAAAATTGGAAGAAGTTCATTAGCATCTCTATCAAAGAAGGGGCAAAGGTAAGAGGAATAAAGAGTGAGAAAAGTATACAGCTGGCCGTCTGTATCCACGGATGAGGAACCCATGGACATGGAGCCTGCAGATACGGAGGGTCTACTGTATAACAACATGCATATCCTTACACACTCCACGGTGTCTGCCTGCTTTAGGGGAAACAAATGCAATTCGTTAATTAAAATGGGATTCAATTCCAAGCATGAGTACGTTTTGGTCAAGCGCCCCAGGAGCCCATATAAGATTCCCCTCTTCTTTCCTCTCTCTCTTCCCCACTCTACCCAAAATCATGACATTTTGGGGGTAGTCAATAAAGTGTGAAATGATACAATTTTTGTTTCAGTGGCTTATTATGGCGAGAGATCTAATTACATTTTGTTATGTTTATATTTTCTTCCCCAAACAACTGAGGATAGTTCTTTCATTGCCTAATTAATACAAACTAGTTTTAGGTTAGGGCATCTGCACAGTTACTTGTTCATTAAACTCTTATTTTTCCCAGTAGGGTACATGAAAAGCATTGCCTAAGCCTAAACCTAGCTGGCGTCTAGAAAGAAAAACAGTTAACACTTACTACTGGGATTCTATTCCCCTCCAGGGATCCCATTCCCCATTTCTCCAGTGCCTGGTACCTGCAGGATTTTTTCCTTCCATCTTTGACCAAGGCAGTTCTCAAACCCTCTATCTCCTCAACTGTGAGTGACTGGTAACTGTGTTACTGTGTCATCGCTTCATCCCTCACATTTGCTTTTTTTTTTTTTTTTTTTTGTATGAAAACTACAAGCTAAAGAGAGAATCCTCCAAGGGGAAGATTTGGGTACAAACAATGGTAGGGAAAGAACTGTGTTGGAGACACAAGTGCTCTAGGGGGTTCCTGCTGGGACCCACTCTTAAGCTATTCCTTATGTAGTTTTTTTTTCAGTTAACAATGTATCTTAGAATTATCTCCAAATCAGTTCATAGAGATCGTCTTCATTTTTGTTACAGTTACACAGCGTTTAATTGTGTGCATGCACAATGTACAACAGTTAATTCTGTCTCTCTCCTCTGTGTACACATGGAGCTTGTTTCCATTATTTTGCAATTACAATCAATGCTGCACACACAAAAAACTATATATACATATATACATACATACATACATAAATGTGCATTTCCTATTGCTGGATATAGAAGAGTGTATAAAAATATCCATGTATCTGCACAACTGTATACAATGAAACACAGGAAGGATATGAGAATATGCAAGGAACTAATGAGTTAAGTTACACCAAAGGAATAATAAGTGGGAACAGAATGGAAAGAAGTGAGTAAATGGGATTGAGGTGCAAGGGATGGGGGAAGGACATTTCTCTGAGCATAACTTTTCATATACTTCTGACTTTAGAACTATGACAATGTTTCATGTATTATGGAACAAATAACTAAAATAAATATGGGAGAATGGTGGACAGACATTAACAAATGAAACTAACTTTATAATAAATGAACAGCATAACCACACTTAAGCATAACCTAAGCAACCTGGGAGTTAATATATTGACTATATAATCCAAGGCTCAAGACAAAAAGAATTGCACAAAAAGCTACTACGGAAAACAGTATGGAGATTCCTTAAAAAACTAACAATAGAGTTGCCATATTATCCAGCAATCCCTACTCCTGGGCGTATACCCAGATGAAACTATAACTCAAAAAGATACATGCACTGCAATGTTCATAGCAGCACTATTTACAATTGCCTAGACATGGAAACAACCTAAACGTCCAATGATGGATGAATGGATAAAGAAGATGCTGTATATTATACAATGGAATAGTACTCAGCCATTAAAAAAAATGACATAATGCCATTTGTAGCAACATGGATAGACCTAGAGATTATCATACTAAGTGAAGTAAGTCAGAAGGCGAAAGACAAATACCATATGATATCACTTATATGTGGAATCTAAAATACGACGCAAATGAACATACCTATGAAACAAAAACAGATCCACAGATATAGAGAACAGAGTTGTGGTTACCAAGGGAGAGGAGGGGTGGGAAGGGGTGAATTGGGAGTTTGGGGATAGCAGATGCAAACTATTATATACAGAATGGATAAACAACAAGGTCCTACTGTACAGTACAGGGAACTATAATCAATATCCTGTGATAAACCATAATGGAAAAGAATATTAAAGAGAATATATATGTATAACTGAGTCACTTTGCTGTACAGCAGAAAGTAAACACAACATTGTAAATGAACTGTACTTCACTAAATTTTTTTTTTTTGGCCACGTCGCATGGCTTGTGGGACCTCAGTCCCCCAACCAGGGATTGAACCCATGACCTTGGCAGTGAAAGTGCCGAGTCCTAACCACTGGACCACCAGGGAATTTCCAATAATTTTTTTTTTTAAAGCCAAAGAATTGCACAAAAATAATAGGTTTGTTTTCACAGGGGGTATAGGTTAGCAATTTCAAACGTACCTTGTGTTATTCTAGGATTGAACAAATAATTAAATATATCATGGATAATGAGAGCCAGCTTTCTCACTGGAAAAGAAGATTGTTACAAAATAAGGAATAGGGAAAGTTTGAATTCTGTTATGTTGGATTGATATTAGAGGCATTGGTATACTCTCAGACTTTAATATACATACTGATATAGACACACAGATACATAGACACAAATGTGTGTGTGTGTGTGTGTACACTTTGTGCATACATTGTCTTGCTCTATTCACTGAGAGGGCTTGGAGCTAATGGCCCTCCAGGACAATACAATGCCTAACTCTTCTGATCACGGTTTCTGAAGATAATTCTTTAATAAAAGCAACAAGAACTCCGTGATAAAATGTCCTGATTCCAGGACTGGGGCAAGCAAAGCACAAGATGAGCCAGGAACATCTTGGGGTGCCATAATATAAGAAAGCACTTAAAGAAATGACAGGGACATTCAAAACGATACACAACTAACTTCAGGGGCCTCCCAGAAGCCAAACTTGGGATAGTTTTGAAAACCAACATAAATCATGACAGCAATGGAACTTAGCCCAAAGTATAAAATAAGAATCCATGAGCTCATATTAATATAAACAAACAAACAAATAAGGAATAAGGGAAAAGCAAATCTTTACTGTAAAATTTTAACCGATAAATGTAGATGGAATAATAGAACTAAAAAGTCACCATATGGCACACAACAGATTATTAACTGGTTAAGGAAAGAATCATTAATGAACACTAAAACTGATGGGCAGAAGTATGAGTATATAGTCTCAAAGTATGATAATTACAAAGGTAAAAATAGTAACATTTAAATTACAGATGGAAGAAGAATAACCTTAAAGGGGAAAAATGTGGCAGACAGCATGCTAATAACCAAATGACCCATGTTAGCATCACCAGTAATGGGAAAAACAGATATAACATGCCTCCTGACATAACGCACAGAGAAGGTCACAATATCATCTCTGTGTTGCTCTTAAAAAAGGTACAGAGGAGGAGCTTCAAGATGGTGGAAGAGTAAGACATGGAGATCACCTTCCTCCCCACAAATACATCAGAAATACATCTACACGTGGAACAGCTCCTACAGAACACCCACTGAACGCTGGCAGAACACCTCAGACCTCCCAAAAGGCAAGAAGCTCCCCACATACCTGGGTAGGGCAAAAGAAAAAAGAAATAACAGAGACAAAAGAATAGGGACGGGACCCGCACCAGTGGGAGGGAGCCGTGAAGGAGGAAAGGTTTCCACACACTAGGAGCCCCTTCGCGGGTGGAGACTGCGGGTGGCAGAGGGGGGAAGCTTCGGAGCCACGGAGGAGAGCGCAGCCACAGGGGTGCGGAGGGCAAAGCGGAGAGATTCCCGCACGGAGGATCGGCGCCGAGCAGCACTCACCAGCCCGAGAGGCTTGTCTGCTCACCCGCCGGGGTGGGTGGGGCTGGGAGCTGAGGCTCGGGCTTCACTTGGATCGCAGGGAGAGGACTGGGGTTGGCGGCGTGAACACAGCCTGAAGGGGCTAGTGCACCACAGCGAGCCAGGAGGGAGTCCGGAAAAGGTCTGGAGCTGCCGAACAGGCAAGAGACTTTTTCTTGCCTCTCTGTCTCCTGGTGCGCGAGGAGAAGGGATTCAGAGCGCCGCCTAAACGAGCTCCAGAGACGGGCGCGAGCCGCGGCTATTAGGGCGGACCCCAGAGATGGGCATGAGACGCTAAGGCTGCTGCTGCCGCCACCAAGAAGCCTGTGTGCGAGCACAGGTCACTCTCCACACCTCCCCTCCCAGGAGCCGGTGCAGGCCGCCACTGCCAGGGTCCCATGAACTGGGGACAACTTCCCCGGGAGAACGCACGGCGCGCCTCGGGCTGGTGCAACGTTACGCCGGCCTCTGCCGCCACAGGCTCGCCCCGCATCCGTACCGCTCCCTCCCCCCGGCCTGAGTGAGCCAGAGCCCCGGAATCAGCTGCTCCTTCAACCCCGTCCTGGCTGAGTGAAGAACAGACGCCCTCAGGCAACCTACACGCAGAGGCGGGTCCAAATCCAAAGCTGAACCCCGGGAGCTGTGCGAACAAAGAAGAGAAAGGGAGATCTCTCCCAGCAGCCTCAGGAGCGGCGGATTAAAGCTCCACAAACAACTTGATGTACCTGCATCTGTGGAATACCTGAATAGACAACGAATCATCCCAAATTCAGGAGGGGGACTTTGGGAGCAATTATATTTTTCCCTTTTTCTCTTTTTTGCAAGTGTGTATGTGTATGCTCCTGTGATTTTGCCTGTATAGCTTTGCTTTTACCATTTGTCCTAGGGTTCTGTCTGTCCGTTTTTGTTTTTTTTTTTAGTATACATTTTAGCGCTTGTTATCATTGGTGGATTTGTTTTATGTTTGGGTGCTCTCTTCTTTCTTTTTTATTTTTTAATTACTTAAAAATTTTTTTAATAAATTATTTTTTATTTTAATAACTTTCTTTTATTTATTTTATCTTTTTTCTTTCTTTCTTTCTCTTTCTCTCTCTCTCTCCATCCCACCCTCCCTCTCTCTCTTTCTTTCTTTTTTTCTCCCGTTTATTCTGAGCTGTGTGGATGACAGGCTCTTGGTGCTCCAGCCAGGCGTCAGGGCTGTGCCTCTGAGGTGGGAAAGCCAACTTCAGGACACTGGTCAACAAGAGACCTCCCAGCTCCATGTAATATCAAATGGTGAAAATCCCCCAGACATCTCCATCACAACACCAATTCCCAGCTCCACTCAACGACCAGCAAGCTGCAGTGCAGGACACCCCATGCTAAACAACTAGCAAGACAGGAACACAACCCCATCAATTAGCAGAGAGGCTGCCTAAAATCATAATAAGGCCACAGACGCCCCAAAACACACCACCAGATGTAGACCTCCCCACCAGAAAGGCAAGATCCAACTTCATCCACCAGAACACAGGCACTAGAGTCCCCTCCACCAGGAAGCCTACACAACCCACTGAACCAACCTTAGCCACTGGGGGCAGACACCAAGAACAACAGGAACTACGAACATGTAGCCTGCGAAAAGGAGACCCCAAACACAGTAAGTTAAGCAAAATGAGAAGACAGAGAAACACACAGCAGATGAAGGAGCAAGGAAAAAACTCACCAGACCTATAAAATGAAGAGGAAATAGGCAGTCGACCTGAAAAAGAATTCAGAATAATGATAGTAAAGATGATCCAAAATCTTGGAAACAGAGTGGAGAAAACACAAGAAACGTTTAACAAGGACCTAGAAGAACTAAAGAGCACACAAACAGTGATGAACAACACAATAAATGAAATTAAAAATTCTGTAGAAGGAATCAATAGCAGAATAACTGAGGTAGAAGAATGGATAAGTCACCTGGAAGATAAAATAGTGGAAATAATTACTGCAGAGCAGAATAAAGAAAAAAGAATGAAAAGAATTGAGGACAGTCTCAGAGAAATCTGGGACAACATTAAACGCAACAACATTCGAATTATAGGGGTCCCAGAAGAAGAAGAGAAAAAGAAAGGGACTGAGAAAATATTTGAAGAGATTATAGTTGAAAACTTCCCTAATATGGGAAAGGAAATAGTTAATCAAGTCCAGGAAGCACAGAGAGTCCCATACAGGATAAATCCAAGGAGAAACATGCCAAGACACATATTAGTCAAACTATCAAAAAATTAAATACAAAGAAAACATATTAAAAGCAGCAACGGAAAAACAACAAATAACATACAAGGGAATCCCCATAAGGTTAACGGTGTTTCTTTCAGCAGAAACTCTGCAAGCCAGAATGGAGTGGTAGGACATGTTTAAAGTGATGAAAGGGAAAAATCTACAACCAAGATTACTGTACCCAGCAAGGATCTCATTCAGATTCAACGGAGAAATTAAAACCTTTACAGACAAGCAAAAAAAAGCTTGAAAAGCTAAGAGAATTCAGCACCACCAAACCAGCTTTACAACAAATGCTAAAGGAACTTCCCTAGGCAGGAAATACAAGAGAAGGAAAAGACCTATAATAACAAACCCAAAACAATTAAGAAAATGGTATTAGGAACATACATATCAATAACTACCTTAAATATAAATGGATTAAATGCTCCAACCAAAAGACATAGACTTTCTGAATGGATACAAAAACAAGACCCATATATATGCTGTCTACAAGAGACCCACTTCAGACCTAGGGACACATACAGACTGAAAGTGAGGGGATGGAAAAAGATATTCCATGCAAATGGAAATCAAAAGAAAGCTGGAGTAGCAATTCTCATACCAGACAAAATAGACTTTAAAATAAAGACTATTACAAGAGACAAAGAAGGAAACTACATAATGATCAAGGGATCAATCCAAGAAGAAGATATAACAATTGTAAATATTTATGCACCAAGCACAGGAGCACCTCAATACATAAGGCAAATGCTAACAGCCATAAAAGGGGAAATTGACAGTAACACAAGCATCGTAGGGGACTTCAACACCCCACTTTCACCAATGGACTGATCATCCAAAATGAAAATAAATAAGGAAACACAAGCTTTAAATGATACATTAAAGAAGATGGACTTAATTGATATTTATAGGACATTCCACCCAAAAACAACAGAATACACATTTTTCTCAAGTGCTCATGGAACATTCTCCAGGATAGATCATATCTTGGGTCACAAATCAAGCCTTGGTAAATTTAAGAAACTTGAAATCGTATCAAGTATCTTTTCCGACCACAACGCTATGAGACTAGATATCAATTACAGGAAAAGATCTGTAAAAAATACAAACACATGAAGGCTACACAATACATTACTTAATAACGAAGTGATTACTGAAGAAATCAAAGGGGAAATCAAAAAATACCTAGAAACAAATGACAATGGAGATACGACGACCCAAAACCTATGGGACGCAGCAAAAGCAGTGCTAAGAGGGAAGTTTATAGCAATACAAGCCTACATCAAGAAACAGGAAACATCTCCAATAAACAACCTAACCTTGCACCTAAAGCAATTAGAGAAAGAAGAACAAAAAAACCCCAAAGCTAGCAGAAGGAAAGAAATCATAAAGATCAGATCAGAAATAAATGAAAAAGAAATGAAGGAGACAATAGCAAATATCAATAAAACTAAAAGCTGATTCTTTGAGAAGATAAACAAAATTGATAAACCATTAGCCAGACTCATCAAGAAAAAAAGGGAGAAGACTCAAATCAATAGAATTAGAAATGAAAAAGGAGAAGTAATAACTGACACTGCAGAAATACAAAGGATCATGAGAGATTACTACAAGCAAGTATATGCCAATAAAATGGACAACCTGGAAGAAATGGACAAATTCTTAGAAATGCACAACCTTCTGAAACTGAACCAGGAAGAAATAGAAAATATGAACAGACCAATCACAAGAACTGAAACTGAAACTGTGATTAAAAATCTTCCAACAAACAAAAGTCCAGGAACAGATGGCTTCACAGTTGAATTCTATCAAACATTTAGAGAAGAGCTTACACCTATCCTTCTCAAACTCTTCCAAAATTTAGCAGAGGGAGGAACACTCCCAAACTCATTCTACGAGGCCACCATCACCCTGATACCAAAACCAGAGAAAGATGCCACAAAAAAAGAGAACTATAGGTCAATATCACTAATGAACATAGATGCAAAAATCCTCAACAAAATACTAGCAAACAGAAACCAGCAGCACATTAAAAGGATCATACACCATGATCAAGTGGGGTTTATCCCAGGAATGCAGGGATTCTCCAATATACGCAAATCAATCAATGTGATACACCATATTAACAAACTGAAGGAGAAAAACCATATGATCATCTCAATAGATGCAGAGAAAGCTTCTGACAAAATTCAACACCCATTTATGATAAAAACCCTCCAGAAAGTAGGCATAGAGGGAACTTACCTCAACATAATAAAGGCCATATATGACAAACCCAAAGCCAACATCGTCCTCAATGGTGAAAAACTGAAACCATTTCCACTAAGATCAGGAACAAGACAAGGTTGCCCACTCTCACCACTGTTATTCAACATAGTTTTAGAAGTTTTAGCCACAGCAATCAGAGAAGAAAAAGAAATAAAAGGAATCCAAATCGGAAAGAAGAAGTAAAGCTGTCACTGTTTGCAGATGACATGATACTATACACAGAGAATCCTAAAGATGCTACCAGAAAACTACTAGAGCTAATCAATGAATCTGGCAAAGTAGCAGGATTCAAAATTAATGCACAGAAATCTCTTGCATTCCTATACACTAATGATGAAAAATCTGAAAGTGAAATTAAGAAAACACTCCCATTTACCATTGCAACAAAAAGAATTAAATATCTAGGAATATACCTACCTAAGGAGACAAAAGACCTGTAGGCAGAAAATTATAAGACACTGATGAAAGAAATTAAAGATGATACAAATAGATGGAGAGATATACCATGTTCTTGGATTGGAAGAATTAACATTGTGAAAATGACTATACTACCCAAAGCAATCTACAGATTCAATGCAATCCCTATCAAACTACCAGTCGCATTTTTCACAGAACTATAACAAAAAATTTCACAATTTGTATGGAAACACAAAAGACCCCGAATAGCCAAAGCAATCTTGAGAAAGAAAAATGGATCTGGAGGAATCAGGCTCCATGACTTCAGACTATACTGCAAAGCTACAGTAATCAAGACAGTATGGTACTGGCACAAAAACAGAAATATAGATCAATGGAACAGGATAGAAAGCCCATAGATAAACTCACACATATATGGTCACCTTATCTTTAATAAAGTAGCCAAGAATATACAGTAGAGAAAAGACAGCCTCTTCAATAAGTGGTGCTGGGAAAACTGGACAGCTACATGTAAAAGAATGAAATTAGAACACTCCCTAACACCATACACAAAAATAAACTCAAAATGGATTAAAGACCTAAATGTAAGGCCAGACACTATCAAACTCTCAGAGGAAAACATAGGCAGAAGACTCTATGACGTAAATCACAGCAAGATTCTTTTTGACCCACCTCCTAGAGAAATGGAAATAAAAACAAAAATAAACAAATGGGACCTAATGAAACTTCAAAGCTTTTGCACAGCAAAGGAAACCATAAACAAGACAAAAAGACAACCCTCAGAATGGGAGAAAATATTTGCAAATGAAGCAACAGACAAAGGATTAATCTCCAAAATTTACAAGTAGCTCATGCAGCTCAATATCGAAAAAACAAACAACCCAATTCAAAAATGGGCAGGAGACCTAAACAGACATTTCTCCAAAGAAGATACACAGATTGCCAACAAACACATGAAAGAATGCTCAACATCATTAATCATTAGAGAAATACAAATCAATACTACAATGAGATATCATCTCACACCGGTCAGAATGGCCATCAGCAAAAACTCTACAAACAATAAATGCCGGAGAGGGTGTGGAGAAAAGGGAACCCTCTTGCACTGTTGGTGGGAATGTAAATTGATGCAGCCACTATGGAGAACAGTATGGAGGTTCCTTAAAAAACTAAAAATAGAACTACCATATGACCCAGCAATCCCAGTACTGGGCATATACCCTGAGAAAACCAGAATTCAGAGAGTCATGTACCACAGTGTTCATTGAAGCTCTATTTTACAATAGCCAGGACATGGAAGCAACCTAATTGTCCATTAACAGATGAATGGATAAAGAAGATGTGGCACATATATACAATGGAATATTACTCAGCCATAAAAAGAAACGAAACTGAGTTATTTGTAGTGAGGTGGATGGACCTAGAGTCTGTCATACAGAGTGAAGTAAGCCAGAAAGAGAAAAACAAATACCGTATGCTAACAAATATATATGGAACCTAAAAAAAAAATGGTCATGAAGAACCTAGGGGCAAGATGGGAATAAAGACGCAGACCTACTAGAGAATGGACTTGAGGATACAGGGAGGGGGAAGGGTAAGCTGGGACAAAGTGAGAGAGTGGCATGGACATATATACACTACCAAATGTAAAATAGATAGCTAGTGGGAAGCAGCCGCATAGCACAGGGAGATCAGCTAGGTGCTTTGTGACCACCTCGAGAGGTGAGATAGGGAGGGTGGAAGGGAGGGAGATGCAAGTGGGAAGCGATATGGGAATATATGTATATGCATAACTGATTCACTTTGTTATAAAGCAGAAACTAACACACCATTGTAAAGCAATTATACTCCAATAAAGATGTTAAAAAAAAAAAAAAGGTACAATCTGGAAATTCCCTGGTGATTCAGTGGTTAGGACTCCGAGCTCCCACTGCAGGGGGCCCGGGTTTAGTCCCTGGTTGGGGAACTAAGATCCTTCAAGCCGAGAGGCACAGCCGAAAAAAAAAGAAAAGTACAATCCGAATATGACCATGAAGAAATACCACAAAAGCCCAAATTGACATCTAAACTACAAAATTACTGGCCAATATGCTAGTTTTGAGATCACTAAATATAAAAACAGATTGAGAAACTCTTCCAAATTAAGGAGACCAAGAGATACAATAATTAGATGCAACACCTGATCTGGGATTGGACTCTGGACCACAGAAAGGTCATTCGTGAGAAAACTGTCAAATTTTTGGGAAAGGTTAGGATTAAACCTTTTGAAACATGTTCATTACCATTCATTTAAGTATCGTCTACAGCTGCTCTTGCCCAGTGGCAGAGATGAGTAGTAGCTGCAGAGACCTTATAGCCAACAAAGCCAAAAATATTTATTCTTTGGCCCCTTATTGAAAAAATATGCTAAACTCTGGATTAGAAAATAATATTGGATCTATAAAATAAACAAGGACGTACTGTATAGCACAGGGAACCATATTCAACATCTTGTAATAATCTATAATGGAAAAGTATCTGAAAAAGACTAGATATTTATACATATATGTATAACCAAATCATTTTGCTGTATACCTGAAACTAGCACAACATTGTAAATTAACTATACTTCAATAAAAACATGGTTAAAGTAAATAAATACATTTTTTTAAAAAGAAGAAAATAATATTGGATCAAGGCTAATTTCATGATTTTGATAATTGCACTGTTTTTCTTTAAAATGTTAGTTTGAGGAATCTGAGAGAAGGATTTACAGGAAACCTGTTTTTGCCACTGTCTTGTGAGTCTGAAAATGTTTCAAAATGAAAAATTCAAAAATAAATGTATACCTTAGAGCTTAGTTATTTCCACTGTCAGAGTGGTCCAGTCATTTATAAGATGGATTCTTCCCTGGCTTCATCCATTGAAGTTTGGCCCTTCATTGCCTCTGGTGGCTACTCTCAGAGAGGACTAAATATGGAAATGCAAAATCCATGCACTTAGCCAGAAAATGCTCTTTTCCAGAAGGCACTTTATGGTTGCCATTTATTCTGTGTCAGTTTCTGGGCTAAGTGCTTAACACCTATTTTCTTGTAAAGAAGTGTATTTGCAAAAAGGAAAATCCATTTACTTGGAGATCTCTAATTCCATTTAAAAAAACCGTTTTAGTAGATAGTAAAGTAAGCAAACAAGGACTACAGAGGACCAACCACAGATAGCGACTCAGCGCTCAACTGCAACTTGTAAAAGGGTTATTTTTAGTGAAATTCCTCCATGCCCAGCAACCCAAACATATTAATGGAGGTTTTCTGTCTCTACTTTATTATGAATATTGCTTGAATAAAGGGACTGATATCATGGCTGGTGATAAAGGTTAATACCATAATCCAGGGGTCCCCAACCCACCGGTCCGTGGCTTGTTAGGAACCGGGCCACACAGCGGGAGGGGAGCAGCGGGCAAGTGAGCGAAGCTTCATCTGCCACTCCCCATCGCTCACATTACTGCCTGAACCACCCCCCTCCCCCCCACCCCCACCCCCCTGCCATCCACGTCCATCTGTCCATGGAAAAACTGTCTTCTACAAAACCAGTCCCTGATGCCAAAAAGGTTGGGGACTGCTGCCATAATCCATCAAATCTTAGATATCATTGATTGCAAGATGCACCAGTATTTTATTTTCCCCTAAAAGAAAACGTTTTGCCCATTTTAATTGGAAAATGTCATCAATTATAAACACTTCAAATTCAAATTCAGAGAGATTAAAATGTATGCCTTTGAATGAAATACAATATATAACATGTACTCAGTATATGGTCAGCAACACTTTTTTTTTTTTTGCTTCTGTTTTAATTGAAGTATAGTTAATTTACAATGTTGTGCTAGTTTCAAGTGTACAGCAAAGTGATTCAGTTATACATATATATTCTTTTTCAGATTTTTTCCATTGTAGGTTATTACAAGATATTGAGTATAGTTCCCTGTGCTATATAGGAGGCCCCTGATGTTTACCTATTTTATATACAGTAGTGTGCATATGTTAATCCCAAACTCCTAATTTATCCCCTGCCCCGACCTGCTATATCCCCTTTGGTAACCATAAATTTGTGTAGTGTCTCTGAGTCTCTTTCTGTTTTGGAAATAAGTTCACTTGTATCATGTTTTTAGATTCCACATATAAGTGACATCATACAATATCTGTCCTTCTCTGTCTGACTTACTTCACTTCATATGATAATCTCATATATTTTTGGAAGTACCTTTTACTAATTTGGATTGTTCTATGTGGAATGATATCCCAGGTCTGACTTAACCAAGAAAAATAATGACTAAAATAGATGGCCAGTTAAAACTGTTACTAAGACTCATATTAATGGGAATGCTGGTCAAGATTGGAAAATTTCAGCTCTGTCAAAGGAAAGAAGCTTGCACAAGTGATTCTGAGAACCCAAATGACCTCCAGCACAGGTGCTGTAAGGCCGCAAGCTACTGACCTTCTCCCACGTCTCTGCATTTCTATGCGTGCTCTGCTCCTGGTATCAAGGACAGTCAATATCTCACCTGAAAGAAATCAGCCCATTACGCTGCTTTCTTAACATTCAGAGTTGGCATCTTGAAGACATTGGAATAAGTGGCTAATTCCTTGCGACTTCTGTCCTGAATGTTTGTTGTTCCTTAGAGGTTACACAGTCTGATAACATAAGGTCCAATTGCCCTATTTATTGCCTTAATTGCTTACTGTCTACGTTAAAATCAAGGGTGGCCATGAGATTTCATATTTTCAAGTCTAGCTACTTTGGACCACAAAGGAGATAGAAGCAGTGAGAGGTGAGAGAACATGTGCATAAGAAAAGGAAGTGAGAAAAAGATACAAATGAACTTATTTACAAAACAGAAATTGACCCACAGACATAGAAAAGAAACTTATGGTTACCAAAGGGGAAGGGGGTAGGGATAAATTGGGAGATTGGGATTGAAATATACTCACTAGTATATATAAAACAGATAACCAACAAGGACCTACTGTAGAGAGAATATATATACACACACGCACACGTAACCGAATCACTCTGCTGTACGCCCTGAAACTAACACAAAACTGTAAATCAATTAAACTTCAATAAAACAATTAAAAACAATAAAAAAAGAAAAGGAAGTGAGGGAGACTCAAGCAGAGCCCAGACCAGAACCCAGGTCTTCTAACTCCTGGTCCAATACTCTTTCCATTTCATCATGTAGAGGACTGAAGCTTGTTTAATATTTGCAACTACCCTGAAACTCCTCCACTGTCCACATACCATTATCACAATCCTGGCAAACATGTTAGTCTTCAGATATTTGGGCATCCATTAAATTTATTTTCTTTTTGAAAAAAAAGAGTCCAAATGTGCTTCTGATGTTCGAGAGTATATATATTTTAAAATATTTTTAAAGTAACTTGTATAAAAATAAAGCTGTCTGAAGCAACAGCAATTCGGCAACAGTATCCCAATCACAAGTCTCCCATCTGGGGAGACCAACCAGAACACAGTAGGAGTTTTAAACTACTGTCAGTACCTATAGTTGGAGCTTTTTAAAAACTCTACTGTCAATTTTATATCAGTGCTTGGAATATATATTCATATGAACATAGCCACAGTTTATACCTACCACCATGCCCACAAAGTCTTCCTTACCCCTGAAATATGTACTCAGAGAGCAGGAATTAATAGATTGAATTCAGAAATGCACATACTTGACTTCTAACAGACCTGCAGTTAAGATTCAGATACATGGAACAGATAGGACAATTTCCTTTCTGAGTAATGACCGGTAACCTATCGACAGTGCACTAAACAAGACAGATTACAGAATCCTCCAACACACTCAGCATTTCAGAGAAAACACCAAGAAGCACATCAAGCCAATCAGCAGTTCAGCAAAGCCCAAGATCAGAGACCACATCTTCCCTAACTCTGATTTAATGAAGTTCACAAAAGCTGCTTGAAAGGAAGATGCATTCGACAAAATTTAGGGTACAGAGATCCTCTAATTAAAGCACTTCCTACAGAAGAGAAAGCTTCTGGTGTGAATTACAGGAATTCAACATGTTACTCCTGTTTGGAAGGGATATATACATTTACAGGTCAGAGGAAACAGGAAACAACGTTGATGTAGGGACCTGACGAGATAAGCTTGGGACCTGACGAGATACGCTTAGCCACTGACCCGGGCTTGAAAAACGGGCAGCAGATAGAACCTTCAAGGACAGGGCAAGAATCTGGGAATGGTGCAGGGACATGGAAACAAAGAAAAAAAAACACTAGAACAAATCGGATTTCTAGTGCAGTATTATTTGAGTTTGCATACGAACCAGAATAATTTCAACTAATTCAGAAAAAAAAAAAAATGGAAAGTGATCAGAGAGTCAGCTAATGTACAGAAACTCTCCATTAACCCTCACTTCCAAGCTTTTATGATATAATGATAATTGGTATTCGTAATTTTAGAACCCATACTATTCTCTGAATCATCACAGAAGATCATCAGAAGCACATCCACTTAATGAGTGTAATGTAGGGCATACTTTGAATAAGCTAATGAACTCAATGCTGAGGGACCAGAAAATATAAGGGTCATAATGTAGGAATTAAAAGAGAGACCTAGTGATATTGTACTGTATTTTTTTAAACCTTATGATCCATGTATGGTATAAATGGTAACTTCATTAATCAGGATATTCAATTCACCAGAACAACTCATATCAAAGAATAGAGTTTACAGATGACTGCCACCTGACCTACAAGGACTTCAATAATGTTGTAAAGGTCCATCAATAAAGATACATGCAATGGGATGTGTATTCTAAAGGAGTAACGAAGGATTCTCCTCATTCCATGAGTTGGCAAAAATATGGAAGTTGGTAGCTATGTAGAGAATTTCTGTTTTGAGAGCACTGATAGCCCAAGTGCATGAAGAAAAAAACAAACAAACCTCCCCCCAAAAGGGTCCCAGACATGTTCAGACCGTGTAAAAGCAAGGATGTAAAACCAAAGAAAAATATGTGCATTCAAAAAGAAATACAGTTTCTGCTTAAAGAGACTTATAATCCCTAAGTCCATTTTCAACTGTATCTTACATATTCATAAGAAATCATGATTTAATATAGGTTAGTTTTTGACTGATTCCTATAAAAATCCAGTTTCCACTTAACCCAATAAAGGCTTAAGGTATTACCAGCGCCACAGAAATACCAAAAGATACATGTACTGCCAGCTCCTAAAATTTTATTCTATAAAAAGGAAAGCAAGAATGACTGTCACTGGACATAACTGTGTGTATCACAAACTTAAGAATGTTTCATAAGAAAATGATAGTAGAAATGGAATGATTCAGGGTTAAAACACTTCTTGAAGAAGAGATGGATATTGAATTCTGACTTAAATACATAACATAGCAGGTATAGAACAGAAAAAAAAATGTTCTAAAATATCTGGATGGTAAGCAAAGATCTGGGTCCAGAGAAAAATTTCCCAGTGCTTAAATCTGACATAAATATGAAAAGGTGTTGTTACAAATTACAGTAACATCCCATTCATCTGGAAGTCAGTCATATGAAAATTTCAATCATGTAGATTAAAACATGGATGGATGGATGGATGGATGGAAGGAAGGAAGGAAGGAAAGAAGGGAGGGAGGGAAGGAAGAATAAAAGAGAGAGGGAGAGGGAGGGAGGGAGAGAGGGAAAAGGAAAGGAAAGGAAAGGAAAGGAAGGGGGGCAGAGAGAGAGAGAGAGAAGAAAGAGAAGCAGAGGGGAGAGAGGAGGGGAGGGAAAAAACAGCTAGCTAGCTAGCTTCTGGTCTGCAAAAATCATGTTGTCAAGATAATGAGCTAAATTGCTTTCCTCAAAGATCCACAGCCTATCTGCCATCAGATGTACTTATTCGCACAACTGATCTTTACGTGGGGCTCAGGATGCACCAGGCACTGTTCTAGGCATCGGCAATAACACTCAAAAAATTCAGTCTCTATCCCCCCAAGCTCCCAGACTAAGAGAAGATATAGATCAGCAAGTGAGCAAAGCGAATATAGTAACATGGAATGATATCTATTGTGGGGAAAAAAGGGGGCAGAAAAGGAGCACACAGAAGTGGAATTATCCCAGCTTTGGTGGATCAGGTAAGGCCTTTGGAAGAACTGTCCTTAACTCTGGGACTCAGGAAATTGTAGAGGGGACAGAGAGAAAAAGGGAAGGGGAGAGGGATGCGAGCAGAACATCGTCATGGGGAAAGGCTTGCCGTTAAGGATAAGCAGAGCATACTAGAGGGCCAAAAGGAGCCCCTGTAGTTGGAACGTCAGGTGAGAAGGGGAACTCGGCCACAATGAGGCCCGAGGAAAGCAGGGGACAATCACTCAGAGGCTTGTAAGTTATGTGACTTTGCTGTTGCGGCAACAGAGCCATTACAGAAATCCAAGCAGAGAGATCACCTCGTGAGACTTACACATCCAGATGCTCACCTCGGCTGCAACGAGAAGGAAAGAATAGAAGGGAGGCAAGACCGGTATCGGGGAAATCGATTGGGAGACTTTGGATGAACTAGGTAAGATATAAAGGTAGCCAAAATACAGGTAGGGCAGAGTAAAAGGGAAAGGGACAAAAGGGTGGGTTAGGATCATAGGAGGTTAAAGAAAGAATAATTGTCTATCACCATTCATTTCCATAGCTAATACAGCCAGCACTGACCATGTTCTTAAGAGCTGCATGGTGCTGGGGAAACAGACACCAATAAGATACAAAGCATACCCATACATTGGTTAAATAACCAGATTTTTTAAAAAATAAATTTATTTATTTTATTATTTATTTTTATTTTGGGCTGTGTTGGGTCTTCGTTGCTGTGCGCGGGCTTTCTCTGGTTACGGCGAGCGGGGGCTACTCTTCGTTGAGGTGGGCAGGCTTCTCATTGCGGTGGCTTTTCTTGTTGGGAGCACGGGCTCTAGGCATGTGGACTTCAGTAGTTGTGGCATGTGGGCTCACTAGTTGTGGCTTGCGGGCTCTAGAGCGCAGGCCCAGTAGTTGTGGCGCACGGGCTTAGTTACTCCGCAGCATGTGGGATCTTCCTGGGCCAGGGCTCGAACCCGTGTCCCCTGCACTGGCAGGCAGATTCTTAACCACTGCGCCACCAGGGAAGCCCCAACAAGATTGTTAAGGAATTGGAAACAAGCCTCCTGGTCCTGTTGATGGGGGCACTGCATTACAAGGTTCTCAGGGGCTACTTCAATCTGCTTACCATATCAAGATGGAAGGCGAAGAAAGCTGTTTTTAAAAGGCTTTTTATCAGGAAAGAAGAATCAGAGCTTTGGGACTGAGGGTCAGGTTACAGGCTGCTGGGATGAAGAAGAAGAACAGAGGCTGACTCAATGTTCAGAGTCCCCATCTGGGCAGGTATTTCCTAACAAGATAAAGAAAGTTAAATTGCTTTGACTTGGCCCAGAAGCTCAGGTTAAGGAGGAAGGAAGGCACACTTTGGGGTTTGAGCTGAATGATCTCATTCAATAAGTTTCCAACAGAGTCCTCAGGATCTTGTCCAGGTTTTTCAAAAATAAGGAATTGACCTCAAATTCTTTGACGCACCTCCTCTCTAGAGCTTGGGTCCATGTTCCCTCCCCTTGAATCTGAGTAGACTCCGTGACCTCATTGGCTAACAGAATTTAGCAGAAGTGACTCAATGCCTGTTTCCAGTCCAGCCCTAAAGAGACAGGCAGCTCTCAGTTCTGTCTCTTGGAAACCAGCTGCCATAGAAGAGGAGTGACTTTCCTGATACCGCCGTACTGTGGGAATCACAAGCCACAAAGAAAGGCCCTAGACAACATGCTGTGTGGGGAGAGAAGCCGCAAAGAATTGAGATGCCACACATTTGAGTTAGGAAACCATCTTAGCAATGGATCTTCCAGCCCCAGCTCTGGATCCAAACCAAACTACACAGGCCAGCTCTCCCTAACATCCTTACCCAGAAAATCATGAGCTACATAAAATGATTTAGCTTCGAGGTAGTTCGTTATGCAGTAAAGGATAATTGGGAGGAAATTATAAGTGAACTAAGAAAACAAAACCACCATTTTAGGATCCTAAGTAAAAAACTGCCTCTATGGTCTCAAGAGAACCTCTCCTTCACCTTGGTGAAAGCATACTGGCAGGATAAAAAGTGACCAGGCCAGTGATGGGAGTTACTGTATAGACTAGGCAAAATAAAGTCAATTTTGCATAACAGAAAGGAAATCCTCTGTTACCTTGAAAACACATGCATATGAAATAGCTCAAGTTGCACTGGAGTTCACTACATCCCTCTGTTAACATCTTGTAAGATGTTAATTTTAAGTGCTTATTAACAAAGATGTCATAAACTCATAAAAATTCCCACAATGAACTTTTCCAGTGACAAGCTGTCACACATGTATTTGAGTATTGTTCCTGCTTTGCCTAATATATCAGGAGAAAAAATAAGAGGAGAAAAAAAAAGAATAAATATATCGACACCGAAAGACATGACCCACTTATTTTATTCTATTTGCAGTATAAAACACGATTCAGACTTTAAAAAAGGAAAGAAAAAATAATAGTTCTCTGTGATTCCAACAAACTTTCCTGTATTCAACACAACTTTGAAAATAATTACCAAACATACCCGGAACAAACTGTGCGGAGTCACATTAATATTTTATTTATATGGTATTTAAAATATATATTTCATTTATTTTCTGGCTAATATATTTACATTATCCAAACTCCAAACTTTGTAAATAGAATAGAGAGAAAAGTCACCCTCCCAACCCTACCTTCAGCCACTCAGTACTTCTCCCTGGAGATGACAAGTATATTCAGTTTCCTGTAACATTTCTAGAAATATTTTATTCAATGAAAGTACATATGTTTTTATATAACTGTACTTAAATACATGCCATATATATCTGTATATATATGTACACTTTATTTAAAAATTTTATGCACATGAGTAGGGATGTGCAGATGTGTGTGATTTTTCCCCTATTCTACACAATCATTATGCACTGTCCTGCACCTTCCTATTCCCAATATATATTCTGGAGATTTTTCAGCGTTAATACATATAGAGGTATCATGTTCATTTTTAGAGTAACGTCTAGTATACTGCTCTATATTTAATCAGCACCCTATGGATGAACATTAGGATACCTGTAGTCTTTGCTCCTTACCAGCAATGCTGTGTTGACTAACCATCATTTGCTAGCACACGACATATAACATTTCCAGGATGTAAAAGTTCTGGGTAAGAGGGTGTATGTATTTATAATTTAGATAATTCCTCTCAATTTTGCCTACATAGAGACTGTATAAAGTTACAATACCAAAGGCAATGGTTGATTTTATCCACAGATATGACAACAGTATTATATATGTTGTCTATGTACTATACCATATACAGTACTATACTATTAATAGTATTATTAATACTATTTAGATTTTTGCTAATTTGATAGGTGAAAAATTGGGTTTTGGTGTGTTTTATAATTCTTTTATGTACTGTCTATGTTTAAGAGCCATTTGTGCTTCCTATTCTGTGAATCATTGGCTCATATTTTTTGCCTACTTTTCTAATGAGTTATTGGTCCTTTTCCTATTGATTTCTAGGAATTCTTTATTTTAAAGAAATGATCACTTTGGCTCTGGCAGGAGTTCTGAAAATTATTTTCCCAAATCATCTTTTGAATTTGCTCATCGAGGTTTTGCCATGAAAATTTTCTTAACGCAGTTGAATTTCTTAAACTTTTCCCCAGTGGCTTATGCATTTAGGGGCATAGTTGCAAAGACCACTTTGTTGATCTATTTTGCTGTAATGGGTCCAGTGTCCTGCAAAAAGATATTAGTCAAGTGTCATTAAGAGCTATCATCATTGAGAAAATCTTTATAGGATAAAAATGTCTCCTAGGATCCTTATTAGTGAATTATTTTTTTCCAGCAACATTTGAATCAATGTAATTACAGTGCAATTTAAAAAAAACAACAGGGACAATTTCTTGGCTTTCACTAGACAATAAAATTTTACTTATAATTTTTGATGTTGGAAGTTTTTTACTTCTAAAATTATTCAGAAGGTGATGTCAGCAAGGTGGAGGGCTAGAGGATCCCAATGCTCGTCTCTCCTACAAAAACAATAAACAAACAGCTACAAATCAATGAAAATAGCTCTAGGAAGGCTCTGGACTACAATAGAAAGCAGTCAAAACCCTGCAGAGCTCAAAACCCAAGGATTGCTGCATAGAAAAATGTAGGAAGCATTTTACACGCATCACCCCATCCCCGAACACAGAGCAGCTTAGCACCAGGAGGGATCCACTCAGAGGGGTTTCACCCCACAGGGAAAAGGAGGTCATGAATATTTGCAGCCTTTGCTACCAAGGACCCCACAGTCTTAACTAGCACTGAACCCAGCTGACAGAGCCACCTGGAGTCCACACAAACGTGTCTCCTCCCGGGACCAGAGCTGCTGCTGCTCTGTACCTGCCCTCTGGGGCTCAATCGGGCTTTGACTCCCAATAACCAGGCCTGCGCTGCTGATGCTTATGCATTTAGGGTCATAGTTGCAGACCCCAGGTCCTAAGTCACTGGCTGCTGTGACCCACCATCACTGGGACTGAGCTGCTGCAGCTCTATCCCCATCTCTGGGTCCTGACATGAGGCTTTCATGGGCCATCACCAGGGCCATGCTACTGTTCTGTGACTGCCCACTGTGCATCCTAAATCACAGCTTTGACCTGCCATCCTGGGGCTGTGCTGCTGCCGTCCTGTGCCCCAGCCCAAGGGTTATAAGGTGTGGCTCTGACTCGTCATTACACAGGTAGGGGGTGGGGCACTAATGCTGCTCTGCAACCCACCCCTGGGTTCTAACTCCTGGCTTTGTCCTGCCATCACTGGGCTGTGCTGCAGTAGCTCTGTGTCCGCCCTCAGGCTTCTAAGTCATGGCACTGACCCGCAATCATCAGAGCCAAACTGCTGCTATCTCCAACTACCCCCTGGGGGGCCAGAATTGGGACTCTGACCCACCATTCCCAGAGCCTACTGCTATGCCCTGCCCCTGAACCAAAGCCGATGTTGTACCCTGTCATCCCAAGGCCTGTGCTACTGCTAGTCTCCCCAGCACACACACAGACACACACACAGACACACACACAGACACAGACACACACACACACACACACACGAGGCCCAAGTTACTGCCCTGAGCCCTGGAGATGCAGGTCCTGGTTCCACAGGAGATATGCACAGGCCTGCACCTTAGACACCAACACCACCACCATAAAAAGTGTATCTCTGTCCCAGGACCCAGGGGCTGTGGTAGCTCTAAAAGCACCTGATTCCAGGATCCCAGCTCTGCTGCTGCACTGACAGCCAGCACACCAGACCTGGGGACAAGAGAGATAACCTCAAATAAAATATCCTCCCCAAAATAAAAAAGTAGACCAAAAAGAGCCCAGCAGCCTTCACCTCTGAGGATGACAATAGCTCTAACTGCCACTGCCACTCAGAGAACCTCTGCAGTCTTGACCACAGAAAACTCCTGTAGTTTTATCAGAAGATGATCTCAGCTGATGGAGACACTCAGAGACTATGCCTCTGTGGCCTCCCAGACACGAGAGACATTGAACCACACCCAGCTAGTGCCTTTGTACCCAAATTCAAGGAAAAGTCTTTCTTTCCCCACCAAAGCCAATCCAAAAAAGGCTGGAAGAGGTAACTGTTCCCTTAAATGCACAGGCATGAATGCAAAGCCAGGAACTCAGAAAAAAATTGTGTGCACAAAGTGAGAAGTTCAACAAAGAGACATAAATGATTGAAAAAAAAAAAAAACAAACAGAAACTATAGAACTGAAGTATATAATGAATAAAATGAAAAATGCAACACAGAGCTTCAAAAGCAGGCTTAATCAAGCAGAAGAAAAGAAAATCTGAGAACTTGAATACAGATCTCTCAAAATCATGCAGCAAAGAAAAAATAAATAAGAATTAGAGAGTTAGGAAAATTGACATGAATTATGGAATACCATCAAAGAAAACAATATTAGCATTATGGGAGGCCCAAAAAGAAGAAGGGGGAGAAAGGAAATGAAAACTTATTTAAAGGAATAAGAGCTGAAAGCTTACCAAAACTGTGGAAATATACAGCCATACAGATACACGAGGCTCAAAGATCTCCACATAGGTTCCACCCAAAGAGATCTTCACATAAACACATTATAATCAAACTCTCAAAAATCAAAGACAAAAACAGAATTTCAAGAACAAGCAAGAAAAAAATATTAATCACATACAAGGGAACCCTGATAAGGCTAGAAGCAAATTTAGCAGCAGTAAACTGTAATAAATGAAAAAGAAGGTCATTATACAATTATAAAGGGGTCAAGTTATTAAGAGGGCATAACAACTGTAAATATATACAAACCCAATATCGGAGCACCTACACGTATTAAACTATTATTAACAGATCTGAAGGTAGAAACAGACAGCAATGCAATAACAGGGGACTTCAATACCCCACTTTCAACAATGGATAAATCACGCAGACAGAAAATCAATAAAGAAATAATGGACTTGAACTACACTTTCAACCGAATATACCTAACAGATATATACAGAACATTCCATCCCATAGCAGCAGAACACACATTCTTCTCAAGAACACACAGAACATTTTCCAAGATAGATCATAGGTTAGGTGACAATACATATCTTAATAAATTTTAAAATATTAGCAAAACCACAATGAGATATCACCTCACATCTTTTAGGATGGCTATTATCAACAAGACTTGAGGGACTTCCCTGGTGGTCCAGTGTTTAAGAATCCCCCTTCCAATGCAGATGATGAAGATTCAATCCCTGGTCGGGGAACTAAGATCCCACGTGCCACGGGGAAACTAAGCCTGCACGCCGCAACTACTCAGCCTGCATGCCACAACTAGAGAGAAGCCTGCGCACCACAAGAAACAGCCCACACACCACAACTAAGACCCAATGCGGCCAAATATATAAGTAAAATAAAATAAAATAAAATAAGAACAAGACTTGAAACAGTAAGTGTTGGCAAGGATGCGGATAAAAGAGAAAAACTGTTCACTGTTACAGGAAATGTAAATTGGTGCAGCCGCTGTGGAAAACAGTACAATGGTTCCTCAAAAAGTTAAAAATAGAACTTCCATAGGATCCAGCAATTCCATTTCTGGGTATATATACAAAGGGAATGAAATCAGTATCTCAAGAGATATCTGCAATCCCATGTACAATGCAGCATTACTCACAATAGCCAAGATATGGTAATAAACTAAATTTCCCTCAAGGGATGAATGGATAAAGAAAATGTGATATACACACACACATATCTACACACATACACACATGTGTAATGATTCAGCCATTAAAAATAAGGAAATCCTGTCATTTGCAACAACATGGAAGAACCTGCAGGGCATTATTCTAACTGAAATAAGCCAGAAAGAGAATGACATATATGTTATCACTACATGAAGAATATTTTTTTAAAGTTGATTTCACAGAAACAGAAAACAGACTGGTGGTTGTAAGGGGCTGGGATGAGGGGAGATAGGGATATGTAAATTAAAGTATACAAACTTTTGGTTATAAGAAAGTTACATTTCAAGGATATAAGCACCAGGGACTTCCCTGGCAGCACAGTGCTTAAGAACCTGCCTGCCAATGCAGGCAACACGGGTTTGAGCCCTGGTCCAGGAAGATCCCACATGCTGTGGAACAACTAAGCCCACGCGCCACAACTACTAAACCTGCACTCTAGAGGCTGCGAGCCACAACTACTGAGGCCCACGTGCCCGGAGCCTGTGCTCCGCAACAAGAGAAGCCACTGCAATGAGAAGACCGCGCACCACAACAAAGAGTAGCCCCCACTCACTGAAACTAGAGAAAGCTCGCGTGCAGCAACGAAGACCCAACACAGCCAAACATAAATTAATCAATTAATTAAAAAATAAATAAATAAAGGATATAAGCACCAGTTTTTTTGTTTGTTTTAATTTATTTATTTATTTTTATTTATTTATTTATTAGTTTTGGCTGTGCTGGGTCTTTGTTGCTGTGCGCAGGCTTTCTCTAGTTGCTGCGAGCAGGGGCTATTCTTCGTGGTGGTGCGCGGGCTTCTCACTGCAGTGGCTTCTCTTGTTGCACAGCACGGGCTCTAGAGTGCGCGGGCTTCAGTAGATGTGGCGTGTGGGCTCAGTAGTTGTGGCTCGTGGGCTCTAGAGCACAGGCTCAGTAGTTGTGGTGCAAGGGCTTAGTTGCTCCGTGGCATGTGGGGTCTTCCCGGACCAGGGCTTCAAACCCGTGTCCCCTGCATTGGCAGGCAGATTCTTAACCACTGCGCCACCAGGGAAGCCCTAAGCACCAGTTTTTATCAAACTTTTAAGGCTCTCTAAATCTTAAAAGGGGAAAAATGGCACTTCCATATTTCAACTTGAATTTTTTTTATCAATACTATTAAAAATAAAATTAAAGTCTTACCATTTATACTTCCACTAACACAAACGACTTCTCATATTAGGCAACAGCTGAATGAATGTTCCCTGGGAGCAATGAGATCACTAAATTTTCTCCTTTGAACATGATATTATGTAATGCCATATTTTCTAGGGGATAACGAGTCTCACTCTCCATGTGCAGAAGATCAGTTCTTTGCTTCTATAATCTTGAAAAACACCAAAGGTAGGATGGCCCTGACTATAATTTATCAAGGAAGATGCTACCCTGATGGTTCCATTTTCCATAATATATGAGACTGAAAAATACTTACACTGGCATATGCCAACTTGTCTACCTTTATAAAATGCAATCAAACCGTATAGATACATTTAATACTATGAGTTCAGGTGCTTTAAATATCACTATCAGGAATATTTTAGAAAATCTTCTATAAGATCATTTATCACTTTTAAAAGTTTATAATTGTTTAAAGGCTTCATGAGCCATGTGGGGACTTGGTGGGCAAGAAAAAGAAAAGGAAAAGAGGATTTTCAACAATCTTTTGGGAAAAAATGAGTCTCAAGGATTTGGAATTGGCGTCTCTGTTAAGACTACTTGCACACTTCCTATACACTAATGATGAAGAATCTGAAAGAGAAATTAAGGAGACACTCCAATTTACCATTGCAACAAAAAGAATAAAATACCTAGGAATAAACCTACCCAGGGAGACAAAAGACCTGTATGCAGAAAACTGTAAGACACTGATGAAAGAAATTTAAGATGATACAAACAGATGGAGAGATATATACCATGTTCTTGGATTGAAAGAATCAATATTGTGAAAATGACTATACTACCCAAAGCAATCTACAGATTCAATGCAATCCCTATCAAACTACCAATGGCATTTTTTACAAAACTAGGACAAAAATCGTAAAATCTGTATGGAGACACAAAGGACCCCAAATAGCCAAAGCAGTCTTGAGGGAAAAAAACAGAGCTGGAGGAATCAGACTCCCTGATTTCAGACTATACTACAAAGCTACAGTAATCAAGACAATAACAAAGCTACAGTAATCAAGACAATATAGTACTGGCACAAAAACTGAAATACAGATCAATGGAACAGGATAGAAAGCCCAGAGATAAACCCATGCACATATGGTCACCTTATCTTTGATAAAGGAGACAAGAATATACAATGGAGAAAAGACAGCCTCTTCAATAAGTGGTGCTGGGAAAACTTGACAGCTACATGTAAAAGAATGAAATTAGAACACTCTCTAACACCATACACAAAAATAAACTCAAAATGGATTAAAGACCTAAATGTAAGGAGAGACAGTGTAAAACTCTTAAAGGAAAACATAGGAAGAACACTCTGACATAAATCACAGCAAGATCCGTTTTGACCCAGCTCCTAGAGAAATGGAAATAAAAACAAAAATAAACAAATGGGACCTCATTAAACTTAAAAGCTTTTGCACAGCAAAGGAAACCATAAACAAGATGAAAAGACAACCCTAAGAATGGGAGAAAATGTTTGCAAACGAAGCAACCGACAACGGATTAATCTCCAAAATATACAAGCAGCTCATGCAGCTCAATATCCAAAAAAAAAAAAAAACAACCCCATCCAAAAATGGGCAGAAGACCTAAATAGACATTTCTCCAAAGAAGATACACAGATTGCCAACAAACACATGAAAGGATGATCAACATCACTAATCATTAGAGAAATGAAAATCATAACTACAATGAGGTATCAGCTCGCACTGGTCAGAGTGGCCATCATCAAGAAATCTACAAACAATAAATGCTGGATAGGGTGTGGAGAAAAGTTAACCCTCTTGCACTGTTGGTGGGAATGTAAATTGATACAGCCACTATGGAGAACAGTATGGAAGTTCCGTACAAAACTAAAAATAGAACTACCTTATGACCCAGCAATCCCACTAGTGGGCATATACCCTGAGAAAACTATGATTCAAAGAGTCATGTACCACAATGGTCATTGCAGCTCTATTTACAGTAGCCAGGACATGGAAGTGACCTAATTATCCATCGACAGACGAATGGGTAAAGAAGATGTGGCACATATATACAATGGAATATTACTCAGCCATAAAAAGAAACGAAATTGAGTTATTTGTAGTGAGGTGGATGGAGTTAGAGTCTGTCATACAGAGTGAAGTAAGTCAGAAAGAGAAAAACAAATAGTGAATACTAACACATATATACGGAATCTAAAAAAAAAAAAGGTTCTGCAGAACCTAGAGGCAGGACAGGAATAAAGACGCAGACATAGAGAATGGACAAGAGGACACGGGGAGGGGCAAGGGTAAGCTGGGACGAAGGGAGAGAGTAGAATGGACATATATACACTACCTAATGCAAAATAGATAGCTAGTGGGAAGCAGCCGCATAGCACAGGGAGATCAGCTTGGTGCTTTGTGTCCACCCAGAGGGGTGGGATAGGGAGGGTGGGAGGGAGACGCAAGAGGGAGGAGATATGGTGATATATGTATATGTATAGCTGATTCACTTTGTTATACAGCAGAAACTAACACACCATTGTAAAGCAATTATACTCCAATAAAGATGTTAAAAAAAAGAAAGACTTAGAATGAAGATGGAGGATAGGAAATTTGACTGTTTTTAAGTAATTATGCCAAAAATAGTTACTTGGAAAATGTAAGCTCACTTCTGGGGTCCATTTTAAAGCTAGAAATAAGTTTTGAAACCACAAGTGGTGAAGTTTATTATTCCATTATTGTTCTCTAAACATTATATTGTTGAGTTTTGCATGGTCTTGGATTTTATTAGTAAAAATTTCTCATTTAAAAAAATACTTATTGAGTGCCTATTATTTGCTAGGAATTTGTATTTATTTACGATCCAAACGTGAATTAAATACACAAAGACACTCGATCTCACAGAGATCATATTTTAGTAGAGGCATGTTTAGTAGTGTGCCATAATTTTTTCATTTTTCTTTTTTCACCTAACATTATGATCTTGAGATAGGACCCCATTATATGACTACAGGAATACCTTGGAGGTATTGTAGGTTCAGTTCCAGATCACCATCGTAAAGCAAGTATGGCAATAAAGTGAGCCACACAAGTTTTCTGGTTTCCAAGTGCATATAAAAGTTATGTTCACAGTATACTGTACTCTATTAAGTGTGAAATAACATTATGTCTAAAAAATGTACATACCTTACTTTAAAATGCTTTACAGCTTAAAAAGGCTAACCATCATCTAAATCTTCAGCAAGTCATAATCCTTTTTTGGCTGGTGGAGGGTCCTGCCTCGATGCTGCTGGCTGCAGCATTTTGAAGAAACTGTGGCAATCTCTTAAAGTGAGACAACAGTGACGTTTGCACACGGATGGACTCTTGGATGAAAAATTTCTCTGGAGCAGGCAATGCTGTTTGACAGCATTTTACCCACAGTAGAACATTTTTCAGAGTTGAAGTCAATCCTCTCAAACCCTACTGCTGCTTTATCAACTAAGCCTGTATAATATTCCCCATCCCTGGTGTTTTCCCAACAATCTTCACAACAGCTTCAGCCTGAGTAGAGTCCCTTTCAAGAAACCACTTTCTTTGCTTATCCATAAGAAGCAATTCCTCATCCTTTGAGGCTTTATCGTGAGATTGCAGCAATTCAGTCCCATCTTCAGGCTCCACTTCGAATTCTCGTTCTCTTGCTGTTTCCCTCACATCTGCAGTTACCTCCTCCACTGAAGTCCTGAACCCCTCAAAGTTATTCATGAGGGTTCGAATCACCTTCTTCCAAACTCCTGTTAATGTTGATATTTTTACCTCTTCCCACGAATCACAAATGTTCTTTTTTTTTTTTTAAACATCTTTATTGGAGTATAATTGCTTTACAGTGGTGTGTTAATTTCTGCTTTATAACAAAGTGAGTCAGCTCTACATATACATATATCCCCATATCTAATCACAAATGTTCTTAATGGCACCTAGAATGTTGAATACTTCCCAGATGATTTTTACTTTATTTTGCCCAGAACCATCAGAGGAATCACTATCTCTGGCAGCGATAGTTTTACAAAATGTGTTTCTTCAATGATAAGACTTGAAAGTCCAAATTTCTCCTGGATCCATTGGCTACAAAATGATGCTGTGTTAGCAGGCATGAAAGCAACATTAATCTTGTTGTACATTTCCATCAGAGCTCTTGGATGACCATATGCTTTGCCAATGAGCAGTAATATTCTGAAAGAAATCTCAGAGAGCAGTAGGTCTCCACAGTGGGCTTAAAATATTCAGTAAATCATGTTGTATAGAGGTGTGCTGTCATCCAGTCTTTGTTGTTCCATTTATAGAGCACGGGCAGAGTAGATTTAACATCTTTCTTAAAGGCCCTAGGATTTTAGGAATGGTAAATGAGCATTGGCTTCAACTTGAAGTCACCAAATACATTAGCCCCTAATAAGAGACTCAGCCTGTCCTTTGAAGCTTTGAAGCCAGGCATTGACTTTTCCTCTCTAGCAATGAAAGTCCTAGATGGCATCTTCTTCCAATAGAAGGCTGTTTGGTCTACATTGAAAATCTGTTGTTTAGTGTATCACCGTCATTAATGATCTTAGCTAGATTTTCTGGATGACTTGCTGCAGCTTCTACATCAGCACTTGCTGCTTCACCTTGCACTTTTATGTTATGAATATGGCTTCTTTCCTTAAACCTCCTTTCCTTAAACCTCACAAACCAACTGCTGCCAGCTTCAAACTTGTCTTCCGCAGCTTCGTGTCTCTCTCACAGAATTGAGAATTCACAGAATTGAAGACAGTTAGGGTCTTGCTCTGGATTAGACTTTGGCTTAAGGCAATGTTGTAGCTGGTTTGATCTTCTAACCAGAACAATCAAACTTTCTCCATATCAGCAATAAGGCTGTTCTCCTTTCTTATCATTTGTGTGTTCACTGGAGTAGCACATTTAATTTCCTTCCAGAACTTTTCCTTTGCATTTACAACTTGGCTAACTGGTACAAGAGGCTTAGCTTTCCGTCTATCTTGCCTTCCTTACTGAGCTTAATCATTTGTAGCTTTTAATTTAAAGTGAGAGACATGGTTCTCTTCCTTTCATCTGAACACTTAGAGGTCATTGAAGGGTTATTAATTGGTCTAATTTTAATATTTTTCCACCTCCCAGAAAAAAGAGGCTGGAGGAGAAGGGGAGAGGGGAAAAGCCAGTCAATGGAGCCGTAAGAACACAAACAACATTCATCAATCAAGTTTGGCCTCTCATATGGGTGTGGTTTGTGGGTCCCCCAAACAATTACAATAGTAATATCAAAGATCACGGATCACAGATTACCATAACAAATATAATAATAATAAAAAAGTTTGAAATCTTATGAGAATTACCAAAAATGGGACACAGAGGCACAAAGTGAACAAATGCTGTTGGAAAAATGACGTCAACAGGCTCGCTTGATGCGAGGGTGCCACAAACCTTCAATTTTAAAAAAATGCATTATATACGAAGCACAATAAATTGGAGTGTGATAAAGTGAGGTATGCCTGTGCGCTACAATGTATTTCTCCATCCTCAAGTTAATAGGCGCTGGAATTATTTCCAAGTATTTTTTTTTTTAATTATTTGTTTTTATTTATTTATTTATGGCTGTGCTGGGTCTTCGTTTCTGCGCGAGGGCTCTCTCCAGCTGCAGCAAGTGGGGACCACTCTTCATCGCGGTGCGCGGGCCTCTCACTATCGCGGCTTCTCTTGTTGCGGAGCACAGGCTCCAGACGCGCAGGCTCAGCAATTGTGGCTCACGGGCCCAGCCGCTCCGCGGCATGTGGGATCCTCCCAGACCAGGACTTGAACCCGTGTCCCCTGCACTGGCAGGCAGACTCCCAACCACTGCGCCACCAGGGAAGCCCCCAAGTATTTTTGTATTACACACAATTAAACTGAAAACATACTTGTACCTATAATGTGGTGAACACATGCAAGTTTTTCTAAGATAATTATTCTCAAAACGGGATCCACGGAGCCTTGAGAATTCCCAACAACCACAGAACCAGGAAGAAAAATCTAGTCTACTAATAATACTAAAGTGTGATTTTCTTTTTTCACTGCATTGACATTCAACTGATGGTGGAAAACCAATGGTGAGTAAACTGCGGGCAAAACTTATGTATCGGCACCATACTCTACTGCATCTTTTACCGCCACACACTTGCAACAGAAAAAAAAAAAAGTGTCAGCCTCAGGACTTTGATGAAGCAGTAAAAATCGTTTATTTTATTAGGTCTCCATTCTTGAGTACATGCTTTTTAAATAACAAATATTATGCATAAAGCTCTCCTCTTGCATACTGAAGTAGAAAAGCCCTTGTGTAACTGAGTTATAAACTAAACTAGCTTTTCTTTCATGGAACACTGTTAAACTGGAAGACTGAAAAAAACTATTATTCAAATTTGAGTATTTAGCAGAAATTTTCTCAAAAATAAACAGATTATCATTTCAAACAAAACTAAACAACTGACAGTACTCATTGCCAATAACAAAATTTGTGCTTTCATTTGAAAATTAGAATTGTTGAACACTTTTATCTGCCACTGTGAATTTATAGCTTCCTAATACTCAAAGACCATTCAGATGAAATTAGTAGTAATATTAATGAAAGCGATTTTTCTTTTTTTTAATTTTTATGATTTGTATTGAAATTGGATGTAACATAGATTCATCTTCATTGTTAGAATATTTTTTTTTCTTTTATTCCTTTGCTTCTCAATTTTTTTTTTTCATTTTTACTGGCGTATAATTGCTTTACAATGTTGTGTTAGTTTCCACTGTATAGCAAAGTGAATCAGCTATATGTATACATATATCCCCATAACCCCTCCCCTCGTGAGCCTCATCTCCCACCCTCCCTATCCCACGATTTTTCTACTGCATTATGAATGCGTCCACATTTGGAAGATCTGCAGAACTCGGTGAATCAATATTTTCTAATTGACTGTTGCATGATATCACAAGATTATTGTGGATAAACACCCAACCAAAACGCAAGCTACCAGAATAGAAACAGAGTATAAATCTTCTTTGACATTGTTTTACATTGCCACTAAACTTTACAAAACTACCACATGTCAAGTTGCATGTAGTATCAAAAAGAATGCCCCAAAATATCTAAAAAGGCTATTAAAACACCCCTTCCTTTGTCAAATATACATCAGTGTGGAGCTAAGCTTTCCTCATATACTGGGACCAAAACAACATAGCACAACAGATTGAATCCAGAAGCAGATATGAGTTGTTTCCTATTTGGCCAAACATTAAAAAGATTTGCTAAAATGAAAAGCAACATCATGTTTTTTAGTAAATTTTTGTTTTGCAAAGCATAGCTATTTTTCATAAAAATATGCTATTTATGTATTGGGTATATTTTTGTTATTCTAAATGTAATAATAAATACCTTAAAATGGTCTAAAATTTATATTGGTAAAGATGGGTAAATTGGTAAAGATTGGTAATACTGGTAAAGGTCCATAGATAAAACCTACAGAAGCAAAAGCTCTTTGGGGTTCTCAATAAATGTTAAGACTGTAAAGGAGTCCTGAGACAAAACTATCTGAGAACGTTTGTTCTCAAGTACATTTCTAGAATGAATATGAGGGATTTGGATACACATAACCTTCAACTTTATTAGATAATGAAAAAAATATTTTCCCATTTTTACAGCTAGCAGCGCATGTGTTACTCTTCTTTACATCCTATCTAATTTTTGGAATTATCAGAACTTTTCATGTTTGTCATTCTGATCACAGAGAAACAGCATTTCATTGCCGTCTTAAAGTTCCTTTTCTCATGGATAGATGAGAACTTCTCAGTGTGGTAACTCCACACTGATTTTCCCAGGATAATCTAAAGCTCCAACTTGCATGTCTGTATCTATGATTGCTAGAAATAAAGAAACTAATCTTTACTGATTAATTAACATTTGGCATATCTATCTTATCCTATAGCGTGCGATAGCCTTTGTAATCACTGAACTTGCTTCTCTCCCTACTGTGCGTAACAATATTCCAGACACTCCCAAACTTGCTCCCCTGACTGTATGCCTTGTACTCACAATTTGTTCACTCCATGATATATTTCTTTAGTGTAAAAAGCAAATTAACGTATACAGAATGATTTTTATTTTGGTAAAACAACACCAATGATACGGGGATTACATCTGTTTTAATATACCTGTATAAGCAATTTTAAAAGGTGTAAAGACAGACACTGGGACTTCCCTAGCGGGCCAGTGATTAAGACTCCACACTTCCATTGCAGGGGTCATGGGTTCGATCCTTGGTCGGGGAACTAAGATCCTGCGTGAAGTGTGGGGCAGCCAAAAATAAAAAAGAAAATAAAAAAAAAAGATAGGGGTGGGGCCAGGGGACACACGGGAGGCGCTCGGCCAGTCTGGCCAGCGCACGCGCAAGCCGCCTGCCAGTAACCGTCGCAGGGGAGCTGGGCGGGAGGGGAAATAAGGGGGTTTAAATTATATTTTGAAAAACACAGAGCGAGATCAAGAGGCATCGCGACCCAGGTGTCGCCGCTTCCTGCTACACGGGGCTTGGCACCCAGGTCCATCCCTCTGCACGCCCCCTCCCCTTGTGCCCTCCCCTCTGGAGCCATGTGGCTCTTAAGAGGCGGCGATGGAGGACAGCACGGCTGCTGCAGCCCCAGCAGCCTCGGAGAAGGAGGGAGGGAAGCACAAAGCTGGCTTCGCACTGTGAGCCGTGTGCTGACAGAGTCTTGGTGCCCCGTCCTGGTGTCAGGCCTGAGCGTCTGAGGTGGGAGAGCTGAGTTCAGGACACTGGACCACCAGAGACCTCCTGGCCCCATGTAATATCAACTGGCAAAAGCTCTCCCAGAGATCTCCGTCTCGATGCTAAGACCCAGCACCACTCAACAACCAGCAAGATCCAGTACTGGGCGCCCCATGCCAAACAACTAGCAAGACGGGATCACAGCCCAAGCCATTAGCAGAGAGGCTGCCTAAAATCATATTAAGTTCACAGACACCCCAAAACACACCACTGGACGAGGCCCTGCCAACCAGAAAGACAAGATCCAGCCCCACCGACCAGAACACAGGCACCAGTCCCCTCCAACAGGAAGCCTACCCAACACACTGAACCAACCTTACCCCCTGGGGGCAGACACCAAAAACAACAGGAACTGCAAACATGCAGCTGGTGAAAAGGAGACCCCGAACACAGTAAGTTAAACAAAATGAGAAGACAGAGAAACACGCAGCAGATGAAGGAGCAAGCTAAAAACCCACCAGACCAAACAAATGAAGAGGAAATAGGCAGTCTACCTGAAAAAGAATTCAATATAATGATAGTAAAGATGATCCAAAATCTTGGAAAAGGAATGCAGAAAATACATGAAATGTTTAGCAAGGACCTAGAAGAACTAAAGAGTAAACAAACAATGATGAACAACACAATAAATGAAATTACAAATTCTCTAGAAGGAATCAATAGCAGAATAACTGAGACAGAAGAACGGATAAGTGACCAAGATAAAACAGTGGAAATAACTACTGCAGAGCAGAATAAAGAAAAAAGAATGAAAAGAATTGAGGACAGTCTCAGAGACCTTGGGGACAACATTAAACGCACCAACATTCGATTATAGGGGTCTCAGAAGAAGAAGAGAAAAAGAAAGGGTCTGAGAAAATGTTTGAAAAGATTATAGTTGAAAAGTTCCCTAACATGGGAAAGGAATAGTCAATTAAGTCCAGGAAGCACAGAGAGTCCCATACAGGATAAATCCAAGGAGAAACACGCTAAGACACATATTAAATAAACTATCAAAAATTAAATACAAAGAAAAAATATTAAAAGCAGCACGGCAAGAGCAACAAATAATATACAAGGGAATTTGTATGGACAAATTCGTAGAAAGGTATAACCTTCCAAGACTGTACTAGGAAGAAATAGAAAATACGAACAGAACAATCACAAGAAATGAAATTGAAACTGTGATTAAAAATCTTCCAACAAACAAAAGTCCAGGACCAGATGGCTTCACAGGCGAATTCTATCAAACATTTAGGGAAGAGCTAACACCTATCCTTCTCAAACTCTTCCGAAAAAACTGCAGAGGAAGGAACACTCCCAAACTCATTCTATGAGGCCACCATCACCCTGATACCAAAACCAGACAAAGATACTACAAAAAAAGAGAATTACAGACCAATATCACTGATGAATATAGATGAAAAATCCTCAGCAAAATACTAGCAAACAGAATCCAACAACACATTAAAAGGATCATACACCATGATCAAGTGGGATTTATCCCAGGGATGCAAGGATTCTTCAATATACACAAATCAATCAATGTGATACACCATATTAACAAACTGAAGGATAAAAACCATCTGATCATCTCTATACAGGCAGAAAAAGCTTTTGACACAATTCAACACCCATATACGATAAAAACTCTTCAGAAAGTGGGCACAGAGGGAACCTACCTCAACATAATAAAGGCCATATATGACAAACCCACAGCAAACATCATTCTCAATGGTGAAAAACTGTAAGCATGTCCTCTAAGATCAGGAACAAGACAAGGATGTCCACTCTCACCACTATTATTCAACATAGTTTTGGAAGTCTTAGCCACAGCAATCAGGGAAGAAAAAGAAATAAAAGAAATAAAAATGGGAAAAGAAGAACTAAAACTGCCACTGTTTGCAGATGACATGATACTATACATAGAGAATCCTAAAGATGCCACCAGAAAACTACTAGAGCTAATCAATGAATCTGGTAAAGTTGCAGGATACAAAATTAATGCACAGAAATCTCTTGCATTCTTATACACTAATGACGAAAAACCTGAAGGAGAAATTAAGGAAACACTCCCATTTACCACTGCAACAAGAAGAATAAAATACCTAGGAATAAACCTACCTAGGGAGACAAAAGACCTGTATGCAGAAAACTATAAGACACTGATGAAAGAAATTAAAGATGATACCAACAGATGGAGAGATATACCATGTTCTTGGATTGGAAGAATCAATATTGTAAAAATGACTCTACTACCCAAAGCAATCTACAGATTCAATGCAATCCCTATCAAACTACCAATGGCATTTTTTTACAGAACTAGCATAAAAAATCTTAAAATTTGTATGGAGACACAAAAGACCCCAAATAGCCAAAGCAGTCTTGAGGGAAAATAACAGAGCTGGAGGAATCAGACTCCCTGACTTCAGACTATACTACAAAGCTACAGTATTCAAGACAATATGGTACTGGCACAAAAACAGAAACATAGATCAATGGAACAAGATAGAAAGCCCAGAGATAAACCCACGCACCTATGGTCAACTAATCTATGACAAAGGAGGCAAGGATATACAATGGAGAAAAGACAGTCTCTTCAATAAGTGGTGCTGGGAAAACTGGACAGCTACATGTAAAAGAATGAAATTAGAACACTCCCTAACACCATACACAAAAATAAACTCAAAATGGATTCGAGACCTAAACATAAGACCGGACACTATAAAACTCTTAGAGGAAAACATAGGGGGAACACTCTTTGACATAAATCACAGCAAGATCTTTTTTGATCCAACTCCTAGAGTAAGGGAAATAAAAACAAAAATAAACAAATGGGACCTAATGAAACTTCAAAGCTTTTGCACAGCAAAGGAAACCATAAACAAGACGAAAAGACAACCCTCAGAATGGGAGAAAATATTTGCAAATGAAGCAACTGACAAAAGATTAATCTCCAAAATTTACAAGCAGCTCATGCAGCTCAATATCAAAAAAACAAACAACCCAATCCAAAAATGGGCAGAAGACCTAAATAGACATTTCTCCAAAGAAGACATACAGATGGCCAAGAAGCACATGAAAAGCTGCTTAACATCATAATTAAGAGAAATGCAAATCAAAACTACAATGAGGTATCACCTCACACCAGTTAGAATGGGCATCATCAGAAAATCTGCAAACAACAAATGCTGGAGAGGGTGTGGAGAAAAAGGAACCCTCTTGCACTGTTGGTGAGAATGTAAATTGATACAGCCACCATGGAGAACAGTATGGAGGTTCCTTAAAAAACTAAAAATAGAACTACCATATGACCCAGCAATCCCACTACTGGGCATATACCCAGAGAAAACCATAATTCAAAAGGTCACATGCACCCCAATGTTCCTTGCAGCACTATTTACAATAGCCAGGTCATGGAAGCAACCTAAATGCCCATCGACAGACAAATGGATAAAGAAGATGTGGTACATATATAGGATGGAATATTACTCAGCCATAAAAAGGAAAGAAACTGGGTCATTTGTAGAGACGTGGATGGATCTAGAGACTGTCATACAGAGTGAAATAAGTCAGAAGGAGAAAAACAAATATCGTATATTAACACATATATGTGGAACCTAGAAAAATGGTAGAGATGAACTGGTTTGCAGGGCAGAAATAGAGACACAGATGTAGAGAACGTATGGACACCAAGGGGGGAAAGTGGCGGGGGGTGGGTGGTGGTGGGATGAACTGGGAGATTGGGATTGACATGTATACACTAATATGTATAAAATGGATAACTAATAAAAATATGCTGTATAAAAAAATGAAATAAAATTCAAAAATTAAAAATAAAAAAAGATGCAGATGTAGAGAATGAACTTGAGGACACAGGGAGGGGGAAGTTTTAGGTGGGCCAAAGTGAGAGAGTGGCATGGACATATATACACTACCGAATGTAAAATAGATAGCTAGTGGGAAGCAGCTGAATAGCACCGGGAAATCAGCTCGTTGCATTGTGACCACCTAGAGGGGTGGGATAAGGAGGGGAGTAGGGAGATTCAAGATGGAGGGGATATGGGGAGATATGTATATATATATATATCTGATTCACTTTGTTATACAGCAGAAACAAACACAATATTGTAAAGCAATTATACTCCAACAAAGATGTTAAATAAAAAAAATAAAAGATAGACACTGAGCTGTCAATACTGCTTTTATCAGGTGGGGAAATTAGGATAAAGTCAGGAGGAAAGGAAGATAATCAGCTTTGCCTTTATACATCTTTCAATTGTCTTGTTTCATTTGATCAGACAAGGAGGTATCACTTTTGTAATCTGAAGAATTCCAAATAAAGAAAGATAAAATATTAATATTTCTCCTTTGCATTTAGTTCCCAGGTTATCCTTAGCTCTGCTCATGTTAGACTTTCATTAGTCTTCAGTCCACATCCTTGGTCTCCCATCATGTGACCTCTTTGGTTATACATCATAAATTTAAATTGAATTCTAGAGAGTGCTACAGAGTGAAATTCACCATACACAAATCACAAATTAGGAAGGCAATCATAAGGTGCTGGGAGCACTGACCTTGAGGCCAGGTCGCCTTCTCTCTTTGCTACCTGTGACCATGTCAAGGCTCCTAGCAGTGAACTTAGCAAGGAGGAATGTGTTGGAGCATGAACAATGCATGATGGCAACTCATATACCTTCCAACCAAATCCTAAACATTATGTCACAAGTTTAGGAGAAGGAGCTCTAAGCATACTTGGGGAAAAATGATACCGATGATGATGACTCTAACAAAAACTTTCAACAATATTCTTAAGAGAACTCTCACTTCATCCCAGAGAACGCATGTCAGTTGCAATGAAAGTGACCACATGTTTTTTGGATTTAACTGAGAAGACTAAAGACGACTGGGTGCATGCCACATTTCCATCACACAGTTTAAGCAATCTCCTTCTCAAAATATCTCAAAAATATATGGGTTACAAATCCTCTAAAGGAGACTGGCTGAATATATGCCCTACAAAACCTACTCCATGGGTAGGTAGGTTACTGTCTCCTGAGTTACCACAGCTGCTGCTCAAGGCGTCAGCCTCTGTTTTGGCTCTTCGCACAAAGAACCTACTTCTGGTCCAATGAGTTAATTATTTTAAATTGCCAATTGGTGCGATCTGTTGACCATACTCACGTCACAAGCCTCAAAGGACATTTTCCAAAACATTAAGTTGTTCTTCACTCTCCTTTTAATGGTGGTGAGCATCCCTCTCTTATATTTGCTTAATTTTAGTTCAACTTCTATCAAGCTTCAATTAACCTAAAGAAAAATGGCTATTGTGCTCTAATGCATAGATTTTCTGGTCTGCAGTGATGTGCTGTGTTACTCTGAAGAGGTCCAATGTGGTTTTACAGAAACAAGCACAAAGACGAAATCATTGCTGTGAATGCCAACATGTGACACATGGAATCATTAGAAAACATAAAACTGGGAAAATGAAGGAGTAGTGAAGTCTTTCTGCCCTCTCACGATACTTACACTCATAACGCTAATAAAGAAATAAATATTTAGAATAGTGACCCTCCATTACCTACTGTCCAAATGAGCCATTGATTCCATGGTACATTGAAGACCACTATACAAATTTTTATCTGATTTTGTATTATATCAAATGATGAATATTTATGCTTAAAAATTCTTGGTTATATGAAAATGTAATAAAATATTTATACATATAAAACTGTATACATATACAAATATCTATACAAATTTTACATATATTTGTAAATATACATGACTCTTTTCATTTCCTGGTTTTATATTTTCCCTGAAGTTAAGATGTTCTGTGAAAATTCCCCTATTCTATATTTTCCCTCCATTTTCTTTTTGACAATTAACCCTGCTCCAACTACAATCCATACATTGATCCTGAAACTATATACTAAAAAAAAAAGCAGTAAAACAGCACATATGATTAACGAGGAAAATACACCTTGAAATTCCATACATCACCAATGTTTTAAATTGACTCCTCAAACGTATTTATGAAAAAAAATCTTTGCAGTCCTAATGAGTTTTCATTACTTTCTATATATATATTTAATTAGTCACTCTGATTGAAAGTCTCTAATCTGATTTGCAACTTCTCACAAAGACAATGATTATTTCTACACAGTTCCTGTCACTTCCTATTAGTCTAAATAATGATAATATCATGGCTTCCACTGACAGTTTTTACCTCCCATACCCCAAGCTAGAGTTCATTTCCTCTTTTTCCCCAGGAGAATATGCAAAGTAGAAAGAGAGAATCAGGTAAAGCCAAAGAGCTTTTCAAGTTAGAGAATTTTTTTTTTCTTTTAAGAATTCCAACATGATAAAAATGATGTGGAAATCCTCCAGAGAAAATACACATCATGAACCAAAAGTTATACACAGTCAAGACCACCAGAAATTAAATGTGCAAATCTTCTTCATCTTTCCATTGGTTAGTGACGCTCCCCACAAAGGGACTGTTCTGCTTTTTAACCTAATTTTTTCTGTCAGGTCTGTATCAGATTCATAAAATCCCTCTTCCTTCCTTTGGACTTTATACATTTTATTAGGCACTTCCATGCGTGAGTTTTTATTCAGTGTTTGAGGGTAAAAAAAATGTAGTATGTGTTTCATATCCTCTAAATTTTTGTGAGCACACAGAAAACATTTAAAATAAAAGTTTACTGCAAAGTCCCAGAGATATAAAGTTGGCATATTGTGTTTCTGAGCACAAACCTAGGTTTACTTTTCCTCTCATGCCTTACACCAACAGAGATTATGTAAATTTCTCTGCTGAATAAAAGAAATCTCTTCCTGTAAATGAAAATGAAAAGTGGAACCAGAGAAAACTTACTAACATCGAGATGTGTGATTCAAATGTACTCAGAGCAGAATACAGCAGAATCTTTACTTCTAGAAATGTTCCGTATGACAAAAAGAAAACACAGTAGGAAACTTCTTTCTAGGTCCCTTTAGAAACATTCAAGTGTTTTCTCGCAGGTATTTTTCTCTCATACTTCTGTTCTTATTAACTTATTTTTTCATCTGATGCAAGCAAAGGGGGTTCACTGGAAATTCTAGAGGAAACTCATTAAATGAAGATACAGCAGGTCAGAAATAAACACAGACATTATGAAATGTAAACAGCACTGTCTACAATCAAATATAATTAGATTACAAGAATTCTTTTCAGGTCACACATGGAGAAAAATGTGCATATAAAGGTAAATGTCTATAATTTAGCAAATACAGAAGTTAATATACAGATTAAACTTTGCCATATTTGAAAAATTAAACAAAATTGAGTTGCACAGTGTAATCCTTCTGACATTTAACAACTGCACACCCATTACTCAATAGGCTAGAGACATGTGTACATTACCACTATATTATTTCTATGCAAGCACACAAACCCACTTGTTAAGTATTAATATTTATCTAGGATATAAAACACTATAGAAGGAAATCATCTCACATGTTTAAAACTTGTGCTCCTTAAATTTTGTATCTATTAACAATACCATATTTCAGCCAAAATGACATACCCTACCAACCCCCCATGAAACATTTCTAAGTTTTAAAAGATAACATATAAACAGTTTGAAGCATCGGAGTACTGGATAACCATTCAGAGAAGCAAAAGATTTTGTGTACTAAACCTCTTTATGAGACTGTAGTAGTTAGAGATGAAATTGTAAATGGGGAAGTGTAGATTGCTTTGATTTAGAAAATTGTTGCCATTAAACAGTATACAAAAAGCCTACTGTTTCTGCATCATTATCCCCTATGTGTCAAAGTCAGCATTTTCACAATATTTTCACTCCCAACTTCCTCATAAATATCATTTATATTCCTGCACGGCTATTCAGCATATCGAGGAATATCATTTACAGTCTTCTATGGTTACACAGTGTGACTATTTGAGCCCATGCATGTGAACCTAAAATAAAGATACAGAACAGAACAAAATTCTCTCCAAGCAGAAGCATGGAGATCATGTAATTTTACTGCCAAGTTTGATCCAAGACTCAAGGCCACTGTGTGCTTAGCGTGTAGAGAGTAGCCCAGAAGGTCATCTGGGCTTACACATGCAGCAGAGTCTTGCTACTGGGCAATTCAATTGTGGGTGAGCAGCTGGCCCAGGTACTGACATTGCCATTTATTTTTATTTACTTGCTCTGTGTTGGAAGAGGCTTTTCTTGCTTCTACAAGGATAGAGCAAGACCCACAATGCCTTTTTCTCTCTCTCTGCCTGTTGAAATCACAACAGAGCCATTTCAAGTCAGGGCCTCCCACAAGCAGCAACTGCTCAGGCTGACCCTGGTCACAGCCTTCTCTGAAATTCTCCAGCATTTGTCAGTAACACCACTTTGGATAGGCAATCTCATATAACCTTCAGATGGATCCTTCATGAAACTCTTGTGCAGCCTAGTAACTTTAAGCCATGAGAATGATAAATGCAATCCTTAAGTGGACTTTGCAAACACATTCACTTATATTCAACACAGCAATGCTACAGAATTATATAAAGTGGCTTCTTGTTTCTGAGGCTGTGAAAAAGGGCCACCACAGGTGAGATGGTACCACATGTGCTGTGACTTAAAGAAGTGAGGCCTGTAGCAGCCACAAGGTAAAAGGGAATCATTTAGCAAAGAACATTTTTAATTTGTTAATTAAGACTGTAATTCTTCAAGTAGCCAATGTAACAGCTTAATGTTTTACAAAGAAAACACTACCCTGGGAAATATTTCCCAGACAAATGGCTAACTTATTTTATCTATCAAGCCCTCCTGCAAAACATCGAGACTAAAACCTCAATGAAAAAAGTAAGCTACAGAATGAAAAGCAGTTTATGGAATGAAAAGAGGATTTTGTAACATACAAAAAAAAAAACCCCTAACAATATTAAGAGTGATTAAAGAAACCAGATTTTCCCACTCAGTGGTGAAAAACTGAAGGCTATCACTCTAAAATTAGGAACAAGACAAGGATGCCCACTCTCACCACTCTTCCTCAACACAGTATTAGAAGTCCTAGCCAGAGCAATTAAGCAGGAAAAAGAAATAAAAGGCATTAAATTGGAAAGGAAGAAGTAAAACTGTCACTATTTGTAGATGACATGATTTTATATACAGAAAACCCTAAAGACTCCATCAAAACACTAATAGAAGTAATAGACAAATACAGTAAAATTTCAGGGTATAAAAATCAACATACAAAAATCTGTTGCATTTTTATATGCTAACAGTGAGATAGCAGAAAAAGAAACTAAGAAAACAATACCATTTTCAACTCCAAAATAAAGGAATAAAATACCTAGGAATAAATCTAATGAAGGAGGTGAAAGACTTGTACACTGAAAACTGTAAGACGTTGTGAGAAAAAACTGAATAAGACACAAATAAATGCAAAGATATTCTGTGCTCATGGATTGGAAGAATTAACATTGTTAAAATATCCACATTACCTAAAACAATCTACAGATTCAATGCAATCTCTATTAAAATCCAAAGGACATTTTTTATAGAAATAGAAAAAAAAAATTCTAAAATTTATATGGAATCACAATATATTCCAAATAGCCAAAGCAATCTTGTGAAAAAAAGAACAAAGCTGGAGGTATCACATTCCCTGATTTCAAACTATATTACAAAGCCACAGTAATCAAAACAGTGTGGTAGTGGCAGAAAAATGGATACTTAGATCAAGTGAACAGAACTGAGAGTCCAGAAATAAATCCACACATGTACAGACAACTGATTTACAACAAAGAACATAAAATGGAGAAAGGATAGTCTCTTCAATAAGTGGTGCTGGGAAAACTGGACAGCTACGTGCAAAAGAATGAAACTACACCACTATCTCTAACCATACACAAAAAAATCAACTCAACATACTTGAATGTACAACCTGAAACCATAAAATTCTTAGAAGAAAACACAGTCAGTATGCTCTTTGACACAGGTCTTAGCAATATGTTTCTAGATATGTCTCCTCGGGCAAAGGAAACAAAAACAAAATAAATAAATGGGACTACATCAAATTAAAAAGCTTCTGCACAGCAAAGGAAACCATCAACAAAACAAAGAAACCTACCAAATGCGAGAAGATATTTGCAAATCATATATCTGGGGTTAACATCCAAAGGGGTTAATAACCAAAATATATAATGAACTCATACGACTCAACAACAACAACAGCAAAACAAACAACCTGATTGAAAAGTGGGCAGAGGACCTGAGCACACATTTTTCCAAAGAAGACACACAGATGACCAACAGGCACATGAAAAGATGACCAAGCTATCCTCCACTTCTGGGTATTTATCCAAAAAATATGAAAGCACATTCAAAAAATATATGCACTCCTGTGTTCACTGCACCATTATTTACAATAGCCAAGATATGGAAACAATCTAAGTGCCCATCAATGGATGAATGGATAAAGATGATACACACACGCTCACACACATGCGTGCGCACGCACGCACACACACACAAATACTATTCAGCCATAAAAAAGATGAAATCTTGCTATCTGTGATAACAGCAAGAGATTATTATGCTAAAAGAAATAAGTCAGAGGGAGAAAGACAAATACTGTATGATTTCACTCATATGCAGAATATAAAAAACTAACTAAATAAACAAATGGAACAAAACAAAAACAGACATGTAGATACAGAGAACAGAGTAGCGGTTACCAAAGCGCTGGGGTTGGCAGGGAGGGAGAGCAAAATGGGTAAAGGGGATCAACCATATGATGACAGATGGAAACTAAATTTTCGGTGGTGAGCATGCTATAGTGAATACACAAGTAGCAATACAAGGTTATACACATGAAACCCACATAGTGTGATAAACCAATGTTACCTCAATAAAATTTAATTAACAAAAAAAGAAACCAGATGTTTCACAAGATGCTATTGATGTATCTATTTGTTATTTGCCTATAAATTGACAAAGATTAAAATAGGATAACGACCTCTTGGGTTTTTGAAGTCCTGGCAAAATCACCATACCCATATATTGCTGGAAGATAAGACGGCAACATATATCAGAAGATTTGAAAATTGCTATCTCCAACCTAGTAATTCCACTTCTGTGAACGATCCTAAGGAAAGTAGCAAGTTAGTACATAAATATATACACACAGCAGCTTATAACAGGAGAAAAAGTGGAAGTACCATATATATTCAGGAATAGCAGACTAGGCAAATAAATTATACTCTTTAACTGAATCTATGAAATCCAAAAGTAATGATGACTGTGCACACATAATTATTAAAGAGCAAAGTATATAATGTGTTGCTAAGTGGAAAAAACGCTGTCAAAGAAAAATAAGGCATGGTAAAAGTATCTGTGTAATAGGACACATTATTTATTAATTAATGTCTTCAGATCTGCCTTCCCCCAACCTGCTAAGGGAGACCGGGGCCCAGCTCCTGCATTCTTTCTCTCCTAAGCCTTCTAAAGAGGGACCCAGAGAGTCAGGCATTTGCTTTTAGATTTCTAGTATCCTGTAATTTAGGAAGAAAAAGGAAGGAAGTGGAGGATAAGTGATACCCATCTGATATGGGTGGGGTTTTTTAGCGGGAGTTTTATTTGGGGAGAAGTTGTATTTAAAAAAAAAAAAAAAAGATGCAGGAGCTGCCCCAGTATTTGATGGGTGTGAACAGGAGACACCTATAATATGTTAGAGGTAAATGACCATGCTTCACACACTTAACCTTTAAATACGCCAAGAAATTAAAGAATCTGTGCTACTTTGAATTTCCTCTCCATAGATGGATGTGTTCTCTTCAATACAATGCTGCTCTGAACCTGGATGGACCTTGTGAGTCATGGCCAGGGATGCGTGTTGGTGCAAGATTTTACCCTATGTTTACCTCTAGATGCTAGATGACTTAAACATTTAGGTTTGGGTGACCTGAATTTTCTAATTCTTCTGTAAGAACACTCATCGCTAATAAAATAAGTATACTTGACAAAAAGTTACTAAAAGCCCGAGTTGTTACATAAATGCTCCCTGGATGGATGTTCACTTGAGTTTCCCAGTGGTACTCAAGTTTCAGCTGCACTGGTTGTCTTTCCTCCCCCCATGCAAAGCAACCCATGTGACAGGGATTTAAGTGAAAGTTTCTCTGAGACATATTGCTAGGAAGCACTGGGCCGTGAATGGACGATGTCAACGCCTGCAGGTATAGCGTGAGCAAAGGGATACAGGGAAGGGAAGGAAGTCTATACACGGAACATACCTGAGCAGGTTACCCTGACCCTGGGGACCAGTCCTGCCAGAGACCCGTGGGAGAGGCTGTCAGGTGCTCTCAGAGTTCTCCCTGTCTCGGAATACTTATTCACCAACTCTGGCATTTCCATTTCCAGCATACCTGCCCCTCAGGTCCAGTAAGGTCATCAGAGAATGCCCCCGTGAGCAGGTTGCAGGGCACAGTCTTCCCATTTCTTTGGAGATGATGATGTATCAGCTACATAGTGACAATGCCATACACTGTCCTCGAAGTTCCCTCCTTTGCTACCCCATCCCCATAGTAGCACTCAAAGTGAAAAAGAAGTGTTCTAACACTAATCTCACACAACACATCTGGGTCCTACATCTCAGGCCCTTAGAACACAAGCCCTTGGAGAAGAACCAGAATATTACCCACTGTACTTGGTCTTAATTGGTGTTGTCATCCAGGATATCTGGCTCTCATCTGATGACCTCAGGAAGCAACAAGAGAAGGAACGCATTTGATGGGAATAAAAACTTATGGTGTAACTGAAAGTGTGACCCCCACCCCCTTTCTCATTCAGTTAGAGAAACTTGAGGCAGGAAAGAAAAAGAGGAGAAACCTGATAGACTGGATAAGAAACAGGATTTTTGGACTCTTTAATAAAAACAACAATTTGTATCTCAACACACTACAACAAGCGATTCTCTTCTCCAAGGCTGGTCCAGAGACCAGCAACATCGACATCACCTGGAGCTTGTTCAAACCAAACACTCATTGGCCTTACCCAGAGGTACTGGATCAGAAATTCCAGGGGTGGGGCCAGAGTCTGTGTTTTAACAAGACCTCCAGGCAACTCTCATGCATCTTACAACGTGGGAACCACTGCCTGGAGGACTGGTTTCAAATGTATGCAATAAAATGTTGCTAGATGGTCCTGTACAATATACATACACTAATATGTATAGAATAGATAACTAATAAGAACCTGCTGTATAAAAACTAAAATAAAATTCAAAAAAAAAAAAGATGGTCCTGTACAGAGGTGAAGTGTCATACTGTCTGCAGCTTACTTTAAAGCATCCCCTCTATATCAGACGTACACAGAGATATAAAGGAAACCTGGCAAACATTAACAATTATAGAATCTAAGTGGAGAGTATATGACACACAGTCTCCCCAGAGATTGTGTTACAATACTTGTTTTTGCCAAGTATCCTGTGCTTTCCTTAGGATGATGGTTTACATCACTTTAAAAAACACTGATAAAAAACACTGCTCTAGACATCTTCTGTATTTCTTAGTAAATGATGGATTTGGCAGAGCAGCCATCAATCCCCCAATTTCTTCTTCTATTTGACAAACCAAACCTGTGGATGGTTTTTGGGGGGTTGTTTCTCTTACCCACAACGCCCATTATCTGCACGTAGTGGGTTACAATTTTCCTGACGGTTCCTATTTTCCTGCATATATCACAGAAGATCATATTCAACATCTTTTTTTCTTTTTTAAAATTTTATTCAAGTATAGTTGATTTACAGTGCTGTGGATTCAACATTTTTTGATTCAGAAGGCAACATGGCAAGCAATTTTATAAACCCAGTATGCGGTCACTCAATAGAGGATCAAGTCTCATACAATGAATAAGAATGAGTATTGGGATACAAGAGCATCCTTCCTTCTTTCTGTCTGTCCACAAGACAAGATCAAATCTACTTGGGATTCTGAGGTCAGAGGGAAAGGTCAGAACTCACAGACCTGGATGGTTGAATTTTATATTATGTATAAGACTGCTATCTATGAGCTCCACTGAGCCCTAAAACGTCCATGAACGGATTTGTTTAGATTGCAAATAACCTGGGACAAAAATCACTTCAATGCATCAATGGCAAGTTAAATTTTTCAGAATGAAGATTGATAGCCAAGAGTCTTGAAGATGGGGAAAAAAAGAAGAAAATAAAACCTATATTCTACAGTACTGATACTGTGAAATATTTAGGCTACTGTAAAACTGCAGTGTTCGACATTTTGCCCTATTCTCCCCAAATATAAACAACTGGAAAAAAACTGCATGCTATTGCATAAGTCATCAATACAACGTCTTTTTAATATGCACTTGTCTCATAAAGCTGAGTTAACTATGATATTCTCATTTTTAGAATAAAAGCTGGCTGTTGCATGTTTCACTATTAATTCCATTTACACAAAGTATTTGTCACTTCACTGGCCACTTGTTAATGACAAGTTTTGCTATTAGCTAATTCTCCTATCAAAGATGTGTCTGTTCTGCCTAATTTGCATGATTATTAAGCATCTCAACTTTATTCTGAGTACTTGTGTAAAGGTTATATCAAGATGACAGGCCAAAAATGTTTTAAAATGGGTAAAAAGAAGAGGAAGAAATAAATACAATGGCTGTTAGTTCAAACAGCTTTAAATGTGTCTCCTCTAAAAATGAAGGCTTCTCCCTCATCACCCCCACTGCCCCATTTTGGGTTTGGCTGCTCTGTTTACTACCTTTCTACGTGGAAGGCTATCTGGGTAATAGATCAAGTAAGAATTAAAATCCATGTAACACGCAACTCTACTGAAAGAAAATAGATGTGTAAGTAACCCTCACCTTAGTCATATATCAAAAGTGGGTGACGCCTATTTACAATAGCCAGGACATGGAAGCAACCTAAGCGTCCATCGACAGATGAATGGATAAAGAAGATGTGGCACATATATACAATGGAATATTACTCAGCCATAAAAAGAAATCAAATTGAGTTATTTGTAGTGAGGTAGATGGACCTAGAGACTGTCATACAGAGTGAAGTAAGTCACAAAGAGAAAAAACAAATACTGTATGCTAACACATATATATGGAATCTTAAAAAAAAAATGGTTCTGAAGAACCTAGGGGCAGGACGGAATAAAAATGCAGACGTAGAGAATGGACTTGAGGACAGGTAAGCTGGGACAAAGTGAGAGAGTGGCATGGACATATATACACTACCAAATGTAAAATAGATAGCTAGTGGGAAGCAGCCGCATAGCACAAGGAGATCAGCTCGGTGCTTTGTGACCACCTAGAGGGGTGGGATAGGGAGGGTGGGAGGGAGACGCCAGAGGGAGGGGATATGAGGATATATATATATATGAGGATACGTATAGCTGATTCACTTTGTTATACAGCAGAGACTAACACAACATTGTAAAGCAATTATACTCCAATAAAGATGTTAAAGAAAAAAAAGTGGGTGACACATGTCCAATATTTGGCATAATTAGCATTTAGTACTTATAAAATCATGACTAGATTATAATGGAAAAAATACGAATCATTCCAATATGATGTATACAGTAGAAAATTTTAAGGATTTTGCTCTGAGTGTTCCTGAAAATTCCTATCTTTGTGATTACTTTGTGTCAACATAGTTATAACAGGCGACTAATTACAGATAACCACTATTACAGTAGTCACAGGTCAGGGTATGTTCCTAGGTTCTGAAATCAACCATTTTTAAACTATAGAATATTAGATTCAGAAAGTCATTCTCTTCCCCTGAAACTATACTTTACTCTTAGGACAGTGAGTGTCAAAGAGCAAAGTTTTGACCAAAATACTTTTCACCCACCTAACATCTGACTGGAAATTTTTGGCCCCTGAGTTTCACGGCTGGTAATAAGTCAACAAATCTTTGTTTCCTCATGTGGCTATTATATAAACCTCAACTCTGGGGTCACCAAATCAGAGTGCTACTTGTTATCCGCACACAGCACACAAAAATACAAATTCAGTTTTTTCTCCCAATTATACATCCCGAATGACCAAACACATTGTGAAGATGGGACCTGGGTACCAGAGACGAAGGAGAGATTAATTCTCTGTAAGCTGCAAATGGAAGATCCCAGATCATCCCAGTGGCCACCCAGGGATCTTCACTTTCTCCAAGCCCATCGACTGCCTTAGCATTTCTACCCGCATATTATAATGCCCACGGAAACCCTCAAACGTACCAAACGAGTGACCACACTGCAAGTAAAGCAACTACTTATAAAGCAAGTAGTTACTAAATGAAAACCCACAGAGTGAAAATTACTTTGGTCCACACACAACAATTTGCTACTTGCTGTATCTGTCATTCAGCAGTTTGCTGTATTTGTCCATGATCTTGTACAGGGTATCCAGCACCAAGGCATTCCCAAGAATATTTTTATTTAGAAACGTATCCCTGCTATCAGACAGAGAAGTATCTGTACTACCGTGATAAAGTGCTTTGTGTGTATCTTGTGGGAATGGAGGTTTGAAAATTCCCTCCCCATCATCTGTCCCTGTCTTCCGGTCTAGACGCATTCTTCCATCTGTCACCCACTCTCTGTTCCAGCAGCTCACAACTACCCCAGGTTTCCTACACCCTCCATGTACTTTTTAAAAATTGAAGTATAGTTGATTTACAATGTTGTGTTAGTTTCAGGTGTACAGCAAAGTGATAGTTATATATACATATATGTGTGTGTGTATATATATATATATACACACACACACATTCTTTTTTAGATTTTTTCCATTATAGGTTATTATAAGATATTGAATATAGTTCCCTGTGCTATACAGTAGATCCTTGTTGTTTATCTATTTTATATATAGTAGTATGTATCTGTTAATCCCTCACTCCCTCACTCCCAATTCATCTCTCCCCCCCCCCCTTCCCTTTTGGTAACCATAAGTTTGTTTTCCATGTCTGAGTCTATTTCCTCTTTGTAAATAAGTTCATTTGTATCATTTTTTTAGACTCCACATATAAGTGATATCATATGGTATTTGTCTTTCTCTGTCTGACTTATTTCACTTAGTATGATAATCTCTAGGTCCATGCATGTCACTGCAGATGGCATTATTTCATTGTTTTTTATGGCTAAGTAATATTCTATTGTATATATGCATACATCTTCTTTATCCATTCATCTGTTGATGGACACTTAGGCTGCTTCCATGTCTTGGCTATTGTAAATAGTGCTGCAATGAATATTGGGGTGCACGTATCCTTTCGAATTATGGTTTTCTCTGGATATATGCCAGGAGTGAGATTGCAGGATCAAAAGGTAACTCTATTTTCAGTTTTTTAAGGAACCTCCATACTGTTCTCAACAGTGGCTGCACCAACAGTGTATAATTAAACCTTCCATGAACTCTTAGGCTTTCATTTCTATGCACGTTTTGTTCCTTCTTCCTGGAATTCTCTTTCACCTCTTGATGCCCTGGAGAATTCCTACCCATCCTTCAAATCCCAAATCAAATGTCATGTTCTCTGTGCAGACTTCACTGCAAGCATGGATAATAAACAGAAGGAGAGGAAACTGGGAGTCCCACCATCTTCTGTTACTCAAAGTACCGCTGTGTGCACAGCCTCATGATATGAAAACTGGTCGCACCTTACAGTAATGTTTTGTTTATATCTCATTCTGTCACACTATTTTATTAACTCCTAGTAGCGGGTGGTATTGAGGAAATAAATGTTTTCTTGTCTTTTTACTCGTTGATCTAGCACACTATTAAGGACACAGTTGACTCTCAATAACTACTGAAGGCAGGAAAGAAGGAGGGAGGGAGGGAGGAGAAGTAAGCAAATTCCTTTATACCACTGCACAGCACTCTGGAGTTCAAAGGGAGAGTTAGGGCCAAATGGCAAAATGCTTTTCACTCTATGACACTATTAGATGGATCTTGTCTCTTCCTATGTTCTCATTCTTTTCCCTTCCAACTAGTTTATCAGAAAGCCATTTTAGGCATGAAAGCATCCCTTACAAAATGATGTTCAGTAAAAAGCCATAAAAGAGTGAAAACAGCATCCCCAAGGTACATACAGACTTCTACCAAGGGAACCTAGAATGGGATGCCTGTCTGGTGGCTTTCAAGGGCTTGATCCTGTGAAGGTGGGGAATGGGACTTGGGGCAGAAGTAGGTCACAGTGCATTTAACAAGGCAGGACAGGGCTGGGGCATGGAGACAAAGGACTGGAGCAGAGGCCAGAGAAGGGTGAATAGCAGGCATGAAAGCAGTGAGGAAACTGCAATGTCTTTTCTAAATGAGCCAGGAAGAAAATCGTATTGAAGTCAGAGATGGGGAGAGAACCTCTTCCCCTCCAGAACTTTTCCTCAGCCCCACTGGCCCAAAGCCAACACTGCAATGCGTCTCCAGTAAGCTGGTCTCTAACAGAAAATCTCCAGGGTTGCTGGAAAATCTGAATATGAGTTATACACCCACTGCTCTTCAGCTCAGATGATCCGGTTCTTAAATCTATCCTAGGGAATCAAATGTTGTTCTTTGGGAGATCATCTCACTGGCTTCTCTTGTTTTACAAGCAAACAAAAAGCCAAACTGGATTAAAATGAATATTGCTGAAGGTATCACTACATTTTTTTTTTTTTTTTTTTTTTTTACAGCTAACATTATTTATTTATTTATTTATTTATGGCTGTGTTGGGTCTTCGTTTCTGTGCGAGGGCTTTCTCTAGTTGTGGCAAGCGGGGGCCACTCTTCATCGCGGTGCGTGGGCCTCTCTTGCTGCAGAGCACAGGCTCCAGACGCGCAGGCTCAGCAATTGTGGCTCACGGGCCTAGCCGCTCTGCGGCATGTGGGATCTTCCCAGACCAGGGCTCGAACCCATGTGCCCTGCATCGGCAGGCAGATTCTCAACCACTGCGCCACCAGGGAAGCCCGGTATCACTACATTTTAAACACAAAGTCACTCCTGTGAATTGTTATTAGTTGCTAAGCATTAAAAAAAAAAAAAGAAAAAACCTAAAGAACAGTAAATATGAAAATGTGGGCAAATTTCCCCTTTGGAAGACTGGCCTTTGGCAGCCTATCTTGTGAGAATATATTCCAGAGAAATTTCTACATTCTAAAGGAGAATATATTACTTCTGTGTTAAATGATCATTTAACTCTCCAGAAATTAAGTGGAAAAACAGAGAGATTCAAGAACAAAGGTATGAATGTTGGGAGGTTTCCTCTCAAGTTTCCTTTTTTTTTTTAAATTTTATTTTATTTTATTTTTATTTATTTATTTATTTATTTATTTATTTTTAATTTATGGCTATGTTGGGTCTTCGTTTCTGTGCGAGGGCTTTCTCTAGTTGTGGCAAGTGGGGGCCACTCTTCATCGCGGTGCGCGGGCCTCTCACTATCGCGGCCTCTCTTGTTGCGGAGTACAGGCTACAGACGCGCAGGCTCAGTAGTTGTGGCTCACGGGCCCAGCTGCTCCGCGGCATGTGGGATCTTCCCAGACCAGGGCTCGAACCCGTGTCCCCTGCATTAGCAGGCAGATTCTCAACGACTGCGCCACCAGGGAAGCCCTCAAGTTTCCTTTTAAAACACTGAACTAGAACTCCGATTATGAAAACTGCACAATAATTTTAATATAATCATTTGCATTCTGCAAACATTTTAAAGCAATGAGACAGCAAAAGGCAAATTAAACTTTTACCGCATGCCAATCAATCTGGATAATGCAGGAGTGAAAAAAACATCACAAACACAAACTTTTAATAATTTATAACTTTGACAGTAATAACTAAAAATATGATTACCACTTGGGAAATGTTGAAATTAGACCAACAATTGACTTTCTTGGCTATCTGATTTGCTTTTTTTTTTTCCCCTCGGAATATAGAAAGATAACAGTTTTTCCATATTTGCATAGAATGAGCCTTTTACAGTTTTTCCAACAAAGACAACTGGAAGTTGAGTTTGTCTAAGAGAAACCATTCTAGCGGCTTACTGAAGGGAGTAAAATTCAATGTGTGCTGTGTACCATACCAGAATGCTAAGAGGAACTGCCTACAGATTGGGGCAGATTCTCTTAACTCAGTAGAAAGAGCTGACTGCTTCTTTGATGATTGAAAACTGAAGTAAATACACACGCTCCATCCCAGCAGACCCATTGAATAGGCTAAATGCCTAAATAAAATGTCAGTAGTGACCCAAAACATTCCTGCCTTATGTCAGAATGAAAAGAAAGGACTTCCCTGGTGGCACAGCGGTTAAGAATCCACCTGCCGATGCAGGGGACCCGGGTTCGAGCCCTGGTCTGGGAAGATCCCACACGCCGCGGAGCAACTAAGCCCGTGCACCACAACTACCAAGCCTGCGCTCTAGAGCCCGCGAGCCACAGCTACTGAGTCCGCGTGCCACAACTACTGAAGCCCGCAAGCCTCGAGCCCGTGCTCCGCAACAAGAGAAGCCACCGCAATGATAAGCCCGCGCACCACAACGAAGAGTAGCCCCCGCTCACCACAACTAGAGAAAGCCTGCGTGCAGCAACGAAGACCCAATGCAGCCAAAAATAAAAATAAATAAATTTATATATGAAAAAAAAAGAATGGAAAGAAAGCATTCTGTTTAAAAGCAAGATCTAAATAAGGTACTGCCAAATAAGCTGTTCCTGCCTCTGAGGATTCCTCCAAGAAAATAACCAAATTTTAATTGAAGAGTTATTAGCATCAACCTTGGAAACTGCAATCAAAAATCCTCTCCTGCATACTATTAGGTGGTGATGTTGCGATGAGGGGGCAGGGAGATTGAAATTTATTAAAGACACTGATGTCTCCTCAAGTGTATGTCTAAAAAAGACAACATTAAGATCACTCAGCAGTTGAAGCCCATGATGTATTGTATCAGAATTTATAACCACTGCAGTATTTCTAAATCATTACTCTCCTATGATGGGGTCAGCATTTTGAATATTACTCACGGAAAAACAGCTAAACACATACATACATAAATAAATAACTAAATATGAAAAATGCATGTGATCAGCCTGACAAAATAGTTCAGGGGGGTTACTGAACGGCAATGGCTCACAGGCATCTGTTCCTCCAGCTGTTAGCTGAAAAGACAGAAAGCAGGTGTCAATTTCAGTGCAGCACTGAAGTTAATTTCACATAAGGCAGTGCTGAAAAGAAAAGAATATCCAAAACAATAGTAAAACTAAAAATAAAGTCAAAGAAAAATCACCATGTCCTTGAATCTCTCTGGGCTTTGTGTCTGAAAAACCACATGCTCGGGAAAGAGTCCTTTCTTCAAGTACTCCTGGGAGGAAAGAAAGGTCTCCATACTACCCAGGTCCAGTCTACTTTCAAGCAGACATGGAGCAGGGCGGCAGCTACCCAGCTCTGACCCTCTCTATAACCTGAGAGCTCGGCTACATCACTTGTGATATTTGGCTGGTCCTCAGCATTCAGACCAAAAAGATAACAGCACTAAATCTGGAGACCAGTGAAGACCCCTGCATAAATGCATTAAAATACTGCGTGTCTCCGTAGCAATCATAAACCTCTCCATGGGCATAATTAACAGTGATTCAATTCAATATTTAGATTTCAGGGAGTGCCAGAATGGTTAAGGAGGTATCTTGTCACATCATATGTCACAGAATCATAGATTTTTGAGCTGGAAGCTTATTCTTCTAAGTGGCAGAGAGGTTAAATGATGTCCCCAAAGCAACATAGCTGATAAGGAAAACGGTCTTAGCCCTCAATCTAGAGATCACTCCTCAATTTACTACACACTAAAGGAGAAGCTTCAGAATTGCATTTTCTTTATCTTAGTTCTTTTATCATTGACTCTCCATATATAATAGTCTTTTAGAAACTGAAATTTCTCATTTCAACCTGTCACTTCAAAGGTCGATTGCCTATCATTCTCTGTATGTTGTTAGCTGGTAACCATGCACATACTTCATGTTCTAAGCAAATATAGCTTTGAAATAGAGTTAGACCCACTATGATGCAGTATGATGGAATAATCACTTTTCACATGAACAAACTTTCCTGAGAAGAAAAACGTATTTCAGGACTGAAATCTTCTAAAGTTTTTAAATTGTTAAAGTTTAAAAAAATAATTATTTAAGACTGTAAATGCTTACGACAGGCGAGGCACAGTGCCAAGTGCTTTGCATGCATCGTATCATTTAATTATTCCAACAAATTTGTGCCTTAGTTACCATCTAACAGGTTAAGTGACTAACAGAATGTCATAAGGCAGTTGATGGTACAATAGAGATTTAAATCCAAGTAGTCACCATACATCAAGCATATAACCCAGCTATACCACTCTGACATATTTACCCAAGAAACTGAAAGCATGTACACATGAAGACCCACACGGGTAAGTTCTTAACAGTTTTACTTGTAATAGCCAAAACATGGAAACAATCCGTATGTCCATCAACGGGTGAATGGATAAACACTGTCACAAAGCCATACAATAAGATTCTTACTCATTGATAAAAAGCAACCAACACTGATACACACAACATGGAAAAAACTCTCAAATCAATCAAGCTGAGTGAAAGAATTTTGACAAACAAAAAAACACATACGGTATGATTCCATGTATATACATTTCTAGAAAATGCAAACTAATCTATAGTAACACAAAGCAGATCAATGACTGTTTGGAAAGGGAATGCAGAAAAGGGAGAGATGGATTCATAAGTGGCATGAGGAAATGTCTGGGGGTGAAGGTTATGTTTATTATCTTTATACTGTGGTGATGGTTTCACATGTGACCATGTAGGTCAAAATTCATCAGAGTGGACACTTCAAAGATGTGCACTTCACTGTACATTAATTATACCTAAGTTTTAAAATCTAGGCAGTCCAACTCCAAAGTCTGTGCCCTTAACCACCAGAGTATATGGCCTCAGATATTATAAAATGTCCTACTTAGAAAAAGAATATTGACTTTAATTCAGTTTTACTTTAGTGCAACATCACTTATTTTAGTCTATAAGCTATAAAGGGCTAATTGACGCCTATTGTTCTAATTAGTGATTTTGTCACCTCCCTGCAAATTAAATCCTGAAGGACAAATTTGGTTTTGATCCCTGTTGCCCTACACTGAATGGTCCCACCTTCCTGCTGTTTTCACTGAAGCGGCTTCTGTCTTTTCCCAGCTGTCTCTGATCTTTCCAGTTACTTTTTGCTTGTTTAGGTAAGACTCTTTTTTTTTTTTTTTTTAACTTATTCTTTTCATCTATTTTCTTCACTGTCTGCTATTCTAATCCCTCGGGTTGTGAAGTTAAATAAAAGTGGCAAGCATACACTGCATATAAAATTAAGTAAAAAAATATCAAAAAGGTTCTGTGCTGAAGGAGGGCTTCTGCTACACCTTTTCTATGGAGGAAAACGCTCTGTTAGAGGAATTTTTATTGACACTGACGGTTAATTCACTTAGAGCACTTAGAGCTGAGTCTGAGACACTCCCAAAGTTTCTGAGATCTGAACGCTGGGTAATTGGTAATTTAGTGATACAAGTTATAGTATTAACATTTTAAAACACTGCAGTAAAGCATGCCATGTTCTTTTTTTTTTTTTTTTTACTTTCAAATACATATATAATTTTTCCAAGTCTCCAAATATTTTTTTTGTTAGTTTCTGCTTTATAACAAAGTGAATCAGCTATACATATACATATATCCCCATATCTCCTCCCTCTTGCGTCTCCCTCCCACCCTCCCTGTCCCACCCCTCTAGCTGGTCACAAAGCTCGGAGCTGATCTCCCTGTGCTAAGCGGCTGCTTCCCACTAGCTATCTGTTTTACATTTGGTAGTGTATACATGTCCATGCCACTCTCTCACTTCGTCCCAGCTTCCCCTTCCCCCTCCCCATGTCCTCAAGTCCATTCTCTACGTCTGCGTCTTTATTCCTGTTCTAATTTTAGTTTTGTAGGAAGAGATTTACCCTGAAGTCATGATTGAAACAAATACTAATTTTCCGGTTTCTGAGAGAGCTAAAAGTCAGACACAAATCAGAATTTGAAAGGGGGCGCATACAAGGAAGACCTTTAAAGCTTACATGTCTTTAGCTACATGGAAAATCCACCTCTGATCTCAGAGCAGCTTATTCATAAGGGCATCAGAGACTTGGGACAGTTCCTCTGCCCGGCTGACTGGAAAATTATGCAGTCAGCACTTGATCAGCACTGTGTATTAACCCCACTCAGCAGCATAATCAAGGCTGGGAGCTCTGAGGGTGCCTGTGTCAGCTCAGTTAATGCTGAACTGAGGACCAGGGCTTTCTCTTCGTGGTCTCCACACTCCAACTGCCCAGACCTCAAACTAGACTCCCTCCTCCTTCTGACACCACTGCAGTTAACGTGTGAGGGTGGGCAGAGGGTGGGCATTTAGCACTAATCACCCGTGGCCCCATCATCAAATGCCTTGGCCCAGAAATAAACTGTCTAAAACTTGTTTGGTCTTAACCATGACTAATCTGCCTCTATATAATTGATAGTTGATTGGGTATAATTGTATTGTCTAATTACCAATATTTTATGTTTTAAAAAAGAATGAAATAATGCCATTTGCAGCCATATAGATGGACCTAGGGATTATCATACTAAGTGAAACCAGACAGAAAGACAAATAACAATATTTTATGTTTTAAAACCACAAGATCCTCTTTATAACAATGTTCTGACCACCAGAATTCAACATATTTAACTGTAGCAACAAAAACAAAAGAGCTGTCAAAATCCAACAAGAGCTCAGATGAAATCTTTGCATTTCGAACAATCCTTCGCAAGGTATTCCTAAGAAACAAAGGAAAGAGATAGCTTCTCATTGTGGTTGTTAAGGCCAATATCCTCACTTGAACCTGAAGATTTGCATTTGAGAATATCAGACCAAGAGCTTTGAACTTGAGCTTTTAATAAACCTGCTGTGCTGCATTAAAGTAGAATGGTAAAAGCCTCCAAAATGGATTCAGACTGAAAGCTAAACGTTGATCTAACATTATTATTTCAAAACACTGCTACGTTAGTATACTCCTAGAGTCCACCCTAATTTTAGCAAATTTTGGCCTGAATCAGAAAGCTTATGATTTTATCCTCCATAGAGGGCACTCGCCAAGTCATGCTGAAGCCTGCCCACGTATTAGATGGGTCAATGGACAGCACACTTACAGGAGAAGAAAAGTTTACTACCTTCAGGCAAGCGAGAAAACAAGAGCAATCAAAATCATAATAATGACCATCAAATACTGAACACGTGCTTTATGCCAGGAACCATACCTTCTATACCTGTTGCCACCACCTTTCCTGAGATCTGGGCAAAGGAAATGTTGGTTTCCTATTTTCAGTTGAGGCACAGAGAGTAGAAGCATTTGGCAAATATCCTACAGGTCGTAGTGATAGAAGCAGGAGGTAAGGCTGAATCCGTAGCCCAACCTTATTTTATATCAAGCAGTTTGACTGTGTTCACTGCACTTTCATCATCCTTCTTGACAAGAACTGGTTCACAATACAAAGGAAACATGAGAATTATGTATATGTTAAAGTTGGTCCGCGTTCAAAGGCTAGTGGACCCGACTGGTAATGCAAGCTCACGCTGCTTTCTCTCTGCTTAACTCCTGAACCAGCAGACGAGCAATGCAAACGACAGGAGAGATAAAGATAAGACAAGTGGACACAGCGTTCGCCTGCTGCATCAGTCCGAAGGTCCTGCATGGATGAAGCATTCCACCATAAGCAGGGAGCATAGGAATCTGTGCTGAATAGTCATGCCATTGGGGCTGGGGGAGAGACAATATCAGTGCTTGTGGGGGAGGTCTGTAAACTGCTAGAGAAGGCAACTGCACTTTTGTTTTAATTTTTTTTGGATCATTGGACTCAAAGGCCTGCCCAATATAACTGCCCTGTGTCTTTAAACTGTTTCAAACATCTATATAGGCTTCTGAATTAATCTCTCTCATACACACACACATACGCACACATCTTTCTTTGTCTCTGGTCCTTCTTTTTTCTGGCTCTTTCTCAGTTTCTCTTTAAAAATCCCTTTTGGGTCACAATTCCTCAGAAAAGAAAAAAAAATCAAGATGAAGATTATCTTAACTTGGCAAACAACAAACCAACCCACCCAACCCTGGCAACCCTGAGCAACCCAGAAAGTCCTTAAAAGAAAGGAAATGAGGTTGCCTTGCATTTTTGGTCTCCCTGGGGCAAAACGAGTTCCCATGCGACAGTGCACTTCACTTTATACAATCATTTTTAAACTCACTTATCACTTTATCCACATTTTGTATAATACAGTGCAAGGATCCACTTGCAAGCCAAAGCGTCCGTGCATTAAGGAGGCCAGTCATGGTTCAGATCAAGTTCAATTATATAGGTTTTTTTATTGCAGCCCCCAGCGATGCCACTCTATGGTAATCAAAGTCAGTCTCCTTCACATCATCTTATGTATATTTCAGATTTCCAAACTCAGGGTTAGAAGCCTAAATGTATTTTGTTTTTCAAACAGTCTGAAAAATGAAAGAGGCCCTGCAAAAACGTATCTAGATTGGATCTAAATGGAATTATACCACTACAGCTGAACTGAAGAGCAACTGGAATAATGCAATAGCTATTTGCCCAGTAACTGGTGCATCAGCGAGCGGCTCTGAATTATCTGCTAGTTGCCACTTGTGGTTTTATTCACCAGAGTTTAGAAGAGATCTTAGGGCTCATTTAACCCTTTCCCTCTCATTTTACAGATGAAGAAAAAACAGTCCAGACAGGTGATGTGAACTGTTGAGGTCACGAAGCTAAACGCGGTACCCATCTAACTCAATCCTTCATCCACTAATTGTAAGTCTCGTGTGTGTTTCAATAGCATCCAGCCTCTGTCTTACTTTTCAATACAAGAAGCATTTGTTGAGCAATCAGTATGTGACAAATACCGCATTCGATCATGGAAATCGAGTATGAACCAGGGTTAAGGACTTGGCCGATGGAGTTGGAAAAACTAAAGGTTTAAATCTGACTTCACTACTTGCTATCTCTGTGCCTTTGGACAAATGACTTAGCAGCTGTGGAAGCTCAGACAACTTACTAAATTTCCAAATGGGATTTAGTTCTCTCTTTCATAAGTGTGAACAATTTAATGAGATAATGTAACTAAAGTGCTCAGCCCCAGTGCCTGGAACTTATTAAGGATTCATTACATGTTAGCTATTATTATTATTACAATGATGGTAAGTTGAAGAAAGCATTGCACATACCTGCTCAAGTGCTAGAAATCCAAATCTAGAGACATGCAGGGCAACAGTGAATAATGATGGACTGAGTTCAGTGCAATCCTGGAGGCCTGTATGAAGGGCACAGAGCCACCGATTCTGTTGATGGAAATGCCATCCTTGGGCAAACTGGGCTGGGCCTCAGGTACAGACTTTCTGTTTTTATAACTTTTTAATTTAATTTTATTTAATTTTATTTTTTACTGATTCAGTTTTACAGCAAACCCAATCATGGCCTAATACAGGGGAAGGAGTCAGGGAGGAAGAAATATTGAAACACAACTAAAATAACAGGCAAGGGACTTCCCTGGTGGTCTGATGGGTTAGACCCCGTGCTTCCACTTCAGGGGGCACAGGTCCGACTCCTGGTTGGGGAACTAAGATCCCGTGTGCTGTGTGGCCCAGCCAAAACAAAATGCAGTAAACATTAAAAAGCAATAACAACAACAGGCAAGACGTCAGCCATTATTAACAGAATTTAATATGATGTTCAGCATTTTCCTGGTGATTTATTCTCTGGTCTTATTAGAACTCCAATCTAATTTAATGTTTTTAGGATTGGCATCTCATGTTTCTTTTCTTTTTTTTTTCAGATATAAGTCACCCCAATAAAAACCAAGAAATTGGGAATATTCTCTACCTATACAACTTTTATATGCTGAAAGAGTCCTATCTTTTTTTTTTTTTTTGATCAGAAATATGCAGTCTTCCTATATGATGGGAAAGGGGCCAAAGCACTGGAGACTACAGCATGGAAAATAACAAATAGGACTTGGGACGTGAACAATTCCAAAATCAAATTTTGGCTCTGATTTTGAGCAAATTACTTAACCTCTCTGAGTGCACTTTCCTGTACAAGAGAGGAATCGTATCTACTGTATGGGGGCCAGTGATGATTAGAGGATGTAATACACAAAAGAGATTAAAAAAAAAAAAGTCTATTACCCACAAAATTATAAAAGAAAACCTGGAGAAACAGATGACCTTATGAGTAAAGGGACGCTACCAACTCACTCATCAGTATCTCAGAAAATACAGTTGAGATAAGAGGCCAGGGCAGGAGTGTGTGCTTTAAAGCAGGGATTTGGGGCAAGGAGATGCAAAAATAGACAGAGAAAGCCAGTGTAAAAAGTATGTGGGTATGTGACTGGGGAAGAAACAGAAATAGAATCCTTCCAAAATGTATTATGAAAGAACCAATTCACTTCAAGGGTCATATGCGGAAGGATATCCCTGGGGCCTCCAAGAGTAAAAGGCAGCTCCTGATATAGACGGCCTGCCTCAGAAGAAGGAGTTTTCACATTGGGCCAATCTAACTTTTTAAAATTTATATGTGATGTGTGAGCTGGCACATTAAAATTTTCTCTGAAATCCGAGTCCTGTCTGCCTTGGGAATTACTATATTACATCAGGAGGCCCAATACCAGCTATAGGTTACAAGAAAAAGAGATCCGTTGACCTATTTTTGAAATGGAATTTGGATAATTATTTACAGTGGGAAGAAAGCACTTGAACCTTTGTCTGGACTGAAGCTATTAGCTCACAAGAAGCAGGTGAACCTGGGTCCCTGCCAGGAAGTGAATGAATGTCTTGCTGAATGCCAGTGTTTATTAGACTTGACAATACAAAAACAAACAGCATTGCAAACGATGACTTCCTTTTACTTCCCTGTGGAGGATAAACCTATTCGTTGTCTAAAGCACAAAACTGTCAGGGAGTTTACAGTCTGTGACTAAAAGAATTGGGCCCACTACTATCTGTGACTTTGTACAGGGATTATCTTCCCACTGCTAATAACAGCATTAGGTACATACACAAAAGTAAATCTCTGTTAAAAAAAAAAAAAAAGATTTCCAGGGTATCTTTTCCAGGGTTTTAAATTTATTTACAAATACATACAACATACACTATATGAAGGTTCCATCAACGGAGATTTGAGGTCACCCAAATCTTTCCTGGCACTTAAACAGTAGAAATGTCCATGGAGACCTTTCCTTACCCTGATTTCCCAGTCACACAGACGAAAAATCAAAGACCTTCTTATCCTAATCTTCCGTGAGTTATTTCTCTAAGTAGTGTGTCTAACAGCTGTCACCTCAAACATCCAAATCTCTGGGTTCACACTTCTGATAAATGACTCTTGCAACATTGTACTTGTGAAATCCACTGACCAGCTGGGAGCTTAGAACTTTAACTCGGGCTGTCACCTTCAATCTATCATTGTGGATTGGAAGAGAATCACAGCTCTCAAACCGAGGAGCTTGCCAAACTCAGAAAGAGCAGTGGCAGTCAGTTAAGCAGGTAAGGAATCAACTTCCCAGGTTCCTCCTCCAAAAGATAAGCCTCTGTTTTAAAGGAGACACACAGAGAGTAAATGCAGACGACGAAGTTCGGACACTCGCCCTGGCAAAGGAGCCCTGCCAAGCCCCACTTGCCATCACAGAGGTCTGGATGAAGGGAAACCGTCTTCCTGCCAAATACAGCCTATGTGGCAATTTCCATAAGTTGGGAATTCTCTCTTCGATCTTGGGATGTTGGGATGAACTGATGCCAGTTGTATGTCCAGGTCACCGGCAGGAGATGGGTCAGCAAACATGCCCCACGTGGGAAGCACACGTGCAGAAAGTGCATTCCAGAGCCAAGTTCATCCCTGTGATCATTTGCAAAGGCCATTTGGTCCATGTAAAACTTAACTGATATGACTTACATAGTTTCAAGTATGCTCATCACTGAAATATCCTTTGGGAAACATGCTTTAGAAAATATCATTACGGCTGTATGTTTCAGAACTCAGTGGGCGTCTAATTTTCACGGCCGTTCCTCCCGTTGATCTCTCTGCTGAGGTACTGGGATAATGCACCTTTGTGGCTTTGCCCTTCTTAGAAATACATATCTGACCATTTCCACTCATTCAGAGAAATTTCCCCCTCCACAGGTCAATCCAACTGGGGGCAATGTTCATTACAACTCTACTGCAGCTGAACCTTAAAAACAAATTAAAATGATGCTACCTCTGGGAGCTGAACACATTTATAGACTGGCCACCATCCAGGGTCCTGTATCACACACGCCCCACTATCGTGCCTGTCACTGGGTTGGGGGGTGGGGTGGCTGATTCTGCAGAACTTCACCTCAGCATCAATGTTCTAAGGGTGCTGATGGCTTCTTATTTCTTTTCCACTTGAAACCCTGATCTTTGCGGTCCCACGGGCTCTCCTGCGTCTTAACTACCAGCTGAGCTCTCCCTGCCTTGCCTTTGAAAGGAGTCTTCTGGTTTCTCACCCCCTGCCTTGACTTTCCCTCTTTAGGGATATGAGGGATATGTCACTACACTCTGATGTTCTATCGGTTTATTCATAAAATCAAGACACACATGCTTTCAGGGTTGGAAAGAATCTTAAAGGACATCCACAATCACCCTACAACATTTCAGTCAAGGGGACACCCTGCTGAGGCCTGAATACCTCCTTTCTCCTACAAAAACCTATTCTGCCGTAAAAGAATATAGTAGAAAAGTATTTATTATACTGAATATAAATCACTGTTAAAGTCTGTACTCATTGGTCTCATTTCTAACCCTTCAGGACAGAACAAAGTGGGAGATAAGGAATATGGACTTTGATGACCAAAAGATCCAACTTGGGATCCTAGTAATACCATGGTATTGGGTTGGCCAAGAAAAGTCCGTTTGGTTAATGAATATGTTGTTCAATAAAGTACTTGGTGAAAATGAAAAATGTCTTTTATTTTTACTTGAAACCGAACAAACTTTTTGGCCAACCCAATACTTGCTGTGTAAGCTTGTGCAAAACACCCAGACTTGACAAGCATCATTTTCTTTGACTACACACCGAACCACCAAGCTATGATTTGGGGGGGCGGGGGTGGTGAAGATTAACTGCAGTATTTTAGTATCTAGTCCAGGGACCAGAACACAGAGGACATTAGACAGATGCTCTTACTTTTCTGTTTCTGCTTCTTCCACTTGCAAGTCAGTCTCTCAGAAGCGTGAAAAGCCATGATGCCTTCCTTAAACAGCTTCTTGCTTCCAAATTCCTTAATGCTAGTGGTGACTCTCCTTGAACATGCTGTTCTAGTTGATTCTGTTTGTAACATGGTACCCAGAATGAATGCATTGCCTCACGTGCGTTCCAGTGTGGGGCAGAACTGTGCTGATTTACACACCCCACCTGCTCACTTAACACAGACTCAGGTTCAATACTCTCTCTGCCACCACCCGCTTGCCAGGTGATTCTAAGTTTTTTCAATCTTACTTTTCTGCCTGTATTCCTTGTCCTGGTGCTTGTATCTGTCTCCCTTTGTTACAAAACCATGGATATTCCTGTTGAATTTTCACTGGTGGTCTCAGATTTTCAACCTAGGCGCATTTGAGGAGCATTTGAGGACAAGACTGCTTTCGTCATTTCCCTCCTGGATTCTATGTACTTGCTTTAGGCCTGAATCCAGGGGTCTCCCATCTCTTGGTCTTTATCACTTTCAACTTTTCATTGGCTGGGAACAACCTACAGTCTTCCCGAGGTTTGCTTCTACTTCAAGAAACATGACTATATCAGATGCCCATAAAAGAGGGGATGGGTGGTGTCATTCAACACAGTGCCTGGCACACGACACTGGTCCTCCCCTGCCATTTTCTCATGTCAGTGCCAGAAAAAAGGGGCCAAGACCTTAAAGAAATGAGACTGCTTAACAAACACTGTCCTGGGACAAGTACAGGATGCCTTCTGCAGCACAGAGAACTAATTAGCATTCATTTTCTGTAACAAGCAAGTTGCTAATTTGATAGAAAAACCTAAGTAAATTTGAAGCTTCCCTTCATCATATCATATTCATTTTCATTTAGCAACTTGGCCATCTCATGCTGAATATTAGTTTTGAAATTTTAATTGACTATGTGTCTTTTACTCAGTAACCACAAACGCCAAGTTGAATTATTCAGCTGGAATATAAATGAAATTAACAAATGGCTGAAGTTACCTCTGAGGAGGGCACATATTATACGTTATATTGTTGTTCAATATAACAAGCAATGATAAAAATAAAAGTGAAAATTTGCATAGCAGTTTAGAACTTCTTAAGTGTTTTTCTAATATCTACATTACCCATTTTAAATACCTGAAAACAGCAGGAAAACAAAAGATGAAAATGACGTAAGGGACAACTTAAATGGCACAGGAAATTGGGAAAAGGATTTTTATTATTCCTCTTTTTGTCTCCAAGTGTCTTGTACTGTACCTGGTACATAGTAAGTACTCAGTAAACATCCATTAAATGAATAGATGATGGAATGACTCGTCATTATTCTCATGTTTACCCAGAACCTGTGTGCACATGACATGCTCTTGAGAGACTGAACAGGGACTTTGCCTAACAAAAATGGACAAGTTGACAATCTGCGAGCCTGAGGAAGCCCATGACTTTGCTATCAATCATCTTCGTACAAGTGGTTAAATGTATATTGAGTTTGAAAGAAGATTCTGAAGATATAAGACTTGGGTAAGATTCAACTTCACCACTTAGGAGTACTTTGGACAAGTAACAAACTTTCTGGGCTTCAACTTATTCATCGCTAATATGGGAATAATAAGAGTACCTGCCCCATACGGATGTTCCAAAGAAAACTATATTAATATATGAAAAAATGCTTAGAGCTCCATACACTATAGGCACCACATATGTGTTAGGAGTTAACAGGAGTAATATTTCCAGTTCTGTTCCAGCACCTAACAGAATGCTTACCACAAAGAGCTGATAATGTAATATTTGTTGGACAAACGAATGAACCTTCAGACTTGTTTCTACTTGGAAGAAATGTCTATTTTTCAGAGCTTGTAGTCTCTGGAATCACTCAAAGATGATAAAGGATAGAGTGGAAGGGGAGCACACAGGTGATTTTGAAACTCATTAAAGGTGGTACACAGCATTTCCCTAGAAACCAAGTGACTTCGAGGAAAGGTGTGTCAAGTAGAGTCAACAAAAACATAAAGCCACCAATTAGGCAGCCCATTCCCTTTCAGAGACCATGTATAGTTTAGTACTGATTACATCCTCAAGATGGTCCCAGGTCTCATACCGACTGAAGAAAGGCTTTTCCAAAGTGTAATCCATGTAAAAAAGGAAAGCAGAAAGAGAAAACAGTAAAATGTCAAGTTGTTTTTTTTTTAACGTCAGAAATGGAAATCATGTAATGAATTAATATCCACTTCCTCTGATGGAGAGTATTAGTTCAGCTTTCAGGTTAAATATTGTCTGATTCTGTTCTGATATATGTGAAGGTCATATTAGCCCTACTGTTAAATCTGGATTGCCAAAGCAGAAATGTCTGGGCTAAAATAAAAAAGCCTAAAGATAAATGATTTAGAAATACAGTTTGCTTAATGGAAGGACTTGCCGCTACAACTAGATACTATGTGGCAAAAAAAAAAGTACTATATGATTTCTCTCTTTAAACCTGTCAATCCAACCTCTTGGGAGAGTAGTAAACTCATCATATCATTACAGCGATTTAGAAAGATCATTTAAGAAGTCGTAGTACTGAGCCAAAACCTTGTGCCATGATTAGAAAAAATTAGAAGCATTAAGTTACCTATAAATAGGAAATCAACATATTAACCTTTACTTTAGTTAAAGAGGCAGACACAACATGCATTGCAAATGAGGGACGTTCGCATACACTTATTGCCTATTCCCATCATGATTAAATCCTCTTGAGAAGGCAGAATCGGAGAGGGGATTAAAGCATAATGTTTCACTTAGTCCCCTGGGGGAATCCAAAAATATTATGTGAAAGCAACGGATTGATGCAGGGAGTATCAGACCAGGAGGAAAGGGTGTATCCAAAGCAGATGCAAATCCCAAGACACTAAGAAGGTGAGTTTGTAAAATGAAGATTTACACATGTTTGTGTCTTAGTCAATTTAAAGGGGTACTCTTGCAGAAGAACAGTTTTCTAATTTAAAGGAAAAGAAAGAAAGAGAGAGGGAGGGTGGCAGTGAGGCAGGAAGGGAAGATGGAAGGAAGGAAAGAAGGAAGGAAAAAAGAAAAAAGAAAACCCCTATCTTTTTTCAATTCTTTACATGAGGAATAAGAACCATTAATTTTTGCAATTTAGCATGTCTATGAAATGAGCAGGTAATAAATATTAATATGTGCCATATTTAAAGAAAAAAGAAATCCTTGACCAAGTAGTAAATAAATAACCCCTTCAATATGCATAACTCTTAACACCAGAATCTGCTCATATAATGATATTACGCACTTCATTCATAGTTGTCATTAAAAATATTTGTCCTCCAACAACCGATTCTTGTTCATATACAGGATAATAAAGCTACATCTGCGATGTTTACGGCACTGGGCTGAGGGTTTCACATACACGTTCCTAATATATTTTTCATAAGAAACTTGTTAAATAGGTACTGTGGGTTTTAGGTTTCTGCCTATAAAATGGGGATAAAAATATCCACTGAGCAGTTCAAAAGACTTTCTTAAACTGGACCACGATGTTTGTTAATCAGCATAAGGGATGGTGAAAGGAGAGGTGATCAAGACACAAAAAGCAGGGCTTCCCTGGTGGCTCAGTGGTTAAGAATCGCCTGCCAACGCAGGCGACACGGGTTCGAGCCCTGGTCCGGGAAGATCCCACATGCAGCGGAGCAACTAAGCCCAGTGTGCCACAACTACTGAGCCTGTGCTCTAGAGCCCGCGAGCCACAACTACTGAAGCCCGCGCGCCTAGAGCCCATGCTCCGCAACAAGAGAAGCCGCCTCGGTGAGAGGCCCACACACCGCAAGGAACAGTAGCCCCCGCTCGCCACAACTAGGGAAAGCCCACACGCAGCAACAAAGACCCAACACAGCCAAAAATAAAATAAATAAAATAAATTTAAAAGACACAGAAAGCAGCAACTTTCTAATAACTTCTAGGCAGCACTTGCAATCTGAAACCCTGGTCACCCAGGGACCCCCAGCTTCACGGGAGACTTTGGCCCCTGATCTGCCTTTGCAGTTGGCTGGTCCTAGGATCAGCATATTCTTTTTTTTTAAATTTATTTTATAGAAGTACAGTTGATTTACAGTGTTGTGTTAATTTCTACTGTACAACAAAGTGACTCAGTTATATGTACACATTTACATACTTTTTCATATTCTTTTCCATTATGGTTTATCACAGGATACTGAATATAGTTCCCTGTGCTATACAGTAAGACCTTGTTGTTTATCCATTCTGTATATAATAGTTTGCATCTGCTAATCCCAAACTCCCAATCCATTCCTCCCCCACCCCCTCATCCCCCTTGGCAACCACAAGTCTGTTCTCTATGTCTGTGAATCTGTTTCTGTTTCGTAGATAAGTTCATTTGTGTCATATTTTAGATTCCACGTATCAGTGATATCATACGGTATTTGTCTTTCTCTTTCTGATTTACTTCACTTAGTATGATCATCTCTAGGTCCATCCGTGTTGCTGCAAATGGTATTATTTCATTCTTTTTACGGCTGAGTAGTATTCCATTGTATTATACACATCTTCTTTATCCATTCATCTGTCGATGTAGATTTAGGCTGTTTCCTTGTCTTGGCTATTGTGAGTAGTGGATCAGCATATTCTTGAACCTGCTACAGAGTTCACCTTTCAGGTACAATGCCCGTTGCAGTCCCGAGGACAGAATCAGGTTCTACACGAGCTTATGGAAAGGCAGTATGGCAGTCTGGGGCTGCCTGCTAACAAATATTCATGTATTGAACACAGTTTGGTGTAAGACCTGCTATCACTATAGCCCACTTGCCAAAAGCAAATTGTGATGCCGAGAATATACAGTCCTCGTCTCTCTTTGGTCTCCAGATGCTGCTGTATTTCCCGGGAGAACATGACAATTGTGATGGAACATTTTGTATGTGGTCACTTTACAAAGTTCTGATCACGTCAGAAACTTATAGCCAAAATAGCGTCTTGTTCTTTTCTGGCTTCCTCACTATGGAAATGGAAATCAATGTATTTCAGTCTAGTGATTCTCTTAGCAAAACACTATTTTAAAAGAGAAAAAGGCAGAAGCTCGTGGAAAGTAAGTGGTAGTGGTATGGTCTTCACCGAAGAACACGTTTCAGAGAGACAAGAACCTATTATGTCATAGGGAAAGAGAAAATCCTATTAAGGAATACAGATTCATCTGACCTTTACCCAAATGCACACTGGATCAAGGATTCAGACAGCCTCACACACAGCAAAGGGAGATACACCCATGTTTCCATAAATGAGAAGTTAAGTTGGCCTGAAGGGTATATTTTAATAGGAAGCTAAAATGTGGTTGTACCCCTCATACGGGGAGAAAATCCAGACTTGGTCACCATACTAGTGCAGCCGAGCTCGAAGATGCTTTATCAGGTTAAAGCATGGCATGCAGACGAGTTATGATTATGAAATGCTACCACGGGAGAGCCCAGAATCCCTTTTTCTTTTTCCAAAGACCTGAAGGAAGAGTAGATGCCTGGTTTGGTGAACGCTGGTGAGATCCTTCTCTAAGATTCTATGTACTTGGGTAGATTTTCTGTTACATGGACCTCCTGAGGGAGTATTCATTTTTGTGCATTCTAAGGATACACACTCAGATACACTCTGAATGAATAGGTTACAGCTATTCCGTAAACCCACACATTTGCAGCTTTGGTATCCAAAGGTCACTGGTGAAATCTGTGTTCTTATTGAGAATATGCCACACTGGGGCCCAGCTTGATTTGTGTTCAGGCTATTATGACTTGCTTAGGATAATAAAGTGTAATCCAATGGGAAGTGACTTTCTCCATCTTTAAATATCGACAATCTCCAGTTCTCAGATGAAGAGAAAACACGTAATTACTAAACACCTACGTGGTAGTCACATCAATAAAGCATTAAATGTACAAAACTGCTTTAAATCCTAAAACAACCCTAAAAGGCAGGTATCATTAAAATGTAATGGGTGATAAAACAGAATCATTCGCAAAAATACCTGCCCTAGATCACACAGTTGGTAAGAAGTGAGGCTCACTTCAAACCCTGAATCTGATTTCCAAGCCTATCCTTTTTGATTCTACCTTAGGGATTCATGCATTTATCATGTGCTTACTTCTTCTACTGCTTACAAGTGACCTAATCTGTCTGTCTCATTACTACTAACGGGTGAAAGACAACTAGTATTTCTGGTTCTTTACTGGGCACCAGGAAAAAAAACTGCTCTTTATATATCAGTCCATCTAAACCCTGTCGAAGTATTTTGACACAGATGTAGAATTTGTACTCCAACCTACAGGCTGGACACGTGGAACATGGAAATGACAGTGAGGTGATGTGATATCTTCTAAGAACTGTGAAATAAAGGGAATTAGGCTGTCTTCTGAGAGTGAAATAGTAAAATTAGACCAGAGATACGTAAACTCCCCTTTCAGAGAGAGACTATCTCTTCTGCCCAACGAGACTTGAAAATGTATTAATATATATGGTGGTCGGGATGTGGAGAGAGTATCAACCAGAAGAGAAGACAGTCAGAAGTTGAGTAAAAGGAAAGAGAGCCACCAGAACAAGCTTCAGCAGTGCCTGTCCTCCTATTGACCAGAAGTTGTGTCACACACGCCCCAAAGCTAAGCTGCCTTGTCCCAGCAGGAGGCGTTCCTACAGCGGACATGGACACGGTAGGCAACATTAGCTTGCAACCATGAAATATTTGTCAATTATCAACACCTACTCTCAGTCTAACTCCGAGCTCACCAAGTAACCTGGTTTTCCCAGCTCAGTGGAAGCAGAAGAGTACACAATAGGTTGAAGGGAACGTCTACTTTGACAGGTTGTTCGTTGTGCTTCTCTTCGTTGATTGACGGGCACTCCGCTTTCGATCTGTTAGTCTCCTTCAAGTACTTTAACGTGATTCAGCATCCTTAGTTGTGTTCATCCTGATATTGTTATCATTTAATTTTTGGCTGGTAAGCTATAAATTATACCTTTGACCACGATAAACTTACCAAGATACTGTTATAATGTCCTTTGTAGCCGGTGGAGTCAGCTGGTCATTAGCTGGTGACCAGAACAACCAAAAACCCCGTACTTGTAAACATCTTCGGACCCCATGGAGCAATTCAAGAGATGTTCTCTAACAGTGAATGGACAGTTTTGTTTTGTTTTTTAATTACAGTAGTAACAGGTACACCAATCCCCTTCTGACACATACTATTTGGGGGTGAATTACTCATAACTATTATACACCACTGAAATAGCAAATGATGATGGACGACGCATTAGACGGGAACTAGAAAGTTGGGTTATTTTCCCAACTCTGCTGTTAATTAGCTACATAAGCTTGGAAATGTGACTTAACTCTTCTGAGCCTCATGTCTTTATCCATAAAATGGAGGAAGTGAAATATATGCTGTCTCAGGACTTTGCAAGCTCTAATATTCTCTCACTATAAGTTTAGATATGAGCTTGTCCTCTAAAAGTCAGAACAATTATTTTATGTTGTATGATTTGACTTTCTTTCAAAGATTAGCTTCTGGGCTGTCATGGCTGCTCTCACTGATTACATGAATGTCCTCTGGTGGCCCCTAACGTCGCCAACCCATCTGACAGTGTATTTCCTAAAAACGCAAAGTATTATAAGCAATGAGGAAAACTCATCTCCACAGTTTCTGCATTATCTGTGGCCTTACTTACTCATCACAGCGAACGGCAGCCTCGATAAAAACTTAACCTAAATAATTATACTCTCGATTAAATCTGTAATCATTTTCATTCAGGCTCACATGAACCATTCCAGAAACCGAGAGGCCAGAAATCGCTAAATCAAATAAGATAACAGAGTTATTTCATTTTCAAATAGTTAGGGCAACGTATCTGATTTTTCTAAGCTGCTGAGTCAGTCAGTATTCTGTAGAAATATTTGTTTCACACCTTGTGAGTTAGCTTGGCAGACGGACAATCACAGAGGAGTTCTGTGTTCACTGGATAAGTACCATCTATACATCTCACTTAAGGAGACGGAACGGGGACAGGCATCTTTACAATGCCAATTAGCAAATGTATTCATTAAAATCCCTTTCACACCTCTACTGTCAAGTCCAATCATTTATTTATATCAACTCAAATCATCTGCCTCTATTGCTCATTACTGACTAACAAATGATAAAGAAATTGTACCTCCCTAAATGTGTTACAAGCTCAAAATTCTAGTTTCCCCAAGCTACTGACACCCAGTCAATAGTGTCATATTTGTATGAAAAAAAATTAATGTTTCCTTAGTTTAGATAAAATTATATAGCTATTCAACTACCACTACCTTAGAGCAGTGTTCTATCAGCATGCTATTAAGCAGTTGATCAGTCAATTTCCAATACTGCCCTCCTATAATTTATTCTCCATCATGCAGCTCAAGTGAGCTTCCTAAGCAGTAAAGCTGATCATGTCAATCTTCTGATCATCATTCTTCAATGGCTCTCCAGTGTCTTCAGGATAAAATCCCAGCTTCCTGCAATGGCACACAGTGTTTCTCACGGTCTGTACCTATCTTACGTCTGCCCCAAGGAACCAGCAGAGCAGAGTGGGTAAGAATCAGACTCCTGAATCAGATTGTCTAGTTGCAAAATCCCAGAGCCATCTGCCATTCATACCCAGACCCTGACCAAGTTAAATCTCCCTGTACCTCACTGAGATTTTTTAAGTTGTACAGATGACAAACTTGATCACACATATTTTCACTCTTCTCAAGATGTGCAGTCACTTATATCTCTCTGGCCATGTGACTTGCGTTGGACCTTAGCAGAGGCTTGGAATGTGCTTGCACACTGAGATTTGTCCTCTTGCTAATTTTGAGTCCCTGTGACTGTCACGTCAACAAGCCTGGCTGACCTGCTGAATGACCAGACACAGGGCCACGTCATCTCCACTGCCCCAGCCAAAAGCAAAACAAATGCCAAACATGTGAGACCATTCTAGATCATCTAGACTAGATGAACCACCAGCTGAGCACAAATGAATGAGAAAATCCAGTCAAGATGGTCCAAGCCTGGCCCATTCCAACAGAATTACCTTTCTGACTCCTAGACTCATAAGGAACAGTAAATGATTGTTATTAACATAAACCACTAAGTTACCGGTTGTTAAATAAGCAAAAGCGAATGGATACAACAGTATTAAATGAGTTAATATACGTAAAGCACTTATAAAAGTTTCACTCAGGCATATATGAACGTTAGCTATTATAACTCAGTGGTCTCTGCCTCACTTGCCATTGTCACTTGCATCACTGGTACAGACAATCCTGAAATATACATGTTCTCACATCCCCATCTACAGTTTATCAACCTGGAATACCACTGTCCCTACCCTCACATGGCAAACTCCTAACCCTCTTAGCTTAAACTATATCCTTTTTTGAGAATCATTTCCTGTCACCATTGTGTGGTGTTCAATATCCCTGATACAAATGAACTTGTTTACAAAATAGAAATATACTCACAGACACAGAAAACAAACTTATGGTTACCAAAGGGGAAAGTGGAGGGGGAGAGGGACAAGTTAGGAGTTTGGGATTAACCTATACACACTACTATATATAAAATAGGTAAACAACAAGGACCTACTGTATAGCACAGGGAACTATACTCAGTATCTTCTAATAACCTACAATGGAAAAGAATCTGAAAAAGAACTATACTTCAATTTTTAAAAAGGCATTAAACAGGAAAAAAAAAATGTCCCTTCTGTGAATTCTCAAGAACTCTGTGCTTACCCTGTTGTTACTATTTCCACAGTGTACAGCTCTCACTCATAGCTTTATTACCAACACTATTTTACAAGCTCCTTAAGGGTAGGGGCTATGTCACTACTGGGTGTTAACTACTGCTTTACTTTCGATTCCTTAGCATAGTGCTTAAGTCAACCTTATCTAACCCATCAGAGTTGACTCTCCAAAAGAAAATTGTGTTTCAAGGTTCAAAATGTGTTTAAATAAACTTTCGTTAAACCTAATCCACTTTACTACCGTGAGTTTTTAAAAATATACTAATATGATTTTACATATACTGTATTCCTATTAAATGTTACCTCACTTGTTGCAACCATTGTTCTTACTATTTTTTTGAAACCTATATATATATTTTTAATTTAAGTACAGTTGATTGACAATGTTGTATTAGTTCCAGGTGTACAGCAAAGTGATTCAGTTATACATACATACATATATCTATATATCTATATCTATATATATAGTTTTGCAGATTCTTTTCCATTATAGGTTATGACAAGATATTGAATATAGTTCCCTGAGCTATACAGTAGGTCTTTGATGTCTATCTATTTTACATATAATAGTGTATATCTGTTATGAAACTTATATTTGGCACCAACATTAACTACCTCTCCAAAATGTGTATCGTTCACATATCATGCATATTTTCCAAGTCTTCTCGGAAACCATGGATACAAATGTTGAATGGAAGCAGACAAAACAACTGTACTTTTTTAAGTTCTGAGAGACCCCTCATGAGAATAAGTCACTCTTGTGGTATTCAACCGATGAAACAGTAACTCCACTTGATCAAGCTTATGTTTCTTCATTTTGATCAAAGTACATAATGAAAGAATCCACATACCTTGCAGAGATCCAGATAAAGCATCTCTTATTCCAACAACCCAGTAACTCTTTCCAAAAAAATGAGATCAGGCTAGTTTGGAATGACTTGCTTTTAATTAACACATCATGATGGTTAGTGACCATCACAGTTTCTTCTGAGTGCTCAAAAGCCATCTGTTTAGTAATTTTGACCAAAATTTTTCTAAGGAGAAACTGTAACAATCTATTATTTTCAGAATCCAAATGTTCCATCAATTTAGAAAATTAAAACATTTCCATTCTCATGACACCTTTCTCGTGCTCAAGAGAAACATTTTAACAGTACTTAACTTCCACACATGAATTCATATTAACAAAAGTTATAATAATAATAATGGCTAACATAGCACAGGGAGATGAGCTCGGTGCTTTGTGACCACCTAGAGGGGTGGGTTAGGGAGGGTGGGAGGGAGACGCAAGAGGGAGGAGATATGGGGATATATGTATGTGTATAGCTGATTCTCTTTGTTATAAAGCAGAAACTAACACACCACTGTAAAGCAATTATACTCCAATAAAGACGTTAAAAAAAAACAGCTAAAGTTTACTCAGCTCTTACTATGTGCCAGGCACTGCTCTGAGCTTATTAGGTACATAAACCCATTCAATCTTCAAAACAATCCTATGAGGGGTGTACTATTATTATGTCTATGCAACAGATGAAGAAGGAGGTATAAAAAGGTTGTAACTTGCCAAAGTCACTGAGCTCCTAAGTGGTAGAGCCAGGACCTGGACCAGGGCAGCCCTATCCTGCATCCATCCTCTTAACTACCATAGGAGGCAACAAAGAGAGACAACTCAAGTTAAGTCTCTGGTGTTATCAATCAAGCCTCACAACTGCATTCTTCCATTTAGAAGAAATGTCAGTGGAAGACCAATAAAAGAATCTACCCATCTCTGGCTTGAAAGGTTCTTAGGTTTCCTTTCCGCAAATAATCACAGAACTTCCACGTGGAACGGGATAATCGTAGTAATTTTCTATCACATGCGACATGGCTCCAAAGAAGAGAAAAGTTGATGAGTGGTCTACAGTCTGCTCAAATGTTTTCTGTATGGCAGTTCGGCACAGTCAAATGCAAGATCACAGGAACAAGGCACCATGATGTTAAAGAGCATTATACTCAGCGTCAAACAAATGATTTCCATGAACTATATCCTTCCAGATAAATATCTGAATGGATGCATCATATTTGCAATTTACATGAGCTTGCACTCCTTGTAGTTTAAGAAAAGCACAGTTCATACTAATGACAGACATATCATGGGTGAGCTCTAATCAAATAAATGTGGACTAATATCTATTCCGGTGGTGACGGCTGTACTCCCTTTAAGTGGAAATTTCCATTGAATTTGAACTGATTGTTCCTTTCAAAGGACCTGCTGAATTATTTTAATGTGGTTACCCAGCTGTTTGACAGAACCCTCTTGTCATCTGATACACAGTTGCCAAGTGAGTGCATGTTGATATATCTAGGGATGCTACTAGCGGGGGGAGGAAGTTGGCCGGGGTGTGCGGTACTAATTTGACAATTTAGGTTATAAAGCAAGAGAGTAAATGAAGGCTAAACAATGGTGACAATTTAGTGGGAGTTTATATCATGGAATACGGTCCTGAATTGAAACGCTCAATGCTAAAACAGAGGAGAAAATTCAACACCAATTCAACACTTCCTCTGACATCCGTGAATCTGTGCTCTGATCTGATGTCCCTGCTAACACAGTGGGTCACCAGAGTCCATAAAGTAGTCTGAGATGCTAATCATGTGTTATGAAGCCTACTGAACATGTCAAAATTCATTCCGAAATATGACCCAGTATGACAAACCCATCCTTACTCCGTTCAAAAGATCCTTGTATCCAATTTCCACACCTAATAATTCTTCGTCACACTGACAGGGCTGGATTCCCCTGCACTCTTCCCAAACTTGAAATGCCATGTGAACACACCAAAAGACACTTTATGATACTTAGGGCATTCAACTTTAAAGACACCAAGGCGTCATGATGCTTTTTAATCTCGGCAGAGGATTTGCTTCTGGACCTGTATCTAAACGTTCCACTTGCCTGCAGTAGTCATTCCTGACATTTTCCAGTAGTAGTGAATGCTGCAGGCAGTAAAAGCACAATTACAGATTTGACAATTATGTCATCCTGGTTAAACATTTGGGATATGACTATAAACTGTGTCAGATCTTGCCACAAGAGGTGTTTTCAGAAGCAGGGTGCTAAAAGCAAAGCATCACAGTGATTTATGGTGCTGGTGACAGCATTCAATTAAATTGTTCTTAACTGATTTTAATTAATTGAAAAACAATGTTAGCTTGGGAAACATGACTTTACCTCCAAGGAGGAAATAATGATTGAATGGAGTACAGGACTAGCATAAAAGCCCAGAATTTTAAAAAGAATGAGGGAATTTAAAAAAAAAAAAAAAAAGCTCTAGGAAACAGATGGAAATAAATGACGCTGACATGGAGTCAGGAGTGCTGATACAAGGAGTGCAGCTACGACAGCTTAAAACATATCCCACTGGGACTTCCTGGTTGGCACAGTGGTTAAGAATCTGCCTGCCAATGCAGGGGACACAGGTTTGAGCCCTGGTCCGGGAAGATCCCACATGCTGCGGAGCAACAAAGCCCGTGCGCCACAACTACTGAGCCTGCGCTCTAGAGCCCGTGAGCCACAACTACTGAGCCCATGTGCCACAACTACTGAAGCCCACGCGCCTAGAGCCTGTGCTCCGCAACAAAGAGAAGCCACCACAATGAGAAGCCCGCGCACCGCAACGAAGAGTAGCCCCAGCTTGCTGCAACTAGAGAAAGCCCGCGCACAACAACGAAGACCCACCGCAGCCAAAAACAAATAAATAAAATAAATAAATTTTTTAAAAAAAGAAAAGAAGAAAGAAATAAAACATATCCCACTAATTCTGGAGGACCTAACAGAAGGTTCTCTTCCTTGTACTTTTCAAATAGCTTTGATCTGTTCTTTGCCTCCAGCACTCCCACTATTTTTTCCTCCCCCCAATTCCTCAAATTACTTGCCATGCAGGTTGGTGCTGACGGTATAACAATGTATTCTATTTCATTTTTTCAATTTTATTGAAGTACAGTTGATTTACAATGTTGTGTTCACTTCTGCTATATAGCAAAGAATTTCAGTTATACATACATGTATATTCTTTTTCATATTCTTTTCCATTATGGTGTATCACAGAATATTGAATATAATTCCCTGTGCTATACAACAGGACCTTGTTGTTTATTATTTTATATTCTTTACAATTTTCCTCATTTTGATACTATTAAACCCCAGCCCCAGCACCAAATCCATACTACACATCTGCTGAGTTATTTGAGGAACGAAACAAATACTGTCCACTCTAGCACAGGTTGAAAGTCTGCAGTATAGCAAGCACTTCATGTGCATTATCTTATTTAGTTCTCTCAACAGCCCAGTGAAGAAGGGGAGAGTGTTATCTCTATTTTAGAGATGAGGAAGCAAAAGTTTCCTGAGGTTCAGTAATCTGTCCAACCAAGATCATACAAAACCTTGGCCTGCCCAGCATCTGAGTTGGAACTTTTGACTATCATCACTGTAGGACCTACCATCCAATGCACAAAAAGAATACCAACATCCATGGTCCAAACTCCTGGGCAGAGAATTGACAACTTTTCTAATATTCTCTGAAATAACCTTTCCAGTCTCATGAACCACTACTTCCCTCTACACATGCTTGCATGCTCACTTCTGTATGCCATGCATCCTGCCTCAATCCCCACCCACCTCTCCCCTCCTTTCCCATAATTGGGTTCAGCTCCACAGATCTGTATCAAACATAATCTCCACCGTGAAGCATTTCTCCCTGGGTCCTATCATTCTTCCCCAGGCTTTCAGAGGCTCTATTTTTCACATTATTTGTTAGAATGGACATTGCCTTTAGTCCAGTTAGCCCATTAAATTATGTATCTGTACCTCTGTCTTACTCTTACCTTTGTACCCTTTGTCACAGAATGAACTGTGTACCCTCAAAAACTCATGTTGAATTTCTAACCCCCAATATGACTGATTGAGAGATAGGGCCTTTCAAGAGGTAATTAAGGTTAAATGAGGTCATAAGGATGGCATCCTACTCCGACCTGTCTAGACCCTAGAAGAAGATTAGAATTCACAGAGACTTACCGAGGACTGATGGGTGGGCCCCCAGAGGAAAGGTCATGCGATGACACAGTGAGAAAACATCCATCTGCAAGTCAAGAACAGAAGCCACAGGACAACCAACCCTGAAGGCATCTTGACCTTGAACTGCCGGCATCCAAAACTTTGAGAAAATAAAGTTCTATTGTTTAAGCCACCCAGCCGTGGTATTTTGTTATGGCACCTCTAGCAAACTAATACATCCATGGTAGTTTGTCCCATTCACAGTAGATACTTGTCAACACTTAGTGAATTAAATCAGCAACATATTCATGACATACTCCATATATAGTGAGAGCCAAGCTTCTATGCAAATATATTTGCAGTATATAATTATTTAATAGTTTTTTCCCTTCCTTTCCCTTTTTCTCCTTCCCCCTTAGTCTCTTATTCCCTCTTTTTCTAAATTATTATTAAAACTCTGTGAAGAGTGCTGTTCTAACTGCTACCTACATAATGCTCTTTTGCCGTAGAGAGTTTGGAAATTAGCGGTAAATTCTTGAAGGCCTAATAATTTCATGTAATTTAAGTATAGCTCCCCCTCTATTCCTCACCTTTTGTTTATTTTATGTATTTACTGAGATTTCTTTAAAAAGATGTAAAACAGAATTTTACTTCCACAATGGATTATATACTAGAGCATAAACAAAATTTAAAAGTTCAGTATTAACTGCTATGGCATTGTGGTCTTTCTAAAAAAAAGACACGTGTAACTTTCCAGGAATATTTGAATAACGTGTCTAAGTATAAAAATCAAGTCATCAAAATAGAGGCAGAGACATGACAAATCTTCAATAGCACCCAAACTACAGAAACACCTATGTACAGTTCATTCAAAGACTACCTTTAATATATAATTTCTCAAAAAACAATGACTAAATTAAAATTAATCAGAATTCAAAATCAGCACACTTCATTGATGAGAACCAAAATGTCTTCTGATGATCTGTAACCGAACCACCTGGAATCTTTGAACATGTAACTTCTTGGGCCCAAGAACTGCTCAAAAGCCATCTCTGGGGACTATAAGCATAGAATCTGTATCTTCAGTAAGGTCCATAGAAGAGACCTATGTCTTTTAAAGTCGGAAAACATTCTAAATTATCAGGTAAAAACAGTATGTTCTATTGACAAAAATGTGAGAGAAATGACTCACAGGAATTCTGGTTATTTCAGTCCCAAACAAATAATTTTTTTAAAATATTTATTTTCCTTTTTTTTTTTTTTTTTTTGGCTGCGTTGTGTCTTAGTTGTGGCACACGGGATCTTTGTTAAGGCATGCGGGATCTTTCGTTACGGTGTGCGGTCTGCTCAGGTTTCTCTCTAGTTGGGGTGCGTGGGCTTCTCTCTAGTTGTGGTGTGCGGGTTTTCTCTCTCTAGTTGAGGCGAGTGAGCTCAGTAGCTGTGGCGCGCGGGCTTAGTTGCCCCGAGGCACGTGGGATCTTAGTTCCCCTACCAGGGATCAAACCCGCATCCCCTGCATTGGAAGGCGGATTCTTTACCACTGGACCACCAGGGAAGTCCCCCGAATAAATTTTTTTTTAACATCTTTATTGGAGTATAATTGCTTTACAATGATGTGTTAATTTCTGCTTTATAACAAAGTGAATCAGCTATACATATACATATATCCCCATATCTCCTCCCTCTTGCGTCTCCCTCCCACCCCTCTAGGTGATCACTAAGCTCGGAGCTGATCTCCCTGTGCTATGCGGCTGCTTCCCACTAGCTATCTATTCTACATTTGGTAATATATATAAGTCCATGCCACTCTCTCACTTCGTCCCAGCTTACCCTTCCCCCTCCCCATGTTCTCAAGTCCATTCTCTACGTCTGCGTCTTTATTCCTGTCCTGCCTCTAGGTTCTTCAGAACCTTTTTTTTTAAATTTTTATTCCATATATATGTGTTAGCATACGGTATTTATTTTTCTCTTTCTGACTTACTTCACTTTGTATGACAGTCTCTAGGTCCATCCACCTCACTACAAACAACTCAGCTTTGTTTCTTTTTATGGCTGAGTAATATTCCATTGTATATATGTGCCACATCTTCTTTATCCATTCATCTGTTGACGGACACTTAGGTTGCTTCCATGCCCTGGCTATAGTAAATAGAGCTGCAATGAACATTGGGGTGCATGTGTCTTTTTGACTTACGGTTTTCTCAGTGTATATGCCCAGTAGTGGGATTGCTGGGTCATATGGTAGTTCTACTTTTAGTTTTTTAAGGAACCTCCATACTGCCGAACAAATTTTTGAAAGCTACTATTAATAAGTATCCACAATCAACCTTTTGGATTAATATTTATGTTTTAGTGTTCTTGGTTTGTTTCAAAGGGGATTCACTCTTAAACAGTATTTATACTGACAAAGAAAAGTTATTTTCCCAGATGCATATTTCCCGTTTAATGTAGTCAAAGACCCACAAAGGTTAAGAAGAACCTGAATGAGCTATGGGGGAAAGATGCGACGTGCAATGATTCTGGGCTTTGTCCCCAAGCAAATGAAGCTGTGACCACACCATCTAATGCTCAGCTTAACTCCTCTGCACTCAGTGTCTCATCTGCAACATGAGTGTGCAGGGCTTTTCACCGCGGTTCCTTCTAACCTGAAAATATGACTTTGGGTAGCAAGGTCATCAATTTGAGTCATGCCTCAAGTTTCTAAATCTATAGGTTGAAATAGAGCTCGGTTCACTGGCAACATTATTGCTTGCTAAGACCAAAAACTGTGGGGGAACTTTCCAAGCATTCGATTGTCCCAGAATTGTTCCCCGTTGAGGAAGGAGAGAGAGCCCAGCTGAGCAGGGACCAGCTCTCGGCCAGTGTCCTTGCGGAGAGCACTTGTTCCGGAAGCAACAAGCATAAAACAAATGATACACATACATGGTTGTCTTGCCATCAGTACCCCTGTGTTGCTGGGGGCTGTCATCTATCCAGCCTGGCTCTCTCCCTCCTCTTTTTCCCCCTTCAAGCACTAAAATCACAGTTTTCATGTCCTGTAAGTTTTACAGCATAATGGCTCTTTCCTGATAAAGATGAAACATCCATGGCATGGAATAATCGTTATTGATTGGCAAATCATGGTTTCTGTGGGTTAATTCTAGTATCAACTTTAACGACGCGTTCACTTAAGTTGAAACCATCCCTTCTCAGGAACTGTCATTTTGTATGTATAAATATTGCTGGAGTTTTGGTTCCTACGACCAGATGGCAGACCTGTGAAATGCAAATATAGCTGAGGAGATGCAAACAGATGATCATTCACTGACAGGCACCAGAGACCCTAGTGAAGGCCAAAGTTTTTATTTCGAAAAGATGTAATTAGACTTGACAGCAGAAGTGTAAATAGGGCCCAAATGAAAAAAATTGCTAATTGGACTTCCCTATGGTAGTTGTTAAGCCAGGACTATTTGGCCATAAAACATGTCTATAGTTTCATTTTAAGAATGTCCTTGGATTCATGTCACAAAAGGTGGTCCCAAGGTGAGAATATAGCATTATATTAACCAATAAGAATTTGGTCCTGCCTGTCTACTCAATGTAAGGCTTTGTTAATTACTTGCTGACAAAATGTCCTTTTGATAGAGACCCATGAGACACAAAGATCATGTGCTGGAATAAAGCTGCCCTCTCTCTAAGCTGATATTTAGAGATGCATGTTCTCCATTGTTATGTAAAAAAGGCTTAAGGCAGGTAACTCTATTGCTTCCATCGCAAACAAGGCCTTCTTTCTGAGTAAGAAATATATAAGGCATAATCGAAGTGGTACGAAGAAGCAGCTGCCTCCATAGCAAATGAGAAGTGAGTGATCACAGGCCTCAGCAAATACCCTCAATATCTCCACCGAAGTCAATAATGCGGGCTTGCACTTCTACACATCCCAAATGAAAGCTTCAGGAGGTCCCCCGCCCCCCCTTCCCCCCACTCTCCCCCCGCCAGGCTTTTCCATTGCAATCAATGTTGTGCTTCTGACACAGAATCAATATTAATTGTAAAGCCCCTGCCTGACATTTCCATATGCATGTGGAGGAAAGCAAGGTCAATTTTATCCCAGAGCATTCTCTCGGCGCCTCCCCCAAAAGACTGCACAAGTGGAAATGCAAGGTTAATTAAACCAGGTACATGGCAGATGATGGTGCGTTGGCTTTTCCTTCTATTTCAAACTCTCTCATTTTAATCTAAGCCAATTTACATGATTTTACACTACTGGGGATTTCCCTTCCCCCTACTCATCCCTTCTTACTCTGTTGAACCTCTCCTCACTTAACCAAAGAAGAACTTTTAGGTCTCCTGACTGTCCCATTAGTGACTAGTACCAGGCAAATGGCAGGGTCACACGATCTCATGGAATACTGAAGACTCCCTACAGCTTAGATGAATGACGCCGCCTCACCCAAGTCCCCCTGGGAAAGAGCAGAATCGACATCAAAGGACAGCAGGCAGATAAGGAATCTTGTCCAGATGATCTGTAATCACTTAGTAGTAATGAGTCAATGCAAAGGACATCATTCACCTCAAGATAAGTCCTGGGTTTGAATTCTATGCTATGGTGTTAACCATCATTTTTATTTTCCCGACTGTGAATATCTTTTGCTAACAAAATTTGAGATTTGCCAAATTGTCTTTTCAACTGGAAATGTCAAATCACAAAAAACAACGAAAATGACAACAGCAGAATGAATGCGATCAATACTGTTTTCAAATTCCCAATTAAACAATTTGAAACCGTTCGAAACATAAATGGAACTTTAGCCTTGGAACAACGTCTACTGATCCCAGAAGCATACTCCAACTTAAGCAGATACGGTCTGCGGAAATACCTCAATGTCAAATTTCCGAGATAATTCATTATGGTGATGATGTATTACGTACAGAAGGTCTTCTTCCTCCAATCGCCCTATATAAATCTAACCCCCTTCCAAAGGTAGTTCATAAAAGTTACCAGGCTGGTTAGTAACAAGAGTTACTAACTTTCAATAAGACTTTTAAAACCTAAATAATGAAGAAAGCTCACTAAAAATAATCCCTCAGAAGGAACAGTTCTCCCCCTGCCCTGTTCTGTGTGTGTGTGTGTGTTTTGTGTGAATGAATACTTTTCTTGGTATGTAGGTAAAACCTCACCACTTACAGTATCTCTCCCTTGAAGAAATAACTAAAATTATGCTTAAAAATTTTTATTTCAAATCTAACAATATAACTAGTAACCTTGAGAAACTGAGTAAAAATTCAGGGGTTAAGCAAGAAAGTCATACGGTGATCCTTAGGTAAGAACATATGTAAGTCATCTCATAAATGGAAAAAAAAAAATGTAAAAAATCTGTCACCTGTTCCAAAGTTCATAATTTTATATATATTTTTTTGCCTAACTTGCATCATGTATTCACTACTCCACGTAATTTAAGTCAACTTACTATTATTCTTCATTTCCAGTAAAGAATGAAACAGTTAACTATCTTTATGTTGAAGCAGGGTTTACTTATTTAAAGTTCAGTAAATAGATCAATACATCTCACAGAAAGCCATATTAACCTAATCATATTTCTGCATGTAAAGAGGGTAAGTATCATCATCGTCTCCGTATATATAAATTCAGAAATCGTGGCAGGAGGAGTTTTCCCAAATTTTCCCAAATCATGACACCTAGGTGGCTCACTCACAATTCTACAATATTCTGCTACAAACCCAGGCTCCTTCTAGAGTTCTGATTTCATGGGTCTCTGGGTTGGAAGGAAAAGGACTTCAGATGATTTTTTTGTTTGCTTTTTTAAAAATCCACCGACCTGACTCTGAAGCATCTCCAGGAAGGGACCTACAAGTAGGACGTTAAGACTCTAGAAACTCACCATCTCTCAAGGAATTCTCTTCTCTTTTAGATAATTCTGTCCAAGATCATTTCTTCCTTATGTTCAATTGAAATCTGCCTTGTCACTTCAGCCACTGATCCTATTTCTCCCCACCTGAAGTCATATAGACCAAATATAACCCCTCTTCCATACATCTTCAAATATTTGATGACAGCTATCATGATGTGCTTATATCTTAAGTAAAATGAAAAGGCTGAAATTATCACATTTCATGAAGAGGACCTTCAGAGGAAAGCCGGATGACCAGGGGAAAAAAAAAATCATCAATGGTCCTGCTTCAATTCTTCAGCCTAAAATAATACATTTCTGTGGCTTTCAAACTAATATAAATGAATATAATAACTTCCTTTTGTTCATAGCCGATTACGTTATATTACAACAGCATGACTTCCAGGGTTAGCATGCAAAAGTAATTTATTTTTCTCCCACATCTGTAACTATTTGGGAGAGCAGCTAAGTCTTCATAATTATGCTGCAGACACGGTAAACAGAGCAAACCCAATAGGTCACACTGTGACTATAGTTAGGGAGAGAACAATTATTTTATCCCATATAATATGCATCCAACATTTCATATAGAAAGCGAAACAGAAAAATAAAACACTGGCTTACAAAATTACTATAGCCTTTTAATATTCACTTTTTTTTTTTTCCTCTTTAACAGCTTTTCTCTCTGAAACAGGCACAGACACATACACACACAGTGTAAATGACATGCCTGAACAATTTTCATTAAAAAGTCATTTCCTTTTATGTTGTGACTCATTTTACTTTGTCTGACATAGATTAAGTTATTATGAAATTAACTAAAATTGCCCGCATGTCAATTTCTCTCCTTTTACTCTTTTCCTTCCCTCTGTACAAAAACAACTAACCACCATCTAAAGAATGGTCAAAGTCAAGAAACAGGGTTTTCTGCTTTCATCAACAGATACTGCCCAGCACATTTTTTTTTTCTAAGTAGAGGAAAATGGGCTCTGAAAAATGTAAATCACTAACAAGCAAGCGTCTTACCTGGGAACCATGTCTGGAACAGGCCAGCATTAAGAAATGAAACCAGTGTGTTTACGGTTTTCTTAATATACTATTAGTGAAAAATACGAAAACATCAAAATGATTCTCTAGTGATGCTGAAGGAGAAAAAAAAAAATTAAGCCATGGCAATGTTCCCTGCCAATCAAAGGATTCTGTCTAGATTTCTCTTGTTTTAGAAGCCAAAACTCCTCTCTGGGGAAATCAATGTGAGCCCCTTGAGAAGAGCAGTCTAATGGCTTTTGTATTTTTTAACATGAAAGAGCCCCAAAATGTACAAAACAAAATTAAAAGCACTATGACAAGGACAAACAATTCAGACTGTTAATGAAGTACAACTAGGGAACGCTGGTAAGACAGAAACAGCCTCAGAGTTAAATGGCTTCAGCTGACCATTCGCATTCCCATCCCCATTTCACTGTGGCAATGACTGAGAACAACTAAGAAATACATTAGCATTTTGGCCTGTGAAGTGTATACACTGCTCTGGAGGCCAGCTTTTCCTCAGACTTATAAACAAGCTGCCTCACAGGAGACAACTGATTGTAGGCACTCAGGCCCATCAGCTTAAGTACAATTATCAAAAAGCAGAGGAGACATGCATTCAACTAATTCATTCGAAGCAACAACATTTTCATACTGGAAGTCAGAGTTAAGATCATGGAATTCTGAGTCGTGTTAACTCAGATTGAAATGTCATTTCCAGCACTTAGGGGCTCCCAGGCTGGGGGTAATTAATTTTAATTCTCTAAACTTGCACCATACCCTATGATAGCCACTGGTCAGTCACAGGTTATTCCTGAGCTCTTGAAAAGTGACAAGCATGACTCAGGGGCTGAACTGTAAGTTTTATTTCATTTTAATTAATTAAAATTTAAATTTAAAAGCAGATACTCAATTCAATTATTGAAACAACCTTTAAGCATGTTGGAACAACTTGGGTATGTAAATTTGTACATTTCATGAAATCTAAATACAGACCAAGTATTTCCAATGAAAATCCAGCATCCAAATTGAGATGTGTTCTCTGTAAAAAGTTTCCAATTTAAACACTTAGTATAAAAAATGTAAAACATATCTCATTAATAATGTATTTATATTGATTACCTATTGAAATAACATTTTGGATGAATTGAGTTAAATAATACATATTACTAAAATTAATTTTCACCTGTTTCTACCTACCTGTTTTAACATGGCTAATAAAAATTAAAAGTTACATATGTGGCTTACATGGGTGGCTTGCATTATGTTCCTATTGGGCAATGCTGCTTCAAACCTTAGATTCCTTATCCGTCAAATAGTAAAGAACACCGTAGGGTTTTATAAAAGTAAAATGCACATAAATAAATCATATTCCTTAGCATCTGGCATACCACTCAGCAAACGGTAATTTTTATTAATTCTACTACCCAGTACAGAAGAAGGCTTACTTACTTTGAACTTTTTTAAAAAATATTTATTTATATATTTATTTATGGCTGCGTCGGGTCTTAGCTGTGGCACGCGGGCTTCTCTCTAGTTGTGGAGCGTGGGCTCTACAGCGCACGGGCTTAGTTGCTCCGCGGCATGTAGGATCTTAGTTCTTCAACCAGGGATCAAACCCGTGTCCCTGCATTGGAAGGCAGATTCTTAACCACTGGACCACCAGGGAAGTCCCCTGAACAACATTTATACCTTAAAATCTTAATAAACTATCAGATTTTCTGAATTCCCTAGACCATTATTTTTTTCTTTAATACTTGGCAATATAAGATCTTCATGAATGCCTAATGTGTGTTCTCCAAAGAAGTGAAGGAATTTTTAAAAATTATCTCATCTTCCAGCCTGCCTTCACATAGCATCCCTTCAAAATTTCCACTCTCTGTTCTACCATGTGTATTCTGTCTCTCTCTCACATACTCATATATGTAGAGCTACCACTATTATACCTGGTCATGAAAAGAAGGTTCTTTATGCATTTCTCTAATGATTAATGATGTTGAGCATCCTTTCATGTGTTTGTTGGCAATCTGTATACCTTCTTTGGAGAAATGTCTCTATTCAGGTCTTCTGCCCATTTTTGGATTGGGTTGTTTGTTTTTTTGATATTGAGCTGCATGAGCTGCTTGTAAATTTTGGAGATTAATCCTTCGTCAGTTGCTTCATTTGCAAACATTTTCTCCCATTCTGAGGGTTGTCTTTTGGTCTTGTTTATGGTTTCCTTTGCTGTGCAAAAGCTTTTAAGTTTCATTAGGTCCCATTTGTTTATTTTTGTTTTTATTTCCATTTCTCTAGGAGGTGGGTCAAAAAGGATCTTGCTGTGATTTATGTCATAGAGCGTTCTGCCTGTTTTCAGAGTGAAGTCAGAAAGAGAAAAACAAATACCGTATGCTAACACATATATATGGAATCTTAAAAAAAAAAAAAATGCTCATGAAGAACCTAGGGGCAGGACGGGAATAAAGACACAGACCTACTAGAGAATGGACTTGAGGACACGGGGAGGGGGAAGGGTAAGCTGGGACAAAGTGAGAGAGTGGCATGGACATATATACACTACCAAATGTAAAATAGATAGCTAGTGGGAAGCAGCCGCATAGCACAGGGAGATCAGCTCGGTGCTTTGTGACCACCTAGAGGGGTGGGATAGGGAGGGTGGGAGGGAGATGCAAGAGGGAGGGGATGGGGGATATATATATATATATATGTATAGCTGATTCACTTTGTTATAAAGCAGAAACTAACACACCATTGTAAAGCAATTATACTCCAATAAAGATGTTAAAAAAAAAAAAAAAAGGTTCTTTAAAGCAGCTTCTGAAAATCCTCTAAAAGTCTGGGTGGCACACAGCACCCAAGGAAAAGAAAATATGTAGAGAGAGAGCCCTGCCGTTTTTCCATCTGGTAATAAAGTCATTTGGTTGCGCCACATTTCAGTTGCATTTGGGTTAACTTTACCCTTTTATAACACAGGAAACATCCAGAATCCTAAGAAAAGGAAATAGTGGAGAGATTGAATTTCTCCCAAGACAGGATTTTCCATATCTGGCTCTTGGCCCATCTCCACTGCAGAGTCAGGGTTTCTCTCATTCTTTGAAACCCAATGGCACCGCTGAGCCGCTCAATGGCAAATAAATATTTCAAACAGAAGGGTGAGCTGCTGAATTTATCCAAACTGGGTTAACTAGAGTCAAATTTTACCCTTTTCTCTGCCCCCAGCCCCGACTATCTCTCACCCTATCCACTTAATCAGGCACATTTTATGTCTCTCAAACTCATGGGTTTCTCACCATTGCTGAATTTCTCAACTTACGTCTCAGGCTCCATCTCTCTCTCTCTCTCTCTCTAATAATTTAAGCTAACATTGCACCGAGGGTTCCTCTACACTCCTCACTCATCTTTCCCTAGTGTTAATATCTTACAAAATCATTACACAATTATGAAAGCCAAGACATTAACACTGGCACAACACTAGTCACTCAACGACAGGTCTTATTAGAATTGCACCCGTTTCCCCATGGACGTCCTCTTTCTGTCTAGAAGCCAGTTCAGGATCCCCCATTGCACTGAGTTGTCATGACTCCTTAGTCTCCTACAGTCTAAGACAGTTCTCAGGCTTCCCTTACACTTCATCACCTTGACACTTTCGCAAAAAAAAAAAAAAAAAAAAAAAAAAATCCGAAAAACAAAATTGGTCAGTAATTTTGTGAATGTTATGATTAGATTTGAGGTTACACATTTTGGGCAAGAATAGCACAAAAATGATGTTGGGCCCTTTTCAATGCAAGGGATATCAAGGTATACATGATGCTAATGTCTTATTACTGCTGATACTAACTTTAATCACTTCATGAAAGTGGTACCTTCAGGATTTCTCCACTGTAAGTTTTCTATTTTTCCATCTGTAACACAATGAATAAATACCCTGAAGGAGATACTCTGATATGTTGCAAATATCCTGTTTTGACTCAAGTTTTCACCCACAAATCTTGGATCCAACCTGCATCAATTATTACTGCATTGTGTGCCCAGTGACAATTTTCTATTTCCCTCATTCTTTCTATATTTATTAAATGGAATTCTCTGAAAAAGTCCCTTCTCCCCCATTTTTCTTTTTAAAAATATTTATTATATTTGTATCAGTATGGACTAGCGGATATTTATTTATCCTATTATTGCTCATTTATTTGCTCAAGTCGTTATGGCTTTGGCCATTGGGAGTTCTTTCGGGTTGGCACCTGTGTCTTTTCAACATATGCCTTTTTCTGAAAATTCCTTACTTTCTGGCACTATAAGATATTCCAGGGTCATTTTATATGTTCTCTTCTCCAGTTCTGGAATATAGTTTCTTTTACTGAAAAATGGTATTTAGCAACCAAGATCTAGGTGCTGAGTGTGTTGTTATCCGGGTGGCACTGCTTCTGTCTGTCCCTCTCAACGAACAGAGCTAGTAAATATACATATGCACATACACACACACATCTATGTTTCGGTGTGTATCTATCTGCACATATATTAAAAACCACTAATTTTTCCTCGATTTTAATTGATATGGATGACATTAAAATTTATCATCTATTTTACCCTCCCATCCCCAAAAATGTGCTCATACTGATACCTCCAATTCCAAACCAATACCACAGCATTTATTCTATACTTTGCCCTTTTCTTATTTGTAACTTTTTTGCAATAGTGAAAAATCCAGCTCTCCAGTATCCACAAAATAGTTACCTGTTTTTTCAGTCCTAGAATACTCAAAGCAGTTTCACAATCGCTAACCATACCTCTGTGGGAAACAAATTCAGTAAATGGAGCACTACAACTTCGTGTACACTTCTTTTGACTTTAGTCTTACAGTATCCAGTCAAAATTCTGTTCTCCAAAGTTACTTAGGTTAGTTGTTTTTCCTTCAGGTGGTTGTTTAAGTCACTTATGATGGTTAGGTTCATTTATTATTGCTTGTATCCCCTTTGGGTTCCACCCACATCCTGGTTAATTTTAATTATTTTTTGAATATATGAAACATTACTCTGGTTCTAAAAGGCAGAGCCAAACTAAAAATACAATCAGAGAAGTGTCATTTCCTCATTTCTACTACTTCATTCCTGTTCCCTTCTTTCTACTCTCCCCTTACCCCCTCCTATAGGTAACTAACCTCATTAGTTTCTGATTTATCCTTCCTGTATTTCTTTGGCACAAATTAGCAGATACATGCATCGTTTTAAGTAGTCTTCTTTTCTTGAATGAAAGGTTGCACACAGATAACCTTTGTATTTTGCCTTTCTATTTAATAGTATATCCTGGGAATTACTCAACAGCAATCAGTTCACAGAAATCATCCTCATTCTTTTTCACAGCTGCACTGCACTCCATTGTGTGGATGTAATATAGTTTATTCAATCATGCTCCTCTGTGGAAATTTAGGTTGTTCCCAGTATTTTGCGCTTACAAACAATACTGCAATAAATAATCTTATTCCTATGTGTCTTCACATTGTTGGAGGTGGACCTTTTGCATAAATTCCTAGAAGTGGGATCCTGAATTACCAACTTCATCTCCAGAAGGGCCATACCAGTTTGCATTCCCAGCAGCAACGTGTGACAGTGCCAGGCTCCACATATTTTTTATTTTTCTTCTATCACATACTCCACAAAGCACATAAATCATCTAGGAGGAAGAAAGGGAGGGAGGAAAGAAAGAAGTACTGATACAGAGGTCTTTCCAGCTTAATAATAGTAGATAATTTCCTACTGTCTGTGAAATGAAGCTCCCACACTTTTGCAAGTGCCTACAAGGCTCCCTCCAGAGAGCTCTGAGACTAGCCTCATCTTCAGCAACTTTCTCCTGATGCTCATTCCATCAAGGGACCTGCCATTCCTCAAATATTCCACGATCAGTTCACAATTTCATAGCTTTGCCCATACTCTTTTTTTCACTTGCAATTCCACGCTTTCACCCATACCACTTACCTGATATGCCTTAGTTCCATTCACCCTTCAAGCTGAAATGTTAATCCTGCTTCCTCAAAACAGGTTTGCATTTAAGATACCCCGTAGTGTTCTAGAAATTCTTTATTCCCACCATCTCTTTTAAATTTTTAATTTATTTTATTGAAGTATAGTTGATTTACGATGTGTTAATTTCTGCTGTACAGCAAAGTGATACAGTTATACATACATTCTTTTTCATATTCTTTTTTTTCATAAATTTATTTTTGGCTGCGTCAGGTCTTCGTTGCTGTGCGAGGGGTTTCTCTAGTTGCGGTGAGCAGGGGCTTCTCGTTGTGGTGGCTTCTCTTGTTGCAGAGCACGGGTTCTAGGCGCGCGGGCTTCAGTAGTTCTGGCACGTGGGCTCAGTAGTTGTGCCTCATGGTCTCTAGAGCACAGGCTCAGTAGTTGTGGCACATGGGCTTAGTTGCTCCGCGGCATGTGGGATCTTCCCGGACCAGGGATCGAACCCGTGTCCCTTGCATTGGCAGGCGGATTCTTAACCACTGTGTCACCAGGGAAACCCCTATATTCTTTTCCACTATGGTTTATAACAGGATATTGAATATAGTTCCCTGTGCTATACAGTAGGACCTTGTTGTTTATCCGTCCCATATATACTAGTTTGCATCTGTTAACCCCAAACTCCCATTCCATCCCTGCCCCACCCCCACCTTGGCAACCAGTCTGTTCTCTATGTCAGTGAGTTTGTTTCTGTTTCGTAGATAAGTTCATTTGTGTTGTATTTTAGATTCCACATGTAAGTGATATCATATGGTATTTGTCTTTCTCCTTCTGACTTACTTTGCTCAGTATGATAATCTCTAGGTCCATCCATGTTGCTGCAGATGGCATTATTTCATTCTTTTTTATGGCTGAGTAGTATTCCATTGTATACATATACCACATCTTCTTTAACCATTCATCTGTCCATGGACATTTAGGTTGTTTCCATGCCTTGGCTATAGTAAATAGTGCTGCTGTGAACATAGGGGTGCATGTACCTTTTCGAATTACAGTTTTGTCTGGGTTTATGCCCAGTAGTGGGATTGCTGGATCATACAGCAACTCTATTTTTAGTTTTTTGAGGAACCTCCCTACTCTTCTCCACAGTGGCTGCACCAATTTACATTCCCACCAACAGTGTAGGAGGGTTCCCTTTTCTCCACTCCCTACCCAACATTTATTATTTGCAGACTTTTTAATGATGGCCATTCTGTACCAGTCTAAGCAATTAATATTCACTCTGACAAAGAGTTCGGGAACAGTATCATCTACTGAGATATTAATGTGTGTTCTGTTGTGGTGCCATAGGATCCCTCCCGATCCCTTTGTCTCCAACACACACTCTCAAGAGAATACCCAAGTCTTTGGATCTAAGAGAAATGGACCTTCTCCGTTCCCAAGTGAGAACTAACAGTTGTGGTTTTTTGTTTTTTGGGGTTTTTTTTTTAATACACAAAGAGGCCATGGAGCCAAGTTTAGGGGTGAGTTGGGTAGGGAATGTCCAAGGGTGGGAGATGACCAGAGGGGCTCAACCTGGAAGAAAAGGTTGGCTTTCCTGAGATTAGGAAGGAGCCAGGGGATGTGCGGGTGTTTCTGTTACAGAGCCTGGACCCTGCTTATCTGCAGAGCCCCCATCAGAGAGAAAAGGCTCTAGACAGTGGCGTATCTGCTCCCTAGAACTGCACTTTCCAGAACAGCAGAGGAGGGCCCTGTGGCTGAGCCTATGGATTGCAGAGAAGAACCATGTGAAAGGCAGCCCATGTGAAAGGCTGAAGACCCACATGAAAGGCAGCCCTGTGAGCAACATCTCTGAGACTGACCAGAAAGAATACCAGTAACCAGTGCTGACTGTACAGCTAAGGGGGAACCCCACCAACTAAAGACCAGGCTCATATACCCTCTGCTCCAGACACCAAGGAAGCTCCCCAGTTTTTGAACTCTCCCAACGGAAGGCATGGGGCCCTCCAAACTTGAATAAATCCAGGGTCTTAGTACTCAGCATCTGCTGATGCAGAATTAGAAAAAATAAAGACATCTTACAGCAGAATACTAGGGAACACAATTCACACCTGTCACAGTTATTAACCGCTAAAGCAACAAGGATTGGGACTTCTCTATGTCCCTCATCAATAAGTCCTCTAAAGTAGTCATGAAGGGAGTTGAGATTAGGTCTTGGGGAGGACAGTCTGGGACTATGTCCTTAGTGGGAGGACAGGAGACTTGCTGGAGTGAATTTTAGGCTCCTCTGGCTCTTCAATTACCCAAGGTGGCCTCAGCCAACCTATTAAGGGGAACCATCTCCTAGAGAGATGTGATTCCATCATTTAGCTCCTTCTGTCCTCCGCTACGCAAATCAATGAAAAGGAAGGTCCCAGTAACTGGACACAGCATCATTTCAGAGGCACCTCCACCCTCCTACTCAAATTATTTTCTGCTATCTAGATGCCTACAATTTATTGAAAAATGGAAAGGCTGGTTAAACCACAATTGAGAATAAATTGTTTTCTTAAAAATTAATCCAACAGCCAAAAATTATCTGTATGATTAGTTATGAGAATATTTTCTAAGTAAAAAAGGAAAGTGAGAGATATAAAACATTTATTTTTGTCGGAGGCATAAAAGAAGTGGTCAGATAGAAGCAGTTACTGATATACTTCACAACTCTGTCTGGGGTCAACCCTGTTGATTCAACTGAATGGAGACAAACATAAGCTTCCCAGGGATGGTCATCACCTAGACATCTGTTTTTCCCATGACTTATAAAATATTTTTGTGTTTTTAACTGAACTAATTTCACTATAGGAGTTTCAACTCTAAGGAATCTACTAATACCATTATTATTATGTGGTTGACTTTGAATATCACAAATTGGTATGACATTATTTGCCAAATTCCCATAGACTTAAAAATATGGGTATTACAGTATACTGTGTGGGGTATGAGGGAGTGGTGTGTTATACTTATTTTTGACTCTAGAATATAATCATCTAATTCATTTTAAAATAAATTCAAGTTGTTTATAACCATCTCTGAAAGCTTTGACCAATGTCCAACATTGCAATGCTACCATAATTAGAACAAAATTTTTCCACTAGAACTGAATTAATAACTAAAGTTCTGAATATGCAGCATGCACTAATCCTGGTTTTTAAAATCCCTAATGGGCTTTGTAGCAATGCAATTTGGCAAAGTGAGTAAAATCCTAACATAATAGATAAAGGTAATTAGAGATGCAGAACAAATTCTTTTTAAATGCCCTGCATGCAATTCGGACACTTTATTTCCTTCTTCAGAAATGGAAAATTAGTGAAGGGAGGAAATAAGACAAATCAGGAAAAGAATAAGAGAAAAATCGAATTGTATCAATCATGAAATAAGACAAATCAGGAAAAGAATAAGAGAAAAATCGAATTGTATCAATCATAAAGGGACTTGGGGCTTGAGAGTTGTTAAAATCCTTCCAACTAATTTGACTTTCCAAAATCTCCCAAGAAACTGGCCAACTTACAATTTAATGAATCTCACTGCTTAGGAATAGCCTAACTTCAATTAGGTAGCCAAAATGTGGAAGACAACTGATGGTCTCAGGAACTAAAAGAAAACCAGTGGATAAATGTTTTAGGGAAAATGTATCCTTTTTGACATGGCTGCACAAATCTTTCCATAACTAACAGCCATCATTTCAAGTAAGTACATATTTCTCCTTGGTACATGAAGAATAAATTTGGTTTTATGACATATTTTAATATATCTATATACAATATAGATATTTGATTTACTTATATATTATGTATAATTACATACTTATATTTATTATATATTATACTATATAAATATTTACTATATTATATAACATAATTATATAATTAAATAGGTTACATAATAAATATTTATAGTATTATAATGTTTTATATATATACTTCTTGTGTTGTTAAACTTCAGCTAACCAAATATAAAAGTGATACATTTGCTATAAAGATGAGGTTTAATTTAAAGTCTGAGTACTGATTTTATATTTTATATACGTGTACCTATGTATATATTAAAAATATTTATATTATAAATAAATATAATGTATCATAAATAATGTAGTGTTATACATGTTTATTATTTACTATATTAAATACTGAATATCTGTATTACAATATATTAATATGGTAATATTTAATATATTAAGCATAAAATAAGTACCCAGTTAGACTTCAAATTGAACCCCATCATTACAACAAATGTGAGCTACACCTCTAACTGATTAGCTGAAGTTCAGCAACACAAAAGGTAGAGATGGAAGAATGGAATGGAAGAAACGGAATTTAGAATCAAGGCCTATCAGAGGTCGAATGGCCTTAAAGGTCACACGATCCACCGCCCACCTCATTTAAGCATAAAAAAGAAAACAGCCCGGAAGTCACCCAAGTATCTAAGAGCCAACCATAGGGACAAGTGAAGTTGGGTCCAGAGCCAACTCTTCAGTTTCCCAGCTCAATGATTTTTCTGCTGTAAAAGCCGGTCTGTTTTCCCACCAGCAGCTCCAAGGCCGCCGGATATGCCCGATTTGGGCTACAAATGAGCCTCAGGCCACCAAGGATGCCACGTGAACTTGTAGAGATGTTTCTTCTATGGTACTTATTCTTAGAACAGTTGGTAGGTTGACGTGTACAACAGTAAAGAAGTGGTTTCCAATTCCTTCACTCTCTTTGCTCTCAGCTTATGAATGATCATTCTGAACAGCTTAGTTTCCTCAGCACTGGTTTGGGGGGGCGTTATTCTAAAACCTCTCCCCAAGAGTAGCCAGAAGTAGCTGATCTTTGGTGATTTCTTCCAATTGCTTTGACACACCTTCTTGTCACACTTTCTTAAAGTCCTCTATGTGGGTTATATTTGACAGACAGTGAAATGCAGCCCTTTTTCTGATTATAATGACTTTTAACAATTGTCAAGACAGATTTAACAGAAGGCTACAGGAATTCATAACTCCCAAACAGCTTTTTCATCTTTATATAAAACTTTGGGGCCCCATGAATGGTTATCACTTTGAATTTTTTCCTAAAAAAATGACATGCTCACTAAATTGTGACTTATGTTTCTAATGTTATTTTTTAAGCATTGGGTTGGCCAAGAAGTTCGTTCAGGGTTTTCCACGTTACAGAAAACCTGAACGAACTTTTCGGCCACCCCAATATATACTGTCATATAAAAGTCCCTAACTGTATAATCACAAGACTTTTACCTCTGTGGTCCACAAACTCCAAACTGTTAGGTAGGCAGATGTGAAACTTCTGGACAATGCCGGAAGCCTTATTGCCAAGTTCATGGATGAAGGAATAGATCTGTGATTCCGCAAGCCCTCAGTGAGGTAACTTCTGCTGGGATTTTCCCAGGAAGGTTTCCTCAATAAGAAGCTTAACTTGATGTGGAACAGTGATTTTCTTTACCATTCTGTCATTGGGAGCAAAAGAACAAATTGCTTACTCCAGATTCCTAAATAAATATAATTGATCGACTAGCTTGATCTTTTTTTTTTTCTCCTTCATTTCATATAATAGCAAAGTGAACGCTACCCAGAGGCTCACTCAGATTCATCTATCATCTCCTATGGAGAAATTTTAATATTACTTACAGAGTCATAGAACACTATGAACACATAACTTACTCAAAGCTTCATGTGAAACCAGTAACTACTTCTAGAGCCAAACGATAATGGTTACCTTACCTTCCCTGTGCTACAGAATGTCCTAGCATGAGTGCTATAATCCCCCTAGGGAGGCCCAGGGAAAGGTATGTGCCCGAAGATAAATTGGTCTTTTCCTGCAGAGAAGGAGCTGGGAAACCCACAGGCGTTTTCCTCATCCGTGAACCTGAAAATGAGGCTATCAACACTGTCAAACAGTTTCATGTCTGTCTGGGTACAGTTTGGGGTTTGTAGACACAGAGGTGAAAGTCTTATGATGATACAATTAGTGCTATTATATGAGAGCAAAAATGTAAAAAAAAAAAAAGATCAGAAACGTGAAGGTCACTGTTTAGTGAGTGTATCACTCAGCTGTTAATAACTATCTCAAAGTCAACCAGAATGGGTCTATTTTAAACTCACTGGTCAGGAAGGTATCAAAAAGGAAAAATGCGATCTGGGTCAGGGGAGGCAAACTGATTAAAATAACTGTGGGGTATCTAACTCAGAGCTAGAAATGTTTTACACATTATATTCTTAAATAATTTTCCCAGACATTTTCTACTGCTACATGGAAAATAAATAAACTGTTTGTTTACCAGAGGTAACTGGTACAGATAACTGAAACTGCCAGAAGGTCATCTATCTCCAACTCACTGCATTAACCCTAGAGTTTAGACGGACGATGCTGGTGGTGGCAAAGAAAGGTGGTATTTTTGCCATTTTTGTGCAAAGAGAATGTCTATCACCAAAGCAGTGGATTTTTAAAAATTAGTTAGAAGAAGGTTTTGTAAACTATATTTTAAAGAGATAAATATTTGCTATTAGTTTAATAAAAGCTGCTTATACCTTCTGTAAGTTTGTCATGGTTTTGTACATATAATTTCTAAACTCAGTATGATTATTTCAGCAAAAATTACACACAAGCATAATATAGTTTGATGTAGTTTCCTGTGGTCTTTGTCTTTTTCTATTTATTCGTAGAACTGGCCAATACCAAGCTTCTATTGGTACTGTCACTAAATCCTTTCTCAATTCAAAATGAATTCGTCCCCAGTAAGACTTCCTTTTTACACCTACAGAAATTACTTCCGTTAAAAGGTTTCAAGTTTTTTTTTAAGAGGCTTGGTACTTGAATGATTCTTAATATAAGTAGTTCTCAACCTTGGTTCTGCTAGAATTATCTGGGGAACTCTTAAGAAATATTTATTCTGGGCCCCATTTTAGCATAACTGAATAAAAACCTCTGAAGCTAGGGCCTGGGAATCAGTCATCAAACCTCCCCAAATGATTTCAACCCGCATCTGAAAACTTGGCCCCAGGCTCATTTGTGACGTGACATGGCACATCTCAGGAACAGAGTTCTTTAATGTTTCATCTTACATCCCAGACCGTATTACAGAGAAACAGACTACTAAATGCTGATGGGCAGACACTGACTTATTATGAATAGTTAGAAATCAAACCTTATATTTGTATATTGGGGACAAAGGGGGTCCAAGGGACCCCCGAACAGATAATGCTCTATTAAAAAAATAGAGATTACACAAGCATATTTTCTCATGTAAAAGTTATTCTCCCTTGCACATTAAATTAAAACTATCTTCAGAAACATTTTTACTGAACTATTTTGAACTTTTATTTAGAAATTCAATTTTGTTTGTAAATAGATTTTGTAGTTAAAAGAAACACAAATTAGTTTTACCTACTCTACCTTAATCTTTTCTTAACTGCAGACTATTCCATAGCTTTGTGAAATACATTTTCTTACTCTCTGCCATTAACAACCTCAAGAGAAAAAAAACCTTCCCCAAATAACCTCCCAAGAACATTAAATCATCAAATGAGTAATGTTTGTGTAGGCCACATGGAAAGTGACAGTATTAGTTTTAGTCAACCTAAGAATTCGTAAAACATCGAAAGCATGTATCAAGACTGAAAGTCTACTAAGATTAACATACTAATGTTTCCATATAGTAAGATTTGCCCAAAAAGAAGGGAATCCTTTATAAAGTGCTTCACTCTAAATTTCAAAAATAAAAGTCCATAATCAATATATTTAAACTTCCATTAGGATTATTTCAAGCAGTTGATTTTATGTTAGCTGATGAAAACTATTACTCCAGGATGAGACGCCACGGAGGAAATATGTTGTTGTTGTTTTTCTGACCCGTTAAGAGTAGCAAAATAAAGTTCAGTACAGAAATAACACATTTTAAAGAACATGGGGAGCATCTTTCCCTCAGAAATTACGATGCTGAGTCAAGTTTTGTGAACTTTCTCGCATATCAACTTCAGTAACATAGAGGTGTTTACACAAAATCATATACATGGGACAAAAATAGAGAAATCCTACCCTCTTCCCAACAACCCCTCCTCCTTGCTGAAGAAACCTCATATGTAACCAAATCGTCTGATAATCCATTTAATGAAAGTCATTAGAATTGGTATCAAGGAGGGTCATGGAGTTGTATAGTCAAGTTTGAGCTGTTGGCTCCGTAAGAGGCGGCTACTTACTACATTTACATAATTTGCAACTAAATTTTAGCAGTAAACAGGTATAAAGGAAAGAAAATTGGATTTCCCTGGTGGCACAGTGGTTAAGAATCCTCCTGTCAACGCAGGGGACACGGTTTCGATCCCTGGTCCCGGAAGATCCCACATGCCACGGAGCAACTAAGCCCGTGCACTACAACTACTGAGCCCGCGCTCTAGAGCCCGCGAGCCACAACTACTGAGCCCGCGTGCCACAGCTACTGAGCCCGCGCGCCTAGAGCCCGTGCTCCGCAACAAGAGAAGCCACCACAATGAGAAGCCCAAGCACCACAATGAAGAGTAGCCCCCGCTCACCTCGACTTGAGAAAGCACATACGCAGCAACCAAGACCCAACACAGCCAAAAATAAATAATTAATTTTTAAAAAAAGAAAAGAAAATTATGCACGAAGGTTATTCAAAAGGGCTGGTAACCAGCAAGCCCAGAGCACACTGTCCTGGGATTTGGGTGCTGCAGTAACACTGACAGCAGCAATATTCAGAGACTGGCCACCATTTCAAGAGATATTTTAAAAAGAGACCAACTATGCCTAGGTTTGTGTTTCCTACTTATTTTAAGAAAAGCAAAAGAAAATTGAGACCAAATTCCTGCCTCTGCAAATTGCTCTGAGCCTTTGGACATTTAGAACTGTTTTTTTTTAACAGTGGAATCCTGCTTAGATGAATATTAAGTAATAGAAAATAATGTAATATTTTAGTACCTAAAAGAATAACGGAGCACATGTGAGGGGACAGGTCATTAAATGCGGATATTCAAGAAGTGATATAAGAGCAATTCATAGAACAGAGAATATGAAAGTGAGAAGGATACCTAAATTTAAGATACTATCATGACACCATTCACCAAACGAAATGAAGCAAGTAGGCGAGAAATGGAAAAATAGTATCCACTGAGAAGCATCAAGGCACAGCAGGATTTATTTCCTGTGATAATTTAGATGCAGGTCACAGGGGGCAGTGGAATGGGGTTATCCTAGACCTCAGCTATAAGGCATGCCCATAGGGGAACACTCTAAAGAATCCTGTACATGACTCGGAAGAGTGTCTTCTAGCTAGATGGTATAGCAACGTGAGAGTTTCAAAAATAAGAGAACTTTGGCCAAGAAAAATATTCAAAGGAAAGAGTTGTAATTACTCACTTAGCACAAGAAACATTCACACACAGTGACAGAGGGATGGGTCTTTGATAAACGGCGCCCCTCCCGTACCCCAGAGGAGCTGTGGAGCTGGCCATGGAAGGATCTCTCCTCCCTTCAATCAGGGAACTGACAGCCACGAGAAAACGAGGAAATGCAGCAGTGTCAGGAAAGGGGTAAATTTTCATGAAGGCAAAGAGTCGGAAGAAGATTTGAAACAAGGGCTTCAGTATAGAGAGGAGTTCGCCCACAGGGAGAAGGATACACAGAAATATGATCACAGAACAGAGATCTGAGGCAAAGCAAAGAGCTGCTGAAGAACTGAGCGAGCTCTGGCTGGGGAAGCAGAGGCAGGAGGCTTTGTGCCTGGAGCGACAGGTAAAAAGAATCCAGCTGAGAGAGATAATGAGTGCGGAGAAAGACACACATATGCTGTAAATAAATATCATTTGGGAACTTTAATTGTCAGGCAACAGAGAAATGGAGAGGGAATTTAAGAAGGGAGAGACAGTATTCGGGTTGAACATTAGGAAGATTAACCTGGCAACCCAGGACAGAATGAATTGATGGGGGAAAGCACCAAGGAGAGACGTCCACTTAAATGCAGTCTTTTGGGCAAGAGAAAACTAGATGGCAATGGGAAAGAAAAGAAAGGGCAGTGCTAAATTAGAATATGCAGATTTCTAAAGATATAATTTGTATAAGAAGCACAGGCGTGTTTTCAAGTACTGCCTAGCCAGTAGGAACTCTGTTCTGGGTGACAGCGCGTAAAGAGAGTCACCAACTAGAGAGATGCATTCCTTGTTACTCTGCCCACACCCTCACATTAACAATCCCTCCACCCACACATGCGAACATGCAATTTCACAGGCTGATGCAGATGCAGGAAAAAAATATTATTAGGAAGGTCAACTCTGGATCTAACACATAACACGGGACATGCACTCTCACTGAACACTAAATGATTAAATATCAAGACTTCACTATAGTCTTTCCCAAAAGATCCTCTAGCACAGGTATTCTGCAGAGTAGATAAAGTACAGCTCAACCTCTATAAAGAAAAGGTAGCATTTCTTCATACACAGTACTTTCGGCCCTCTACACTTGCGGCTTCCGCAGCTGCATATTCAACCAACCGCGGATACAGAACCCCCAGCTACAAAGGGCCGCAGCACGATGCCATTTTATAGTATAAAGGACTTGGGCATCTGCAGATATTGGTCTCCATGGCGGTCCTGGAACCAATCCCCCGCGGACACTGAGGGAGGACTGTAGTATGTTTGAGTCTTTAACTGCTGTATTGAAAAGATAATGTTCCATTTCCATTATAACAGTACCCAGAATCCTGCATTTTTCTTGATTCTACAAGGCAGAGTGTATAGTCTGTCTTCTGTTTCTGTTTTGACTCCAATTTGCTGCAGCTAATGGGAAGCTGAGGATCTTTTGCCTATGGGAGAGCCCACTACACCTACCACCTGGGCTTGTCTCTATGGCAATGTCTTTCAGAAGCAAAGCATGGTCATTTCAGGAGTGTTTAATATCGGAGCATTTATATATATATGTGTGTGGAGGTAGCTGGAATAAAGGTGAGAAGGAAGAGTCACCACCATCCTTTGAGGTTTACTGTGGCAGGAGACCTGGTTATTTACTGGCCATGGAGGACTGATTCCTCCATATTTTACATTTGGGAACCATGTTCATTAATCACCAGTGTGACCTACAATGAAAATAAAATGCTGACAAATATTCTCTTCACTGCAAAGGGTCATTCGGCTTGGGAGCAATTTGCCACCCACATAAAATTTATATTATGTTTATGTTCTCTGAATAGTTTACAAGTTCATCATTAAATCTCACAAACAGCTGGCCCTCATTCCCAACACCATCTCTCCCCACGGTAAATACGAACACACCAAGTTGTCAGTGGAAGGACAATTGAGTGAAGTCCCAAATATTCCTCTTGAGTTTATTTACCTTCCTCTTGCAGAAATAATGCCGTAAGTCTGTAAGCGTGAGTTGCTATTTACAAAATGACTGAGCACACAGGCGTTGAATCCACACAGCATCATTAGAATTCAGGAGATACTCGTCTTCCGCATCATTAGAATTCAGGAGATACTCATCTTCCTCAGCGTATCTCGGCAGGGTGTGAGGGATTCTGCTAGGCTCTGCAGAGTCTCCCAGGCTCATAGCAGGGAGCCCAGGATAGAGCAGAAATTGGATTTCTTCAAGGCTGTAAATCCTGTATCTTTCTTAGGGCAGATAATCACTCACTACTGGTACTAATAACTGGACCCTATCATATTGCACAAAACTTAACATTTACTGAGTTCCCTGTGCTATACAGTAGGTCCGTGTTGGTTATTTATTTTATATATAGCAGTGTGCGTATGTTAATCCCAAGCTCCTAATTTATCCCTCTCCCTCCCCAGGTTTCCCCTTTGGTAACCATAAGTTTGTTATCGAAATCTGTGAGTCTGTTTCTGTTTTATAAATAAATTCATTTGTATCATATTACAATATTCTGTAACAACCTATATGAGTAAAGAATCTGAAAAATGAATATATGTATATGTATAACTGAACCACTTTGCTGTAATCACAACACTGTAAATCAACTGTACTCCAATAAAATAAAAATTAATAGTAACAAAAAAAACCTTAAAATTTAGTGGATTTTTTTCAAAGACATTTGATTCTCCAGGTAATATACAGCCTTGAACCCATGAAACTCCATCCCCTAATTCAGACACCCACTGAAATGACCATCAACTGGATTTTTTAAAAATAAAGAATAATCTGCTTATATTTTTCACACCAAAAACTTCAAGGACTTCATAGCCATAATGCAGATGGATCCAAATTAAGGAAAGCACGACCTGATGAAGACATCTTAAATGTGAAGGAAGGAATATACCTGGGAAGGTTGTAGAAATGATCCCGGAAAATTAATTTTGCTAATGCCCATTAGGTAACAGTGGCAGGGCGGATAATGAGTGTGGGTGTGGTATGAGGCACAAGTGACTTTCCCAGTGTACCTGGGGGACACAAGGAGCTGCAGGGCTCTCTGAGATCAGAAGTCACTGCTACACTAAACCTGGCTTTCACGGGGCATGAAGAATGGAGTACAGTCCTGGCTGGCCGCTAAGTGGAAGAACTAGACCAGGCCAAGGAAGAAGGCAGTAGTCCAACGAATTCCTGCAGACCACTCCAAATACAGAAACCGGCAAATAGGTCAAGCTGCCTGGGGTACTTCCTTTGGTTTGGGTCATCCCAGCCTCTGATGCTGAATATCTGAAAACTTCCCTTCTTCTTTCATTAGAGACTGAGAAATTGAAAAGTATTCAATACCATCTCTAAAAGAACACATTGCAATTGCCCAATCTTTGAAAAGAATAGATGTTTCCACTTGTACATAAGCAAAATTTTGAAGAAACAAAGTGTCTGTCTTCCTCAGAAACATTTACAAAAAGACATGGGAGAACTTCTTTTAAATGTATTCTCTTAGTAGAACTCAAAAGGACACCACATTGCTGAAATGAGAGGAGAGGGTCATGAAAAGAAGCAGTCAAGAACAGGGGAAAAATAGAAAGCCCAGCCTACATAATTAGAGACAACAATAAAGGCAGTGAGTAGCAGTCAGGATTGTGGAAAAAATCAAATCAGTTAAGTAAAAGCTCAAGGAAAGTCTCTCAAGACTCAAGGGGAAGGGTAAAGAGATGAAGATCAAAAAAGAAAAGCTAAATGACAAAGAAAACAGGTACAGGACGGCCAATATGCGTTACAGTAATACCAGACAGAGACCACAGCAGACACAGAAAAAGAATTAACAAAGCAGAAAGTAATTGAAAACTCTTCTTCACTGAGAAAAATCTCTGAAAATACACAGTCCGTTTACCAGTCTTTAAAATACTGTCCTAAGGATATATTCCTGCCGATGGACAAACCAATAGCTCCAGTGCTTATGTATTAATTAATAATGATAGATAACTGTCCCAAGCACTACCTCATGCAAAATTCACCTGGCATCTCCTTGCATACAGATCGACATGGGAAATTATATCAGAACTCAGAAAATTACTTAGTGAGTATGGGATCAAAACAAGTGGGAAAAGCTGGATAAATCAAAACTTTAATGGCATCTGCTTAAAGTGGCTGGATATGGCCATCTCAAAATATGCATAGCTACACTAATGGCTCAAAAATGTTTGAATCCACTGGCCAAAGCTCACCCTAGCTTGGAGAGTGATTGCACTGCCAGGGATCACGTGGGTCTTCTTGACCTCACTTGTCTATGCATTGGAGTCTGACTGACACTCTGATGTGTTATTTATTAGCTGTGCTAATTTAATCAATCAGCTTCCAGTCAAATCTTGCTGGCCCAGAAGCAATTCCGAACTACCGCCCCCCAACCTCGAAACAACCTTCCGCATACCTAACCTTTGATCTACTATATATCAATATTTAGAGATAGCCTCATCCACCAGAGGGTAGACAGCAGAAGCAAGAAGAACTACAATACTGCAGCCTATGGAACAAAAACCACATTCACAGAAAGACAGACAACATGAAAAGGCAGAGGGCTATGTACCAGATGAAGGAACAAGATAAAACCCCAGAAAAACAACTAAATGAAGTGGAGATAGGCAACCTTCCAGAAAAAGAATTCAGAATAATGATAGTGAAGATGATCCAGGAACTTGGAAAAAGAATGGAGACAAAGATTGAGAAGATGTAAGAAATGTTTAACAAAGACCTAGAAGAATTAAAGAACAAACAAAAAGAGATGAACAATACAATAACTGAAATGAAAACTACACTAGAAGGAATCAATGGCAGAATAACTGAGGCAGAAGAACGGATAAGTGACCTGGAAGACAGAATGGTGGAATTCACTGCTGCGGAACAGACTAAAGAAAAAAGAATGAAAAGAAATGAAGACAGACTAAGAGACCTCTGGGACAACATTAAACGAAACAACATTCACATTATAGGGATCCCAGAAGGAGAAGAGAGAGAGAAAGGACCAGAGAAAATATCTGAAGAGATTATAGTCGAAAACTTCCCTAACATGGGAAAGGAAATAGCCACCCAAGTCCAGGAAGCACAGTGAATCCCATACAGGATAAACCTAAGGAGAAACACGCCGAGACACATAGTAATCAAATTCACAAAAATTAAAGACAAAGAAAAATTATTGAAAGCAGCAAGGGAAAAACGACAAATAACATACAAGGGAACTCCCATAAGGTTAACAGCTGATTTCTCAGCAGAAACTCTACAAGCCAGAAGGGAGTGGCATGATATACTTAAAGTGATGAAAGGGAAGAACCTACAACCAAGATTACTCTACCCAGCAAGGATCTCATTCAGATTCGATGGAGAAATCAAAAGCTCTGAAGACAAGCAAAAGCTAAGAGAATTCAGCACCACCAAACCAGCTCTACAACAAATGCTAAAGGAACTTCTCTAAGTGGGAAACACAAGAGAAGAAAAGGACCTACAAAAACAAACCCAAAACAATTAAGAAAATGGTCAAAGGAACATACATATCACTAATTACCTTAAACGTGAATGGATTAAATGCTCCAACCAAAAGACACAGGCTTGCTGAATGGATACAAAAACAAGACCCATATATATGCTGTCTACAAGAGACCCACTTCAGACCTAGGGACACATACAGACTGAAAGTGAGGGGATGGAAAAAGATATTCCATGCAAATGGAAATAAAAAGAAAGCTGGAGTAGCTATACTCATATCAGATAAAATAGACTTTAAAATAAAGAATGTTACAAGAGACAAGGAAGGACACTACATAATGGTCAAGGGATCAATCCAAGAAGAAAATATAACAATTAGAAATATATATGCACCCAACATAGGAGCACCTCAATACATAAGGCAACTAGTAACAGCTATAAAAGAGGAAATTGACAGTAACACGATAATAGTGGGGGACTTTAACACCTCACTTACACCAATGGACAGATCATCCAAAATGAAAATAAATAAGGAAACAGAAGCTTTAAATAACACAATAGACCAGATAGATTTAATTGATATTTATAGGACATTCCATCCAAAAACAGCAGATTACACTTTCTTCTCAAGTGTGCACGGAACATTCTCCAGGATAGATCACATCTTGGGTCACAAATCAAGCCTCAGTAAATTTAAGAAAATTGAAATCATATCAAGCATCTTTTCTGACCACAACGCTATGAGATCAGAAATGAATTACAGGGAAAAAAACGTAAAAAAGACATGGAGGCTAAACAATACGTTACTAAATAACCAAGAGATCACTGAAGAAATCAAAGAGGAAATCAAAAAATACCTAGAGACAAATGACAATGAAAACACGCCGACCCAAAACCTATGGGATGCAGCAAAAGAGTTTTAAGAGGGAAGTTTATAGCAATACAAGCCTACCTCAAGAAACAAGAAAAATCTCAAATAAACAATCTAACCTTAACACTTAAAGGAACTAGAGAAGGAAGAACAAACAAAACCAAAAGTTAGCAGAAGGAAAGAAATCATAACGATCAGAGCAGAAATAAATGAAATAGAAACAAAGAAAACAATAGCAAAGATCAATAAAACTAAAAGCTGGTTCTTAGAAGATAAACAAAATTGGTAAGCCGTTAGCCAGACTCATCAAGAAAAAGAGGGAGAGGACTCAAATCAATAAAATCAGAAATGAAAAAGGAGAAGTTACAAAAGACACCGCAGAAATACAAAGCATCCTAAGAGACTACTACAAGCAACTCTATGCCAACAAAATGGACAACCTGGAAGAAATGGACAAATTCTTAGAAAGGTATAACCTTCCAAGACTGAACAAAGAAGAAATAGAAAATATGAACAGACCAATCACAAGTAATGAAATTGAAACTGTGATTAAAAATCTTCCAACAAACAAAAGTCCAGGACCACATGGCTTCACAGGTGAATTCTATCAAACATTTAGAGAAGAGCTAACACCCATGCTTCTCAAACTCTTCCAAAGAATTGCAGAGGAAGGAACACTCCCAAACTCATTCCATGAGGCCACCATCACCTTGATACCAAAACCAGACAAAGATACGACAAAAAAAGAAAATTACAGACCAATATCACTGATGAATATAGATGGAAAAATCCTCAACAAAATACTAGCAAACAGAATCCAACAACACATTAAAAGGATCATACACCATGATCAAGTGGGATTTATCCCAGGGATGCAAGGATTCTTCAATATACGCAAATCAATTAATGTGATACACCACATTAACAAATTGAAGAATAAAAACCAAATGATCATCTCCATAGATGCAGAAAAAGTTTTTGACAAAATTCAACACCCATTTATGATAAAAACTCTCCAGAAAGTGGGCATAGAGGGAACCTACCTCAACATAATAAAGGCCATATACGACAAATCCACAGCAAACGTCATTCTCAATGGTGAAAAACTGACAGCATTTCCTCTAAGATCAGGAACAAGACAAGGATGTCCACTCTCACCACTATTATTCAACATAGTTTTGGAAGTCCTAGTCATGGCAATCAGAGAAGAAAAAGAAATAAAAGGAATCCAAATTGGAAAAGAAGAAGTAAAACTGTCACTGTTTGCAGATGACATGATACTATATATAGAGAATCCTAAAAATGCCACCAGAAAACTACTAGAGCTAGTCAATGAATTTGGTAAAGTTGCAGGATACAAAATTAATGCACAGAAATCTCTTGCATTCCTATACACTAATGATGAAAAATCTGAAAGAGAAATTAAGGAAACACTCCCATTTACCACTGCAACAAAAAGAATAAAATACCTAGGAATAAAACTACCTAGGGAGACAAAAGACCTGTATGCAGAAAACTATAAGACACTGATGAAAGAAATTAAAGATGATACCAACAGATGGAGAGATATACCATGTTCTTGGCTTGGAAGAATCAATATTGTGAAAATGACTATACTACCCAAAGCACTATACAGATTCAATGCAATCCCTATCAAATTACCAATGGCATTTTTATGGAACTGGAACAAAAAAATCTTAAAATTTGTATGGAGACACAAAAGACCCCGAATAGCCAAAGCAGTCTTGAGGGAAAAAAACGGAGCTGGAGGAATCAGACTCCCTGACTTCAGACTATACTACAAAGCTACAGTAATCAAGACAATATGGTACTGGCACAAAAAGAGAAACATAGATCAGTGGAACAAGATAGAAAGCCCAGAGATAAACCCACGCACCTATGGTCAACTAATCTATGACAGAGGAGGCAAGGATATACAATGGAGAAAAGACAGTCTCTTCAGTAAGTGGTGCTGGGACAACTGGACAGCTACATGTAAAAGAATGAGATTAGAACACTCCCTAACACCATACACAAAAATAAACTCAAAATGGATTCAAGACCTAAATGTAAGACCGGACACTATAAAACTCTCAGAGGAAAACATAGGAAGAACACTCTTTGACATAAATCACAGCAAGATCTTTTTTGATCCACCTCCTAGAGTAATGGAAATAAAAACAAAAATAAACAAATGGGACCTAATGAAACTTCAAAGCTTTTGCACAGCAAAGGAAACCATAAACAAGACGAAAAGACAACCCTCAGAATGGGAGAAAATATTTGCCAACGAATCAATGGACAAAGGATTAATCTCCAAAATATATAAACAGCTCATGCAGCTCAATATTAAAGAAACAAACAACCCAATCCAAAAATGGGCAGAAGACCTAAATAGACATTTCTCCAAAGAAGACACAGATGGCCAAGAAGCTCATGAAAAGCTGCTCAACATCACTAATTATTAGAGAAATGCAAATCAAAACTACAATGAGGTATCACCTCACACCAGTTAGAATGGGCATCATCAGAAAATCTACAAACAACAAATGCTGGAGAGGATGTGGAGAAAAGGGAACCCTCTTGCACTGTTGGTGGGAATGTAAATTGATACAGCCACTATGGAGAACAGTATGGAGGTTCCTTAAAAAACTAAAAACAGAACTACCATATGATCCAGCAGTCCCACTACTGGGCATATACCCAGAGAAAACCATAATTCAAAAAGACGCATGCACCCCAATGTTCATTGCAGCACTATTTACAATAGCCAGGTCATGGAAGCAACCTAAATGCCCATCAACAGACGGATGGATAAAGAAGATGTGGCACATATATATACAATGGAATATTACTCAGCTGTAAAAAGGAACGAAATTGAGTCATTTGTTGAGACGTGGATGGATCTAGAGACTGTCATACAGAGCGAAGTAAGTCAGAAAGAGAAAAACAAATACTGTATATTAACGCATGTATGTGGAACCTAGATAAATGGTGCAGATGAACTGGTTTGCAGGGCAGAAGTTGAGACACAGATGTAGAGAACAAACATATGGACACCAAGGGGGAGAAGCCGTGGGGGGGTGGGGATGGTGGTGTGCTGAATTGGGCGATTGGGATTAACATGTATACACTGATGTGTATAAAATTGATGACTAATAAGGACCTGCTGTATAAAAAAATAAAATTAAATTCAAATACTCAAAAAAACAAACAAAAAAAAGTTACCCATCAGCCATAACTCTCATGCAAATTGCAGATTTCGTTTGCTTGAGTGATATTTGATTATTGTCTACCTCTCCCTCCAGATTTACAGTTTCATGAGGGCAGGGGCTGCATGTATCCCCGGAGGAAAAAAATAAAAAAAAATTTAATGTTCAGGGAGCAAGCTCACTGCCATTATAACCATGATGTCAGGGGGCAAATCAGTATAACCCCTTGTTCTGACAACTTATCCAGAGAACTTGAAAAATTTATTAAGAGGTGTGATTCGATGGATATACACGGAAACCTTCATAAATTGCCAATAACAAATACGCACAGTATTTTTTATTTCCATGAAACCATCAACAAAGAATTGATCATCTATTAAACCACAAAGGAAATCTTATTATATCTCTATCTATCCCATCTTCCAAAAATACAATCAGACCTTGAACACATCCCATTTCTCTGGCCATACTGCCCCTAATCCCTTAGAAATTCTGCACTGTTTGGCTTACAAAAGGGCTGGGTACTGTGACAAAAATCTTAAACTACAAATGAAAACTATTTGGAATATAGATTGATTGATAGATACAGATGTGTGAAAGGTAGGACATGCAAACAAAACTGCAGTTAGAGGCAAATCAATGGTACTTTATATACTACCTCAAGCCCTAGGAAATAAGTATCATGATACTCATTTTACAGATGAGAAAACCATGGCACAGTGATTTCCTCCAAGTCACACAGTGAGTAAATGTTGAAGATGAGATTAGATCTCAAAAGCTCACACTTCTTGTCACCTCTGACTCCAAACATAAAGAAAACAAGTGAACTAAGCATAATTTCATGGAGCTGAAGTACGAACAAAGAAAATTAAAATATACTAAGAGAAGGAATACCAATTTTCAATTATATTGCCCCAGAGATAAGATATGCAGATCACATTCTTCCGTATGAAAGACATGTTTTGCCACATTGATTTGTCACAATAATATTGATTTGTATTTATGAAACTATTTTTCCAAAACACTTTGCCTGAAATTAGGACACACTAATTTACTTTTAACAGATGAGGACATATGTTATGAACTTTCAATCCAAAATATTAGATTTCTTCTACCCTAGGTCTTTGGGAAGAGTCATGGCATGAAAAACAGAAACCAGAGGATGAGAATAAAGAGAAATTTGGTAAAAATTTGAAAGGCAAAATGAGAGAAAAGTGAAAGAGGAGGCATGCAGATTTATTTTCCTATTTCATTATAATCAAAAAGAGGTTTTTAGAATTGATAAATATAAATTACTTTTAACACGATATTAAGTTGTTTTTCCTACTAAAATGTCCTCTGGCGGTGGTTACCTATGGTTCATATACATATTCAATGTTTCAGACACAAACAAACTCTGAAGTGGCAAAGCTGATGCTCGGCCCACCTGTTTTAGGGGACATATAATGAATTTAAGTTGATATCAAACTCTGCCACCAAAGGACAAAATGGGGGTGTCTCACAAAGCAATGAGATTTGGAGGTTCTCTTCTAGGCTGATCAAAACACTTGTCATGCATCCACCTTTCACTGTCATCTAAGCTGGACATGTGCACCCCTGTACACACATGCACACACACACGCTGTACCACAGAGGTGCTGGACCTCTTCCAATATTTGCTGGGTAAACAGGTTACAAATTCAATTTGGCTAGAGAATCATTTTCTCTCCCTTGTGAGACAATTTAGTTTCTTAGGACATGATTGCTGCTATGCTCAACTTAGGCAATGGATTCTTAGGACAAATCCTGCTCTAGAGATCTGCTAAATCATCTGAAGAAACCATTTTGCTCTTAGCTTTTCACTCTGGTAGTCCTTTTGCATCATGGTGTCTTTATTTTCTTTTTATTTTTTACAGTGTCTTTAAAAAATTCACATTCACACCGTCATCGGAGGAAACCTATATATTATGATGACTAAGAAAAGATTTTATTCTTTAAATGCCACCTGGGAATGAGCAAGGTCTTTTGAACTTTAAGAGACAAAGATTTGGGGTTCTCAATGGTAAAAATGAGCTCCATTCAAACCATAATTACGCACAGTCAACTGAAGTAGACAAATGCATACTCCTTCATGAGTATGTTAAAAAAAACGACAGTAAGTTGATTAAAAGTCCATAATAGGCATAAAAATGGTACTAGGAAACCTATGAAAACATGAAATGCTGTGGGTTGTTAAGGCCTGTGTTTTTCCCAGAGTTATAAATAAAATTTATGTGGAAGATGTTAAATTTACATTTAACAAACTTTTTCAGGCTCTGTGGTCACTTGGTAAGAGTTTTCTGACCCGAGATTACAATGGAAAATCAACTGGATTTACATAAACCAATAAGTAGCCAACAGTCACGTGGAAAATTCTCAAATATTACCCACCTGGAGGGGTTATGATGTGGAAGTAAAACATCAAACTTAAGTTGGTGTATGTTTTTGCTGAGTCTTCACTGTTTTTTTTTTTTTTCCTCTAACTTCCCTGGGGAAAAATATTTCTGAAATCAACATTTTGGGGAACTTTCCAACATAGAGGAAACTCTTTTTAACACAGCAGAATTCAGATAGACCTCAATCAAGGGAAGTTGGATTCCTTAAGCCCAAAAGAAGCCTGGCTATAAGCTTTTTCATCCTAACAAGATCCAACGCACAAAGCTGCAGCCAGGAACTTCAGCACTTAATCACACCTCCTGATTCCATCTTGAAACGCCTACATGTTTCCTCATTGTTAAGTGTGTGTTAACATGATAGACAGCAACCAAAGGATCACAGAATACACGAATCTCCACACTTTCATGATTGTTTTAAATGGCTCCAGTAGATTAATTTAAGAAGTGGTGTTCTGTTTGATGTGGTGTCTACAGACTTTTAAGACTTGTATCTGGCAGGAAGGTTACTCAATATTTATTCCCTGTAATGAATGCTACGGGTTGCATCCAGATCCCAACTTAAGGACAAAACACTTTTTCTCCCAGCTGGCAGCCCTAGTGGCTGACGGCTTTCAGCTGAGCCCTTGTCGCCCAACAAGTGCTCTAGGCCCAAGTCCCGCAAGCACGATTACTTCTGAGAGCCCTTCATGGCAGTCAGATTAAAGAGAAACCCGACCTTCCGTTTATAACTAGGTCAAACAACTTACTAAGTATTCAAGTCCACTTAGCACCCATTGGGCACTACAATTTCAAGCCCTGGACGATTAGACACCACCACCCTCCTTTTCTATTTTGCACTTATTTTTACATGGTACTTGCTTTTTCTCCTACTGATTCCTGAAAACCTGGACTTGAAAGGAAAATAGCAATGCAGTGTGGACACTGTGAATTATCTTGAGCTTGTAGTTCAGGCAGAGTCCCTGTGAATCCACCGGGGAGCCAAGGGCACTTAGGTGTACGGTTTGGAAACCAGCCCTGAGCTGACTTCTCACTCAAGTCTTACTCATTCAAAGTAACCCCCCCCCATCCCCATAGGCAGGCCAGATCTGGTGACTGTCGGGGGCGGAAGAGGGACAGAAGGGTATATTTAAAGTGGCAGGCACTGGTCTCAATTTGGGACAATTCTGAGGGCCCATTCCAGTCTCAGAGCTCCGTGGAATCTGTGAGGTCTCTGTCACAGCTACATTGCCCTTCAATTTCTCCCTCCACCACTCCCGCTCCCCTCACCCACCCCACAGCTGGTCTCCAACAGCTTCATCCCAGGGCATCCAACCTATGATGGTCACTTAAAAGGAAAAATGTTTAAATGGAAGAAAAGATCACATTCCCCAGCTAGACAATTGAAATTACACTTTAAGTAACATTTATTTTTTTAAACATCATTTTCAGTTTTGTTTGGGGCTGCACAAATACTCAGCAATTCAACCTCACTTCTTTCCTAAAAATCCAACGATTCCAAAAACAGCAGAGCACTAACTCCTTTCCACAGCTGCTGTGTGTTCTGGACTTTTATTTCAGTGGTAGGTAGACTGACCATACGACACACCTAACCACGGCTACGTTGCACACGCAGCTAGAAAGAACTTCCATTCTTATTGTGTTCACTACAATATTCTTATCTACAGCAATGACACGAAAGCGTGTAAAAAGCAATCCGTACAGTTATAACTCGTTTTAAACATATCCATGCAAAGGGAAACCCCATGAGGGGAGAAACCTGTCCAGCTTACCCCAGTGCCTACAGCAGCACCTAGCAAATTACAGGCACTCAATACATATCTTTGTTGAATGAGAGAAGCCGAAATTCAGCTTCACACTCTCTTTAAGAACAGTGACTTTCCTACAATATAAGTACAGGACAGAAGTCATTCATCTCTCTTAAAAGCTCAGTGGTGTTTCTTCTATACATCAAATAGATAATCAACAAGGACCTACTGTATAGCACAGGGAACTCTACTCAATACTCTGTAATAACCTATACGGGAAAAGAATCTGAAGAAGAATATATATATGTATAACTGAATCACTTTGCTGTACACCTGAAACTAACACAACATTGTAAATCAACTATACTCCAATATAAAATAAAATAAAAATTTTAAAAAAAGATCAGTGGTGTTTATTGTGACATTTGTATATTTCAAAAACAAAGCTCGCCCAAACAGATGTGCTCTGATGAGAAATGGCGAGAGGCCATCCCCAGTAGTACAGTAGTAGCTCCATAATGTACCTTAGGAGTATGTTTTGATGTTAAAAGTTAAGGAAATAGTGATTTTTTTATTGCAGTCACAAGTACAGTACCAAAAGTTGGCAACTGCAAGAAATGACTGCCTATAAATTTACTGTATGTTACGAGCCACTGTTTTAAATGGCCATGAAGCAGGTGTCTGCTGGAGACTTGTACAAAGCTAAGAGGTTCATAAAAATATAAATGAACAGTGCAGCTCTTAGATCTTATCATTTAAGATCTGACAAGACACAAGGTTTTACTTTTAATTTGAAGAATATACTAAACCACACCAACCACTCCTCTAAAGGCAATTACATACAGTCTATCCACGTGTCATAATAACTAATTAAGTACGACAGCCTGTTATTATTATTGTTGTTATTATTAAGGCTATTTATAAAAAAAAAGGCAAAAAGGAACTCAATACAGCCAGAACCAAAATCAGCAAATTCATAAAGTTCGTCTCTTGAGAAAAGGAGGAAAGAATGAGTCCCTTTAAAGATGGATGGCCACTGGCTGAATTAAATCAGTGTTTTGGATGGAGCAGGTACGGTGGCATCCAGCACCAAATTCTACAAACCGCTACAACCACAGGCGATCTTGTATCTGAAGCCTGAGAAATGGACTGTCGATCACATAATGAGTTTACCTGGCCACACTCAAGCATCCAGTAGGCGACTGATTAAAATGAGAGATGAAAATCACAGGAGGAAAATAAGGAGAATTTCTTACCAAAGGACACTGAGCTAAATCCCAGGGCTGGTGGAAAGAAAAGTATCGTATCTTGGATTGCCTCTGTTTCATTTCTTGCTCCCCACCCTTAAGTTTCTTATTTTATCCAGAAGAGAAAACATTCAATGTCAAATGGGAGAATAGAGTATCTCTTTCCGTCCAACTCCCAAGTCTTAATAAGAGTCCTCTTCTGCACCTCTAAAGAGTTCTCAAACTTTGGTGGTTGGAAGGTGCTATGAAAGCTGACCTGCACAGGGAATTTTATCTAGCACAGGGGATGCGAACCTGCACGTCAGTCACTGACCCATGTTTGAATCTCCCCACCTACCTGTCTGGGTGACTCCGTCTCCCACGAGATCCGCCTCACTGGATTGTTGTTCAAATTAAATGAAATAATCTACTCAAGAGCTTAACACAGTGCCCGATGCATAAACTGGCAGCGGGCGTCAAGGCAGCAGCACAGCAGCGGTAAAAACAGTAATAGAACGTGCCTGGTATTGTGCCAACCAGTGAGGATTAGAAAGATGAATTAGACATGGTTCTTGGCCTTTATAAGCTCACACTCTTAAAAATTTAAAAACTGAATAATACAGGAATACACTGACACTACATAAAAGAAGTGGGAACAGTCAACAGTAAGAGCTGTGAATTTTGCAGAGGTAGTCAAGAAGGACATCCTGGAGAAGGGGCATTTGAGCTGGATCTCAAGGGATGAGTGAGCACAAGTAAGACTGGAAAGGCCAGTATAGGAAAGGAGAGAGTACCTCCCCGATAAGGAGGCATGAAAGAAGATGGGTATTCAGGGCCACTTAGGGCTTGACTAGACCAGAGGATAGTGTCACTGTAGACTGGAACCAGGCTGCAGAGGCCCAAGGTTGTACATCACCCTCTAGGTCAGTGGTAGCCAAACTTTATCTCTGCATAACTATTCTCAACAACAATTTTTAATGCAGCCCTAATCAATATACATTTATTTATTTATGAAATATTTACAGTGATACGTCATAGCTTAGCTGTGGGACCTTGCATAAGATACTTCTCTATGGGGGCTTCCCTGGTGGCGCAGTGGTTGAGAATCTGCCTGCTAATGCAGGGGACACGGGTTCGAGCCCTGGTCTGGGAAGATCCCACGTGCCGCGGAGCAAACTAGGCCCGTGAGCCACAACTGCTGAGCCTGCACGTCTGGAGCCTGTGCTCCGCAACAGGAGAGGCCACGATAGTGAGAGGCCCGCGCACCGTGATGAAGAGTGGCCCCCGCTTGCCGCAGCTAGAGAAAGCCCTAGCACAGAAATGAAGACCCAACATAGCAATCAATCAATCAATCTTTAAAAAAATAAAGATACTTCTCTATGCCTATTCTCCTCTTCCATAAAATAAGAGATAACAGCATCTTTTTCAAGCAGGTGTTATGAGGATTAAATGTGTTCATATAAGCAGTATATTTAAAACAGTGCCCAGACCCTAGGAAATTCTAAATAGAAGTTAGCTATTAGGATTATATTATAAAATACATCCCAAAACAGAAAATTTTAAATAATTAGAAAACAGGAAGTAAATATTTAAAGACATAGGTGATTTTATTAAGAGCACAAAAATGTTTGAGCTCACAAAATATTAATTACTAATAATTTTAGAGAAATGTGACTGAATATGCTTTTAATAATTTGGTTACCTCGGTTTACTTGGTGATGAAGGAATTCATGGCTCTGGGTTTAAATTCTGTTTATCCCTATGCTAGATGATGGCCACTGGAGTTCCAACAGATCTCCCAGGAAAACAGGAGACCAAAAAGAAGAGTTACATTTCTGCATACACTTACCAGGTTGTTTAATCACTGTTCAGTCCTATTCATATTTTTCAGTCATTTCTTTGTTAGTTTCATCCAGTAAATTTTCATTTTCACTGACGTCATTCAACTGTTCTTAAAATGAATTGAAAGACACTAAAATCTTATACTTTTAACAGAAGTTTGAAATCCACTGAACATGTTACCATTTGGAAAACTTTAAAGCAGGTTTATAAAATTCTGCTTTTAAGTTTTTTAAATGAATATATATAGGAATTTACAGGAAACACAAACTGTATTTGACAACAAAATCATAAATTAATACAGTCACTTCCAAAATCTTATTTTTCAATGTTCTGTGTGTTGTAGAAGTTTATTTTAAAAATCATCTCTGCCTGAAAAAGAATGTGTGTGCTTGTATAACTGAATCACTCTGCTATACACCTGAAGCTAACACAACATTGTAAATCAACTATATGTCAATATAAAAAAGTTTTAATAAAAAAATCACCTCTGTTTTCACTCATTTTTATAATGATGTAAAACAACAAATGTAATTTTTCAAAAACTTGGCTGGAAATCTGGTGACACTCATTTGTCACCACAGAAAAGGTCAGCAAACTTGGAACAATCTTCTTTTTGGAAAAAATATGTGGTATTTATCTTCAAGTTTGACAACTCTTTAGATTACTTTGCTTAAATAACCAGAGAATCTCTATATGGTTCAAAAAATACACCATCATTTCCCAACTCAGCACAAAATACTGTCAAGATTCTACAATTTAACAGTCTTGCTCTTTTGCCAATAAGCCGTATCAAGGCAAGATGCCACTCTTAGTGGCTGTCTAGTTTAAAGTTCTTCATTTGTAGAGAGCTCAGTCATGAATGATGGGGAAATACACTTCACGTTGAGGTGCTTTCTCATTAACCTTACCCTAAAGAAGTTTTTAGCCCCATCAAAGTGGTTACTCCACCACCAGTGATTATACTCACATAGGTTTATTTATTTTTTACAGTTGCTAATTTATCTTTCTCCTACAACTTTCCCTTAATGGGCCATCAAAAGAAAAATTCAGTCCTTGTGGCAGTTTTATACATGGCCCCTAATACCCTGACACTCTTCCCATCTAGAGGTGAGGTCTATGCCCCCTCCTTTTTAATCTAGGTGGGATTTCGATGGCTTCCATCCACACAGTCTGGCAGAAGTGACTTCTGAGGTTAGGTCATGACTTCTGTCTCTTCTCTTGGAACACTCACTCCCCAGAAGCCCCATTTGGGATGTTGTCTCTCCGAACCTAGCTGCCATGCTGCGAGAAGCTCAACTACTCAGAGGCTATGTGTAGGTGCTGCATGTGAATGAAGAAACCTCCGGATGATTCCAGCCCCACCCATTCTCCTCACTTCCAGGCATCCAAGCCTTCCCTGTTGAAGCCCCAGTCATCACGGAGCAGAGGACAAGCCACCCCCATTACTTCTACTGAATTCCCGACCCACAGAATCCAAGAGCATAATAAAACGGTGGTTGTCCTATGCCACTAAATTTGGGGAGGTTCATTATACAACAACAGTAATTGGCATAGATCTCTATATATTTCACTACTGGAATACAGTCTAACAAACGTTAGCTCTGAGATGTTGAAACTTCTGTACTTTTATCTAACACTGGCCAACTTCCCATGTGGTCTACTTTCTTCTAATACTTGTTCCTTCAAGTCTTCATCAGTATTTACGATCTGTTTTACAACAGTATTTGCCAACAAAGGAATGCATTTTAATTGAATGCCATAATGTTTCGGGCACATAATTTTGGCCATTTTTACCAAGGAAAAGAGAAATAAACTTTCCTTCCAATGGTATACAGCAAACTATCTTTTGTCTCAAAAACCCTCAAATAAGCTTCTAAGCATTTATCATCAAAAACAGTGAAATTTTATAAGCTACTACACTGAAGCCTGATTTTAAACATTCCGAGAAAAAAAAAGAGAGGTCTATCATAATGTTCTGGGGGTTTATTTTATTATGGAAAATTTAAACACATACAGTCAGAAATATACAGTTAACCCTCATACATCCATCACCCAACTCCCACAATTATCAACACGTGGCCCATCTTTCCTCATCCATACCTCTATACATTTTCCCCACACTTCCGGGGTGCTTAAATGCTAATCCCAGACATCATATCATTTCCAGAAGCATTTCTATATGTATCTTTAACACAAGGGTCAGCAAACTACACTCTGCAGCTCAAATCCAGCCTGCTGTGGCCTAAAGCTTATGGCAAAGCCTAAAATTTTTTTACTATCTGGCCCTTTTCAGAAAATGTATGCCACTCCTGCTCTAAAAGATAACACCATCTTTAAAAAAAAAAAGAAAAGAAAAAGAAAGAAAAAGACGTAACATAACATGTCTTGCTAGTCGTTATGGCTCCATACATAGATTGGGTGATATGATTAGGTAACAGCTTCATACTATGATGAGGTAGTAGTCTTACTACAAACTAGGGGTGGAATTTATTATGAATTGGAGTCAAAATAAGGTCACTGTAAAATGATTTGGCTGACTTTTTGTCAAACCTGACACGACTGTTATTGTTTTTCCTCCCAATACGGATGACGGGGAGGTATGCACTCAGACCTGGAGAAGCACATCTCTGCCATTTTCTTCGAGTTTCCTCTGTGGTTGCCTTATTAGGACTGTTTCCAATGTACTATTTGTGCACGGGAACATTTACAAACCATCTTCCCATTTTGTGCAGATCAGTTAAGACCGGAACATCACTTAGCCATCCAGGGCAAGCCCTTTGGACCTTGTCACCCCACTTCTCCCAGGCTATCTCCTGACCCCAGGATGGTCCTGCCTATAGGCTGAGTGGGCAAAAGGGTCAATTTATGCTTTATAAATTTTTAAAAAACTTAATTTTTAAAATTAATTTCTAGATGTAAAGGTAGATATTTGATGAAGCTTGGAACAGACATATATGGATTAGTATTCTCTATGTCATTCTGTATACTTGCAACAGTTCACAGAAAAAGATATTTTGCTCCTGCAGCCCAAGAGATCACATTGCAAAACCCACTTCAAAGGCTTGTGGAGGAATTTTATCACTCTATTTATTTGCACTTACAACATCTGCAGTGCTGAGCAAATACGTCAATGAATTGATAAGCTACAGCGTGTGCTGTAAATCTGGTCTGTATATTCTGTGGCTGGATATGAACGAGCCCATGCTTTCACTCTCCAAAATGCCACCAGATCTTAGAGATCACATAACCTAGTTTGATTATGTTTGTTCCTGGACCAAATTAAAGGATGACCCAGGTAAGCTTAGTCTCAAAAAATAAAACGTGGCTTTCTTCTGGGAAATGTATTAAAATGAATACTGGTATTAATTATAGCCAAAAAAACCCACATGTGAACATCATTCAGTTAAATTTCTGTCAATTTTCTATCATTGGAATTTGCATCCGGTACAGTAGGAAAGGATAATATTATTTACTCTCATTTGTCAAATGAGAGTTACAGGCTAGGAAATTTGCTGACAGCCACAAGGCGAGTGGGCAAAGGACGATCATCCAGAAGAATGTGAAGAACTGAAAAAATAAACCACCTAATTCTCACTCCTAACGTCACTTCACTTGCTCGGTTTGTATTCTTAAATTTACTCTCCCGTGATCAAGGCTTAATACTCAAATGCTCTTTTAAAGCCTAAAGGCGTAATGTTCAGATACAAAGCTACGGACATGAAGTTTCATCACCACTAGGTTGAATGAAAAAGTCCATTATTCAACACAAAGAAAAATAACAATTTATTAAATATCTATGATGTGCCACCCACAGATGAATAAAACTCAATCCCTTGAAGTTTAGAAAAAACTTACAGAAACAGGCAATCTATTCAGTGCCACTGAATACCATCAATGCCCTAGTTTAAGGACTGGCTTCAGAGAGGAATGATGCATTCCACGCAGTGGAATTATTAGAATCGCCAGGGGTGCTCACCTTTGAAATGGGTTTAAAGACTAAGTAGGAGTTCATCAACCTGATAGAGAGGTCAGGCAAACGTGTCCTGGAAAAAATCATATGCAAAGGTGCAGAGCTGTGGCAAGTTCATGATGTGTTTTTGAGGCTGGAATGCCAAGTACCCTGTGCACAGCGGTGGGCAATGAAGCTGGAAGAGGAGATTGAGGCCAAACTACCACATCAAGGAGCTTGTACTTCATCATAAAGGCAACAGAACTGCTGTCGATTTAGGGGGGATAATAAAAATGAGGGTTTTAGAAACAGATTTCTGGTACTGAAGATTAATTAGACTATGGGACATGGGAGGGTAGCCAAATCTTGCTCCAGTACCTAATATTCAGGATTCCATCTTCAATTTATGAAATGATGGTTCTGCTATGTCTACAAATCACTTTGGCGAACAAGCGTTATTTTAAACATTGTGCTGAGAAATGAAATTTCCAGAAGAAGAAACCTCAGTGTGAGGGGGACATTTGGGTGCGGGGCTGGGACGCAAAGCAACCGTCATTCCCAATCCCAGAAACTAGCTCACACTGGCTTTCCAATGAAGTCCTTCTTAAATTCTTTCAACACAGTCTTAGCTGCTCTGATTTGGGTGAAAATCTGTTTCCTGCTGAATACAATGCTTTGCATTTAACTGTGCTTGGAAAGGCTTTTTGTTTTGTTTTAAGCTGGTATGGCTCTATTCAATAGTTGAGTAAGCTTTTAAATCATTTCAAATTGAACCTAATATGAAAGGCCAAATATTTAAGAAGGTAGCGCTGTCTGTTGGGCAAATACTTACACAATCTTTAAAACATTCAATATTTATTCAGCCGACTATAATCGTCATTTCTGAGACATGAGTCAACGTAAATACATGCTACCTGGAAACAGGAAGGAGAAATGACTCCAGAAGAGAAGAAGCTCTTCTTGTGGCTACTGGTCTGGTTTTTGGTTCCCTGAAGTTTAATAGACTACAACTGAAGAATTTATTAATTTAAAAAAGTTTAATTATAATCTCGTTTGTTGCATCAAAACCAAAGAACCCTTCTGATGCCTCTTAAAATTCGGTGTCCAGCAATGCAACTTTAATACCGTCCACTGGCTATAAACATCCCCTTACATCATGAAAGAATTCTGGAGTTTTCAATGCTGTACCTTGGAGGGATTATTCGTACAGGTCAATAAAAAGAGATCAAGAAACCCAGGCAGCTACAATAAACCCACCTTTATGTTTGCTAGCACTGGCTTTATTTAGTCACATCAGATATACTCTTGCTAGGGATATATTGGGCTTCAAACAGTGAAATAAAAGCAGCTGAATAGCTTCATTAAAAACAACCTCCTTTCCAAACCTACCAGCACATGAACTTCTAAATGAAACTTCTACACATTCCCTATTATCAGCCTCTAGAAAACAACAGAACACTTAAGATTTTCCTCATCAGTTAAGAAAATATGTCTGAAAACCATTTTTCCCTCCACGGTGAGAGCAACGGTCCAGATTCTGAACCAGTAATGAGCCTCCGTTACACACACACACACACACACACACGCGCGCGCGCGCGCGCGCACGCATCACTGTTAAGCCAGGTTGTATCTCCCTTAAAAGGAAGAGCGTGAAGACGAGTGGCGGGTCCTCCACTGAGGAACAGCTCTGGCTGGCTCTAGCATAATAAACTGCTGTTTACCTTTTGGATTCTATTTATGCCACACGCACATTGTTCATCATTATTAAATGATCCTTTTTTATCTTTCTGTGACAGTTACATATTTTAACAGGTGACAGTTTGCCTTTGTAAGCAGCAAAACACTGGTCTGTTAGTATTCTTGTGTGGCATAAAATAGAGTTCATTTTTTATTGAAATAACTGGAGGAAAGAAACATCAATTGTGCAGAGTTCTGAAGAGCTCAATGGGTAGAGAAGGTCCTGGCCGTAAATTTAGGTAGGGTTGCTTTATTTATGAGTCTTAGGTATTCCTTCACAGTTGTTACTGTGCATGAATTTTAAGTGGCACTTTGATGGGCAAGTCTATCTGAGGCAGTATCATGAACTCTCACATAGTTTCACAATTAATCGCTTCTCTGCAGTAAAGCCAAGGAAGGGTGGGACTCTACCACTCAGAAGAGTCTCCCTGTCTCCGGACCGCAGCAGTGCAGGCTGACTTAGAAAAAGAAAAAGAAGGCTTCCCTGGTGGCGCAGTGGTTGAGAATCTGCCTGCCGATGCAGGGGACACGGGTTCGAGCCCTGGTCTGGGAAGATCCCACATGCCGTGGAGCGGCTGGGCCCATGGGCCACAACTACTGAGCCCGCGCGTCTGGAGCCCGTACTCCGCAACAAGAGAGGCCGCGACAGTGAGAGGCCCGCGCACCGCGATGAAGAGTGGCCCCCGCTCGCCGCAACTAGAGAAAGCCCTCGCACAGAAACGAAGACCCAACACAGCCATAAATAAATACATAAATAAAAACATCTGATTGTCTAAAAAAAAAGAAAAAAAAGAAAAAGAGCAGCATCACGATGCCCCTGAGTCACTGAAACGGCAAAGCATATTCTTTATTGGCTTTAAACTCCAGAAAACCCCCAACCCAACTCATCCTGGAAACAGCCAGCAGTGTCCTGAGTGTCTTCTTAGAACAAGAGTCCAGGGCAATTCCTCAGCCTGCTGGTTAATGCTGTAACCCCCGGGGTCCCCAGCAGAAGACACCATCTCTGGCAAATGGCACTTGAGAACCACAACCGCCACGAACGCCATAGGCCATTGTTCGTGTTTATATTTAATAATAAAACATAAATAAGTAAAATCCTGCCTGCAGATTAACACTTTGTTTATCTGTGCTTTGGGGAGGCAAAGAGGCCCATCTAGCACAGAATGCCATCATCCAGGACTGCCAATGAAGCCTGAGTTAGTAGATCATTTCTATGGCTGCTCATAGTAAGCACCTCATTGGATAAAATGTGGCCCTTTTGAACGCTGGACCTCTCCAGAGGTGTCTGCTGTGCGCAGGTGTGGTGCAGGGCTAAGACAATGGGCCTGGCTGGTAGCGTGGTTGGTTGTTTCTTACCTGACAGGTGAACTGTTCTCTCTGCATCTTCGAGGTGACATAACTATACCTGTCACTCCGAAGGCAAAACTCACTCAGGAATAACACAGCCAAGTTCCTGTTGGTTATGAGTTCATCCTCAGGGGTCAGAGATTTGGCAGATCAATGTCAAAGAAGGAAGCCATCGTTTTCTCAATTAAAATATTGAGGCGTATCTTAGCACGCACTTGGGGGAAAAATGATAAGGATTGTTCCTTCTCCAGTAAGTTAAAAAGGAAAAGAATAAAATCCCAGCAACAGAGAAAGCCGTATCACTTTCCAAATATGCATCCTTCTCTGCCTTCTCCCCCTCCTTACCTTAGCCACCTTTTAAACCAGTGTCCATACGTACAGGCCCGGAGGATATGTCTTATACGTGTTTTCATTATAGCACTTAAAAAAAAAAAAAAGATCAGTCAGCTTTCTGCACTCTTCTCTCTCGCTGAAGTTGCTTCTGCCCTTTGGAAATATGAAAGCCCTTGAGTGATTTTATATTTTCAAAGGGTAAAAGTACTAAAGAGCACTTCTCTATTTCAGAGAGGACAAAGAAAAGTAAATCAGTCTGCCTGAAGTGTTCACTTGGAAAAGGTAAAAATGAACTACCCATGTGACGGGGAGTAGTTACAGCATCTGGAGCTACATATATAGCACCCTGGAGTCCGTGGCTGGAAAACAAAACACGAGGCATCGGCTGCCGCTCAAATCTTCATATGTCTGTTTCCAAAGGAACCAACTCTTTCCCAAACTATGATGAGGATGATGAACATCTAGCCTGCGTTAATTTCCACCCTGGACAATAAACCAAGGTCCACTCCCGACCCCTCCCATCCTGACCGCCAGCCGGCCGCCACCAAACACCAGCTCCCCCTTCCCTGATGGCTCATCCTTGGTGTGAGCCTTCTCCTTCCTTTCAGAAGTCTTGCCTTCAATGCACGGCTGCTTCTTCTCTCTGCCCTCCCCACCCTACTATTAGAAACTACTTTATAGTAAGGATTGGATTTCAAAACTTAACACCTCAGAACAAGCCAACAGAACCCTCTTCCAAGGACATTTGTATGTTTCCTTTCTCCATGGAATACACAAGGTTTTATCTTCTGTTAGATGCCTAGCCAGCCACGGGGAAGGGCATTTCTTAGTGGAAGGGGTCTTGCCCTGATTTGTGCTGCCTTGATTGAATGCCCTCTGTCTCCCAACCCTTCCTACTCAAAATTCATCACTCAGCTAGCCTGGTTATCGCTTCCTCTGGGTAAACTCCCCCTTCCAAGATCTGGGGGCTCTTGGCTGTGCTGCCAGAGCCGCCCGTGATGTTTCACTCCCTGCATTTCCCACAATGCCTTGTAGAGTTTATTCCGGCATCTCCCTCACTTGACTGTAAGGTCCCTGCTGGCAATCCCAAGAGCTTTTATTTCTAGATCCCAGTTTCTTGCACAGTGACTCAAGACGGAAGTAGTAGTAATAAATATAGATAAAATATTACATATCAGAATTATTATAAGTACTTTGCATATATGGATTTACCCCTATTTACTCACAATACCCCTAGATAATAGGTACTATTACTGATCCCCATTTTACAGACGAGGAGACGGCACACAGAAAGGTTAAGCAATTTTCTTATGGTCACACAGTGCTGATTAGTGCTAAAAACTGAATTCTAACTCAGACAGTCTGATTCTAGAGACTGTGCTTTACCACTATATTCTTCATTGCCTCTTTCAAAAATAGTATGTGTACACCTTAAGTATACTCAATAAATGTTTTTTTGGAAGAAGTTTTTTTTAAATATTCAGATGCATCACTTAGAATCTGTAATGACCCAAGAAAAGCTAGTTAATGCCTTCCAACTTTATTTTCTTCTCTATAACCTCACCTTGTTCCCTTTGAGGACTAAATTTAAAAGGTCCTATAATCTGGCTAGCACGACACATGGCTATGCTAAACACATGTTAGTTCCCTTGCCCAAGTACCCACCAATGGGGTCAATTCTATTAGTGCATCTCAGCAATGAAAGCCCCGTTAGAAACGCAGGTTACTAATTTTACCTGAGGTGATCATTTGGCCTATAATTAATATTGCCAACTATTATTAGTTTGTACATCAACGCATGCATACTCTTTGCCCAAAGCAAGGTCAGTCATACATAATACCGTATCCACGGTAGGGGGCTTACTGCTGCACTGCTGCAATTTTCCTTTCGATGTACAGGAAGCAACAGATAGGCCCTGAGGACAGCAAGGATCGTATGAGCTAGGGTCCAGTCCCCACCAGTATAAGACCAGCAGAGTGGGTCTGTCATCCAGCCAGGCCCCAGAGAGCCAGATGCTGCCATTTCCAGGCTCACCGTTTTAAACTATCAAAGGTGAAAGCAAGACTGATATTCAAGGACATTTACATATTAGGAAAAAGCGTAATCTATAAACTGCTGATACCAGAGACAGCAGCCAAAGACAGAACCAAGAAGATGGATTTCAACACACATTTGCTTAGGAAACCCCTATCATATATGGTGATGAAGAAGTGGCTGGGAAAGCTACTTTGTTGTTGTTGTTTATGGAAGTATAGTTGATTTACAATATCATGTTAGTTTCAGGTGTACAGCACAGTGATTCGGGAAAATTACTTTGGAAAACCAACCATAGCTGGCTCTGAAAGAAGTATTATATCCAAAGAATCCTGGATATTCATATACATCTTCTTTGTTATCAAGTTGGAGGGCATCATTTTTTTAATTTAAAATTTATTTTAATACATTATAATGACAAAAATCTACTTTGGGGGATACAAATAGTATTTCTTGTACTACTCATGTAATACTTTATTGAAGTATAGTTGATTTACAATATTGTGTTAAGTTTCAGGTGTACAGCAAAGTGATTCAGATACATAGATCTTTTCAGATTATTTTCCATTATAGGTTATTACAAAATACTGAATATAGTTCCCTGTGCTCTATATTAAGTCCCTGTTGCTTATCTATTTTATGTATAGTAGTTTGTATCTGTTAATCCCATACTCCTAATTTATCCCTCCCTCCCTCTCTCCATTGGTAATCATAAATTTGTTTTGCATGTCTGTGACTGTTTCTGTTTTGTATACAGATTCATTTGTATTACTTTTTAGATTCCACATAAGTGATATCATATGATATTTGTCTTTCTCTGTCTGACGTACTTCACTTAGTATAATCATCTCTAGGTCCATTCATGTTGCTGCAAATGGCATATTTCATTCTTTTTTATGGCTGAGTAATATTCCAGTGTGTGTGTGTGTGTGTGTGTGTGTGTGTGTACACACTATATACACACACACACACCACATCTTAAAAGTTAGAAGGTACACTGATATGATAGTAGGAAAGAATCCACACGCTACAATGAAAACTGACCTGGGCCCAAATTGCTACTACTCTCCCACTTATTGGAAGTATGGACTTGGATACGTATATTTGACTTTTAATTTCCTTATTTCTAAAGCACGTAATAACGCCTACTTTAGAGGATTGTTGTAGAAATTAAAGCACATGTTATGTTAAGCCTCTAGCATGATGGATGGCACATAGCAAACATTATCATTATCATACATAATTATCAAGCCAGAGCTCAGCCAACACACAAATACCCATTGTAGTTGGTAACGATTCATCCATTCATCTATTCATGTATTCCCTGAATTACTAAAACAGGCCAAACAACAAGTATTCAAAGATTCAGAAAACTAGCAGCCCCTGTCATCAGAGTATTTTATGAGGAAACACAAACAGACATTCAACTCACTACAAAAACAACTACCAGCTACAGAACTCTGATACCATTACATATATACACACCTAGGGGGAAACACTTTTGAAAGTTAGGAACTGTAGACGTTTTCACTTTGGAGGTAAGTACTTTGACTAGGAGATAGGGTAGGGATGGAGGGATGGATGAACTGAGAACATGTTAAGTCATGGTGTGCCATATAACACGGTCTTCTGATTTTCATTTTCTACATCTTAATTATATCAGATGCATTTTATTAACAAATTAGAGTAAGAAGAAGGTGGAAGGGGACCTGGTAGTGACTAATTGCTCTAATCTTAATTAATTTTGCCTAGGAAAATTCCATACAATTGTTTGTTTCTATCCAACTCCAAGAAAAAAAAAAAAAGAAAACAATGCAGAATATAATTTGAGTATATGTAATGCTATTGTTGCCCTTGGCTCCCTAGAGACAAGGCTTTAGCACAACTGAGACAGCCTCCATACACATAAGAACAATAAATATTCTAAATAAATGTATCCTTATTTATTCAAGTCTACAATAGTCAGAAGAACACATATTGGCCAAGGTTTGATTCATTCTGATGTGGCGATAAAACCAGTATGTGGTAACATACAGGGAAAAGGAAAACCATCCTTCAAAGCTATCTTGGGAGAGTTAAAAACAAGAAATTTTAAAACTCTGTTCTGAATGTCAAAGTAGTACTTCAATCACTGCCCTTCTCATACTGAGAGATAAAAAATAATTGTGCATCTTATTTAGTTGGCTCAGTTAACACAAAGCTCTACTATGTAACCCACGATCTTGGGCACTACAAAGGGTGTGTCCACTATCTTTGGTCAGTAGTTGAAAAATAACAAATATGTGATAATTTCACATTTTCCAAAGCACTGAAGATATGTCACAGAGGTACTCAGAGTCTGCTACCAAGAAGTGAACATTCCGAAAAGACAGGAAGAGCAGAATTAAAGTATTTGGTTTAGTACTTGGGTAACTGGTTGTCCCTCTTTCCAAAAGATAAAGGATAGGAGGGACAGCAGAGATCTGCTGACAACCAGAGGCACCATGAGAACTCCCCTGAGGTGGAGGCACCTTTCTGGATGACCTGTTGGGGATTTCTGTTCTCTTTAAAACTTTCCCAGAAGACGGTTTTTTGGGACACTAGTCCGCCATCTTCTCGGTCTGCCGGCTTCCTGAATAAAGTCGCTATTCCTTGCCTCAGCAACAAAAAAGACCTTCCTGTATTTTCAAACTTCTTACAATGAGCATATAATATTTTTATGTCAGAAAGAAACCTTCCATCCAAAAAAGCTATTTGGAGTAGATGCAAATAAAGCTCCCCTGGGCTTGTTAGTTGTGTGCATCTAACCATGCGGCCCACATGTGAGTAAAAGAGTGGAGAAGAAAGCATCCGCTCCAAGAAGTTCTGTTGTCAGCCCTGCTGGCCCCCTGACTTAGCTTCTGGACGTTCTCCTGCCCGGAAGCTCCCAGCAGTAAACAGTCAGGTGAAATAAACATTGAGAGTCCCCCATACTCTTCCTCCTTTGGAACGCTCACTCCAAAACTGAGATCATCCCAGGATGTGTTTTCCAGGACCAGCCACTGGGCCAAAGGGCTATCTGTAGGTGGTGCCCTCTTCTCTTCATTTTTTTTTTTCCTATAATTATCCCTGTTTTGGACCCTCAGTCCAAATACCTAGGGCCTGAAGTTCTCTTCTGATTATACAAATTCCCAACTGTACAGCCTCATTCAATCACAAACGTATCATGCTTTTTTTCCCCAGCAAAATCTCCCTGACAAGGAATCTTTGAAGATGTGTACCAAGTTCTTTAGCTAATTTGGACTACTGTGATAACAGCTAATATTGTGGAAGTGGGTTATCCTTCCTATAGTTTTTACATGTTATTAGGCGGGGGAAACACAATGATTTCATCCAGATTACACATCTAAATAGTGGAATGACAGGACTTATTTATAAGCTCACTTGAAGGTTTTGGTTTTTTGCTTGTCTGATTTTTACATATAGAACATCTTAAAAACCTAACTTAGAGCAGACATAGCCCTGTGCTAGGTGCTGAGGAGACACAGTAGAATAGAAAATTGTCTCTGACCTCAGGTGATAAAAATCAAGAGTGAAAGACATTAAAAAAAGAATTAAAATATGGTCTGACTGGTGCAGGAACAGAAGTGATGTCAAAGTATGGAAACAGAGCATTCAACAAGAAGAGATTAATCTCTAGGAGTACAGAGACTCATGGACAGTGGTCCATAAGAACAGTTCTGTTGAACAAGGAGCATGAACAAAGGCCCAGGGATGTGAGTCAGCAGAGCATGCTTAGGTGATGCTCAATATTTCAATGTGATGTGAACAACATTGTCTGTGCATGTCCAAACATCACTGTCTGACTCAACCAGCCAAGGGGTCATGGACCTGCCACATGTGTGTCTTCACCTGTTTTCCAGTATCTTCATGTTAGTTCCTACTTCTGGACAGCATCTGATATTATCAGTTCTATGGGCAAAGAACTGAAGTGAAAGGTGTTCTGGAATAAGCTCAAGAAAAAAACTCAGGGACCCACCAGGGTATATGACCTTGGGCATTGCATTTAAACTCTGCAAATCCCAATGATCACAGGTGGGCAAATACAGTGAGACTGGCTGGATAATTTCTAAGATCCTTTCAATTCCAAACCCCAATTTAGGTCAATGATTTATCAAATAGCTATTCAGTAAAAGACACCAGTTTCTGCTCAAAAGTATCAAAGATGAACAAAACATAAAACCTGCTTTCAAAAACTGATATACAATGTGAAGCAAAAGAGAAATAAATATACCTGAAACAATAGCATAAGGCAGGATATGAGAGGTATAAGAAATGTACAAAATGCACAAGACAAAGGAAATCATGGGACAATTTTGAGGCACAGCATGGAGTCCAGATGAGTAGAGGGTATATGAAAAAGCAGTAAAAAATAAAACCAGAAAGGTTTGCTGGAACTATTGGAAGAACACTTGACACCAGACTAAAAAATCCCCGTGCATCTATGAAACCTTCGCACGTTACAAAGGTGGCACTGCAGATCATTAGAAAAAGGAGGGGGACCCCTCAATGGTTCTGTGACAATTGGTTATTCACGTGAAAGAATGAAATTAAATCCCTAACTCAAACTCTACACAGAAAAAAAAAATCTATTCTAGGTAGATTAAAGGCATAAATACGAAAGACCAAAACTATAAAATTTTAGAAGAAATGTAGGAGAATTATAGTTCATGAGATTTAGGCAGGATTTCCTAAGCACGACACAAAAGAGCATAAAATCATTGATAACATTGATTACATCAAAATTAAAACTTGAGTTCATGAGAACTTAACATTAAAAATTCAAGTCATCAGAAAATACCATTAAGTTAAAAAAAAACTGGGGGAAGAAATTCCAATCACACATTAACACATTAAAGCTTACTAAAATATATATATATACACACACACACACACACACACACACACACACACACATATATACACATACACATATGTGTATTTAAAGCTCCCTATAATTCAATAAATTATTAATTTAATAATTAAATTATTATTTTCTATTAACAAATAGAAAAAATGAGCAAAAGACTTGAGTAGGTGTTTTACAGAAGAAATATAAATGGCAATGAAATAAATGAAACAATGTTTAACTTCATTAGTAATCAGGGATATGGAAATTAAGTCCATGCGGAGATAATCATATTATACCCACTAAATAAGCAGAAATCTCTAGGCCTGGAAATATCAAATGTTGGCTGATGTGAAGTGATGGGAACTCATACTGTTGAAAAATGCTTTGGCATTATCTGGAAAATTTAACATGTTCATGCTCTGGGTCTTAGTAATCTACTCTCAGATGTATGAGAAACACTTGAAAAGTGGGTGCCATTGACATGTACGTGAATGTTCCTAGTAGCACTTTTCATAAGAGAAAAAAACAACCTGAAAACAAGCCTAATGTTACTGAGAGTAAAATAAATAAGTCAATTATGGTTTAGTCACAGCATCAAATATTTTACAGGAGGGAAGTGATTCAACAATAGTACATCCAATAACATAGCTGAAACATAATACTGGGTGAAAAAAACAATCGCTGAAGACTATAATATAATTTAAGTATATGTCAAAAAGAAGCAAAAGTAAACGCTGTTTAGGAATACATATTTGTTTAAAATAGTTTTAAAGACCAGGAAATGATAAGCACAAAAGTCAAGCAATATTACTTTTGAAGGAGAACCAGAGGGATGGGAGTTAAAGAGAGACATACAGATGAGTCGTGTTGATAATGGTTTATTAATATGGTGGTAAGTGCACAGATATCCATTTTAAATTGATTTTTTTAAACTAAACTCATGTGCAACAACTGGTCACAAAATGTCTTGCATTTGATTTCACAAATAGGGAACCGTTGGCAGTTGTGAACAGACATATTAGAAACATTTGCTTTATTTGGAATTCCTACGCCACATTTCCTAAAACAGCAAAGAGGCACCAGCTGTCCCCGCCCAACTCCTTAGTCAAGAACAACGGTGCTGACTGGGGCCCTGCCCTACTCTGTAAGGAACTATACTGCCTTCATCCTTCCGACACCAAGACCAGTACAAAGTTATTAACCCACTCATAAATGTGATCACTTATCATTTACATCCTGGACCTAAGACATATTAGATGAGAGTTAATAGGAATGTCCATTAGTGGGCCCCTGTGCTTTTTGTTCAGAAGGGAAACATATGGTGCAACCTCCAACCCTGGGTTCTTAAAACTCTTCTCCATGATTATATAATGTTTCTTATTTAATCACATCTCTTTCATGAATATCTAAGTTCTTCCATCCTAGCAGGAAAACTCTAGCTCCTAAAGACTGAAATGTTGAGTGCCATTATCCAGTTTCACTCATCCAAGTCATTTGAGATCCAACGTGGAAATATAACGCCTCATGTGGAGGGGTGTGCGGGGGAGAAACATGGGTGGTCACCTTTATCCCTTACACTTTGCTGTCTCTAAATCTCAAAAAAAAGATCAGTTTCTACATTTGCTCACAATCAATCCACCCATTACACCAGCGGCTCTCAGGCTTTGATTCCCAAACTAAGAATAACCTGAGGAACTTAAAAATATATATATCAGTGGATCCTCTCCCCTGAGATTTGGGCTCAACTATTCTGAGATGGCTTAACTGTTCTGCTCTTGGCATCAGCTTCTCTTCAAAATTTAAATTACAAACACACGTATTTCTCTAAACGGGGGTTACATTAAACTTTTGGTGCTCATATTTCAATCTACTATGCTTCAATAAAACTGTTTAAATATTAATCATCAATTTTAAACTTAAAAAGTTGATGGCCACACATATTCAAAAGCACCTGTCTGTGTGATCTTCTCACCTAACCCCGGGTGACAATACTAAAGATGTCAGCCTTTCTGTGAGTTTGAAAAAAAAAATAATGGCTTTGGGTGATGACCGGGAATTTGTAGCTTTAAAACCTAATCACCATTTCCAGCAGCAAGATCTTTCGCTGATAACTGCTAAAAATAACCAAACCCTGAATATTTTGACAACTAATCTCCAAGAATCTGAAGTTTTCGACACCCTCCACATCTAACACTTTCCCAGTAAGGTGACTTCAACGTGAATAATCATCATTACAGAGTCACCGGGGTTTATAAGCTTCAGCTCAACTACAGGGATTGCATTTTACAAGTTATCATGACCATCAGAAATGCAGAACTCAGCTTTAAAATAAAGAACAATAGAGAATGCATGAGAAGAAGCAACTGAGGCTTTTAAAATTATTATCCTCACTCTCTTTGGATGCAGATGCATGGCCTTTTGAGGGTATCATTGGCAAGCTGCTGCCAACATCAAAAGTTTTCTGCGAAGAAGCCTAAGTCAATTGCTTGTGCACCTTTAAAATCTACTCCACCTAGTGGTCCTCTAAGTGGCCAACTACTGAATCCATTTGAATAAAACCACCGCAGCACAACAGACCTAGCATTCCAGCTGGAAAGTGTTACCTTCTCATCACACATGAAAACTCAGATTTAAACAGGGAAAAATGGAAATTGGAAGTAATTTACTTATCCAGATAAGAATCAGGAGTTGTGTGGCAAATACCATTCTAAAGTTATTTCCTTGGGTGAAGCATAAGGTTTCCTATTCTAATTCATGGCACTAACATCCCATAGTATGAGAAGAGAAGTGACTATCTTCATCCTATGTATAGATTTTTTTAAATAATTATATTTAGAAAGTATTTAGGGTCTGCTAGTAGATTCATACTGAACAAAATTGTTACCAAGGATGCAGAGGATAAGCAATTGGAACAAAAGCTTGACTCACCATAAATTCCATAAAAACACAAAATAAACCTATAATGTAGATATAGATAATGTAATGTAGATAATAATGTAATACAATATCCATTAGCTCTGCTACAATGAACCAACCTGAGCCCCTCAAATCATAGCCCCAACACTGTACGATTCAGAACAGTGCCAAAGATGAAAAATCTATCCTATTTCAAAGGTATCTAGAAAAATATAAACATTTTAAATAAAAGGAAAGCATCCTCTAACAGAAGTGTAAAATGATCAATAGGCTTTAGTCTTCTGGTACCATTCTTTTGATTACCTTGGTGCCTCTATCAATTGCTTTCGTTATTGTGGGCCTGAAAAGGAGAAGGGGCAAGAACAACATTGAGAAATGAAGATCTGGGTTCATGGGCAAACACTGACAGAAATGACCTCCTACAAGTCCAGCAAGCTACGCTGCTTCTCAAGACTTTGGTTGCCCATGTAGAGATTTGAGCTTCCGCTTAGAAATTTTAGGGCCCTTTCCAGCAATATAATTGTATGATTCTTCTTTACGAATGGCATAGAGAGGCACATAGAAACTCAGTGATCAAATTAGTGTTTTTCATAGGTTAAATAAAAGGCCACTCAAATGCTTTTGATCTTCCGCTTTTAGACAATGCTCCTCAAATGCTAAAGGAACTTCTCTAGGCGGGAAAGAGACCAGCAACTTAAAACAACCTTGTGCATATATAGACTACTATATCAAAACCTCATGGGAACAGCAAACCCAAAAACTACGATACACACACAAAAAGAAAAAGCAATCCAAACACAACACTATAGAGATGGTCATCAAATCACAAGAGAACAAAAGAGGAAGGGAAGACAATAGACAGTGCCCCTCCACAAAGCTAGAAAAAGCTTTATAGGCAGAGCTCAAAGGCAATTATTGAAAATGAGGGCCAACTGCCTCCCTGATCCTTTCAATCTCTTAACAAAAGGTGGAAAAAGTCACTGACTTGAGACAAACTGGAAGGTTGAGTGCTGTATCTTGTGACTCTTGCTTAAACTAAAGGTGTTTTATTAAAATGATGTGAGAAGAGTTCAAATCTGGAAATTTACCATGAAATAGCATATAGATGGTTTCTGCTAAAAAAGAAAACGTCAGTCTAGCAACCATGGGCCCACGCACCCAACTGGGCAACACTGGGCTGCCGTGGAGGATTCCGGCCCCCGCGGCCCTTTCCCACTCATCGCGCTTCTGCTGCTGGAGCAGCATATGTATGCATTAGTGTACAACCACTGATTTAAGAGAAACCGATACATAAAATTACACTTCTTTTATTGATGATGCATTCTTGAAAACGCTTAAGCCAAGGCTCACCAGCCTCATTCCTGAAGTCCTACAAACTTGTCCTGAAAATTCTACTTTCAGCGTATTTGTTATCGAAGGTTTTGATGCCTATTTAAAATGCCAAGAAATGCTTTCTGAAATGATAAAAAAAAATACCATGAATAAAAGGGTACTGAAAACAATACACAGCGTCATAAAATGTTAGAGCAGGAAGGAGCTTTCACGATCATTTCGTTACTACTTCTCATTTTAGAAATAAAAAGAACCAGAAAAAAAGTGACACATTGGAGGACACGTAGCCTTGAACTTTGCAGCCCACCACACTGCTGGAACGGGAAGGCAGTTTTGACTTGAGGAGGAGACAGGGAGCAAGAGGAGACTGAGAGTTGGGGGTTAGATGGGAGAGACCAGGGAGAAAGAAACGGGAGCACTCAAATTAAGAAGCTAACTTTCAAGTCAAAACTGTGCCTCCATCTCAAGTTTAAGTGTTATTAATGGCATTTAAATTAACAGCATAGAAGTTTAATGATGTAAGTTTGCAATAATGATGATATATGACATTCTACTAATACATAATACATACACACAGATATCCATGCATTAAGCACTATCCCCTTGACAATTATTAATAATTGGCTGCACAAGTAATGGTGTTGTCTGATGCAGGATATGATACGGGAGAGCTGTCTTTTCACATTGCTATCCGAGACGGATGTACATTTCAAGCTGTCTGCTAAACTTGAGAAAATAGCCAATGGGTTTTAGTTTTCATTTTTGTATTTGGGGTGGGTGGGTTTGTTTTTTTTGCTTTTTTGTTTTTGTTTGCTCCAAGGTGAAAAAAAAATGACATTTTAAAAACCTTTCTTTCTTTAAAGCAAACCCCCAAACACTTACATCCCACCCACACACCTCACACTGACAAAACCTGTGAACCTCTTGACTGCTTTTTTTTTTTTTTTTTTTAAAGGAGACAACTTTGGAAATTTCCTGATGCAAGCTGCTGGCAATCACTGTAGCCTCTGGTCCCTAGGCTGGGAGGGATACAAGGGTCACCTATTCGAATGAAGGACAGTTACAATTTCCTCAGCTCCTTTCAAAAGGCCTACAACACACATATTTCTCTGGCAAAGAACTTTATTTTGAGGTCTGTATTTTTTTCTATTTCTTTCTAAAAATAGATTAGATAATTCTTAAAGACACGTTGATGAAAATTATTATTGCAAGTCCAAATGCACTGTGCCACCACACACCTTCCAAATACCAATTAAAATACTTTAACCTTGTTCCGCAACTATATACAGAAAAAAAAAATAAAGCACAAAGTTAATAATAAAGACAAGGTATTTAGAAAGCGATGCAGATTATGAAGCCAGTACTATATTTCTAAAGAGTGTTTGGTGTCTGTAATGACAACTTTAAAATAAAACTGCAGAACTAATTGTGATTTTTATTTAATGAACTAAATTTTAAATCCTTTGTTGTTTTTAAGAAAACATGGGACTCCCCTGGTGGCACAGTGGTTAAGAATCCGCCTGCCAATTCAGGGGACACAGGTTCGAGCCCTGGTCCGGGAAGATCCGACATGCCGCGGAGCAACTAAGCTTGTGCGCCACAACTACCAAGCCTGCACTCTAGAGCCCGCGAGCCACAACTACTGACCCCACATGCTGCAACTACTGAAGCCCGCGCGCCTAGAGCCCGTGCTCTGCAACGAGAAGCCACCGCAATGAGAAGCCCGCACACCGCAACGAAGAGTTGCCCCCGCTCGCCGCAACTAGAGGAAGCCCGTGCAGTAACAAAGACCCAACGCAGCCAAAAATAAAATAAATTTAATGAATTAAAAAAAAAGAAAAGAAAATATTATTGCTCAGCAAGTTCCTCAGAACTTTTTCCATACCCCTTAGGCCATACCGCAGTATACCACTTTTCATATATTCACAATTTTACTTGCCTCAAACCACTGCTGCCACATTTCCTACCATCCCCTCTTCCAGATGAGACCACTTCTGTTCATAACCATGAGAAACCTAACACCACATAAACCCAGAAGCCAACACGGTATCACTGAAATTTTTTACTCATTTCTTTCTCTGTCACACGTGTTCATGTACCCATGCCCTGTCTCAAATATAATGTGAGCAGAATGGAATGTTGTATGGTCCAACTTAAGTGCAACCCATCTATTTGGTAATAAAATAGAATGACCTCATAGTCAAAAAGGCCCAGAAACCATTTGGGCACTCAGCTTCTGGCCCTAGTGCTAGATATGGCTCTCTGTCTAGCCTTGGTTGAAAAAACCTCTAAACCTTAATTTCATCATCTGTTCAACATCAGGGTGAATGTAAAAATCCAAAACAATCCAAACTGTGAATGCACCTGAAAAATGTCGAATTCCATGCAAATGAATTATTATGCAAGAGAGCCATCCGTGACAGCGTCACATCTTGCACTTAATCATCTTTGTAGAATAATCTATCTAGGGACGTAGGCTTTTCAATCTGTTGGGGGGCGGGAATGTAAAACCCTCTTACAGTTATTTAATTTTTTCTGGCAACTAATTTTCCTGAATGTTTCAGCACCATATTGAGTAAATTTTAGAAATGTTATCCTCAATATTATTTATACCTTAACGCAATAAGCTTAGAGTAAAAATGATTGTTGAGCATGTGCTATGGGACCAGCACTGCCAAGTGCTGGGTAAGTAACAGTAAGCATGACGGGCATTGCCAAGGAGACCTAAGTGTCCAGCAGCAAAGAAGGACCCAAAACCTAGTCCCACACCATGTTGTGACAAGAATCCAGCTCCTTGGCGAGCGAGCACCCCTATCCCATATGAACATTCCTCTGTTTTTGTTTCTAACCAACTGTTTTTGTTCTACCTCTTCCTTAGGTGTAGCCTCACTCTCTCAATATCCTGAACTCGGGATCGTTTTTAAGTGCAGTGCCAGTCAAGAGATACAGTAAGATAAAAGGGGGTAGAATCTTAGCGAAAATCTGACTTTGGGCAAACTGTTCAACTTCTGGGGGACTCAGTTTCCTCTTTCTTACGGAAATGAAGTAGATGCAGACAGAAGTCCTCAATTACTTCAAAATAAAATCCAAGCCTTTGAAAATACTGCATCCATCTTTACAAATACTGGAAGCAAGACGCTATATTACATCAGAATGGTACTCCCAGGATGTCTGTTTGTTTTGTGAGCAGCTCTAGGTTTTTGTGTGTTAAAACTGACATTTGTCTTTGCCTATTCTTCTACTGGCATGTTTACAATATTCTTACATAGAATTCCACTTCGTACTGGTTTCCAAGTGAAAATCAATATTAAAAATCAATAACAAACCCCCAAAACTTGAATTATTGTCATCCATAACCCTGCTACTCAAAGTGTGGTCAGATGGTGTCATCTAGAAGTTTGTTAGAAATGCAGGCTCTCAGGCCCCTCTCCAGATTTGCCAAATCAGAATGTGCATTTTAACAAGATCTACAGTGATTCAAAGGCACATTAACATTTGAAAAGCCCTGATTTGTGTGTTTCAAATATTACCAGCTTAGCTTTCATAACCCAAGATCATTGGGTTTCCCTTCCTCTTCCAGTAGGTTTTATTAAATTAAATTCAAATAAAGACGCTAACTACTAAAGTACTGTGATGAGGCAGAAACCACCAATCACCTGCAAACAACTCTAAAAGGCATGCCACAAACTTCTTTAGAGGCAAATCTTCTAGTCCAATATTTTGTAAATACATTTGCTTTTATAGTAAGTGAGTAAAATCTATGAATGATACTAAACATAGTTATTCCAGTGTTGGTTGGACCCTTGAAATAGTCAGGATGACTTCTTCGCTTTAGCCTCTAGTACCTCTTGCTTCCTTTGCGTGTCTGCCAATCACTTACCTTCTGGGATGTCTGCAATGTCATTTTCCCTTGGACTTACCTGACGGAGAAATTACACCATTCAATCAGCAAAACAATGCATCTTGTAAAGTCCATTCTGAGTCAAGTTCCACAATGTTGTGGTGAAATTACCCCATATTATTCCTCCCATCCTTACAAGGCCAGGTTCAAGTGGAAACATACACTTAAGTGCCAAGGTCTCTCTTTCTGGGGAGGAAGGCTCTTCTGCATTTTATGAACAGAAAGCCAGTATCTGCATTAAGTGAGGCTGTTACTGACTTCACCTGGAAGACAGCTTTTGGCTTCCAGCTTCCTTAATTAGGAAGGAAACTGTCAGAAGAAACTGATCATATAGGAAAAATACAGGCCTCTCTGTACTCTTGTCTTCTTGGAAACAATATTAGGAAATAGTTTACATCCTGTTGTGGTCCGACGTAAGCCAAGAAGAGTACTATGTGTTTGGGTTTCTACTTTAGCCCCATCAACACAACCCGAATACTTCTGCCCCTAATTTCTTAGTCCAGTGAAGTCCAGAGGGGGCAGGGGTGTTGAGAAAAACATATGCAGTCCACACTGTCCTACACACAAACCCACTTTCCAAAGAAATCCTCCAAAATCACAAGAGAGCGTGCAGTGGATTTCTCACGCGGTCCAAAGTGAATTCATTAACATCCGCCTAATTCTGAAAACTATCTACGCACAGCATGTGTACGCTCACAGTAAGAGCATACAACGCAATGTGGTACAAACAATTAAAAGTTCTTTTCAAAGTGGAAATGCAAAATAGAATGAATATCTATTTTCTGGAAATGAATCTAGCCATCTGCCTTGCAAGAGCCGCAGGAGGAGTACCCAAAACAGCAGAAACAGCAGCCTCTGGTGTTAACAATCTATTCTCAAATCTCACGCTTCACATTTCCCCGGCAAACAAGGCTAAAAATACAAGACAGGCAACAAATAGTCTCTTGGGATCTGCCATTCCATGGATGGCATATTCAGAGTAATATTTTGTGTTGAAATTCAAAACTGGGGGGGAAAAGAAAGCAAGCGATCATATTAGAAGCTGGCACTCGGAATTTTAAGTGTGAATCTGATCCCAAAGTATATTAAGCTGAATGGTGAGAGGGTGGCTCTTTGCGTACAACATAAATCTCTGCGATGTATCTGAATACATTTATAGATTTATTTAAGCTCCTCTAAATTCTTCTCCGAGTCTCATAGTTATAGAGAGATAATTTTAGTACTTATGTCACCAAAATATCAGAGTCATTTTGTTTTCGGCGCAGTTTAGAAAAGCGTCTTTATCGTGGGCTCTGGAGTCGGACTGCATAGGTTCAAATCCAGGCGCCACCACATACTAACTCCGCAGCCTTGAGCGAGGTACTTACCTTCTCTGTGCAGCTCTTCTGCTATCTTCAAAAGGAGGATAGTAAGAGTACTCACCTCAAAGAGTTATTTTAAGTTACGTTAAGTTACTTTAAGGATTATGTAAGTTAATGTGTGTAAAACTCTTTAGAGTAATGAATGGCACCTGCTAAAGACAGTCATTACTATTATTATCTAATATTCAAGCAAGACTGCAAAAAGGCCGTCTCTTGGGGCTTCCCTGGTGGCGCAGTGGTTGAGAGTCTGCCTGCCAGTGCAGGGGACACGGGTTCGAGCCCTGGTCTGGGAAGATCCCACATGCCGCGGAGCAACTAGGCCCGTGAGCCACAATTACTGAGCCTGCGCGTCTGGAGCCTGTGCTCCGCAACAAGAGAGGCCGCGATAGTAAGAGGCCCCCGCTTGCCGCAAATAGAGAAAGCCCTAGCACAGAAACGAAGACCCGACATAGCAATCAATCAATCAATCAATTAAAAAAAAAATGCGGTCTCTTAAGGAACAGGCATAATACAAAGAGTGGCAGCAACACGATGATAGGTCTCATGCCAGCGGTGGCCGTGAAGCAAATGACTGGGTGAGCAAGTAAGTGTCTTTACCTAGAGTATGTGGCCAAGAATGACAGAGGTAAGTCCCCCTTGGTTATTCGGTCATGCTGTTAGTTCATGAAGGCGGCAGAATAAGGAGGACAGAAGACAATGACACAGCTGGTCAGGTGGCACTGCCCAGTGTACGGGACAATCAGAATTAATGGCAAAGGTATAATCAAGGAGGGGAACACATCCGGGCTCTCTGTGAACATCTGTGCCTGCCGGTTAATCTTCCTTAAAGATTTATGGAATAAATCTTTCTTCATACATTTGGTCTTTGGGATTAGACTGTAACACCTACGGTCTGGGTCCCCAGCCTCCGTATTTTAAAAAGAAAGAAAGACCCGAGGGAGTGATATCAAATATTCATTATCTCCTGAACAACCAATTTCTTGTTAAACCTTGAAAGTTGGCAATATTTCAAGTTGGGTCCTTATTTGGTGGAAAGAAGGAGGATGATAAAAAGTTTACAAGTCATTGAGACAACAGACAGAAAAGTGCTTCTTCCCTAACTATTAAGACAGCAGGGTCTAGAACTACGAGACCCACTCAGTCATAGTTTGGATGGAACTCACGGAGGATTCCTGGGGTTCCATAGGTTTTCCCAACCTATGGGGTACCACTTAAAGAACCAGAGACCCACAGATGGGTCATTCAAAGAGTGAGGAAGAATGGAAGGCTGACATTACTATTTTTCCTAGTAAGATTATGAAAAAGGTTGACAGACGCTGCCACTATAGGGTCAGGTGAGAACAATGAATCTCTTCTCATCAGCTGAGATACTTAAGAGATTTCTTGAGCGGAACCCTTTGTCGGGCAGGAAAAAAAGATACCACTGGACTGCTCAAATTGAGAGCACAACCCAAGAGTCACAAAAAAAAAAACCCACCAAGAAATTGCAAGAAAAGGCTCTTTTCTCATAGCCCTTTGGAGGGGAAGATTTTGGAGGAAAAAGAAACAGAATGTGGGGTGGCGGAGGCAGTAATTATGTTCGTTAAGGAGAAAGTGAACATAGATACAAAACTGCAGGAACGAGGTAGGTAAATGGATTTAAGTACGCGTAAACCATGAGACCCTATTGTGCCTGTTAAAACAAATGTGTATTTCTCTTGCCCTTAATGCATCACTATGGCTACCATAAGGAAGATTTCATTGTCCACGAAAATTTTTAAAAGAAGGAATTGTGTGAAAGCTCAGCCCAGCTAAGATCATCTTCCTCCCTGCCTTCAGACTGGGATATCTATGTACAGTATCTAACAGAGGAATCACAACCAGATCAACAGCAGTGCTCCTTTTTTTCAAAGAACAAAAACAAATCAGTGTGACAACATGATGTGGATTCAATTAGCACTTGGCAGGTCATGAATAACTTTTAAACCCCCTTCTTTTAACTTGGAAGGTGTTAAAATATACGGTAATCATGGTACCCAAGTGCTTTCCTTACAGTAAGTACGCTATCCATCAAGAACATAAATCTCAAGAATTAAGTCTAGCTTACAAAGGAGGGAACCAGAACATGGCTCCTTGGGCCACTACTAGTTCCTGCAGGCAGGCCCTTGCCCCATGTATTTTCCTCGTTGAGGACATTCAAAGCCAATCATCTGAAATCTCGTTGCAATTTTCAGGAGGTTTTACATTAGGCATGGAGGGAAAGAAAATGGGGAAAAAAGGAGTTGGTACAATCATCTTGGAAACAAATAAATGATAACTAATTGTAAAGAAATGGCTACTGAATTGTTCAATATTCTTATACAATCAAAGCAAATGGCATAATTCTGTCTATCCTGTTGTTTCGGGAAGGCGGAGCACCTTGGTTCAAACCAACATGAAAAGGCTTGTAGAACAAAAAAACTATTTACTTGGATAAGTAAGAACACTGTAGGGCCAGCCGCAGAGAATGCGGTGAAACTACTCAGCAAACATGTCCCCTGGGTGCGTCTCATCGTGCTTTTAATGAGGGGGCATCTTCCTGGTCTGGGAGAACTTAAATAACTTTGAAACACACCCTTTGTTCTGAAAACCCTAATTGTGCCCACCTGTCCCAAGCCAGGCTTCACAGATTTTATAGCCTGTTTACTGCTCATTTCTTGCGGAATCTCTGACAGGCGCTAAAGATAATAGGCTTCCTGCCCCAGAAAGTAAAATACTACAAGGGAAATATTAATCAGATGTACTACTCCAGTCCATGTGTCTTGAACATTACTATGATCTGTGCAAGACATTTGTTGTAAATAAGCCTGCGGAGTGTACAGTGTGTTTTCCAGGAGTCCTTTGAAGAACAGCTTGCAGACAAGAGGTGCTAGCCTTAGTTTCACAGCCAGCAAAACTCCATCCAAGAGGCTTTTGGCAGGTCCGCACCTCTTGTTTCAAGCTGGCTTCAAGACAGCCCCACCAACCAAATTCCAAAGGTCAGTACGTGGAGTCAGTCACTCTTAGGTATTCAGCATAGAAGAGCAAGTGGAAACTGAGACATTTAAATCAACACTCAGAAAAGGCCCGCTTTTCCCCCTAATAGTGTATTAAAAACAACTCAGAGCTGACTTTGTAAGGAGGCATTCTCTGTAGTAAATTAAATGGCTGAAGCTTGTGCTTCTCCCAGCGAGGAAAAGAACTAGGCTTCACCATCACCCAGTGTGTGCAATCACTTGAGGCTCATTTTTAAACCCTTCCTGCTTTTTAAAAAGCCTGCTCCATTAAAAAAAAAAAAAAAAACTTTTCAGGAAATGAAATGCAAATAGTCACTGAACAGGATCATAAAAGGGAAAAACCTCTATCCACTTTTCTTTTTTTAATTCTTCATTCAAGGCAGCACGACTGCTTTTAACACACCGTTAGCTTTTATAAAAATGAGATTACACTGGTTTTTCTGTGATAGTCCTCAACCCTTTCCACCCTTTCCTGTCTCCCGGCTACTCACAATACGTTCAAGGTAGAGGTGAGGTGGGCAGATCAGTTTCACCCCTCGCCAGTCAAGCGTTAGGTAAATCATTTAAGGCAATTGCAAATTCTAAGCCTAATGGATGGCACCTAGGAATAAAGAAAGGCAAACAAGAGCGGCAAGGAACAGCTTCCAGATATTTCCAGGGTAAAGCCACACTCCTCAAGCTACGTGTAAAACTGCCTCTGATCATCTTCAAAGCAAGTCCGCGGTTTTAACTTGACGCTCCCAGTCCTCGCTCAAGGTGGAGCTGAAACCAGGTGCAGAATGTCACTCTGCCGGAGTCCAGAGGATCCAGGAAAAATGGGGTCTACGTTTCTAAGTCGGAAAGAAGCAGCGGTTTCCCAGCCGCTCAGGGGGCCCCGCGCTCACGAGCTCCCGGGCTGGAGCCGGCACCGGGCAGGGAGAGGAGGCGCCGGTGAGCGGCCTCGGGCCAACCGCTAACGTGGCTGGGCACTGCCGGCGCAGTTAAACGCGGACGGCGCACGCAGCTCTCCCGAGCTCCCGCACACCGCGGCCTCCTCGAAAGAAAGCCCACTGCCGCCCAGGACCTCGGGCTGCTGTCGCCCGAGAGGTGTCGAGCTTCGCGGACTTGAGCCTGGGTGCTGCTCCCCCAGAGAAAAGGCGCCCTCTCCATTCAAGCGCACCCTACAGAGACTCTCATCAGCCGGCGCCCCTCCCCAGGAACTCTCGGACACCCCTACGGGCGCCCACCCGTGAACGATCTCGCCACGGAAGGAAGTGAAGAGGACTGGGGGGAGCGAGACTGGAGTAGAGAGGTGGGGACTCCGGTCTGCAGGAACTGGGGAGGGCTCGGAAAATGCAGCAAAAGCGACGAGAGGAAAAGAAGGGTAGGGGCCTCGGTCCCAGCAACCTGTAGGACTGCGGCTGATCGCGAACTTGGGGTGGGAGACAGTGGTCCCCTCAGAGGTCCTCCGCCCGAGTCCCACCCCGCTGCGCTCAGCGCGCGGAGAGGTGCAGGGCGCAACTTGGGAAGCCAACGCCATAGGTGCGGGCCCCGCTCGGTCGCCTCGCCCCCGGCTCCGCCGCCCGCTCGACCCCGCGCTTACCTCGGGCAGTCGCAGCCCCCGCCGCCCAGAAGCAGAGCCCCAGCCAAGGGAGCCACCGGCGCGCCCCTCCAGCGCCTCCTCTTGCGGCAGCCGCTCTCCCCATGCTGCTTGCCCCGCTCGGGAGTACGGATTCTTTTCCGCGCCCCGGGAGCCCGGGAGAGGCACGGCGAGCCAGGGGCCGAAGCAAGTGGGTCCCGGGGGTCTTCGGCGAGTGACTGCTCCACGGCCGCTCCCTACAGCAGCAGGGCAGGGCGCTCCGAGCCGCCGCGCGCTGGGCACCCAGAGGATGCGCGCGTCCCCATAGCCTCCCACGGCGGGGCGACCGCTGCCGCCACGGTCACTGCCCGAGTCACCCGCCGTCCCTGCTGCACCGCTCGCTCGCGGCGCTGCAGCCGCCGCCGGGTTTCGGACTAGGGAGCGGAGGAAAGAGCCCGCAACGCTAATGAGACCCCCCCAGAGGCCGCCCCTTCTCCTCCCCTCCGAGCGGCAACCAATGAGCCGGGCCGGGGCGGGGCGGCGGCGGTGGCGGCGGCGGGCGGCGGCGGGCGGCGGGCGGCGGGCGGCGGGCGGGCGGCGCGGGGCGGGGCGGGGCGGGGCGGGGCGCGGCGGGGCGGGGCTGGCGGCGGGGCGGGGCTGGCGGCAGGGAGGCGCAGGTGAGCCCCGCGGCGGCTGCGCGCGCCCCCAGGTGCCTCCACGAGCTCGGGAGCAGGACCGCCGCTGGGCTTGCGGAGGTCACGCTCGCTCCAAGATGTGAGCAAAGCCTGCGGGCCTCTTGGAGGCGAACCCAGCGCAGAAAGATGTGGGCATCTCGGCAGCCTGAGTCTGCTGCTTCCTGGAAACCACTGTTTCGTTCAACTTTGAGCCCTTTCACAGCCCTGCCCCTCTTGCTTCCATTTTTTAAAATCAGATCAGACACCACTCCAGAAAAATTCAAAAGAAAAAAAAAAAAAGACAAATGCCAAGTGGGAAAGAAATAGCACTGGAATAAACCCATTATTGCAACTAAGCTAAATGTGCATGTATGTACATAAAGAGGTGGGGAACTCATGGGTGCATGAGGGGTATGTGATCGATTTATATTTTTTCTTTTTTTCCCCAATTCCCTTGTCTGTGGTCCTAATCATCCCGGAAGCCCCCAAATTTTCAGAAAGCTCTTTCGTTTCTGATGGCTCCTGTTTCGTTTAAATCTGGGCCCTGGCAATTGCCTTCCTCCTAAGTATCAGGGAAAGGAAGTCGTGCTGGGCCTTTGTAAGGAGAAGGAAAGACTTTTCTTAAAAGTGTGGTTTGTTTTGAATAGGTTGTCAAATCTTCATTTCCCTGCTTTTGAAAGTACCTCCCGGTTGCCTCTTATTCTCCCATTTGCATTTAAGAGAGATTGCCTTGGGCCACACAGTTTCAGAGCAAAGAACACACTTGGGGGGTTGGCCCTGAGTTCAAGGCTCCATAGTCAGAGCACCGTATTCGAGCCCCCAGAATGATGCCAGAACTCAGCTGGTCAGAATATGTGTCCCCTTTTGCCTGGTGGACCCCAATAGAAAATGAAATCTTGGTTTGAAAGAAAGACAACGTTCCCAACACCTCCCCACTGCCCACAGTCAATATCAATACAGTACTTGCAAAAAATCCATCTCTCTGGTCAAAGTGCCACCTGACCCGAAACACCTTTCTCTGGAGAATAAACAGTTTAAAGTGCGGTAATAGTTCTGGATGAGGTAATTGCGCTAAGTCGCTTTCTTCCTAGGAAAAAGAGGATGATCGGCAGAAAGATTGATTCCCTGATAAGCACATATGCCATCCCTCTCCTGAGTGCCACCAGACACGTGACTGTCAGCAATTGCTTCCTCCAGGCTTCTTACCCTCAATAAAAGGTTTGGGACCTGGTCAAGAAAACCAAGCTCTGGGGAATGAAGGCTTCAAAGCAAAGACTGATGTGGGGCGGGCTAGGGACTCGCCTGAAAATCTCTTTAGAATCTTGGTAAATGAGGGTTTTGTCCTTTTCCTCTGAGAAGGTGAATTGGGAATTAATCTACCAAATATGCTTTACCTGTCTTCTGGAAAATAGTCATTCATCCTCTGACTTTCTTTATTCTTCAAGACTATGTGGCAGTTATATCACAAATGAGTATTTTCTTAAAGAAAAAAAAAGAAAAAAGAAAGAAAAGGGAATGACTGTGTTTCTCCAAAATAGTATTTAAGTATTACGACTGTCTCCAAAGGGGAGCAAAAGTAAAAACAGTTTTATTTTGAAAAAATATCTAGGAAATAGATGAGCTAATAAGGTTAATAGGTGAGATTAATAAGTCAAGTAAAATTGCGATGACAGTTGAGAGAGAAGGAAGGAAACTAAGAACCTTTGAATGCGTACCCTGCTCAAGGAATGGGATATATATACATATATATATATATATATATATACACACACACACATATACATATACAAATATATATTTTGTTATGCATATAAATATTTATTATATGTAATTGTTGTTTTTTAGAGCAGAAGTGAACCCTGGAAGTCAGGTACTATTATCCCTGTTGGGCAGATAAGGAGAGTCAGGCTGAGTAGAGAAGTGATTCGCCCAAGGTCACATAACCAAGGGGCTGAACGTTAAGAATGAGGCACCAGGGACTTCTGTGGTGGTCCAGCAGTTAAGACTCCGTGCCTCCAGTGCAGGGGGCCCGGTTCGATCCCTGGTCAGGGAACTAGAGCCCGCACGACACAACTAAGAGCCTGCATGCCGAAACTAAAGATCTCGCACGCCGCAAGGAAGATCCCCTGTGCTGCAACTAAGACCCAGCACAGCCAAATAAATAAATAAATATTAAAAAAAAAAAAAAGAATGAGGCACCAGTTTGCACAATTCTAAACCCAAGATGAAGTTTGAAGTCCTGTCCGTTCCATTGGGTTTTCCAGAGATAGACATTCTGCCTCATCCTCCTCAGTACTGTTTAGCAATTGGGTTGGGAGAGGTTGGGTCTTCAGTATTACCACACCTATTATTACAGACCACATATTCATTGTACATCTTGTACTAACTATGTTTCACATATCAATACACCCTGTATTAATCTAATTCTGGCTATTTTAAAAGATGCATGAATTGTACTCCATTGCATTTGGAAAAATATCCATATCCATTTGGAGAAATACATTGAGTAGTCACTACCTGGGATCATTGTCTCCGGCCAAGGAGCAGCCTGGAAGAACTGACCTAAGAATCAGGAAACCAGGTGCTGGGCCCTGACACTGCCAGGGACTGTGTGGCTTGGGGCAAGTCAACAGCTCCTATTCTCAGTTTCTTCATCTGTAAAATGGGAGTGTTTCACTAGATGAGCTTAAGATCAACCCTATATAAGATCCATCATTTTCAACTCTAGCACATTAAAATTTTGAATGCTCAATACAACCAAGTTGGAAATTAAGCCACTTCTTCTGAAATTGGGACAATTATGTGACAAATGCATTGTGTTCTAGAGAAATAATTTTGGATTATAGCCAACCTATAAGTATTAGCTATAACCAAGTAATATTAATTTAATGAATACGCTTAGTAAAATGTTTTTCTCCATTCTTTGCTGCTTGAGTTGACTATGACTGTTTTCTAACAATTGATACTTAAAGATCAAGAGGTAGAACATTTCTACTTCCATTGCCTTTTTTTACTGCATAAATAATAACATATAACATTATATGTTTCAGGTGTACAACATAATGATTTGATATTTGTGTGTGTTGTGAAATGATCACCACAATAAGTCTAGTTTACATCTGTCACCTTACATAGTTACGATTTTTTTCTTGTGATGAGAACTTTTAAGATCTACTCTTTCAGCAACTTCACATATACAATATAGTATATTAACTATAGTCACCATGCCATACCTACAACCCTAAGACTCATGTATTTCATAACTGGAAGTTTGTACCTTTTGACCCCCTCCACCTATTTCACCCACCCCTCCCTCTGGCAACCACCAATCTGTTCTCTGTATATATGACTTTGGTTAGTTTTGTTATTTTTTGTTTTCTGTTTCTGTTTTAGATTGCACATGTAAGTGAGAACATACGGTACTTTTTCTTGTCTGACTTACCTCATTTAGCATAATGCCCTTAAGGTCCATTCATATTGTTGCAAATGGTAGGATTTCCTTCTTTTTTCATAGCCTTTTGATCATCTCTAACCAGTCTCAAAAGATAGAAAATGTTTGAGTCTAATTTGGAGGAGGAGAGATACAGACTTTGCATGGTGAGATACGCCCTTCCAAATACAATGAATTATTTTTAAGTGGTTTACTATAACTCCTTACGAAAACCTGTGTATTTGCCTGGAAAACATATTTTAAATGATTTGGCCCACCTGTTTGGTGTAAGTGGTAAAACTCCAAGGGACATTAAAGGAGGTACAAATATTCTACAAGAGTAAGAGGAAAGAATTTGTCGTTCAAGGAGATGGGGAAGGACAGGAGCCAAGGAGTGGGTGGAAAGCCACACCTGCCAACACGTGGCCTTTCTCCCGGGAGATCCAAATCATCATTAAGGTTATGGAGGCAAGTGAATTCTTTATGAAAAAAGAGCAAAGGAATTATAGTTTGAATCCAGATAACTAAAGACAAACAGACACTCAGAACAGAGAGAAAGGACCTTAGACATGGAAGCTTTCAGAAAGTATGGAGACACTGCAGGGCTTCCCTAACAACAGAACTGAGTTCTTTTTAGGAGCAGGGGGTGCCTATTTAAAAATCTGAAGCCAGGTGTCAGAAGTCAGTGAGATCAAGACCCCTGGGAATAGAACACAGCTGTAGCTGCAAAGGAGAGGCAGTAGGCTTAGAAACATTGGGTGAAGACTTAGGGGGAAAGAGCGGGAAAGAACTCCACCATACAATTTTACATCTTACTTTTACCTAACCTTCTGGACTGAATAGGTAGTTTTAGTTAAAACCACTGTCAGAATCTTTCTTTTAATGTTTCTAGGGCCTTTGTAGGCTGCACACAGATCCTTTCCTAAGCATGCACCATAGAGGAGCAATCTTCCCACGTTTGTAGCTTTCCTCCTCCGGGAACCTGACTGCTATTCTGAAGACACAACTATTTCTAGCTCTGCCACTACCGGATGTTTCTGATAAAAGCCCCTGTCTCTATTAATCATACAATTATGATAATTAATAGGTGAAGACCAAAAATCAACCGACGAAAGAGCAACAGCTGGCAACTTCAATTGGTGAACTTGGCAATACAATTAAATGAGATCGTCTACAAGCGATATTGCCATTGGGAATACTCTGTGTCAATCATTACCCCAGAAAGGTCTCGTTCAATCAGAGCAGCACATTTCAGAAATACATGCAACTTACAGAGAGCAGGCAGAATTTAATTCACCACTATGTGCTCACGGCCTCACTCATAATTCAGCAAACTGCTGGAACAGGGGGAGAAAATGATGTTGAGAGCCGGGAAGCCTTGAGTGCTTCCCGTGCAATGTTCTATCCAGGTACAATAATCCAGGTTAACAACCGTCCCTGTTAAAGGCAATATGGGATCATTTGTTAAGGAAACTCACACACACAAAATTAGAGAAGTGTATTTTGGATATTGGGCTATGAAGCAGCAATAAAGTACAGAAATCCAATACATTTGTTTAAAAAGGATAGCAGGCACCAAAATAAGACTCTAACTAAACACATTTTTCCTGACACCGCAAGCGTGCCTTCCTCATTTTCTACCCTGGTAATTACTTCCCAGAATCAGGTGTCTAGGAGTTTCGGCTGTAGCTGCTGACACAGACAAAGGAAAGAACTTAAAAATAATAACAAGGACTTCCCTGTGGTGCAGTGGTTGAGAATCTGCCTGCCGGTGCGGGGGACAAGGGTTCGATCCCTGGTCCAGGAAGATCCCCCATGCCGCGGAGCGACTCGGCCCGTGCGCCACAACTACTGAGCCTGCACTCTGGAGCCCGTGAGCCACAACTGCTGAAGCCCGGGCAACTGGAGCCGGTGCTCCGCAACAGGAGAGGCCACAGCAATAAGGGGTCCACGCGCTGCAACGAAGAGTGGCCCCCGCCTTGACGCAACTAGAGAAAGCCCACATGCAGCAACGAAGACCCAACACAACCAAAAATAAATTAATTAATTACAAATTTTTTTTAAAAAGTTAGGTTTTAAATAAATAAATAAAAATAAAAATAATGACAAGAAACACAATTCTTTGGCAGTAAAATTAATGTGTTAGCGCTTTAAAAAATAATAAACTGGGATGAGAAAAGACAAGATGTGTAAACTCATAAAAGATGTAGCCTCTGATGACAGTGTAACATGCAACCCCTGAGTTACCTGACCTTGGCACTGAGCATCAGAAACGTGACAATTTACTCATCCCAGCACTTTATGGTAGCTCAGGGACAGCCTGGTATCTTTCCATATTGGGAGAAAATGCTGTGATTCTTAACCGTCAAGTGGAAGATACTGCCAAACCTTCTGTGGGGTATGTGTTTTCATTTGTTCCTCTTGATCTACTCTGGTGGGTACTATGCCTGCTGGTGAATAGAGAAAACAAGGCAAGAGATTTCCCGAGATAATTAAATTTATAGTTCAGAGTCACATGACTGCCATGCCACCTTCACTACACCACACAGATAAACCACACAGCTATCTCCTGTCAACGGAAAAGAATGCACAGTCTAGAAGCTGAGAATGATGTTTTATTCAACGGTCTTCTTGAGGACTTAAGCCCGGGAGGCAGCCTCTCGGATAGCTCTGAGGGGCTGCTCCAAAGAGGTAAGGGAAGAACCAGGATATACAGGAGTTTTTGCAACAAAAACCAGGTAGCTGGAACATCGAAAGATTACTGTTAATTAAAGAAAAACCAGAGGTCTCAAGTCAATGAATTTAGCGCTTTTCTATGTATGGGAAGATGCAAGAGTCTGGGCTCATTGAAATCATTCCTTTGATATGCACCTAACTATCTAGGGCCAGTATCCTGCTTTTCTCCATCCTGAATCCCCTCAGGGTGCACAGTCAGTGGCTGATGGCTTGATGGCTGCAACGTCCTTCATTTATTGACCTGGCAGGTGACATTCTTCCTTCACACTCCAAATAGAAGAAGGCTGAAGGCGTGAGGAGATAACTGCCCTGTAGGTTCTGGTCAAGAATAGACTCAAGGATCAAAAATACAACAAGTGGAACAAACTTGTATTCCAACCTCTCCATCTCCTCGTTAGTATTACAAGATTCAGAGCTGTTTCATTTTCCTGGAACTGGAACATCTACCCAGAGCCAATTGCTGGGGAAACGTAGGGTTAGATGCACAGTTTCCAGTATATAGACATAAATAGAGCCAGTGGCTTTCTTTTTACTGAAGCTGCCTGTTTTCCTGCAGAACAAGGGCTAAGGAATAGATGGATGCAGTCGGTATGTCAAAGTTGGAGATTAGAAGGGCCTGTATTGCCTGTTTGGAGTAGCAGTACCAAGAGAAGAAACAGGCGTCTGGCCTCTGGAAAAAAGTATGACAAACAGAATGGTAGTGTACACATTTAGGGGGTGGATTATGCTATCGAAGGAGTTTATCAAAGAGCTTTTAACCGTAAGAAGCCACTCGTGCAAATGCCAATCACTAAGAAAAGAATGGCTTCTGTGAGAAGTAAAATAAAAGAAATAAGCAGCGTAAGTTTTCTTTCTTTTTATTTTTTAATTTTCTTCTCTCATTTCCATTTTTCCTTCAGCTCCCTTGATCTCCCTTCTGGAATAAGATATCATAAATGACTCCCTGTCACTAAGAGGAGGACGACAACTCCCGTGGATTCTTCAAAGCAGGACTTAAGTAACTGTTGCATGATTCCAATCAAAGTTGTACAAAGAGAAAATGCTAGCTTAATAAACAGGGTCGTTTCCAATTTTCAAATAAAGCTTTGACTTTCCCGACCCAAATCCTACCATATACCTGCTTCCTTTTATCCATCTTTACAGGGAAAAAAAAACTATGAATTTATAATTTGTTATATCTTAAGGCTCAGGCAGTAGATTTAAAAGCATTCATTAGTAAATGGCTGTCACACATTTTGAAGAAGAAAGATCTGCTTTACATGTTAAGTAGTATTTTACCAAAAATAAAATTTAAGAGAGTACCATTTGCAGTTTAATTCAACCACATATTCCACTCAACTTGTCAGGTATAAGGATGACTTCAACCCCGTTCAAGTACCAGCTTCCCTAGAGACAGACAATCTAGTTCAAGAGTAGATTTGGGGGATCACTAGAAGGCCATGATCATTATTAGTGCTTATGTAAGAAACTAATCCAAACAAAATAAATGTAGAATTCCTTTGACTCCTTTACACTCAGCCACTGACAATATACTCCTCTGCTGAGAAGAGAAAGCAAATTACACGTGTACGCGCACATACACACACATGCACGCGCACACATTCACACACATACACACACAATGGGCATCTGGCTGGTTGTGCCAGTTCATTTATTTATATAGATTGTCCCCAATTTACAACGGTTTGACTTAGGATTTTCTGACTTTATGAGAGTGTGAAAGTGAAATGCATTCAGTAGAAACTGTACTTCAAATTTTGAATTCTGATCTTTTCCGGGGCCACTGGAATGCCATATAATGCTCTCTGGTGAAGCTGGGCAGTGGCAGCAGCCGCAGGTTCTGTCAGCCACGTGGTCACGAGGGTGAACAACCAACACACTTACAACTATTCTGGACCCATGACCCAAGACCCCACAGGGGAGGGGCCGGGGTCTACTGCGTGCAGATAGAGAGGGGTGCTTGCAGACCAACACCCTGTGTCAGATTGGACGGGGGCCTAACGCCCACTGTTGAAGCTGGTTTTGCTCCGTCTGTTCTCCGTGGGAGTAAGCCTTGTTTCACTGTAACATCTGTGTGACTCACGTCTTTCTTGCAGCCCCAAACCACAGATGAGTTGGCATCCTGGGGCCGCTGCTCCTGGTAGATGAAGATTCCTGCCCTGGAGGTGGTGCCAGCTGTCACGTGCTAGACAAAAACGTTACAGTATTAGAACACTTGAAACCTTGCAGTCACTTCAGGAGGCGCTAACAAGACATTTGAGACATTTTGCATATATATTCAGGCTACAAATGATCAAACTATAAAGAGTAAGACACTCTTCTGATTGACTATTCCAAACCCAGAGCCAAAGTTATAAAGCAAAGTGCACATCATTCTCATTAAAACTGTGAATGCTAGAATGCTATCACTCTAATTATTTAACAATGTTCAGGATGATTTAGCCATTGCAATACATTATTTTAAAATTATACTTATCTGAAAGGAGAGTAGTGAACAAACATTATTTATATGTGTATGATATCCTACTTCGAAAATCCCAGAACTAAACTCTAAATATTACCAAAACCCCTACAGAGATTTCTGCTTATGGCATCTGAAAAACAAATAAACAAAAAACCTAGAAATGCTGTATCAAATAACATATACTTCTCTATAGTACATAGTTCCCTTCAAATTACGGAGAAAATGCACAGGCCAGAAATAGACCTGGAAAAGACAAGCTTACTGTGAGGCTGGGGTTGTCCTGGGGAATTTAACAAAGTTTACAGCCTATAGGATTGTATTTTAATGCTAACTCTAGGGACATGAGGCTAATTCTTGGGTCCTCAGAAGGGGAGGAAGTAGACTTGGGATCTGGACATAAACCAGGGACCCATAAAGTACTTCAAAAAAACTGAAAATGTGAACCAGAAATACATCCACTTAACAAAGAGAGGCCACATGAAGACTCATTTGTCTTGGCCTAAGATCTAGGTTAGAAAAGTTTTTAAGAATTTTAAATGAGGCTTTTCCAAATACAGGTTTCAGGGTCGAAAATATATTACCTATGTGGTCACAGAAAATCGAAACTATGAAATTAACTTGTGCAAGATGGGTAGTGTCCTGGGCTATATAGCAAAGGAAAAGAATGTCCTCTTTGGAGAACAAACCCTTGAACACAGGGATTTTCCTCCATAAAACCCAGACAAATATGAGCTTACAATCTTTATGACAAATACCTGGAAATGAGCCTCAATAAGAGTGCATTACCAGAATCAACAAGCTAAAGAATCATATTACTAAGGAATTCAGATATTGCAATTTTTAAAATAAAATTTAAACAAGGCTTTCTGTAGTACTAGTGAAGCAAAATAACTGAAAACATGGGCAATAAGCAAGATGTACACAAAAAAAACTAAATAGATATAAAAAAAGGACTAAATATATCATTTCCTTCAGGAGGGTCACAAGATAGTCTCTTTCAAGGAGTGTGTCATATTTTTCTCCATATGACTATAATCCAGAATAAAATTAGTAGACAGGAATTGTTCCATAAGTGTTTGTGGTTGATATAGCTGCCCCAAAAGAAGCTGAAGACAGAAGTTTGCAGGGGAGAATTTATGAAAAAATAAATAAATAATATCAAGAAGCAAAACAGAAGAAAATACACAGAGATACTGTTTTATCTAACTTACTTTGGTGGGCTGTAGAATACAATAACTATTTCAGACTATTCCAAAGTTGATAAAGAAGACAAACTTCAGCCTGTGGAGGCATTGAGGGTCAGTGAATCCTACCTAAAAAAAAACAAAACAAAAAAACAAGTTTAAAACTGGATAAAAAGAGCCATTTCAGGGCTCTGAAATGGTGGAAAGTGAGACAAATCAAGGAGACAAAAATGAGAAGAGTCTGAGGGCAAGATCACTAGGAGTCTGGAGCCTCTGGCCTCAGGATGCTCCTATCTTTTCTCCCCAGCTTGATTGGTGAGAACTGTAGCTTTACCAGCATAAAACTGGCCAAAAATCCTAGCAAGTTTGCTGCGAGTGGGAGACTCAATTTGGGCAGAGGTGACATCTTGTAGCTTTGTCAGCTTTAATTAGCAAACTCAATAGGAAATGAATGGGAAACACCGGCAACCATGCTACCCCAAGATTGAGGTCTCAGTGTGGCAGGCAGACAATCAGGAAGAAATTAATGCGAGATTCTGGAAAGGTGAGAACCACAGAAGTGCTGAGGTAAGTTCTCTGTATTTACCTGGCTGAATGGGAAACTACATACAGGAGCAAAGTAGACCTGAGAGAATCCAGCAAGAAGTAAAAGTCAAAGGAGATGTGGGAACTGGCTCTAAATATGAATGTGTTCCCCAAACCACAAAGACATCTAACTGCCTAGGATGGCAGCATTATGGGCTTCAGGTGTTTGAATATAAGCTCTTCTCAAATTATTGGCTAACCACTAAGCTATGTAAACACCAGAGCAAACCCTAGAGAGCCAGACTAAAAAATAAAATGGAAAACTCAAAGAACTAAGCAGAAACATCGCTTGCACTGAGTAGGAGACAGATTCCACAGCTTAAGTCTAGGCAAGATATTAAAAACAAAACAAAATAAAGAAAAAACAGAACAGAACCCAGGATGTTGCTATATTATGTTAAATGTCCCATTTTTATTAAAAAAAAATTATGAGCCATGCCAAAAAAAACAGGAAAGTTTGACTTGTACTCAAGGAAAAAGACAGTCAATGGAAACTGAGTGAGTGGGCCAAGAGGTTGTATTTAGCAGAAAAAGCTTTTAAAGCAGTTTATAAAATTATTCAAAGGACACAAGGTAACTGTGTTTTAAATATTAAATCAAAATAGAATAAATTGACTCAGTAAAGAGGCAACTGAATGCCAAAGGAGAAATAGAAACTATATTGAAAACAAACATGGGAAATACAGTTGGGATAATAAAGCTACAAGACATACAAAGAATAAATAACAAAATGTCAAAAATAATTCCTCATTAGTAATTGCTTTAAATGTAAATAAATTAAATTATTCAGTCAAAACACATAGAATGGATATAAGACAGAATCCAACTATGCATTGTCTACAAGAGACTCATTTTATATCTAAACAACACACATAAGTTGAAAGTGCAAGGATGCAAAAAGAAACTTCATGCAAATAGTAACCAAAAGAGAGTAGAGGTGGCTAACTAATATCAGAAAAGATAGGCTTTAAGTCAAAATCTGTTACAAGAGACAAAGAAGGACATTATATATTGATAAAAGTATCAGTTAAGTAAGAAGATATAACAATTACTAACATATACGTACCAAACAGCAGAGCTCCAAAATATGCAAAGCAAACATCAATAGAATTTAATGGAGAAATATGCATCTCTACAATAATAGTAGGAGACTTCAACACCCCATTTACAATAACAGATAGAACAACCAGACAGAAAATAAATAAGGAAATAGAGGAGATGAACACAATAAACCAAATGGACCTGACAAACATATAGAGAATACTCCAACCAACAACAGCAGAATGTACATTTTTCTCTGTGCATATAGAACACTCTTCAGGATAGACCACATGTTAGGCCACAAAACAATTTTATAATTTAAAAAGATTAAAATAATACAAAGTATAATTTCTAATTATAATAGAACTAGAAATCAATAGCAGAGGAAAAGCTCAAAAATTACAAATATGTGTAAATTAAACAACTCAAACAAACAATGGATCAAAGAAATCATAAGTGAAATTAGAAAATATCTTGAAACAAAGGAAAATGAAAACACAATATACAAAAACTTATGGGAGATGAGCATAAATGAAATGGACAAATTCCTAGAAAAACACAATCTACCAAGACTGAATCATGAAGAAATAGAAAACGTGGATAGATTTATATTTAGTAAAGAGATTGAATCAATAATTTAAAGGAGTAATTTGGGAAAATAAATTTTGCAGATGGATATGGTGATGGTTGAATAACAATATGAATGTACTTAATGCCACTGAAATGTACATCTAAAAATGGCTAAAGGGTAAATTTTATGTTTTGTATATTTTACTACAATTAAAAAAAAAGAAACAAAAAAAAATCCAACATTCATTCATGATCAAACATCTCAAAACTCTAGGAATGAAAGGGTACTGAAACTGTTACAGAACAGCTAGAAAAAAACCCTACAGCTACCATCATACTTAACAGTAAAGGACTGAACTCTTTCCCTTTAAGATAAAGAACAATGTAAGGATATTTACTTCTACCATTTCTATTCATCATTGTAATTAAGGTTACAATTAGTGAAATAAAAAGAAAAAAAAGAAAGCATACTGATTGGGAAGGATGAATCATTCAGATGGCATGATCTTGCATGCAAAAATCTAAGGATTTTACAAAAAAAAAATCTGCTAGAACTAATGAGTGAGTGTAGAAAGTTTGCAGGATACAAGACCAATATACAAAAAGGGAATTGTATTTTTATATATAGTTCACCCTGAAAAACATGGGTTTGAACTGTGCAGGTCCACTTATATGCTGATTTTTTAATAAATATATTGGAAAATTTTTCTGAGATTTGCAATAATTTAAAAAATCTTGCAGATGAACCACATGGCCTAGAAATATCAGAAAAATTAAGAGAAAGGTATGTCATGAATGCATAAAATTTATGTAGATCCTACTATCCTGTCTATCCTAACTTAGTCATAAGGTGAGTGATATTTAATATAAAATTAATAACGTGTTAGTGTCTTTAATAACTTTGCTTTCAAAGAATTACATTATTGTACAGTGTGCCTTTCTTTCATTAACATGTAACTATCATTACAGGTAAGTATTTCTTTACAAATATAACAGTGTTTCCAATACTGTAAAACAATTATGACTGTAATACTGTATGCCATAAAAATTTTATAACGATTCATTCATTAGTGTAAATATTAGGCTACTGTGAAGCAGTTTTATCGATTACTCTAGACTACCATAAAGTAATCATAGTGCTGATTCTTCAGTATCAATGCATAAGTTGTTATACTTATAAATAAAGATGAATTTTTCACATTATCTTTTCATTTTTGATGTCTTTGTATTAGTATTACATGTAACCTCTACAGTGTTTTGTATCATATAAGACAATATTCATGTAGGCACTGACAGACAGATGATTCATCTTATAAACAGAGGAAGTAAACTTACAGTATCAATAAGTACAGTACAGAGATTAATCAAGATGGTGAAGTAGAAGGACGTGCTCTCACTCCCTCTTGCGAGAGCACCACAGTCACGGCTGACTGCTGGACAATCATCGACAGGAAGACACTGGACTTCACCAAGGAGGATACCCCACGTCCAAGGACAGAGGAGAAGCCACAGTGGGACGGTGGGAGGGGCGCAATCAGAGTAAAATCGAATCCCATGACTGCTGGGTGGGTGACTCGCGAACACTTATACCACAGAAGTCCACCAACTGGAGTGAAGGTTCTGAGCCTCACGTCAGGCTTCCCAACCTGGGGGTCCGGCAACGGGAGGAGGAATTCATAGATAATCAGACTTTGAGGCCTAGTGGGAATTGATTGCAAGACTTTGACAGGACTGGGGGAAACAGACCCCACTCTTGGAGGGCGCACACAGAATAGTGTGTGCATCGGGACCCAGGGGAAGGAGCAGTGACCTTGGGGGAGACTGAACCAGACCTACCTGCTAGTGTTGGAGGGTCTCCTGCAGAGGCGGGGGCTGGCTCTGTTTCACCATGGGGACAGGGACACTGGCAGCGGAGGTTCTGGGAAGTATTCCTTGGCGTGAGCCCTCCCAGAGTCTGCCATTAGCCCCACCAAAGAGCCCAGGTAGGCTCCAGTGTTGGGTTGCCTCAGGAAAAACAACCAACAGGGAGGGAACCCAGCCCCACCCATCAACAGTCGAGTGGATTAAAGTTTTACGGAGCTCTGACCACCTCAGCAAAAGTCAGCTCTACCCACCACCAGAGCCTCCCATCAAGCCTCTTAGATAGCCTCAACCACCAGAGGGCAGACAGCAGAAGCAAGAAAAACTACAATCCTGCAGCCTGTGGAACAAAACCCACATTTACAGAAAGATAGACAAGATGAAAAGGCAGAGAGCTATATACCAGATGAAGGAAAAGAAAAAACCCCAGAAAAACAACTAAATGAAGTGGAGATAGGCAACCTTCCAGAAAAAGAATTCAGAATAATGATAGTGAAGATGATCCAGGACCTCGGAATAAGAATGGAGGCAAAGATCAAGAAGATGCAAGAAATGATTAACAAAGACCTAGAAGAATTAAAGAACAAACAAACAGAGATGACCAATACAATAACTGAAATGAAAACTACACTAGAAGGAATCAATAGCAGAATAACTGAGGCAGAAGAACGGATAAGTGACCTGAAAGACAGAATGGTGGAATTCACTGCTGCGGAACACATTAAAGAAAAAAGAATGAAAAGAAATGAAGACAGCCTAAGAGACCTCTGGGACAACATTAAACGCAACAACATTCGCATTATAGGGGTCCCAGAAGGAGAATAGAGAGAGAAAAGACCCGAGAAAATATTTGAAGAGATTATAGTCGAAAACTTCCCTAACATGGGAAAGGAAATAGCCACCCAAGTCCAGGAAGCGCAGTGAATCCCATACAGGATAAACCCAAGGAGAAACACGCCGAGACACATAGTAATCAAATTGACAAAAATTAAAGACAAAGAAAAATTATTGAAAGCAACAAGGGAAAAACACCAAATAACATACAAGGGAACTCCCATAAGGTTAACAGCTGATTTCTCAGCACAAACTCTACAAGCCAGAAGGGAGGGGCATGATATACTTAAAGTGATGAAAGGGAAGAACCTACAACCAAGATTACTCTACCTGGCAAGGATCTCATTAATATTCGATGGAGAAATCAAAAGCTTTACAGACAAGCAAAAGCTAAGAGAATTCAGCACCACCAAACGAGCTCTACAACAAATGTTAAAGGAACTTCTCTAAGTGGGAAACACAAGAGAAGAAAAGGACCTACCAAAACAAACCCAAAACAATTAAGAAAATGGTCAGAGGAACATACATATCACTAATTACCTTAAACGTGAATGGATTAAATGCTCCAACCAAAAGACACAGGCTTGCTGAATGGATACAAAAACAAGACCCATATATATGCTGTCTACAAGAGACCCACTTTAGACCTAGGGACACATACAGACTGAAAGTGAGGGGATGGAAAAAGATATTCCATGCAAATGGAAATAAAAAGAAAGCTGGAGTAGCTATACTCATATCAGATAAAATAGACTTTAAAATAAAGAATGTTACAAGAGACAAGGAAGGACACTACATAATGATCAAGGGATCAATCCAAGAAGAAGATATAACAATTATAAATATATATGCACCCAACATAGGAGCACCTCAATACATAAGGCAACTAGTAACAGCTCTAAAAGAGGAAATCGACAGTAACACAATAATAGTGGGGGACTTTAACACCTCACTTATACCAATGGACAGATCATCCAAAATGAAAATAAATAAGGAGACAGAAGCTTTAAATGACACAATAGACCAGATAGATTTAATTGATATTTATAGGACATTCCATCCAAAAAGAGCAGATTACACGTTCTTCTCAAGTGTGCACGGAACATTCTCCAGGATAGATCACATCTTGGGTCACAAATCAAGCCTCAGTACATTTAAGAAAATTGAAATCATATCAAGCATCTCTTCTGACCACAACGCTATGAGATTAGAAATGAATTACACGGAAAAAAACGTAAAAAACACAAACACATGGAGGCTAAACAATACGTTACTAAATAACCAAGAGATCACTGAAGAAATCAAAGAGGAAATCAAAAAATACCTAGAGACAAATGACAATGAAAACACGCCGACCCAAAACCTATGGGATGCAGCAAAGGCAGTTCTAAGAGGGAAGTTTATAGCTATACAAGCCTACCTAAAAAACAAGAAAAATCTCAAGTAAACAATCTAACCTTACACCTAAAGAAACTAGAGAAAGAAGAACAAACAAAACCCAAAGTTAGCAGAAGGAAAGAAATCATAAAGATCAGAGCGGAAATAAATGAAATAGAAACAAAGAAAACAATAGCAAAGATCAATAAAACTAAAAGCTGGTTCTTAAAAGATAAACAAAATTGGTAAGCCGTTAGCCAGACTCATCAAGAAAAAGAGGGAGAGGACTCAAATCAATAAAATCAGAAATGAAAAAGGAGAAGTTACAACACACACCGCAGAAATACAAAGCATCCTAAGAGACTACTACAAGCAACTTTATGCCAATAAAATGGACAACCTGGAAGAAATGGAGAAATTATTAGAAAGGTATAACCTTCCAAGACTGAACCAGGAAGAAACAGAAAATATGAACAGACCAATCACAAGTAATGAAATTGAAACTGTGATTAAAAATCTTCCAACAAACAAAAGTCCAGGACCAGATGGCTTCACAGGTGAATTCTATCAAACATTTAGAGAAGAGCTAACACCTATCCTTCTCAAACTCTTCCAAAAAATTGCAGAGGAAGGAACACTCCCAAACTCATTCTATGAGGCCACCATCACCCTGATACCAAAGCCAGACAAAGACACTACAAAAAAAGAAAACTACAGACCAATATCACTGATGAATATAGATGCAAAAATCCTCAACAAAATACTAGCAAACAGAATCCAACAACACATTAAAAGGATCATACACCACGATCAAGTGGGATTTATCCCAGGGATGCAAGGATTCTTCAATATACGCAAATCAATCAATGTGATACACTACATTAACAAATTAAGGAATAAAAGCCATATGATCATCTCAATAGATGCAGAAAAAGCTTTTGACAGAATTCAACACCCATTTATGATAAAAACTCTCCAGAAAGTGGGCATAGAGGGAACCTACCTCAACATGATAAAGGCCATGTATGACAAACCCACAGCAAACATCATTCTCAATGGTGAAAAACTGAAAGCATTTCCTCTAAGATCAGGAACGAGACAAGGATGTCCACTCTCACCACTATTATTCAAAATAGTTCTGGAAGTCCTAGCCACGGCAATCAGAGAAGAAAAAGAAATAAAAGGAATACAAATTGGAAAAGAAGAAGTAAAACTGTCACTGTTTGCAGATGACATGATAACTATTCATAGAGAATCCTAAAACTGCCACCAGAAAACTGCTTGAGCTAATTAATGAATATGGTAACGTAGCAGGATACAAAATTAATGCACAGAAATCTCTTGCATTCCTATACACTAATGATGAAAAATCTGAAAGAGAAATTAAGGAAACACTCCCATTTACCATTGCAACAAAAAGAATAAAATACCTAGGAATAAACCTACCTAGGGAGACAAAAGACCTGTATGCAGAAAACTATAAGACACTGATGAAAGAAATTAAAGATGATACCAACAGATGGAGAGATATACCATGTTCTTGGATTGGAAAAATCAACATTGTGAAAATGACTATACTACCCAAAGCAATCTACAGATTCAATGCGATCCCTATCAAATTACCAATGGCATTTTTTACAGAACTAGAACAAATCATCTTAAAATTTGTATGGAGACACAAAAGACCCCGAATAGCTAAAGCCGTCTTGAGGGAAAAAAACGGAGCTGGAGGAATCAGACTCCCTGACTTCAGACAATACTACAAAGCTACAGTAATCAAGACAATATGGTACTGGCACAAAAACAGAAACATAGATCAATGGAACAAGATAGAAAGCCCAGAGATAAACCCACACACCTATGGTCAACTAATCTATGACAAAGGAGGCAAAGATATACAATGGAGAAAAGACAGTCTCTTCAATAAGTGGTGCTGGGAAAACTGGACAGCTACATGTAAAAGAATGAAATTAGAATACTCCCTAACACCATACACAAAAATAAACTCAAAATGGATTCGAGACCTAAATGTAAGACTGGATACTATAAAACTCTTAGAGGAAAACATAGGAAGAACACTCTTTGACATAAATCACAGCAAGATCTTTTTTGATCCACCTCCTAGAGTAATAGAAATAAAAACAAAAGTAAACAAATGGGACCTAATGAAACTTCAAAGCTTTTGCACAGCAAAGGAAACCATAAACAAGACGAAAAGACAACCTTCAGAATGGGAGAAAATATTTGCAAATGAATCAACGGACAAAGGATTAATCTCCAAAATATATAAACAGCTCATGCAGCTCAATATTAAAGAAACAAACACCCCAATCCAAAAATGGGCAGAAGACCTAAATAGACATTTCTCCAAAGAAGACATACAGACGGCCACAAAGCACATGAAAAGCTGCTCAACATCACTAATTATTAGAGAAATGCAAATCAAAACTACAATGAGGTATCACCTCACACCAGTTAGAATGGGCATCATCAGAAAATCTACAAACAACAAATGCTGGAGAGGGTGTGGAGAAAAGGGAACCCTCTTGCACTGTTGGTGGGAATGTAAATTGATACAGCCACTATGGAGAACAGTATGGAGGTTCCTTAAAAAACTAAAAATAGAATTACCATATGACCCAGCAATCCCACTACTGGGCATATACCCAGAGAAAACCATAATTCAAAAAGACACATGCACCCGAATGTTCATTGCAGCACTATTTACAATAGCCAGGTCATGGAAGCAACCTAAATGCCCATCAACAGACGAATGGATAAAGAAGATGTGGTACATATATACGATGGAATATTACTCAGCTATAAAAAGGAATGAAACTGAGTCATTTGTTGAGACGTGGATGGATCTAGAGACTGTCATACAGAGTGAAGTAAGTCAGAAAGAGAAAAACAAATATCGTATATTAATGCATGTATGTGGAACCTAGAAAAATGGTACAGATGAGCCGGTTTGCAGGGCAGAAGTTGAGACACAGTTGTAGAGAACAGACATATGGACACCAAGGGGGGAAAACTGCTGGGGGGTGGGGATGGTGGTGTGCTGAATTGGGCGATTGGGATTGACATGTATACACTGATGTGTATAAAATTGATGACTAATAAGAACCTGCCATATAAAAAAACAAACAAAACAACTAATACTAAACTTTCTTTGGGTTATTTGTATGGAAATATGTTAAGATGAATGTTTCAGACATTACATGAAATTTCTAAAAATCTTATATGTTCTGGTATAATGTTATAAGTCATAATCCTAGTTATTACTTTAAAATGTATATCTCAGAAATAACTAATTTTCTTGTCAACTGCATTATTATGAACTTTCATCAAATCTTTAACCGTGGTCATTTTTAAGTCTTTTGTCATTTACAGACAGTTCTGGGTGTACTCTGATGCTTTTGCAAATATGTTCCTATAAAACGGTTTCATCTTCAAGAAATTCATGGAAAAGACTCTGACAAGTACAGGTTTCTGGTAACTGACTGTACTGCTGAACTGAATGAATAAGCATTTTCAGAACTCTAATGAAAAACTGATGAACTCATAAAAGTGCTAACAAAAGATCAAGATGAAAAAAAAAATTAATTACATGGGATTGAGTGAACTGATGAGGATGAGTATAATTTTTGTGACTTTCTGTTTGAATTAAAGAAAAAAAAATCCCACGAGGACTCAGAGGCAAAAAATATACAAATCAATTTTCACTGCAAAGTAAAGGAGCTGTTACAGTGGAGGATTACTGGACTGAATGTCAATATTATGACATAGTATGAGTGTGTTTCATGTTTGGTAATTGCAATCATTGTTGCTTTTGTTGTGGTCATCCATGTACAATGCTTGGTGTCAGTCTATTTATCTCTTGTAAAAATAAAATACAGTGTGTGTGTGTGTGTGTGTGTGTGTGTGTGTGTGTGAAAAAATAAATAAATAAATAAATAAATACAGTACAGTACTGTAAATGTATTTTCTCTTCTTTATGATTTTCTTAATAACACTTTCTTTTTTCTACTTTATTGTAAAAATACACTATATTATATATATAATATACAAAGTATGTTATAATCTACTGTTTATGTTATAAATAAGGCTTCCAGTAAGCAGTAGGCTATTAATAGAGTTAAGTTTTGTGGGAGTCAAAGCTTTATTCATCAATTTTTGACTGCACAGGGGCTGGTGGCCCTAAGCCCTGTGTTATTCAAGGGTCAGCTGTACAATCAGTGAACAACGTAAAAATAGAATCCTACCCAAGTTAATCTACATATTGAACACAATCCCTACAAAAATTCCAGCAGGTTTATTTGTAGAAATTAGCAAGCTAATCTTAAAATGCATATGGGAAGGAAAAGAACTCATAAAAATGAAACAATTTTTTTAAAGAAGAACAAATTGAGAGAACTTAAACTTCTAGATTTCAAAAGTTAATATAACACTACTTTTCAAGACAATGATACGGGCATAAATGTAGACATACATACAGAACAGAATAGAGAGTCCAGAAGTATATACCACATATTTTGATCAATTGATATTTGACAAAGTTGCCAAGAATATCACATAGGAAAAGATAATAATTTCAATGAATGGTGCTTTAATGATAGGATATACACATGTAACAAACAAACAAAACTTAGTCTATCACCTCACACCATACATAAAAGTGGACTCAAAATGGATTATAGAAATAACTGTAAGTGTTGAAACTCTAAAATTTCTAAAAGAAAATAGAGAAAAACTTTGTGACCTTGAGTTAGGTAAAGATATCTATGCTATAACACCAAAAGCATCATCCACAAATAAAAATTGCCAAAGTTGGATTTCATCAAAATTTAAAACTTATGTTTTTCAAAAGACACCATTAGAAAATGAAATAAGTTACAGACTGGGAGTAAGTTATTTGCACATTATGTATTTGATTATAGACATATCCAGAATAATTAAAGAACACTTATAACTTAATAATAAGAGGACAAAAAGTCTCCAAGAATGCACAAAAATTTAGTCACTTCACCAATTCAAAAGTTAATGAAGGGACTTCCCTGGTGGTGCAGTGGTTAAGAATCTGCCTGCCAATGCAGGGGACATGGGTTCGAGCCCTGGTCCGGGAAGATCCCACATGCTGGGGAGCAACTAAGCCCGTGCGCCACAACTACTGAAGCCCGCACGCCTAGAGCCTGTGTTCCGCAGCAAGAGAAGCCACTGCAATAAGATGCCCGTGCACCGCAACGAAGAGTAGCCCCCGCTCTCCTCAGCTAGAGAAAGCCCGCACACAGCAACGGAGACCCAATGCAGCCAAAAATAAATAAAATAAAATAAATTAATTTTAAAAAAAGTTAATGAAGACAGCCCAAAATAGAACAGAGTCTATCTTCAGAGCTTGCCATAGCAAGAGTGTCAGCCACCATCCCCTGAATCTGGAAGAGACTCAAATGCAGGCAAAGCAGTGGGAAATCTTTAGAGTAAAAAAAGGAAAAAGTTTCAGGTATACTTTAGTGAGTGAGTATTGGCACAGAAAAGCTGGAGGTGGGCTAACTGAAATGGGGCAGCCAATGTGATTGATTTGGGAGAATATCTGGCTTTCTCTGATCCTGATTTGAAAGCAGAGGCAAAAATAAGGAAAGCTGACCATTATTGGTCAATTCCTGACTTTTCTGAGTCAATTGCTACAGAGGTTTTTCTTTGCCTTTCCTGGACTTGTTGCTGAAGAAGTTGTGGGTCAGGGTGTCATATGTGGTCAGGCCATGGTCCATTTTCATGTTCAGTCTTTCACCAAAGAAAATATCTGAATGAACAATAAGCATATGGAAATGTATTGAACATTATTAGTCATTAGGGAAATGCAAGTTAAAGTTACAATGAGATACCTCTACCTAATGACTAGAATGGCTAAAATAAAAAAGATGGCCGATACCAAATTTTGGTGAGAATATGGAGCAACTGGAACCCTCACACACCGCTGGTGGATACAGTGACTTTGGAAAACCGTTTGGCAGTTTTCTCAAGAGTTTAGAATACACTTACCATCTAATCTAGCAATTTCACTCAAAGGTAGCAGGTAGCTTTCTCAGTGTTTTCTTGGATCTGGAGGTGGGGAGGGCAGGGTGGGAGCAAGAATTGCTTGTAAACCTGTGTGTGGTAACACTTTGAGGTGATAAGAATTGTCCTACAACTGAACTGTGATGATAATTACACCACCTCATGCATTTTCTCAAAAGCACTGTTTATTTAAAATAAGTGGATATTGTCTTACGTAAATTATAAATTTAAAAGGACTAAGTTGGGACTTCCCTGGTGGCGCAGTGGTTAAGAATCCTCCTGCCAATGCAGGGTACACAGGTTCGAGCCCTGGTCCAGGAAGATTCCACGTGTGGAGCAGCTAAGCCCATGTGCCACAGCTACTGAGCCTGTGCTCTAGAGCCCGCAAACCACAACTACTGAGCCCGAGTGCCACAACTACTGAGCCCATGCACCACAACTACTGAGCCTGTGCTCTAGAGCCCGCTACTTTGGAGCATAGTTGATTAACAATGTTGTGTTAGCTTCAGGTGTACAGGAAAGTGATTCACTTATACATATACATGTATCTATTCTTTTTCCAGTTCTTTTCCCACTTAGGTTATTACAGAATATTGAGCAGAGTTCCCTATGTTATACAATAGGTCCTTGTTGGGAAATTTCTGAATATTGACATAATTTTTGAACAAATGAATTGAGGACACAGAAACTAAAATCTGGCTTGGCTTTGTAAAAACCATGTTATGTGTAAGTAGTTCCATTAACTGCTTACTAACTAGCATGTGACAAAAATAATAATTTTGCTACATTGGACAGAAAGAACTTAGCATTCAATTCAAAGCATGGCTACAAGGATGACCTGCACTTTATTTTTCTCACTGCTAATCAAATCTTGTCACGCTTGGATGGGTTCAAGAACATATTCTCAATGGTTTGACCTGAAATGATTTGGCTGTTTTGTAATTCCAAGCCCATAGGAAACTGACAGACAAGAATCCTCAATTATTACAATGTATAGGAATATCTAAATAAATAATCCTACCCGTTACTGTGGGATTGTGGTGTGTGGCGTGTATGTTGGAGAATTCTGAATAGTAAACCCCATGCTGTAGGCAGTGGTTGTTTTGAAGGCATAGAACTGAAGATGAGGGAGCCCCTTGAGAGATATCTCTAACACCTTATCATTACATCATAAACTGCCATTCTTCATTTTAGGGTCTTTCCACTATATAATCAGGGCTGGTCAATAGACTCATCCTCTACACCGGGTATTTTGGAAAATATATAAACACAATGGCAAATCATTTAATTCATGGATTTCCTTTCTTTGCTGTTGTTTGAGCCATCAAAGTATTCTGGTGTTATGACATTACCAAATAATGTATATATATATTTTGAAGGCATCCCAAATGTCATCAGTCCCAGTTGAACTGTTTTCTTTTTAAAAATTTCTTTTAATGCTTAATCTAAAATATCTGTTGACATAATTCAAAAAGAGTCATGTACCGCAATGTTCATTGCAGCACTATTTACAATAGCCAGGACATGGAAGCAACCTAAGTGTCCATCGACAGACGAATGGATAAAGAAGATGTGGCACACATGTACAATGGAACAGTACTCAGCCATAAAAAGAAACGAAGTTGAGTTATTTGTAGTGAGGTGGATGGACCTAGAGTCTGTCATACAGAGTGAAGTAAGTCAGAAAGAGAAAAAATAAATACCGTATGCTAACACATATATATGGAATCTTAAAAAAAAATGGTTCTGAAGAACCTAGGGGCAGGACAGGAATAAAGACGCAGACATGGAGAATGGACTTGACGACACGGGGAGGGGGAAGGGTAAGATGGGACAAATTGAGAGAGTGGCATGGACATATATACACTACCAAATGTAAAACAGATAGCTAGTGGGAAGCAGCCGCATAGCACAGGGAGATCAGCTCGGTGCCTTGTGACCACCTAGAGGGGTGGGATAGAGAGGGTAGGAGGGAGACATAAGAGGGAGGGGATATGGGGATATATGTATACGTATAGCTGATTTACTTTGTTATACAGCAGAAACTAACAGCATTGTAAAGTAATTGTACTCCAATAAAGATGTTAAAAATAAATAAATAAATATATATATATATATACACACATATATACATGTATATGTATAACTGAATCACTGTGCTGTACACCTGAAACTAACACAACATTGTAAATCAACTTTTAAATATTCTAAATAAAATTTAATTTAAATTAAAAAAATCAATATTTTAAAGAAAAAATATTTAAAATTTTAAAAAAGGAATAAGGAGTACAGACATGTCCCATGAGCTAAACCCTCACTTAGCACTGACTTTCTGCCTTGGTACCAACTGATATTTTGAGTGTATTCTCCTTCACGACCCCATTATTATGATCCAAATAAGACCTGAGAGCAAAGCTCTGACAAAATAATTCAAGACTATGCATGACTCTTTGGTGAACAATCACAATTGCTCGTGCAAAACTTGTCAAAATGGTAAACGATCATGTGTGGTGGGGAGTTGAACTGAGTTGAATGGTAGTGTTGTTGCTAAAAAGATCTGCCTTTTGGCTATGCTGAGGTTTTCTCCAGCCTGTGTTCTAGGGATGTGGGAGTAACTGGGCCTGTCTGAATTTAGTTCACGTCTCCTTGTTAATGATGGTTTCAGGTTGTTCTCATAGAAAAATCTCTCCCATATGTCAGGGTGGTGTCCTGTTGAAGAACCTCAAATACAATGACAGCTATGCTTATTCCATGGTATAATAGAGGTGGATGGAATTCCATGACAATGGACCCTGCGCAACTGGTAATTTCTAAAGACCAATCTCACGCTATTCATGCTTCGTGAACAATCAAATAAAAGGCAAGGAGTTAAACCAGACATAATTTGATACCTTAACATCCAAGAAAACATGGTTTAATCTTAGCAGGATCTTGAGGAATTGAGAATTTGCTGACTTGAAGGTTGTTTAATTTTAAGAAGCTATTTTAAGCATAAGATCAAAATCCTTACTTGAATAAGTAAGCAAAAATAGATTTCAACCAGAGTCAAAATATTAGTGACACCATAAGCACAGAGTCTGGGTTAGGTACTCCAAATAAACATCCTAAGATGAACAAGAACTTCTTACAGTGATTATAGATTATCTCAAAGTGTAATTCAGCTTGATGAATCAACTGATTTTGTAGCTGAGTCAGATGTACGGGTTAACACCATACAAAAAGGAGAAAGAATGATTCTGTGAGTCATTATAACTAGTTGAAAGGGGAATCACCACATTCAATCTCTTTAGAAATTTTTTTTTAATTAACCTAAAATACAGCTTAGTATATGAGGATAAATTTGCACCTGCTATGCTGGTTTAAAAAAAATCAGATTAAGTGCCTATTAAAAGAAAATAGCTTTTGTGAGCATATATTATACCTTGTAGCATCAAGAACTTGCCACAAAGATTTTGCACCAAAATTAAATGACCGTGTTTTCACTGATTTTTGACAGTACAAACAGCGTCTGAGGCAATGCTCAAAATAGTCATGCTTCTTCTGTGACTTTTGTGACAGTTTTGCTTCTGTAAAGAGTTAACATTTTTGCTGAAACTCCTGTGTGAGCAAGAACTGTCCCTTTTCAACACCAACAGAGCGAAGAATGTCCAGGTACTAGGGCAAAGCACCCATGACCTTGCTGATCTGAAACAGCAGGTCCCGATACCATCAGCTACTTCCAATTGATGATGAAATATTCACCTCTTTCACACATCACGTGCTTGCTTCCGTGTTCCTGCTTTCACCTGATCAGTTTGTAACATATAAAACTTCTAACTATCTGAAGGTAGGACAGACCCTCCTGCTGTCAGCAAATCAATGTTTTCTTTTTATTGGTCCACTATGTGACCTACATTTCAAAATCTTCCTTCATTTCTGAGCACACTGTCCCCCTTTTCCACACAGAAATGAAGGGGTAGTTCATGGCCATATAAATATACATATTTTTAAATTGAGAAATTGGGTTTTATAAGCCTGAGAAAAACTAGAGATTTTTAAGTTAGCCCTTTAACTGAATCCACAAGTAGGAAAGCCTGAGAAGAGTCTGCGTATTTAAATATATTTTTCACTCAATTTATTTTTTTCAGTTGATTGCTCTAGCAGGCAGTCCCACTTTTGGTTTTGTGTGCTTACATGTCCCTGCTAACTCAGAGTGAATTTGAACAGATACGTTAGTGCTGCTTTACATGATGCAAGAGATAAGATGATTTGAAAATAAAATTGGGGCTTCCTCTAGGTAGTCTGGACGATGAACTAGTACAGACTAACTTAGATTTTAAAATCCTTGATATGTACGAAGCACTTTGATATACACTATTACTTACTGACACTGATAATCATATTGTAAACAAGTTTTAACATTCCCATATTATGGCGGAGGAGACAGAGTTCCCTCTGCAATGCCTGCTGTATTAAAGTTTAAAAGAGACAGTGAATGATTTTTACTATGATACATGGGGTGGAGTGGCCTCAGTGTAGACGTATCTGATACAATTAGAGTATTCTTCTTCTCCTTATTCATAGCATACAACCAAAGCTTTCACTGGGGTTCAGAAACAGTGAAATACAAAGGTCAGCCACATGTTAATTCAAATCTTTGGGCAACAAAACTGATGGCTGGAATTCAAAAGATTCTGCTCATGGTTGCATCCATTCATTTACTTATTTTTTCTTCAATTCACCCATCCACCCATCGATCCATCCATCCATTCATCATTCTCTGCCCCATAAATATTGAGTGAGTGCCCACCATGTGCTGGAATTTCCAAAGGGACCATGACAGAGCATCTGTTCTCATTAAGATGAAGTTCTAATGGGAGAAAGAGACGTTAAAGAAAGGTATAGGGCTTCCCTGGTGGCGCAGTGGTTGAGAATCTGCCTGCCAATGCAGGGGACACGGGTTCGAGCCCTGGTCTGGGAAGATCCCACGTGCCGCGGAGCAACTAGGCCCGTGAGCCACAATTACTGAGCCTGCGCGTCTGGAGCCTGTGCTCCACAACAAGAGAGGCCATGATAGTGAGAGGCCCGCGCACCGCGATGAAGAATGGCCCCCGCTTGCCGCAACTAGAGAAAGCCCTCGCACAGAAACGAAGACCCAACACAGCCATAAATAAATAAAAATAAATAAATAAATAATTTAAAAAAAAAAGAAAGGTATGTTTCTTACACAGCTGGATTTGTGGACTAAAATCATAGCTGCTGTACATATTATTATACATCATAAAAATAATGAAATCACAATTGTGACAATGGTGACATAGGGTACTGTTTATGTATATGAAATGAGGACGTAGTTTGGGATTATTAAATGCTTCCCTAAGGAAGAGGAAATTGCTTGTGCAAAGATTTTGAGGAGGGAAAGAGATTGACAAAAATGAAAAAACGAAATGTTTGGGGCATGTTGATCAAGTTATAAAGAGCTAAAACTTGAGAGATGGACATGGACAAGATCCTGTAGGGACTTTTAGGATGTGTTAAAAGATTTTGGTCCTTATGTTTAGGTCAATGGGTTACATTTGAAAGATTTTATGCAGAAAACTGCTGTGATCAATCATACTGCTTTTTGCTTTCTCTTCTAAATGCTGCAGCTTTATTATTATATATAACATTTTTTTCTATTTTTTGAAAATGTAATACTTTCTCTTAGTCCAGCTTTAAAGGATTAAAAAAATTATACATTGAAAAACCTTCCTCCCACCATATTTTCCTACCTCCTTATTGCTCCTTACCAGAGGCAACCAATTTTACTACTTTCTTTGAATCTCTCCAGAGATACCTTTAGTGTGGACATAATTTCATAAAGCTTTTTATTATGTAAAATATTAAACGCCTATAAAAAGTAGTGATAACAGTGTAATAAACCTCCACGTACCCATCACATAACTCCACCAATTATCAAATCAGAGGTGATCTTGCATGTCTATAACTCCACCCACTTTCCCAGCAACCCTCTCATAGATTATTTTGAAACAAATCCCGGGCATCATATACTTTTATCTGTAAATGTCCTAAAGAGCATCTCTCAAAGGACCCCTTTAAAAAGCGTAGCATCAACCCTATAATCACCCTCCAGACAAATAAAAAACAACTTATTATTATAAAATTCCCAGGGTGTTAGCCGGCAGTCCCTAAAATAACAGACCCTGAGACAAAGACTTGGATGTCACTTTGTGACACCAGTGGGAGGAAGTGGGCAAGTGGAGGGGACAGAAGTCAAGGAAGAGTGTGTCAATGGAGAGGCCCTGTTGTGTGAAGGAAGGATTGAACCCCACTAGAGACCCTCAGAGACGTGTGGGGCAAATGTCAGAACAGTTCTACAGAAGGTCAAGGAAACAAGGCATTTATCCTCTGTCACATCTCACAGGTTGACAGTTACCTCCTGGGACTTCTGGTCTACTCAGGAAGACCCAGGTAAGAACTACTGCCTCTGACCTCCTGGATAGACTGAGGAAAGTTCCTGGGGCAGAGTCAGCAGCCCATACATCACACAGATTTCACGAATTCTATATTATTTTCACTCTTTGCCTATTGAATTGGGATCCAAGCAAGGGCCATGCATTGTGATTGGTTAACATCTTTCCTTTTTATTTTTTTGAAGTGTTCCAAACTTAAAAAATTTTATTTATAAATGTTCTTGAGTTTATTATATATGCACATGTAATTTCACGTAAATGTTTTTATGGATTTCTTTGATAATTTTGATATCCTATGAGGATTCTTAATAGACTAAATTTATTTTTTTCCTAAATATCTCCAGTCATATTTCAATTGATACCACATTTTTATCTTAAAAAAGTATTTATTTATTTATTTGACTGCATCGGGTCTTAACTTGCGGCACTCGGGATCTTCGTTGCGGGTCATGGGCTTCTCGCTAGCTGTGGCGTGCATGCTCAGTAGTTGTGGTGTGCGGGCTCTAGAGCATGTGGGCTTAGTTGCCCCGCGGCATGTGGGATCTTAGTTCCCCGACCCGGGATCGAACCCACGTCCTCTGCATTGGAAGGTGGACTCTTAACCACTGGTCCACCAGGGAAGTCCCAATACCATGTTTTTAATACAAAATACATTCCTTGGATTGTGTAGAGATTTTTTTTTCTGTTTTTTATTTTATTTATTTTTAAAACTTTTATTGGAGTAGAGATGCTTTACAATGTTGTGTTAGTTTCTGCTGTGCAGCAAAGTGAATCAGCTGTAAGTATACATATATCCCCCTCTGTTTTAGATTTCCTTACCATTTAGGTCACCACAGAGCATCGAGTAGGGTTCCCTGTGCTCTACAGTAGATTCTCATTAGTTACATATTTTATACATAGTAATATATATATATGTCAATCCCAATCTCCCAGTTCATCCCAGCCTCCTTCCCCCCTTGGTATCCATAAGTTTGTTCTGTGTAAAGATATTTTTTTTAAATTTTATTGGAGTATAGTTGATTTACAATGTTGTGTTATTGCAATAACTTGTTTCTTAAGTGTCTTCTAATTTACAGTTTCATCCTCCATTTCTCTTTGTTTTTATATTTTTTTTGTTATTGCTATAGAATCGTCATTTTTCCAGTAGAATTTCTTGCAGACTCTGCTGTGGAGTTCATCTCCATAACACTCACATGCTCTGTTGTTCTCTTCATTTCACGTACATTGGTAATTATCATATTCAAGTTTGATTTTTTTCCAGGCCAATTCATACATAGGTGGTGATGTATTCCTCCGACAGAAGGTACATAGTTTCCAGTTTTCCTTCCCGTTACGATAGTAGTAGCAACTGAAAATCGTTAATTAGATGCATTAATTCATTAGAGGTTATAGAAGGGTAATAGTCTAATTCTATCATTCTTTCTTCAGTCATTACTGTGAATACGTCTATAAAGAGAAACTTGTCTTCATCAACTACTTGGTTGCCCTAAGGTATAGCTCTTAAGGGTTAAATGCTTGGTTATTTTCTTTTATCTCTGAGTTTTCAAAGTAATGAGTTAGTCTTAATATTTTCCAAAGGTGATGACTTTTTTTGCATCATTATAAACTCATGGATTTAAATAGTTTAATATTTTTCAAGCCACTGCAATTATTATCTTTACTGATGCTCAAATTGGCTTATCTTTGACCCGTGAGTACCTGTTTAAGTTGGCTCCTAAGTCTTTTTGACCCAGTGTGGTCCTATTTGATAGCTTCCTTGCTTTCTGGTGTAGAAATGTTCATCTTGTTTCCTTTTATCCTCACTTTTCCAGGTACCCTCTCCTTGGTTATTTTGAAAAGTATCTAAGATATATTTTCCTGCCTGGTAACAGCTATTGCTTTGAGAAGTCCTGGGTTTTTTTCAATTGGTTTTGGTATGTCAAGGCCACAGTTAGGCACTAGGGGTTTTAATCCACTATTCGGTCATTCATTGTTTTTAGGCCTTTCCAGTGGGCAGAACTAGAAAATACACATTAAAAAGTATAAGATGTGGGACTTTCCTGGTGGTCCAGTGGTTAAGACTCTGCTCTTCCACTGCAGGGGGGGCACGGGTTCGATCCCTGGTCGGGGAACTAAGGTCCCTCATGCCTCGTGGCATGGCCAAAAATAAATTTAAAAAAAAATTTAAATAAAATAAAGTAAAAATAAATAAATAAATAAATAAGATGCATTTTGAATTTATACTGATTTTCCAATTAAAAATCAAGACTATAGAGATTTTACTTAATATCATTGACCTTACATCAGTATCTCATTTATCCCATGCCTCAAATCTTAGTTCTCAGTAATGCCTTAGTTCTCAGTAATGCCTTAATTACTCATTTGCTTTATCTCACATTATACACACAAAGGTCTCATAAGAATAATATAACATTACCACCAATGATATGGTTACTGAAAACAACCACATTTTTTATTTTGCAATTTGTTTCCTTTGGGATCTATTCCACTATGGATGCGTGGCTAAATTATGAAGTCCCTTGAAATATTTCCTCTCTGACTGGCTATGCCAAACTTTGAATCACACAGTTATTTTTTATTTCACTTTAGTGTTTATTTCTAAGGTCGTTTTTAAATTTTTAATTTTGTTTTATAATTATATAATACATGTACATGATTTCAAAGTCTAATTTCTAAAACAAGGGATAGTCAAAAAAGTTTAGCTTGAATTGTTGTTCCATTTACCTTATTCTCACTTACCCACCGCAGGCATCCTTAACAATGTAAGCAAAGATATATATGTGTGTGAGTATATATATATATATTATATACATATGTATATAGTGTATACCTACACATACACAGATATATACATTCACACACACACAAGTATTTGTATTCCCTTCCTCCTTAGATAAATGATAAACTGTACATACTCTTCTGTACCTTTGAGAATGATTCTTTAATTGGCATTGAGTCTGTACCTAAGAAGCTGACGTGCAGAGAAGCGCAGGAAATGTATGGATGCGAGGTATCTGGTAAACACAAAGCTGAAGTTCATTACATAGTATAGTGAACAATTTGTATTGTTTTATGGCTTTTCCTAATGAAATTCCTAATTGCTATTTACTTGCTTTTCTCTGTTTGTGCCTGGTTTTGCCAGATAAAAATGCTTCTTTGATTTGCCTGAGATAAAGATTACTCTTTTGAATTTTGATGGAATTTCCTACAGGTTTTTATAAGAACAGCCTGCAAAATTCCCATTTGCACACACATCCCTTATTGCTACATGCACACCCTAGCAAAAAGACCTAGGCTTTCCGATGTACTAGCAATTTCAATTTAGAAACACTGTGTACACTTTTGTTATTTTCAATTCAATGTACTACTTTTTGCATTTAACAGAGTTGGTAATAAGTGAAACTGGATTAGTCAATTTCACTATGGATTACTGTTCAATTTAAGTCAGTTTTCTTTTGCTGGCCCTCCGGAATTAACATAATGAAGTAAACTCTGGCACCCGAAAGGAAAACAAAGGCCATTTTCCAGGTTATATGTTCTTTTTTTACTTTTAAAACCCATTTTCTTTCAATTGTGTCATGAAAATGAGTGTTCCTCTATTACCTTAGACAAAATACAATTTCAGATTCTTTTACAGCACACTAAGTCTGGAAAATGGAGTTGACATTAACCAGAGGAAGCAAGTACATACCACTGAGCTTGTGGATTTGATAACAAACATTTTCAAAACAGGTGGATGTATGGGTGGGGAGGTCTAAGAAGAGACCCTGGGATGGAAGATGAAGGAGCTTCCATGAATGGACACTATGTGGTGTGTAATTGAGGTGGCTGAATTGTAATGCATGAATTGCCGCCCTTGAACACTTTGTGAAGCCTTGTGTAAATACACACCTACTTACAGTCACAGATATTTTTAAAATAATGTAATCAAAAACTCATATTCTTCCTGAAATTTCATTTCAAAAATCAAAATCATTCCACCTAACATTATTTTAACAACATTGAAACTACCAAAAATTGCAACATGAGAAAAATTAATTAGGAGTTAAATATCATGTACTAAGAAAAAGATTCATTTCTGATTTCCTTTAAATAGCAAGCTTCCCTAACATTCTCAATTCACCAACATTTGCTGTAGCTACAGCATTTACACAGCTGTTAAGTAAAAGTAGGTTTATTAATGATAGTAATTTTTATAGCTTCATCCACATAAGATCATGGGTGACATTGGGAAGTCAATTGCAAATATTAACGTGGTAAGCAGAAGATGGTGAGGAAGTAGAAAAAAGCTGATATAATTTACTCACACTTTTATTGAAATATTTATTACTCTGTTAACAAGTCTGTGTGTATGTGAAAAATAAGTAGGATGGTAGTACAAAGGCACAACAGGATCAAAGGACAGTTTCCTTTTTTTTTTGTTTTTTGGGCCACTTGGCCGCACCGATCAGCTTGCGGGATCCTAGTTCCCCCACCAGGGACCGAACCCGCGCCCCCTGCAGTGGAAGTGTGCAGTCCTAATCACTGGACCACCAGGGAATTCCCAAAAGAACAGTTTTCTGATGACATTTTCGCATTTGGAATGCAATTTATTTTATATCTAAATATTTAACATGTTTTAAACTTTTATTTTAAATAATAAAAATACATTTTTTTGCAGGTAAGACATTCATTTTGGTTAAAAAAAAAAAAATCTAAACAATATAAAAGGGTCCTGTCTCCCTTTAAGGCAAAGCCTCATTCATTCTGATTTTTGCCTGTTGGCCTCCAACAGGTAACCACATGTATCATTTTCTTGAATATATTTACTGATTTTTCTTTATGCAAATATAAGCAACTATGAATATATGTGTTCACTGCTGTAAATAGGCTCTCAGTCACATGGTGTGAGGTATGGTGGAAGGAGAAGTATTCTGTGGTCCTTGATCAGATTTCAGGCTTTTCCTGACCCTATCTAGCCCTCCGGACTGTGAAATTCACAAGTGTTTCTCAGTTTTTTCTCTCCGCATGGGTGGAGGAGGAGGCGGAGAGTTGGCTGGACTTGGGTATTTCCTTTCCCCCAGGTCAATTAGGCTCTGATCTGATAACTACCCCAGAAGATTAGGCTCTGGTTAACCGGTTTCTCCTGAGGGCCGACTCTACTGTGTTGACTTTTATTTTTAAAAATCGTACATCCTTCAATATTTAAAAAGTTCACATTTTCAGATGATCACCACTACGATCATACCTGGTATCTATTATTTTAGTTTCTTTGTATGTGCGTTAGAAAATATATATCGTCTTATGTTCTTCATCCATCCTCCTCTCCCTCCTTTCTGCTCCCTGTTCCGCCAATGACTTAACAGTATTTTCCATCTATGCTCACCAACGCACCCTTAAATATGCTTATATTTCACTATTTGATTTGCCAGCTCTAAAGGCTATCTTTTGCCTCCCAGCTACTAAAGATGAGGCATCTGCAAGTTTTTACTTGCACCTCTCACTTTCTTCTTTTTGTTAGCTGTTTTCTATGTTACCAAGCCATCTTGTATTTCCAATGATTCTGTTACCATTATTCTCACATTGGTTTTAATTGTAGCAAAACAGAGTCTTCGTTCACCACCAGTCTGCTGCTAATTCTTCCCCAGTCATTTCTAGACTGAGTAAAATTCCTATAATTTTTTTCTTCAAGTAGAACTTATGGAAAAAGTATTCTCTGAATTTTTCCATTTTAAACTGTTAGTTTGTAGTTATTGTATATGGCTTTTCATCTTTTATATGCTTAAAGGATAGCTTCATAGATAGAAAATCTTTGACTTACACTCTTTGCCTTTAGTATTTTTCAGGGGCTACTTCATTGTTTTCTGGCACTGAGTATCATGGTAGAGAGAGAAGTCTGATGTTAGTTTAATTATATAAAGGACTTCTTTTCCTTAGATTTTTTTTTTTTTTTTTGGTGTCCTGTATCTGGAAAATTCTTTCATTATCGTTAACATTCAAAAACTTTACTAGTATGCATCACAGAATTGACTATTCTGGTCCATTTTTTTTCTGGGACCAAAAGGTAGGTTCAAAGTTTCTCTACTTTCAGAAAAGTTTTTTTGAATTACATATTAAAACATTTGTTTCATTCCATTGCTTTTTTGTTTGTTTTTAAGAATTCCAACATACATGTATAACTGAATCACTATGCTGTACACCTGAAACTAACACAACATTGTAAATCAACTATACTTCAATTTGAAAAAAAGAATTCCAAATATAACTATGTTGCCTGCCCTTTGCCTCTCTTCTCTGTATCCCTTCTAACTCTCCATCCATTTTATTTCTTTTATTTTCTCATTTTTACTCTGTCCCTTCAGTGGCTACTGACAGCCACAGTCACTCTTCTCCTTGTACTCTTTCCAGTAATCTTCATTTCCGTGATCCTCTCGTCATTCTTCTCTTTTTTCTCTGGGTTCCATCAGCTCAGGCTCACCTCTCCTGTCATGTGGCCATTTGCCCGAGTTCTTATTTTTCTGCCTTGTAGTCTTCCTTCTTGCAGTGATGGCTTCATAACTCATATTAATGGTGGGATCTTTGGCTAAATCTTCAGCTGCAACTTGGCAATATTTTTCTGGTGACTGTTCTCTTGTTGGAAAGCTTAACTGCTTTTTTACACCTTTGTAATGGTATTTTTGTATGGATTCTGTGCCGCTGTTCTTTTACGACTCAAGGATAAATGGATTAGATGTTTCCGGACCTGCTGTTTGCAGTTTTCCATGGTGGGTGGGACGGAGGATATGTGGGGCAAGGAAAAATCCTTACAGATCAAGGGTTTATCTTCTGCTGCTAGATATGCAGACTGTTGACTCCAGTATGACATTTCCTTGTGTTTCTCTATGTGACTTCTCAAGAGGCCTCCACCCTTTTCAAAAATTAATTTGGTCCAGGAGGGTTTCTGCTACCAGCTCTGGGCTCACAGGTGGCTCTTTCCATGGGATTTATTTCACGAATATTTCATAAAATACTTTCTCACATCAGCCATTGCTTGTCCCAGCCTCCCCTGTCACTTTTCTTGCCATCTCTGAAGCTTCTGGATAATCCCCAGCTCCGTTCTCAGCTGTTGTACCTTAGTGTATGCTGCCCTTTATCTTCAGGAAGTAGATTGTTACCAGTGATTTCTGGGGGATCCCACACTCAGATTCCTTACCATTTCCTTCACAGCTCACTGCTACTCTTGATGTCAAATACCATGCCAGCTCCCTTACAACCCTGACCCATCAGCTTTCCATATTCGTTTCACTTTAGAGTATGTGAGCCTTTTTGCTGGCACTTTTTCTTTCATTATTTCTTTCTATAGTTTCCAAGAGGAAAGGGGGAGATTCTAATTTAAATTCTTACCAGTATATACTAGTGTGTTTTTCATTTGTTAGTTTTTAGTTATTTTTATGTGACGAGACTTGAACACAATAAAAAGGAAAAGGGAAAAAAAGCCAACAGAAAGCTAGAAACTAAAATTGTTTTTAAAAGAACTAGAAAGAAGTTCTTGAGAGATGCAAACGACTATAGTGTCAATAATACACACAAAGATGTCTTGTCCTCCAAGAGAGGACGGAAGAGAGATTAGGGCAACATCCATGGGGATACTGAGATGGTGGGAAGCCTCTGTTGTTAGGTGAAGTGGAAATGAGATTAGGAATTGATGCTAGCTGCAGTGGAATTTCTCACCAAGGTAAAGAAGAAGACAAACAAACAAAAAGGTCACCTCTTGAGAGTCACGCATATAGAGATGACTCTGGGCATCCAAAGGCTACAGAAAGGATTTAGAAGCACCTCCTGTGAGATATTAAAGGTGTTAACAAATGATAAATAAAAGTTTTTCTGGGCAGTCCACGCATCTAAGTGAACTTGGATAGATGAGTGAGGAGATGACAGAAAAGGAAATTTCACGACTTTCCATGTTTAGCATCTGGGAGTAAAAGATTGGGAGAAAAAAGAAAGATGAAAGGCTCAGGGATAAGAATTAGTACAGGAATGGCAGAAGTTCATGGGTGGGTGTTGGTGGTGAGAGGTTCTACAGTACTCAAAAAGGCTGTAACTACAAGGTCTGCCACTGTCTGGCACTTTAGCCTTCACCTAAAGCTCTCTCCATCAATCACAGGTCATTCACAGCTCTGCTCAGCCTATATAGTAATAAAGAAGAAAGGCTTGATATAATGTAAAGACAAATGAACTTCTCTGGATATTTTTCATAGTTATGAGTATCCACATAAATATTACCCAAAGTCTAAAATTCTACATAAGAGATTATGGCCAATAATGTTCAACTCATTCTTTAGTTAAGTGCTCTGATTTATCTCAATATGAAGATCGTTTCAGGTAGGCGAAAACCAGGGAAAACATTTTGGTTGGAAAGAATCACTTTATTTGAAGAATATATTCTAGTCCTTTCTAATTTAATCTGAACAAACCCAAATTTTGTGTGTGTGTATGTGAGAGAGTGAAATTTGTTCGTATTTCAAGTTTAGGTTGTGTATGTAATATAAATGCATGTGTGTTTATATCGGAAATTTCTAAGCATGTTACCAAGTCCAAGCTGGTACTGCTCCCCACACAACAGTACAACAAATTGAGAGACTGGGTGTTGGGGCAAGGAATAGTGACTTTATTCAGAAAGCCAGCAGACCGAGAAGATAGTGGACTAGTGTCCCAAAGAACCACCTTACCTGAGATAGAATTCAGGCTTCTTTTATACTAAAAGGGGAGGGGCTGTGGCTGGTTGTTACAAACTCCTTGGTGCCGGAATCCTTTTGCAGATGTCCAGGCAGGTCTGATCCCAGTGTTCCTATAAACCTCCAATAAAACACTTGTTGTTTTCTGTTCTGCAACTTTTTATCTCTATGTGAATGGAAAAGTGTTAACACCTTTCAAGGTCAAGCCTGTGAGGCAGAGCCTTGAGAATGGGCTACCCTGTATATTTCGGGCTACAGGCAACATTCTATTACAAAAGGTGCAGAGCCAGCATGACTCAGCACAGGCAAGGGGCACAGGGTTAGAACTAAAGGAATAGATCCTATATGAGACAGGTTTGTTCTTCTCTGTTACAACTAATCTTTGTTTTTATTCACAGAAGTGCACATGTTCTTTTTTTTTTTTAAACATCTTTATTGGAGTATAATTGCTTTACGTTGTTGTGTTAGTTGCTGCTCTATAACAAAGTGAATCAGCTATACTGTATACATATATCCCCATATCTCCTCCCTCTTGCGTCTCCCTCCCACCCTCCCTATTCCACCCCTCTAGGTGGCCACAGAGCACCAAGCTGATCTCTCTGTGCTATGCGGCTGCTTTCCACTAGCTATCTACTTTACATTTGGTAGTGTATATATGTCCATGCCACTGTCTCACTTCGTCCCAGCTTACACTTCCCCCTCCCCGTGTCCTCAAGTCCATTCACTACCTCTGCATCTTTATTCCTGTCCTGCCCCTAGGGTCTTCAGAATGATTTTTTTTTTTTTAGATTCCATATATATGTGTTAGCATACAGTATTTGTTTTTCTCCTTCTGACTTACTTCACTCTGTATGACAGACTCTAGGTCCATCCACCTCACTACAAATAACTCAATTTCGTTTCTTTTTATGGCTGAGTAATATTCCATCATATATATGTGCCACATCTTCTTTATCCATTCATGTGTTGATGGACACTTATGTTGCTTCCATGTCCTGGCTATTGTAAATAGTGCTGCAATGAACTTTGTGGTACATGACTCTTTTTGAATTATGGTTTCTCAGGGTATAAGCCCAGTAGTGGGAATGCTGGGTCATATGGTAGTTCTATTTTTAGTTTTTTAAAGAACCTCCATAATGGCTGTATCAATTTACATTCCCACCCACAGTGCAAGAGGGTTCCCTTTTCTCCACCCCTCTCCAGCATTTATTGTTTGTAGATTTTTTGATGATGGCTGACTGGTGTGAGGTGACACCTCACTGTAGTTCTGATTTGCATTTCTCTAATGATTAGTGATGTTGAGCATCCTTTCATGTGTTTGTTGGCACTCTGTATATCTTCTTTGGAGAAATGTCTATTTAGGTCTTCTGCCCATTTTTGGATTGGGTTGTTTGCGTTTTTGATATTGAGCTGCATGGGCTGCTTGTATATGTTGGAGATTAATCCTTTGTCAGTTGCTTCGTTTGCAAATATTTTCTCCCATTCTAAGGGATGTCTTTTCGTCTTGTTTATGGTTTCCTTTGCTGTGATAAAACATTTAAGTTTCATTAGGTCCCATTTGTTTATTTTTGTTTTTATTTCCATTTCTCTAGGAGGTGGGTCAAAAAGGATCTTGCTGTGATTTATGTCATAGAGTGTTCTGCCTATGTTTTCCTCTAAGAGTTTTATACTCTCCTTAGATTTAGGTCTTTAATCCATTTTGAGTTTATTTTTATTTTTGTGTATGGTGTTAGGGAGTGTTCTAATTTCATTCTTTTACATGTAGCTGTCCAGTTTTCCTGGCACCACTTATTGAAGAGGCTGTCTTTTCTCCATTGTATGTTCTTGCCTCCTTTATCAAAGATAAGGTGACCATATGTGCGTGGGTTTATCTCTGGGCTTTCTATCCTGTTCCACTGATCTATATTTCTGTTTTTCTGCCAATACCATACTGTCATCATTACTGGAGTTTGTAGTATAGTCTGAAGTCAGGGAGCCCAATTCCTTTAGCTCTGTTTTACTTTCTCAAGATTGCTTTGGCTATGCAGGGTCTTTTGTGTTTCCATACAAATTGTAAAAATTTTTGTTCTAGTTCTGTGAAAAATGCCACTGGTAGATTCATAGGGATGGCTTTGAATCTCTAGATTGCTTTGGGTAGTATAGTCATTTTCAAAATGTTGATTCTTCCAATCCAAGAACATGGTATATCTCTCCAACTGTTTGTATCATCTTTAATTTCTTCCATCAATGTCTTCCAGTTTTCTGCATACAGGTCTTTTGTCTCCTTAGGTAGGTTTATTCCTAGGTATTTTATTCTTTTTCTTGCAATGGTAAATGGGAGTGTTTCCTTAATTTATCTTTCAGATTTTTCATCAATAGTGTATAGGAATGCAAGAGACTTTTGTGCATTAATTTTGTATCCTGCAACTTTACCAAACTCATTGATTAGCTCTAGTAGTTTTCTGGTAGCATCTTTAGGATTCTCTATGTATAGTATCATGTCAGTTGCAAACAGTGACAGTTTTACTTCTTCTTTTCCAATTTGGATTTCTTTTATTTCTTTTTCTTCTCTGACTGCTGTGGCTAAAACTTCCGAAACTTTGTTGAATAATAGTGGTGAGAGTGGGCAATCTTGTCTTCTTCCTGATCTTAGTGGAAATGGTTTCTCACCATTGAGAACGATGTTGGCTGTGGGTTTGTCATATATGGTTTTTATTATGTTGATGTAAGTTCCCTCTATGCCTACTTTCTAGAGAGTTTTTATTATAATGGGTGTTGAATTTTGTCAAAAGCTTTTTCTGCATCTATTGAGATTATCATATGGTTTTTCTCCTTCAATTTGTTAATATGGTGTATCACATTGATTGATTTGCAATCAATCAATTGAAGAATCCTTGCATCCCTGGGATAAACCCCACTTGATCATGGTGTATGATCCCTTTAATGAGCTGCTGGATTTTGTTTGCTAGTATTTTGTTGCGGATTTTTGCATCTATGTTCATCAGTGATATTGGCCTATAGTTTTCTTTTTTGTGACATCTTTGTCTGGTTTTGGTATCAGGGTGATGGTGGCCTCACAGAATGAGTTTGGGAGTATTCCCCCCCCTCTGCTATATTTTGGAAGAGTTTGAGAAGGATAGGTGTTAGCTCTTCTCTAAGTGTTTGATAGAATTTGCCTGTGAAGCCATCTGGTCCTGGGCTTTTGTTTGTTGGAAGATTTTTAAGCACAGTTTCAATTTCAGTGCTTGTTATGGGTCTGTGTACATTTTCTATTTCTTCCTGGTTCATCTCGGAAGGTTGTGCTTTTCTAAGAATTTGTCCATTTCTTCCAGGTTGTCCATTTTATTGGCATATAGTTGCTTGTAGTCATTTCTCATGATCCTTTGTATTTCTGCAGTGTCAGTTGTTACTTCTTCTTCATTTCTAATTCTATTGATTTGAGTCTTCTCCCTTTTTTTCTTGATGAGTCTGGCTAGTGGTTTATCAATTTTGTTTGTCTTCTCAAAGAACCAGCTTTTAGTTTTATTCACCTTTGCTATCATTTCCTTCATTTCTTTTTCATTCATTTCTGATCTGATCTTTATGATTTCTTTTCTTCTGCTAACTTTGGGGGTTTTTTGTTCTTCTTTCTCTAATTGCTTTAAGTGTAAGGTTAAGTTGTTTATTTGAGATGTTTCTTGTTTCTTGAGGTAGGATTCTATTGCTATAAACTTCCCTCTTAGAACTGCTTTTGCTGCATCCCATAGGTTTTGGGCCGTCCTGTTTCCATTGTCATTTGTTTCTAGGTATTTTTTGATTTCCTCTTTGATTTCTTCAGTGATCTTGGTTATTTAGTAGCGTATTGTTTAGCCTCCATGTGTTTGTATTTTTTACAGTTTTTTTCCTGTAATTGAAATCTACTCTCATAACATTGTGGTTGGAAAAGATACTTGATACGATTTCAATTTTCTTAAATTTACCAAGGCTTGATTTGTGACCCAAGATGTGATCTATCCTGGAGAATGTTCCATGAGCACTTGAGAAGAAAGTGTATTCTGTTGTTTTCGGATGGAATGTCCTATAAATATCAATTAAGTCCATCTTGTTTTGGATGATCTGTCCATTGGTAAAAGTGGGGTGTTAAAGTCCCCTACTGTTATTGTGTTACTGTCGATTTCCCCTTTTAGGGCTGTTAACATTTGCCTTACGTATTGAGGTGCTCCTATGTTGGGTGCATAAATATTTACAGTTGTTATCTCTTCTTCTTGGATTGATCCCTTGATCATTATGTACTGTCCTTCTTTGTCTCTTGTAATAGTCTTTATTTTAAAGTCTATTTTGTCTGATATGAGAATTGCTACTCCAGCTTTCTTTTGATTTCCATGGAATCATGGAATATCTTTTTCCATCCCCTTTCAGTCTGTATGTGTCCCTAGGTCTGAAGTGGGTCTCCTGTAGACAACATATATATGGGTCTTGTTTTTGTATCCATTCAGCCAGTCTGTGTCTTTTGGTGGGAGTATTTAATCCATTTACATTCAAGGTAATTATCGATATGTATGTTCCTATTCCCATTTTCTTAAATGTTTTGGGTTTGTTATTGTAGGTGTTTTCCTTCTCTTGTGTTTCTTGCCTAGAGAAGTTCCTTTACCATTTGTTGTAAAGCTGGTTTGGTGGTGCTGAATGCTCTTAGCCTTTGCTTGTCTGTAAAGGTTTTAATTTCTCTCTCAAATCTGAATGAGTTCCTTGATGGGCAGAGTAATCTTGGCTGTAGGTTTTTCCCTTTCATCACTTTCAATATGTCCTTCTACTCCCTTTTGGCTTGCAGAGTTTCTGCTGAAAGATCAGCTCTTAACCTTACGGGGATTCCCTTGTGTGTTATTTGTCGCTTTTCCCTTGCTGCTTTCAATATTTTTTCTTTGTATTTAATTTTTGATAGTTTGATTAATATGTGTCCTGGCATGTTTCTCCTTGGATTTATCCTGTATGGGACTCTCTGCGCTTCCTGGACTTGATTGACTATTTCCTTTCCCATATTAGGGAAGTTTTCAATTATAATCTCTTCAAATACTTTCTCAGTCCCTGTCTTTTTCTCTTCTTCTTCTGGGCCCCCTATAATTCGAATGTTGGTGTGTTTAATGTTGTCCCAGAAGTCTTTGAGACTGGCCTCAATTCTTTTCATTCTTTTTTCTTTATTCTGCTATGTGGCAGTTATTTCCACTATTTTATCTTCCAGGCCACTTATCCGTTCTTCTGCCTCAGTCATTCTGCTATGGATTCCTTCTAGAGAATTTTTAATTCCATTTATTGTGCTGTTCATCATTGTTTGTTTGCTTTTTAGTTCTTCTAGGTCCTTGGTAAACGTTTCTTGTATTTTCTGCATTTATTTCCAGGATTTTAGATCATCTTTACTATCATTACTCTAAATTCTTTTTCAGGTAGACTGCCTATTTCCTCTTCATTTCTTTGGTCTGGTGGGTTTTTACCTTGCTCCTTCATCTGCTGCGTATTTCTCTGTCTTCTCAGTTTGCTTAACTTACTGTGTTTGGGGTCTCCTTTTCACAGGCTCGTAGTTCCTGTTGTTTTTGGTGTCTGCCCCCAGTGGGTAAGGTTTGTTCAGTGGGTTGTGTAGACTTCCTGGTGGAGGGGACTGGTGCCTGTGTTCTGGTGGATGAGGCTGGTTCTTGTCTTTCTGGTGGGTAGGACCACATCCGGTGGCATGTTTTGGGGTGTCTGTGAACTTATTATGATTTTAGGCAGCCTCTCTGCTAATGGGTGGGGTTGTGTTCCTGTCTTGCTAGTTGTTTGGCATGGGGTGTCCTTCACTGGAGCTTGCTGGTCGTTGAGTGGAGCTGGGTCTTAGCATTGAGATGGAGATCTCTGGGAGAGCTCTCACTGATTGATATTATGTGTGGCTGGGAGGTCTCTGGTGGTCCAATGTCCTGAACTCAGCTCTCCCACCTCAGAGGCTCAGGCTTTACACCCGGCCAGAGCACCAAGACCCTGTTAGCCACATGGCCAGTACGTGGGGATTTTCTTGCTTTTTGGGAAATCTGAGGTCCTCTACCAGCGTTCAGTAGGTGTTCTATAGGAGTTGTTCCACATGTAGATGTATTTTTGATGTATTTGTGGGGAGGAAGGTGATGTCCATGTCTTACTCCTCACCATCTTGAAGGTCCTCCAGTGCACATGTTTTTAATCACTAATATATATCTCATGTAAACTGATGAAATACTTACTTTTGAGGTTCTGAAACAGCCCAAATCAGACTGCACAGAACAACGCCAACATATGCTTCAATCATAAACCAACCCGGAGAGTGAATAAGCAGAATATTCTAAAATGAAGGTGAACAGACATTCAAAATCTGACCAAATTCCATAGAGAAACTTCTGATCAAAGCAGAACATAATAGGAGGTGCTGCATAGTCAGCAGAGTATGTACAGAGCTGGGATTCTAGTCACAAGCACATAATCAAATTCAAGCTCTTGAGTCATTGGATTCAGTTATTTAAAGAAGTGGCATAAATCCTTATAATACTTTACTTGTTCTGTAACTGAGAGAAATTATCCCTACGTGATATTCTCTTGACTTAATTGTGTCATGATCCGGGTTCAGGGAAGGAACTGGTCATTAACTACTTGCTTGCTTCTAATTTTGAGTAAGTCTGATCTACAGAAAGCAAGAGTTCAAATGCATCTTTTCCAGAAGGAGTGCCATATCTATGATAAATTTTCAAAACACAAAGGTCTATATTTTCTCATATTGACTCATTACCACATACAGAAGTTAAAAAAAGAAAAAAACAAAACCAAAAACACCTGTCTCTGGTTCTTAAGGGATATCTTTAAGGCAGCCTTATAATAGCTGCTTGACAAACAGTAGACACAGAAGCATAGAAGGAAGACAAGGATGCGAACTCCTGGCTGTTGTGATTGTTTGTTTGTTGCTGCTCTTTTGATTTTAACCTGGGCTAGAAAGTTGTTAAAGAGGCTTAAGGATGCTGATTAAATTATTAGAACACATAACTTTTCCCCATTTTTTAAAAGTTAAAATTTCTGCCAAGTACTTAATGTTGAAAATTGTCTAGAGTTTTAGAAGGGAGGAGGGAGACATGGCAATAGTGGTGGGATTAAAAAGAAATTGGTAAGGGCTTCCCTGGTGGCGCAGTGGTTGAGAATCTGCCTGCCAATGCAGGGGACACGGGTTCGAGCCCTGGTCTGGGAAGATCCCACATGCCACGGGGCGGCTGGGCCCGTGAGCCACAACTACTGAGCCCGCGCGTCTGGAGCTTGTGCTCCTCAACGAGAGGGGCCACGACGGTGAGAGGCCCGCGCACCGCGATGAGGAGTGGCCCCCACTTGCCACAACTTGAGAAAGCCCTCGCACAGAAACGAAGACCCAACACAGCCAAAAATAAATAGATAAATAAATAAATAATTTTTAAAAAAATGGTAGCTGTCCTATTAAAAAAAAAAAAAAAAGAAATTGGTAATATCTTATACTTGCTTAAGAAAACAAAGGAAATCAAATCAACAGAGTAATTTCTTTCTCTCAGAGAGGCAATTTAGCAGCTTGGCTGTATGGAAAATTGAGGGTTTAGGGGAAAATATTTCAGATTCAACATTACAGGAAAGTTACCTGAGGTGGTCTTTAAAATATCTTATACGCTGTTTTGCACAGCACTGCATAGGGTAAAATAGGAGTTGTTAAGTACAAAAAGCTGCAGAGTCTCTATAGGAGAAAGCAGGATAGAGAAATTGTACTTAACATGTAAGATGTGGAGAAAGAAATTATCTGGGAGAATTTAGAAAATAATGCTTCATGTATCCACTTTATTTCCTCTCTACTGGCTGAAATCACCTTTACATACTCATGGGCCATAATAAATATTTGTTCAATACATGAATGCCTTATGCCACAATGAATCACAACCACCACAGTCCTTCTCTACAATGTAGAGAAGGGAAATTAAGTAATGGAAAAAGATAAGTGTGACTAGAAAGATGTGAGGTCAGTGTATCATCTGAATATAGTGGTTACATATAGAGACTGGAATTTGGACCCACTGAGGTTCAAATCCTGACTTTACCATCTCTTCTTGTCTGTCACTTGGCAAGTCATTCAACCCTCTTAACCTCATTCTTTTTTCATCTACATAATGAGGATAACAATAGCATCTACTTCATTGTGCTATTATGAAGATTGAATGTTATAAGGCATGTTAAGCAATTAGCATATTATTACCATATAGTAAGAACAAATAAACATTAGCTATCATCATTATTATTTTATTAATAAAACAATAGTCCAACTTCTTCATTTTTTGCTCTTGTTTCAAGTGTTTTAGGTTTCATATATAAGAAGTATCATTGCCAAGACCGATGTCAAGAAGGTTTTTCCCTGTGTTTTCTCCTGGGAGTTTTATAGTTTCAGGTCTTACATTTAAATGTTTATTCTATTTTGAGTTAATTTTCTGTGAGTTGTGTAAGATAGGAGCCTAGTTTCACTCTTTTTCATGTGAAAATCCAACTTTCCCAGCATCATCTATTGAGGAGACTGTCTTTTCTCCATTGACTATTCTTGGCTCCCTTGTCATATATTAGTTTGCCATATATGAATGGATTTACAGTTAACACTGTATTGTATATTTGAAATTTGCAAAGATTGTAGATCTTAAACGTTTTCATTACACAAGAAAAAAGTTGTAACTATATGAGGTGATAGACATTTACTAACTTATTGTGGTGATCATTTCTTAATATATACATGGATCAAATCACTATGTTGCACACCTTAAACTTATGCAATGTTATATATCCACGGTATCTTAATAGAACTGAGAAAACAAACAAATGAAGAAAAACGCTTGATGGTGGTATAAGCTGTCCTGCATAGAGGGAATCACCTGAGACCTCATTATTTCAAAATCACTTAAACCCTGGATTATCTATCAACTTGTACCTCAGACAAGGAATGTTGACTGAGCAAAATAACTAGGAAAAAAAAAATTACTAAGTGCATTTACATGTTCAATATAAAAAACTGTGCACAGAAATCTCTTGCATTCCTATACACTAATGATGAAAAATCTGAAAGAGAAATTAAGGAAACACTCCCATTTACCATTGCAACAAAAAGAATAAAATACCTAGGAATAAACCTACCTAGGGAGACAAAAGACCTGTATGCAGAAAACAATAAGACACTGATGAAAGAAATTAAAGATAATACCAACAGATGGAGAGATATACCATGTTCTTGGATTGGAAGAATCAATATTGTGAAAATGACTATACTACCCAAAGCAATCTACAGATTCAATGCAATCCCTATCAAATTACCAATGGCATTTTTTTATGGAACTAGAACAAAAAAATCTTAAAATTTGTATGGAGACACAAAAGACCCCGAATAGCCAAAGCAGTCTTGAGGGAAAAAAATGGTGCAGGAGGAATCAGACTCCCTGACTGCAGACTATACTACAAAGCTACAGTAATCAAGATAATATGGTACTGGCACAAAAACAGAAACATAGATCAATGGAACAATATAGAAAGCCCAGAGATAAACCCACGCACCTATGGTCAACTAATCTATGACAAAGGAGGCAAGGATATACAATGGAGAAAAGACAGTCTCTTCAATAAGTGGTGCTGGGAAAACTGGACAGCTACATGTAAAAGAATGAAATTAGAACACTCCCTAACACCATACACAAAAATAAACTCAAAATGGATTCAAGACCTAAATGTAAGACCGGACACTATAAAACTCTCAGAGGAAAACATAGGAAGAACACTCTTTGACATAAATCACAGCAAGATCTTTTTTGATCCACCTCCTAGAGTAATGGAAATAAAAACAAAAATAAACAAATGGGACCTAATGAAACTTCAAAGCTTTTGCACAGCAAAGGAAACCATAAACAAGACGAAAAGACAACCCTCAGAATGGGAGAAAATATTTGCAAATGAATCAACGGACAAAGGATTAATCTCCAAAATATATAAACAGCTCATGCAGCTCAATATTAAAGAAACAAACAACCCAATCCAAAAATGGGCAGAAGACCTAAATAGACATTTCTCCAAAGAAGACATACAGATGGCCAAGAAGCACATGAAAAGCTGCTCAACATCACTAATTATTAGAGAAATGCAAATCAAAACTACAATGAGGAATCACCTCACACCAGTTAGAATGGGCATCATCAGAAAATCTACAAACAACAAATGCTGGAGAGGGTGTGGAGAAAAGGGAACCCTCTTGCACTGTTGGTGGGAATGTAAATTGATACAGCCACTATGGAGAACAGTATGGAGGTTCCTTAAAAAACTAAAAATAGAATTACCATATGATCCAGCAATCCCACCACTGGGCATATACCCAGAGAAAACCATAATTCAAAAAGACACATGCACCCCAATATTCATTGCAGCACTATTTACCATAGCCAGGTCATGGAAACAACCTAAATGCCCATCGACAGACAAATGGATAAAGAAGATGTGGTACATATATACGATGGAATATTGCTCAGCCATAAAAAGGAACGAAATTGGGTCATTTGTTGAGACGTGGATGGATCTAGAGACTGTCATACAGAGTGAAGTAAGTCAGAAAGAGAAAAACAAATATCGTATATTAATGCATGTATGTGGAACCTAGAAAAATGGTACAGATGAACCGGTTTGCAGGGCAGAAGCTGAGACACAGATGTAGAGAACAAACGTATGGACACCAAGGGGGGAAAGCTGCGGGGGGGTGGGGATGGTGATGTGATGAATTGGGAGATTGGGATTGACATATATACACTGATGTGTATAAAATTTGATGACTAATAAGAACCTGCTGTATAAAAAAATAAATTAAATTAAATTAAAAAAATTAAAAAAAAACCAACTAATACTAAAGTTTCTTTGGGTTATTTGTATGGAAATATGTTAATATAAATGTTTCAGACATTACATGAAATTCCTAAAAATCTTATGTGTTCTGGTATAATGTTATAAGTCATATTTCTAGTTATTATTTTAAAATGTATATCTCAGAAATAACTAAATTTCCTTGTCAATTGCATTATTATGAACTTTCATCAAATCTTTAACCATGGTCATTTTGAAGTCTTTTGTCATTTACAGACAGTTCTGGGTGTACTCTGATGCTTTTTCAAAAATGTTCCTATAAAAGGGTTTCATCTTCACGGAATTCATGGAAAAGACTGAAAAGTACAGGTTTCTGGTAACTGACTCTACAGCTGAACTGAATGAATAAGCATTTTCAGAACTCTAATGGAAAACTGATGAATTCATAACAGTGCTAACAAAAGATCAAGGTGAAAAAAAATTAATTACATGGGACTGAGTGAACTGATGAGGATGATTATAATTTTTGTGACTTTCTGTTTGAATAAAAAAATAAGAAAAAGTAATGCCAAAAAACAAAAAAACAAAAAACTGTGAAAGTAGAGGTGACTTTGGGGTGCCCTGCCTACTTAGAGTAAAACAACCCTGGGAAGGAGAATCAGGCTGAAGAGCACCTCTGGGGATGGATGGAAGGAGACCCAACAGTTCTCACAGAAGTGGCTCACTGAACTGTGGAAGAGGATCTCTTCAAGTGTTAATGATTACGGAGACTGCATGTCAGGAGATGTTAAGTGAAGAGAGAAAAGGAAAAATGTCTTCCTTTGTCAACTGAAGTCTTGTTGGGTGGATAAAGTTGGAGCGGTGGGTATACAATGCAAGGTTTGAGTCCAGCTGCTTTCATCCACTATGTCTGAATCAGCTTGTTTTTACTACAATGAAATGTTTCATTGAAGTCCCATGAGCACAGACTCTCAACCACCATCCTGTGAAAGCTATAGTCAGTCCAGTGGGAATAGAAATGCAAGACTTCACTTGCCCCATCAGTCCAAGATATTGAAACTTACAGTATGTTGATGGTGTCATAAGACGAGCAGTACGTAAGGAGCCCTATCCTGTAGGAACCACATGCTGACTGGATGCAAGGAAACCACTCTTGCAGGTCCAGAGCACACCACTAACCTAGCCTGGTGTTTCTTTTGATGGGAAATCAACCATTTAAGCTTGCAAAAATGACCCAGACAAATGGAAATGTGTAGTAAAATGCAAAGTGAAATAGAAATCATCACCATTGTCACGGGTAACGCTCACAAAGGGCTTACTATGTTGTGGGCACATGGGTAAGTGCCATTTGTGGATTAGCTCATTTAATCATTATGACAACCCTAGGAGATAGGAATATTATTATTCTCATTTGAAGATGAGAAAGGAGGCTTCGAGGGGTTGGGTCATTTGAGGGGTGGATGGCAGGACACACCTGAATAATAGGCAGAGTATGGAACCTCAGTCTCTTACTAGTCAACAATAACTACCTACTCATCTAAGGCTCAGCTATTATTTTCAGGCCTTTAGAACATATGTAAAGTATAATATGTTATCTATGCATCAGGCAGTTCTTTATGGAATTGGGTTCATGTAAGCTAACAATTTGAAGTGACAAGCCAAAAGACCTAACTCAGAACTTTTTTAGCTGGTTTTGTGATTCAGAACATTTTACCACTAACCCAGTCTTTTATGCAGAATGATGAGGCTATCAGGAAAATGTGTGAGTGTCAACCTGGAGACACTACCAAGTACAACCCAAAGACATTAGTGTCAAAGCAACAGATGTGGTTTATCACGCATCACGTACATTGTGGAACATGTCGGTCCTGCTTGAAGACGTTTTACTGGACTTGGACTTGCTCATTGCTTTGGAGTAATCAGGCATGAACATTTTTATTTCATCCTAGCTAACCAGAATATTGACACTTGCTAAGAAATCACGAGAAAGAAAAAGCTACATTTTGGGCTGACCTTTGTCAAATTCTCAAGAGTTTGGAAACCTGCCTCCTCCCATCATTAACCTGCTTCCTTCTGCAAAGAAATAGCGCAGCCTTAAACCTATGAGGAAACTGAAAGCAATTTTATATTTCTTACAAACCACTGATCCAGAGACCCTGTCGACCCTGGTCACTAAGAAGCTGACTTGGGCTTCCCTGGTGGTGCAGTGGTTAAGAATCCGCCCGCCAGTGCAGGGGACACAAGTTCGAGCCCTGGTCCGGGAAGATCCCACATGCCGCGGAGCAACTAAGCCCGTGCGCCACAACTACTGAGCCTGAGCTCTAGAGCCCGCGAGCCACAGCTACTGAGCCCGCGTGCCACAACTACTGAAGCCCACGAACCTAGAGCCCGTGCTCCTCAACAAGAGAAGCCACCACAGTGAGAAGCCCGCGCACCACAACGAAGAGTAGCCCCCACTTGTCGCAACTAGAGAGAAGCCCGCGTGCAGCAACGAAGACCCAACACAGCTAAAAATAAATAAAATAAAATTAATTAAAAAAAAAAGAAAGAAGCTGACTTATTCAAGGCTCATGTGACATATATAACAGGAGGGGCTTTTTCACAGCCAGAGAGCAGGGAGGGACCAGTCATGGTTCTCCTAGATGGAAATTCCTCCCAAAGTTTGCAGAGAACTTTTTGATAGGAGGAGACACATCCATCACCCAGCCGAGTGGAAAAATAAGGGTACCACTGAATCTGGATTATATTAAGGTACAGGGAAGATTCTAGCTAGAGAAGAAGAATTAAGCACAAGCAAAATAACTTGAAGTGGATGTATCAGTTTTTTCTCTGTATTAGCAACACACCTACAGAGAGCTGGGGCGGTGTGCTTGTCACCATCAGTGGACATCCTTCATGTTCACTGCTAAGGCAAGATAGCCTCCCATTAGCTACACAATGAGTTTCCTCACATTTTCCGCAGGACAAAGTAATATCAGAATTTGTGTCAGTGGTGACAATGGTGACAAGATGTCCCTAATGGGGTCCTGTTTGTGGGTGAAGAAGGGTTATTCCTGTCATTATTTCTTTCTCGTCAAGTGATTACTACAAGCTAGATACCATATGGGATGGTGAGTTCCTCCCCATCCTGCCAGGGCCAAGCGTGACCCTGCACAAATGACACTGGATGGGGATACTCCCGGGGGTGGCTCAAGCCAGCGACGGCTTTGATGCATTTCGGGCTGACAATGTGATTTTCAGCTGTTCTCCGTGATGCCTCAGAGACATTTCAAATGTTTGTCAGATGCCAACCCAGTGTGGACAAGCTGACTTTGGTCTCTTTATTTGTTCCTTTGGGAAGCTCAAAATTCAACCCCCCTGGAATATTTCCTGAGAATTCAGATCAACACTGGCTTGAGGGGAAGGGCAAGAGATAAGGAACAGGCATTCCCTGGCTCCTTGAATTAAATGGAGCTTCTGGCCCTACAATGTTGCAGACTTAAAAACATTGGGCATAAGATAATACTAAATAACATTGATCAGATACTTGTGTTATAGGCGTTTTTGAGGCACATTACAGATGTTATCTCATTTAGTCCACAATCGTGTATTCCGTATAGGAGGGATGATTGTCGCCTTCATTAGACCTGGGACATAAGGACAGGGTCTAAGTAACCTCCCTGTGGTCACACAGCTGGTAAGCTGTAGAGGCAAGCTGTGAATCCAAGCCTTCTGGCTGTTTCTAGAATCCACCAGATAATTTGTGGTTTCTGTAAGGCTTTGAACATTTTGGAGGCTATATTTTTGTGGCTGAATTAATGGGACCTCAATTTCATAAATAGTTTTCAATTAAATAATGACTTTTCATCACACTCTCTGCAATAAATTTCTTGTCATGATGTAAGAAAATTCAGGGACCCTCCTGTTGAAATACTGGATCTGACCTTATTACAGAGCCATGGCTCATAATTTTTTTAAAAGCAGTTCTATTTCTCCAGACATCACAACCTGTATTTGAGAGGCTGTCTGAAAGAACCTTATTATGGCAGCTTGCTGCTGACAAGTAAGGCACTATTGCCATCTATTGTAATGGAGAGTAAGTTGATTTACTGCAAAGGATAGTGAGCTAATAGGAAACATTCAGTATGCAGCTAGGAACTGCAATTCATCACTTCTGTTCACAAGAATCTCTAAATAGCTCAGGGCAACCTCCATGCCTTGCTCTCATGGACAGTATTTGACCTGAAGAAACTCAAACCTCACTCACTCCAGGGTCATGAATACTATTCGCTGATGATGAGGTTATGGAAGATGAAACAATTCTTTGATTCTTTCTTCTTTAAACTCAAAGGGAAACATTAGTAGCATCTTTTGCAAAAGCAGCCTTATGCAGAAGATCTAATTCCAATAGCAGCATTGGAGCAAGGAAGGCTGGAACTAAGCTCCTAGGGGCTTTCCAGTGTGACAGTGAAGGAAATGACCTCCTGTCCTTCCATGTCGGCACCATCTCCTATTTCCTAAGGAGATGCAAATAAAGGTTCACTGATTTTGGAAGACTGTCTACTGTATCTCATTGCCTTCTTGTCTTCCAAGCTGATTAGAAAGCCTTAGGGGGCCATGACACCCACTTCATTTCCTGCTGGTCTTAAATAAATTTGTGATCTGCTGGTCGGCGCTGGGATCATTCACAGCTAACATCGCAGGGTTCCTCATTTCCGATCTGCCATGGAGCCAGCCAGCGTATGCTGCCCATCTCTGGAAAGCACAGCAAGGCAGTCAGCATTACTATCCATTCAGCCTGTGGCTATTGAAAATCTGGCATGTCCAAGCAAGTCTCAAATAGTGTCAGTTCTTCTAGGAAATTAACTTGAATTCCTTTCCATTTATGCTTGACCCCTTTGGCTTGCTGTCTTTTCTCCTGTGCCAGGAGAGCATACCACTTTACTTTGGTATCACTCCATTCTGTCTGCTTTCCTGGATTTAGTGCCTCTCTGGGGAGAATTAGAAACTCCCACTCTAGCTCTGAGACCCTTTGAACCCCTCTGGTTACACGAGTTTCTACCTATTTCCTCTTGGCTCTTCCCAGGACTCCTAAGGGAAGCAGGATAGAGTCAATCAATTTTTAGAACCTTCCAACTGTGTTTTCCATAGCAATTTTGAACTTTAGAAAGTTAAAAATTGGAGTTATGCCTCTGTGAGGCAACATGGAGTTAATTTGAACAAAATTCCTGTACAAGCGACCCTTTCTAAGGGATGCAGAGGACACTGCTGGTGCCTGGAACATCCAGCTCCCTGGTTTGCTTCATTGAGTTCCTGTCTCATCCATTCTTTACTTCAACAAATACTACTGAGGTCCAAGTACAAGTCAAGCATGGAGCTGGGCCCGGAGATGCAAAGATGAATAAGAAATGATCTTTATTCTCCATAAGTTTATGGAGACAGACATGATATACAGATGCCTCCAGCGGACTATTTCCGGGACATGACAGAAATGTTCATGACGTGGAATGGGGCTCTGGAAATTTTCCTGGAGGAGAAGATATTTGAGCTAGAACTTGAAGCTAAGCAGTAGTAAGAGAAGTGAAGGACGATAGAGCAAAGAACTGAACCAAGTTCCAGAGCCCAACTTTGGTATGAAGCCAACTGCAAGAGTTTGGTATCACTTGAGTGTAAAGTGTGCAGCAGGCAAACATTCAGAAGGTAATTGTTTCTAAAGGAAATACAATGTGTACAGGCACTACCTTAGATGCCTAGAAGAATCTGGTTGTCTTGTCTACATCCCTGCCTCCAGTGTCTTAGTCTAGATGCCTGATAGTTTCATTGGATTCCGCTTTTTACCAAACCAAAAGACTCTGGATGGTGGCACAGAAGTCTTAAAACACTTGTAAGCCTAGGATTAGAAAGAATAATAAGAGAAAAAAAAATGATTGGGACAACTTGTATGTAGGCTTTATCCAGGCAACTTGATTCCCCCAGCTCTAGCAAATGATGTCAGTTCTTACAAGCTCAACAAAGGGTTCCACTGCCTAATTTGCCATGGATCCACTTGACTTGATTTGGGCAATTTAATCAGCATGAAGATGAATCTCCTGTATGTCCCATCTGGGTGTGTCATTTCTCTCCCTCTCTGGAACCTGTATTTGCTTGAATAGTCTCTCAGTGGGGCTCTCACTTGGGATGGGGGTACAGTAGGAAATAAGAGCCAACATAGACACGAAGCTCTAAACTTGGTGGTAACATATCTAGTGGGCATAAGGCAAGGTTTGAAGTGCATTTTAGGATTTCACAAGGCCAGTCTCTCTCTGTCTGCAACCAGCAGAGAAAATATTCCATCAATTTAGTATCATGATCATCATTCTTCCCATAAAGAAAAGTACAACTGCCTCTTCTAACGAAATAGACCTTTCTTCCTGCTTTAATTAGTGGATTGGACTCCCTTTTAGGCTTAAATAATAATGGTCTTATAGTCTAATACAGTAAAAAGGAAATCAGCAAAAATATCTAGATGACCAAGAGTTATTATCCAAGCCACTTAAAGAAAACTGTATCTGCTCTGCCTTTTACAGATCTGGAATTTTAATATTTACATAAGGGAAATACAGAATTTTTGAGGTAAGCAAAAATATCTGATGAAAATAAAATGTAAACCTTGTCAAATTATCTTCAGTTTGTGGACAAAACTTTGTAGCACTTAGATCACTTAACCCCTTCAAGGAAAGCTCCTCAGAAATCCTACTTCATAGGGAATCTTGCCTCTGCTGAAGTCCTAGAGAACTTGCGGACTGTACTTTAATTTGGCTACTAATCCCATACGATTCATGACATTCCGTGTACTGAACTGATACTTGTCTCTTGTATTGCCATTTAACTTTTCACGGTTTGATAAGAGGTGGCTAGCCGAGGAGGAAAGTTGTGAGTTTTAGAGAGAGAGCAAATCTGGATTCGAATGGGATAAAGCAACCTGGATTGCCCATTTTACAGCTATGTGGAGTGGTGCAATTAGGTACCAATTTGGACCCTCAGTTCCCTCATCTTTACTTTATTTTTAATTTTTTTTAATGATTTTATTATTTAGGTTGGCTGCATCAGGTCTTAGTTGAGGCACGCGGGCTCTTTTGTCCGCGCTCGGGTTCTCCGTGCTGCGCGTGGGCTTCTCTCTAGAGGTGGTGTGCGAGTTTTCTCTTCTCCAGTTGTGACGTGCAGGCTCCAGGGCGTGTGGGCTCTGTAGTTGTGGCATGCGGGCCTTAGTTGCCCCACGGCATGCAGGATCTTAGTCTCCTGACCAGGGATCAAACCCGCGTGCCCTGCCTTGTAAGGCGGAGTCTTTACCACTGGACCACCAGGGAAGTCCCTCATCTTTAATATCGGAATAGTGATACTCACTTTCCTGGGTTGTTATCAGAATGAAATAAAATATATTCATACTATCTGGCATGGGGAACAGTGTTCATTAAACTATTATTTTATTTTATTTTATCCATTGAAAATGATTTTAAGCTCTTGGTCCACTTGCTTGGGGGAAGCCAGTTGCCATGTGAGAAGTTCAGCTATGCTGAGACTGCCATGTAATGAAGGAAGCCACGTGGAAAGGCTGCATGGGGAGAGCATGAGAATGAGAAGAAATGCCCAGCCAGCCCCCAGCTACTCCAGCCGACCCAGTCCAGACACCACATGTGAGGGAAAGAGCCTCCAGATGACTCCAGCCTCATTGCCATCTGACTGCAACAGCATGGGAGACCAAAAGCAAAACCATCCAGGTGGGCCCGGTCAATTCCCACAACCAAGAGGGACGATAATAAATGTTTTTTTTAAGCCACAAAAAAGGATGATGATTCCCTTTAAGTAAGTGTTACTTATTACATGTTTTGCATTTCCCAAGATCTAGCCCCCTACCTTATGCAAAAATCACTATTTACAGGTGGACTATTATTTCCCTTTTATATTTTTATTAAACTAAAATACCAATATACCATATCAATGGATCTCTACAACAATATACAGATTTCGAAACGCTTGATTTTCTCTCCATGCATTTTCACCAAGGGGTTCTTTTTTCTCAACATGTATAGAGGCATAATCACATACATTTTAAAGTAGTGATTACTTATTGAGAATGTATGGTATGTTAATACTATGACCAATTCATCTATGAAACATAAGAATAAAAAAATCAGAAAAATCTCATGATAAAAAATATGTATCAGTCTTGGTGATGATTTTTTGAGTCTGACTCCAAAAGCAAAGGCAATAAAAGCAAAAATAAACAAATGAACCTACATCAAAGGAAATGATCAACAAAATGAAAAGGCAACCTATGGAATGGGAAAAAATATTTGCAAATCATATATCTGATAAGGGGCTAATATCCAAAATATATAAAGAGCTCATACAACTCAATAGCAAAAAAACCAAACAATTTGATTAAAAAATGGACAAAGGATCTGAATAGACATTTTTGCAGAGAGCACTTACAGATGGCCAACAGGTACATGAAAAGATGCTCAACATCACTAATTATCAGGGAAATGCAAATCAAAACCACAATGAGATATCACCTCATGCCTGTTAGAATGGCTATCATCAAAAAGACAAGAAATAACAAGTGTTGGTGAGGATATGGAGAGAAGGGAATGTAAATTGGTGCAGCCGCTATGGTAAACAGCATGGAGGTGCCTCAAAATTTAAAACTAGAACTACCATATACATGATCCAGCAATTTCACTTCTGGGTATTTATCTGAAGAAAGCAAAAACACTAATTTGAAAGGATACATGCACCCCAGTGTTCACTACAGCATTATTTACTATAGCCAAGATAAGGAAACAACCTAAGTGTCCACTGATGGATGAATGGATAAAGAAGATGTGAAATATACACACAAACAATGGAATACTATTAAGCCATAAAAAAGAATGAAATCTTGCCACTTGCAACAACATGGATAGATCTTGAGGGCATTATGCTGAGTGAAATAAGTCAGACAGAGAAAGACAAACACTGTATGGTCTCATATATATGTAGACCAAGCCCATAGATACATAGAAGAGACTGGTGGTTGCCAGGGGTGGGAGGTGGGGTAGGTAGGTGAAATAGGTGAAGGGAGTCAAAAAGAACTGACTTCAGCTATAAAATAAGTAAGTCATGGGAATGTAATGTACAGTATTAACTATAGTTAGTAATACAGTAGTTCCCCCTCATCTATGGGGGGATATGTTCTATGACCCCAGTGAATGCCTGAAACCATGCATAGTAGTGAACCCGACATATGTTTCTCCCCATGCATACATACTTATGATAAAGTTTAATTTATAAATTAGGCACAGAGATGAGCAACAATAACTAATAATGAAACAGAATAATTGTAACAATATACTGTATTAAAAGTTATGTGAGTGTTGTCTCTCTCTCTCTCAAAATATCTTACTGTATATATTTAATGTCTTTTCTATCCTAACTAAACATTTATCATGCACTGTGGCTGTATCTTTTGCAGTCTGAGGTGCGAAGGCAAAGCTGAACTTTCACCTTTTTACTTAAAGGAAGCACTTTATGACTTCTCTTTTTTTTTTTAACATCTTTATTGGAGTATAATTGCTTTACAATGGTGTGTTAGCTTCTGCTTTATAACAAAGTGAATCAGCTATACATATACATATATCCCCATATCTCCTCCCTCTTGCATCTCCCTTCCACCCTCCCTATCCCACCCATCTAGGTGGACACAAAGCACCGAGCTGATCTCCCTGTGCTATGTGACTGCTTCCCACTAGCTATCTATTTTACTTTTGGTCATGTATATAAGTCCATGCCACTGTCTCACTTCATTCCAGCTTACCCTTCCCCCTCCCCATGTCCTCAAGTCCATCCCTAACACCATACACAAAAATAAACTCAAAATGGATTAAAGGCCTAAGTGTAAGGCCAGACACTATAAAACTCTTAGAGGAAAGCATAGGCAGAACACTCTATGACATAAATCACAGCAAGATCCTTTTTGACCGATCTCCTAGAGAAATGGAAATAAAAACAAAAATAAACAAATGGGACCTAATGAAACTTAAAAGCTTTTGCACAGCAAAGGAAACCATAAACAAGATGAAAAGACAACCCTCAGAATGGGAGAAAATATTTGCAAATGAAGCAACTGACAAAGGATTAATCTCCAAAATTTACAAGCAGCTCATGCAGCTCAACATCAGAAAAACAAACAATCCAAAAATGGGCAGAAGACCTAAACAGACATTTCTCCACAGAAGATATACAGATTGCCAACAAACATATGAAAGGATGCTCAACATCACTAATCATTAGAGATATGACTTCTCTTTGGCATATTCGAATTGCCAGCCTCCTTACGCTTGCACTTTGGGGCTATTAGTAAGGAAAATATGGGTACTTGAACATAAGCACTGTGATACCTCGACAGTCAACCTGATAACCAAGAGGACTATCAAGTGACTAATAGGATGGCATGAGATTTTATCAGCACTGTGCACAAATTAAAACTTATGAAGAGTTTCTTTTTGGAATTTTCTATTTAATATTTTTGGACTGCTGTTGACCATGGGAAACTGAAGCAGTGGAAAACAAAACCATGGATGCATAAGGGGGACAGTTGTACTGGGTTTCATATTTTAAAGTTGCTAGAGAGTAGATCTTAAAAGTCATCATCACAATAAAAATTTTGTAACTAAGTATGGCAACGGATGTTTACTAGTCTTTTCGTGGTGATCATTTCACAACACATACAAATGTTGAAATATTATGTTGTACACCTGCAACTAATATAATGTAATATGTCAATTATACCTCAATTAAAATGTGTCTGCTCAAAATTGAGAGATTCCATAGCTTCTAGAGATCCCTGGTCACAGTGAAATAAACTGCCTCCCCTTGAGGAACTAATTCAATAGCCATGGTATTTAATAATACCGAACTCCACTCTGTAAATGGTGCTTAGTTTGTTCTTAAATGTATATGCCTCCCCTCTTCCTACTGTCAAAGTTTTGGACAATCTGTTCAACTAAGATTCCAGGAAAATTCAGGATGGCTAATAACCATAGATATACCTTCATCACTTCACTAAAAGTTTTAGTGTAATGATTAATTCTAGGATTCTGTTCAGAAATCATGGCATGCAAAATTTTTTTAAAACTGTATTTTGGGGGGTTGTTTTCATATTTCTCCTAGGTTCCCAAAAGAGATCTGTGACTTCATAGAAAATCACAAAAATTCTCAGAGAAACTTCGATTAGGCAGTAATTACATTCAAATGTCATATTTAGCCTGAGCTTCCAGTTATTAAGCCAACAGATAGATAGTTAATAGAAAGAAAAGGTTACAGTGCCTTCATAGTCTGAAAAAACCACACGTTTCAGTTATTTAGAAGAGAAACTGTCTGGCGTTAAATTGTGTGCAAAACAGTCTAATACAAATCCTGCCATCGGAGTTCCTGATTAATAATAGACGAATCCTTCAAAAGGAAACTTGCTAGAAGATGCAAAAACATACTTCATGCAGACATTTCTTATAGTGACCCTAAACAAAAATAAGGATGTAAGGTTAGATTTTAAGTCAGTGGAAGTATTTTATTCTATCTGGTGTGATACCAGCAAAGGGATGAAGGTTGGCAGGAGCTGGTGGTGAGGGCTTTGCTGGAGAAGCAGCAAATTAATCTTATTCATTCCCTGTGGTGAAGGAAAAACAGAGTTGAACACTGAGATCATGAAATATATAGAAGATGACAAAAGCCATGTAAGAGGGAAAACAGAGATAGAGCCAAGAAATTAACACTGGGCATCAGTAACTCAAAAATCGGGTGGAGCTGATGAGAGAAAGAGGTACAAGGAAAAAACAGACTCCAAATGACATTGGATGGACAAAATGCCCAATTACAGCAATTTCATATAGAGCTAGGCTACTGTTTGTGATGCCCCAGAGGTCTTCCCTAGCACCTGATAAATTGATGCCAGGTGAAGGAAACATATCCTAGATGATGTTTTCTCTTCACTAGCAAACTCGATGCTAAATAAACTTTAAAAAGGCTATAAGAATGGATGATTAGTGTTTGCCTTATACTACCCTAGGTATGTTCCAATCATCCTGAGTTTTCCTTTTGCACGAGTAGAAGAAGAGCTAATCTAGACTAAGCTCTGACAAGAATCTGGAGTTCAGATTGTTGGCACGTTGATAAGGCACATCCTTTGGTTTTCATACGGTTGATGGCAAAGCTAACATTCTGATAATGACTTTTAATCTTCCCTTATGAAAGGTCACATACCTTCTCTCAGAGATAGAGGTGCCTCCTTGTGGGCAAGGATTGTCAATAAAGCAACTTAAAATATTAGTAACTTACATTTATTAAGTGTTTACTCTGTGCTTGGCACTCCGTTCAGCACTCATTTCTTTAATAATTATGGCAATATTATGCTAGTACGCAATAATATAACAATTATTATCACCATTTTACCAATGGGGAAACTGAGGCCAAGAAAGGCCAAGGCCTCACAGGTAGCAAAGAGCAGCTTCCAATCTTTTGGAGAGTTTATATGAACATTTGCCTGCATGTGTGAATATTTGTTTATATGACACATCTCTATGTATACTTCTAGGATTTATATATGTCGGTATATATTATATATTTATATATGTTTATACATGTACTTAGTTTTATCATGCTGAACAGAAACATAATCACAGAGTTTATCCAAGTATATAAATTTACCTGTTCATCAATTAACTTCAGAATTTGTCACTGCAGTAAATCCTGGAAAGATCCTTAATGAAAATTAATTCCACAAAAACTAAGTAGTTTTGTATGAGATGTAGATCAGTGATTGGCAAACGTTTTTCCATAAAGGGCCCAAAAATAAATATTTTAGGCTTTGCAGGCTAGACTGTTTCTGCTGCAACTGCTCAATTCTGCCACTGAGTGTGCCTGAAAGCAGCCAGAGACAGTATGTAAACAAATGAGCAGGGCTGTGTTCCAATAAAACTTTACTGACAAAAACAAGCAGTGGGGCAGGATTTAGCCCTTGAGTTTAGTTTACCAACCCCTGATATAGAAGCAATATACATACACATACGTTATAACCAGATATATGCAATATATTACTACTTCCTTTCTACTTTTTATATAGTTTATTTCTCACACAGGTATGATATTCAGCTGGTTTTTGTAACAGTACTCTGATATTCACTCTCTATGACAGGTATTATAATTTAAAAAATAATAAATGAGAATTCAGTTAAATATTATGTATTCATTATTGTATAGATTTTATTGTATACAATTACCGAGGTTTCTTCCTCTATAAACGAAGTTTTAATTCACACTGTCAATAAATTAAGTTGGATGAGTTGGACTTTTAAGGGAAAGATACTGAGATTATATTTATATTTGTAGGTAGTAAGTGACTCTTTGCCTTTTGACCTATTTGTAGATGCCTTACACAAAGAGTTTAGATTTAAAAAATATTTCTTGCTGTTGTTAATAATACAAAATATAAAATTTCTTTTCCCAACAGGAAAAGGAAGATTTTTCATCATTGATGATGTGCTTCTAAATTCCATTTAGCTTGAGTAATTAAAGGGTCAGATTCTTTCTATTACGTTTCTGGCTTTCAGCACTGCCATTTTTCTTTTCTTGGCACTTCTTTATAAAGATCCAGGAGATGCTTAAAAGGGTGAAATTCTATTTTTCTTGGCATTAAAAAACATACATTTGTATATGTTGTTAATATTTTATATTTTATTTATTTATTTATTTATTTATTTACTTTGGCTGGGCTGGGTCTTAGCTGTGGGATCTTCCTTGCGGTATGCAAACACTTAGTTGTGGCATGCATATGGGATCTAGTTCCCCGACCAGGGATCGAACCTGGGCCCACTGCATTGGGAGCGCAGAATCTTACCCACTGGGCCACCAGGGAAGTCCTTGTTGCTAATATTTTAGATTATTTTACATTAACTGATTCCTACTACTGTTCAAAAAAAACAAAAACAAAAACTCTTACAACACTAATATTCAATACTGAAGCTTAAACAATGCAAATGCTGTTTTTAAGGATTTAATATTTCATTGGAAAGGAAGGCAAATAAAAAATGCCTAGTTTCAGACATCCTAGATCTTTTCTGCTAGTTCTCACACACCCATTTCATGACCTTGGGAAGCTTCACAGTGTAGGACAGGGAAGTTAGAATCTCAAAAGCTTGGATTGGAGTTCCACCTCTCAGCTGAGCCATGCCTGAGTTATATAAACTTTGTGTACCTCAGTGTCCTTACCACTGACTTGAGATCAATGATGAGGAAAAAGCAAAATAACACATGATGGAGTGTGAGTCGGGTACGTATCTCTTCTCTTCCTTTTAAAAGGTGGTGTCTTCCTCCTTCTGGAAGTCCCTTTTTCATTTTAAAACAAACACCATTCTTTGAAAATGAGAGTGCTAGTGAAGAGAAAATCACCCAAGTAAAGAAAACAAAGCAGCAAAGGATGAGAGGGTGCATATTGAAGGACATATTTAAGAACAAATATCTTCATGGAGAGTGAGAACCCTCATTCCTCTGACCTGAATCCTTTAGCTGTAGCCCAAGATAGAACTAAAGGTTCAAAGAAGGTAATTACTGATTATTTAGAGGGTAATTGTAATGAGCCGAGATAACAGAATTATCACATTTCAAAGCCTGATACTGCTTTTTTTTAAGCAAAGAAAATGACTTCATTAAGGAATATTCAAAATTGTTCAGGTTGGACTTAGGCATGATGTTTAGAGAGAGATAGATGACAAAATCCGCTTGAATGGTCTTGCATGTATTTGCTGAAGCATCCAGGAAAATGGAAGGGGTATGCATGAGGTAGGAAAATACCAACTTATCAAAAAAAAAAATTGGACATCATATGCCCTCAATTTGACAGGGGGAGCTTTCAAGAACACCAACTGAGCTGCTTCTCGTTTTGCGGCAGAAATTGAAGTCAAAGACAGGAATTTTTCATCTGCAGAGTTCCTAATTCACAAGAAAAGCAAGAACTTTCTTTGCAAATTGATTTTTGAGTTTCTCATCTGAGGTGTGAAAGAGACCAGGGTATTGTTTTCCTATTACACAACTTTTTTGTTTGACTATTGTTTCCTTTTTCTTTAGAGATAATCCCCTAACCTTATCAGACTTTCACTTTGGCATTTTGGGATGCCAGAGAATGATTTTCTTAGTAAAGAAGGTTAGGGATCCAGAAATGTCTCCCTGTCCCTCTCTGCTGGCTACAGTTATTTTCCTCCGCAATTTCTCATCCTGTGTGTCTATTTATCTAATGTCAAGCTAGCATGTCAGGACACCCTGTGACAAGCTGGGCTGATGATGTGGCCGCATGGGGACCAACTAACCCTGGTCAGTGCTCACTCGTTTTCTCTCTTGGAGACTGAAACCAGGCTTCATGCTGATTACTCTGATGGCTCTTCCAGAATGAAGCTTTGCCAGTTTCCATTGCCTGCTAGATGCAACCAGCGACTGCAACTTCCCTGAGTGGGTATCCTCCTATTGATCATGTGCTGAAAGTCGGAACATTTCTGGGAGTGGATGTGTGTGAGTGTGTGTGTGAGAGAGCCAGAGAAAGAGCATGCTTTCTTGTTGCGATGAAACAGAATTTATGAGTAGGGGCAGACAGCTTTTGCTCCTGGTTGGCACTGCGCATAAAAACGAGGCTTGTGTCTCCGTTTTCTTAGGGACTCAGTTCCAAAGAGTTGTGTGTGTGTGTGTGTGTGTGTGTGTGTGTACGCGCGCGCACGCGCGCACCAGGGAAAAAGGATTTGGGCGCGTAGGGAGAGCTAAGGGAGTTCGTGCAGGCAAATTCATGAGCAGGGCAGAGCCAGGAAAAATCGGGACTGGGGCACAGTCCTTTTCCCCTTCAGAATATGGGGTGTCCATGGGAAGAAAACCACTTCTGCAAAGAAGCCTTTGTTTGAATTTCCACAGTGATGTCGAAGTCTGAATGGGCATCGTACTGCTCTGTACAACGAATGGAGCCCCTCTGGGCCATGGCCAAGGTGCCAGGCAGGTAGGGAAAAAATGGTGAGAGCCCTTGATTACAACTACCTGGGCTTTCTCTTGGCCTCTGGGACTCTGGCTGGGGTCCCTCATTCCCATCAAATTCACAGTCTTTCGCACCATCATCTTCTGCTTGGATTAAAGCTCTCCCCCCGCCCCCCTCTTTTTTCCCTTGCTGAATCAAACCACACTGTGAATCTAAGGTTTTAACCTCAACATTCTATATTTTCAGTTTAATTAAGTCCATATCCTAGGAAATGCTTTCCTGCCAGCCTCTACAGTGAGACGCTCTTGTCAGGCAAGAGCTGATCCTCAGTGCTCTCTGGACCAGCCCATAATTAATTTTAAGAACAAAAGGAGAATTATTAAGAGTTATCCATGTTTGATCATGTTGTCGGGAGGTGCAAAATATATGCTCACTTTCCAGGGTTAGTGTGTCACGTGCTGTCCGGATTTTAGCATGGAATTGGATGAAGACACCTCCAGCCATGCAACCCCCTAACCCCCTACCCAGAATTTGTTATCACCGAAATCTTGGATTGAGCAGCAATGAATTCCTAGGAGACAGAGGTTTCATGGGTACCTTTTTACACTTTTCATTACCAGCAGAAAAGACAGAATTTTCCTCTCCCAAAGCAGACCGTTGTTTCCAGGCTTGATTGTCTGTTGTAATGAAAGCTAAGTATGTGTGTGAACCTACGGGGTGTGTGTGTGTGTGTGTGTGTGTGTGTGTGTGTGTGTGTGTAATGGCTGATTGCAATGAGAAGGATTAATTTGTGCTTGCATTTGGCTGGTGGGATTGATACTTCGAAACACATGGCCAGTGGCATTTAATGATCGTCAATGAAACAAAGATAACAAAGGGAATTAGCTTCCATGCTTCATCTGCAGTTCCTATCATTAGTCGAACTTCAACTAAGTAGCATGCCGACACCCTAGAGGACTTGGCTTCGTCTTTCTCCCATAAAATGTCTCCCATAAAATGAAGTGGAAAAGATGTTGCACATCAAAGAAGACCACAGAGGGCTGTTGAGGGCCATAGAAAGCTTTCTAGGTGGATATTATAGGGGATGTGACAATACACAATACCACAGTCATTCCAGGCAGACTCCTTAACTAAAATAAATGTTAAATCATATAGAAACACTACTAACATTTCCAGTAAAGATGGCTCAAATCCCTCAAGCACAAAGATGACAAGACTTTTGGATAGGGGCCACCTTGTGATGGGAAATAGCCAGTATCTGAGTATAGCGACTCAGGAGCACTTGGGAGAGACTTTGACTGACAATTGTTAAAAAAAAAAAAAAAAAAAAAAAATAGTGATCCAGAAAGCCTACATCATTTCTCAGTGTTGTAACCCACTCATAAGAGTTCAATCAGATGCCGTGATCTAACGTCTCCTCCTAAACTCCCTCTGAGACACTGACTGAAATAGATGTTTCATCAACTATTTGGGGCAGTAACAGGTTAACTGACAGCTGAAAAAAATGCCCCAAACCAAATCATCACGGACGCACTTTTACTAGTCACACAAGTTGATGGGACAATGTCTGGATGATAGTGAGGAACTCATCCTTTTATCTAGGAATAAAGGCAAAGATATTTTCATTTAGGAAAATAAATGTTGCAAGTAATTAAATCACATACCTACATTGCAAAGCCATTATTTATACAATAAGAGAGTCCTGCTAACTCTGCCCTCCGTAATTCTCCAGCCCAAGATTCGGTTGGACTGGTTCACTCAGGACGTTCTTAACCAGCGGTGAACTTCTGCTGCTGCAATTCTGTTCCTGTTACACCTTCCTCTTACTTTCTAGATCTCCGAATCCTAACTACTCCTCCAACACCCGATTTCTAATCTGCTCCCTTGTTGATAAGGTCCATATTCAACAGTGGTATCCTTTATCAGTTTTGGTCTTTATTACTCATTTGACATATGTTACTAGCTAACTTGTTTGCTTTCTAAAGTTTTATTTTGAAATGATTTCAGATTTACAGCGTTGTAAAAATAGTACAGAGTCCTGTATATCCTCCATCCATTTTCCCTTTACGTTAACATCTTATATAATCACGGCATGTTTATCCAAGCTAAGAAATCCACATTGGTTCAATACTACTATTAGCTAAACTGCAGAGTTTCTTTGGATTTCTCCAGCTTTTCAAATATGAAAATATGACCTTTTTCTGTTCCAGGATCCAATCCAGGATCCCACGTTGCATTTAGTCATCATATCGCCTTGATTTCCACCAATCTGTTTCTTTTTTTTTTTTTTTTCCTTTGGTGTATAACCTTGCCGTTTTTGAAGGGAACTGTACAAGTATTCTGTAGAATGTACCTCTGTTTGTGTTTGTCTTGGGTTTTCTCACAGTTAGATGGAGGTAATAAATTCAGGGGAAAAATATTAAAGAGATGAAATACCCTTAATTATCACATTATACCAGAGGGTATGTGACATCATTGTGACTTATTACTGGTGATGTTAGCCTCAAACGCTTTATTAAGCTATTGTCTGCCAGGTTTTTCTGTTATTTTTTATTTTTCTTTTCATATTCTATTCATTAGAAGCTAGTCACTAAGATCAGTCCACATTTCAGGGGAGGGGAATTAAGGTCCACCTCCTGTAGGGAGGAATACCGAAGACTTTCTGGGAACATATTAAAATCCACAATGGCAATTAATAAGTTATGGGAGAGATGCTTTGAGGCTATTCATTTATCCTATTTCTCCTTCACACTTTTCTCACTAAATTTTACCATCTATCAGTGGATTCTGCAAGAAGCAATTATTACTATAGTGGTCCAGTGGTGCTTTTCTATTTCCTTCATTCCTTCTATATTTATTATTTGGGATTCTTCTGTAAGGAATATTTGTCCATTTCCCCATTTATTCATTTACTTAATCATCTATTTATATCATCATTTCATGGACTTTTATATTATTATTTGTGTTATAATCCAATATTCTCTTTGTTTATTTTGTTCCGGTGTTGGCCATGGAAGCTCGTATGTCTTTTTGACGGGCCTCTGTTTTGGGGAGGGGGCACTTCTTTAATTTCTGGCACTTCAAGATGCTCCAGAATCATTTTGTATTTCCTGGATCCTAGAATCAACTATTTCTCCAAGGAGCCCTGGTTTCTATTATCAATGAATGGCTTTTAGAAACAAAGATCTGGGCACCAGTTGTGCTTGTTGCTACTGGCCTGTCACTGTTTTTAGGCCCCTCACTGCAGAGAACTAGGTAATATATATGTATGGATACTATGGATACTATATATTCATTCTGTATTTCAGTACCACCTCTCTCTTCTCTCTTTCTCTCTCAGATACTACAGCGCTTACTCAAGTCCACCTTTCATTTGCTTTTGTCACTTCTCTCTTTGGCAGTGAGACGCTTGGCTCCCTATTCACAACCCACTGACTGACTTGTTAAACTCTAGTATACATGTAAAGAATTGCTAACCTGTACCCCTGAAAAACACACTTACCAACTACAGTACAATGTTTAGGTATAGGTTTTGGGGTTTTTTTAATTTAATTTAATTTATTTTTGGCTGCATTGGGTCTTTGTTGATGTGCGCGGGCTCTTTCTAGTTGCAGCGGGAGGGGGCTACTCTTCATTGCCGTGCACGGGCTTCTCATTGCGGTGGCTTCTCTTGTTGCAGAGCACAGGCTCTAGGCACATGGGCTTCAGTAGTTGTGGCACGTGGGCTCAGTAGTTGTGGCTCGTGGGCTCTAGAGCGCAGGCTCAGTAGTTGTGGCTCACGGGCTTAGTTGCTCCTTGGCATGTGGGATCTTCCTGGACCTGCGTTTGAACCTGTGTCCCCTGCATTGGCAGGCAGATTCTTAACCATTGCCCCACCAGGGAAACCCTAGGTATAGTTTTTTTTTGTCTTTAGTATTCTATTTTCTAGTCACCACTGCTTACTCCATTAACTTAGGTCACCTCATTTTTTGCCCCATTCTCTCCAGTGAGGTTTTCTCCCATATTTGTAATACAGTTAGATTCATTTGTCCGAGTCTGCATTTTATCTGGGATCCTCCAACATTTTCTGTTTGTTTGTTTGTTTTAATTTGCGTGTAATGAAGTTAACTCCTTGTGGTGTATAGTTTTGTGGGTTTTGACAAAGGCACAGAGTTGTGTATACCCCACCACCGCACCGTACAGAATTGTTCTATCACCCAACGATTTCCTCTGTGTCTCCCCTGAGTCAATCACTCCCCTTTCCTCAAATCCCTCAAACAAATACTTATCTCTTTTCCACTCTTGTAGTTTTGCTTTCTCAAGAATGTCACATAAATGGACCAGGGTATATGTAGTCTTTTGTTTTGGTTTCCTATACTTAGCAAAAATGAATTTGTTTCATCAATGACTCATTCCTTTTTATTGCTGAATAATGTTCCATTGTATGGATGCACCATGGTTCACTTATGCATTCGCCTGTTGAAGGACATCTTGGTTGTCTCTAATTTTCAGCAATTATGGAAAAAGTGGCTATAAACATTTTGTGAAGTTTTTTGGTGAATGTAAATTTTCAATTCATTTAAGTAAAAACTAGAAGTGGGATTGCTGAGTCCCACAGATGCTGAGTCATACAGTAAGGGTACGTTTAATTTCATAAGAAACCAACAAACTGATCTCAAAAGTGGCTAAACCACTCTGCATTCCTACCAACACTGAATGAAGGAGAATTAACTTCTTATATTTTTTCCACCTGTAACACCAGAACGTGTGGGACATTATTTACTCATCACAATTACTTATTGAGTCCCTAAGGATCAACCAGTATTCCAGTGTATTTTAATAAAGATTCACTCAATTGGAAGAGAAAAATAAATGTGTATACAAATAAATAATTTTGGAGAGTGATGAATACTATTAAGACGATTGTTCTGTGATTGAGATGAACCACTTTGAAGAATTACAGAATTAAAATTTCATTTGCCCCACTGACTAAGAACTTAAAAATTCACTGAGACCAATGGATATGTCATGGGTGTTCTGACATGATGTTTTGGAAATGTGCTGTTCAAAGAAAATTCAATAAACTAAACCTTTCACTGGATCTCTGGTTCTAAAATCTCTTCTTTGCATGCAAGTGAACAAGAATCTCTTGAAGTGGGCTTGAGTATCTGTTTTATGTTGATTTGTCTGTTTTTTAAATGTAATTTGGAGAATAAAGAGTAGAGGGGCAGAGGAGGAGGGATATCAGAAATAGAGGGAATTTCTCAACTGTCATCTAAGATAGACTCTGCATTGACTGAAAGGTGACTTAAATAATATTTGTATTATTAAGGAAAAATAATTAAATTGAGTTATGAGTATTCTTATCTTTAGAAATGGATGATACAATGTTTTTTTAAAAGAAAACTATGAATTAGTTTAAAAGACATCCTTTGGAGAGACGTATAGTATCGTGCATGGAAGCAGGAAAGAACTTAATGTTTAGCTGTAGGGGGTTTAGAAATGGATTTTTATAAAATCAGATTTATGATTTAATAATTTTCCATTTGGATGGAGGTCAGGGTGTCAGAGCAGTTTTCCTGATACCATCGAACTTCTCTTATGTAGAAATGCACTATATACCTAACCTAGGAAGTGACAGACTTCCTGAAACTAGACATTTTAAAATGCTAATCGTGGAACTTTGGCCAATAATATAACTTGAGAATGTCCAGAAATCTATGATGGTGCCCAGCTAAGGTTCTAGATGCACTGAACCCCGAGTGTGATAAATGTGTTTCTGGGGGGTTGGCCCCCCCCTTAGAAAGGCTGAGCTTGACAGGGATAAATGAGCTTCACTGGTGATGAACATGGAGTTAAAACCAACCGAGTTCCAGTAACTGTAATATGGACAATTGCTATTGATGTCTGCTCTGCGGACATCCTGATAACTACTGTTCCTCTAAGCTCAGGAAACTAACAATTGCCGGTTCTCAGTCAGGTAGGGACTATAGCTGGCTTCCGGAGACTATTCGGTTTAGTAGCTTCTTGGGGAAGGGAATCATTTGTGTGGGAAGTTGTGTTGGGTATCAGTGGAAATGGATGCTTTGCCAGAATTATGAGCAAAAACGTTCAGAACCCTTTTAGAAGGCTTAGAGTTATGTTTCTGTGAAGCAAAAAATTCAGAAATGTCTTGTGAATTTGGAAGAGTTTGTACAGTTCCCTATTACATTCTCTGTGGCATCATAATTCCAGGAAGCTGAGCTCTGAAATCACTCACTGGCTAATGATCCCCAGAGCTGTGAAGAAGAGATGGACAGGCATAGGGCGGGCAGGACTCTTGGCCTTATTTAGCATTTATTTCCTTGTAGCTTCTCTTTAGCTCATCAGCAACTCATTTCAGATGGAGAGGAGTGATTTTCAACTTGTTGCTGTTTTTTTTTTTTTTTTTAATTTTATTTATTTATTTATTTATTTATGGCTGTGTTGGGTCTTCTTTTCTGTGCAAGGGCTTTCTCTAGTTGCGGCAAGCGGGGGCCACTCTTCATTGCAGTGCGCGGGCCTCTCACTGTCGCGGCCTCTCTTGTTGCGGAGCACAGGCTCCAGATGCGCAGGCTCAGCAATTGTGGCTCACCGGCCCAGTCGCTCTGTGGCATGTGGGTTCCTCCCAGACCAGGGCTCGAACCCGTGTCCCCTGCATTGGCAGGCAGATTCTCAACCACTGCACCACCAGGGAAGCCCTGTTGCTGTTGTTTTAACCTCACTTTATCTTCATGCACATCCTTTCAATGAAATAACTACATTTTTTCTGTCAAGATATGAAGAGACATTAATGAATAAAACATGGATGAATTCTGTAGGGAAGATAAATACATACATATACACATATATATATATGTATATGTGTATGTCTCTTCTTGATCCAGTTTTGATTTTTTTCCTTGTCTCTGACGGACAGATTTCTGAAGTTAGAGCTTCTGTTCTTGTCCGTGGTCCCTGCCACCCTTAGATATTATTTCTCTCAAAGCCAAGAAAGACAGCACCAGGTTAAGGGAAGAAAAGGCGGGAAATGAAGTCTTGATTCTCAGATATTAAAACAGACAACAACAATACTCTCGGGACTTACCGAGGGAATTGTAATGTAATGAATATTTAAAGATATCTTAATGAGGTAAACTAGAGTTAAGCTCATTTAAGGAAAATAATCTGACAGTGATTAAAGAAAAGCCTAGATTTATTTAAATGTAGGTCAAAGTTTGGGTCCTGTGCAAATATGCTATTTTAATTTGTGAATGAATCACCTGCCTAGTGATGAGTAAATATCATTTCTGGTGAGAGAACGAGGGCTGGCCCCTCTGCTGTCCGCTGCGGTGGGCCAGAGCGCAGAGCCGGGCGGCACACCCGGCCCCAAAGCCGCTGGATACAATCCTGCAGGCACTCCCAGCCTACCGATCCGCTTTGCAGCAGCGCCACCTGTCGGTAACGCAGGGCGGGGGACGGACCAATGCAAATCAACCTCAAGGCAGATTTCATTCCATTCGGCCTGTATTGTTTCCTCACTGCGAGGCAACAGAAGGCAAAAGGACCTGGGACTGTCATTTTCAGCCTGACGCTGCATGTTCCCCAGACTGAGCTGAGGGAGAATCTGTCATCGCGTGTCAGTTTAGTGCTGGCTCTGGGAATTAACTCTTACACATAAAAGGACAGGGAGGGGATTTGCGGACTCAGTGAAGGGAAATGCTGCCTGAGGATTCCAACCTTGCATTACTAACAAATATGAACAAAGATTTTCATCCCTTGGAACCCCTAGCAGGAGCTTTCTCCTTTTTCCATCTGTCAGACGGCTGTGGGGCAGGAAGTTGGGAGCTCCTTAGAGGTAATGAGCTCTGAATATTCGATTAAGGAATTCCATTCCACAAGCAGACTTTCTGGCTTAGGGATTTCAGAGGCCTTGGAGAGAGGGCTGCACTAATGTTCAAGATATAAAACCGTCCATCCTCTGCATCCTGGGCAGGGTGATGCCAGTTTGGTAAATGGTTGCTTTGGTGGATGCTTGGGAAGGCATTATGGCCACGTTGATGGTAGAAACGAGCTACTTTGCAGAAATTCAGAAAAACATTGAATACCAATATTTCCTTAACTCTTCATTCCAAATGTAATTGGAATCACTTGTAATTTTTTTTGTTGTTGTTCTTATGGGGAGAAGAGAAAGAAGGAGTCCTAGAAATGAAAGAACACCCGTGTTCTACTTTTCTTATGAACAGCTTTAATTATACCCTCTGCTTCTGATTGATCACTTTCTCTTTTTTTCCACTCCAAATTCAAAATGAGAGGTGAAGAGAGACAGATGGGTCATTTTGGTTTCAAGCAGGATACAGTCAGGGTTGAAGGTTAGGAGCAGAGACACCATTTCTTTTTTACGTGCTTTCAAACCCTAAGTTGGAGCAGGTTTATTGCTGCCATATAACCATGACTCCCATGATCATTTATTTATGTTAACTAAATAGCTTCAAGGATCCAGCCTCAGGCCCTCATTTGATTCCAGTTCTTCCTCCTTGACATAATATATGGATCTAAGAATCTGAAGTGAGTGTACAGCCATGAAGGAAGCAAATTCCTTCCCAACAGTATATACATAGTAAACACAAACAATGAAATGGGTGAAACCATAGCGACTATACCAGGGCCTGAAAGAGTAAAAATTGTGAGTTAAAATCAGACTTGGCATTTAAACTCCATTGTTATTAACACAGAGTAAATCTGGTCCTCTCCGTCTTGTCATTTCTCAGAACCAATTCTAGAACCATGTATGCTTCAACACTCAAGTCCTGAGCAAAATGATGTGAATCGCAAGATGATTCCTTTTAATAGCATCCCACCAAACAGTCACTGTTCAATTAAAATACACCAGGTGAGCCTTGCTGGAATTAAGTGCCTTGATCCTCATCACAAAAGTAAGGGACAGCAAAGGATGAATATATAATCTACAGTTAAATTAAACAAACTAAGCAAAAGAAATGCACCCCCTACCCCAAATGAAACACAATAAGCATGAATATTTCACTGTGTATTCTAAGGGTTAAAACAAGTCAAAACAAAACTGGAGTGATTATTTGAATAATCTGAAACAGAGCATTAATTTCCAAGGGATATTTTATGCCTAAAGACTTTAAAATCTAGCAAAGAGATAAAGGTGTATGTATATTAAAATTAAATAGGAGAAGCATAAGCTACAACATGGAACATTACATAAGGCAGTGATTAATTAATTAGTAAATCAGTTGTATACCATCTTCTATGAGTTTATAAGAGGGAGTGATCTCTAATGGTCTGGAAAAGCAAAGAAGGATTCTTTGGGCTTTGAAAGATAAATTGAAATAACTATATGGTAATATTACTACCCTTTCTTAGTTCTTAAGTGTACTCTTCAGAGGTACCTTACTTTGATCTCTTATGCCTTTTCTAGGGTAAGTGGTTTATGCTTCTTAATCCAAGAAAAGCCTAAAATATGTCATAAAATATAAGAAAAAGTTAAAAGGCAGCTTTGAACTCCAACCTCTTCAAAGAGTTGAGATAAATGAACAACCAGAGAAAACAACAGCAACAAATCTTTGATGAGTTGGAATATATAGGGAGAAACCATAAGACTTTGTTTTGAAAGTAGAGTGGACCATAAGCCATTTATCTAAACACCAGTACCTAGCAACATGTTTCATAAGTGAAATATGTTTGACCTTGCATTTGTACTTCCATTCATTTTCTCAGTCATTTGCCAAATCTTTTTTTTTTTAAATTAATTAATTTATTTATTTTTGGCTGCACTGGGTCTTCATTGCTGCGCACAGGCTTTCTCAAGGTGCGGTGAGCAGGGGCTACTCTTCGTTGTGGTGCGCGGGCTTATTGCAGTGGCTTCTCTTGTTGCAGAGCACAGGCGCTAGGCGTGCGAGCTTCAGTAGTTGTGGCACGTGGGCTCAGTAGTTGTGGCTCATGGGCTCTAGAGCGCAGGCTCAGTAGCTGTGGCGCACGGGCTTAGCTGCTCCGCGGCATGTGGGATCTTCCCGGACCAGGGCTTGAACCCGTGTCCCCTGCATTGGCAGGCAGATTCTTCACCACTGCGCCACCAGGGAAGCCCCATTTGCCAAATCTTTATTGGCTCCTTCCTTTCAGAACAAAGCTTGCTCTCATGAAATAGGAAATAAACACTGGAAAAAGACATTGATACTTGGCTTTTAGAATCCCTCAAAATAATGAGGAGACAAAGGGTTTTTAGAGCCAAGGTTAACACTGTGATGGAATAGTTACATACACAAAGGGTATAGAAATTAAGTCTGACCTTGGGATTAGAGAAACTACCACAGTACCACAAAGTCTTTGGGCCTTGAAGAGTAAGTAGAATTTTTACAGCAGAGAAAAAATATATAATTCTCTACCATTATAATTATATACTTATAAATAGAATAAATAAAGTGAGGGGAGAAGGAAGTGAATAGTTTTGAGTAAAATATGAAACATTGGAGTGGCAAAAGTATAGAGAAGAAAATTGTCAGAGAGACTTGGGTACCATGATAGGAAATTTGGACTTTACCCACATAGCAATGATCTCAGGCCATGACATGATTCTAGGCACTGAGATTTTAGATACTGGCTGTGTTTAAGAAGTAAGGCAGCAGAAGAGAGGGCTGAATTTTACAAGATATTTGAAGCAAAGTACAATTGAGAATAAATTACATTAGCTCTAATAAAAGCTATGAAAGCATGAGACTAAATGGGTACAATTACATGGGGATAAGAGTGGTAAAAATGGAGAGATTTAAAAAAAAGATACACAGGGAGAATCCTGGGCACTGTGAATGATTGGGTATGCAAAGGAAATAAAGACAAGAGGGTCACTTGTGATAACATTATTCACGTAGGTGATAATGCTGGTCAGCGTAAGCTAATTTCTGTGACAACTAACTCCAATAAACTGTGGCTGAACGCAACAAAAATGTATTTTACACTCAGTGACATTGTAATGAAGTCTGACAGAGGACTGACCAGCTCTGTTCTGTGAGGTAACTCGGGGACCCAGGCTCCTTCCATTGTGAGCTCCACGACCCTGTAGGATCTTGAATTCCTACCCCAGAGCCTCTGCATCTGACAGAAAGGATTATTTCACGAGGTTTAGGATCATGCCCAGAAGAGGTTGCCATCACTTCCACTTCTATCCCATTAGACACATCTCAGTCACATGATCCACTGAACCTCAAGGGAGCCAGGAAATGTAGTCTAGCAGTGTGATATTAAGGAACAGAACATGGATACTGGTGAACAACTGGCCAGTTTCTGTTAAAATGGTCAGTGGATGGTAATGTCATGAGCCAAAAAAGAAAATGAAAAAACAAGTCTGATGGGAAGCAAAGAACGTCAGTTCGAAGTTGGACATCTTGAGTTAGTGTTGTATGTATAACTTCATGATGGTTGAAATATTCTGCAGAGAGTGTTCAGTTTGAATTTGAATATCAGGGTGGAATTGCTGTTGTGGAAATCATGAGTATATAGGTGATGGTATAAACAAAGTTGTGACTGAGATAAAGAAGGGAAAACCCTAGATGAAGCATGAGGGACCACACATGATAAGGCATGGTCGAGGAGAGGAAGCAAGCAAAGGAGATTGAAAAAACCAGTCAGGTATGTGGAGAGAAAAAATGGAGAAAAGGCAGTCAAGGTAGCCAAAGCAGACTAGAGCGAGAAGGAAGAGGAGTTGAAAACCATCATGTACTGCAGGAGAGAGGCTGAGGAGAGGAAAGGTGGAGATATGAGGATGAGTGAAGATAGAAACATTTGCTGAGAAGTGCAGGAGAGGTAAAAGGACAGGAAAACAGGGAAAGGATGGAATCAATTAGCAATGAATACAAGCATTGGCAAGGAGTATTTTCTTGTCAAATTGAATTATACAGTAGATTGTAAATTCTAGAAATGTGAAAAGAGCAATAGACGAGTTTGGATTAAGATTTCTAATTTAGATCTGCTTGGCCTTGAAACCTTGGGCTAAACATTTAATCTCACTTAGGCTTCCCATATGTGAAATGAGGCAACTGGACTCAATGTTTTTCAAGTTCCTTCTCTCTTCACAAATTTGAGTCATATTGTTAGTGAAGGCAATAAGGTATTATTGTGAAGGTGAAGAACTCTGCTTAGTTTCATTCCTATGATGCAGCTTTGATCAAACCATTAAAATTCTCTAAAGTTCATTTCTTTTCTGTAAAATGATACTGATAGTTCTGTTCATAGCAGCACTATTCACAATAGCCAAGACATGGAAGCAGCCTAAATGTCCATCAACAGATGAATGGATAAAGAAGATGTCATATACACACACACACACACACATATACACACAATGGAATATTACTCAGCCATAAAAAAGAATGAAATAATGCCATTTGTAGCAACATGATGGACCTCAAGATTATCATACTAAGTGAAGTAAGTCAGACAAAGCCAAATATGGTATCACTTATATGTGGAATCTAAAAAATAGTACAAATTAACTTATTTACAAAACAGAAACAGACTCACAGACTTAGAAAACAAACTTATGGTTACCAAAGGGGCAAGAGGAGGAGGGATAAGTTAGGAGTATGGGATTAACAGATACATACCACCATATATAAAATCAACAACAAGGATTTACTGTATAGCACAGGGAACTATATTCAACATCTTGTAATAACCTATAATGGAAAAGAATTTTAAAAAGTGTATAACTGAATCACTTTGCTATATACATAAAATTAACACAATATTGTAAATCAACTATGCTTCAGTAAAAATGACAATGATAGAATTTACCTCCTTGTTTTAAGATTTTTAAGTTATTGATTATAAAACACAGAGCACAATGCCAGATATTTAGTAAATAATTCTAAGTGTGAGTGCCAGTAAGACAATAGAAGAACAGTTAGGCCATTGGGATGGATATGACAGAGAGTGAATTCAGAGAAGGTTTTTGATGTGCAATTTTGGAAAAAGAAGAATCAGCTTGTAGTATCTAGGAGTTCCTTGATTCTTACTGATTATACAAAAAAGAACATGTGTAGGCTTAAACAGATTAGAAAACAAGAACGGAAATTTGTGTATTCCCTCAACAAAAATTCATGAGGATTTATAATCTATTTGGACTCTGTTCTTGGTGCAGGGAGGAAAAGAGAAGTAGATAAATAGAAAAAAATCTATTTTCCATATTTATCTTGTATAAATGCCTAACTTGCATCTAGTTTGTTTCCTAGATGTCCTTAAAACAATGGAGAATGATCTTGTTCTCTAAATCATTGTGTGAGCGTTTAAAGGCCAAAGACTTACTAAAATACAGAGAGGAAATAAAATGGGAAAAAAGTTTTGTTCCTTTTTTCTGTAACCTTAAATGGGCACCCTGTAAAAGACCAGCAGGAAGCACTTGAAATATCCACTTTTAAGCATCCCTGGTAATTTTTCACACACAAAAAAGACACTCTTGTTTATTTGAGTAGGCGAACTGAAAAAAATATATGCGCCAGCAGCAAGATAAATCAACGTCCTCACTATAGTAGAATTAGTTGGCTACAGACAGTGTTTTATGGGCTGTTTCACTACCACTTTAATTAACTTCAAACAAGGAATACATTCTAGCTTTGCTCTCTTTTTCAAGTATGTGAAGCTGTAATCCGTGTGTGATGATTATAACACTGAATTCCACCCTTCGGGAAATCAACCTGACATTGCTCTGAATTGCACATTGAGTATACAAGACACTCTAGTTCTTCAAATGATAAAGGACAATGTGAAGAGAACCCTGCCTTCCATGTCCTCATTGGCTGCTACCTTGTTCCTCTGAGCCAACAGCATTAGCAAGTTCAATTAGCAGAGCTAACATTGGAGTCCGGGATGAGGACTGAGCAGACTGAAGAGATGTAAGGAGGACTTCCTAGTGCAATAACTATTATAGCTATATGCAGATTTCTAAAGTTATTAAAGCTTTTCAGAAGGACATTAAAAAAATTAGACTTCAGTGGTGACAATCTTTTTTTAAGGATTTTTTTCTTTAGTTCATTTTATTAAATGCATGATGTATTCCTTAATTTTCTTTGTGGTATACATATATTCCTATGCTATCTGTATAGTTACTATTTATTAAATTTAAGTGCTAGGGAACATGATAAGTGCTTTGCATATATTACTCTTGTAATCTTCACAATCACTCTAAAAGTTAGTTATTATGATCCCCACTAAACATGGACAAAATGAGGCTAAGAACCGGCAGAGCTGGAATTTGAACACAAACTTATATCCCAAGCCAACACATTTTATAATCACCAGGCTATAGAGCCTACCAGTGACCACATATTAGGAGATTTAAAGAAAAGGCCCAGGGACTTCCCTGGTGGTCAAGTGGTTAAGAATCTGCCTTCCAATGCAGAGGACACAGGTTCGATCCCTGGTCGGGGAACTAATATCCCACATGAGGTGGGGCAAATAAGCCCACGCGCGGCAACTATCGAGCCCACGCGCTCTGGAGCCCATGCCACAACTAGAGAAGCCAGCATGCTGCAACAAAAAATCCTGCGTGCTGCAACTAAGACCCGACACAGCCAAATAAGTAAATAAATAATAAATAAATAAGTAAATAAATGTTTAAAAAAATGATTAAAAAAAAAAAGAAAGAAAAGGCCCCAAAAAAGGATTACTCTTAAAGGGACTTAGACTCAGGATGGGCTAAATTATGTGTCAACAATTAGCTGAGCTTGTCTTTGGAAATTTCTGTAGGATCCATCCAGAACAGCTCCTTCTAAAGTTTCAAGGGAGTTAGAATAATGATTTTTTCATGCGGCAACTTGGCTGAAGAATTCTTATGAATGATGGACAAAAGATAGGAAGAAGAATAGGGGCCTGATTGTGAACTAGAAGAAATTCTTATTACTTCTCAGCTGTGGGATGGACCAGATGAGGGTGTGGAGTTCCTTCCTCCTTTATACCTTCTGAGTCTGTGGTCAGCTTGTGAAAAAGAGGAAGAGAGATGGTCCCGGTTGGGTTTGGCTGCAGCTGGAAACTCCCTCAGCTGGGAAAGCAAGACATTTCTCTCCCAGGTACTTTCACCTGGAAAGCCAGCTTTTCCTGGCTCTGGAATACTGTGTCACTAGCATAATGCATGAGAAGCTCAGAAATGGTCACGGCCTGGCAACTCCCTGCTGTAAAATCAAAGTCCCTTCACCCCCATCCCCGCTGTCAAGAAAGCTGTTATTAATTCTCACTGTGACTTTTCTAAGGTGAAACACACATGCATACAGCTCAGTGCTGTGTGTGGCTTCAGAAAAGGTCAGTCATCGTCCCACCTGGCAAAGATCACTCACAAATAGGAACGGTTTTGACTCTGTTTTTTTGAACGGTTGTTCGTGAGCATAAATTCATCATCATTCCTCATTCTCCATGGATACAAGAGACAAACAACTGTCACATGGCCAGGCTACTGTCTGTGGAGATGTCCTGCCCTCCTCCCTTTTGAGATCCAGCATCTTGGATTTGTGAGTGTGTTTGAGTGTGTATCTCTGGGTCTGTGTACGTTATCTGGAGAGAGTTTGTGATACAGAGGAAGGAGAAATGGCAGTTTGTTCAACCCTGATCCTTTCTGACCTTTCACTGTCATTTCAGTGAGCCACGTCCTTTACTCTGGAGACAAAGAACTCCTCGAACTGGAGATTGAAGACCGGGTTAGAATTCCAGTTCCTGCACACAACGTGTAGGCACTGGGTACTCACTTGACAAGTCTGAACCTTAGGTCCCTGGGCTATGAAATCAATGCTATAATGCTTGTCTTACAGGTTTGTTGTGAGGATGAAAATGAGATGATGTAAGGAAAACAGTGTTGTGACGGGAAGGGCATCACGCAGCTCCTTGTGGTATTAGCAGCACTGTTTTGGGTAGGTGTGATCAGTCCTGCTTTTCCCTTGCTATGGCCAGGTTACCTAGACAGGGATTAGATGCAGGTGATGGGCAAGGAAACAGAGGGGAGAGGAGAGAGCCGAGGCTGATCTGTTAACTGCAGCTAAAACAAGCCAGGGCTCAAAACTGTGCAAATATTTCCTTAGCTTTCCCATAACCTGAAGGCCAAGCCTTGATATTGGGCTTTTTCCCTTTATTTACTGGTGCCCTTTTCCCTTTAGATCTCCAAAGCTAAAATGTTCTGCTACTTATATAACTTCTAATGCTCTTTGGGTTTATTTAAAACAGAACTTATATAAATGTTAGGGATGGAATGAAGTGTAAGGGGAGATCAAAAAAAAGGTAAAAATTTCCTCTGACCTTATACTTCCTAGGGAAAACTCTGGGCCCTAAATCAACTTAAGACATCCTTAGGGATAAGATAAAGATTATGTTCATTGTTTTCCTTCCTTCTTTCCCTCCTTCCTTCTTTCCCTCCTTCCTTCTTTCCTTCCTTCCTTCCTTTCTTCCTTCTTTCTTTTCTCTTTCTTTTTTTGTTTTAATTTTTATTGAGGTATAGTTGATTTACAATGTTGTGTTAGTTTCTGGTGTATAACAAAGTGATTCAGTTATACATATATATAAGCAATAAGGCTAAGTTCATGGGAGCATTTTTAAAAAATTTTTGGCATTGATGTAACTAAAGAGATTCTGATTATGAACTACTCACTGAGAGTTTGGCATTACTGTTGGTAGGTAAATTTCCACATTGACATTGTACTTGGACAAGCCAAGGGTTAGTAAGAGATGATTGAGTTATAAAACAGGTAAAGATCTTTGATTTACAAGTAGCTTATTTTTTTGTGGATTGCAGATGTTTCACTGAAAGGGAGTCAAAATACGCTCCCTTAAAATAAGACTGGAATTGATGTCAGAAAGTGAGTCAGACTTATTAACCCAAAGAGGAACACAGATTGTGTACAACTCCAGTGTACCAAGTACAAATCAAAAGAGGCTCATCACGCATTTTTGCAGTTTTAGAATTTATATTGTTTCTCCTTCAGTACTGAGAAGAGTCCCTTGCAAAAAGCACTTCCCCATTACTCCTTAACCAGCAGGGAAAGAGTCTTCTTCAGGCACTGAGACCATAGAGAACATCTGGTTGATTAACAGATGTTAATGCCAGAATAGCTTTGGTTTGATCAACGATGTAATCAATCATGAAAGTTATAATTTTAGCAAGGTTTAGACTGTTCCATTAAATAAAGATGGAACATGTCTGATGTTCCAGATTTTTAGAAAAAATCTATTTCTCTAAAACCAGTATTTGTGCAACATCTGCATACATATAATTTTAGATGTGATTTTTACATGTCCATATGGCAACTACCTTATGTAAAAGTGACACAAGTGGGGGAAAAGGTGAAGATTTATTTTTCTCTTGTAGGTGGGGGAGGATCTGAATTTAGTTTGATTTTATGAATTAAAAAGACAACAGAGAAAATATAGACTAAAAAAAGAACAGAGATCCAATTAATTTATTTACGAGGGAATTGTTTAGTGGATAATTATGTTTTATATGCTCATATTATGGTATCTGAATGTGGGTTTTAGTTTTATCTTCTGCCCCTAGACAAAAGAAAAAACAACACAACAAAATGAAAAACTAAAGTTAAATCAAAGTAAAATGACAGTAAAGCATTTAATGCCCATTCTTCTACACAACAGGACATTTTGAAGTCAAGGCATAAACAAAAAAAGAGACGTAATCTAAAGCAAAGGAAGAATGCAACCCATCAGGAATACAACAAAGGAGAGGGATTGGAGGTGAAAGAATAAAGAAAAATAATTCAAATAGTCCATGGAAAAGTTTTCCGAAATGAATTTGAAGATAAATTACTTGCCTACAAGTGGTTGCTAAAACAGCAGAAAATGAGACTAAAGCCCAGGGGCATGGTTTTCAGAAAATTTCTCAGAAGGACCTCCAGTATCTAAAAGAGCAGGTGATTGCCACCATCATCAAAAATCTGAGGCGTCCCATCGACGGGCTGCATCCACAGATGAGGTCCTAACAGGGATAACTCTGTTGCATGGAGGCACAGAGCTCATATTTCAATTAGCTGAAAAGCACAAATATATGTAGCGAACAAAAGTTTTGAAACCAAATAATTAGTAACTAGTTCCTGTTGTTATACTGACCTCAGATGTGTCTCTTAATCTCAACTAGTTTTATGTGTAGACACAAATCAGAAATATAAACTAGAACCTCTCTAATTATACATAAAGACCAAATGGATTGAGAGTTTCTTACATCTTAAGGGTTTTACATGCATTAAATTCATTTAGGTGACACAATAGCATAAGGAAAGATACAACTGTTTTCTTTCTTTGTGGATGAGAAACAGGCCCAGAGATATTAAAACTTGCCCCACATTACACGGCTATGAAATGGTAAAATTAGGATTCAAACTCAGACATTTGTAACCATGATGCTATACTGATGCGTTGTGTTTTGTGTGAAACTGTGACTCAAAAAGGGATTTAAAATATTTTATACATTATTTTTTTGTCTTATAGTTTGGCTGAGAGCAAAGCAGGGGATGGCCAAATTTGATCCCTGATGGTATAAAAGACAGTATTTCACCCAAATAAGCAGTTCACTTCTCCCCACCCCTTGGGTTCAAGCACATTAAACATGTGTTGACATAAAACTATCTATTTTTCTGGGGCTTCCCTGGTGGCGCAGTGGTTGAGAGTCTGCCTGCCAATGCAGGGGACACGGGTTCGAGCTCTGGTCTGGGAGGATCCCACATGCTGCGGAGCGGCTGGGCCCGTGGGCCACAATTGCTGAGCCTGCACGTCTGGAGCCTGTGCTCCGCAACAGGAGAGGCCGCGACGGTGAGAGGCCTGCGCACCACGATGAGGAGTGGCCCCCGCTTGCCGCAACTGGAGAAGGCCCTCGCGCAGAAACGAAGACTCAGCACAGCCATAAAATAAATTAAAAAAACTATTTTTCTTATGTTACTTGGAAAAAAAGGCCTTTTGAGAATAAATTTTAAGCCCAACTTCTCAAACATTTTAAGAAAAGTTTTCTACTGTCAACCAAGGGTTGTGTTCTTTATAACTATTCTGATAAAAAGATACTTAATAGCCTATACCAGTAAAGAGAAACTTTTAAATCTACGAAATATAACACCATGGAAAGAGTCATATACTATTCTTTTGTAAATTCAAAATTAGGAAATATTTTCCTTCTTAGAAGCGCTGATACTTAAAAATAACCAAATAAATAAGCTTCTTGGTTTACTGATAGCAAATTTAGTTCACCTTAAGAAAAAAGGGGAATGGAAAACAATAACAAATTTTAACTTTCCTTCCTATTAATTTGAAACTTTTTCCTTAGTGGTCTTAAACATCATGTGTATTTGTCAGGGTTCTCCAGAGAAGCAGAACCAGTAGTTTCACACGATTGTGGAGGCTGGCAAGTCCAAAATCTTCAGGGCAGGCCAGCAGGCTGGAGACCCAGGAAAGAGCTGATGTTGCTGGTGAAAGCAGACGGAGGGCAGAATTTGCTTTTCTTGGGGGCCAACAGTCTTTTTTTCTCTTAAGGTCCTCAACTAATTAGATGAGGCCCACCTATATTATGAAGGGCAATCTGCTTAAAGTCTACTGATTTAAATGTCAATCTCACCTAAAAATACCTTCATTGTAACATCTGGACTAGTGTTTGCTCAAATATGTGGGTACCATGACCTAGCCAAATTTACACATAAAATTAAACATCAAACGATGAAAAAATTCCTTCTAAGGATTTTTCCCCCCTTTGGCAAAGTGACACTTACCTTCTGTATCTAAATTCAGTGCCAGTAGATGAACATTTAAGATATAATGTCTGATTTCACCATTTATTTCTATTACACATAGCAAGGTACATTTGTCAGTTACATGTCTCTCAGCTTGGGTGGCAAGAAAGAATGTTGTTACTCAAAGTAGAAGAGAACAAGAGTTTCTTGTTACACTTGAATGCTACATTCTATGACAGCTTTGAGGCCTGTCTGTGGGACTGCAGACTCTATGAGATCACTTTAAATAAATATTGTTGGGCTTCCCTGGTGGCACAGTGGTTGAGAATCTGCCTGCCAATGCAGGGGACACGGGTTCGAGCCCTGGTCTGGGAGGATCCCACATGCCGTGGAGCGACTGGGCCCGTGAGCCACAATTACTGAGCTTGCACATCTGGAGCCTGTGCTCCGCAACAAGAGAGGCCGCGATAGTGAGAGGCCCGCGCACCGCGATGAAGAATGGCCCCCACTTGCCGCAACTGGAGAAAGCCCTCACACAGAAACGAAGACCCAACACAGCCATAAATAAATAAATAAATAAAATATTTAAAAAAATACTTAAAAATAAATAAATAAATAAATAAATAAATAAATAAATAAATATTGTTGCTCGTTGTAGAAACAGTACATGGAAGAGGTCCAAGATGGATATCACTCTAGAGCCATTGTAAGGGATGGGTATAGAGCACTTCCTGTTGAGGAGGTCCTTTCATTACTTGTGGTGTTTTAGAAAGTTAACGTCCAACCTGCAATCTTTTATTATCTTTATGTGACTTTAAAAAGCTGCATTTCTGTGGAGCTGCAGGGCTTTTGAAAATGAATTCAGCTGACACATTGAACTGGGATGTATCAAGATGGATGGCAGATTCATATTCCAGTACATCACATGATGTGCATCAATTTAGTGTGTCAGCTGAAAAGTTTAAGGAGAGGGGAAAAAATCAGTTAAAGAAATTTTATCTCTGGTAAACCTGGTTTAGGAAACCTGTGGTTATTAAAGAAACTTTATATTGTGAATTGGCTCAGAGGTTTTAAAGCCTGTAAATATGGTGATATTTCTGTTTAAATTTGGATGGCAACACAATCAGTGGCTGAGATGTTGGACAGCATTTTGGAGTCCAAAGGGAAAAGCAAGGAAGCATGAATAGACAGTGGTGGATGTAAGGGGGGTGGGGGGAAACGTGAAGATGGTGTATAGTTTAAGAGAAGAGTATCTGGGTGCTATTAATTGGAGAAGTAAAACTGCAACAATTTTGCATGGCAGATAGTTCAGCTCAATCAATAAAGAAATTAAGATTGTGTGGATTTTTCTAATATTTAGGTAATATTTTTAAAATTGAAGAATAAAAGCACTTATGGTGTGAACCAGTGTCTGTTGCCTACTACGTACCAGACACTCTTCCATGTACCTAGAATTCAATCAATGAACAAAGCAGACAATCTTGGAGGTTGTATTTTTGCAGGAGCAGATATAAATCAGCCATAAATATAAAAAAGAAGTAAATTGTGTAGTGTGCTCTAAGGTGATTAATGCTGAGGAATCATGAAAAACATTCATCAGGATTGCAGAGGTTGGGAGCACCTGAGTGGGGGTGGGGAGGGCTGGTTTCTCAGGCAGCTCTCACCGAGAATGCGATGATGGAGACAGGATATGGGGTGGGTGTAGGAGTTCGCTACACTACCACTTGGCCTCCTGGGGGAGATTGCTCCAGGCAGAAGGAACGTCAAGGCTGAAGCCCAATGAGGGAGGGGGAGCAATGTGAGGTTATGAAGTCAGAGGAAGCCAGGTTGGTAGGGTTTTCTGAAGATCAGTGCATTGAATTTAGCTTTTATTTTAAGTGACATGGGAGGATGGGTGGTTTTGAGAAGGGAAGTGAGATAATCTGACATATGTTCTAAAAAGATGACTGTGGTTGCTGTGCTGAGAATAGAGTCTTACAGAGGGTAGAGGTAGAAGCAGGGAGACATAGGAAGTAACTGCAATAAGCCAGGAGAGGAATGATGGTGACTGGTCCCAAGATGAGAGCAATAGGGGACTTGAAATTCTTGATGTATTTTGAAGGTAGAGCCAGTGGGGTTTTTGGCAGCCTGGATATGGGGAGCAAAAGAAAGAGAGGGAAGAACTCAAAGACTTTTGATTTGGGTCACTGGAAGGATGGGATCGCCATCAATTTAGATGGGCTATGCAGAAGACGGAATGGTTTGGTGGAAATGAGCAGGAGGTCAGTTATAAGCACTCAAGGTTTGTTATATCTGTTAGCTTTGGGACATGCTGAGTAGCATCTAATTACACTGATTGGGACTGAGAGGACACATCTGCATTCAGAGTGGCACCATATAGATGGAATATAGGCTAAACCATACACAATTGACAAGACTTGATGATTTTTTGATGGAAAGTAATAGCAGTTTCATATGATTCAACCTAATAAAAATCTCTGGAACTGGAAGAGATCACCAAGGTTGATAGCACAGCTACAGAAGAGAACCAAGGATGGGGACTTAAGACAGTCTTACATTCGGAGGTAGAGGAAAGATGAAGAACTAGCAGAGGAGACTTAAGCAGGGCAGTGGAGAGGAAGAAAGAAACTGTGCTAACAAGCCAACCTAAAAAAAAAAAAAAAAGAATCAAAGTGGAGGACGTAATCATTGAGTCAGATGCAGACGACAATATAGAGGTCATCAGTGACATTGATAAGATCTTTCCTTGCAGGAACGTGGGGGTTAAAGCATAACTGGAGTAGTTCCAAACAGAATGGATGGGAGGAGAATTGGTGATCACATATGCAGACAACTCCTCTGTCACAAAGAGGAGCTGATAAATGGGGTGTTTGGTGAAAGTGGCCTTCACATAACCTTAGGTTATAAAAGAACGTAATATGTTTTTAATATGGGAAAAGTTTGTATACTGATTGGAATCAGTCTATAGAGAGGGGAAAATTTGTGATGTGGGGAAGATAGGGGACATTTACTGAAGCAGTGTCTTTGGGTAGGCAAGAGGGAATGGAATTCAGCTTACATTTAGATTTATATTGCCATTGTGTGGTCTTAGAAAACCACACAAACAGTTGAACTCTAGAAATGGAATGGAAATATGGGCACAAACACAGATGAATTGAAAGTTCTATGACAGGAGCATGTGAAAGTCCTTTTTCAATTGTTTCTACTTTCTTAATGGAAAAAAAAGCAAAATCATCAGTTGAAAATGAGGAGGAAGGGCAAGATGATTAGAGACTGTAACAAAGGTACGAAACAGTTACTAGGTGATTTGGAGATAGAATGGAATAGGGAAATGTGGTAGAATTGCCAAGGGGCACTAAAGGTCCTTTGAGGAGGATGGTCATGAATGTAAAGTGAGGATAATTGCAGGGTTTATGCTTTTCTCCAGCCACATTCTGCTGCATGTGTGCTGGTATGAGTTGGAGGGGAAATGAATTTACTCAGGGTTAAAGTTTTCAAGGTGAATAGGATCAATGGAGAGAAAAGCAACTGAGTTGAGTGTATCTATAGAAGAGAATAATCATTAATATAATGAGAACATCGTATCTAAGATGTGTTAAGAAATTCAGCGAGGATGCAGGGAGTGTGAGAGGAAAGTGAAACAATTATATGATCTAAGGACTTAAGGACTTTGGAGTTGGGGTCCTAAAGGCAGTGAACTGGAAAGGTAGGAGGTGGTACTTGAAATTGAGGATGTAGGAGAGATGTGATTATTGACATAGGAGGCCTAGGATATGACTATAGTAGTGGGTGAATGAGGCCAGGAAGAAGATGAGATCACTGGAGGAGAAAACGTTAAGTAACTGAGAGCCTTCATACTGGAAGTATCACCACTGCAGATATTGAAATGATCGAGAATTAATCCAGTAGGCTCATCTCATTCTTGCACAAGACAATTAAGTATTTTAAGGATGCCAACTTACTTTACGTGTTTAAATGCAAATGCACTGAAAATCACAAAAGTTCTTTTTTGGAACTTGCAAACATAAGTAAAGAATTCTGTGAAAATAAAATGAGAATCCTGCAAAAATTTTGGTTCAGTATTCCAAAATTAATATTCAAAAATTTGAATATTAAAAGTCATAATGAGGGATTTATATTACCAGGTATTGCAATATAGTATAACTTAAAAAAAACACAATAGAATAATGTGGTAATGGCCCATGAATTAACAGAAAGACCAGTTTAACAGAGTAAATAACTCAGAAATAGGCAAGAGCATATTGGATTTATTGAATGATAAAACTGACATCACAAATAAAGATGTTTAGAAAGTCTTAATTAATAACTGAATCTAGGACAAATAGTTAATTGTTTGGAAGAAAAATAAACTCCATAACTTACATAAAAATGAAAATTTAAAAAGTTAATTGTAAAAAATAAACCATAGGAAATAGAAGGTATCCCAAAAGAATTACATTTTTTTGTATTTTAATATAGGAAAGGGACATTTTCAGCAACCTGATAGGATTGACATTTTAAAAAGTTTACTCTGGCTGTTGTGGGAAGAGTGATTGGGAAATGTAAGATGGAATCAGAGAGATGAGTTGGGAGGCTATGGCAATGTGCAGGTGAGAAATGATGGGGCCTTGCATGAACGTAGCAGCTTCTGATGGAAGGAAAGTGTAGATTTCAGATGTTAATCAGTAAATTACACCCTTAATTCCAATTATCAATCTCATTCAAAAATCACTTCCCTAAGATGGAAAAAAACACTCACAGAATTTGAGTTTTTCCTGAATCTATGTTGTTTTTTGGTTTATTTCTGCTGTATCATTTCTTATTTTGTGTATTTTAGTTTATTTCTTTTTTAAAAATTTTTATTGGAGTGTAGTTGATTTACAATGTTGTGTTAGTTTCGGGTGTACAGCAAAGTGAATCAGTTATACATATACATATATCCACCCTTTTTTAGATTCTTTTCCCATATAGGTCATTACAGAGTATTGAGTAGAGTTCCCTGTGCTATACTAGCCTATTTCTTTATTTCTTTTTGTTTCTCTCTTTTTTTAGATTAAGTTATTCCCTTTTCTCCCATCCCACCCCACCCCCACCCCTAGTTTATGAGTTACAAACCCACAAGAAGTTGTAAACATAGTCCTGTGTATTCTTCATTTAGCTTCCCCAGATGGTAACTTATTTTTTTAAATAACTGTAGTAAAATATTAAAACCAGGAAATTTGTGTCTGTGCATGTGTGTGTGTGTGTAGTTCTGTGCAGTTTTATTCCATGTGCAGATGCGTGTAACCACCATCACGATCAAGATGCAGAACCATTCCATCACCACAAAGGGACCCCTTGTGCCTTTCCTTTTACAGTCACCCTCCCCTCGTCACTATCCCCTGATAACCGTTAATCTGTTCTGCATCTCTATAATTTTGCCATTTTAATTTTTTAACAGCTTTATTTGGATATAATTCACATATCATGCAATTCACCTATGTAAAGTATACAACAGTATTTGGTATTTGGTATATCACATTATTTTTTTTAATTGTGGTAATATATATTACAAATTATATGTAACACAACAGTTCCTTCTACCCAGTACATCATAACTGGCTATCAAAAAAATTATAAGACATACTGAAATGCAAAAAAAAAACACATTTTAAAGAGACAGGGCCAACATCAAAACCAAACCTGGATATGGCAGGGATATTGGAATTGTCAGACAAGGAATTAAAACAACTATGAATAAAATGCTGGGGGTTTTCATGCATAAAGGAGACAGCATGTAAGAACAGATGGGAAATGGAAGCAAAGAGGTGAAAATTATAAGAAAACTAAACACTAAAAAAATAAATACTAAAGATCAAAAGCCCTGTAACAGAAATGAATGCTTAACTTTAACGGGCTTATTAGTAGACTGCACATGGCTGAGGAAAGAATTTCTGAGCTTGCAGATATATCAATACAACTCTGAAAAACTGAAAAGCAAAGAGAAAATAGACTGAAAGGCCAGAGCAGGCTATCCTAGAACTATGGTTTTCAGAAGGTATAACATGCATAATGAGAATACCAGAAGGAAAAGAGAGAGAGAAAGAAACAGAAGAAATATTTGAAACAATAATAACTGATAATTCTCCAAGATCAATGTCAGACACTGAACCACAGATTCAGGAAACTCAGAGATCACGAAGCAGGGTAAATGCCAGAAAAGTATACACCTAGGCTTACCATATTCAAACTACAGAAGGTCAAAGATAAAGAAAAAATCTTGAAAGAAGTCAGAGGAAAAAAAAATCCACTTTAATTATAGAGGAAAAAATATAAGAATTATATCTGTCTTCTCCTGAAGAACCATGCAAAACAAGATGAGAGTGGAGTGACATATCTGAAGTATTGAGAGGAAAAAACTCAACAACTTAGAAGACTGTACCTTCAAAAATTATCCCTCAAACGTGATAGAGAAATAGAGACTTTCTCAGAAAAAATTAAGGGACTGTGTTGCTAGTAGATCTGCCTTCCAAAAAATGTTTTAAAAGTACAGTTGACTCTTGAATAACATGGGTGTTAGGGTGCCAAACTTTCGTGCAGTTGAAAATCCAGGTATAACGTATAGTGAGCCCTCCATATCTGGGGTTCCTCTGTATTGATGGTTCCACATCTAAGGACTCAACCTACCACAGATCATGTAGTAATATAATACTTACTATTGAAAAAAAACTGCATATAAATGGACCTGCACAGTTCAAACCCCTGTTATTCAAGGGCCAACTGCACTTTACAGTGAAGGAATATGATGTAGGTCAGATACTTGGATCTACAAAAAGAAAAAAAGAGCATCAAAGAAGGAATAAGTAAAAGTAAAATAAAAACTTCTATTTTTCTTATTCTTGATTAATCTAACAGACAGCCATTTATTTAAAATAATAATAGCAATGATGTATTTGATTATATGTATGTACGCGTGTGTATATAAAGCTACAACCAAGATTACTCTACCCAGCAAGGATCTCATTCAGATTTGACAGAGAAATTAAAACCTTTACAGACAAGCAAAAGCTAAGAGAATTCAGTGCCACCAAACCAGCTTTACAACAAATGCTAAAGGAACTTCTCTAGGCAGGAAGCACAAGAGAAGGAAAAGACCTACAATCACAAACCCAAAACAATTAAGAAAATGGTAATAGGAACATACATATCGATAATTACCTTAAATGTAAATGGATTAAATGCTCCAACCAAAAGACACAGACTGGCTGAATGGATGCCAAAACAAGAACCGTATATAGTGAGAGGCCCGTGCACCGCGATGAAGAGTGGCCCACGCTTGCCGCAACTAGAGAAAGCCCTCGCACAGAAACGAAGACCCAATCACAGCCAAAAATAAAAAAATAAAAAAATAAAAATTAAAAAAAAAAAAAACAGGCGAAAGATCTGAACAGACACCTCATTAAAGAACTGATTTGCTATGGGTAGCAAATAAGATTATGAAAAGATGCTCCCCATTACATCATTAGGAAAATGCAAAATGATGCCCTAATAAGAAACCAGAACAAACCTATTAGAACGAGAGGAGAAAACTCAGAAAACCAAGTGCTGATGAAGATGCCAAGCAAGCGGAACTCCCCTGCACTGCTGGTGGGAATGCGGATAATACAGCCACAGCCTGGCGATTTCTTATAACATAACGGACACCCAGCAATTCTATTTCTAGGTATTTACCCAACTTCAACAAACACTCGTGTTCACAAAAAAGTAAAAATAAAATAAAATAAACACTAAAAAAAAAAAAAAAAAAAAAAAAAAAAAAGAACCGTATATATGCTGTCTACAAGAGACCCACTTCAGACTTAGGGACACATACAGACTGAAAGTGAGGGGATGGAAAAAGATATTCCATGCAAATGGAAATCAAAAGAAAGCTGGAGTAGCAATTCTCATATCAGACAAAATAGACTTTAAAATAAAGACTATGACAAGAGAAAAAGAAAGACACTACATAATGATCAAAGGATCAATCCAAGAAGAAGATATAACAATTGTAAATATTTATGCACCCAACATAGGAGCACCTCAATACATAAGGCAAATGCTAACAGCCATAAAAGGGGAAATTGACAGTAACACAATAACAGTAGGGGACTTTAACACCCCACTTTCACCAATGGACAGATAACCAAAGTTAAATAAATAAGGAAACACAAGCTTTAAATGACACATTAAACAAGATGGATTTAATTGATATTTATAGGACATTCCATCCAAAAACAACAGAATACACTTTGTTCTCAAGTGCTCATGGAACATTCTCCAGGATAGATCACATCTTGGGACACAAATCAAGCCATGGTAAATTTAAGAAAACTGAAATCATATCAAGTATCTTTTCTGACCACAATGCTATAGACTAGATATCAATTACAGGAAAAAAACTGTAAACAATACAAACACATGGAGGCTAAACAATATGCTACTAAATAACCAAGAGATCACTGAAGAAATCAAAGAGGAAATAAAAAAATACCCAGAAACAAATGAAAATGAAAACACTACAACCCAAAACCTATGGGATGCAGTAAAAGCAGTTCTAAGAGGGAAGTTTATAGCAATTCAATCCTACCTCAAGAAATAAGAAAAATCTCAAATAAACAACCTAACCTTACACTAAAGCAATTAGAGAAAGAAGAACAAAAAACCCCCAAAGTTAGCAGAAGGAAAGAAATCATAAAGATCAGATCAGAAATAAATGAAAAAGAAATGAAGGAAATGATAGCAAAGATCAATAAAACTAAAAGTTGGTTCTTTGAGAAGATAAAAAAAATTGATAAACCATTAGCCAGACTCATCAAGAAAAAAAGGGAGAAGACTCAAATCAACAGAATTAGAAATGAAAAAGGAGAAGTAACAACGGACACTGCAGAAATACAAAGGATCATGAGAGTTTACTACAAGCAACTATATGCCAATAAAATGGACAACCTGGAGGAAATGGACAAATTCTTAGAAAAGCACAACCTTCTGAGACTGAACCAGGAAGAAATAGAAAATATAAATAGACCAATCACAAGCACCCTGCATAGCCAAAGCAATCTTGAGAAAGAAAAATGGAGCTGGAGCAATCAGGCTCCCTGACTTCAGACTATACTACAAAGCTACAGTAATCAAGACAGTATGGTACTGGCACAAAAACAGAAATATAGATCAATGGAACAGGATAGAAAGCCCAGAGATAAACTCACGCACCTATGGTCACCTTATCTTTGATAAAGGAGGCAAGGATATACAATGGAGAAAAGACAGCCTCTTCAATAAGTGGTGCTGGGAAAACTGGACAGCTACATGTAAAAGAATGAAATTAGAACACTCCCTAACACCATACACAATAATAAACTCAAAATGGATTAAAGACCTAAATGTAAGGCCAGACACTGTAAAACTCTTAGAGGAAAACATAGGCAGAACACTCTATGACATAAATCACAGTAAGATCCTAATCAAGTGGGACCTAATGAAACTTAAAAGCTTTTGCACAGTAAAGGAAACCATAAACAAGACCAAAAGACAACCCTCAGAATGGGAGAAAATATTTGCAAATGAAGCAGCTGACAAAGGATTGATCTCCAAAATATATAAACAACTCATGCAGCTCAATATCAAAAAAAAAAAGAACCCAGCCCAAAAGTATGCAGAAGACCTAAATAAACATTTTTCCAAAGAAGATATACAGATTGCCAACAGACATGTGAAAGGATGCTCAACGTCACTAACTGTTAGAGAAACGCAAATCAAAACCACACTGAGGTATCACCTCACACCAGTCAGAATGGCCATCATCAAAAAATCTACAAATAATAAATAATGGAGAGGGTGTGGAGAAAAGGGAACCCTCTTGCACTGTTGGTGGGAAAGTAAATTGATTCAGCCACTATGGAGAACAGTATGGAGGTTCCTTAAAAAACTAAAAATAGAACCACCATATGACCCAGCAATCCCATACTGGGCATATACCCTGAGAAAACCATAACTCACAAAGAGTCATGTACCAAAATGTTCACTGCAGCACTATTTATAATAGCCAGGACATGGAAGCAACCTAAGTGTCCATCGACAGATGAATGGATAAAGAAGATGTGGCTCATATATACAATGGAATATTACTCAGCCATAAAAAGAAATGAAGTTGAGTTATTTGTAGTGAGGTGGATGGACCTAGAGTCTGTGATACAGAGTGAAGTAAGTCAGAAAGGGAAAAACAAATACCATATGCTAACACATATATATGGAATCTAAAAAAAAAAAGGTTCTGACGAACCTAGGGACAGGACAGGAATAAAGACGCAGACATAGAGAATGGACTTAAGGACACGGGGAAGGGGAAGGGTAAGCTGGGACGAAGTGAAAGAGTAGCATTCACATATACACACTACCAAATGTAAAATAGATAGCTAGTGGGAAGCAGCCACATAGCAAACGGAGGTCAGCTTGGCGCTTTGTGACTACCTAGAGTGGTGGGATAGGGAGGGTGGGAGGGAGATGCAGGTGGGTCGGGATATGGGGATATAAGTATACATATAGCTGATTCACTTTGTTATATAGCAGAAACTAACACAACAATGTAAAGCAATTATACTCCAATAAAGGTATTTAAAAAAATAAAAACACAACACCATTTACACTAGGACTTCAAAATTTAAATGCTTAGGTAGAAATCTGACCATAATGGTATGAAACAAGAAGTCAATAACAGGTAGAAAGCTGGAAAATTCACAAATATATGTAAATTAAACAACACAGTCCTGAACAACCAATGAGTCAAAAACAATCAAAAGGAAGAAATCATGAAATAAATAAAAATGAAAATACAACAAATTATGGGATGCAGCAAAAGCAGGGCTAAAAGGGAAGTGTAGAATGATAAATGCCCACATTAAAAAAGGAAAGATCTCAAATAAACAATCTAACTTTACACCTCAAGGAACTAGAAAAAGAATAAACTAAGCCCAAAGTTAGCAGAAGGAAGAAAATAACAAAGATCACAATGAAAATAAATGAAATAGAGAATAGAAAAAACAATAGAAAAGATCAACAAAAATAATAGTTTTTTGAAAAGATAAACAAAATAGGCAAACCTTTTTCTAGACTTACCAAGAAAAAGAGCGGACTGAAATAAAATTACAGATGAAAGTGGAGACGTTACAACTGATATCACAGAAATACAAAGGATCATAAGAGATTACTATAATTATATGACAACAAATTAGACAAACTAGAAGAAACAAATTCTGTAAAACATAAAATCTACCATGTCTGAATCATGAAATAGAAAATATGAACAGACAAATTACTAGTAAAAAGGTCACATCATTAATTTAAAAACTCTCAACAAAGAAGAGCCCAGGAAGAGATGGCTTCACTGGGGAATTCTAGGAAGCATTTAAAGAATTAACACCAATTTTTCTCAAACTATTCCAAAAAATTGAAGAGAAGGGACCACTCACAAACTGATTTTATGAGGTCAGCATTACTCTGATATCAAAGCCAGATAAGATACTATAAGAAAAGAAAATATAGGTCAATATCCCTGATGAACACAGATGCAAAAATTCTTAACAAAATACTAGCAAACCAAATTCAACAGCACATTAAAGTGATAATACACCATGATCAAGTGGGATTTATCCCTGAGACGCAAGGATGCTTCAAAATATGAAAATCAACAAATGTGATACACCATATTAATATATCACATGAAAGATAAAAATTAGAAGATCATCTTAATAGATGCAGAAAAAGCATTTGACAAAATAAAACATTATTTCATGATAAAAATGCTTAATAAAGAGGGTATAGAAGGAACATAACAAAGGCTGCAAACTTAGCTAACATCACACTCAACAGAGAAAGGTTTAATGCTTTCCCTCCAAGATCAAGAACAAGACAAGGGTACCCACTTACCACTCCTATTAAACATAGTACTGGAAGTCCTAGCTGGAGGAATTCGGCAAGAAAAAGAAATAAAAGGCATCCAAATTGGAAAGGAAGAAAATAAAGTTGTCTGTTTGCTGGTGATATAACATTGTATATAGAAAATCCTAAAGATTCCATCAAAAAAGTGTTAGACCTAATAAATAAATTCAGTAAAGTTTCAAGATACAAAATCAACATAGAAAATCAGCTGTGTCTGTATACACTAACAATGAACTGTCTGAAAAAGAGAATTTTTAAAAATCCATTTATGATAGCATCAAAAATAATGAAATACTTAGGAATAAATTTAACCAAAGATGAGAAAAATCACACTGAAAACTATACAACATTGATGAAAGATACTGAAGAAGACACAAATGAATGGAAAGATATTCCATGCTCATGAATCCAAAGAATTAATATTGTTAAAATTTCCATACTACCCAAAGCCATCTATACATTCAAGGCAATCCCTATCAAAATTCCAATGGCATTTTTTACAGAAATTTAAAAAAAAATCCTAAAATTCATATGGAATTATTAAAGACCCTGAATAAATAAATCAATCCTGAGAAAGAACAAAGCTAGAGGTGTCACTCTTTCTGATTCTAAACTATATTACAAAGCTATAGTAATGAAACAGTATGCTACTGGCATAAAAACGGACACAGAGACCAGCAGAACAGAATTGAGTTGTGAGAAATAACTCATACATATATGGTCAACTAATATTTGACAAAGGAGCCAAGAACACTCAGTGGGGAAGGGATAGTCTCTTTAAGAAATGGTGTTGGGAAAACTGGATATTCACATGCAAAATAATTAAATTGGCTCCCTATATTATATCACTCAAAAAAATGAATTTGCAATGGATTAAAGATTTGAATGTAAAACCTGTAACCATAAAACTCCTAGAAAAAACATATGTAAAAAGCTATTTGACACTGGTCTTTGTAATTTTTTTTTTTTTTGGATATAACACCAAAAGCACAAGCCACAAAAGCAAAATCAACAGACTTAAAACTACATCAAACTTAAAAGCTTCTGCACACTTTCTGCATCAAGGAAATGAAAATGTAACCTACAAAGTAGGGAAAAAATATTTGTAGACTATATATCTGATAAGCATTAACATCTAAAACGTATAAGGAACTCATACAGGTCAATAGCAAAAAAAACCAAATAATCTGATTAAATCATGGCAGAGGACTTAAATAGACATACAACTGGCCAACAAGTACATGAAAAGGCACTCAACATCACTAATCAGTGCAGGTAATGCAAATCAAAACCACAATAAGCTATTACCTCACACCTGTTACAATGGTTATCATCATAGAAACGTGAGATTAAAAACGTTGGTGAGGTTGTAGAGAAAAGGAAACCATGACAGTGCTCTCAGGAATGCAAATGAGTGCAGCCACTATGTAAAACAGTATGGAGGCGCCCCAAAAATTGAAACTAGAATTACATATGACCCAGCAAACCCATTTCTAGGCATATGTTCGAAGACAATAAATTTACCATCTCAAAGAGATATCCAGACCCCCATGTTTACTGCAGCATTATTTACAATAGCTAAGACATGGAAGCAACCTAAATGTCCACTGACATTTGGGTTAAAAAATATGATCTATCTGTTTACCTACCTACCTACCTACTTATCCATCTAATTATATTTATCTATGATGCGGTGTTAGTCAGCCATGATAAAGAAGGAAATCCTGCCATCTTCAACAACATGGGTGATCCTTGAGGACATTATGCTAAGTGAAATAAGTCAGACAGAGAAAGGTAAGTATTGTATGATCTCACTTTTATGTGGAATCTAAAAACATCAAACTCATAGAAATAGAGAGTATAATGATTATTTCCAGGGGCTAAGGAGTGGGGGAAATGGGGAGATGTTTGTAAGGGTACAAACTTTCAGTTATATGAGTAAATTCCAGGGATGTAAGGTACAGCATGGTGACTGTAGTTAAACATACTGTATTGTATAGTTGAAAGTTGCTATGTGAGTAGAGCTTTAATGTTCTCACTGTAACACCACCACCAAAAAAATTGTAATTATGTGAGGCGAAGATGTGTTAACTAACTTTATTTTGGTAAACATTGCACAATATATACATGTATCAGATTATCACACTGTACACCTGAAACTTATGTGATATGTCAATTATATCTCAAGAAACCTGGGAAGAAAAGACAATGAAAAGATAACCCACAGAGTGGAAGAAAATGTTTGCAAATCATATATCTGATAACAATGTTGTGTATAGAATATACAAAATACTCTTACAATTCAATAATAAAAAAGGCAAATAACCCAATTAAAGATAGGCAAAGACCTATTCAGACATTTTTTTTCCAATGAAGACATAGAAATGGACAATAAGCATACATAAAGATATTCAACATCATCAGTCATTAGGGAAATGCAAATCAAAATCACGATGAGACACCATTTCTCATCACCTAGGATGGCTGTAATCTAAAAAACAGATAACAAGGTTTGGCAAGTTTGTGGATAAGTTAGAATTTTCATACACTGCTGGTGGGAATGGAAATGCTGCAGCCACTTTGGAAAACAGTGTGGCAGTTCCTCGAAAAGTTAAACATAGAATTATCGTTTGACCCAGCTATTCCACTCCTAAGTGTATACCTCTACAAAAGAATAGCTGCATTATTCATAATAGCCCCAAAGTGGAAACAACTCACCTGTTCACCAACTGATAAACTGATAAACAAAATGTGGTATATTATTTGGACATAAATAGCAAGTACTGACACATGCTACAATATAAAATATTATGCTGAGTGAAAGAAATCGGTCACAAATTATATGATTCCGTTTACAGGAAATGTCCAGAACAGATAAATCTACAGAGGCAGAGAGTAGACTAGAGCTGTCTACTTGCCTCAGAGCTGGAAAGGGGGGCAATAGAAGGATTGGGGATAATATATGAGGTACAGAGTTTTTGGGGGGGTGGTGACAATTTTCTAAAATTGATTGCGGTGATGGCTGCACAACTGTGAATGTACTAAAAATCATGAATTGTACACTTTAAATTGATGAATTACATGTTGTGTGAGCTATATCTCAATAAAGCTGCTATCAAAAAAAAAAAAAATTCCAGCATTAATCTGCTGTTCCCTTATGTTCAGGGAGAGGGATGCCATGTCAGACAGATTATTATTTTTTTTTAAAGTGTATTTTATTTTATTATTATTTATTTATTTTATTTATTTTTGGCCACGTCGGGTCTTAGTTGAGGCATGCGGGATCTTTCGTTGGGGCGCACAGGCTTCTCTCTAGTTGTGGCATGTGGGTTTTCGCTTTCTAGTTGTGGCGCACAGGCTCCAGGGCATGTGGGCTCTGTAGTCATGGTGCGCGGGTTACAGAGCATGTGGGCCCTGTAGTCGTGGTGCGCGGGTTACAGAGCATGTGGGCCCTGTAGTTTGTGGCATGCAGGCTCTCTAGCTGAGGCACGCGGGCTCAGTAGTTGTGGCACGCACGCTTAGTTGCCCCGTGGCATGTGGGATCCTAGTTCCCTGACCAGGGATTGAACCCACATCCCCTGCATTGTAAGGCAGATTCTTTACCACTGGACCACCAGGGAAGTCCTATTTTATTTTTTAATTTTATTTTTTTAATTTAAGTATAGTTAATTTACAATGTTGGGCCAATCTCTGCTGTACAGCAAGGTGACTCAGTTATACACATATAAACATTCTTTTCTAATATTCTTTTCCATTATGGTTTATCACAGGATATTGAATATAGTTCCCTGTGCTATACAGTAGGACCTGTTGTTTATCCATCCTATATATAAAAGTTTACATCAGATGGCTTTTCTTAGTGTTTGTGTTATATTCCTACATTCAGCCTTTCATGTCTGTCCACACATGCACAGAGGAAGGGCTGCTCCAAGTTCTTTCCCCTCTGCCGCTGCTAGACTATGGTTCTTATTATTCAGTGCTCTGCCAGGCTGCTGGTGGGGGTTCTGGCCCAGCCTCACTCTTAGGCAGGCCTTAAAGGTAGGGCTTTCTCAGCCTTCTTGTCTCTCCTCTCCATGGCAACCAAAGCCTTCTTTGTGGAAAATATTGTTTGGAAGACATTTTCCACCCTATTCCCCAGTGGCAAGTGACCTCCCATGGTGTTGGTATAGGGTCTAGAACCCAATGTTGCTTTTTTGCTTTTTAGTAGGGTTGTTTTCTTTTATTTTTCCTTTTATCTCTCCATCAGCCATCATGAGTCTTGATGTGCATCCTGCAGGTAATAGCATTTTATCAGCCCTTCTTCAAAGCTTAAGGCTTTGGTTTCAAATGAGAAAAATGTCTGTGGTAGGGGACTGGGGGTGGTGAGGCTCTGTGCCTTTTCTGCTGTGGCTCCTAATCTCCTCCTGCCTAAAAAGCACTGTGTGTGGGGGGATGCGTCTGTTCTCCTGTCCTGTCACCAATATTTCTTGTAAGCATCTGATGAGGTTCCATGAAAAAGAGCCTCTAAGTGAACCCATCTGAGTAGCTTGAATAACCAGCTCCTCTTCCTCTGTTCTGTCACAACCAAGTCCGTCTGCCTATCTTGTCTCTCCTCGAAGGGGCCTGTCCACTTCTGGTTATTCAAGCTACCCTGATGATGTCAAGAAAAGTTGTGAATTTTTTAGCTGATCCAGGTTTTTCTCATTGCTAGTGTGGGATCCATGCTTTTTGCATCTTTCTTCCTCCCAGTGGAGGAGAAACTCATTTGAGTTTTTTGTCTCCACAAATAATTCTGCAATAATCATCTACATGCATACATTTGTACACACTGAGGATACTTTTTCAATGGGAAATATTACCAGGAGCAGGAATTAAGTATTAAATAGTATACATTTACTTTTACTTGCTCTTGCCAGGTTTCTTTCCACATTCTACAATGACAGTATCAACTAATGTTTCCATCTCATATTTCTTCCAGCAATAAAGTTTTTTAAAAAATGTGTGCTAATCAAGGTAACCATAAAATATAAAGTTATAACTTTATATTTGAATTTATCTAATTAGCATTAAATTTGTCATTGGAATTTTTTATCCTGTGAATTGCCTTTTTCTATTTTTGCCAATTTTTCTCTAGAGTTGCTTCTATTTATCTTGTATTCATAACGAATCCCTGTGCATCACAATTATAAGCACTTTGTTTGTCATCTGCATTGTTTCTCAAAGCCAAACATTTACCTATTGATTTTTAATCTAAGTTTACAATATTTGGTTTACAATATTGTGTCAGTTTTAGGTGTACAGCAAAGTGATTTATATATATATTTCAGATTATTTTCCATTATAGGTTGTTAAAAGATACTGAATATAATTCCCTGTGCTATACAGAAAATCCTTGTTGCCTATCTATTTTATGTATAGTAGTTAGTATCTGTTAATCCCATACTCCCAGTTGGTCTCTACCCCTCTCCCTCTCCCCCTGGGTAACCGTAAGTTTGTTTTCTTTGTGAGTCTGTTTCTGTTTTGTATATAGATTCATTTGTGTTATTTTTTTAGATTCCACATGTAAGTGATATCATATAATATTTGTCTTTGTCTGGCTTACTTAGCTAAGTATAATATACTTCATTAAGTGTAACTGTTGCTGCAAATGGCAACATTTCATTTCTTATGGATGAGTAATATTCCATGGTGTGTATGTATGTGTGTGTGTGTGTGTGTGTGTGTGTGTGTATTTTCTTAAGCCAACTGTCTCTTAATGGGCTCTTGGGTTGTTTCTATGTTTTGGCTATTGTAAATTGTGCTGCTATGAACATTGGGGTGCATGTATCTTTTTGAATTATATTTTTGTCTGGATATAAGCCCAGAAGTGGGATTGCTGGATCATACGGCAACTCTATTTTTAGTTTTTTGAGGAACCTCCCTACTCTTCTCCACAGTGGCTGCACCAATTTACATTCCCACCAACAGTATAGGAGGGTTCCCTTTTCTCCACACCCTCTCCAACATTTATTATTTATAGACTTTTTGAGATAGCCCTTCTGACTGGTGTGAGGTGATACCTCAGTGTGGTTTTGGTTTGCATTTCTCTAATAATTACAGATGTTGAGCATCTTTTCATGTGCCTGTTGGCCATCTGTATGTCTTCTTTGGAAAAACGTTTATTTAGGTCTTCTGCCCATTTTTTGATTGGGTTGGTTGATTTTTCAATATTGGGTTCTATGAATTGTTTGTATATTTTGGATATTAATCCCTTGTTAGTCACATCATTTGCAAATATTTTCTCCTATTCCATAGGTTGTCTTTTTGTTTTGTTAATGGTTTCCTTTTCTGTGCAAAAGCTTTTTAAGTTTGATTAGGTCCCATTTGTTTATTTTTGCTTTTATTATTATTGTCTTGGGAGACTGAGCTAAGAAATATTGCTTCAATTTATGTCAAAGTATATTTTGCCTATGTTCTCTTCTAGGAGTTTTATTGTGTCATGTCTTATATTTAAGTCTTTAAGCCATTTTGAGTTTATTTTTGTGTATGGTATGAGGGAGTGCTCTAACTTCACTGATTTACATGCAGCTGTCCAGCTTTCCCAACACGACTTGCTGAAGAGACTGTCTTTTCCCCATTGTATATACTTGCCTTGGTGTGTGGGTTTATTTCCGGGCCCTCTATACTGTTCCACTGATCCATATGTCTGGTTTTGTGCCAATACCATGCTGTTTTGATTACTGTAGCTTTGTAGTATTCTCTGAAGTCTGGAAGGGTTATGCCTCCAGCTTTGTTCTTTATTCCTCAGGATTGCTTTGGCAATTCTGGGTCTTTTGTGGTTCCATATAAATTTTAGGATTACATGTTCTAGTTCTGTGAAAAATGTTATGGGTATTTTGATAGGAATTGCATTAAACCTGTAGACTGCTTTGGGTAGTATGGCCATTTTAACAATATTAATTCTTGCAATCTAAGAGCATGGGATATCTTTCCATTTTTTTGAATCATCATTTTTTGGCTATTCTCAAGCATTTATTACTAAATATACATTTGTAGATAATTTTATACAATATTAAATCAGATGATTTTAATATTCTTATACTCTGGTGAATTTCCCACAGTGAGCATGAATTTGTCATTTATGACTAGCAAAAGATACATGATATATAAAAGAAGAAAGAAAAACAAGGGTAAGAGTATTGAGGATGAGGTTCCTGGTGTCTGCTCTGGGCTATATGAAAGCAAGATTAGATAATCATGTTGTACAATACAAGCTTTGAGGCAGATGAGGAGGTAAAAAGAATGCACACTCCTTGTTTCTGCACAAAGATATGCACCCTAAGTGGCAAATCATATCAGACTCATATTCGGTGGAGCATTTTTGCAATGTGAAAGGAGAAATGAAAGCAATACTTTTTTGTTTCACACAAGGATTCCATGAATTATGCTTTGATATTGTAGCTTGACTAGAGTGCCTAGGATTTTGGTTCCTTAGTTATGTTTTGAGGAACACTCGTATCTCTCTTGGTGCATAAAGGTGTGCTTTGCTCAAACAGATGTGGGAAACATAGCTCATTTTGGTAGAGCTCTGAAGAAGATGTACATGTAGCTTTGTTTCACTCAACATTTCTCAAATTTAACTTAACATGTAATCTTTTTTTCTGAGATATATTTTGAAATTATAATGGAACTCACAGAAGATACTTTGGAAGATGTTGGTCCTGGGAAAGGTAGACTGGGGATTGTCAGGTCAAATGAGCTCACTAGGCAATGAACAAGGTGGGGGATATTACTGGACTCAGAATATGTTTATTTAAAATTACTTATGGCCAAAGTAGAAAAATTTTTTTAAATCTCAGAAATGTGAACTCTATCTGAATTCTTGCTAGATTCCTATGTTTGGCCATAGATTATGCCTTGATTCTGGGAAGGAGAAAAATTTATAAGTGGCATAGTTAAAATTCTCAGTGCCCTTTCCAATAATGTCCCAATTAACTCATCATTCATTTTTATTTCTGTCTTGCATTTTCTTTTCCTCTGAGGCTGACAGTTGGTGTTTGGATCACTTAAAAACAAATCTCTCCCATGCTTTTCCCTCTTGTCAAGTCTTTTTTTTTTTTTTAACCCTTTTTTAAAAAATTAATTAATTAATTAATTTATTTTTGGCTGTGTTGGGTCTTCGTTTCTGTGCGAGGGCTTTCTCTAGTTGCGGCGAGCGGGGGCCACTCTTCATCGCGGTGCGCGGGCCTCTCACTGTCGTGGCCTCTCTTGTTGTGGAGCACAGGTTCCAGACACGCAGGCTCAGCAGTTGTGGCTCACGGGCCTAGTTGCTCCGCGGCATGTGGGATCTTCCCAGACCAGGGCTCGAACCCGTGTCCCCTGCACTGGCAGGCAGACTCTCAACCACTGAGCCACCAGGGAAGCCCTCAAGTCTTATTCTTCTCTGGAAAGGTGCTCAGAATTATCTGAAAAAGAAAATGCTCTATGTGTCTCATTTTCCCAAGGCAATTACTAGTTAACCATCTCTGCCTTCAGCAGAGGTAGGAATACTTATGGAGGTAGAAGAGTACTTACAGTGCTTGGCTTCATCTTCTGTAACATTAACATTTCCTTGGATACATATAGCTGTTATTCTGAGGAACTCAACACTTATGCAACTATTTTTGTACATGTATTTTAAAATGTATATAGATTATGTTTACAAATACTGTATCACACACATGTAGACTGATTACTTAGCATTTATTCTAGTTTAAATTCCTGGCAGCTAAGACAGGGCAGGTTTATGTAAAACAGCTGTGAGTGGATCACTGGCGAGGGGAGGTTGGAAATTGGTGTATACCCGGTTTTCTGCTAAGAGAGTTGTGCCACTGAATCTCTAAGGTCTTTTCTACCTCCAAGATTTTTATTCTTCAGGGGAGAAAAGAATAACTTCTCAAGTAAAGGCAATAGCCCACATACATAAAAAATGAGGCATGGCAGAGTTAGGATTGGAACCCTGGCATTTTATTCCCAGCCTGCGATTGTTTCATCAAAATGCTCCTTTTCATTTAGTTCCTGCCCTTGTGACTTGTGCTTTGGAGACTGGACGAAGTAGAAAATGTTATTGTTTTTAGATTTTTGAATTCAGATGGAATGGGTAGTCAGCTAGTGACCAGAGGCTTCCACAGTGTCAGGGGAAATGGGGTTGCCAAGTGTCCTTGAGCCTTGACCACCTTCTGCTTGAGCAGATGGTAGGCTGAAGCAGCATCTTGAAAAGCTGAAGAAGGCCAAATGGAAAATGGTCCCTGGAACGGACTTTCAGAATGTGATGGGGCCATTCTCTATATCTCTTGTGTCAGTTGGTGATGTAGTGTTCTTTCTCTTTCGCTCTTCATTGCCTAGAACACTCTCTATTTCACTCTTTGTACAACTGACTTCTTTCTGTGCCTTTGAGTCTTTCCTCCTCAGCGCAGCCTTCCTTGGTGACCCTCCTAGGTTGATTTACCCTATTTTTCTCCACTGTTTTATGTTTCCAAGCCATTTATAAGCATTCACCACAATATGCAATTACTGGATATTTTTGTTTGCTTCCGTATTAGTCTCTCTCTTACTAGACTGCAAAATTCATGAAGGCAGAGGCCATGTCTGTTTATTTTTCTGTGTAATCAGTATGATTTATGAATAAATATGTTTTATGAAGAAGTAACTCTAAAATCCATTTTCTGGTTCTGAAGAACCTAGGGGCAGGACAGGAGTAAAGACGCAGACATAGAGAGTGGACTTGAGGACACGGGGAGGGGGAAGGGTTAGCTGGGACGAAGTGAGAGAGTGGCATGGACATATATACACTACCAAATGTAAAATAGGTAGCTAGTGGGAAGCAGCTGCATAGCACAGGGAGATCAGCTTCGTGCTTTGTGTCCACCAAGAGGGGTGGGATAGGGACGGTGGGAGGGAGATGCAAGAGGGAGGGGATATGGGGATGTATGTATATGTATAGCTGATTCACTTTGTTATACAGCAGAAACTAACACACCATTGTAAAGCAATTATACTCCAATAAAGATGCTTAAAAAAAAGGAAAAAAATCCATTTGCATATCATTTAAAAATTAATAATTGTAGAGTCACTTAGTAAAACACGTCACCTGTAAAACACTTAATGAACACTAAATAAATGTTATTGTAAAATGAGAACTTATTTTTAAAAATTAAGCATCATACTAGGTAGGATGAAAATATGCAAACCTCTGAAAATTCTAAGAACAATAAGTACAGGTATTTAAAATTACATTAACAACCATAAGACCAAAAAAGGAATAAACCTGCTGCCCAGAGGGGCGAGGGAAGTTGTCAATAATGTAATGTTTATGTATGATAAAGAAAGTACAATTTAATTTTTTTCTCTAACCTTCGCTACTTTGGATATTGCTCTTCTGGACTAAATATGCTATAGTAGAAACAGGAGAACAGAAATCCAAGTTTAGTAAAAAAAACTATGAGAGGGCTTCCCTGGTGGCGCAGTGGTTGAGAATCTGCCTGCCAATGCAGGGGACACGGGTTCGAGCCCTGGTCTGGGAAGATCCCACATGCCGCGGAGCAACTAGGCCCGTGAGCCACAACTACTGAGCCTGCGCGTCTGGAGCCTGTGCTCCGCAACAAGAGAGGCCGCGATAATGAGAGGCCGGCGCACCGCGATGAAGCGTGGCCCCCGCTTGCCGCAACTAGAGAAAGCCCTCGCACAGAAACGAAGACCCAACACAGCCAAAAATAAATAAATAAAAAATAAAAATAAAGGAATTCCTTTAAAAAAAAAAAAGTAAAATAAACATCCTTTAAAAAAAAAACTATGAGAGCATATAAAGCTGCTGTGCAACTATTAAATTCTCTTGGCTATATATTATATATGTAATATATTTTATAAACATATAATATATTTTATTCCTGGGGCAAGAAGACTCAAGAGGAAACTAGAAAACTTCCATTTTGAGGAAGATGGAGTAGATGAACTTTTCCCTATTCTTCCCAGTGAGTACAACTAAACATGTTGGAGAGTACGTATAAACAAACAGGAAGATTCTGATAGGTTGGAAAGAAGAAGGCAGAATGTCTAGGGTCCTCAACTTGAGAAAGAACACGTGTGAGTTCCCTGGAGTTTCATTTTGCCTCATACATCCCAGACTGGAAGTAATCAAAGTCTGCTTTCCCTAGCCAAAGGTCCAGGAAAGACGCACTACTACAAGATGAAAAAATTGTGGACAATAATCACTCTTCTCCAGCCAAACACCACAGAGAACACTCCATCCCCATCCAACCCAACAATGGCCAAATCAGAAGCCTAGACGTCCACTCTCACCAGGGTGAAATGAAGCACCCCAACCCCTTACCACTGTGGTGTTGAATAGCAAGCTGAGACTACTATTCCTCTAGATGGTAATGTTATCCCCCCACCATCCCACAGTGTCACCTGAGACCACATGGAAAGTCTCACATTTCCCCCCACCTACCCACACAGCAGTAATAAGGAACCCCACTCATTCCTTCTGGGATGGTATCAGATGAGTCCTAGTGGAGACTCAGGACTTTCACCACCATCCAGTGACAGCTAAGTCACCCCCTTGTGGTATCAGTGGAAGCTACATGGGGAGCAATATTAAAGCACTCCTTTTTTACGGCTGAGTAATATTCCATTGTATATACACACCACAACTTCTTTATCCATTCCTGTCGATGGACATTTAGTTTGCTTCTGTGTCTTGGCTATTGTAAACAGTACTCAGCCATAAAAAAGAATGAAATAATGCTATTTGCAGCAACATGGATGGACCAAGAGATTATCATACTAAGTGAAGTCAGACAGAGAAAGACAAATATCATGTGATATCACTTATATGTGGAATCTAATTTTAAAAAGATACAAGTGAACTTATTTACAAAACAGAAGCAGACTTACAGATATCGAAAACAAACTTATGGTTACCAAAGGGGAAACGTCGGTGGGAGGGATAAATCAGGAGCTTGGGATGAACACACACAAACTACTATATATAGGATAGATGACTGACAGGGACCTACTGTATAGCACAGGGAGCTCTACCCAATATTCTGTGATAACCTATGTGAGAAAAGAATCTGAAAAAGAATGAATATATGTATATGTATAACTGAATCACTTTGCTATACACCTGAAACTAACACAACATTGTAAATCAACTATAATAAAATTAAAATATTAAAAAAAAAATAAAGCACCCCTTCCATCCCAGCAGGAGTGGTATAATAACGGAGTACTAGGGAGCTGGAACTCCCAGCCCTGCCCAGCAGTAATGAGAAGCCTCCATCCCCAGTTAGAGGTCAATGAACGCCAAGAGAGGGATGCAGACTTTTATCCAATCTGGCAGTAACAATGCAGGGCCATCCCGCCCCACTTTTCCTTGCCAGAGCGTGTCATAGAAAGCCAGATAAAGAAGAAGTTGTAAATAGGATCAAAAGTTTCGTAACAATAGAAAAATACCCAGGTTTCAATGGACAAATACACAGATATGTTGAAAATAAACTGATGGGGAAAAGATATATCATGAAAAGATAAACTGTAATAAAGCCATCATTTTGTCATTACAAGAATGTTATATAAATGGAATGATAAACTGAGTAAGCTTTGAGATTTTCTGTTTCCATATGCATAATTATGTGGAGATGCATCCAGGTTGTATGTATCAATAGTTTGTTCCTTTTTAATTACTGAGTTGTATTTGATATTGTGTATGTATTACAACAGCTTAAGTATTCACCCACGGAGGGATGTTTCCAGGTTTTGGCTACTATGAATACAGCTGCTACAAACATTCACCTATAGGTTTTTGTGTGAACACAAATCTTCATTTCTCTGAAATAAATACCTAGGAATGGAATTTCTGGATATAGTAGTTGAACGCTTAGTTTTTAAAAGGAACTTCCAAACCATTTCCTAGACTAGCTATACCATTTTACATTTCCACCAAGAACGGTTGAGTAATCTACTTTCTCTGCATCCTCACCAGCATACAGTGCTGCCATTTTATATATACATATAAAAATATTATATATATATTAAATGTTCTGATAGATGTGTAGTGATATCTCATTATGGCTTAAATTTGCATATTTTCATATACATATTTGTCATTTAAATAACTTCTTCAGTGAAATTTCCCTTCAGGGGCTTTGGCCCATTTTCTAAATAGATTTTTGTTTTAAATAGTTGACTTGTGAGAACTCATATATTTTAGGTAACAATCCTGTGTCAGAGGTGTAGTTTGCAAATATCTATCCCCCCCTGTAACTTTTTAAAAAATACTTTTAACAGGGTCTTTCACAGAGAAAAAAATTTTGATGAAGTCCAGTTTGTCAATTTTTTCCTTTTGTTGTCAGGCATGTGATGTCAAGTCTAAGAACTCTTTGCCTAGCTCTAAGTATTAAGGATATCTATTTTTTTCCAGAATGTTTTATTTTACATTTTACATTTAAGCCCATGATCCATTTTGAGTTCATTTTTATTTTTTAAATTTTGAATTAATTATTAAATAAGGAGTGAGATTTAGGTCAAGGGTGTTGTGTGTGTGTGTGTGTGTGTGTGTGTTTTGGTCTATGGATGTCCAGTTTCTTTAGCACCATTGGTTGAAGGGCCCACCTTTCCTCCATTGGACTGTTTTTTCACTTTTTTCAAAAATCACTTGGGCATATTTGCATGTGGCTATTTCTGACTTCTATTATGCCCTTCCACCAATACCACACAGTCTGGATTATTATAAATATCTGAAAGATCTTGAAATCAGGTAGGTTGATTCCTCCTACTTTGGTCTTCTTTACCAAATTATTGTTAGTTTATTTGCATCTTCATTAACTTTTAGAATAATCCAGTCCACATTTCCAAAAACAATTTGCTGGGATTTTCATACAAACTGTGTTATACCTATATATCAATCTGGGGAGAAATAACATAATTATGTTGTTGAGCTTCCAATCACTGAACCTGGTATATCTCCCCATTTATTTAGATCTTTAAGTTTTTTCACTTGTGTTTGGTACTTTTTTAGAATACTCATCATGTACATTTTCTCCTTGTTTACACCTAGCTATTTCATATCTTATGTGTGATTATAAGTGATATTGGATTTGTAATATTGGTGTCCACAGGTTCATTGCTAGGATCTGGAAATATAATTGAGTATTGTATGTTTATCTTATATCCTGAAAAATTACTGAACTCACATTCATTCTAGGAGATTTTACTAAGTTTCTCGTGAGGCACCACATAGGCAATTATGTCACCTCCCTACAGTGTCATGAGGATGGAACACTAGGTTCCCATCTTGGCCTTTTCTGATGTGGGTGAGGGTTTGCTCACAGGTTTTTCTGTTGTGTTTGACTGGAGCAGAGTGGTTATTGTCTAATAATGTTCTGTCTTTCTAGCTTGCCACTTTCCTGGTCCTTTGAGAAGATAGAACAGGCTTTTGGGGGGCTCCTTTTCTCTGTACTTGTGGTATTTCTAGGTTTCTATCTACTTCAGCTCTAAGCATGGACTATGCAAAGTAAAAAGGAAAACTCAGGGAAATCATCACTGTAACTGTTCCTCATGTTCTGAGATCCTCAGCCAATCTGCCTTCTCTGCAGCTTTCAGAGTGTCCTTATGATAATTTTTATTTATAATGTCCAAGTTTAAATTGTACTTAGTGGGAGAAATAGGGAAAACAAATACTCCATCTTCTTAGAAATGTAATTTCCAATACTGATTTTATAATATACATGGATTTATTTCTTCCATCTTATTTGTTGCTATTTTCCCTGCTTTTTGGTGCTTCTTGTTTCTCTTTTTTTTTTTCCTATCCTCTGGAGTTTATTTCTTTTTCCCACATACCACCACTGATTTAACATTATACATTCTCTATTTTTTTAAAATAAATATCCTTAAATTTTTAACACACATACTTGACCTTTCAGATTCAACAATTCACGTATACCTCACTTTCCTCCAGAAAGATACAAAGATCTTAGAGTTCTTTACTTTCAAAAGCTCTCTCTCTCTCACTTACAGTAGATTATTTCCTTATATGTTTTATATTTTGGTTCATGAAAGGAATTAGTAAGATTTGGGGGGCAATTTCTAGGTGGCTTCCTTTGATATGTATGAGAGGTTATGTGTTTTATGCTAACATTTTTTATTAATTTGGGGATAGGTGTTCTTGACCATTCAGGTATGATAAATTTAAACCTCAAATGCACATTATAAATTCTTAGTGAAAGGGACCTTTTCCAAGAATAGAAGGTAGGCCATAATAAAGTAAACAAACAATAGAAGACCCCAAACAAACTTCTGTGATTCTTCCTATTGTGATGTCTAGACTTTTTCCTATTGTACCTATTTGCTAAGTCTGTAGTTCTACAGAGGTTCTGATTTTATATGGGAATCTCAGTTTCACCTTTCCACCTTGAAAAGGCTAAGCTTTATTTCTAGCCTTTTCATGCATGTTAATATTCTAGTTCCTGTACAGCTTCAGAAACTGGCTTAAGTTAGTGAGCTACCTAATGCTGGAGATATTCAAGCATCTTTGAAAGTGGTATGGTGATTCCTCAAGACTCTTTTAACTTTAAGACGATCAAAAACTGCATAAATAGTATCTAACACTGTATCATTTGTGCTGTTTGTATGAGACAATTATCTAATGAACAATGCATGTAAAATGTTTAGAGATCATACTTGATGTTTGATGACACAGCATGATAACATGATATGGTTACAGAGCAAGTATACAGAAGGCAAAATGAGAAAGTACTGCATGACCAAAGTAAGTGTAACATAGGAAAGAATCACATCTTTTCCTTGGAGATTACTATAAGCAAATACTTTCCAGTCTTGCACAAATGACTGACTGTGTTCTTCTGAGATGATCATAAATATAGATGTTCTGTTCCTATCATTAATGACTCAATAAATAAAATCCCCATATAATCTTCAAAAGTATAGTGTGATATCCAGAATGTTATAGACAGCTGTGCCTCCTGGCGATGTGTGGAAAATTTGATAAAATGCCTCAAATGTTCTGAAGATAAAAAGTGCCATGCACCATAAATGATAAGTGATGGTCATAATTGTAGAGAATGGCCACAGGAAGAGACACTATTGCTACCTAGCAAAAGTTGCTTCCTCTTTTCAAACACAGTAACATTGTTATTTCTTTATAAAGGACTTTAAGAAACCTCATATAAATCTGGTTCTCATAAAGCTGGAAATGGTGTAGACTCAATGTACTATCCAGAGAGTACTTAGTCCACTCTCTGCCTCTCTTAAATTAATTGACTCTCTGGATAAGTCAAGCCAGGAAAATGTCCTGTATCCTCATATGGGTATTATTTTAGCATATTAGACAACCTAACCTAATCCTCTGTTCTCCTTCAGATTCACCTGTACTGGTTAACTACTTTCATGGAAGAACAACATAGACAAAATATAAGATGGACTAAAACAGCTGACATTTTAATTCTATATTTGCCAGCACATTTCATTGGTTAAAGGACCATTTATTTTGTCCATGTGAAGTCTGAAGGGTTACAAAAGTAGGAGTTAATTTGGTTGATCCAGCAATGAATTATGCCAATGTATGTAAATGGCTTTATGTTCTGCTTAATAATGTAAGCAGTTGACCATATAGGGTGACTCATCAGGCTTTTAAAATTCGGGATGGAATGCATTAGTAAAATTACTGTGAGCAGTGGTTCAGCTTGCACAGCTGGATCACCTTCAAAAACGCTGCTTTGGGCACGTTTTTTTCAGTAGGAGGTTGCTGTGATCTGGTGCTTAGCCTGACTCTCTTCTCTTTGGGTTTGGAGACATATGGCAACATTCATTTCCCTTGGAACGACCCAGTGTTACCCTAGGTAAAGAGTGGATCAGAGAAAACACTGCAGGTGTTCACAGCTAAAGGTATCAATGCCTAATTAGCTTTACAAATCCAGAAGAGAGGAATAATTCCATTAAAAATAAATTTCACATAATAAAGTGTGATCCACAAGCTCAGCAAATCTGCAATGAATATGAAAATCGTCTGTATTCCTAGCACTTTGATCATAGATCTGCAGCATACAGGAACAGGTGTCCTATAAAAATATCAGTTCTAGCTCTTAATTTAAATGAGTTTCTCTCTCGTAATGCTCACTGATTCACTTAGGTTTACTGCTCCAGTGAGTAATATGCCAAGAGGACAACAAACACCTACTTTCTTTAAAGCCTACTTTTTTATTTGAATGCATCTCAAACAGGAAGCACTGCTAGGCCAAATGGCCACATTTAAGATCCAGTCAGAGTCTCTAAAAAATGAAAAAGATGAAATATTTTGGAGGTACATACTGAAGGCTATGCTATTTTTTCTGATAACTCATCTCAAAATGGTTCCATATATGTTCGCGAGTCCAGAGCAGAGAAACTGAAGTATGTTCATTTCAACATCACTTCCAGAAGACACTAAGTAATGTTTTCAGATTTTAAGTTTCTATTTTCTGGGAAACTTATACAGAGAAGTATTTCAATGTTATGTGTGTTCACAGCCAAATAATAACATGGCATTTAATATTTGTTCATGAGAACAAACTTTATTGCACATTCTGGATCACAAAATTTCCCCAATTCTCCATCCTTTATTTAAGACAAGAGTTATTGAGAGTTTGATGTGAATGAAGAAAACATTTCCTTACACATTGAATCTTGGCCACATTTCACATTCCTCTTTTCCAATCTTTACTGAGCAATGAGAAAAGGCAAATATCAAGAAGAGGGACTTCCCTGGTGGCAGAGTGGTTAAGGATCTGCCTGCCAATGCAGCGGACACGGGTTCGAGCCCTGGTCCAGGAAGATCCCACATGCCGCAGAGCAACTAAGCTCATATTCCACAACTACTGAGCCTGCGCTCTAGAGCCCGCCCGCCACAACTACTGAGCCCGCCCACGCACCACAACTACTGAAGCCTGCGTGCCTAGAGCCCGTGCTCCGCAACAAGAGAAGCCACCGCAATGAGAAGCCCGTGAACCACAACGAAGAGTAGTCCCTGCTCGCCTAAAGAAAGCCTGTGTGCAGCAACAAAGCCAAAAAAAAAATAATACAAAATAAATAAATAAATAGAAATATTAAGAAGAAATAAGGAAAAATGACAAAAAGATTTGGAGAGAAGGAGATGAAAAGATTAAGAGGAGTGAGAAACCCAATATATGAATGGACAATAGCCAGACCATATAGAAAAACAGAAATCTGACCCACAACCTACAGCAACTTGCTCAGTAAAGCAAGCCCTTTATCTATCATGAATAGCCCAGGAACCGAGCCTGTTGTAAGTCAGACTGGTACAGTCAGATTGCTATCTCTAGTAACAATCCAGAAGGATGAACAATAACTTCCGTAACAATTGTCTCTTAATGGCCAGGAATTGATTAATAACTGACGGCATCCCTAATTTTTGTCTTTGATTCCAACTTAGGACCAAGCAGAGGAAGTCAAATATACACCCATAACCAATCACATGGGATGCCCCACTTCTACTTAGCCTGCCTACAGCTTCCCATGCTAACAGCCTCTATTCAGGCACACCTGACCTTTCCCTCTTTTCCACTATAAAACTTTCCTTCTCTCTGCCTGCCTTTAAGTTTCCGTCAGAACACAAGTGACAGTGGCTGACTCCCTTGCTGTAGCGAGCTCTGAATCGGTCTCCTTTGACTGTCTCGTTTGATGGTCTTCATTTATTTTGACAGGACAAATAAAGAAAAGGAAAAAGGAAGAGGAAGAGAAGACAAAAAGGAAGGATGAGGAAAAGGAAAAGGAGGTTTATAAAAAATGAATAAATAGGGACTTCCTTGGAGGCACAGTGGTTAAGAATCCGCCTGCCGATGCAGGGGACATGGGTTCGAGCCCTGGTCCGGGAAGATCCCACATGCCACGGAGCAACTAAGCCCGTGCACCACAACTACTGAGCCTGAGCTCTAGAGCCCATAAGCCACAAATACGGAAGCCCGTGTGCCACAACTACTGAAGCCCACACGCCTAGAGCCCATGCTCCGCAACAAGAGAAGCCACTGCAATGAGAAGCTTGCGCACCGCAATGAAGAGTAGCCCCCGCTCACCACAACTAGAGAAAGCCCGCGCAGCAACGAAGACCCAATGCAGCCAAAAATAAACAAATAAATAAATAATATATTTTAAAAAAGCATAAATAAACAAAAACCAACAAAAAAAGGAAAGAATCCCTGCCATATCATTCCCAATTCCACAATCCCCACGTATGCTCAACCTCTCAGAAATGTGGTCATGGAAATGAGGTTACCAAGTTCAGTTTCCTTTTACAATGTCATTCACCTCGGCCTCTTAATAATTTATGTAACTAAATCTTAATATGCAGCAGAATCCATGCAGTCTTGAAAAGAACTGATCATCTCTCTAAAAGTTCATGCTAATGGTATTCAAATTTTGAACACAGGATTCATAATAGCAAAAATATCAGAATAGTTTTTAGAATTTTAAATCAATCTTTTTTTTTTTTGGTCAAGATTGACAATGATACTCTCCTAAAGGAATGGTCTCTATTGCTACTTTAACTTCCTATTAGGCCTTTGAATCACTTCAGATATAAAAAGTCAATGCTGTGGCAAAGAAGGGAAATCTTGGTAGTGGAAAGAGTCTCACCTCTACATTTGGTTTCTCGTGGATACAAAAACCATGCCTTGAAGTTAGCAGTAGGATTCAGATTATATCTGAATAGAAAAAAATAATTTTTTTTCCAGTGGAGAGGTGGAGAAGAGACTAGTTTTAAATGGAGATGATAAATGAAAGAAGGTCTATTTAGCAGCCAAATTCCTGTTTTGAGAAGAGACTTCTATTTGATATCAGAATGCACAGCCAACCAATGACTTTTTGAAACGAAAAATCTTTTTCAAATTTGACTACTTAGGATTCGGGTGGATCTGCTGGTCTGCACAGGAAGTAGCTGCAGCACAGGGAAAGATGGGATGAAGGTCAAGATGGCTTATTTGTATGAACACTATATCAGTGCTTTGGAACAGTCTCAAGAAGGTTAAAGCCTGATAAACTCAAGGTAAAACAGTCCATCTGCTTCATTTTAGAGATGAGTAAAATGAGGCGCAAAAAGGAGAGAGAGGTTCTGTGTCCAATGTTGCAAAGCCAGGGAGTGTCAGGGCCAGGATCTTGACCTCCTGGGGTTTGCAGCAGGCTACAGCAAACTGCAAGAGAAGGGATCAAAAAATACCTGCAGGGCTTCCCTGGTGGCGCAGTGGTTGAGAATCTGCCTGCCTATGCAGGGGACACGGGTTCGAGCCCTGGTCTGGGAAGATCCCACATGCCGCGGAGCAACTGGGCCCGTGAGCCACAACTACTGAGCCTGCGCGTCTGGAGCCTGTGCTCCACAACAAGAGAGGCCGCGATAGTGAGAGGCCCGCGCACCGCGATGTAGAGTGGCCCCCGCTTGCCGCAACTAGAGAAAGCCCTTGCACAGAAACGAAGACCCAACACAGCCAAAAATAAATATAAATTAAAAAAAAAAAAAAAAGAGAGACCTAAAGAAGAAATACATGGTGAATATCTTTCTAGAAAAAAAAACCAAAAAACCTGCAGCTCCATAATGGGGCAGGCACATTAGGCTTCCCTGGCTACGAGGTCTAAGGAAGCTCATCCAGGTGTGACATTGTAATCAGAGACAATGAGCACATAAAACTTGTGTAATAAGATCCAGAATTGGTGTCCGGGAATTGTGGAGTGGTCCATGTGGATACAGGCTGGATGCAGCCTCCTGTCTGACAGATGGCTATAGGCTGTGGATATGGGCTGCCTGACAGATGACTGGTCACCATCAAATATGTGAAATGTAGGCATGTAGACCTCAGACTCAAGTCTACTTTTCAAAGGTGACAACAAGACTTGAACATGTTGTTTCCAGTTCTAGAGATTTACAGGATTGAAGCAGTCCTGGTCCTAAAGTAACTTTACAACTGGGTAAGGAATACTCCACAAAACAGGGGCCCTGTGTCCAAAGCCAGAGAGTGAGTTGGGGTTTGGGCTTCAAGAACTAGGCAGAAGTCCTATTTTGAAAGTTAGGCGTCAGGTTCAGAGAAGTTCTAGTCCTCAGGTGAAAGGGTGACCCGAGTAATCTGACTCCTGACTCTTTAAATTCCCTCCAGTAGGGATCGGATTCACCTCACCTAGAACTTCAGACAGGACTGGGCTTAAACAAGGATCAAAGAGTTCTAACTCTTGTAAGACAAGCAGGTGATGAGGCTGGAATCCAGAGAAACAGGCATGATGTCTTATTTCTAGGCAATTTGTTTTTTGACTATTTCATGCTACACCTCTGATTCTTTTAATAATAAATGTAATTCATTTGATGCCAACATTTGTTTTATTCCACTGCTGAACACCTATGCATTGGAAGTTAAATTTCAGCAAACACTAAGAAACCTGTATGGATCTTTCATTTTTTTCAACAAATATTTACTTGGTGTCTATTTTCCTCAGTGCTGGAAGCTAGGGCGATGACAATACAAACCTTGCCCTCAAGAAGCCTAGATTCCAGTGGAAAGACAGACATTTAAATCAAAAACTATTTCATGTTAATCCAGTGATCTGGTAGCTGCAAAAACCCACAAAAAACAGAGTTTCTTATACCCTGTTTGCTGCTTCTGCACTGTTACCTTTGGAGTCACAGAAGGAAAGATTTCATGCTACAAGTGGAATCTGATCCTGGTTGGGCTTAAGCAGCCATTGGTCAGTTGGCAGAGCTACAGAGCCTTAGAAGTGAATGCTCTTTTTAGTTCCCACTTATTTATCCGACCTTCTGCTCCATCCCTAATACTGACTCTCAATATCACCTGTATGCCTGTCACTCCTCCATCTATTATCTCCAGTCATAAATTATCCTTGGAATAGCCCCACTGCCTCTTACAGGAATAAAAAACTCAGAGTAAATAAATCCAAGTTCTTGGTAACCCCTCAAGCTTGCCCAATCTTCTGCTTTTCCCATTTTCCTATTTCACAGGTGATTAAAGCTGAGGACTAGGAGAGTAACTAACTTGTTCAATTAGATAAGTTGCCTAACTTGTCTCAGAACTAGTAATGGGACAGGCAAAGTATGAACCAAGGCAGTAGGGTTCCAGAGGCTGAGTTCTTAACCACAATAATCTACTACCTTCTTTTCAATTTAAATTGATTTACATTTTATCTTCTAAAATGTAAAGTTTAAAGTTTCTGTCAGAATAGTCCTAATTTCAGAAAGATTAAGTGACTCGCTCAGTGTCACAGGCTATTAATTTGTAGATCTAGGATTCAAGCTTGGGATTGTCTGCCTTTGTCTTGCCTGCATGAAGGTTATTTATATGTTATTTCCTCTCTCTCACTGATTCTAGCTCCTTGATTCAAGTTCCTTGAATATTTCATTCATTATTACTTCATTATTTGTACTTCATTTGACTTTTATCTCCTAAAATAATTTTTATGCACAGTAAATATTCATGGTGGATGATCCTTTTAATGTGTTACTGAATTCAGTTTGCTAATATTTTGTTGAGAATTTTTATGTGTATATTCATCAGGGTTATTGTTCTGTAATTTAGTTTACTTGTGGTGTCCTTATATGGCTTTGGTATCAGGGTCAAGTGGGATTTATTCCTGGGATGCAAGCATGGTTCAACATATGCAAATCAACAAATGTGATACACTACATTAATAGAATAAAATATACAAATCATATGATCATCTTAATAGATACAGAAAAAGCATTTGACAAACTAAAACATCCTTTTGTGATAAAAATGCTTAACAAATTGAGTATAGAAGGAACATACCTCAACACAATAAAGGCCAGATATGATAAACCCACAGCCAATGGTGAAAGCTTGAAAGCTTTTCCTCAAAGATCAGGAACAAGACAAGGGTGCCCATTTTCACCACCTCTGTTCAACATAGTACCGAAAATCCTAGCTAGGGCAATCAGGCAAGAAAAAAGAAATAAAAGGCATCCAAAATGGAAAGGAAGAAGTAAAACTGTTCCTGTTTGCAGTTGATATATATAGAAAATTCTCATAACTCCACCAAAAACAAACAAAAAAAAAAACCTGTTAAAACTAATCAACAAATTTAGTAAAGTTGTAGGATACAATAACAACATACAGAAATCAGTTGTGTTTCTATACGTTAACAAAACATCTGAAAAATAAAGAAAGAAAACAATTCCATTCACAATAGCAACAAGATAATAACATACTTAGGAATAAAGTTAACTAAGGAAGTGAAAACTCTGTACACTAAAAACTACACGACTTTGTTGAAAGAAAATGAAGAAGACACAAACAAATGGAAAGATATCCTGTGTTCATGAATTAGAAGATTATTGTTAAAATGTCCATAATACCCAAAACCATCTATAGAATCAATGTGATCCACAGAAAATTCCAATTGCATTTTTTTTCCAATTGCATTTTTTAAAAAACAGAAAAAACTCCTCAAATTTGTGTTAAGCCACAAAAGACCCTGAATAGCTAAAGCAATCCTGAGAAATAATCACAAACCTGGAGGCATCACATTTCCTGATTTCAAACCATACTACAAAGCTACAGTAGCCAAAATAGTATGGTTCTGGCATAAAAAAAAGACACATGGACCAATGGAACAGAATTCGGTGCCTATAAATAAACAGTCACATATATGGTCAATTACTTTTTGAAAAGGCAGCCAAGAATACTCAATGAAGAAAAGATAGTCCCTTCAATAAATGGTGTTGGGAAAACTGGATAACCACACGCAGAAGAATGAAATTAGACCCCTATCTTACATCACTCGCAAAAAATAAATTGGAATGAATTACAGACTTAAACATAAAACCTGAAACCATATAACTCCTAGAAGAAAACAGGGAAAAATATCCTTGACATTGATCTGGCAACAGTTTTTCTGGATATGACATCAGAGGCACAAGCAACAAAAGCAAAAATAAATAAGTGGGACTACATAGTAGACGTTCAGTAAATATTTACTGAAAATATTATTTTAAAGTCTGAGGAATGGCCAAAGCCAGAACAACTGAGCAACAAAATGAAGAAAGTAGTTTTGGATAATATCCTAAGTTCCATAAATATCCCATAATATCCACGAGTCCATACTGCTAAAAAGACATGATTTAATAAATAAATAAATGGAGCAGTATAAAAAAATCTCTCATGCAAAATTTAAAATAATTTATGCAAATACTTCACCCTCAGGGAGAGGAGCATAGCCCCCCCTTCCTTAAATATGGGCTGCATATAGTGACTTGTTTCTAAAGGAAGCAGTATGGGAAGGGTGAAAAAGAGTAATTTTACAGTAGAAAAACTAACAATCACTACCTCAGCCAGGTAATCAAGGTCAAAATCAATAGTGATAAGTCATGTTGATAGTATTACCCTTGATATGATATGATGAAAATGTCAATTTACCCCAGTGGTCTTATCCTCCAAACTAATAACTCCATGAGAAAAACACTAGGCAAATCCCAACTGATGGACATCCTACAAATTACAAATGGTCAAGGTCATCAATAACAAAGAAAAATCTGAGAAACTGTGCCAGCCAAGAGGAGCCTAAGGAGACAGGACTACTAAATATAATGTGATAACCTAGATAGGATACTGAATGGACAAAATACATTAGGGAAAAACTGAGAAAATTTTAATAAAGTATAAACCTTAATAATTATACATATTTAATATTAATAAACTTACATTGATTTAATATAATTTGTATTAATATTTATTTAATAATAATGTATCAACATTGGTTTGTGTGACAAATATGCCATACTAATGTAAGATGTTAATAATAGGGGAAACTGGGTGTGGGGTATAAGGGAACTCACTATATTATTTTAGCAATTTTTCTGTAGACCTACAACTATTAAAAAATAAGCAGTTTATTTAAAGAAATTATATGACAAAGTCATGCCTCTAAATTGATTTGTTTTCATGATTCCTTTCCAAATATCAGATGTCTATCTCCCCAGGGCCAGAAGCTCCTGGTCACCTACTCTTCCGTTTTTACTCTAAATGTCCAAAAGTATCTGGGTGCAGGCAATACATGGAAGAGTGGCAATGAAAGAAAAATGGTAAATAGTTGGTTTCTATGAAACTTAGCACATTCAGAAGACTTCAGGATTTCCAGTATCATTTCAAAGGTTACCACATCTTTCCAACTCTATGTCTAAATAAATATATTTTTCAATACCCATTACAGTTTATTCCAGGACTTGGAAAGAAGAACTGTAGGATGTAATCTAGAGAAAGGTGAAGTTGAAGAGGAGAGAGTTTAACCAGGGGTTACAAGAAAAGCCATGTTATACCTTAAAAGAGAATAAAGATTTTACTAGGGCACTCTTCCCATTGGCAGTGCCCGGGGAAAGTCAAAGAGCACGTCTACAGAGGGAATGGACATTCAGGAGCCTTATATTATATCCTGCTTGGCCAACAGAGGGCCACCATTGTGTTCAACTCTAGAATCACCTTCATGTGTTTATTGACCATATCTGGGTGAAACAGAGAATGCTTGGAAATGAGATGAGCTGCACACAGCCAGTGAGGGTGTGGACAATGGGGTCCACCTCATCCACTCAGCACGAGTCCACTCTACTCTATGTGAGTGCCATATATATGCATGACAACTGGGCTATGAAACTGCAGCCACTGTCCTGTCCCAGCTTTAGCCAAACATATATTTATTCACATCCCCTTTTACATAACAGCTCACTTAAAGGCCTGTGGTCACTTACTAGCTGCATGTCTTATTTAAAGGGGAATGTAAATTCACCCCCTACCCTTCCACCCTTGCTTAAAGGAATCACGGGCAACATTGTACTTCAGCAATCTGACTTCCGTCTTCTATATTATACAAGGGATGACTAGAGCTTCATGGAGCGAGCCACCAGCTATCCACATGCTTTTGAAACCATCAGTAAGACTGGGGATATAATAAAGACACTGACCCACCCAGGGAAAACACTGACTGTAGGTAACCTGAAGTATCTCAGTGGTATGAAGAAAGATCTCTCTGTATATTTCGTTTACAAATTAATGACAACAATCGCCTCTCTGTTTCATTTACATTTTGCAGTTGCATTTCTTTATAATCCTATTATATCAATAGTATACCTGACTTAAATTAGTTCTTGTCAGATTGGATTGTGGTTATTTCTGAGACCCCATCATGGCTCATCATGGATTCCCTTGGAATTTGCTAGGGAAGCACAGGTATCCGTGAAATGGAGAGCTTGTGTTTATCTTATACTCTAGCACAGCGGTCCCCAATCTTTTTGGCACCAGGGACCGGTTTCGTGGAAGACAATTTTTCTACGGACCGGTGGCGGGGTGCGGGGAATGGTTCAGGCGGTAATGCGAGCGATGGGGAGCGGCAGATGAAGCTCTGCTCTCCGGCTGCTCACTGCCCGCTGTGCAGCCCGGTTCCTAACAGGCCGGGTACCGGTACTGGTCCGTGGCCCAGGGGGTTGGGCACCCCTACTATAGCACGTGGAAAGATTTAGCATTGATTTGTGATGCTGGATACACATTGTGTTGATTGATGCAAAAAATGCCTGATTTTATTTTCTCAGAAACATATCTCAAATATGTCATTTTCTTTGTCTATAATTAGAGAGTAATTTTCTTTGTCATTTTCTTTGTCTATAATTAGAGCGTAATCCTACGCCATTTTGCCCACCTCACAGAGCTATAATAAGACTCAAATGAGATAATGTATATTAAAAAAAAAAAAAACCTGGAAATAATAAAGTGTCAAATTACGGGGGAAGACAGGAGAGAAGTAACCTCTATAGAATGCCTACTGTTTTTCAATGCTTTACAAACATAATCCCATAAATCTCATTTACCTTTTACAATATCCCTTTTAGAAAGCGAGATCCAGATGCGTTGAATAGCAGCTCAGGCAGACAGTTCATATTAGCTGAATAATTCCACAAATAGTGGGAGAACCAGAATTTTAATCCTATGCTGTTTAAATTCCAAGATCTTGTTCTGTTTGTTTCTCATTTCTATAAAGATGAGATCCAGTGTCTTTAAAAAAAAAAGCACCTAAGTCTTTTCAACACTTTATACTTTTTCCAGATCTATCCTGATAAAATGAGAAGCATAACAGACATAGCCAATTCTTCTACAATCTTTGAGTCAATATAATAGAATAAAAAGTATATATAAAGTATATATATATAAAGTATAATAGAAATAGTACTTAGCCGAATAGAGTTAACACATACACAATGAATCAGTGGTTCTTCTTAATGGCTACTTGTGTGACCTCAAGCAAGTCACTCAGATGACTTCTTTTCAGTAACTTCTCTGTACAATCCACTGTAGTTGGAACTGAGAATAAAAAGATAATTAAGACACTGCCCCAAAGAGATAAACATGCAGCCAATTATTTAATAAAATATTATTAGACTACAGTAGACGTACATCACAAGAAAAAAGTGATACGGACTTGCAGTCTTGAGCTGAGAATTTAGAGTATGTAGAAGCTGATCAAATGGAAGAACGAGAGCTGAAAGTTCCAGGTAGAGGTAGGACAAATAGTGGCTGGAAAGTGTGATGTATTTGGAGAGCAGGGACACTTTTCTCTGAACCTCATTTTCATCATCTGTAAAATGAGGAGATTCCACACTATCGTCTCTAAATCCCTATTATACTTTACTCTTCCAAGATTCTGTTTTTGTGTCTTTGACTTCTGCTTCTCATATTCCCATATTTGGTGTAAAAGCAAGTCAACTGCATGAACTAGCCCACTATTCTGCAAAACTAATACAATTAAACTTTAAAGTGAGAAATATAGACAGATTTATCTACTCTCAGCTGTGAGCTTCGAAAAAACATTAGAAACAGGCTACTTGAAGGCTAAGATTTCTCTTAACAAGGAGTGATTACATTCTTGAGCACATTTGATTCTCCCATAGGCATTAAAACAGCAGGGGCCTGAATTTTCACCGAGCTGCAAAAGGGTTAAGTGTCAGACATGACATATTACCAGGGAATGTCATCTAAAATGGACGAGGCCACTGCCCTTAGAGCAAGGCTCGTCACTGGCCATGAAAGAAATAGCACTGACATTCAGTCACCTCACTGCACTTAAGGGAAAGGATCACTTTAGGCAAGTAGAAGACAACTTGTAAGTAATTATTTTAAGAAATTGCTCTCATAGGTCCTAACGGATACCTTCTGTAAATGTTGGTCAAGCAGTTAATCAATTCAGGAGCCAAAAATATTTCCCATTTTTATTTTAGATTTCAGAGGAAAGGAACATATAGGAGCTGGTGGTTATTAAGAAGGGAAACATCTTCCTGTTAATTCACAGAGGCAGTTGGGGGTTGAATTTAACGAATTACAAGGTCCTCACTCCACTGGGCTTTCATACTTGGTTCCCTTAAATACTAGTATTAGAGGGCTTTGTTTAGTGGACTGTGTATACTGGGGGGTTTATTAAATTGTTTGGCAAAATAGGTTTTTAAATTTTTTTAAGTGAAATGCTGTACATAATGTAACAGTTCCCCACAAAATGTTTACAAAATACAAATTTTGGATTTGATTTTTGCAGTAGGTCTATTTTTTTCATATGCACTAAGGTGCAATTCTGATCACAAATAGGGTACGTGGCATACGGGGCAAAGCTAGCCACGTGATATACAGCTGTTTGGCCACTGACTGAACGATCATAGGTTTCCTCTTGGGACTTAGGTCTCCTACTGATCGAAAGTGGAACTTGGGGAGACTTGATAGCAGTGACAATAAAACTATATCAAAATGTGTTGGTATGCCTTGTAACCTTAAGTAAAGAACAGCATCAATGACAGACATTCTTCCCTGGGATTTTCAGGCCATAAAAAAATAGAGAGGAGCAGGGGTCCTGTTTTGAGTCTGCAGATCACCATCAGGAGATGGATCATTTTATCTCCTTGAATAATCTCGGTGATCTCATTGGAGGTGTGTGAGATTCTGACCACTAGAATGGATAGATCTAAGATGTTAGGAAACTTCACCTTCCTGGGAACTTGCTTTTAAGTCCCTCTCTACTCATCAAAAATGAGACTTCCCACTGCAGGGCAGCCAGCCCAGGCACGGAGACGGAGGCATCATGGGCCTGTGGTAGTCTCTCCTGTTCGATCCTCTTTTGTTCTCCAGTTCCTCTCTGAACCTAAGCCCACATTGGTATTAGGCAGAGCACAGGCAAGGGTTATTCCTAGGCAATGCGCCCTGCAAACTTGGTCATTCTGGGAGCGTGTTTCCCAAAGGCTGGTCCTTGAAGCACCTCCATTGGAATCAGCTGAGTCATTGTTAAAAAAAATTAGATTTCAAGACCTCACCCAGAGCTACTGGGGACAATCCCAGGAATTCGTATAAATGCTTTATCTCTCCAAGTAATTTTCATATTCATTCATGTTTGGGAATCCCTAGCCAGACCAATGACAGAAGAGCCTAATAGATAAGAAAATTGTAGATTATAAAACCGATTGATATGAAATATCTCCTTTTTCCCCCTGAAATTGATGGATAATCCTCTAAAATTGCCCAAAAAACCAAAAAATCAAAAAAACCCCTAAGTTGATGAAAAGGGGCCATTACTGCAGTAGTTAAAGGCTCACAACAAGGGCTGTAGTACTTTGTAAATTCCCAAATGAGAGTCCAAAGTGTACAGACTCCTGGAGTCCGTACCTCTAAGGTACGGAAAGGGTGACACATTGTTGCACAAGTAGCTTGTCCATAATTTCAGTCTCCAAATTTTTAAAAAGCATGTTGACTTTACTGATAAAAGGCAAAGTGAATCATATTTCTCGGTGGCCTCCATTTGTGAACATTTTATAGACATATTCATCAACATTATCTCCTTTATCCCAACCTGGGTACTAAACTTTGTGTTCACCTGTTACTAGTAAGGTATTCTCTATATCCTGCAATGATTCTGACGAGATTACTTCTAGATGTAAGTATTGGAGCAATCACAAGCATTTCTCCCTGCCAGGTCACTGACTTGTTTCCCACTGCCTAGAATACAGGAAATGTTGTTTTACCTTCACATGAAGTGGGGGCCTGAAAGCACTGCCAAGGCTCAGCACTTTGCTACGGGGCATTTACCATGTCCTCATATAACAATTTATTCCAGATGATTTTCTTTCCACATTCTCATTACTTCTGGCCCTTTAAATCTGATCATTTTAATTTTACCTCTTACACAGCCCAAGGTAATAAGCACCGGCAGGTACCATGAGTCATGCTGAGTGTTTCCCATGAAGGAATGGAGTATGATTGAAGTAAAAAAATAAATAAATAAAAGGTGCTCTGTTTAATACAGGGGATAAAAATCAGCCACACTTCACAACATATCCGATGTCTCTTGTCAGGGGGAGGAAATCAGAAGCATGACTTGTGGCAGTATCTGTCCAGAATCTGTTAGGTAGCAGAATGTTTAGTCTGTACCGGGTCTGGTAATGAAGTGCTGGAGACTAATTCAACTGTTGGAGTTACCTGATTATAAAATTATTAAAAAAACTCTCTATTATTTATTTGTTTAATCTTCACCAGTCACCGTAGTACTCGAAGTTTATTAGCAATAGAAAGGATATAGTTCAAAACATTTGAATCAGTTATGTTCTGGGCAAAGTAAAACCTTGCAGAACCTAGTCACTCAGCAAATGATTCATGTTTATAAGCTGGTGGCTTAATTTATAAACTCTTAAGAGGCTAAAAGGCAAGAGCAAAAGCAAAAGCAACGCTCTTACCTCCACCGTGCCCAGCTTTCATACTCCACTCCACATTGCTCCAAGCAAGAATTTCAGCAAACTTCTCAGGCATTCAATGGAGTGTTCTGATCCCTGTATGCTAGTTCCTGGCATCTCCAGATCTCATACTCTCCCATCACCCCAATGCTTTCCCAGATGTCTTATTCTGGAGGTTCTCTACTTTGGAACTTCTCAGACCTACCATTTTCTGCTTTTGGCGTTAGTGAATACAAACCCAAGCAGAGAGACACCAAGAGCTATTACCTCCAAAGGCTAAAGCACGTGCTCTAGAATCAGACTTCATAGGTTTTGTAACAGAGAAGAACAAGCCTGACTCCATATTGGATCTATTCATTTAGCCCTAACCCTTGTGCTCTCTTGCCTGTGCTGAGTCATGCTGGCTCTGCACTTTTTGTAAAAGAAGGTTGCCTGTAGCCTGAAATATACAGGAGAGCCCATTCTCAAGACCCTGACCTTTAAATGTGTAACACTTTTCCATTCATACAGAGATTAAAAAGTTGCAGAACAGAGAATAACATTTGTCTTGTTGGAGGTTTATAGAACATTGTGACCAGAACCACATTTTAGATGTTTAAACATTTGTTTAGATGTTTAAACATTTCAGATGTTTAGATGTTTATAGAACACTGTGACCAGAGCCACATGGACAGCTGGAAGAACAAAGGATTCCGGCACCAAGAAGTTGGCAACAACCAGCCACACCCCTTCCCTTTTAGGATAAAAGAAGCCTGAATTCTAACTCAGGTGAGATGGTTCTTTGGGACACTAGTCCATCATCTTGGTCTGCTGGCTTTCCAAGTAAAGTCACTATTCCCTGCCCAAACACCTCATCTCTCAATTTACTGGCCTGTCATGTGGTGAGCAGTACAAACTTGGACTCAGTAACAGTTTGAATCCTGGCTGTGCCACTTATTAGCTCTGTGATTTTGGCAGGTGATTTAACCTTCCTGGGCCTTGGTTTCTTTATTTGTAAGTTTGGGATAATATTAGCAACTCTCTTAGGCAGTGGTGAGGATTGAAAGAATTGATATATATAAAGTGCTTAGAATAGTGTCTGAAACACAGTAAGCGCTCAAAATTGTTACCTGCTATTATCTGGCATATGCCTAGTGTCTTCATCAGGAATAATTTGGTTTTAAAGGGACATAAAGGTATGGAAACTACGTGAAGCAAAACAAACACCTGAAAAGCTACATTTTTTTTCAAAGTTAAAGCAATATCTTAAGGAACCCAGAGATGGTAGACTAGTTGGTTTTCAGGGTATTCCTGAGCCAGACGTGGAAAGCCCTCAGGAGCTCCGAGGCATAGACTCTATCTCTTACTTTCTTGGGGGGGGGTCACATGATTCCTTGTGCCTGGTCCAATCAACTGTGGGTAAAGGACCTGAATCATGAGTCCCATTTGTCCACTTAGCAATCATTGTGGGAACATAGTATATGAGAAAGGGCCTGGGAAAGGCATATAAATTGATTATTTAGTCTACTAACTTCACCATGAAGCATTCTGGGAAAATACCCATTGTGTCTTGGCAGGCTCCTGGTATAGGGCTCCACTCTCCATAGATAAAGTGCAAATCAAGGAAAATAAAGAGGCCAGTGGTAAGATACATCTTCAGGAAAATCCCAAAGCATAGATCCAGACATCCTATTTCATTTCAGCCTAATTTTGAGTAAATTTGGGGCAATTTTGTCACATAGGTGGTGAGAACTCCAAACTTTTCACATGTGATATTTATCTTGCAATTCCTTCCTAATTCCCTTTTTGAAGAGTACTGCTAGGGAACATTTTCTTTTAATATAGGACTGGAAAAACAGGCTAAGAATTTTATCCTTATATTATTGTACTGGGTGGGCCAAAAATGCCTTCAGTTTTTTAAATAAAAATAAAAGACACATTTTGCATTTTCACCAAGAACTTTATTTAACAATGTATTCACCCTTTTGTTCCACTACCTTCTGCCATTTTTCAGGCAACTTCATAATTCCATCTTCCCAAAACTTTTTATCCTTTTGAGCAAAGAACTGTTCCAGGTGCCTTTTACAGTCTTCCAGAGAACTGAAATTTTTTCCATTAAGAGAAATTTGTAAAGACTGAAATAAATGGAAATCCGAAGGTGCAATGTCTGGTGAACATGGCGGATGAATCAGAACTTCCCAGCCAAGCTGTAACAGTTTTTGCCTGGTCATCAAAGAAACATGTGGTCTTACATTATCCTGATGGAAGATTATGCATTTTCTGTTGACGAATTCTGGACGCTTTTCGTCAAGTGCCACTTTCAGTTGGTCTAACTCAGAGCAGTACTTGTTGGAATTAATCGTTTGGTTTTCCAAAAGGAGCTCATAATAGAGGACTCCCTTCCAATCCAACCATATACACAACATCATCTTCTTTAAATGAAGACCGGACTTCGGTGTGGTTGGTGGTGGTTCATTTCACTTGCCCAATGATCTCTTCCGTTCTACATTTGTGTACAGTATCCACTTTTCATCACCCATCACAATTTGTTTTAAAAATGGAACGTTTTCATTACGTTTCAGTAGAGAATCGCATGCAGAAATATGGTCAAGAAGGTTTTCTCGCTTAACGTACGTGGAACCCAAACATCAAAGCGATTTACATAACCAAGCTGGTGCAAATGATTTTCAATGCTTGATTTGGATATTTTGAGTATGTCGGCTATCTCCCACATGGTATAACACTGATTGTTCTCAGTTATTGTTTAAATTTGATCGCTATCAACTTCAACTGGTCTACCCGACTGGGAGCATCATCCAGCAAGAAATCTCCAGCACGAAACTTCACAGACCAGTTTTGACACGTCCAATCAGTCACAGCACCTTCTCTATACACTGCACAAATCTTTTTTTGCGTTTCAGTTGCGTTTTTACCTTTCTTGAAATAATAAAGCATAATATGCCAAAAATGTTGCTTTTTTTCTTCCGTCTTCAATATTAAAATGACTACACAAACATTTACCAATTTTGATAAGTCATTTTTAAATGCACGCTGATATGACAGCTGTCACATACAGTCTAACAAAATTGTTTCGAATGAAGTTAAAGACAACTAAGTGCTACTAGAGCCATCTTATGGAAAAAACCGAATGAACCTTTTGGCCCACCCAATAATTATAATTTTAATACAAAAGATTTCCAGATTGGATAAGTGACTTTTCGATCCTACATGTTTTTACAGACTAAAACAAAACAAAACAAAAAAAGCAAACAGAAAAACCCAACTCAGGGGCTTCCCTGGTGGTGCAGTGGTTAAGAATCCGCCTGCCAATGAAGGGGACACGGGTTTGAGCCCTGGTCCGGGAAGATCCCACATGCCGCAAAGCAACTAAGCCCGTGCGCCACAACTACTGAGCCTGCGCTCTAGAGCCCACGAGCCACAGCTACTGAGCCCACGTGCCACAACTACTGAAGCCCGTGCGCCTAGAACCCGTGCTCTGCAACAAGAGAAGCCACCGCAATGAGAAGCCCGCACACTGCAGCGAAGAGTAGCTCCCGCTCGCCGCAACTAGAGAAAGCCCACGCGCAGCAATGAAGACCCAATGGAGCCAAAAATAAATAAATAAAATAAATAAATGTATTAAAAAAAACCCAAAACAACAACTCAGCAAATAATAAAACCCCCAGAATTTGAAAAGGTACACAGAGAATTAAATTCATGGGCACTAATGGTTTAAAGTTCATAAATCTCAAATAATTTTTGTTTATAACCATTTTGAAAGCAACCAATTTCCCTAAGCTAGTGTTTACACTAAGACAAGAGCACCTGCACATTACTATAAACATTTTAATAGCATGTTAATACAAGACCACCTAGAATATTGAATTATTACTGGCTATTATGAGCACTTAAAATAGGGAAAAATGGAATTTAAATGCTACTTTTCTATTTCATGTGAGTATTTCAACTATCCTCCATTAGCCAGTTCTTTCATCAGGAGACATTAGGAGAGTTGCATTTCCCTACCCCTTGAATTTCTGCAGGGCCATAGGACTCGTTTGTCCTATAAAATGTGAGCAAAAGCACTACATGTCACTTTCTTGTAAAGCATTTTGTTTTCAATGCTTGACTCTCTAGTTCACCCAGAGATCTTGATAGCATGTGCTGCTGTGGAGGTGTCATGAGATTAGAACAGCCTGGAATGCTGAGTTTTCATGTGGAAGAAAATTAACCTGGAATTCATTCAGACTCACAGTGGACTTTGTATGAAGGAGTAACCTTTACCTTCACCTTTAATTGACAAGTAAAAATGGTATACATTTGAGGTATACAACCTGATGTTTTGATATACATGTACGTTGTCAAATAATTGCCACAAACTAACATATCCATTACCTCACTTAGTGACCTTTCTTCATCTTTTTTTCTTTTCTTTTGTGGTAAGAACACTTTAGATCTACTCTCTTACTAAATTTCAGGTATACAATACAGTATTGTTAACTGTATAGTCACATTGCTGTACTTTAGATCTGCAGAACTTATTTATCCTGCATAACTCAAACGTTGTGCCCCTTTGGATACAAATTGCAATTTGGGGGCTATTTGTTACTGCAGCATGACCTTAGGGTAGACACTGTCTGCTATACATTTCAGAACTAAACAGAATTCTGAATGTCTGGAAGTTGGGGAAAATCCGACACTGAGCTTTGGTGGGGAAAAGGAACAGTAAATAGGATAGATGAAGGGCTTCACAGCAAATTCTTACATCTTCTTTTATGACTTGAGGAATAGTGTAGTACAGTTTCCTCACTTCACATGTAAATGACTTACAGACCAGAAAGAGGAACTGACTTTATCAAGTTTAAACATGTGTCAGTGGCAAAGTCTATTAAATGTGTCACATGCTATTCCACAGGGAAAGAATATGAGAAATAAAAGAAAAATAGCAGGCCAGAAAGAAAACCCCACAGCTGTTTGCAATTTTAATAAAATAACGTGTTGATCAAAAATTTAGTGGAAATGTGAGAATCTTGCGTTCAAAATCAAAGGTTAACCTCACCATTCTACTTGAGAAAAGAAATGAAACTCCATGCAGTATTGCTAGCATAAGCTCCCAGGTTGAATTTACACTAACACCAGGAGACACAGGGAGAGGCAAACACTTTGCCTTTTTGTGTGACTTATATGTAAAATAATAATAAAAGAAAAAAAGCATGTAGTGATTAAAAATAAATCAAAGAAAGCTAGCTAACAGTACAGATGGGGCAAAACTATGAGTCTTTTGATTGATAGTTAATTAGGAGCAGTATGGTTAAAAGACATGAATTCTATTCCCAAGTTGAGGAAGTTTAGACAGGTTATTTAACTTCATTAAATTCATTTTCCTTATTGTAAAAATTGGTTGAAATCTAAATTTCTTCCTCACTTTCCTTTTTAAACCTTTTTCTCTACCAACGCTCAATGATTTATTTTTCAATATTAAAGTATTATCTATGAGTAGTGATGTGAAATGAATTTAGCAAAGAAGAGTTGAATAGAGCTAAGATATCTAGTTCTTATACAACACTTCCTTCATGCCAATTATCAACACTTACTACTGTAGGAGCAAATCCTTTCCTTCCTGTCCACCCCCACTTTTTTTCGGGTTAGACTTCCCGCCTTCAGAGCTCTCCACATTTTCCATCTCTCCTCCTAGCTCCTTTAAGTTGTGCTATAGGGAAACTTTGTGGTACTTTAAGCAAGGAAATTTCCCTATGATTTAAACTTTTCCATTAGTGCTCTTTCTATCTCTTAACTTTCATTGAAAATTGGCTTTCTCCAATGGTTTACTGTTCCTGCATTCCTTACCAAATTCTTCTGTGTTCCCTCACCTTGACAATTTTTTTTTATATTTATTTACTTATTATTTTTGGCGCGTTGGGTCTTCGTTGCTGTGCGTGGGGTTTCTCTAGTTGCGGCGAGCAGGGGCTACTCTTCGTTGCGGTGCACAGGCTTCTCATTAGAGTGGCTTCTCTTGCTGCAGAGCATGGGCTCTAGGCACGCAGGCTTCAGTAGTTGTGGTGCGTGGGCTTCAGTAGTTGTGGCTCACGGGGTCTAGAGCGCAGGCTCAGTAGTTGTGACACAGGGGCTTAGTTGCTCCATGGCATGTGGGATCTTCCTAGACCAGGGCCTGAACCCATGTCCCCTGCATTGGCAGGCGGATTCTTAACCACTGCACCAACAGGGAAGCCCTACACTGCCTTTATTACTAAAATTTTATAAGTCTACAAGACAGGTAGAGAGGATTTCCAGGTTTCTTCTTATTTTAAAAAGTTGTTTACTATGGTCATTTCTACTTTCTAAAGAATGTGTATAAGTGAACACTATTTTTTAAACATAATTCTAAAAGAGTACAAGGAGGAAATAACTAACATGACATTCTCCAGAACAACTGAGAATCTGGAATTCTTTTCTTTTGTTCTGATTTGTTAGTTCAGAACACAGAAGTTTCCCTCATCCCCAAATGAGGATCCTACTTCTAAAGGCCAACAGTCTAAGTCTCTGAAGCCATGTTTCACAAGGTCTGGTCTGTAATATTACATCCGTTGATCCAAAACTTTTTATTTCTAATGATCATTCATTGGGCATACAGGATGTGACAATATATATAAATCTCATATATTTATCATTTAAATAATGTAATAATTTTTCTTAAATTTATAAAATTCTTCACAATTACAAAGTACTTTTTACAAATTATTTCATTTGACCCTTACAACCATTTTTTAAAGAGGTTGTGTAAGCATCATTAGTAGTATAATTATTGCAATATGTATATCACAAAACTGATAGTAAAATTGTGGTATACCTATGACATATGTCATATAGTACATTACATATACCTTCATAGGGTATAATCTATAGTCTTCAAAAATAATAATTTACAAAAGACATAAAAAATACTTGCACAAGCAAAGACATAAAAAATACTTGCACAAGCAAAGGGAAGGGTAAGCTGTGACAAAGTGAGAGAGTGGCATGGACATATATACACTACCAAACATAAAATAGATAGCTAGTGGGAAGCAACCACACAGCACAGGGAGATCAGCTCTGTGCTTTGTGACCACCTAGAGGGGTGGGATAGGGAGGGTGGGAGGGAGGGATATGCAAGAGGGAAGAGATGCAAGATATGCAAGAGGGAGGGAACATATGTATATGTATAACTGATTCACTTTGTTATAAAGCAGAAACTAACACACCATAAAAAAAAATATTTGCACATATATTATGAATATGTGCATTAAATTATACATTAGTATAAATTGTTATAAAATTATAAATTAATACTAACTAGGATATAAGTAACTAATAGTTGAGACAGATAGTATATCCTGTAGGAATTCAAAAGAAGTAGTGATAATACTTAGTGTAACTAAATTAGCCATGAAACGATTCCTAGACTAAGAGAGACTTGGGTTTATTTTAAAGGAAAAATAGCATATTGAAAGTCAAGAAGGAGGAAGAGGACTTTTTAGGAACTACCAATAGTATGAACAAGGGCATGGGGGTAAAAATGCATACAGTTTGTGTCAAGATAATGACAAGAATATGCTCTCTGTAGGAAAGGAACTGATTAGAAAAACAATGATAGGGGATTCTAGACTTGTACGTTGAGCTGGGTTGGTAAGGATCCTGAACGCTTTCTCATACCAAGACACAGCTTCCATTAACACCTCTCTGCTGATGATCCTTACATCCAAGTTTCCAGACCAGAACTCTTTCCTGAATTACAAACATATATTTAGGTGCCTGATAGGGTCAGTGCCTGAGCAATCCCACAAATACCTCAAAATCAACATGTTCAAATCTGAACAATATCTTTTTCACTCAAGCTTGCTCTTCCTCCTATATTCTCAGTTTTATCGAAGGCACTGTAAATGACGCAGAAGCCCAAGTCAAAAACCAGGAAGTCCCTCTACTATACTTTTTCATCTTTCTGTACAACTCAATTATGTGAATTTCAATTTCAAATGTCTCAAACTGTTTACTCTTTTTCATAACCAGTGCTATTGCCTTCACAAAAGGTTTTTGTCTTCTCTTTTTGGAACCCTTGAGATGACCTTCTAATTAGTTTCCTTGACTCGAGTCTTACCTACACTTGCCCATCAGAATAAGCAATTACATAATTTTCTTTACCAAATTCTTCTTCAGTAGTTTTCCATCAGTGATAACAATCTTTTATCATGGTCTGTGCCCAACCTTGATTTTTTAATAGTTTCAATTGTTGCAATCCCTGCCCTTCCCCCATGTACCCTGCACTACCGCCATCCCAACTCAGTGCGTTTTCTTGGCTGTACCATTGACTCTGAGGCCATTGTGCATTTGTTCTTGCTGTTCTCTCTAGTGGGGTGTCTTCCTTATCATTTATTGTATCAAACTCAAACTTTTTGTGTCTGTGATGCTTTTGCTGGTTTCCCCATGTAGAGTTGGGTATTATTTCTTCTATGTTCCAGTGCATTTGGTGCAGGCTTCAGTTTGTTTATATGAATGTGTCTTAGGAAGACTGAGCCTTTTAGGAAGAGGACCATATGCTATTTCATTTTTTAAATCCTCTTTCCCCAACACACACACACACACAGACACACACACGTGTGGTTGAAGTGAATAGATAATGAAATCAAATACTTCAAAGTACTAACTTAGAGATGGTGGATTAGAAAAGCACAGATGGTGGTAGTGGGTTATGCTGGGGTGCCTGACATCAGAGGAGCTTCTTCAGAGTCAGAGGTATGATGGGGAGCACCTGCTCTTTAAACCTTGAACTTAATCTGGATATCAACTTTTACCCTACCCTACTATCGATCTAACACTTTTGAGTCATTTCTACCCCATTTACCCAATCACCCACACCAGTTTTTTCAGTCCATTAAGAATGTGAGGCAGAGAATTGGGTGGCTGAAAACTCTTAGGGCTAAAATTCCTGTTAGAAAGATAAACCGGGACGGAACACTCAAGTGTTTCATTGTCAAATCGTAATTACGTAATTTTTGAAGACTTACCTCTGTTTCAGTAGTGAGAAACTATTTGGGAAACTGTATTGGCGGCCTTACTTGCCCAAAGAAGCAAGGTGATGGTGGAGATAAGAGACACAATAAACTGCTTGAGGAACTCTATTAGTATATTTTGGGAAAAGTAATCGACCATTGGCAGGACTGACATTTTAATCACATTTTCCCTTCCATTCACTTACATTCTTTAAACCCAGTCTGCTGCTCATTGAATTGGAACACTGTACTGCCTAATCTTGCTACTTTTCTGAAGTTCACCTGGTGGTTAAATATTTTCAATGCCTTTAACATTCTTTAAGAAGGGTAATTAAATGATGCTTAGCCTTTGACACAATTAACATTTTCTTCACTTTTAAGAATGGAGATAGTACAAGGTACTAAATATAGTTGCTGTCATAGAACAGAATAACAAAAGCAAGAGGAAAGGTTCAAAAGAGGTGATGTTAGGACATGTCAAGTGAAGTTTTTAGGCCAATTGCCTTTAGTTTTCCCTTTTTGGTCTTTGTATAAACTACATTTTTACAGACTTGGCATTTTACACCAAAAAGCAACACAAAATTGTCTTCAGGGTGATTCTTTTGGGGGGGATTGGGAGACAGCTAAGAAGGTCAACGTAAATAACAGTAAAACACCAGCGGTAGCAGTTGGTGACGGCTGATGGGAAATAGATGTCAGATAAGTAAAGCAACAGGGAAGTCATGATTAGCACCACAGGGATATTGGAAATTCCAGCTGTGACAGAGAGTTTTCTTCATTCCTGGGTTCACTGCCCACTATAAAATGTGTTTTTTACAACTAACCAATCCATCAATTATAAATCTACTCACTGTGTTGGATGTTACAGAGAACCATAAATCAAGCATCAGATAGTACTTACCTACTAGGAGCTTATGGCTTTTCTAGGAAGGAAAGACATGCTGGCATTTTTTCCAAAGAGGGAGTAAAAATTCCCAGCTGCTTTTTTTTTGTTGCTCATGGAGTATTCTGGAAAAGCAGGGAAGAAGAGTTAACTGAAAATTAGTAGGAACTTGGGTTCAGAAGTTGGAAGTTAGAAGATTAAACTTGGTCTTAGTTGGATGCCTGAGATAAAAAGGCTTCAGAGAAACACTTGGCACTCAAGGTAATCATATAAGAGGGAAATAGTGGCCCATTCTGTTTTCCCCTTGGAGTTCCTCTATGAAACTGTCACCTACTGTTGGTTTTACTATTATTAGTAACAGTAATTGTTATGATCTAATTTGCTGGTTAATATCAAATGAGGTTACATTTTTAAATTTTTAATTTTATTTTTTTTACTGAAGTATAGTTGATTTACAATGTTGTGTTAATTTGTGTACAGCAAAGTGATTCAGTTATACATATATATATATATATATATATATATATATATATATATATATATATATATATATACATACATACCTATACATTTAAAAAAATATATTCTTTTCCATTATGGTTTATCATAGGATACTGAATATAGTTCTCTGTGCTATACAGTAGGACCCTGTCATTTAGAGGTTACATATATTTTAAAGTTTCAAATTAAAAGTGACTTCAGTGCCTACTTGACAGTTGGGCAGAATTGTCTGTGAAATGATGGAGGCCTAGTCTGCTCATTATGTATCATAACAAATGCATAATGAGTCCCCTAGAGGGCTTCTTCTACTGCTGCTTCTCATACTCTTGCCAATTGGTAAAGTACTGGTCCAAGCAGTTTACAGCTACCTCCTTCACTGATGTGCTGCTGTTCTTCCTGTTCCAAACAGTTACAGAAGCCTCACTGGTTTTTCAATGGTGGGTCCATTCACGCACTGTTGTTTTTCAGTTTGTCTCCTCGTTCAAAACTCATCCAATGAATGTGATTGGCCTTCTTCTGCCTACATAAACCTTTTGGTCACAGTCTTTTCCCCTGGGTCCATGGGTACCTATGAGTCTCACATTTATATTATAATGGGATTCCACTCAACTGATTCTTCCATGATCAAAATGTAGCCCAAGGTAACTTGTGGTCTTCAACTGGACAACTTTCAACATCAACTTGACTTAAAATTAGGAATATAATATATATATACTGGGCTCCCTAGCTACAACTTATCAAATGCCCACTATATACTAACTTTGATCTGGACAATAATATTTCATTTAATATGTGATCCCAGTGTACTGACATAAGACATGTGAGTGCTAAAACAACATTCCAAATAGGACTGTAATTTCTTTTTTTTTTTTTTTAAATAGGAATCCTGATCTTTTTTCTTTTTTATAAATTTATTTATTTATTTTTTAAATTCCTGGCAGCTTGGGTCTTCATTGCTGTGTGCAGGCTTTCTCTAGTTGCGGCGAGCGGGGGCTACTCTTCGTTGTGGTGCACGGGTTTCTCATTGCAGTGGCTTCTCTTGCTGCAGAGCACAGGCTCTAGCCGTGTGGTCTTCAGTAGTTGCGGTGCATGGGCTCAGTAGTTGTGGCTCGCGGGCTCCAGAGCGCAGGCTCAGTAGTTGTGGCGCATGGGCTTAGTTGCTCCGCGGCATGTGGGATCTTCCCGGACCAGGGCTCGAACCCGTGTCCCCTGCATTGGCAGGTGGATTCTTAACCACTGCGCCACAAGGGGAGCCCAGGACTGTAATTTCTAATGACAATTTCTCTGATTTCAAACAGTGTTGTCTTCCATGTCAGAATTATTCGTGTTGACAGTACACTAGAAACAGTTGAAATATCTGCCCTAAGATACAGATCAGTGAAAAGACTATTTCCAAATCTGAATATTTACAGGGTGTGAGCTGTTAAAATACTCCCTAAAAGACAGTATGTTTCTTTTTTAATTTTAGAAGGAAGAGTATTCTGGATATAGGTAGATAATTGGGGCTGGAAAGGGTTCCAGGACTAACATGATACACATTCAACACATATATATGTAAAATATCAGCAATATACGCAAACACAGTAAGGTTCTAAAATATTTATTGATTTAGTAAATATTGCTTAAATGTCCACTGTGTGCCAGACACTAAAATAGGTGTCAGAGATACAAATACTTGTTGTTCTCCATAAACAGTACAGAGGCAAAACTGAGTCTTTGAGTCACCTTAGCAGCAGAGAAAATATTTTGAGATAACCAGATAATCAGCTAGCTTGATAGATAGTCCCTATACACAAGATAGCTCATTATAATTACTAAAGTATTAGAAAAAAGTAACACCGTCCTATAAAATGTTTCATACCTTCTCCTCTCTCTTAAATTCTCAGTGCATAATTTATTTCCTAATTATCTTAGAAAATAGATATAATCAGAATAAAGCTTCCACAATGTCCAGCTACCTCATTTACTATCCTGGGCGTTCTCAGGATTAGAATTTATTCCATCTCCCCAAGGACATGACTATAGTAATTCACCTTCACCCAATATCATTAGTAATTCTTTTTATTTTATTTTTTACAGACTTATTTTAGAGCAGTTTAGGTTCACAGCAAAACTGAGAGGAAGGTACAGAGATTTCCCTTCTATCGCCTGGCCCTAAACATGTATAGCCTCTCTCCACTTTAATACCATTATAACAGCTTCTTTAAAACACTTGTGTGCTAAACCCAATAACTACGTCACCTCAGAGTCACTTTTTTTTTTTTAACATCTTTATTGGAGTATAATTGCTTTACAATGTTGTGTTAGTTTCTGCTGTATAACAAGTGAAACAGCTATCCATATACATATATCGCCATATCCCCTCCCTCTTGCATCTCCCTCTCACCCTCCCTATCCCACCCTTCTAGGTGGTCACAAAGCACCAAGCTGATCTTCCTGTGCTATGCGGCTGCTTCCCACTGGCTATATATTTTACATTTGGTAGTGTATATATGTCCATGCCATTCTCTCACTTCGTCCCAGCTTACCCTTCCCCCTCCCCGTGTCCTCAAGTCCATGCTCTATGTCTGCGTCTTTATTCCTGTCCTGCCCCTAGGTTTTTCAGAAACTTTTTTTTTTCTTTTGGATTCCACACATATGTGTTAGCATACGGTATTTGTTTTTCTCTTTCAGACTTACTTCACTCTGTGGTTTTGATTTGCATTTCTCTAATGATTTCTGATGTTGAGCATCCTTTCATGTGTTTGTTGGCAATCTGTGTGTCTTCTTTGGAGAAATGTCTATTTAGGTTTCCTGCCCATTTTTGGTTTGGGTTGTTTGTGTTTTTGATATTGAGCTGCATGAGTTGCTTGTATATTTTGAAAATTAATCCTTTGTCAGCTGATTCATTTGCAAATATTTTCTCCCATTCTGATGGTTGTCTTTTGGTCTTGTTTATGGTTTCCTTTGCTGTGCAAAAGCTTTTAAGTTTCATTAGGTCCCATTTGTTTGTTTTTATTTCCATTTCTCTAAGAGGTGGGTCAAAAAGGATCTTGCTGTGATTTATGTCATAGAGTGTTCTGCCTGTTTTCCTCTAAGAGTTTTATAGTGTCTGGTCTTACATTTAGGTTTTTAATCAATTTTGAGTTTATTTTGTGTTAGGAAGTGTTCTAATTTCATTCTTTTACATGTAGCTGTCCAGTTTTCCCAGCACCACTTATTGAAGAGGCTGTCTTTTCTCCACTGTATATTCTTGCCTCCTTTATCAAAGATAAGGTGACCATAGGTGTGTGGGTTTATCTCTGGGTTTCTATCCTGTTCTGTTGATCTATATTTCTGTTTTTGTGCCAATACCATACTGTCTTGATTACTGTAGCTTTGTAGTGTAGTCTGAAGTCAGGGAGCCCGATTCCTCGAGCTCCGTTTTTCTTTCTCAAGATGGCTTTCGCTATTCGGGGTCTTTTGTGTTTCCATACAAATTGTGAAATTTTTTGTTCTAGTTCTGTGAAAAATGCCACTGGTAGTTTCATAGGGATTGCACTGAATCTGTAGATTGCTTTGGGTAGTATAGTCATTTTCACAATATTGATTCTTCCAATCCAATAACATGGTATATCTCTCCATCTGTTTGTATCATCTTTAATTTCTTTCATCAGTGTCTTATAGTTTTCTGCATACACGTCTTTTGTCTCCTTAGGTAGGTTTATTCCTGGTATTTTATTCTTTTTGTTGCAATGGTAAATGGGAGTGTTTCCTTAATTTCTCTTTCAGATATTTCATCATTAGTATATAGGAATGCAAGAGATTTCTGTGCATTAATTTTGTATCCTGCAACTTTACCAAATTCATTGATTAGCTCTAGTAGTTTTCTGGTGGCATCTTCAGGATTCTCTATGTATAGTATCATGTCATCTTCAAACAGTGACGGTTTTACTTCTTCTTTTCCAATTTGGATTCCTTTTATTTCTTTTTCTTCTCTGACTGCTGTGGCTAAAACTTCCAAAACTATGTTGAATAACAGTGGTGAGAGTAGGCAACCTTGTCTTGTTCCTCATCTTAGTGGAAATGGTTTCAGTTTTTCACCATTGAGAATGATGTTGGCTGTGGGTTTGTCATATATGGCCTTTATTATGTTGAGGTAAGTTCCCTCTATGCCTACTTTCTAGAGAGTTTTTATCACAATGGGTGTTGAATTTTGTCAAAAGCTTTTTCTGCATCTATTGAGATTATCATATGGTTTTTCTCCTTCAATTTGTTAATATGGTGTATCACATTGATTGATTTGTGCATATTGAAGAATCCTTGCATTCCTGGGATAAACCCCACTTGATCATGGTGTATGATCCTTTTAATGTGCTGCTGCATTCTGTTTGTTAGTATTTTGTTGAGAATTTTTGCATCTATGTTCATCAGTGATATTGGCCTGTAGTTTTCTTTTTTTGTGACATCGTTGTCTGGTTTTGGTATCAGGGTGATGGTGGCCTAGTAGAATGAGTTTGGGAGTGTTCCTCCCTCTGCTATATTTTGGAAGAGTTTGAGAAGGATAGGTGTTAGCTCTTCTCTAAATGTTTGATAGAATTCGCCTGTGAAGCCATCTGGTCCTGGGCTCTTGTTTGTTGGAAGATTTATTTATTTATTTATTTACTTATTTATTTACTTATGGCTGTGTTGGGTCTTCTTTTCTGTGCAAGGGCTTTCTCTAGTTGCGGCAAGCGGGGGCCACTCTTCATTGCAGTGCGCGGGCCTCTCACTGTCGCGGCCTCTCTTGTTGCGGAGCACAGGCTCCAGATGCGCAGGCTCAGCAATTGTGGCTCACCGGCCCAGTCGCTCTGTGGCATGTGGGATCCTCCCAGACCAGGGCTCGAACCCGTGTCCCCTGCATTGGCAGGCAGATTCTCAACCACTGCGCCACCAGGGAAGCCCTGTTGGAAGATTTTTAATCACAGTTTCAGTTTCACTACTTGTGATTGGTCTGTTTATATTTTCTATTTCTTCCTGGTTCAGTCTTGGAAGGTTGTGCTTTTCTAAGAATTTGTCCATTTCTTCCAAGTTGTTTAATTTTGTCCCAGAGGTATCTGAGACTGTCCTCAATTCTCTTCATTCTTTTTTCTTTATTCCTCTATGCAGTAGTTATTTCCACTATTTTATCTTCCAGGTCACTTATCTGTTCTTCTGCCTCAGTTATTTTGCTATTGATTCCTTCTAGAGAATTTTTAATTTCATTCATTGTGTTGTTCATCATTGTTTGTTTGCTCTTTAGTTCTTCCAGGTCCTTGTTAAACGTTTCTTGTATTTTCTCCATTCTATTTCCAAGATTTTGGATCATGTTTACTATCATTACTCTGAATTATTTTTCAGGTAGACTGCCTATTTCCTCTTCATTTCTTTGGTCTGGTGGGTTTTTACCTTGCTCCTTCATCTGCTGTGTATTTCTCTGTCTTCTCATTTTGCTTAACTTACTGTGTTTGGGGTCTCCTTTTCGCAAGCTGCAGGTTTGTAGTTCCCGTTGTTTTTGATGTCTGCCCCCAGTGGGTAAGGTTGTTTCAGTGGCTTGTGTAGGCTTCCTGGTGGAGGGGACTGGTGCCTGTTTTCTGGTGGATGAGGCTGGATCTTGTCTTTCTGGCGGGTAGGGCCATGTCTGGTGGTATATTTTGGGGTGTCTGTGAACTTAGTATGATTTTAGGCAGCCTCTCTGCTAATGGGTGGGGTTCTGTTCCTGTCTTGCTACTTGTTTGGCATGGTGCACCCAGCACTGGAGCTTGCTGGCTGTTGGGTGGAGCTGGGTCTTAGCATTGAGACTGAGATCTCTGGGAGAGCTCTCGTCAATTGATATTACGTGGGGTTGGGATGTCTCTGGTTCAGTGTCCTGAATTCGGCTCTCCCACCTCGGAGGCTCAGGCCTGACACCAGGCTGGAGCACCAAGACCCTTTTGGGAAGTCTGAGGTCTTCTGCCAGCATTCAGTAGGTGTTCTGTAGGAGTTGTTCCACATGTAGATGAATTTTTGATGTATCTGTGGGGAGGTAGGTGATCTCCACGCCTTATTCCTCCTCCATTTTGAAGGTCCGCTCCCAGAGTCACTTTCTTTTTATTACTTTTTCTCTTGACTATGATTCAAATACCACAGTTCCTTAATGTATGTAATAATGTTATTGTATGCTTAATTTTGTTGATGATACATGGTAGAGACTCTGAATTCAGTTATCTTCCTCTGAAAAGTAGTCATTTTTATTCTAGTAGCAGTGAAATTACTGGTTGATTACCTGCTTTTGGCAGATGGGTTATACTTTGTGTGGGGGATCTAATGCTTTGCCATTCTTTTTAGGTATATCCTTAGCCCTGGGATGTAGTGTTTACTCTTAAGATATGACCCTGGTGGGCTCCAACATAACTATGAGTTCTTTTCTAAGCTCCTTCTGGCACAGTTCAAACTCCAAACTCTCCCTGATGCAAAGGGCATCAGCTGAAATCTCAGACTTCTTTCAAGGGTTAAATCTTCTCAAGTTTTGCTTGTTTTGGGTCATTCCCCAGTGTGATCCAATAAATGTATGTATATGAATGAGCACATGTGTGTGAGTGTATATACTCATGTATATATAGTTACATATCATTTTACAATTGTTATAAACTACTCTACTATTCCTGAAACTGCAACTAGGTGAAGGTTTTTCTTGAAGTTTACCTCTATCTATGTCAGACATCCCATCATTAAGTTTTTCTTCTACTCTTCAGAAAACATTTCAACCTTGCCATCATAACTAATCACCTGTAGCCATCTTTCACCCATCTTTGAAACGGGACCTTTCTTTGTATTAGTGAGAAAGAATTGCTTAGGATAATAACTTGAGTGAATATGAATCATAAGTGTGATTGAATATGACTTTGTATCTTATTGCTCTTCAACACTGAGCACAACTATAAAATAGACAGCTTTATAAAGTACAGATAATTGTATCCTCTCTAATTTTTTGGAATAATCAGAGTTCTTTGCATCTATTAATAAAATATTATTAAAAAATCAAAACACGGTCATAAGATTATCTTCTCTCTTATGTGCCTTTTTTGATATTTTCTTCCATCCTTTGAATTAATTTATTGAACAAATTAATGTTTAACTGAACATATATATTTAGGTACTGGAGATTAAACATTTGTTAAAAAATTCTATCAGAGGTCATAAAGTAGTAGAGTAGAAAAATCTGTCTTTCTCTACTTGTATTTTGCCTCCTGACATGTATTTAATTGTTGCTTTGTCTAATGCAGTGTTTCAGAATGGTTTTGGGGCCAGCTGGAGCAATTTACAAAGAGCCTATTTAATTCTTTTAAAGCCCAAGTACATGATTCAGCCCAATTAAGTACTCAACTCCAGACACTGAAAAAATAAATGAAAGGAAAGAAAATGCCACCTTATTGGGAACATTAGAATAAAGGAACAGTTGAAAGTAGTGTGAATCACTCCCTAATTTCCCACCCTGTATCAGGGGTAGAATTATCTCAGGGTAAGGGCATTCTGCACTAGTGAAGTATGTATCTTACAGCAAATGTGATACTTGTTAAAAGCTCCTTCTGAAACTCATGTGGTTTGGCTCTGTGGAGAGTTGGATCTTTAGGGTAGCTTCTGAACAGGATGGAAATAATGATAATTCCACAAGCTCCAGTGTATAAGTACGGCTTTGCTGCTGTGTACATCCCTTAGCAGCCATCACATACACATACACACAAAAAGCTCCTTTTTGTGAAAACAATTTGCTTCTTCTTCCATGCTAAGACACCTCAGAAACAAGAACTTACCTTCTCATTGGCTTATGTCCTCTGAAGTGGAGTCATATTTTCAATGGGGAATAAATAAGTTTAAAAAAATCAAATTACTTTTCTGCATAAGTTTGGTTAGCCAGTAGAAATTTACTATCAGGCAATCAGCATTCCATTTTGACCATTTCTTCTAGTTCAATAGCAAAATCCATGTTAGATATTGGAAAAGTGTTATTATAAATTGCCCTGGCTTTATCTTTTGCATCTCAATTCTCAAGGTTGAACATAACAAGTAGTAATTTAAATTTTCACTTGGTATTTCTTAGTTATTACATCATTGTGTAGTCTCTCCCAGGGAGATACACCTCCTCCTTCTTTGCGACAAATTTGAGGAAGAAACTTACATAGTTTTGAGATAAGAATAAACCAATCAAATTGAGGCAGGAGGGAAGAGGCTATAATTATAATTTAGTATGCATCCTAGACTTACATTTTGAGGAAGAAAAAGGCATTTAAGTAGAGACAGGGCCACTGTTCCATGAGAGGGGTCCAGATTCCCAGGCCTAACTGGATCTTTGAAAATTGACTCCATTCATTCATGAAACTTCACTTCAGAAGTGAAAACAAACAGTTTTCATGTCCCTTCTTGATTCTAGTTCCTCAAATCAGGACTTTGCATTCCTTGGGCTTTGTCTCAAGACAAGGATTTAAGTGGTCTGCTTTGCCAACAGAATTCAACAATTCTCATCAGCATTTCACTTAATCTAGTTCATTAAGCATTCAAGGCAATCAGAAAGTTAAATTACACAGAACAAACACCAGTGACTGGTGTACATGTAATAGGAGGAGGAGGTGTCCCCGGAGGGCAGAGAGTGGCAGGGCTGGTAATTTTGTGAATTGTATCATTAATAAAATATACTTTATTCTATTTGATGCTGACTTTAGGAAGGTTCCTGTGTGATGATTACATTTTTAAGCAGGCAATTTTTTTTATGGCTTTACCCAAGGCTAAAGGGAAATCTAATACAAAATTCAAAAAGACTTAGCTGAAATGCCCATTAAATTTTTAGTTGTGTCCTTTTAGCAGTTTTTAAGAGCTATAAATTCAAAGCTGCCCAAGACAGAAAAAATGTAACTTTATCAACTGCGTAACACATAACGGGGTGTCTACCAAAGAAAAGTATGATGGTTCTATATTTTTAATTCAAAGACATTTTAGAAGCTTTTATTTTCCTGATTAAAAATCTTTAAAGAGAGTTTGTGTTTAAAAAGAGACAACCAACTTTTTTTTTTTTTTCGGTTGCGCTGTCCCCGACCAGGGATTGAACCTGTGGCCCCCTACAGTGGAAGCGTGGAGTCCTAACCACAGGACCACCAGGGAATTCCCAAGACAACCATCTTATTGGCATCTTTAAAAGTTAACTGAAAGACAATTTATTTATATCATCTTTTTCTAACTCACAAACGTAGAAGAGTGTATTGGCATTAATTAATTAGTTATGAAGGTCTTAATCTGCACAATTATAGTTTTATTGATCAAATGTTAGAGTGGTGGCTAAGAGTATGGGCTCTAGAATCAGAATGCCTGGGCTCAGATACTAACTGACATTGCCAACATGTTGTTTGACTTTGGGGAATTTATTTCTTCTCTGTTGCTTTAGTATCCTCACCTGAAAAATTGGGGAAGACCAGTTTTACCCCAATGGATTGTTGTGAAGATTAAATGAGAGAGAGAGGACATGTAAAACTCCTAATCTAGAGGCTGGCATATTCTAAAGCCTCAACAAACAATGGCCATTTTATTATTTACATTTCAGATCCATTTTCCATTGCATGCAGAAAGTAATACTTTGCCATAATATATATTAATTTTAAATGTGTAAATAGAACAAGCAAAAATCTATCCACAAATAGAGCTGAGTAACGGGGAAACAAAAAATGGAAAGATAGATAGATAGAATGATAAATAGATAAATGTAGCATGGTGAGAGGTGATAAACTCTTAAAAGAAAAATAAGGAAGGGAAGGGAGTTAGAGAAGTTGGAAGATTCCAATTATAAGATGATCATGGGAGACCTCACTGATAATATATTTAAGTAAAGATCTGATGGAGGAAAGGGAACAAGGCACACAACTATCTGAGGAAGGCATTTCAGGAAATAAAAACATTGCATGCAAAAGTCCTAAATGTGTATAAAATGTGGAAAAATAAAAAGCAAGCAGGTGAGTGTGGCTAGAACAGAATAATTTAGCAGAGGTAGCAGGAGATGACATTTGGGAGATAATGGGTGAGACTGATTGTGCTGGACCTTCCAGGCTCTTGAAAGCTTTTTGACCTTTACTTTGAGTTGGGAGAAAAGCCATTAGAAGGTTTGGTGCAGAGAAGTAATAGGATCTGACCTACTTGGTTGCATGTTGTGAGTAGATTCAGGTTTGGCAAAGATAGAAAAAGTTATGAGAATATGGCAATAATTCACAGAAGAGAAAATGGCTGTTTGGGCAAGAAGGTTATAGTAGGGATTTTGATAACAGAGGATTCTGAACATATATATTTAGTGGAAGTAACAGGCTTTCTTAACCAATTTCCCGACAGATTTCCCTAAGCAACCAGATGCATGCACTTGCCATTAACTGAGATGGAGAAGACTGGATGGAACATGTTTAGAGGGGAAAATCATAGATTCAGTTTGGTTTAGGTTAAGTTTGAAATGTCTATTTCCTGAAGGATGTGCTGAGTATAACAGAGTTGGGGAGTTGTAAATACATAGGAATTCATGGGAAAGGACCAGTCTTGACATATAAATGTGAGAGACATCAGCATAGAGATGCTATTTAAAGCTAGGTTCTTGGATGAGATCACTAAATAATAAGAGTAAATACAAAAGGGTGGAGGTCTAAAGACTGAGTCCTAGATTACCTAGAAGACAAGGAGATGAGGAAAAACCCGACAAGGAAATGAACAAGCAGCAACCAGAGAAGGAGAAGAAAGAAGAGAGTGTGATACCCTGAGACTCAAGTAAAGGAAACAGTTCCAAGGGGAAGGAGTAAATAATTATGTTAAGCGTTACTGTTACATTAAGTAAGATAACTAATAATTGACCAGTAGGTTTACCAACATGGAGTGCTTATGTGAATTGGATAAGAGCAATTTCAGTAAAGTGTTACAGGCAAAAACTCTATTGGAGTGGACACAAGGGAAAAGAAAGGAACCTAATTTGAAGGCAATGCGTATGTTACTTTAAACACGTTTTCTTGTAAACGGGAACGAGAAATGATAGCTGAAATGGATTTTGAGTTAAGAGGATGACAGCATGTGTGTATGTGAGTGGGGATGGTGCATTAAGAAAATTATGAGTCATGGTTTCTGGTTCCACATTTAAGGAGCTTGAAAGTTGCCACTCCTTTCTAACAGCAAGTAAAAAGCTGAACAGACTAAAAAACTCAACAGCTCTTCTAGGCTCCATGAGTGAAATGAGAACACAGAGCAAACCACTGGCCCCACACTGGTGAGACAGACAGGAAAATACAGAGAATAACACCTTACTGGAAAAGGGACTCACAAGCAGAAACCGCTGCTGGCACCAGCAACATGCTCCCTAACTTCAAACTATACCTCAAAGCTGTAATAATCAAAAAGTACAGTGCTGGCACAAAAACAAACACATAGATCAATGAAACATAAAAGAGAACCCAGAAAGAAACCCACACACTTCTGGTCAATTAATCTACAACAAAGGAGGCAAGAATAAACAATGGAGAAAATACAGTCTCTTCAACAAGTGGTGTTGGGAAAACTGGACAGCTACATGTAAAAGAATAAAACTAGATCATTTTCTCAAAAAATGTACAAAAATAAAGTCAGAATGGATTAAAGACTTAAATGTAAGACCTGAAACAATAAAACTCCTAGAAAAAAACATAGTATGCTCTTTAACATCAGTCTTAGCATCCTATATCTATAGGATCTGTTTCACCAGCAACAACAACAAAGCAAAAATAAACAAATGGGACTGCATCAAACTAAAAAGTTTTTGCACAGCAAAGGAAACCATCAACAAAACTAAAAGGCAAACCACTGATTGGGAGAGATATTTGCAAATGATATATCTGATAAGGGGTTAATATCCAAAATATATAAAGAACTCATACAATTCAATATCAAAACAAACAATCTGATTAAAAAATGGGCAGAAGACCTGAATAGGCATTTTTTCAAAGAAGAGAGGAGAGACATAAATTATCAATATTGTATCAGCAATGAAAAATGGTATATCAGAATAGATGTACAGATATTAAATGGTATTAAGGGAATGTTATGAACAATTTTATGCCACTAAATTTGACAACCTGGACAAAAATGGATAAATTTCCTTGAGATTTAAAACCTACCGAAAGTGGTAAAGATAAAATCTGAGAGTCATATACTCATTAAAATACTTTAGTTATTTATCAAAAATCCTCCCATGAAGAAAATTTCAGGACCATATTGCTTCAGTGATGAATTTTACCAAACATTTAAAAAGGTAATACTATTAATCCTACACAAATATTTTGAGAAAGCAGGGAAGGAAACACATACCAAGTTGTTTTATTAGGATAGCAAAATACTGATTTCAAAGCCTGACAAAGATATTCTGACAATAAATATGTTACACACAAATATGTCTCATGAACACAGATGCCAAACTTTAAAAATATGTATTTGCAAATAAAATCCAGCAACATATAAAATGATAATATTTTATGAGCAAGTGGGGCTTACTCCAGAAAAGCAAAATTGGAAATACTATTCAGCCATAAAAAAGAATGAAATAAAGCCATTTGCAGCAACATGGATGGACCTAGTGATTGTCATACCAAGTGAAGTAAGTCAGACAGAGAAAGACAAATATTGCAAGATACCACTTACATGTGGAATTTAAAAAATAGTACAAATGAACTTATTTACAAAACAAAAACAGATTCATAGATGTAGAAAACAAACCTATGGTTAGAAAAGGGGAAAGGGGGAGGGATAAATTGGGAGTATGGGATTAATAGATGCACACTACCATATGTAAAATAAATAAACAACAAGGATTTACTATATAGCACAGGAAACTATATTCAATATCTTGTAATAACCTATAATGAAGAAGAATTTGAAAAAGAAAAAATATATATATGTATAACTGAGTCACTTTGCTGTACACCTGAAACTAGCACAATATTGTAAGTCAACTATACATCAAGAAATTTAAAAAAAACCAAAACAATGAATGTAATTTGACATATTAACAGAATAAAGAAAACTCACATTGCCATCTCATTAGACGCAGAGAAGTCTTTGGCACAAGCCATCACTCATTCCAGCAAAAACCTTCGGCAAACTGGAAATAGAAGAAAGCTTCTTCATTCTGACAAAGGGCATCTATAAAAAGCCCACAACTAACATCATACTTAAGGATAAACCATTGAGTAAATCCCATAAGGGCAGAGGTCATGCCTGTTTTTTTTTTCCATGTAGAAATCTTTATGACTTATTTATAACAGAGAACAAAACTATAAAATAAAAATGTTTTGAAAATATATACATAAATTAAATACATTTAACTAGAAAAATTAGATTGCATCAAAAACTAAAATCAAATTTCACACTGAATTAATAAACAGCTTTCTAAACTTTAAATCAACATTTTTCAGAAATGCCAAGATAAAATCGTGGGAGGAAACAAAGCAAGCCAGAGAAAATAAAAGGAAAGTGGAAATGAGATTATGAATGGAAGAGAGGTTAAATTGGGGGGCAAAATCATCAATCATGAAGGAGAGGGGGTACTGTTAAAGAGGTCATGCCTGTTTTATTCACTTTTATATTAGCCAGTATTGGGCTCAGTAACTACATGGTGGACGCTTAGCTCATTTCTTCATTCCTTCATCCATTTATTTCTTGAATATGTAATGAGTGCTCACCATGTGTCACGTGGTGTCTTAGGTACCGGGATATAGCAGTGAGCAAAACAAAAACCCAGCTTTCATAGACCTTAAACACCTGTCAAATGATAGAATAAGTGAAAGAGAAAAACACCTCCTAATAATGATGCCAATAAACATTCACATTTTTACATATTCCATGCATATCATTTCATCAGGGTCTCATAACACTGATGCAGTGTAAGCAGAGTAAAGTAATATTCCTATTTTGTAGATAAAGGAAACTGAAGATCAGAAAGCCAGTGGGTTGCTAAAAGTCCCACAATGATGAATCAAGGACAGGCATCTAGGTCTCCAGAGAGGAAACCTCACTTCTGTTCTTCTTCCTTTAAAATGAACCAGAGAAAGGATGAAAACAGACAAGCCCCACAATTTAGGATTTATGAAGGCTGCCACCTTTTTTTTCCAAACATAGGAAAAATGGGTGCTTGAAGCACTTGCTTATTGTTCCACAGCAGCAGCTGTGGCTGCTTCGGTGAGGATGCCTTGTTAAAAGGAGAAAGAAGCATGGCTGCTTTAACAGAAGTTTTCTCTTGTGGCCTAAAGAGGATCAGACATTCATCACGCGCTGTTATTTATTTATCATATCTTAGACACTGCCCTCAATCACACAAATGTGAAAAAGCAGATTCCTTTTCTCTGGGGAAGGCCAAGGCTGATGAGTCAATAATTAAAAACTGCCTCAACAGCTGACACTTGTGCCTCTCTGAGAAGCTGCAAAAGGGCAGGGGAAACGAAGAAAAGGTTCTTCTTTTTTTTTTTCTTTTCAAAAATTTCTTGTGAATAATTTTTTATTAGGGTAGGAAAGTCCTATGGCCAAGGGACTTTCTTTGTTATTGTTTTTTTTTTAACTGAAGTATAGTTGATTTACAATGTTAATTTCTGCTATACAGCAAAGTGATTCAGTTATATATATAACATATTCAGTTACATGTATTATATATATATTCTTTTTAATATTCCTTTCCCTTATGGTTTATAACAGGATATTGAATATAGTTCCCTGTGCTATACAGTAGGACCTTGTTGTTTATACATTCTATATAAAATAGCTTGCATCTGCTAATCCCAAACTCCCACTTCATCCCTCCCCCACTCTCTCTCCCCCTTGGCAACCGCAAGTCTGTTCTCTATATCTGTGAGTCTGTTTCATAGACAAGTTCATCTGCATCATATTTTAGATTCCACATATATGCGATATCATATGGTATTTGTCATTCTCCTTCTGACTTACTTCACTCAGCATGATAATCTCTAGGTCCATCCATGTTGCTGTGAATAGCATTATTTCATTCTTTTTTATGGCTGAGTAGTATTCCATTGTGTATATGTACCATATTTTCTTTCTCCATTCATCTGTTGATGGACATTTAGGTTGCTTCCATGTCTTGGCTATTGTAAGTAGTGCTGCAATGAACACTGGGGTGCATGTGTCTTTGTGAATTATAATTTTGTTGGGATATATGCCCAGGAGTGGGATTGCTGGATCATATGGCAATTCTATTTTTAGTTTTTTGATGGACCTCCATACTGTTTTCCATAGAGGCTGCACCAATTTACATTCCCACCAACAGTGTAGGAGAGGGTTCCCTAGAAAAGTTTCTTCTTATGAGGTCAAACCAAAAATCATCAGAACAGGAGGAGTTATGTGTAAATGAATGGGAGAAAGACTGAGGCGGCATGGTAGACTGTTAGCCTAATGTGAGCGAGGGTGTATAACCACAGACGTGCTGGGAGATCACCCTGTCACAGTATTTGCTACTGGAAGAGGACAGAAAGTTTTAAACTCTGAGGCTTGAGTTAGAGATAAAATTCTAAGGGAAGTTTCTGATGACCCACCTACAAAAATGACAAAGCAGATAAAGGAAAATACATTATTTAATTTGAAAATCCACAATGAACAACACTGAAACCCAGAAAAGGATGATAAACTTTCATTTCCACTGTACGCAAGAGGAAGAAGGGAGGCTATACTGAGCAAAGGAATGTTAAGATAGTCCAAAAAATAGCTAAAGATTTAATTGATAGTGTGTAAAACAGCAGCAGATTACCTGGGATTGAAGTAGCATCTTTCTCCAAAAAAGGACTTGACTATTGCCAGTGAGGGCTTTATCAATTATGATTGAATTGGGGGTGGGGGGAGCAGTGGATGGTGGGGTCTTGGAAATCTCTTCTAAAGCCCTACAGTCTATCTATCTTCATTCTTTTGGCTCCCAAGGATGCTACGTTTCTCTTTTAGCTGATGTTCACTGGTAAGGGTCATCCATGCTGATTTCATTCCACAGACCTCCAGATGCTCCTGAGTGGTGCTGAGTTAATTTAAAAATATCCCTGGATGGCCTTTTGTTCTCCTTCTCTAGTCACTACAAAAAATTCCCAGAAGAATATAGGTAATCTTTTAAAAGCATGTTTTCTCTGGTTGTGTTTTTCTTATTGCTTTTTCGAAGGCTTCATAAATGTCTTGTCTGAAATTTTAAGTACCTTCAGCATTATTTGAGATGAAGAGAAGAAAAAATGCCAAAGTTCATAAAAGGTTTGAATAAAGTAACATAAATGAAAAAAATAATTATTTGAACTTATTACTTTCCTCATAACAGTGGCCTTAAACGTCTTTCATCTATAGTGGTTTGCAGGGGAGATGGCCATGAGTGAGAGAAAAAAGCACACTAAATGTGAAAGTGTCATTAAACCCACCCAGGTTAGGCAAGAGGAACTTCTTGGAGAAATGCCAGCCTTAATGGCCCCAGAATTACAATGCAGAGGATGGAAGTGTAAACCAGGGGCACTCAAGAGCCAGCCTCAGAGGGAGGCATGACCAGCCCACCCACATGTGTCCTGATTTCAGGGTACTTGAAAATCTCTTTATTTTGACAAATGCTTCTCCAATCTCTTCCATTGCCTTAAATTCCACCATTAGAACTTTTGCTCTTTTGCTTGAGGGTTTTTGCCAATGTGATGAAGTTTCTGCAGAACGTGATGTTTCCTAGGGGTCATAGCATAAGGAAGGCTTTGTACAAGAACATGAATTAGTTGATAAGATCCATTCATAATAGCTTATTTGGCTAAGGGGTGAAAGTGTGTAGGGCATAACATCAGACTTCAGTGAGACAGATAAAAGCAAAGTAGAACTAAGAGTCAATATTAGAAATGATTTTTAACTCCATAGTATTATATCCAGCTGGGTCTGCGTGAAACGCTTATGATGCTGCGATTTTTATCTAGTTCACACTTGGAGTTTGAAACCATGGCAAAGAGAAGAGATGCCAAAAGCCTGGAGGTGATCAGGTGATGCCTCCGGTTTCAGGAAAAGAAGAGGAATTTCAGCAAATAGACAACCAAACAGTGAAAATAATAAGCTCATTCAGTTTTTACAGCTTTATTGAGATATAATTCACAAACCACATAATTAACCCATTTAAACTGTACAATTTAATGACTTGATGTATTTATAAAGTTGTGCCTCCATTGCCACAATGTATTTTATAACATTTTTCTTATCCCCAAAGGAAACTCCACACCATATCACTTAGCCTCACATCTGATCTCCTCAGCCCCAGAGCCCCAGGCAACCACTGATCTATTCTCTGTCTCTATAGATTTGCCTATTCTGGACTTTAAATGGAATTTAAACTGATTCTTAATGATCAGCATTTCATTTTTTAAGAATAAATCTTGCCCAAACATACGGAATTCTTTATTGATTAAAATACTCTAATCTCCCTTAAAAATGTTAAGCACAAGATATATGTAAATATCAACAAGGATATCACTTTTCTGGAAGAAAGAACATTTGATATATTCCAGTCCACCAAAAAAAAAAACTAGTCAAGATAAGAAACTCAAAAATGGACAAGTCGTGGTATAAAATATCTCAACAATCATTTACACATAGAGTTAACAGTCATTAAAATGTTTATAAAATATAGCAAATGTCTAAACTAATTCTTTAAAGAATATATATGATGAAAAATACATTATAATTCACAAAATCTGAATCAGTTCAAAACAGCAACAAATTTGATAAAGACGGGGCAACAGAGAAGGAAAGAAAAATTACTTACTCATCTTAACACAAAGAAGAGTTAGGAAGAGTTAAGGCACCATAATTAGAGGGAAAAAAATAGGTTCAACATGTTTTATAAAAACGTAAAGGCTTCTGGAATTAAAAAGTAAGGATACAGTCTATTTAGAGAGAGGAAAAAAGTCAAAGAAAGATGTTAGCTTTAGAAGTGACAGAAAAATGGAGATGATGAGAAAGTATAACCAAATGGTCCCCATCTCCTGATCCCAGGCCCACTTCACATTGCTATGCTTCACTTTAAACTTCACGTCCTTCCACAGTGATGCCTAAACTAGACCTAGAGTTTATCTCAAGATTGAGATAAATTCCCTTAAACTACACTCCTTTATCTCTCTGAACTTCAACATTATTAAAATTAATCACACATATAATTATTTAACTGCCCTCCTAGGGAGGGCAGAGAATACTTGCATCCTGCCCATAGATGTATTACACACAATAGACAGCTTATAAACATGTTGAATGGTTGAATAAATGGATGTGTGCTTGATAATAAATACAGAATGAGTCAGCAAGATTTCAAAAGAAAACATATATTAATTCAACCATTACATGAAATATATACGAATCTATTAAAAGTCATAGTTTTTGGTGAACGTTTGCTGGCATGGATAATGCTCATGGTGAAATATTAAATGAAAATACAATCCGACAGTCCAAGTTTCCAGAAAATACACCTGGAGAGAGAAGGAATGGATGGTAGAGAAAGAGAAGGAGAGAGAGAGGGTTGGAAGGGAGAGATTGGAAAGGATTTTAGTTAACATTGACTATTTCTGGGAAGTTAAAATAAGTGTGTGTTTTTTTCCACACAAATTTCTTTGCTTTTTTAAAAAAATGGGTTTTATTTTGTTTTGTTTGTCCTAGAAATTGTCTTTTTATATTTTCCTTTTATAAGCACCCTAATCCCCCTTTTTTCTTACTTTCCCTTTTATTAGTTGGTTTGTCAGTTTTAAATGATTATCTTTTTTTCCCCACTTGAACAATAAGTGAACTTATTTTACTTTCCCATTTTTAATCCCCTTTTTTTCTCCATTTTAAAAGTTGAATTCTTTGTACTTTGTGAGATCATACTTACACACTACTCTTTCAACCTTTTCTTCATCCTTGTTTTAGTCTTATATCTATAATTAAACATACTGAATGCTCACCATCAGTCCTTTCACCAAAAATTTCACATTATCTCTTAGTTGGATGAAGACCATCCCCTGGTAGCTTCCTCCAGAAAGACTCATGAGAACAGCCTGAGTCTTTTCAGGTGTAAACTTATTATATGTGGTCTTGACAGTTGAACAGTAGCTTAGTTGAATATACTATCTTTGGATCATACTTTCTTTTCTTGAGTTTCTTAAAACTGCTGCTGCATTCTTGCCTTGCTTTGTATGCTGACTTTGAAAGGTCTGATGCCAATATTATTTTCTTACTTTGATCTTTTAGTATCTAAGTTCTGGGAATTTTTGTCTTAATCTTTAACTTGGAATAGCTTTAGAAGTTTATGTGGTAGAGTCAGAATTTCAAGTCGATTATTCCAGAGGGACCCAGTGGATCTTTTTATTAGGTAGATGCAGTTCTCCTTTTATTTCAAGAGAGTTTTCTTTGATTACATTTTTTTTTTCCTGATTCAGTTTTACTAATATGTAATTAACATACATTGAGTCAACCATTTTAAATGTAGAGTTTGATGACTTTGGTTAAATGTGTGCTTATATAACCCATGTAGCCACCACGACAATCAAGATATAGGACTTTTTCATAACTCAAGGAAGTTCCCTTGAGACCCCTTTTATTCAATGCCTTTCCCCCAATACACTTGCACTACCTCCAAAATCCATTTCTTGGCTCTAAGCAAGCACAGATTTGATTCCTATCACTACAGATTAGGCTTTTCTAGAATTCACACAAATGCAATCACACAGTATGAACTATAATATGTCTGGCTTCTGTTTTGTCTTGCTTCTCTTTCTCAGCATCATTTTGGAATTTATCCATACTACTGCATGTGTCACTAGTTTATTCCTTTTTATTGATGAGTAGTATGCTGCTGTATGTATGTATCACTATTTGTTTATGAGTTTACCCATTGACACACATTTGTGTTGATTCACTTTTGAGCTATTAAGAATAAGCCGTATATGAACATTTGTGTACAAGTCTTTGTGTGAACATACGTTTTTGCTTCTCTTGTGTAAATAGGAGTGAAATTGCCATATCACGTAAGTGTACATGTACATTTAATTTTATAAGAAACTACCCTACTGTTTTGCAAAGTTTCTGAACCATTTCACATCACCACCAACAGTGTGTAGGTGTTCTGGGTGTTCCACCTCCTTGTCAATACTTTGTAGTTTCACTTTTTTGTTGTTTATTTGTTTTTTATTTTAGCCATTCTAGTGGGCATGTAGTGGTATTTAATCGTTGCTCTAATTTGCATTTCCCTGATGACTAATGATATTGAACACCTATTTTTGTGATTACTGGATACTCATATAGCTTCTTTTGTAAAGTTTCTGTTCAAATCTTTTGCCAGGTTTTTGGAAGCTGTTTGTCTTCATATTATTGAATTGTAAAAGTTTTTAATGTTTTCTGCATACAACTCCTTTATCAGATGTATGTATTGTGAATATTTTCTCCCAGTCTGTGGCAGCCTATTAGTTTTCCCTAGAAGTATCTTTTGAAAGGCATTTTAAAATTGGATGAAGTTCACTTTATCTACTTTTTATTTTGTTTTATGCTTCTAGTTTTCTAGGTCTTGTCTAAAGAATCTGAATCCTGCCTAACCCAAGATCACAAAGATCGTCTTCCATGCTATCTTCTAGAATTTTTATAGTTTTAATCTTTATAATAGGTCTATGCATCTATTATGCATTATTTTGAATTAATATTGTGTATGATAGGAGGTAAAGCTTGAGATCTACTTTTTTACTGATGGATATCAAGTGGTCCAAGCACTACTGGCTGAAAAGTTAATTCTTTCCCTCTTGGAAATAAATACCTGTGCACCTTTGTCAAAAATCGATTGTTCTTTTAAAATTTTTAAAATTTATTTATTTATTTATTTAGGCTGCAAAAAATAAATAAATAAAAAATTTTAAAAAACCAATTGCTCATAAATCTATGGGTTTACTTCTGGACCCCCTTTTCTTTTCCATTGACGTAAATATCTTTTCTTAAGTTAAACTTCACTCTTTTATTGCTTTCGTATATGTCTCAAGATCAAGTGCACCAATCAACTGTTACTCTCCATCTAGTGGGTTTTAACTTTCTGTTATTGTAACTTTCAGTTACATAATATGCATTTTGTTGAAGTTTTCGTTTCTCTATTTATATTCCTTATTTGTTCACTCACTTTTATAATATTTCCTCTCTTTGAACATTTTTCTTTTACTTCATTGAACATATTTATAATAGATGATTCGAAGTCTTTGTCGGCTACATCCAACAGCTGCTCCTGCATAGAATACGTTTGAATTGACTCCCTTTTCCTGCGTATGGGGTCACACTTTCCTAGTCTTTTTTTTTTTTTTTTTTTTTTTGGTTTGGTTTTTTTGCATGTGTCGTAACTTTTTCTTGTTAAGCACACATTATAGATAATATGTTACAGTGACTATGGATTCCGTTGCGTCTTTCTGAAGAGTGTTGGTTAACCTGCTTGGATTCAAACTGAAAAAATGACTTCCTGACATGAAAAAGTGGGTATCTCAGTTTTGCTCCTAAAACTACCATCTGCTGCTTTTAAGCTAGGTTCCTTTGGTGATCTTGGGCGTGTCTCCTAAATTTGTGGTCAGCCAAGAAATTAGGCAAGTGTTAAAATCTCTGCCGCCTCAGCTCAGCTGAGGCCATAGCACTCTACTAGAGACATCCCAACACGTCTAATCATAAGGTTAATCATAAGGCTCACTGCATTTGCTTTTCTTCTCTCATGGATTGCAGTCCTTCACTGTGTAATCTTCAATGTTGAAAAATAGTTTACATATATTTTTCTCCAGTTTTCTAGTTGTTGAGACAGGAATATAAGCCTGGACCTTGTTTACATCATGTGGCCAAAAGTTGAACTCTCTGGATTATAGTTTTATATACAAGGTCTATTACATTGTTTGATAATCGTCTTCAGGGGTTTTATTTATTTTTTTTAGATCTTCTTTGCCTGTATTCCATTTTAATCACTTTCTTTCTGACCCTTTTTTTTTCTTTTTCTTGTTGTTTTGTTTGTTAATCTGTCTCTATTCAATTCCCCTTGTTACATTTCATTTAAATCCATTCTCACTTAATTATCTTTTCCCTTAATCTTCCTTTATGACTTTTTCTTTAATTTCTTTCCTGATTTCAATCAACTCTTACTTCCTTTCTTGCTGTCCTATTTTTGTTCTTAAATTTTGCATTTGTTATATAAATGTTATCTTCAAACACTTGTTTCAGGATATTTTATTCAGTTGATTGTTGTCTTATAGTTTTTTCCACTTCATGGTTGGTTCTTTTAGGGGAATTTTTATCACATATACCATTTATCATTTTCTGTCTTTATCTTACAGGAGCTTTATATGGAAATAGGCTAATTTTATTCAATCCATTTCATAAACAAAGTTTCTATTTCAAAAGTACATTTTTTGTTAGTTTAATGAAGTTACCTCTTTTAATGTATATCTTTAATGTTGGTGATGATAGTGGGAGGAAATAATTCTTATGTCTTGTTGTTTATTTTTATTTTTTCAAGAGCCTGATTTTTTCTCTTAATTGCTTCTCTGCCTCCACAATTACAAGTTAAAAGAATGTCTCTCCCTTTCTAATTACCTTCTTCTCCCCCAGAAATAATGTCTGTGCAAGACTGCCACCTATATATTTTCGAATCCTTTACTCGCATCTAGTACTTTCAACTATCAGGTTTCAGACCTGTGTTCAGTGCTGGATTTTTCTTTGGTGATTGTATGTTGGCTTTGTCTGTGTCTCCTTTTCTCTTTTCCTATTTTCCATGTGTTCTCCTCAGACTTAGCCCTACTCTGTACACACAATGTCTTGAAGTGACAGTGAGAAGTCTAATAGTAGCTATGTTGGCCTGTAAGGTTGATTTCTCTAGGTACAGGTGATTTAAAGCTTGTAGGATTATCTGTTTTTTAATAATACTAAAGATGTGTGTTCTGTGTGTTTTCATCTTCACTTCTCTGTTTATATATATGTTTTTTTGCAAGCTATGCGCACCAATTCTGATTTTGACAGCCACCCTCATACTAGGGTCAACTGAACTCTCTAAATTTTCTGTGTGATTTTGAAATTTTCTACAATAAATATTTATGCATTTTATAACAAAAGCTTAATCAAAATTTTTTTCAAATTTCAGCAAGACACATTAAATTTTCTCAAGTCATTGTAACTTTGGGAATAATATAAATGTATGAATCCTAGCTGACAATATAGTAAGGTAAATTTAAAGCCTTTTAAATAATCACACATAAAAAATATAGATCTTTAGAATTACGTCAATTATGAGAGGGTGCTAAAGTTAAAGATCACAGAGTTCTGTTACTGGTCCTGTTCTATCTGAAGTTTTAATCAATAACTTAAATGATAAAGGCATTTGTTTCACACAGTTTTTAAATGATGAATCTTGGAAAAGTTACCAATGGTTTTGATTGCAGAAAAAATGTCAAAAAGAATCCTAAGAGGATGGCAATGGATTAAAACCCACCAAACTAATTTAGCACGGTGCATATAGATTACTTTAGATAAAAGGAAAAAATCAATTGCCGGAATTTAAAATGTGATGAACCTGGTGTGTCAGGAATTCATATGAAAAAGACCTGATGCTTCCAGTTAACTGTCAACGTAATGTAAATCAACAATATGATGCATCTGCACAGAAAAGACCAATACAGTGTTGAGTTTTGCCATTAGGTTGTTGTGTGGAAAAGCACATATGAATGCATTTTAGTATGGGTTCTGCCAGAATATCCAAAGATTTTGAAGGCATGCCATTTAAAAAATAATTGTGGTAATTTGCTAAGCTTAGTTTGGGGAGGAGATCGCTTATGATATCTGAGAGAGGACAGATAAAGTCAGTGGTGGCTCCAGGGGATGGGTCTAGGACTAATGGTTAGAGATGATTAAGATAACTGATTTATGATTGTATAAGCAGACATTTGTAAATATTAAATAAGCTCTATCATGATAAGCACTGACTGTGAATTCCATCAGCTCCCGTCACTGTAGGTTAGTAAGCAATGTCTGCTTACACTTGTGTATCTGCTTTGTGTGGGAGGTTGCACAGAGATGACTTCTAAGACCTTTTTGATCTTTAAAATTATTTAAGTCTATAATACTATGCTCACATAAAATGAAATAAAGTAAAATAATTTGAAGTCTATATATGACCATAGAGATGTAATTGGTAAGGAATCACTACCATCCTCCTTCCTCTCCAACTGCCTAGGCAGCTGTGGTGAAGTTGATGAGAGACATTGAGAAAATCAATCATAAAATCAATGGGAGAGTATGTTTTAGTTCACATTCAACTGGGACGCTGCTGCATGTGCAGAGGCCATTGTGGGGTAAATGCCAACTCTTCCTTCCAGAAGAACGCATTTCAGAATTCTCAAGAGAGACAACGTAGGCCAGTGTAGACCTGGTAAAAAAGAGTGATGCTGTGTGTGGAAGCGTTTTCAGAGTGTTGCTTTGAAGCTGAAAAAAACCCCTGAAATCTTATGTTACCAACAGAGATCATTAGAACTGCACAAAGTTTTCGAGGACTTGTTGCTTAGTCTGAACTTTTAGTAAATAGAGAGAAATCGAAAACATTATGCAATTAACTATCAAAACTGTAAAGCCTCTGGGATTTTACTTTACCTTCAAGCTAGTAAATTACCCCACCATAGATTATGGAAGAGGACGCTGACAGAAGATACACAACCTCTAGATTAGACACAAAGGACAAATAATTACTTACAGTAGCCAGAGAATCAGTCTTTTCTTACACTGGAGTCCCAATCCCCAGTTCCCCAAGGTGATGTGAAGAGGGACAGGTGATGCCTGTACGTGTAATCGGTTGTATTACAGGAGAGAACCCTTGGGCTTAGAAAACCTGAATCTTTATAATGACCATTAGGCCAACCCTCCTGTTGCTCTGGAGGAAGACACCATCTCTATCTTCCAAGGCTGTTTGCATGTACACAGCCTTGAAAATATAGCTCAGAACAAAGGCAGTCAGTGCCTCTGCTTAGAAGACAGGCAGAAATATGAGAAACAAATGGAGAATTGTCTCCCAGCTTTGAAATGTCATAGCTGCTGTAATGAAGCCACCACTGCACTGAAAATCAGAGATAAAGAAGAGTGGCCCAGGATGACAAAGAAAGAAAAGAAAGACTATGACCAAGCAAAGATATATTTTAGACTCATTTGGTTAGGATTATTAGTAATTTCTAGAAAGAAGGGATTAGGTCTTACAACCAGAACCATGTTAAATATCACTCTAATTATTGTCTATTTCAACGTCTTCACTTCTATCCCTTTCTTATATCCACACACATATACTCTAAAGTTATTCCATCGTGGACATGAAGGCATTTTTAGTTATCCTTTTGTTTCTTTTTAATTCCCAAGTTCAAAAGGTCCACAGGTTTAAAAAAAAGAGGTCCACATGTATTCTTATGAACAGCTACCTCAACTAGCTGGACCCCAGCTCATAATTGCAATCAAGATTCTCATGCCAAGAATGAGCATAATTGGTACGAACACTGTGATTCTTAAATTTTATTGACTGAAAATATCTATACCTATATCTATATAAAAGATTCTGGGCACCATCATACAGAATTCTGTTTGAATAGCTGTAGTGCAGGTTCCATAAACCTGCTTTTAAAATAAGCCACCTAGGTGATTTTCATGCAGCTCTATTTGAACAACTATTTGAGAACTAGTGCTGCAGACATTACCTTACTGAGTCTTAGTGGGCTTTAAATTACTAAAGCATATTGAAATGTAAGGCACTAGGTGAATGAAAGGGCACTGATGTATTATTATTGGAAAATACTTCTTCAACATTACCAGGCTATGTCTGTGTGCATTAGTGTGTGTGTGTATTTCACTGAGGACACCATGGAAGTGGAATAACAGAGAAGCAAAAATGGGAAGGGGTTCCAGAAGGCTTCCAATTTAGAAGAGATAATCGAGTCCTTGTTTGATGATAATAGGGAGTGTCTATGGTCAAGTTCACCATGATTAGTACGGTTATTAACATAGTTTAAGTCATTCTGACATAGGCAATGTTTTTATTTCATATCTGAAATTGCCATTGCAAAGTTAGAAGAAATTTTACTATTTGTTTCCCCCAAACCTTAGTTTGCAAAATCACTGCCTGGTTGGTACAAGTTGTTATTAAACTTCTGGTAGAAGTCAGACCTTCGTTTTCCTATCAGGGGTAAGACTAAAGGGTTGACAGGTATCACTCCCCTTCTACCTGAAGAACTCTGAGCCCTTCAACTAGAGAATTCTACTGATGCAAAGGATGCTTTGTTATCAAAGCTTCAGTATAATGTGCCATGGCTCCTAGGTCTAGAGTTCTAACAGCGATAGCAATAGTAACAATACATTTTAGGCAGGGAGATAAAAGCTTCATGAACCCTCTTTTAAAATTCTCCCTTTCATGCCTGGTTGAAGGGAATAATCACGTGGATTTCCTCACAAGCAATGCTTTAGTTTTTATTATAGTTTGCTTCTGCCCTCCATTAAGAAATGGAATTGAAAGAGGTACATGAAAAATTTATTATAGCTTTTCTCTGTAGAGATTTTCTATTTAAATGTAAATTAATTAGAAAAGGGTGTTTTCATTTTTACCAAAAAGGGGTCAATTATGCTGAATGCATTGAGAGATACTTTTAAAAATTATTTTATTTATGTTTTCTTTTTTTCCCAACATTTTATTATAAAAAGGTTCAAACATAGAAAAATATAGAAGTGTACAAGGAATACCCATATATCTACCACATGGCTTACATGATTAACTTTACTATGTTTTCTTTCTCACACAATTATCTCTTTCCCATTGTTTATCCACAAATCCACTTAAGTTTTTGATGCATTTTAAAGTAGGTTGTAGACTATAAACAAATACTAAACTCTATTTCATAATATGCATGCTGAATTAAGTACCTCTAAACACTTGAGCATACATACTATTAAATAGTATTCAGCATTTGTTTATTGTAAGTTAAAATTTTTATTAAGTATATGCAAAAATTTTTAGTGTACCATTTGATAGGTTTGGCATCTGCATATATCTGTGAAAACCAAATCCCTCTTAAGATACAGAACATTTCTAATACCCTGGAAAGTTTCTTCATGCTTTTTCTTCATCGATACCTGCCCTTAGATTCACCACCATTCTGATTTTTTCCACTATAGATTAGTTTTTCCTGTTCTAGAACTTTATATAAATTGAATTATACCTTATACAGTAAGTCCCCTACATACAAACCTTCAAGTTGCGCACTTTCAAACACGTGAACGTGCATTCGCACATCCAATCATATCACGTGTCTGGAGTACACTGTCACGTGTGTGCATCCTCTACAAGTGGTTGTGCTTTTGTGTACTTTACTGTATAGAGTACAATAGTACTGTATCTTTATTTCAAGCCCAGAATGTCTGGAAGCAAGCGTAAAAGCAGCAGCAGTATATAGCCAATTGTGTTAGTTGGGTACCTAGGCTAACTTTGTTGGACTTACCAACAATTTGGACTTCTGAATGTGCTCTCGGAATGGAACTTGTTTGTATGGAGGGGACTTACTGTATGTTGTTTTATGTAACTCTTTCTTCATTCAGATTAATGCTTTCGAGATTAATCTATGTTGGAGTGTATCAGGAAATTATTCCTTTTTATACATGAGTAGTCTTTTACTTTATAAGTATATCACTGTTTGTTTATCCATTCTCTTACTGATGGACTTGTCTATTCTGAATAAAACTGCTATGAGGACTTCCCTGGTGGCCCAGTGGTTAAGAATCCACCTGCCAATGCAGGGGACACGGGTTCGAGCCCTGGTACGGGAAGATCCCACATGCCGCAGAGCAACTAAGCCCAGTAGCCACAACTACTGAGCCTGCGCTCTAGAGCCCGTGAGCCGCAACTATTGAGCCCACGTGCCGCAACTACTGAAGGCTGCGTGCCTAGAGCTCATGCTCCAAAACAAGAGAAGCCACTGCAATGAGAAGCCCGTGCACCACAATGAAGAGTAGCCCCCACTTGCTGCAACTAGAGAAAGCCTGCATGCAGCAACGAAGACCCAACGCAGCCAAAATACATAAATAAATAAATAAAATAAATTTATTAATAAAAACTGCTATGAATTTTTGTACAAGACATTTTTTGGATGTGTGTTTAATTTGTCTTGGGCAAATACCTATTATGATGGTTAATTTTATGTGTCAACATGGAGGAGTATTTCAGGATGAATTTAACATTTAAATTGGTTAACTTTGAATAAGCAGATTGCCCTTCAAAATGTGGGTGGACCTCATCTAATCAGTTGAAGACCTGAATAGAACAAAAGACTGGCCTCTCCAAGCAATAAGAAATTCTCCAACAGATAGCCTTTGGATTTCACCTGCATCATCAGTTCTTCTGGGTTTGCAGCCTGCTGGGCTACATTGCAGGTTTAGACTTGCCAGCTTCTATAATCATGTGAGCCAATTCCTTATAGTAACTCTCTCTCTCTTTCCCTCTCCACACACACACACACACACACACACACACACACAAACACACTTCTTTTTTCCTGTTTCTCTGGAGAATTCAAATTCATCTGTAAGTGTAATTACTGGATTTTATTTACTTTTAATAGGCTATACATGCATATGATTTTTTAAAAATCAACAGGAACAAAGTATATTCACTGGAAAATAAGTCCTTATATAACGCTGATCCTCACTGGTGCCCTAGGGTCCCCTTCATAGACAACTACTTTTACACATAGTTTTGTGTCTTTTAGAGAAATACTCTATTCATACTTTAAAAACTTCACAAAAATTGTAAAATGCACATTGTCCTCTACTACCTTGACCTTCTCACTTATGGGGATTTAGTTTTTGAATATGTACTTTCTCATTTTTTCTACTTAGAATAGGAAATTTAAAGTTTAAAAATTTAAAATGTACACTAATTCATTATAGAATATTTGTAATATGTGCCCATCACTGCTTGTTGTACTCATGAAAAGTATTTACTGAGATCCTCTTGAATATCAGGTGTTTTACATGTTACTAATTTAATTCATACAATCAACTCTGAATTGACAACTCATTCAAGAAATATTTAATGACTGTTTACTATTTGCTAGATGCTTTTTGAAGCACTGGGGATAGAGCAATGAAAAAGAGAGACAAAAATTCTTGTTTTCTTTTTTAATGGGAGGAATGATAACAATAAGCATAGTAAATAAGTAAAATATGTACTATGGTAGAAGGTGATAATTATATACTCTGGGAGAAAGTACTATGAAGGAAAATTAAGTAAAGTAAGAAGGACAAAGAGTGCTTACTGGAAGTGGGTGGGTTATTATTTTGAAAAGATGACATTTGAGCTAATATTTGAAGGTGAAGGAGTGAGCTCTATAGATATCTTGGAGAAGAGAGTTCCAGGGAAAAGGAAAATCCAGTGCAAAGGCCATGAGGTGGGAATATGCCTGGCATTTTTGAAGAACAGTGAAGGGGCAAATGCAGCTGAAGTTTATTTTTTATTTTAGTAGACTAGATTATTATTCATCTCAGGGAGTGAGGGGGAGAGCAGTAAGAGATGATGTTAAAAAAAGGGAGGTGCAGAGAAAGAGCTTTCAGTTTGTTGTAATTCTTTTGGTTTTCATTCTGACTTAAATAGGGATCATTGGAGGGTTTTGGGTAGGAAAGTGACATGATCCAACCTGTATTTTCAAAATTCACTCTTAATGCCATGATGATAATGTACTGGGGCAAAAGTGGAATGAAGATGATTGGTGAAAAAATTCTTACAGTAAGCCAGGCAACGGATGATGATAATTTAGTTGCAATAATTAAAGTGGTTAGAATCCTTTTTCTCATACAAACTAAATGCTTTAAGGTTCCTGGGAAGGGGTGGTGAATCCTATTTTTCTGAGAAATGAATAGAAGAAAAATTCCTCTATTTCTGGAGGAAGAACAGTAATGAGTTTTAGGTTCAAGAACCTATACTGGAGGTTTCCTACTACTGAGATAGAAGCAAGAAACTCTTTTGCATAAGATCCATCACAGACATAGGGCAAATTTGGCTGTCACATGTTGGAGAAACAGAAATCCTAAGAAAGCTCTATATCTGAGGCCCATTATTAGAAGACCTGCCTACAACAGGACAACAGAGCATCTTCCCTGTCCCTGCCCCATGTACAGGAAGCATAGAGTGACAATCAGAAAGTACCTGCCCCACTAAGGTGGGGGAAGAGTGTGGAGAGAGTCCCCCTGTTATCCAGTCATGAAGGGAAGGCCAAATATTTGGGCTAATTGGGAACACGGAGAAAAACTCTTCAGTACCTTAGGCCAGACTCTCAACAGAAGTCAGTGACAGTCCTTAATTAGAGGGATTTGAGCTAATGGTACACTTAGGGTAACCATAGCAACAACGAAACCCAAACAGATCAACTCCTGACTAGATTGACTCAACACTTTTCTCTAATGGCCTGATAGAGGAAGAAACAATCCTATTTTCAGGCATAAATATTATTTACCCCTGTATCTACTGCTCTGCATAAAATGCCTAAGATTCAATAAAAAATTATGGCACACACACAAAAAAGCAAAACAAAACAAGACACAATGCACTGTCAAGATAAAAAGCAATCAACAGAACCAGACTCAGAGTTGTTTCAGATTTTGGAACTATAAGGCAGCAATTTAAAAAAATAACTGTGACTAATATCTTAAAGGATCTATCTAGTAGAAAACATGAACAATATTCATAAATAGATGAGGAATTTTAGCAGAGACATATACTATAGGAAAGAGATAAATGAAAGTGTAGAAATTAAGAATGATATCAGAAGCAAGAATTCTTTCAAAGTGCTGATTAGTAGACTTGGCATAGCTGACAATTAGTGAAGTTAAAGATAGATCAATAGAAATCACTCAGATTGCAGAAAGAGAAAAAACATAACTGAGCATCCAAGAGATCTAACTAGTAGCAAGTTATCTAACATACTAATGCTTGGAATCTCAGAAGAGAGAGAGAACAGAAAAGAATAAGTATTTGAAGAAATAAAGGATGGGAATTTTCCAAAGATAATAAAAGACATCAAACCATTGAGCGAAGAGTGGAGATCCCCAAATGGGAGTACAAAACAAATGACAAAAAACCAAAATGCACACACATGTAATTAGATATACCCATTTTCCAATTTCTGAAAAGCAAAGCTATAGAAAAATTCATAAAGATACAAATGAACAAAGATAAACATTACAGTAGACTTCAGATCAAAATCTTTTTTAAGCAAGACAATGGAGTGACATATTTAAAAAGACTGAAAAAATGTCAGTATATAATTTTATACCAGGGATAAAGTATTTGTAAAGTGAAAGTAAAAGACTATAGTTAGAAAAAAAAAGTAGGAGATAGATCTGCACTATAAGAAATATTAAAGGAAGTTCTTCAGGTAGTAGATATATGATATTAGACAGGAACATGGATCTAGAAAACCTATAAATAACAAAAATAAAGGTAACTTTAAAGAGTCATTTTGTTCCTTATCTTTAATTACTTGAAAATACAACTGACTTAAAAAGAAGCAGTAATGACATATTGTGGGGTTTACAACATATGTAAAAGCAAAATGTATGACAACAATATCAAAAACCAAGAGAAAGAGGAATTATAATTACACTGATTTAAGACTCTTACACTCTATATGAAGTGGTATAATATTATTTGAAGGTAAACTGTGATAAACTAAAGCTGTATGTTATAACTGTAAGGGTAACCAACTACAATATTTTTAGAAAGATGTATACCTACTATGCTAATAGTGGAGTTAAGATAGAATCATAAAAACAATTAATTCAAAAGCAAATAGAAAAAGAAGAAAAAGGAACAAAGGAATCAATGGAACAAATAGGAAAGCACTTGCAACCATATAATTGATTATAATCAATGAAACAATGATCAATAATGGTAAAGAGCAATAAAATTTAGAATCTTCTAAAAAAGAGTGGAGGAACATTAATTAGCAATATTAGAAATAAAAGGAGAAGCATCACGAGAGGTTCAACAGACATTAAAGGGCTAAAAAGGGAAAATTACAAATATTTTATGCCAATATATTTAACAATTTAGATGAATAAATCAGGAAAGATACAAATTTCCCAACTCACCTAAGAAGTAATATAGAAAAGAATAGTCATATATCTATTTAGATAATTGAAACAATTTAAACTCCAGATCCTGATGGTTTCATTCATAAATTCCACTAAACTTTTAGGAAGTAAATAATATCAATTTTATATAATTTCTTCCATACAATGGAAGAAAATGGAACACATCAGAACTCATCTTATGAGGTCACCATTTCCCTAATGTCAAAACTAGACAAAAACATTACAAGAAAAGAAAACTACAACTCAATTTCCCTCAAAAACATAAACACAAAAATTCTCAACAAAATATTAGCCATGGAATCCAGCAATATATAGAAAGGATAATATATTATGACCAACTGGGGTTTACCCTAGGAATGTAAAGATGATTCAACATTTGAAAATCAATGGATATAATTCACTTTATTGACAGACTGGAGAAGAAAATTAATATGATCATGTCAGTGAATGCAAGGGAAAAAAAGCATTTAACAAAACAACATTCATTCAAGATAACAGGTCTTGGGACTTCCCTGGTGGTCCAGTGGCTAAGACTCCACACCCCCAATGCAGGGGGCCCAGGTTCGATCCCTGGTCAGGAAACTAGATTCCACATGCCACAACTAAGAGTTCACATGTCACAACTAACGATTCCACATGCCGCAACTAAAGCTCCCGCATGCTGCAACTAAAGATTCTGCATGCTGCAACTAAAGATCCTGCAAGTGGCAATGAAGATCCTGCGTGCACAACTAAGACCCAGTGCAGCCAAATAAATAAATAAATAAACGAACAAACAAATTAAAAAGATAACAGGTCTCAGAAAACTAGGAAGTAAAGATAACTTCCTCATGAAAAATCTATAGGTGAATTCTTTTTTTTTTTTTTGGCGGCACTGTGCGGCAGGCATATGAGATCTTAGTTTCCAAACCAGGGATCGAAGCCGCACCCCCTGCAGTGGAAGTGCGGAGTCCTAAACACTGGACCACTAGGGAAGTCCCTATAGGTGAATTCTTAATAGTGTAAGATTCAATGCTTTTCCCTTAACACTGGGTACAACAAGGATGCCCTCAGCAATCCTATTCTACATTACATTGGAGGTCATATCCAGCACAGTATTGGTAAGAAAGAGAAATAAAGGCCATACAGATTATAAATTAAAAAAAAAAACTATCCCCAAAAATGCACCAAAACCTACTAGTCAGTAAATGTTTCAAAGTTGCAGGATTGTAGACTAATGTATAAAAATCACTTGCATTTTTATGCATTAAGCAATAAAAACTGGAAATTAAAAAATTATTATTACAATACCACTAAAAACCATTAAATGCTAAGAGATGAATCTAGTAAATTATGTGCAAGGTTTGTAGTTGAAAACTACAAAGCATTGCTGAGAGGACTAAATGAGATCTAAATAAATGGAGAGGTATACTATCCTAATGGATTGTAAGGCTCAGTATTGTTATAATGTCAACTATCCCCGAATTCATCTATAAATTTACACAATCTCAGCAGGTTTCTTTTGCAGAAAGTGACAAATTGATTCTAATATTTTCTTATATGGAAAAGCAAAGGAGCTAGAATATCAGGAAATAATTTTTTAAAAAGAAGAAAAAAATGGAGGACTCATATACTACTTGATATCAAGGCTTTTCGGAAAGCTACAATCAGCATGGTATTGGTGAAAATATAGACATATAGATTAATAAAACACAATTATTCAGAAGTTGATCCAAACTTATATAATCACTGAGTTTTGGCAAGGGTACTGTGGTAGGCAGAATTCTAAGAGGACCTCCAGTCACCTACATCCTTGTATAATCCCCACACTTCTAGTGTAGGCAAGACCTATAAATACAATGGGATATTACTCCCAAGAATATGTTGTGTTATATGACAACATTGGTGCTGGAATAATTGGACATCCATATGTGAAGGAATCACCCAAATCTCACAGCATAAACAAAAATGAATTTTAAATGTATCATAGATCTAAATATAAAACTTAACATGTTAAAATTTCTAGAAGGAAACAGAAGAAAATTGTTATCTTGGTTTAGGGAAAAAAATCTCAAATAAAATAGGAATATCATGAATCATAAAAAAAAAATTAATAAATTGGACTTGGATCAAAATGAAAACTTCTGCTTTTCAAAAGACATTAAGAAAATGAAAACACAAGTCTGGGAGAAAATATCTGCAAAATACCTATCTGCTAAAGGGCTGTTGTCCCAAATATACAAAGAACTCTCACAACTCGTTAATAATAAACCCAATAAAAATAGCCAAAAAATTTTAATATACACTTCACCAAAGAAAATATTCAAAAGGCAAATAAACACATGAAAAGGTGTTCAACATCATTAATCAAGGAAATACATATTTAAACTACAAAGTGGTACTGCTTGTCTTGGCCAGTTCAGGTTGCTATGAGAAAAATACCACAGACTGGGTGGCCTGAAAAACAGATGTTTATTTCTCACAGTTATGGAGGCTGGAAAGTCCAAGATCAAAACACTGGCAGATTTGGTGTCTGGTGAAAGCCCACCTTCTACCTCAATGACAACTATCTTCTTGCTTTGTCTTCACATGGCACAAGGGAGAGGGAAATTTTGGGGGTCTCCTATATAAGGACACTAATCCAGTTCATGAGGGCTCCACCTTCAAGACCTAATTACCCTCCAAAGGTCCCATCTCCTAACACTATCAAATTGGGGGTTAGGATTTCAACATGAATTTTGGAAGTACACAAACATTCAGTGTATAGCATTCTGCCCCTGATCCCTCAAATTCATGTCCTTCTCACACGCAAAATACACTAAAAGTCATAACTCATTCCAGTCTTAGTTCAAAGTCTCAGCTAGATATCGTAATCAGATAAGCATGAGACCCAAGGAATGACTCATCCTGAGGCAAATAATTCTCCAACAGTGAACCTGGAAACCAAACATGTTATGTGCTCCTTAAATACAATGGTGAGACAAGCATAGGAAAGACATTCTCATTTCCAAAAAGAGAAATAGGAAAGAAGAAAGGAAAGGCAGGTCCCAGGTAAGTCCAGAACCTAAGTGGGAGAATAATACCTTAAATCTTAAGGCTCAAGATTATTCCTCTTTGGCTCAATGCTCTGCTTTCCAGGCCTACAAAGGTGGCAACATCACCCCTGTACAGAGTGGCACTGTGGTGGGCAGAGGGTGGCCCATGATGGGAGGTGGCACTGGGCAGCCTATATTCAGGTCCACAATTGCCAGCTGCCCCTCCTTTGAAATGGCTCTGTCCCCTAGGCCTTGCACTCTGGACCTGTGATGGGCCTATTGATCTCTGAATTGCCTTCTGGGGATTCTTCTGTTGTCTTGGAGAATAGCTGCTGGCTTCCTGCAGCTAAATATCCAACTTCCTGGCTCACACAAAATAGTAGAACACTAACACAATTCAGCAAAGTTATTTACTACTTTATCACAAGGATCATCTTTCCTCCAGTGTCCAATAGCATGTTCATCAATTTTGACTGGTACCTCATCAGAAAGACCTTTACCATCCATGCTTTCATTGACATTCTGTTTAGGATTACTTAAGTATTCTCTAAGAAGATTGCGGCTTTCTCTGTAGCTCTCCTCTTTTCTTTCTGAGCTCATTCGGGTTGCTGTAACAAAAATACCAGTAGACTGGGTGGCCTAAAAAACAAACATTTATTCTCACAGTTTTATTTTTTTATTTTTAAATTAATTTATTTAGTTTTGGCTGTGTTGGGTCTTTGTTGCTGCGTGCGGGCTTTCTTTAGTTGCAGCAAGTGGGGGCTACTCTTTGTTGCGGTGTGTGGGCTTCTCATTGCAGTGGCTTCTCTTGTTGCAGAGCATGGGCTCTAGGCATGCGGGCTTCAGTAGTTGTGGCACGTGGGCTCAGTAGTTGTGGCTCGCGGTCTCTAGAGCGCAGGCTCAGTAGTTGTGGCTCATGGGCTTAGTTGCTCCGTGGCATGTGGGATCTCCCCAGACCAGGGCTCAAACCCTTGTCCCCTGCATTGGCAGGCAAATTCCTAACCACTGCGCCACCAGGGAAGTCCCTATTCTCACAGTTTTAGAGGCTGTAAGGTCCAAGATCAAGGTGCCAGCAGATTAGATGTCTGGTGAGAGTCCACTTCCTGGTTCATGGATGGTCATCTCCTTGCTGTGTCTCCCCATGGTGGAAGGACAAGGAAGCTCTCTGGGGTCTCTTTTATAAGGAAATTAATTCCATTCCTGAGAGCTCCACTTTTATGATCTTATTACTTCTCAAAGTCCCCACCTTCTGATACCATCATGGGAGGCTGGAATTTCAATATAAGAAATTGGGACAGGGGGTGGGGGGGCACAGACATTCAGCCTATTGCACTAGTCCTTCCCTCTTAGAATGCTTTTAAAAAAAATGGACAATATCAAGTGCTGGTGAAGAAACAGAGAAACTGGGACTCATACACTGTTGTTGGGTAAGCAAAATGGAAAAGGGATTGTAGAAAACTTCTAAAGTTAATCAAACACTATACTACTCATCAACCCCACTCCTAATCCCAAGAAAGAAACGAGAATTTATGTTCACACACAATCTTCTACATGAAATATTATAGCAGCTTTATTTATAATTACCTCAAGCTAGAAATAACCCAAATATTTATCATTTTGTGTAGGGTAAACAATCTGTGGTACACTCATACAATAGAATATCACACTATATTAGTACTCAGCAATCTCATGTGCATTATCTTAAGTGACAAAAGTCAGATTCAAAAGGTTACCTATTGCATGTTTCTAGTTATATTACAATCTGAAAAAATCAAAAAGGACAGAAAAAAGACCAGTGATTTTCTGGGAGTAAGAGTGTGTGAGGGAATTGACTAAAAATGGGCTGAAGGGAACATCTGGGATGGTGAAAATGATTTATGTTTTGAATATGGTGGTCATTACTCAGCTATGCATTTGCTCAAATTCACAGAATTGTGTACCTAAAAGTGGGAAAATTTTAATGTTAATGAATTATACATCAATGAACCTGACTTTTAAAAAGAAGAGAATGGAAACAACAATTGCATTGGCAGAATCTGTCTGATGTAACTATATTGGAACTCTACTGAAGCTTTACAACTTGCAGGGTAAGGCTTGGACAGTAAACTGCAGTTAATTTTGGTCAATTTTAGTGTTTAGCTCATTAGTTGCTGCCCTGTGGCAGGCAGCTGTGCACTTGTTCCTGGAGAAGCTTGCACAAAGCTTGAGGGAGCCAGGGTGGGCAATAAGGACCCTGTCCTCCAGTACTGGGGATCCACGTTCTGATTGTTCCTTCTGATCACAGAGGTGCAGACAATGAGGTGAGCAGACATTTTTGTTCTCCCAACCTTGCTGCAAGCCCCTCCTTCTCCAGCTAAGGTGACTTCCAGTGGATTTAAAGGGCTGGTATGCGTTTTTTGTCTCTTCATTATTTACTCTTTTTCTCCTTCTGGGAACCAGATATTAAAGACTAGTACATTCAAAAGCAACCATATATATAGGGGAAATTAGGAAGTCACCATACATGCTCAGGGGAAGGCATAGACTCAGAAGAGACCTGAGAAGGCCTTACGTTTACACCTCAGGCTGATCCTCAGCATGTAGACAGCCTAAAATTAAAACAAAACAAAACAAAACCAAAAAACAGCAAACCCCAGAAAATGGGGAGAACATTATTTCCAGAGTTATCATATCATTATATATGAATGTCCAATTTTCAACAAAAAAATTCACAAGCCATACCAAAAACAAAAACAAAATCAGGAAAGTATGGCCCATTCAAAAGAAAAAAATAAACCAACAGAAACTGTCCCAGAGTAAGACCAGATGGCAATTTTCTTAAAGATGCTCAAAGAACTGAAGAAAGTTGTGGAGAAAGTCATGAAAACAATATATGAACAAATGCAAATATCAACGATGAATTAGAAAACCTAGAAAGAAACCAAAAGAAATTCTGGGGCTGAAAATTATAACTGAAATAAAAAATTCACTAAAAGGATATAAAGACAGATTTGAGCAGGCAGAAGAAAGAATCAGTGAACTTGAAAATAGTACAATTAAATTATTGAGTCTGAGGAACAGAAAAAAAAAAAGAAAAAAGTGAACACAGCCTAAGGACCTGTAGGACACCATCAAGAAAACTAACGTATGCATTGTGGGAGTCCCTGAAGGAGAAGGGAGAAAAGGAGTAAAGAGATTATTTGAAGAATAGTCATAAACTTCCCAAGTTGGATGAAATACCTAAATATACATCCACAAATTGGATGCATGAATATACACTGAAGAAGCTCAATGAATTCCAAGTAGGATGAACTTAAAGAGACCATTATTACCAAGATACAATATAATCAAACTTTCAAGTGGAAAAGAAAAGACATTATATATTATTAAAAGGTTTAGTACAGAAAAATGATATAACAATTATAAATATTTATGCACCTAATAGAAGACCACCAAAATATATGAAGCTGGCACATGGATGAACGAGGACAATATACTAAGTGAAATAAGCCAGTCACAATTAGAGTAGCCAACATCATAAAGACAGCATGTAGAATGGGAGCTGCCACGGGCCAGGGGGAGTGGTAAATAGGGGAGTTATTACTTACTGGGTATAGAGTTTCAATTTTGAAAGATGAAAAGAGATCTGGAGATGGATGGTGGTGATGGTTGCACAACAATATGAACGTACTTAATGCCACTGAAGTGTACAAATAAAAATGATTAAGTTGATACATTTTATGTTGTATATACCACAAAAGAATTAAAAATAAAAAGACTGAGAGGAGAAAAACTGGCAATAACAAATATAGACAACTTTTAAAAGGAATATTGCTATAACAAAGAGCAGAAACAAGGGCCTGACAGCTGGGATGGAAAGAGGATAAAGAGTTACATTTTTATATGGGAGAAATTATGTTTGAATACTGATTGGAATGGTCCAGTAGAGAGGATGGTATAGGACAAAGAGGGAGGAATTCTGGGAATGAACACTTGAGTAGGTGAGAGAGTTTATTGCAAAGTGGAAAGGCTGGCCTTAGGTAGCAATAAAAATATTTACTATTTAGAGCCATATAATAGTAATATCTATAGCAATATAATAATAACTGACAGATTTAGCACTTACTGGGTGTCAGGTGTTATTCAAAGCATTTCATACATAAATACATGTTTCCCTGATAACAATAATATGAGGATATGAGATAGTTGCAATTCCTATGCCCCTTTTACAAACAAGGAAATTGAGAAACAGAGAGGTTATGCAGCTTGCTCAGTTATGCAGTTAGACAGTATGATTCCAGACTCTGTTCACTAACAAGATAGATGCACTTATAATTTTGATCAGGAAATTGAGGATCAGATAGGTCCATGAACTTGCCCAGGGACACAGAGCTATCAAATGTGGAGCTGGGTATATCGGACCAAAGACAAAGCCCTTTCCAGGACCCCATGTTGCTTTACCTCTGCAAATAATCCTAGCACACGTCAAACCCTAACTTACCACACTTCTCTTGACTGTAGTTTTATTGGTGTAAAACTGACACCAGAGAGCCTGAAAATGCACCCTACCTCTGCCCCTTCCCTGCTGTGTGTGCTTGAACTGAGTTCCTTGATCTCTACGTGTTTCCTGTTTTTTATCTGAAAAGTGAAAATAATAATACTACTTAGCTCCAACGGTTGTCATGAGGATTAAATAACTTATAATAATGTTCTTCATACAACAAGAAATTTATGCATTAGCATTTAAAATTTTTATGCCATGCATTTTCAATAATCATAATTATCTCATTCATGCAATGCACTGTTAACAAAAGCTTACTGAATTCATCATAGTTATTGTGCCGTGTGCTAGGACACGTGGGATATAAACATGAATTAAACTGTACTATATATAAACACAGAAATATAAATGTATACACACATATGTAAAGAGAGCCATATAATTTTTAATTCGGAAAGGACAATTTGAATCACCAACTCCAAGCTCTTCGCTTCCCCCCATCTTAACGAACTCTCAGTGCCTGACTGCACAAGTGACTCAGAAGTGTCATAGTCAGGGTTGTACCTCCCACATTGCCTAGTACAAGCCCAGTCCACGGTAGGTATTTAATAAATGTTTGTTTAGTGAAGAGATTTGAAAGTAGCAGTCCTGAAAGGCAGAATGATCTGAGTGCCACAGGAAGAGCTGCCTGGGACGTGCTTCACGCCCCAGCTGAGCACTGCAGCATCCCTGAATCAACGCTGAGCGCTAAGCCTATCTGGACATTGGGGATGCTGATGGCAATAAGGAAATGTCAGGCAGAGAGGGAGGCGCTCATCATTTCCAGAAAACTGCATGGATGCGGAGTGTGAAAGATGCATCACGAGCCACTAAAGCACCTTTTGTTACTGACTATTCACAGGCTTGTCATCTGGCTTCTGACAAGAGAATATAGTTTTCCAAAGTGGAATCATTGTCCTAGGTAAATGTATTTGTGATCTATTCCACTTTGATGGAACTGACGTAGTACTTGCTGTTGGATGCCTTCCACGTGAAGATTTATCATTTAATTATAACTAAGAACACTGACTAAATCCCAGCTGCTTGGGGAAATTACTTACCCAAAATGCAGGATTCTCAGTAAAAGACCAGGAGCTTATTTCTGATCCACAGACTCAAGATTTTGATTCTCTAAAAGTGACAAACGTTTCAGGCTCCAAGAAGGAGAGAAGCCCTAATTATGAGGTACATAATATATTCCAAATTAGAGAAGCACAAACAGGACCCACTTTGAAAGGCATTTTAGTGGTTGGAAGAGATCAGATGTATTAATTCCTCCCTCCACGTGCCTAGCATAAACCCGTCTACCTCTATCAGCTGTGACCTATAGCATCCTGGAAAATGTATCTCTCAGTGCCATGTGGGTAACCACACCACTTAATTATTCTGTTCTGGTGAAAGGAAACACAGAATGTTGCTTCTGAGCTTTTCATCTTTTGCTCTCATAACCTCAAAACAGCATTAAAGGGATGGAGCTTTCAGGCAGCCTATTTCATTAAGGAAATTAATTCAACAGAGAGGTTTGGGGCTTTCACCATTCATTGCTACGATGGATTCCTCAGATCTGGATGCAAGCACTGGAGGCAGTTTCCCACAAGGAAGCATTCGGTACTCTTTTACCACGTGGAATTTTGAGCGGTGGTTCTCAAATCTAGTTATACATTAGAATTCTTGGGGATCTTTTAAAAAATACCAAAGTGGGACTTCCCTGGTGGCGGAGTGGTTAAGAATCCACCTGCCAATGCAGGGGACACACGTTCGAGCCCTGGTCTGGGAAGATCCCACATGCTGTGGAGCAACTGAGCCCATGCGCCACAACTACTGAGCCTGCACTCTAGAGCCTGCGAGCCACAACTACTGAGCCTGTGCTCTAGAGCCCATGAGCCACAACTACTGCGCCCGTGCGCCACAACTACTGAAGCCCACGTGCCACAGCTACTGAGCCTGCACTCTAGAGCCCACGAGCCACAACTACTGAAGCCTGCATGCCACAACTACTGAGCCCGCGAGCCACAACTACTGAAGCCCACGCACCTAGAGTCCGCGCTCCAAAACAAGAGAAGCCACCGCAATGAGAAGCCCATGCACCACAACGAAGAGTAGCCCCCGCTCGCTGCAACTAGAGAAAAGCCCGCCTGCAGCAACAAAGACCAAACGCAGCCAAAACTAAATTAATTAATTAAATAAAAATAAATTTAAAAAAATAAATAAAATAAAATAAAAAATAAAAAATACCAAAGCTTTGCTCCCCACCGCATAGATTCTGATTTAATCAGTTTGAGGTACAGTCTGGGCACTGGTGTGTCTTAAAGGCTCCCCAGACGATTCGTATGAACAGACATTGTTGAGAATCACTGCACACTCTAAGATTTTCCAAGTCAATGTTGAGCCATGAGGGAGAAGAATCTTGAATGGGGAACATCTCTGATGGAACCTGAGCTTTCTCCTTGGCTCCAGCTTCAAATGGACATGCGACCTCTCCTCCTGCAGGTGATCCTAAGTTTTGGACTCTAGTAACATCTTTCCCCCACGCAACGTTGTTCTTTTGGCCAGAAGGAATTGGTGGCCTACGGGTGCTAATCCTGGGCTCCTTCATCTGTCCCTGTTGGTGTCTCATCTCAGCTCTGGTTAAATTACCTTTATTTTAAATGCTTAGAGAGATTCCTTTTTACTGGATGGCCTCTGCTGGCTATATCTCCCATCTTTAGAACATTCTGCCCCAAACACTACATTCCTCTCAAGTTGCAATCACATCTCCTTATTCCCATTACAATTAATCAATATTTGTTTTTATTTCCTCTTCTCATATTTTGCCTTAATCTTTCCTGATCAATCTTTTATCTTCACCAATCCAACCAAGCTGTTCTTCTCATAGAATCAATTATGAAATGTAATAGATACTCTGTCACATCTTAACTTGACTTCTCAGCAGCATTGGACAAAAGTTGATTACTCTCTCTTTTTGAAAGGCTTTTATCACTTGGTTTATGGGGTTCCTCTTTTTCTATTGGTCACTCCACCTTAGTCCTTTTTTCTGGATCCTCTTGAACTTCCTAAACTCTAAGTAGAGTCAAAGTGCCAAAGGGATCAGTCCTTGATTCTACCAATGATGCCACCTGAGGCAGAGGGCCTGGGAGAAGCATCTTGGTTTTCATTCCTCTTGTCCTCCAATCTTCCACCCATTTTCTCTCACTGGCCAAACCCAGCAGGAAACACAGCCCGTCGGGGCCAGACCCTGCAAAGCCAGGGAGGTCGAAGCAGTAGATAGCATACGGGAAATGTTACTGTACATTTCTTTACTTCCAGGAATGACCAGTAAAAAGGGACAAATTGATGATGCAGAAGAAAGAGAACAAGGAGCAAATATGGTTTATTAGCAACTAAAGGTGTCTACATCACTTCAGATCTACTCTTTTCCACCTTGGTAAAGGGTACCAACATACACCTCATTGCCCGGTCCCCAAATACTTGAGTCTCGTTACCTCACACCCACATCCATCTGATCCATCAGCAAGTCCTATTAGCTTTATGTGATAATGTAGCTTAAATCCAAGCACATCTCACTGTCTCTTTGTCAGGCTTAACCTCATCATCCATTGCCAGATTACTCCAATGGCTTCTTATAAGGTCTCTGCTTTCATTGTATTGCTTGCAATCCCTTGCCTATATAGAAGCCAGGGTCCTTAAAAAAAAATCTAAACAGATCTTTTTATTCCCTTGTTTTAAATGCTTAGCCTCAGGCCCACAGCCCAAACTCATGCCTCTGTCATTAAGCAATGCAGAGGCCCTGCAAAGAACACAAACAAACAAACTCATTCTCCAGAGCCCTGTAAGATTGTTCTGACTGCCTCTTGCTTTCCTGTCCCCTTGATCACCACACTATAGTCACACTGGCTTTGTCTTCTTGGACATGTCCACCTTATTTAAATCTCAGAGAATTTGCAATTGCTGTTCCTTTAAGCCAGCCTTCCTTCACCCACACCTGTGCACGTCTTGTCCCCATATTTATTCAGATTTCTTTTCAGAAGTTATCTCCTCATAGAGGCCTTCCATGCCCATGTGTGTAAAAGACAGCCCTGAAGTTAGTCTCCTTTTCATTTGGTTTACCTTCCTTGTTATAATATTTATCTACCTTGACATTACATTGTATATTTAGGGCATATTGTTTCTTTTTCCCTCTAAAATGTGAGCAAGTTTTTCTTATCTTGATCTCTGTTACTAACCCCAGTAACATGAGCAATAGTTAGCACACAGTACAGGCTTAATACATTTTTGAATAAATAAAAGAAAGAATCAATGAATGTATGGTGGGAATTTGCTCTTGCCAGAGCTGAAATTGCCCCTCGTGTAAATGCCTAAGACTCTGCCAGTGAAGTTATTTCCAATCACTATATAAATCTCGCCATGTCAGTGTGTTGCTGAGTTCCATGCAGAAGTCAGAAAAGTGACTTTCTGCCAACCCCCATCTCACACATGGGCTCCTAAACTGTACTTATTTCGATCAGTGTTCTCAAGTTTCCGGAAACAACTCCTCCAGGCACTAGCCCTAACCCCACACTCAGACTCTCAGCCTTACGTGGAAACTGTTCCATCTACTTTCTGTCTTTTTGCAAATCACAGATATTAAACTCAGCCCGAGGGGCCAGGCAAAAAACAGTTACCAGGCCGTCACCAGGTCTCTTGTCTCTAATCGTACCTCCTGAGCTCCCAAATCAGACACTCTTAGATTTCCTCCTCAGTGGAGGAAAGCATTCTCGGCACAGAGAAGACGGTGTGCTAAGAATGCAGCATCTAATCTCCAGCAGAGCCCCCCAACTTATTCTGTACCAGTTAAATACATCTCAAGAAATACAGGTTATACAAAGGCAAGGCACACTGGCCTATTTATGACAAAATGATATGATGTCTGAGATTTGCTTTAAAATAACACAGTGGAACTACAAGAGGCTGAGATGAAACAAGATTGGCAGATAATTGTTATTTTGCATCTCAGTGATGGGTACCTGAATGTACCCATATGCACTCTTTTCTATACATTTACGTTTGAATCCTTCCACAATTAAAAGCCAAAAGAAAGAAAGAAACAGGCAAAAGAAAGGAAGTATAGGTTTCGCACCAGCAGAATACCAAACACCTTGCAGCTTTGTAATTCAGAGTTGTCTGGCATTATATTTCTGATGAAATCCCCCAGCAAACACAGACTCCCAAGACTACATCTTCTCTCCTCTTTGACAAGTGATTCTCCCTTGAGAGACACAAGTTCTCAATTCTGAATGAAATGGCACCAGAATGTACCCAAACCCATCTTTCTTGTTGTCCTCTTTGAGACAGAGTTTGTAAATGTATCTAGACTCTTTCTGAGGAGCTGTGAGTGGTGATGAAACGGGGACGCTGAGTGAGAACGGCAGGCCAGGCACGCACAAGATCGACTTGTCAAAGTCCTCGCATGGAGGGTGCCTTTTCTGCAACCAAATGATTCAATTAGAGGGTCACTGGCGGCAGCAGCTGCATGCAGTGATGCTCAAGGGATCTTCAGAGAATTTGCAATTGCTGTTCCTTTAACCCAGCCTTCTAGGTCTACTCTCATCATTTGCGGTCCTAGATTTCAGTGGCTGGAATTTAGACGAAACTTGGAGGAAAATGGTTTCTTATTTAGATGCAGCGCATCAGCCTTCCTGGTCCCTCCTCTTTGGTATTCTTTTCTAAACAGCATGCACTCACCCAGCTGGCCACCTGCCCAGGCGTGGCCTTATTAAGCTTTCCCTTTGGGCTGTCCAGAACGATTCTTTTCTACTTTCACCCAGGGTCTAACCTAGTGTTCCTAATCAATTTATGGGTGAAAAATTCAGGCAGCCTAGCTAAGCCATTCTGGGGCTGTCTCTTATGAGAGAGCTTGTGCTCTTGTTAGAATTTCTTCTGGTCTTAACAATTAAAAAAAAAAAAAAATCCTTTCTTAAGTGTCCTTTCTTCCTGCTGATGTTTCTGACCCAAAACAGGGAAGAGCATTGCAATCAACACTGGAAACTCTTTGTTCTTTGGGCTCCAGAGTGGACACTCCTGCAGTCACTGTGTTAATCAGCAGCCAACTTTTGTGTCATGGTGATTTTTCACTAGGTCTGCCTACTCATGGGCAGAAGGATGAAGCTCATAAACCACGGGGAAAACTTCTCACAGAGGAACCAAGGGCTCCGACTTCGGCAAGCTAATTACTCCGTTCTGAAACAGGCCGGGTTGGCCTGAGGTGAAGTTGTGAGGTAGTTGGCATCTGTCTCCTCGGTGCATCACTTAGATTTTTCCTTCCTTCTTGCTCCTTATTCTTGCTTTTTATTATCTATTTCCCTGCTAGGTGCCCAGAATTTCCATGCCGCTCCAATTTTTTCCACACTTAAAAATTAATTTATTCTAAAGTACTACAGATTTTAATATTAGTATCTTACTTCTCACAGGAGAATTTGAAAGAGAAGGGGCCAAAAGGAATGGATGGTGGAATTTTAGTACTGAGGATGCTCTGGAAAGGGTAAACTTTTCCTTTTAGAGAATTTCACCAGACTCTTCACAGATAGAAAATGCAATGAAGGTGTTATCTCGGAGACCTGACTTCTCATCTTTACTCTGGTGATAATTAGCTTAGTGACTGAGGAGAACTGACTTACCCATCTAGACCTCTTTCTTCACTTGCATAAAATGAAAGTCTGGAGCCATAAGGTCCCAGAGCCCAGCATTACACCTGCACACAGTAGGTGTGCTTTCTAAGTGTGTGCTAAATGAATGAAGGGAAACTACTTCCAGCCTTATCATTCTATGTATGACACCAATTCACATCTTAAAGCAATGATCTACTGATGTGTCTGCCTTGGCTTGGATCAGCCACTTGACCAATGTGCTTACAAATTCCATTTGCTTGGTTGGAAACTTACAGAACATGGGGCCACATTCTTGGGTAGTTCAAATTCTTATAAAATATAGATAAATTTCAAAGGGAGCCTGCAACTGAAAGATAGTTGGTTCAAGATTTGTGCCAGGGATAGGACAGGTTTATAGTAAACAGTATAGGTGAGTTATAGAATATAAAGTATCCATATAAAGTATAAAATCATAAGGAATACACAATATAAAGTAATAAAGAAGGGTGATATCTACAGCTTAGCATACATAGAATATGCGCTTTAAAGCTTCAGACCCTTCACTGGGGTGGTTAGTGGGTGTTTCTACAAGGCATTTCTTAGGAGAGTTTGCATTTTCTGAAATATTGCAGGAAATATATCAATGATGCCAACTTTCTATGGATTTTTAGGCCATTGAGAATCACACCTGCTAGAACACTTTCTTTCACACTGTATTCATATTCATTCATTCATTTACTCAATAAGTTTTCATTTGAAGACGTATTAAGTGCCAACTACACTATGAGTTACGGTGGCCATAAAGATGAAGAAAATACAGCCCTTATTACTGAGAGTCTCAGTATGGTCACAAAGATGGATAAGTAAACATAATTACATCAATATAGTATTGCAACAGTTACATTTAAATAATGTGATTCAATACTTTGAAATGATACAGAAGAACAGGGAAAAAGTACCTAAGTCTTACTAGCTGGGGTGTTAGGAGTGACCAGCTGAAGTGCTTTGAGTTTGGAGTCCCTTTGGAAAAAAAGATCAGTTAGCCTTTGCCATTCCTACAAATTTCGCAATTGTAATTGGTTATATACTCCGGAAACTGGTACTAGTGACAGACATACTCTTGGGCCTGAAAACACATCTCGAGGCACATCACTTATGATTTTTTTTTTAATTAATGAATAAATTTTAACTGCCACATACATTAAGCCTAGAATTATACTCAAAGTTGATTACCATATAAAGGAAGTTTACAAAGACATACCTGCTTACCTTGAGATCATTCAAGAAGCTAAGATAGGGATACAAAGAGAATAAGGAGGAAAGTCATAACATATAAATAAGGGCTACATTGTATGACACCTACTCTCACACTAAGCCCTTAGTGAGAGAGATCACTGGAATTTAGAATAGTAGTCCCAAGATCGGTGGAAAAGGTAGGTCTCCAGCTAAACTTAGAAGAATGAATTAATTCAAATAAGCAAGGGAGGAGGCTATAGCATTCATCTTGGGAGATTACATGAATAGAGACTTAAAAGTGGAATTTACTGTAACATTTGTTAATAAGATTAATCATTTGCTTGCTTTGTATTAATTAACCAAAGTCCATACATTATTCAAATTTCTTTAGTCTTATCTGAATGTCCTCTTTTGTTCCAGGATTCCAACCAGTATACCACATTCTATTTGGTCATCATGTCTTCCTGTCTTGTGAGAGTTTCTCAGACTTCCTTGTTTTTAACAATCTTGATAGTTTGGGAAGGATTGATCAGGTATTTTGTAGAATGTACCTCAGCTGAGATTTGTCTGGAATTTGTCTCATTAGACTGGGGTATAGGTTCTTGAGAGGAAGACCACAGAACTAAAGTGCCATTTTCATCACATCACATCAAGGGTACACACAAGCAACATGACATCATTGTTGATGTGAACCTTGATCACCTGGCTGAGGTAGTGTTCGTCAGCTTTCTTCACTGTAAAGTTTGTCCTACTCCCACCCCCACTTTCCATATGGTGTTCTTTAAAACGATGTCACCATATGCAACCTAAATTTAAGGAGAATTATACTCCACTTCCTTGAGGGCAGAGTATCTACATAAATTATTTGGAATTATTTTGCCTCATTTACTTATTTGGTCAATTTATCATTTAGCTAAATCTGTATGTACCCATGGGTCTTTATTTTATACTTTTGGTTATAATCCAATGCTTCTCAATTATTTTGTTACTCAAATTGTTCCAGCTTTGGCCATTGGGAGCTCTATCAGTTGGCCACTACTTCCCTTTCCCATGTCCCTTCATTGTGTTTTTGGTTTTTAGTTAGTTTGTTTGTTTTTAGCAGTTCCTTATTTTTGGTCACTTCAAGATACTCTGGGCTCATCTTGTTTATTTCCTAGCCTAGTTCTAGATTCAGTCATTTCTCAAAGTTGCCCTCATTCCTTTAATGGAGAATGGTATTAGAAACCAAGGTCAAGGCATTAGGAATGCTTGCTGCTACTGGTGTCTCCTTGCTTCCAGGTCCTCTTAACTGATAGAGCAAGGGAATACATGTGTGTATGCTAACCCATGTCTAGACACATATCTAAAAATATTTCTATATGTAACAATCTGTATCTATATTAAGCTAAACATGAGTGCATACTGATATCTCCAAATCAAATCCATTTTCACATGAATCATTCCAGTCTCCTCCCCTTCCTTATCTGTCATCACTTCTCAACCAGTGAGAAACCTGGCTTCCATTATTCATTGCCCATTTACTTATTTGTTCAATTCTAGTATACAAGAAGAAGTATCAGAATTATTAGTCCATATCCCTGTGGGACAATTTTATCAACTAGAACACAATTCTTATGTAGAGTTTCTTTTGCCTTTAGCTTAACAGATTCCACTCATTTCCAAAGTTAGTTAAATCAGCAATTTTCCCCCATCCCCTATAATGAAGTTGTTTTATACATTTGTAATAGTGTTAGATTGTTTTGTCACTTTCTGCATTCCATCTTGGGATTCTCCTGACCTCCTAAATGTTGTTTATGTAAGTTGCATCCATTAAATCCTGTAAAGTTCTATGGGTTTTGACAGATGTATATTGTCATGTATTCACCATTACAGTATCACACAAGATAGTTTCTCCACCCTAAAAATTCCCATGTTTCACTTATTGAACTTTCTCTCCCCTGTTCCCAAATCTCTGGAACCACTGATCTTTTTATTGTTTTTGCATCCTTTTTTGGCTTGCCTTTTCCAGAATATCAAATAATTGGAGTTATACAACATGTGGACTTCACACTAGCTTCTTTCACTTAATAGTATGTACTTAAGATTCATTCATGTCTTTTTGTGGCTTGATAGCTCATTTTTTATTACTGCTGAATAATATTCAATTGTATAGATATATACCACAGTTTGCTTATCTATTCACATATGGAAGCATATTTTGGTTGCTTCCAGTTTTTGGTAATTACAAATAAAGCTGCTATAAACATTCAAGCACAGCTTTTAGTGTAGACATAAGTTCTGATCAGTTCAGTAAATATCAGGAGCCTGATTGTGGGATTGTATAGTAAGATTATGTTTAGCTTTGTAAGAAATTATCAAACCATCGTCTAAAATGATTGTAACATTTTGCATTTCCACTAGTAGCGACTGAGAATTACTGTTGCTCCACATCCTTGCCAACACTTGGTACTGTCCTTTAAAAAAATTAAAAAAAAAAAATTTTAGCCATTCTAGTAGGTGTTAGGGGTATCTCATTTGCTGTTTTAATTTGCAATTCCCTAATGCAAATTCATGATGAACATCTTTTCATATGTTTATTTGCCATCTGTATATCTTCTCTGGTGATGTCTCTGCTCAGGACTTTTGCCCATTTTCTAATTGGGTTGTTTGTTTTCTTACTGTTGAGTTTTATGAGGTCTTTGTATATTTTGGATAACAGTCCTTTGTTACATACGTGCCTCGCAAATATTTTCTGCCAGTCAGTGGCTCATCTTTTTATTCTCTTAACAGTGTCTTTCACACAGCAGAAGTTTTCTTTTTATTTTAATAAAGTCCTACTTACTTTTCCTTCAGTCTCACTTTTTGTGTTGTACCTAAAAACTCATTGCCAATTCTAAGGTCACTTAAATTTTCTCCTGTGTTTTCTTTTAGAGATTATATAATATTGCATTTTATATTTAGGCCTATGATCCATTTTGAGTTAATTTTTGTGAAAGGTGTAAGATATTTCTTTAGGCTATTTTTTTTTTCTTTTATATTTGGGCATCCAGTTTTTCCAGCATAATTTGTTGAAAAAACTCTCCTTTCTTCATTGACTCTCCCATGCTCCCTTGTCAAACATTAGTTTGACTATATTCAACTGGATCTCTATCCTGTTCCATTGCTCTGTATGTCTGTTCTTTCACTAATATTATACTCTGTTGATTACTCTAGCTTTATGGTTAATTCTTAAAGATAGTGTGAGTTCTCCAACTATGTCTTCTTCTTCAATATTGTGTTGGCTATTCTAGGTCATTTGCTTTTCCACATAAATGTAAAATCAGTTTATGTCAATATTTGTAAAATACAGGGACTTTGGGATTGCATTAAATCTCTGGATCAAGTTGGGAAAAATCAAGATCCTAATAATATTGAGTCTTCCAATCATGAACACAAAATATCTCTCCATTTATTATCAGATAGTCTTTGATTTTTTTCCCACCACAGTTTTGTAGTTTTCTACATACAGATCCTTTACATATTTTGTTAGATTTGTACTTAACAATTTAATATTTTTGGGTGCTTTATAAATGGTATTTTTCTTTTATTTTAAAATCTAATCGTTAGGCTTTCCTGGTGGTGCAGTGGTTAAGACTCTGCCTGCCAGTGCAGGCGACACGGGTTCGAGCCCTGGTCCGGGAAGATCCCACATGCGGCAGAGCAACTAAGTCCGTGCACCACAACTACTGAGCCTGCACTCTAGAGCCCGCAAGCCACAACTACTGAGCCCGCGTGCCAGTTACTGAAGCCCATGCACCTAGAGCCCGTGCTCCGCAACAAGAGAAGCCATCACAATGAGAAGCCCGCGCAATGCAGCGAAGAGTAGCTCCTGCTCGCCGCAAGTAGAGAAAGCCGGTGTGCAGCAACGCAGACCCAGTGCAGCCAAAAATAAATAAAATTTAAAAAAAATCTAATTGTTTATTGGTGGTATAGAGTAAAGCAATTGACTTTAGTATATCAACACTGCACCCTGCAACCTCGCTCTACTTGCTTATTAAGTGGCAGGAGTATTCTTGTTGACTCTTTGGAATTTTCTACATCAACAATCCTGTCATCTGGGAACAAAGATTGTTTTATTTCTTCCTTGTCAATCTGTAAATCCTTGATTTCTTTTTCTTATCTGATTGAAGTAACTAGGGTTTCCAGTACCAAGTGGAATAGAAATGAGAGAGGACATCTTTGCCTTGTTACTGATCTTAGCGGGGGGGAAGCATCCAGTACCTCACCATTAAGGATGAGGTTAGATGTAGGTTTTTTTGTGGATGTTCTTTATCAACTTGAGGAAGTTTCCTTCTATTGCTAATTTGCTGAGAGTTTTTATCATGATGGAGTGTGGTGGTAAGTAGCGAAGAGAAAGCATCTTACAATTTTATAATTTAATCTCAGTCTTGCAAGGACCTGGGTCTCTGGGCTGTGACCTCCTCAAGTATTTCTTCATTTTTGTAGCTTTGTTCCCCTTAGATGAGACAGGAAAGCTAGAGGTCCTGGAGTGGCAACAGTCCCTTCCCTCATTTTGGATAAGGCTTTGCTGAAGTCTTTTTCACTGGAGAGTAGGCTTTGTTAAGAGAACATTCTTAGGTATGTTTCACAGTGACTACTCTGCCCCTGGCACGGCAAGAGTATCTTTCTTGCATCGTCACCTTGAGAAGCTAGTAGGCTCCTGGAGGTAAAACCCACAGAAGTCTGGGGTGGGGGTGGGGTCCCTTAAGAGTGCAGCGCCCAGGAGGTTCTGGCTTTAAATGTTTCGACAGGTTTTTGACTCCAGTGACCTCTGCTCTAGGTAAGCAGAGACCCCCTTGCCTTGCCCATCTCTCCAGATTTCACACTGGAAATCTGTCCTGCAAACTCAGTTCTCTGATGGGTCCAAGAAAATTCACTGATTTTTAGTTTGTTCAGTTTTTCCTGTAAAGAGGGGAGTGACAACTTCCAAGCTTCCAACCAGAGTCAATGTATCACTTTTTATCTTTTAATTTGGGAGCCCAGAAGCTTTAGATTCTGGTTTGTATTCCATGTATCGTCATGTATTCTATTTATCCTGTAAGCTTCTGTTGATCATGAAAATAAAGAAGCATTTACCTCTGGAGCAAATAGGGTAATTTGAATTTAACTGAGAAAATGCGGGAATATGCTGAATGAAAGCAGGACAGAGAATGTAAATGAATTGTCAATCTTCTGCTACGCAAAACCCTTTTATGAAAAAAAAAAAAGTTCAAAGGTAACATTTTTCTGGAAGGAAATGTTGAGAGCATGGATCATTTATTCCAGGTACTGATTAAGTACCTATCATATGCCAAGCTCTGTGACAGGTGCTGGGGATTAGAGGAGGGTAGGAAGGATGTACTCATTGTACATATTGAGCTTCAAGTTTGGGGATGGATACACAATTACAGTACATTTAATAGTATGATTGGAGGATAATCTTCCAGGCAAGAGAAAAAGCCTAAGTAAACCCTGGAGGTAAGAGAGAAGAAGAACTGAAAAGAAACAAAGAATTCCAGAATGGAGGGAGCATGGAATTTGTTCAAGTCAGAGTCACAGCAGAAAATAAATGGCACATTCTGAAGGTATAATTGAAGATAATTTAAGGAAGGAACTGTTTGCAAAGATGTTGACAAGGTTACTGGAAACTATCAGGAGATGATAAAGTAGTTATCACCCCACCTAAAGGGTTATGGGAAGGGAATGGTTACTGAAGCCACCAGAGAGATATAACTGTAGGAGAAGGTTGCTAAAGAGATATGACCCTCAGCTGAGGAATGCAGCTTCTACCAATCCTGGCTTGACAGGCAAAGATCCAAGGGCATAAATCTTCTGCCTTATGATGTCCCATAGTTGCTTATCCTTGGATGAACGCAAACAGAGGCAAAAGGGTTCAGGCAGTCCATAGAGTTTAGCCTTCTTGAGCAAAAAAAAGGGTAGAGGAGATGAAGGGTGAAACTGGTGGGGATGAATGTGGTAGAAATTGAGAGTATGTGGGATAGTCCATTCATTTTTTTGTCCCCTCAGAATCTATTCTTGTTTCTTTATATAGATAACAACGTGTGTCCGCCACAGAGGGGACAGAGTCCCATCAGCGATCCTATATCACAGAATGGTGTAATTTCAGTCATATTTCCACATGAAGCCCCAAATATTAGCCCTCACTAATATGTTCTGTATTATGTAAAAAATGGGGAAAAGAGGAGTTATTGAAAAAGAAATTAATTAAAATACTATATAGATGCAACAACCTCTGCTTCCATAGATGTTCATAATGCCTAAATTGAAAATCAAAGTTTTCTTTTTCTGTCATCAATTTCATAATCGTCTTGCTCTCTGTTAACACTTCCTTTGGAGGAAGTTCTTTACTGGGTGGAATGAACCAAAGCATAATTTGCACAGCAACTGAGTCCTTGGTGATCCTGATTTTATTAGTGCCTCACTGTCTATTGATTGACCTGCTTGATTAAGAGGTATCTAAATTAATTTGCTACATTTCAGTGAAGTCCCTGATTTATCAATTTCTCTTTTAGTAATCTGGATGAATCATCACAGCCTTTTATACCTTTTGGTTGAATGATTATCTTTTCTACCTATTGGTTAAGCAGCATGAGAATCCCCAAATGGCCAGGGGCCGGCCTCAGCTTCAATTTAACAGAAAGATAACTGTATTCCCCAGTGGAACACTTCTTTCTTGAGTACTAGACTCTCCAAAGCCACTGTCCGCAAGCTAATGGGTAAGGGAAATAGAAATCTTTTCAGTGTGAGGTGTTATCGTGAGAGTGACCTCTTCCATCCGCAGCCCTCAATTCCAGGACTAATTCACTTTGCCAATGGGTAGACATATATATATATATATATATATATATATATATATATATATATATATATATATATATAATATATATATATATTGCCCACACATGTAAGGCATATGTGGCGCCTTGTAAAACAACTCTCTAACCCTGGATCCTATTAGGAAAAAATAACTGCCTATTCCATGATGGAAAAAGATCAAATGTAATCAATCTGCCACCAGGTAGATGTCTGCTTTTCCTAGGTAATAATGCTCTACTGAGGCTTAGTGTTGGATTCTACTGTTAGCAGTTTGGGCACTCACTAAGTGGCCATAATGTGATCAACCCTAGTAAAACAAAGTCTGTGTTGTTGAGCTCAAGATTAGTCTCCATCTCTGTCATCATGACCACTTTTAAAATAGATGCCTTGAGCACAAAGGGGTGGTTAGGGAAAGAGGCTGACTGACATTTAGCAAATGGGCCATTTTGTCCATCTCCTCTGAAATAGATGCCTTCTGGTGGGCATTTACTAATGTCTTTACATACTCTTCCCATTCTAAGAAACCCAACTACATACGTCTCCTCAAGTCTCCCATATCATCCATCTTTCAGTCTTGTTCCAAGTCCCTGACCACTAAATTAGCCACTGCCCATCAATCAATGTTTATCTATACCTCAGATCAAATCTTCTTCAATGAAAATGGACAACCAGATCGTTCTGCTTGAAGTTCTTCATACTGGGAGGATTTCCTTTCAGCATTGTTTTCTCAGAGCCAATGTTCAGTAAGGCTGTAATTCACCAACTACCCACTTCTACTGGTACCCGCATACCATTCACACCTGTTCATAAACCAGGACCATGTTTTTTTTCCTTCTCTGTTAACTGATCATATGTGTGGGTTGAGGGAGAGGTGGCAACAGAGAATACTTAGGAAATCTGATCACCTGATAATGCAACTTTATCAGGTGGGAGCTCTGGGAGCTTCTTAGATTTGTAACTTTGGGAGCTTCTTAGATTTTCCATTTGAAAACAGCTTCACCATCCGATTTTATGATTCAGTGTATCAAATAATGCCCAGTTTGGGCTGCAAAGTTACGAGTTGTCCTCATGGTCAGGTGTTCAGTCTCTACCAGGGCTCAACAGTAACCTAAAATTTGCTTTACAAAAGAAGATATATCTGCAGGATCAAGCACTGTTTTACTCCAAAACCCTAGGAAGCTCTGCCAGAAGCTCTGTAAGTCACTGCTATGTTCCACAGACAACTTCCAGCACCACTGGGTCCCCTGGATCATGAGGAGAGGCAGGGCAAACTGCACTGCAGGCTGCTCTTGGTACAGAGCCTCTCCTTCCTCCAGACTCCATTCACTAGGTAGACTTTTAAGTCACAAAATGGACAGCACAACACATCCAAATGTGGCATATGTTACCTCCCAGAATCCAAAGAGACCCCCCAAATTTTGTGCCTCTTTGTATTGTGTATTGGATGGGTAGTACATGGGTAGAGACTTGTCTCCCACCTTAAAAGGGGCCAATTGACCTGCCCCCTCTTAGTGGGCCATTGGAAACTTCGACAATGTGGCAGGTCCTGCACTTCTTGGGTTTAGTTTTTGTCTTCTGATGTGAATGTGTGTTACTTAAACATTTACAACAATGGTTGGAAATAACCAGGACAATTCAGGAAAATTACCCTTAATGTAATGAACCAGTACAGCCTCCTATGGGGTATCAAGATTTTCAAGGTCCTCCAGACAACTGACTGAAGAGTTCATTATCTCTGAGCATAGCTATGAAGCTGAACTGCAGTCTTTGCCTTCTGAAGGCAAGCTGCTTTTGATTATCTTTGTTGATGTGGACTGAAAAGAAAGCATTTGTTGAGTCAATACCTGCATTATCCAGTACCAGGAGCTGGGTTGATTTGAGCTAGTAGATCCCACCTCTGAAACTATAGCCCCCATAGATCACCACCTGATTAAATTCATAACAATCTATAGTCACTCTTTAAGGTGCATCTGGGATTTGTACCTGGCAAACAGGTGAGTTAAATGAGGCAGAAACCACCTACTTCTAAACCTTTGAAGCCCTTGAGGGTGGCACTAAGATTCACTGCAATCTTCCTAGTGAAGGGATCATGCTTTGGGGTTACGATCCTGGAGGATGTGAATGCAGCAGTTGCTAGCTTTCCAGGCATCTGAGTTCTGGCTTTATCCATCCAAAAGTAGCGGATGCCCAGGACTGCATGTAATATGATTCACCAAGCTTGTTAGAGTCTATCTTAGTGTTAAGCTTGAACAGCATTCTCCAGTGATATTAGCCTACTTTGAAGTGAAAATTTAAAAAAAAAAAGACTAAGGGAAAAGAAAAGATTTCTCTAAGGTCAAGGTCCAAAAGAATGATATATAACCACTGAAGTGTTGTTAGACAAATAGGTCAGATTGTTTGGAGAAACTCTTAATGTTTCAGTTGAGAGGGAAAAAAATGAAGCATGAAACATAAATACAATCCATTTACCAGCCATGGAGATTTCCAAGGGCGACTTTTTGTTTGTTTGGATTTTCAGTATAGCCAGAAATATTGTTTTTTTCCCCAGATACTGCCTCTTTCTCGAAATTAGTAATGCAATAGATATGGTATTTTTCTTTGTACACAATAAAATGGCTCATCTCAAAGTCAGTAGGAAGAGTGAGAGTCTTGTCTTAAAGCATGGGTATGTATGCTTGTTTCATAAAATATTAAAGAGGCAAGTGTGCATCAGGAGGGTAATTGGGAGGGGCACGTTTTTTTCATCTGATGATGCTATGCTAGTGGCCCAAGACAAATCTGGGCGATTCTTCGAATATTGTTTCATCAGAACTTATTTATAGGTGGTGCTCTTCCTATAGGAAGTTTATAACAAATTCAATCTAGACTACTAATTTTCTCTCTTTGTTTTAAAACTTTATTTGCTTTTATGAACATAAAAGTGTTTTTTTTTTTCCCAAATAACATTGGGTTAAGTTATCTAAGGACATTAACATGCTTTATTTGTCTTATGATTTTGTCACTCTATCTTGTATGATCTGGGCTCTTGATAAACCAGTAAGTTATAGTGATTTCTAGTAAAATAAGGATGGGTTAAATAAAAATAAATAATAATTAAATAAAATAAAGAGTGTTAACATTCTCTCCAATTCCAATATTCTGTCTTGAAGGTGATGAACTGTCACTACTTCACTCTTGGTCCCCAACACAGAAAATAGGCATACTGACAAAACACAGATTGTGAACTTTGCCTGTTGACATGAAGAATATGTATCTATTCAAAAATATTTACTAAATGCCTAACATGCACGAATATCATGGCAAATATAAGAGTAGTGGTCTCTTCCCACAGAACTTTTAAATGGAAAAAGGGAAAGAGGTAAAATATCTCAGAAAAATGAAAAATGCAATTGTGACAAGTGTTTTACAGGAGAAGCCCTTCTGAGAACGTGTAACACAGGACTTGACCTACACAGGGTGTCAGAGAAGTCTTTTTCTAATAAAGTGAGCTTTAAACTGAAACCTGCAGCATGAGTAAGATTAGTAAAGTGAAAGACGTGTGCATCATGCATGCACATGCCAGTGAGTGTGTATCAGGAGGAAAATATTTCAGGGAGAGTGACATTATGTAAAAAAAAAAAAAGATGTGAAATGGAAAGTAACTGGATATATATTAGAGAAATCAGAAAAAGGCTGGAGTAGTGAAAGCACAGAGAGCAAGCGGGAAAGTGTTTTAAATGAGAAGAGAAATTTCATACAGGACCATGAAAGGCAATGCAAGGATTCTGGATTGGATTGGATCAGATTGGATTCTAAAGGCAAGGGGAAGATATTTAAGCATGTTAAGCATGGAACTGGACGTAATCAGATTTGTAATTTGGAAAGATCCTACTGGCCTCTGTGTGAGAATGTGTGGTATTTTCTATGGAAATAGTAGATCATTAATAGAGAAGCCAAAATGAGCCAACGGGAGGTTGTGATCCACTCCAGAATGGAAGGGTTCCAGTGAATGTTTGGGGTTCCAATGTGAGTGAGGGGAGCGGGAAAGAGTGGGATAAAAACTAGATGGGTAGGAGAGGGGGTAGAAGTACAACTAGAAAAGTCTACAGAGATGGTGGAACAGGGCAAGAGAAACCCAAGAAGTCAAGTATCTAGGTATTTTACCTAGTTTTAAAACTGGATAAATATGAACCACTCTCTTCATTCTTTTAATTGATAGTTATTGAGCATGTTTCATGTTCAAATACTGGTGGGGGCCCTGAGGAGACATGTATTTTAAGCATCATATAAAGACATAAGCCTCAATTTCTTCTTGTATCGGTTTGGATATGGTTAGGAAAATTGAGCTATTTCAAATATTCCTGGAATGAAAGGGTTCAGTATAGGAGTTAGGGTTTACACATCTCGAACAATGACATTCTGGAAGGCTGCAGTTAGAAGATTGGGAAAAGAGTCATTCAAAACTAGAAACCAGAAACACTAAAGTGGGTGTTTTTCAAAAGCACTGTGATAAACCACTGCAAGTTTTTAGTCTTTGGGAAAGATATTTTTCCAGCTTACTGTAGTAAAGAGATAGCTCACAGAGAAATCAGAGAAACCACTACATTTGCTCACAATGACTCCCAAAGGATAATGATCACTCCTCCATTCTGCCTTCTAAATGTCATGCAAGTGACTTTTATAGGTAAACTCTATCCCAAAGCCACACAGGAAAGGAGTCTCTTGGAATGTAGCTCCTGGCTTCCACCCTGCATTACAGAGGCAATCTTAGAGTAGGGGTGTGTTAGTACAGGTCCTCCATGCAGTTGACTCCAAGATGGGGTTAAATGTGCAGTTTTTATTAGGGGAAATGCCTGTAAGAGAAAAATGAATTGGGAGCTAGGGAAAGCCGGGAGAGATGTCAGACCATGATGCTATTATGATTAGTATATAAAGAGGGAAGGAAAGTTGAATGGAAATGACATAGGCCACTGTGCAGTCTAATGAAGGTTCGCCAAGGTGTCAGAGAGTCTCCAAGCCAAAGTAGGTCACTAGAGGGATCCCAGGTCTCCCAGAAAGACGTCTACCTTATATCCCTGCCACACTCAGTCTCTGACTGGAAGTAGCTCGTGGCAAGTGTGGTCTCAATGCAAACGTGGCGATGAATCTCAGAGCACACAGCAGGGGCCCTTCCTCAGGAAGCTCTCTGCAGCTGGAGGTTTGTGAAACCTGTTCTCATGGACATTGCATGGAGGGGCTAGTGAAAGGCTGGCATCTAACAGTCTAGCACAGTCCAGGCTTTTGTCAACTTCACATCCATACTACCCCTGTAACCCATGTTTAACTTCTGGAGAAAGACCAGAACAACACCTGGCTGACATGATGCAGCTCTTCTGACTACAACCAAACATATCCTCAGCTTCTCACAAAAATGGAGACATCACGTTGTGGTTGCTACTTTATTTACCCTGGGTGATATTTATCACTCTTCTAATAAGTCACAATCCTTTTGATATCCTTTAACTTAAGCACTGAGTTATAGAGTTAACCAGTATTGACACATCTTAGATAGAAAGTGAATTGGAGAAGGAAAAAATAAACAGTGTTATATATACACAAAACAATGAAAAATATGCATAAGTAATCCAGTTCTCATTTTTGAAACTGGTCATAGGCTATAACTTCAATGTGTAACTTTCTTCCTTCACTGCTCATTTCATTTTTCCTTTGCAGTCAGCCAGTACCCCAGATGGTACGGTTCTTATCCTCACGGATCTGTGCTTTTAGTAGTTTTGCTTGTATTTTGTTATTCAGTTTCTCAGTAATGTTTACTATGGAATATGGGGATACCAAGAGGTTCCCCAGAGAATCCCTTGGGTTCCAGGCATGCTCCTTTATGCCCCATTGAGTAATACTAGCGCTGTTTCCCCTTGAAAATCAGGATTAGTCACCCAGCCAACATATAAACTCCTTTGTTTGTTTGAGGCACCCACAGTGACCAGGTGTCAGTCTCAATTTTTAGGTCAATGAAACCCTTACTGTGTCACCTGGAAGCTTAACGGTTTTGGAAACTAAGACCTCTAATCAAAAGGAACCCAAAGTTTGGGGGATGAGAAGCAAAAAACTTTTACTGGGTCACTATGTGTCATAGTGAGACAATCCATTCTCATTTCCACCCTTGGGTTCCCAGACTCATGCATCCTAGCTACATGTTGGCTCAAATCACACATCATACCCGAAGGACATTATCTAGTCCTGTAAACGTACTGTAACCCAGGTGGTGCCATAGCTGAGCACTTCACTCTTCTACCAGACCACCTCTGAAAGTGACCTCCTGTACTCATTCTCTCAGTTCATGGTGACCAAGGATGCCCCACGTTTAAGACTATTGGTTAGAGGCTGCAGAAACTATACATCTGAAGCACCACAGAGATGTATAAGATGTGGTTCCCTTCTCTTAAGAAGTTTCCAGGGATAAAACAGTCACATTAATCATCATTTCATAACTAAGAAATTAAAGATGTTTTAATAGAGGCACAAAGAATATACTCTACTGGTTAAGAAGGAGGAAAAAAAAGTCACTTCCGTTTTGGAGGTCAGATAAGCCTGCATGGAGAAGAAACGTGGACTCGAGGAGTTGTTCCAGGCAGTGGAAACAAGAGCAAAGGCAAAACAGGCAGCAATTTCAGGAACTCAGGAAGAGCAGGCTGACTTGGCTGGAGATAAAACAAGTGTAAGAAACAGGTGGAAAAGGAAGTTTGAAAGGCAAATAGGTATGAGGTTGTTGTAGGAACAGGCATGTCCGTCTAATGACTTCTTCCTGTCATGAGAGGCAGTAGGAGGGTTTTCTTTTTGTTTGTTTGTCTTCTTCCAGAAAAAAAAAAAAATTGTTGCAGCATATGACAGCAGAAGAAAGGTCAGAGCTGAAACCCTGTTTCTGCTGCTCAGCTGTACGGCATGTGCTCAGCTGCACAGCACAAGTACGTAGCTCTCTGAGCTTCAGCTTCATTGTCGGTAAATGTGGATGATAATACATCCTTCACAAGGTCAAGAGGATGAAATGCCTTCTGTAGTATCTAGTCTTTTCATAAAGAAATATGCCTGGAGCTGTGCACTGAACTAGCTAGTGGATCATGGTGATGAGGAAACCTGATGACTACGCGTGGGAGGCGTCGGGTACGGCTTCAACCTGTGACTCACCTGCGCCAGGTCCCACACGTGACTTTGTGACACACAGAGTTTGAGGCCAAGGCTCCCAGCACACTGACAGCAGTGGGCACGAGCGGGTAAGTGAGGGGACTCTTCTTTTCAAACCACAGTTTACTGGATTGTGACCTACGTCTTTTACTTCCTTTTCATCCCCTCATCCTCTAGGGTGAAAAATTACTTTAGGATCGGTTGTTGCAATCACAGGTAAAAAACAATATACAAGTATGTAATTTCATAACTTCAAATATCAGGTAAAAGTGCCCATTGTTTAAACCATTTTGGAATTTTATACCAGAATCCCCCCTCTCAACTTACCCCTCCCCAGCACATCTTCTGCCTCATGGAAAGACAACTTAATCATAATGCATCATTATAATAGTATCAATCCTCAAGATCAGTCAATCAATATAATCAATCATTTTAGTAATAGCTTGCTCTTGTGAGGTACAGGCACTGTTCTAAGTACTGCACATATATGATATTATTTAAATGCATGAAACAACTGTATGAGGTATGTATGTGTTATTTTTATCCCAATTTTACAGATGAAAAAAACTGTGATGGAAGAGAATCAAGTAATTTGCCAAAGCCATATAGGCCATACACTTTCCTGGCTCCCTTGAGCCCACCCTGCAGGGCATCCAATGTCAGTGGTCCTGGTGTCCCCTGTGGTCCTCCACACACAGCTCCACTAGTATTCCCCACTGCATGCTTTACATTTCCATTAAAATGAGATCATCTGACTAGCACTCTCCTTAGTTCAGGCCTGTTGTCCTTGTTTTGCCTTTGATAAGTTAAAATACTGTTTCGCTATCTGACCTACGCCTTGCTTCAAATGATATTTCTAGATCTCCAGTTTTGAAATTTTAAAAACTTGGCGTAAAACCTAGATTTCTTAGCAGTGTAATCCCTCTGCTTCAGTTTCCTGCTCTTTCCCTCTCACTGCGTCCAGCACAGGACAAGGCCTGCATGATTTGTGTATGGGTCCTCGGACAGGCCCCTTGGCGTGGAGTGTAAGTTTGCTTAACTGCCGCACTTTTTTTTTTTTTTTACCTCCTCAGCAGAGTTCAAATTTGGAGTCAGGTTGAATTGTTGGAGCCATTAGAGCGGTCTTCAAAGTTTGCATGGGGAAAAAGAAACTTGCAGCAGTAGAGGAATTTAAGGAAAGATCAGAGATATTTTATTAAATTTTGATTTATGTGAAAACCTTTCTCTTTGCCTGCCCATGAAAGCTTTATCTACCTATCTATATGTCCGTCTATCTATCTATTTATCCCTCCTCTCCCTCTCCCCCGACACCACACTAATATATTGGAGTTGGAAATTTTCAGGGGGGGCATGCAAAGTTTGGGTTCAAGTTGGGCTAAGTCAAGAGCTAAGGCTACCCAGGCACCAGCCACATCTGGGTTACGTTGTCAACATCTTAATATGAGCTAACATTTATCTAGCATTGATTATGAGTCAGCCACTATCTAAATATTTTAGATATGTTAACTTACTTAACCTTCACAATAACTCTATAAGCCAGATTATTACCAGCTTCCTTTTACAGATGGAGAAACTGAGGCACAGAGAAGTTAAGTGCTTGCTCCAGGTCACAGATAGGGTGCGGCAGAGCAAGAATTCGAACCTCACTTGTTTTGGAGACCACGCTATTTACCACTATGTTGTACTCCCATGATTTCTGAAGTCTTATTACTGCTGTATTACCTTTGTTTTTTCTCTATCTCAGAAACATAATCCCAGACATCTACTGGCATGACTACTTAGACTTGATTCATTGAGAACTGCCCATTCTCCCAGCAAGATATGTGCCCCTCATAGCACCTTCCTACCATGGGATTCTGCCCGCTTGGACACATTTGATTTCACCAGGGACTGGAACCTGACCTAAGAAAGGCCAACAAGATTCTCAGAGCTGGGAACTGACAGCGAACAGTGGGAACAGCACAAATTCAGGGAAGGTTCGTGAACTCCTGCTGTTAAGATTCCCAGGCTGCTCTGGTTCCCATCTTCCTGAGTCCTGATTATTAATAATGTCCTTGGATTTTGTGTGGCCCCTGAGACTCTTTCTAATAGATTTCCTTTATGAATAAGCCAGTTTGGGGGCTTCCCTGGAAGTCCAGTGGTTAAGACTCCGTGCTTCCAAGGCAGGGGGCGTGGGTTTGATCCCTGGTCGGGGAACTAAGATCCCATGTGCAACGCGGTGCAGCCAAAAAAAAAATAGTCCAGTTTGAGGTGCCCTCTGTGACTTGTAAGCAAGGATGTTATGTAAGACATCATGCCTCCCACTGGCACTGTGCACACAGCCTACCTGTCAAAGACTTCTCCAGGGATAAATATTATTTTGCTAAGCCACACACATGCTATTATTCTTCCCTCAGTAAAGGGAAGGCGTGCTCCAATACACACCCCAAAAGGAGCTTTAGCCATATTTCACTTTTTTTTCCTATCAATTGTTTTCTTATTTTATAGCTAGACATTTCCTTTAGGTATTTCAACACATATTTACTTTTATGAAATATAAATATACTATGGAATCTAAATCTTATACCTAAATCCAGAAGACGTCATTGCTCAATCAAACTGAAATAACACTTATTGCCTTGAAATATTACTGAAGCAAGCCCTTCTAAACCATGGTGCACCCATTCCATAGCGAAGGGCACAGACAATGACAGTTGTGAGTAGAGGCACTTCGCAAGAGTAGCAGCAGTACTAAAGCAAAGCTGAGCAGGGAAGATCATAATTCCACTCTTATACCATATTGCACTTTAACAGAAGAAAAACACATTTATCTCATAAAGTGAAATTTTGAAATGCATGTTTCATTTGATTTAAAATGCAAACCAATCAGCTTATCAACTAATACCTATGTTTAAAAAATTAATTAGGTGTCTGGTGCATGGCTAGGCTATTTTAGTATTTCTATTCTTTTTTGGCTCTTTTAACTTTCCAATTCATCTTTGCCCGTTGCTCACACTGAAATCAGCAAAGATCAGTACTGTGAGCGCCTTTACTTTTCTTTTTAATTGAAGCATAGTTGATTTACAATGTTGTTAATTTCTGCTGTACAGCAAACTGACTCAGTTATACACATATATACATTCTTTTCTAATATTCTTTTCCATTATGGTTTATCCCAGGAATTTGAATACAGTTCCCTGTGCTATACAGTAGGACCTTGTTTATCCATTCTATATGTAATAGTTTGCATCTGCTAACCCCAAACTCCCAATCCATCCTTCCCCCACCCCCTCCTTGGCAACCACAAGTCTGTTCTCTATGTCTATGAGTCTGTTTCTGTTTCGTAGATAGGCTCATTTGTGCCATATTTTAGATTCCACATATAAGTGATATCATATGGTATTTGTCTTTCTCTTTCTGACTTACTTGACTTAGTATGAGAATCTCTAGTTGCGCCTTTACTTTTGATTATACCAAGGTTGCTCAAGAGGGGGAAGTTCATGATGAGGAGGGATTGACAATCACTAGTGCCCATACATCTCTCTCCGTCTCATGGTTCGTTCTTTACATGCCACGTTTGGGGCTGTATCTACAGTTTTTTTTTGTATCTAAACTTTCAAGTTCCAAATGTTGCTGCCACCTTTCCTTTTGGCTCTCTGAGCCTCCTAACTAGCGTGGCCAAGGAGGGACAAGCAAACCTTAGCTTCCCTTTGGTGAAGTGGTTTTCAACCAAGGGCCACTCTGTCCTTCAGAAAACATTCAGCTACGTCTGGAGAAATTTTGGTTGTCACATGGGTGGAGGGAGAGTGCTACTGGTAACCAGTGGGTAGAGGCCAAGGATTGTGCTATACAACCTCCAATGCACAGGACAGCACCTCCACTCACAAAGGTCAACAGTGAGGGGGTTGTGTGACTCTCTGTAGCGTTACAGTGAAGGCAGTGCAGTGAGATGGTTAAGAGCATGAATTTTAGAGCCAGACAGATTCTGGCTCTTCCATTTACTGGCTCTGATGTTATTGGCAAGATAGTTTTCCTATCTGTGTCTCAATTTTCTTATCTATGTCTCAATTTTCCTATCTATTAAATAGAGTAATAATTAGCATTACTGTGATTTTCCCAAAGAAGCTTTTCTAGGAAATGAAGGCAAAAATAAAACAAACAAAGACTGAACGCAAAAGCACACAAGTAGACACACATACTGAGTCACAATTCCTTATCCTAAGACCATGAAGCCCAATCAAATGGCCTGCTAGACCCAGCTTACTATTTTCCTTGTCTCAGTTTGTGTAGAGCACAGGTGTGGCAAATTCAAGTGATTACAGGGGCCAGACAGGTAAAATATATGGCACAGGTGGCCTAATGTTGGCATTTTTAACATATAGGACTGTCTTCACTTCTACAAAGAGATAAACTCTCTCCCATTTTTCTTGAATCATGTGGCTCTTTTGTTTCCCTGGTGTTGACAGAGACATGGGTACAGAGAAATATTTCTCTCCCATAATCCATCCAACAGTACAATAAAAATCATAAATGGCAAGTAACACTTGGCTGCAATGTTGGGGAGATAGTTGTAGGGTGTGTGTGCCAACTGAAGAAGGCGGCCTTGAAAGGGCAGCCGCTATTCAAGTTTGAACAATTGTCGAAATACGTGAACACAGGTCCAGTGGATGCCAAATCGTTTCACTTTTTGGCAAGGGCCACAATTCTGGATTCTTATGTGAACTCTCTTGATACTTAAATATTGGTTTATATTGTTGAAAAATTGTTCTGCGGATAAAACGAAACATGGTTGAGGACTAAATGCTACTGTCTCTAATAAAACAAGGACTTTTTTCTACCTTTCAATCTCATTATCATTATTCAAAATTCTCAGCACTGTCGATGCATTTACTCATTCAACAATTATTACTGAATGTTTGCTGTGGATCCAGTGCTATTTTATGTGCTAGGGATACAGCAACGAAGAACACAAAATGCCTGCATTATGAAGCTTGCATTCTTGTGCACAGAGACAATATATAGAGTGCCTTGTGTGGGAGGCCTCAAAAGAGAAAGCCATTTGAACAGAGACATAAAGAAGAGACAAAAGGAAACTTACTGATGTTTCAGGTACTAGAATTCCAGGCGACTGGTACAGAAGGTGCAAAGGCCCTGAGGCAGATGGATCACTTAGCAGAACTGAAGAACAGTTAGGAGGCCAGAGCACAGTGAGTGGGGACCAGTGTGGAAGGGCCTGTGGGCTATGGCAAAGGTTTGGATTTTGTTCCCAGCAGCAGATGGGAAGTCATTGGAAGAGTTTGAGTGGAGAAGTCACATGTTTCCATTTATATTGCATTAGGATTACTCTGGCTTTATTGAGAATAGATGGTAGAGAAACAACCTATTTATTGATAGATTGCTCTGAGAATAGTTGAGGCTGAATCTTGGTAGCAGTCAATTGCGAAAACAGCTGAAACTGGCTCTTCAACTTAATGCCACTTTTCCCTAATCCTCCCCATTAAAGTAAGTGTTCGCTGTGGAAGAGGCCGTTTCTCTCACTTAAAAGCACATTTTAAAGCTTCCCAGGCATTGTATTCTGTTTCCTCTCTAGAATCTTCCAGATCTCATAGCTTTGCACCTGCCCTTCTACCCCTTTGAAAGGCTCTTTATGGATGTGACTCTTAGATAAAATGGACTCTTCTCTCCCTAAGCTCATCTTTACCCCAGGAAGCTATCTTGTTTTACTCTCCATTCCTTTTCTTATCCTTGGATTTTGGAATCATGTCTTAGCACCTGCACTCCGCAGCGCCAGGCTCCACTTGGTCTGGAAGAGACCTGAGGGAGACTCCTGCGTGCTGAATGATATTTATTCCTGGCCGTCTCTTCTTCAGTCATCAAAAGGTGGGTAACTGTGCGTCTCTTACTCTCTTGATCACTACACCACCTCCGGATAGCTTTCCTGTTTTCTCTTTAACACGTGTTTTCATTTCCTTCGTTTCCTCATTTCATTAAGAACACGGGCTCTGAAGACTATCAAGGTTCAAAGGCTGGCTTTTTCCTGTTCGTGGGTCCCTAGGCAAGACTCAACCTCTCTGAGTTTCCTTCTGTGTTAAATGAGGATACCAGGACTCATCTCATAGGACTGTTGTGAATATTAATTGAGTTAATACATGTAAAGTACTTAGAACAGTATCTGACACAGAGTTTTCTTTTAATAAATGTTAGTTATTGTTATTCTTACTGTTCCTTTTCCCTTTCATTATTTAGATGCTTTGAAAAGTATTGCATCTTTCAATGCATATTTAATGTGTGTACCTATTGCTCAATAAATCAGTATTTAAAACTAAAAAGAACAGTGGTCAGTAGCTTACAGAGGTTTAAATATTCACTGAATGATATGATCACTATTAGCAGAACGTCACTTGAATTGAGTGACTTTTTTTTTAACAGGAGGAAAAGAGAAGGATTTTAATTTAAATGAATCGAAGCTATTCTATTTCATAAGACCCTGCCAGAATACGTATGTAGCTTCAGAATTTTAAGTGGAAAGAGGCCACCTCCCATGAATCTACCTTTAGTATATTTATATCTGGCCCATGTTGGACAGTTAGGTCCCTCATGGGGTATGGACAAAAAGGAGGTGGGGGATGGAATGGGAAGGAGGATGGATGCAGCTTTTTCTTTTGTCTTCAGAAAAAATAATGGCCCCAAGAGGTCAGACTTAGTCTCCTTTTAAGGAGAAAGGTGTGGAAAGACAGAGCAAAGGGATGAAAGAAAGCTAGAAGGAAAAGAAATAGCGTGAATCACTTAAAAACTTCATGAGTTTTATAATTGGTATTTATTTATGATTTCCGTTCTCTAGGGAATTCAACGGGTAGAAATCCGGCATGCAAAACAAATACAAGGCAATCTTTGCTTTTTATAGGATTCAACACAGGGCTGCCTTTTAGGCAAAAGTTCCTTAGGTGTATTTAAAAGAGAACTCAAACTGCAGGAAAATCAGTTTGCAAACAGCTTTCCAGATCCCTCCTTTATTTATTAATTTATTTCATTGTCATCTTATCAAATGATAACTAAATCCTCTGGAAACCCTGTTACATCCTGAATCCTTATCTTCAAATTTCTGAATGAGCAATGATGAAGAGATTCAGGGAAACAGATGATACCAGCATTTGAAAAGATTTTGAAAATGAGTAGGAAACTCACCAAGAGCTTGTTCATCCCTGATGGAGGGTTCATCCTGTATGATTTACAGTGTAGACCCAACTAGACAATCATTTCAGGGGTTTTTACTTGTGGTGAAGTGAGACACAGCCCTTCTAAAGATCACTTTTCTCTGAGCCCTATTACCTGGACCTATAAATTTTCTCCCTTAATGTTATGTATATTTAAATAAAATGTTTATACATGTTTAAATGAAAATATACAGTTAAATGAAAACACATGATGAAATGGAAATACATGTGAAAATAATTGAGGCTGACAGATGGATTAACACCATCCAGACTCAATGCTTTTTAGGAGGTGGTTCAATTTTTCTGTCGGTTCGTTTATAAATCTGCTGCTTCCCGTTGCAAAATGTAGTAATTTGGTTTAACCACTGGCCTGGTGTGCTACATCTTCCTGTGAGTTGAGCACTTTCCATCTCTGCATGTCTTCCTATTAAATATTTATTATCAAACAATGTTGGAAATCAGATGAGATTTTGCATCCAACTAAGACACAAAAGTCCCATGCGGAGCTCCTCCCCTAATTAAACCTCCAGATACTGTCCTTGTAATGAACGCTTGACTGAAGAACATGAAAGAAATATGAAAGTTTCCTGATTAGCCCAGAATGTATTTCCAATGCCGTTACATTTTCTTTTTCCAAGTTGGTGAGAAACAGTATTATGAACCTTTTTCTTTCCTCCTTTAATTCTTAGGTGATACATCAGTTACCTTTGCTTCAACACAGGGTCTAACGGTGATATACTTATTAGAACAAACTTATTTTCTTTATTAATTTTGACTTTTATTTTTGGTGTGCTGACATTAGTAGTAGAAGACAAAAGTATATTTGACATATGAGAGAATTTGATCAAATAGTCTTTTATTTGAGTTATAAAGGAAAAAAATTATTCCCTCTAACATTGGCTTTCTTGCCATGTGTTCAGAGTGTGAGCCCAGATTGTCACCAAGAAGACATGATTAGAGTGCCTTTTGAAGGGTAAGGTTAAGTTCATTCTAAAGTAGACATCACTCATTGGTCTGTTTTCTTCTCTGGCATTCTGGTAACAGCTCAACTGGCACCAAATCTACATTTGTAACTCTCCTTCCTCAAAAGAATCCCAGTTAGGGCCAGGAAGGTCAATGTATGGAGACCAGAAACACAATGACCCTTTGAAACACAATGACTCTTATGTCCAAAACATTGTAACTTTCTCTATATTTTACATGACCGCATCTTACTCTTGAGAAAGATAATCTTGTTAAGTCATAGTAACTAAGGCTCCCATTAGGCAACTCAGCATGTAAATTCTCTACCAACTCCACATCCCTTCCCATTATGGAGACCGAGTGCAGGGGAAACCGTGGGGAGAATGGCCTCTGGTCTTCTCTCGCACACGTGGTCCTCCCTACATCTCTGGAGGCATCCATCACCTTGTTGGGTCTCTGCATCCCTCGGTGTTCTTTGCTGATGTCGTCTGAGATGCGGTGGTCCCACCGGTTTCCTTTGGGTTTCTTATTAGCACTTGCTGCTTATTCCAGGCTCAAACATCCATGACACATTTTCTGCTGTCAAAATATCTCACGATGTAATGACTTCTAATCTTCATTCCAAGCCTTTATAAGGGGGTCCAATAGCAGGATGGGTTTCATTAAAGACATTGAAGAAGATTTTAAGAAATTATTTTTGTTTACCAATCTTAGTTGTATGTAAATCTTGAGCTGCTTCACACGGTTACCCTTTCTATGCATTGTCTTCTGCTTTAAATGAAGGCGTCATTAATATTTTGACATTAGATACAGAACAGATGCCAGGTATAACTTTTCTGCCAATAGAGCTGATATTTGGGTGAATAAGAAATTGGCACAAAGTGATAAACAAGAAGTATCAGTCACTTTTCCCTCCTGCAAATGAAAAACATGAGTCCAGGGAAGGGGGATGGTACTTGAAGCAACTTTGCAGCCAACTGATTGCCCTGGAAATTAATGTCTTAGTGAAGCAAGTTTGGGTCAGCATTTCTTTAAGACGGTCCAGGCTATTTTTCTCTAATACTTGTATATATTTTTGCACATAGCAGATATTCAGTTTAAGCCTTTATTGTAATTAGCACTCTCAGTGCCTAGTACAGTGCCTGGCACATAACAGGAACTCAATAATATTTGTCTAACAAGAGACAAACGAATGAATGGATAGTCATCATGCTGCTTCTACCTGGAGGTGAAGATGCTAGAATGAAGCCTTTGAGTTCAGCTTTTTCAGAAGTCAGGAAAATGGATGGACCTAGACATTATCATACTAAGTGAAGTTAAGTCAGACAGAGAAAGACAAATATCATATGATATCACTTATATGTGGAATCTAAAAACTAGCACAAATGAACTTATTTACAAGACAGAAACAGACTGACAGACATAGAAAACAAACTTACAGTTACCAAAGGGCAAGGAGGTGGAGGGATAAATTGGGAGTATAGGATTAACAGATACATACTGCTATATATAAAATAGATAAAAAAACGAGGATTTATTGTATAGCACAGGGAACTGTGTTCAATATCTTGTAATAAACTATAATGGAAAATAATAAAATATATATATTATTTTAAACCAAATCACTTTGCTGTACACCTGCAACTAACACAATATTGTAAATCAACTATACTTCAATAAAAGATAAAAATAAATAAATAAAAAATAAAAAGTCAAGAAAATTTTTAAAAATGAAGGAAGAGAGGGAAAAGGCATGAAAATCAGAGCAGAGAAGAAACATGACTCCATAACACAGGAGCTAAAGGAGACATTTTTCAGATTTTTCTATGACATTCACGGTTTACTTATTATTCGTAGAAAGCTTTGGCTCTCTCTATAAAAATGTCTTATATGAGTCTTCCTCTATTACCTATGTCTTGCTCTCTTTATTTTGTTGCCCTTGTTAAATTTTCCCTTTCATGCCTAGTTGCTTTTATCTTTCAACAGCTCAAGAGCAAGGAAAATCAAGGCTGCATATTAAGGACATTCAGAATTGCAGGAAGAAGAGAGCAGAGAGGAAAGGGTTGTCCTTGCCTACTCCTTTCAGACATGTTCCAACGTCAAATATCCTGCTTTATCAACACGAAAGGATGCTTCTTTTAAACTCAAAGAGGTATCCAAATTCATGTTAATCCTTGATTATAAAGTGCTCTCCTTCAAGGGTCAGCAGAAAGCAAAAATCCAAAACAAAAACACCACTCTTTTTTTATACTGAGATCTGGAAAAGCACTCCCCCCGACTCCCCATCCCCCCACCCAAAGGTGGAAATTCTCTAATGATGACAGGAAACAATAATTCCCCTTCTACTGGTCTTGGTATTTACAGACAACTACGGCCCCCGAGGCTGGGGCAGCCCCTTGTAGGCAGAAAGGTGATTTTTGAGGCTCACAGTTGGCTGCAACCCTTCCTCACCAGTTCACTGCTCAGACAGCACCTGCACTAAATATTTTTATGCCAAGGCCATGAAAATCCGGGGAGTGCAGCCGTCCTCAAAATTTCTCATTTCTTTCCTGCCGTGGCAAGGTCACTAGGTGGCCACACAAATGGCTGTGGGATAGACTGCATGTGGCAGGACAGGCAGAAAACAGGAAAGGGATTATATCGAAATGGCATTGATGCCCTTATAGAGACTTCCTTCTTACTAAGGCAATTCACAGAGGTCCTTCAGCACAGGTCAAGCAACTGGGCCTCTTTGCAAAATTCTGAAAGGTTTTCCCTTATCCACCCTTGGTTCTGCCTACTGTTTTAGGAGTGTGTAAACATGTGGTTTTACCTCTTGGTTTCAGAAAAACAGTGCTCTTTCCTCAGAGTGTAATGCTATCTACTCCACGCTTGTCAGCTCTGTGAACCTCCAATCTCTAGGAACCTGTTTCTTCTTGAAGGTGCAGATGATCTCTGCTCACCTCATGAAGTTGGTATAAATGTCAAAAGGAAATAATAAATGGCGGGGGGTGCTTTCCAAATTTACACAAAAGGCAAATGTATGTGATGAGTACTGATTCTATGTATCACATTTTTTTTTTCCCTATAATTTTTCAGAGGCCAAACTGGATGCTGCTGGTATCAACCTGGGGCCCGATCCTAATTTATACAAATGAGACCCAGGCGCTACCATGAAAGCTACTTGACTGAAAAGTTCTCTATATGTAGAGTTCCTGAGGGGGACTACTACTTCAAAGGACAAATTTCACCGGAGGAAGAGGAAAGCCACAATACCCCTAAGAAATAAGTTACAGCAAATTCTTGTTCCTAGTCAACTGATGGGAGGATTTTCTCAAGCTTTTAAGACTGCCTTTTTCTCTAATATTCAAGCCCTTTTTTCCATTTTCCTTTAAAAACATTTTCCTCCTAATGCTTTTGTTTCAGTTTCACATTTTTCAACTTTACATTTTAAGTTCCTCATTCTATTCTCCATCCTTAATCCATTTTTCTTTTACATATTTAACTTTTTATCTCTTGGACTTTAGCCTTTTATCTTAATTTTTTATTTTCTTGACTTTCATGTGTTTAACCTTTTATCTCATTGGCTTCTTGCTCTTTATCTTTTATTTTACATCTCATCTATTTTATCTTATTATTTTTAACTTTTAACCTTTTAATTTTATTGGAATTTGAATTTTTTATTTTTCACTTTGACTTGATTCTTTTTATCTTCTGTCACACCTTACGCTCAGTATTTCAGTTTTAATTTCCATTGGGTCATTTACCATACAGTCATTATTCTTAAAGAGTAAAAAGTAAGTCTTTCTCCTTTAAGACTTATTCTTATTTTTAAATTTGTTTTTATAATGACTGGCCAGGAGGATGGCTGAAGGTGAGGTGGCATAAATGAGAATCTGAACCTATGATTTCCTCTGAACTGTTTCTCAAGGCACCCTTAGAGGCGTTTCACTTGTTAGGCTGAGTCAGTCACACAGCTTACACAGAAAATCAAGAGATCTGGAGGCTGAGCCTTCTCTTTTCACATCGGTGCATATGATTTACCCAAGTGATATCGCTTCCACCACTGTCCCCTCCAGTGCCTACGTGAGTCTTGGTGTGCTCATAAGCCCTGAGAATAAAACTTTTTTTGGCTGACTTACCTGGAAGACCCAAACCCAGCCCACAACCCTATAATCTTCCCCATTTCCAGTATTAAACCCACTTTGGGTCAGATGAACAGAGATAGAGTTGGAGCAGTGTACTCTGCTGGGAATAGCTGGTTTCAAAGACCTAAGATGCAGAGCAAGCCCAAGAGCTCTATTTTTTAAAATTTAGGAGACTCCCTAGGGCATTTATTATCTCTCTCAGATGATGGCTGGTTGAGAGATGAAAGATAAAGATCTATAGGTGTCGTTTTCTCAATAAATCTGATATTATTTGTGTCCAAGAGGTGAGATTTTAGAACAGTTAATATTCTGATCTCCTGACTTTAGAATTTATTATCTCATTGGCTATCAAGGAAAAAAAAATATGACATCTCTGCCATCCTTAAGGATCCTACCATTGAATGGCCCACGTCATATGACCTGAATCTGTTCATCCCTTCCTTAACTGGTTTCCTACAAATGAAGCGGTGATTTTTTCATAGCAGTTATATTCTTCTTTTAAGGATCTTAGCACTGGTGAAACGTAAGATTTCTGATAATCTTTTACTACTTAACCAACATAATCCATGGTAGAGTTAATAATTTCTGCTTTGGAAGCCACTGGGGATTGATGAGGAGAAGTGATAAATTTCCTAAAAGCCATTATTTGAGAGTTACAGATATGCTTTCAGTATAAAATCTCTCATCAAAGTCGGTCATGAACTTCAGTATCATAAGTCATTAGGGAAATACAAATTAAACCATGATGAGATATCACTCATCAGAAAAGCTAAAATTAAGAAATGATAACACCAAATGCCGGCAAGGATGCAGAGAAACTGGATCATTCATACATTGCTGGTGGGAATGTAAAATGGTGCAGCCACTCAGAAGTAGGCCAGACAGAGAAAGACAAATATCGTACGATATTGATAATATGTGGAATCTAAAAAAAAGAAAAAAAAAGATGCAGATGAACTTGTATACAGAACAGAGATAGACCCTCAGACATAGAAGACAAATTATTTACGGTTATGTTGGGGGGAGGAGAGGGAGATAGATCAGGGAGTTTGGGAGGGAGTTTGTGATTGACATAAAGACACTACTATGTATAAAATAGATAGCCAACAAGGACCTACTGTATAGCACAGGGAACTGTACTCAATGTTTTATAATAGTCTATAACAGAAAAGAATCTAAAAAACATGTGTGTGGGGGGGATGTGTGTGTGTGTGTATGACTGAATCACTTTGCTGTACACCTGAAACTAACACAACTTTGTAAATCAACTATACTTCAGCAAAAAAAATATTTTAAAAAATGGTGCAGCCACTCAGGAAAACAGTTTGGTAGTTTCTTCAAAAAACTAAATATGGAATTCCCATACCACTCAGCAATTGCACTCCTATGCATTTATCCCAGAGAAATGAAAAGTTATGTTCACACCAAATCCTGTACACAAATGTTTACAGCAGGTTTGTTCATAACAGCTGTAAACCGGAAACAATCCACATGTCCCTCAGTAGGCAACTGGTCAAACAAACTGTGGTACAGCCAGACCATGGAAGACTACTCAGCAATGAAAAAGAATGCACTATTGAGGGCAGTATGAGGGCTCCCTGTGGTGATGGAAATGTTCTGTACGTTGACTGGATCAATGCCAGTATCCTAGTTGTGATACTACAATTTAGTTTTGCCAGATATTTCAACTGGGAAGAACTGGGTAACGGGTACATGGGAACTCTCTGTACTATTTCTCATAACTGTATGTGAATCTATGATGATCTCAAAATAAAATTTTTAATTAAAAAAGTAAATATGGGTGCTGTGGGGAAGAGAGACGGATTTGTAAACCCCGGAGCGAGGTTCTGCCTACCCGAGGCCGCTGCTGTGCGGAGACCCCGGGGGAAACCACCGTCACCATGTCTGAGCAGGAGGCAAAACCTTCAACCGAGGACTTGGGGGATAAGAAGGAAGGAGAATATATTAAACTCAAAGTCATCGGACAGGATAGCAGTGAGATTCACTTCAAAGTGAAAATGACAACACATCTCAAGAAACTCAAAGAATCGTACTGTCAAAGACAGGGAGTTCCCATGAATTCGCTCAGGTTTCTCTTTGAAGGTCAGAGAATTGCTGATAATCACACTCCAAAAGAACTGGGAATGGAGGAAGAAGATGTGATTGAAGTTTATCAGGAACAAACAGGGGGTCGTTCAACAATTTAGATATTTTTATTTTTTTTCTTTTCCCTTAATCCTTTTTTATTTTTAAAAATAGTTCTTTTGTAATGTGGTGTTCAAAACAGAATTGAAAACTGGCACCCCATCTCTTTAGAACATCTGGTAATTTGAATTCTAGTGCCCATTATTCATTATTGTTTGTTTTCATTGTGCTGATTTTTGGTGATCAAACCTCAGCCCCGTTCATATCGCCCTCTCCTTTTTAAAAATTATGTGTGTGCACAGAGAGGCCGCCTTTTCCAGGACTGTGCATTTACAGGCTTGTGATAAATAAGATTGACTAATGCGAGTGTTCATAATGACTTTCCAATTGGCCCCGAAGTTCTAGCATGTGATCGCTTCGCTCCTGGACTGTGACTCTCAGTGGGAGATGGAAGTTTTTCAGAGAACTGAACTGTGGGAAAATGCCCTTTCCTTAACTTGAAGCTACTTTTAAAATCTGAGGGTCTGGACCAAAAGAAGAGGAATATCAGGTTGGAGTCAAGGTGACAGAGGTGGTGAAAATAATGACTAACTCCAAAGATGGCTTCACTGAAGAGAAAGCATTTTAAGATGAAAGAAAAATCTTGTCAGAAGATCCCAGAAAAGTTCTAATTTTCATTAGCAGTTAAAGTTATTAATGCAGAAGTGTATACAGCAGAACGCTGCTCTTTTTGACTTTATTTGTACTTTTTGGCCTGGGATATGGGTTTTAAATGGACATTGTCTGTACCAGCTTCATTAAAATAAACAAAATATTTGTAATAAAAAAAAAAAGTAAATATGTATTCAGTGATGAATACAATGTAGTGGTATTAGATGTACATAAGTTAAGTATTCAAAAATATTTCTATGCTGGAGTTTGGTGAATCAGCTTTGTCTTTACGGATCGGGCTCAGGTCTAATTGACGTTTCCTATTCTGGAGCCTGGGCCCATGGTAATGGCTGAGGCATACAAACGCCAGTGGAAAAATTTAAGGCCACTTGCAACCTAAGCTTGGAACTGCCACTGTCACTTTTTCTTCATTCAATCAGCCAAAGCAAGTCACAATGTCAAACCCAGAGTCAAAAGGTGAGGAAATACATTTCACTTCTCAGTGAGAGGAACCATCAAATAAGATGTCTAGAGGGAGGGATGAAGAATCCATTAATGCAATCGTCCATGTACAGTGACAAGAGTGAAGGCAGAGTAGGCAGGCACAGATTAAGGTAAGTGAAATGAAGTAGATGTTATTTTCTCATTGCTTCTATTTCCTCAGAAAAATAAGAATCAAAGTCATGAGCAAAGACTGAGGATGTTTTATGTGCTTGTAGAAACAGAGAAGATACCAATGGTCCCAGGAAAGGGGAGAATTCATGGACCAGAAATATAATACAACTACTGAGCTGAACACATGGACAAGTTCAAAGTGAGACCGCTCGGCATGGACGTGTTTCCTCCTCAGCTCATCAGCTGGGCGGATGCTGCAAATGATTAGCCTGATGGTTGCACTTAGCCAGGTTGGGGATTTTGCCGGGGAGTAGAAACAAGTGAGTAGAGACAAGCAGGGAGTTAAGGACACATGCATGGAACATGGAATTTAAGCTGGGTAAGGAAGGAACCAAAGACATTAAAGGAATGGGTTGCTGTGAAAATTTAATAGGTTCAAGGGACTTAAGGTCCCAGTAGGGTCAAAGAATTATAAGAGTCAGGGTGCTTAGATGGAGTGAGCTCAAAAGACAGAATGTGGAAATCAGAAGGTGGGATGCTTGAAACTGAGGAGATGCAGGGAGTGTGGTGATTGGTAAAGTCAAGATATAAGGTATAACTATCTGAGAAAGTGGCTGAGGTTGGGTGAAGTGCAAGATCACTAGAAGAGAGGAAGGTCAGGGTCTGAGACAATCAAGATTTGGAAGGGTCAGAATTGAGGCTACTAAAAATCACCAAAAATCGTCCTGTGACTAGTGGTTGACAGAATAAGCATGAGCCATGAGCTGAAACAGTCAGGGAATGAGAGTGAGAAAACTAGGGTGTATAGGTGACCTCAACTATGAGACGTGGAGACCAGCAGAGTTCGCATGAGCTTCAAAGCTAAAGCCTTTACAGCATCTGGAGGACTACGGTCCGAGAAGATCTTGAAGGGCAAGGAGGACACAAGTACACATCCTAGCCCAGGGTGAGAAGATGGGTGGGAGACGGACCAGCTGCCAGCAGAGAGCTGCCGGAGAGAAGCAGCACTCTCCTCCTGGAGCCAAAAAGAACAAAATGGGACCAAGGCATTCAGAGAAGGGCCTGAAAATAAAGGAGATGTAGCTGATGAGGGATCCTGAGTTTCAGAGGGCACCATGGAAAGGTGGCAGGCATTGAGAGAGGGTGGGAGATGCGTTCAGATTTGGGGGTGTTGCGGGACCAGAGTCCAGAGCGTGAGCGAAAAACTACGAGTGCTGAGTTTCTTGGTAGCAGTGGGTGATGGTAGCAGACAGGGTCAGAGGGACTGAAGGGGCTCCTCTCCTGGTGGCGGCGGGGGCGGGGAGTGTCCCAGGAGATGGAATGGAGTTCCGCCCAGAGCCAGGCGGCCCTGACTTCGCTCCTGCCTACAGCAACATGACGTCAAGGGAAAGGTATTGACAGTGGGAGGAGATCCCCGCCCCCCTCCCCGGTCTTCTTTCACCCTGAGAAGGAATAGTCTGGAATAGAGACCACCCGTTAAGTTGTAACGTTGCTATGGCTGCCTGGAATCCATCTGCGCTCATTAGTTAAGACTTGAGAGGTTAGAGGAAGGAGAAGATTCAGATGTCCCGGGGGAATTTCAAACTCTCTCTCCCTGTTGTGTGTTTAACCGAGGACCTTTAACTCTGCCTTGAAAAAGGATATGAATAGACAATCCACTAAAGAAAGATGACCAAGAGCCCATAAACATATAAAAAAAAAGTTTAACCTCTCTATACTCAAATACATGCAAATTAAGAATACAAGGAGAGGGCTTCCCTGGTGGCGCAGTGGTTGAGAGTCTGCCTGCTAATGCAGGCGACACGGGTTTGAGCCCTGGTCTGGGAAGATCCCACATGCCGCAGAGCAACTAGGCCCGTGAGCCACAACTACTGAGCCTGCGCATCTGGAGCCTGTGCTCCGCAACGAGAGGCCGTGATAGTGAGAGGCCCGCGCACTGCGATGAAGAGTGGCCCCCCGCTTGCCGCAGCTGGAGGAAGCCCTCGCACAGAAACGAAGACCCAACACAGCCAAAAATAAATATAAAAATAAATAAATAAATAAAAGAGCCTTCCCTAAATTAAAAAAAAAAAAAAAAGAAAAGCAGCTTCATTATTAAAAAGAAAAAAAAAAAGAATACAAGGAGATAGCGGTTTTCAGCTGTCAAATTAACAGTGATAAATAATTATAACAGGGCTTCCCTGGTGGCGCAGTGGTTGAGAATCTGCCTGCTAATGCAGGCGACACGGGTTTGAGCCCTGGTCTGGGAAGATCCCACATGCCGCAGAGCAACTAGGCCCATGAGCCACAACTACTGAGCCTGCGCATCTGGAGCCTGTGCTCCGCAACAAGAGAGGCCGCGATAGTGAAGAGGCCCGCGCACCGCGATGAAGAGTGGCCCCTACTCGCCGCAACTGGAGAAAGCCCTTGCACAGAAACGAAGACCCAACACAGCCAAAAATAAAAAATAAAATAAATAAATAAATAAATAAAAGATTACTATTAAAAAAAATAATAATAATTATAACATTTAAAACTGGTGGAGTAAGGTCATAAGAGCAATCTTGTAGCTACCAGTATAAATTATTGTAACTTTTCTGGAAAATAGCAAACATTCTTTTAAGCCTTAGGGCTTCCCTGGTGGCACAGTGGTTAAGAATCCGACTGCCAATGCAGTGGACACGGGTTCGAGCCCTGGTCTGGAAAGATCCCACATGCCGCAGAGCAACTAAGCCTGTGTGCCACAACTACTGAGCCAACGCTCTAGAGCCCACGAGCCACAACTACTGAGCCCACACGCCTAGAGCCTGTCATCCGCAACAAGAGAAGCCACCGCAATGAGAAACCCACACACCACAACGAAGAGTAGCCCCTGCTCGCCGCAACTAGAGAAAGCCCACGCACAGCAACGAAGACCCATCACAGCCAAAAATAAATAAAATAAATTTTAAAGCCTTAAAGAATGCACATCTTTTTGTCTCCTAATATTACTTCTAAAAATCTATCTGAGGAAATTTATCAGAAGGTTTGAAATGTTTGTATATAGAAATGTTTCCTCCTACATAATTTGTAAGAGTTAAATTAGAATAAATATATAAATTAAAAACTTTAAAAATTTTAAACTTTATGGTCCATTTCTTTTGGCTGCTCCACCTGGCATGCGGGATCTTAGTGACCTAACCAGGTATCGAACCCGTGCACCCTGCAGTGGAAGCATGGAGTTCTAACCACTGGACCACCAGGGAGTTCCCTATGGTCCATTTCTATGATGGGAAACCATGAGACCATCGAAAATCATACTTTCAAAGAGGTATTAATGAAATAAAAACACACTCATAAAATATTTTGTTAACAACGTAACAACTTTGTTAACAATGATATAACAAAAACAAGACAGCATGTGTAATTCATAATTGGTTCTCAAAATTGGTATAGATCAGGATCATCTGGAGAATTTATTAAAATCACAGACGTCCTGGTCCCATCCCATACCTATTGAATCAGAATCTCAAGTTAACTGTGAAGTAGGAATATGGACAATTACAATAAAAAAACCACATGTTTTTAAGAGGAACACAGTGCCTTTATAATCAGGAAAAATGCAGTAAATATCATTAACATGTAAAAATTTCCTTCAGGTCCTGGAAAACAAGGCTTCCCTTCCAACTCATTATCAACAGATTGCTGATGCTCTAAAATCAGTCCTGTCCTCAGAACACATCAGTCAACAGGAGACTTTTGTTCTAGACGGAGTTAAGTTTAAGAACTAGCAGGTAATAAAACAATATATATTAACACTGCAAAATACTAAGAACGCCTCTAGGATTTTTATTCTACTTAAATTTTATTGTAAATCTCAAAAGCACAAAACCTCAGGTGTAATCACAATATGCAGTAAAACCCAAGACTTTGGTTGGACAACAGATCTGGGATGGGAGTAATGTAAAAGTACAGATCCTAGTGACACAGAGGAGCTGGCTTTCCCAAGCTTCACAAAGCAGGCCGACTGCCCCGAACTTCATAAAGCTAAAGCCACCTTCTGACTAGGTGCTGACAGTATTTGTTTACTTACATGATTGGAAGAAAACTCAACAAACTTAAATAAAATATGGAGTTGATTTTCTGCTCTTACACTTGTCTAAATACCACTCTTCATGGTTGATGGACACCCATCCTCGCCAATTTATTTACCTTGAAAAACTCCACAAACGTCATCTGGTTTGCTAGAATCCACTGTAGAACTTATCAGTTTTATTTTTAAATAAGAATTTATCAATTTTTAAATAAGCCAACCTTATTCCTCCTAATTAGCTGCCATAGCTCATTAAGTATTCCATATAAAACATTTGCCAATTCTCTTACTGATCCTTGTGTTGTTCATTCTAAGGCTGATATTCTGCACAAGAGGGAAACAAGCTTGATGTACAGTTATATTGCTGTTGACCCCCAGGTAATGGCACTATTTATCACCCTACGTAGAAATCTGCTGGAAGAAACTAGGCTATAGCTGTTACTGACCTTTCCACTTTCTTTGTCTCTGTTGACATCAATTGTTGCCAGGTAAACTGCTGCCACTCAATATAAACTCTAGTTATGAATTATTATTGTTCATACAAAACCTTTATCATAATATTAGATGAGCTATATCAGATAACCATTCAATATTTAGCAATTAAAAAAATGGAGATGTGTTTTGCACCTCCATTCTTTAATCTGTTCCTTAATAACTAGAAATCGCTCTTGGATAAAATGGATGTATGTCAACGCAGACGTAGAGAACGGGCTTGAGGGCACAGCGTGGGGAAGGGTAAGCTGGGACGAAGTGAGAGAGTGGCATGACATATATACACTACCAAATGTAAAACCGATAGCTAGTGGGAAGCAGCCACATAGCACAGGGAGATCAGCTCGGTGCTTTGTGACCACCTGGAGGGATGGGATAGGGAGGGTGGGAGGGAGGCTCAAGCCAGGGTGGGGATATAGGGATATATGTACACATATAGCTGATTCACTTTGTTATACAGCAGAAACTAACACACCATTGTAAAGCAATTATACCCCAATAAAGATGTAAAAAAAAAAAGAAAAAAAGAAACTCAAAGGAAAAAAAACATGGATGTATGTCACTTACCACAGAGAAGAAAAAGATGTTACCTTCTCTTCTATGCAGACTATATAGATTTTTGTCAGGAGGGATTGGCCTTAACAGACAACTGGCTTTTCTTGTCAACTGCTGACACAAATGGCTGCAAAATAAATATTACAAAACCAATTTAATGATGGGTATATGATCCCTGATATTTAAGTGACTGGAAATCAATATAGGTTTCCTTCGCTTTTCGAAAGTTCACTTTTCACCACTTTGCTTTTACCAAAGACCAGCATCAGTACCTGTTTTCTCTAACTGAAAGAAATCAGAAGAGGACTTGCGCTTTTATGAAAAATGGTGAAAATTGAAAATAGCGTTCAGTGTTTGTTTTGCAGCAAACTGTTATAGAGGCAGCGGGCACCCCAAGCAGGGAGGGTGGCCCCAACAAGCTCCTTCCCAGGGAACTACACTCAGCAACCCAGCATCCAGCCGCCGTAGCTTTGAAAGGTGTCTGTGAGCATCTGTGCTTTATCTTGATTTATTTTGTGTATCATTAGCAAGATGTTGTCCTAAGGTAATTGCTTCTTTACTTTGCACCATTTCAGCTTGGGAGAGGTTTCATAGGAACACTCTGCCTTCCAATAGCGGGGGAAACCTGTAATTGTATTTAGTGAGTGAATTCATTTCGTTAGCTAGGCTTATATTTTCAACCAATATAGCTTAGAGAGTACATCAGGAAGTTATATGGCCCAAGGTAAAGAAACCATGGAGGTGCAGCTTATAATATTTGGGGAGGCCCTCTTCATAAAATAGTATAAAAAATTAGGTGTAAGTGTGAATGTTTACTTAGACAAGGAAAAAAAGTCACAACAAATTACAATTCAGAATAAAAAAGGCCAGCAAATTCCACAGACTTTACACGTTTTCAGGCTCTTTCTAGAGCCTTACAAGGATCCTGCAAATCAGGAGCAGTGAGACAATCCTCATTAGCTTCTTGGTATAGCCACCTGCATCCCTGGGAGCTTTATCGAAAAAAATAAGAATAATGATGCAGCATGTGGGTTTGTCTGCTTTAAATAGTTTCAGACCTAAATGATCGTAGTCATAAGATTTAGAGGCAAATATGCAGTTTATTTGGTGTTTGACTGTGGCCACAGGAAGCTACTTTTCAGAGAGAATGGTGGCCTTTGTGCCGAGTGTATTTAGGAGGTCTCTGTGAAGCAAGAGAGAGAGCGCTTAAGAGTATGGATGTGTCTTTTCCAGATTCTCACCTTTTGTAAGAGGATGTCAGCCCAAAGCTTACCTTAGCAGTTAAGAGCTAAGGCTCCACTTCACTGTTCTCCAGACTCTTGTCAGGAAGTTCACTGCCCTTAAGGCTTACCCACAGCTTGTTTAGTGGGGGCAATGTTTATTTTTCACTCTCTGGAGCAGGTACATCAAATCCATTCCTCTTGTAACACTGATCACCTTTTTAGTGCAAGGAATGGAGACTAATTGAATTGGTGCCACCTGGGGTCATTATTTATTAGCACTTAGGGTCAAGCTCCTGGGCTGCACCCTCAGCTACTCTTTTCAAATCTGTGCTTTCAGACAGAAATATTTTTTCCAGATATTCTTATTTCTATCACACTCTACGTACTCCTCCCAGACCCTAAAGACTTTTAAATTCTACCTTCTGCAACCTGGGGCCAGATTATCTTCATAATCTGTAAAACAATCATACCATATTTTTTTAAGAAAAATTCAAATGCCCCCTTTGTATGCAGAATCAACTATAAATTTCCTAATTTTGAAATTAGTGTCCTTTCATCCTTACGTGCTCTTTCATCCAGCTGAGTCATGAAACTCCTGGACTTTGTCCTACACTTTTGCACAGAGTTCATCTTCACCTTTCTGTTTTAGCCATAATGTTCCTCTTCCCGTGTGTGGTTATCCTTCAAGGCATAACTAAATTTAAACCTTTCTCATGAGTGTTCTTAATCATCCAAAGCAGAGTTAATTTATTTCTTTCCTGTTCCTCCACTTACTTTTTTTTTCTTCTGCGTGTGTGTGTGTCTACTGTATACGTATTACAATTTCCTTGCGCTGTGTCTGTTTCTTTCTCTTCCATGACAATGTGTTGGCACGGTGAGCCCATAATACTCAGCACACTTTCCTACACTAGGTCAGCACACACTAGGAATTAGGAGGAAAGCTCTTGCCAAATGACTGGATGAAAACAGCTCCTCTCTCTCAAGCTTGACCTCTGAGAGGCTTGGTGAAGTAAGGGCGAAATTTAGAATCAATTAACCACTGACCAAATCCCGACTCTGCCATTATTCACAAACTGGGTGACCCTGAGAAAATAAAGTAACCTCTTGAAGCCTCAGATTAGTCATGTGCAAAATGGGTAGAATATTTACTTGCAAAGATTATTGTGTGAGTTAAAGATAATGCTAGTAAACCAAACAATACGTGTCTGATTAATGTGGTTGTTTTGCCACTGTTTCACTCCCTCATTTCTCGTCCCTGTCGTGAGGATTGTGACTCTCCAGAGTGGAGGACATCATGTCCGCATCTACTTCAGTCCTGAGCCCTGGGGAGATGTGTGGGATTTACTTGCCTTCATTCTCTCTATGTCTGAGTCAAGACCATCTTCTTTAATACTGATTCCCTCAAAGGAGCTTTACCATTTCTCATGATAACTGAAAGACAATGTTATGCTGACAGGCTATGAATTGAATCTCAGGGGGCAAAAAAATGGAAGGAAATTTAGCAAAGACAAGGCTCTGAAGCTGTAAAAGCATTTAATTCTGCCACCATGAACAGCTGTGTGTGAAATCCCTTAACTTTGCCAATAGGCACCTGGTGTCTTTAGTTACTGTCATTCCCTTACCTGACTTCTTAAAATTTCCTTTCCTTATGGCTAGTGTTTTACCAATGCCTTGCGGGCTGAAGACTAGCTGAAGGGTGAGTGATTAGGAACTAAGATTCATAGTGTTTCCTTATATCATGTAAAGGTCACCAACTATATTCTCTAATACACAGATAAATTTCATTCACGTACATAGAAATAAACCAGTGAGCCAACCCTCTTGGGGATGATTTGGCTGCTGAAAAGAAGTACAGAAGAACAACAGTATACGTGTGTGTGTACGTTCTTTTTTTTTAAACAGATTAAAGACATCTCAAAGTATCTCATAATAATGAATTTCTTATTGCTAGGCCAGCCCACTCCATGTGAATGAGGCAAACTACCTATAACTTGGCACTACATTTCCTGAGTCGGAGAGATCAAACATTTTAAATTTTTTTAAATTTTTATATTTTATCTTTATGAGGCTGAGAGACTGTGTAAGACCCTAAAATATATCATATGATCTTTCCCTGGGTTTTTTTTTTTTTTTTTTTTTAAGTTCTAGTAATCTACTCTTAACAGCCCACCTAGGGAATAGGCTTCTGTGAAATGATTTGTCAGGAAATGGTACGCTCTGGGTGCATCTATCAGCAAGTGTCATTCCTGTGAAGCAGCTGTAATTCTCTGAGGAGCATTTCTCATCCAATTGTAGATATCCTGTGGTCTAGAAACCTGGCCATTTATACCCTTAATATCCAACCATACCATTCCTCCTTCTCTCCCAGCCTCTCTCCCTCTTACCCTCATGCACACTCACTCACACAAACAGATACTGACACAGGCACGGCCGTTCTCTTTCTCCACACTGGGGGGGGGGGGGCTTACCATTTCTCCAATTACACATAACAGGGAAAAACATTAACATAACAATGGAAAACAAGTTATGACATGGCCAGGCATTTTCTTAAACTGAAGGAATGTCTTCTCCTTCAGAACAAATACTCATCTGTGTGATGTGTTTCCGCCTAGGGTGTTGTGTTAATTGATACTAAGAAATTTAATACTTGAAACTTCCGTTTAATTGAACAGGATGGCGAAGCTGAATCTGGCCTCTGTACCCTGACACCGAGTTAAATCTCCGAGGCAGAGTTTGGGTGAAGTAGAAAAAAATAGCTTTGTTGCTTTGCCAGGCAAAGGGGGCCACAGCAGGCTAGTGCCCTCAAAACTGTGTCCTGAGCTGGAGAGGGTAGTGAGGAGTTTTATAGTAATGGCTCAAAGGGGGCGTGATCAGCTCATGGACATTCTTCTGATTGGCTGATGGTGAGGTAACTGGGAGTCAGCATCATCAACCATCCGGTTCCAGCCCGTCTGGGGTCTGCGTGCTTGTGAGCAGCACACAGTTAACTTCTCCCACCTGGCGGGGGATTCAGTATCTGCGAAACAGCTCAAAGATGTTGTCGTCTGTATCCCCTGAGGCGGAACCAGGACCCTGCCCCAAGGCTGCACTATAGTTTCTTGACTGCTCCTCCCTTGTCTCTGCATCCCCTCCCTTCCCTAATTAGCATCTGTTTGAACCTGCCTGTTGGAACTCAGGGAAGGGCATGGAGGCTGAATGAAGCCTATTTCCTGCAATCAAGAAATGGGGAACAGATGAGGAGCTTCAAGATGGTGGAAGAGTAAGATGCGATCACCTTCCTCCTCACAAATACATCAGAAATACATCTTCATGTGGAACAACTCCTACAGAACACCTACTGAACGCTGGCAGAAGACCTCAGAGTTCCCAAAAGGCAAGAAACTCCCCCATGTACCTGGGTAGGGCAAAAGAAAAAAGAAAAAACAGAGACAAAAGAATAGGGATGGGACCTGCACCAGTGGGAGGGAGCTGTGAAGGAGGAAAGGTTTCCACACACTAGGAAGCCCCTTCACTGTGGAGACTGCGGGTGGCAGAGGGGGGAAGCTTCGGAGCCACGGAGGAGAGCGCAGCCACAGGGGTGCGGAGGGCAAAGCAGAGAGATTCCCGCACGGAGGATCGGTGCCAACCAGCACTCACCAGCCCGAGAGGCTTGTCTGCTCACCCGCCGGGGTGGGCGGGGGCTGGGAGCTGAGGCTCGGGCTTCGGTCGGATCCCAGGGAGAGGACTGGGGTTGGCGGCGTGAACACAGCCTGAAGGGACTAGTGCACCACAGCTAGCCGGGAGGGAGTCCGGGAAAAAGTCTGGACCTGCCGAAGAGGCAAGAGACTTTTTCTTGCCTCTTTGTTTCCTGGTGTGCGAGGAGAGGGGATCAAGAGTGCCGCCTAAATGAGCTCCAGAGACAGGCGTGAGCCGTGGCTATCAGCGCGGACCCCAGAGATGGGCATGAGACGGTAAGGCTGCTGCTGCCGCCACCAAGAAGCCTGTGTGCCAGCACAGGTCACTCTCCACACCTCCCCTCCCAGGAACCTGTGCAGCCCGCCACTGCCAGGGTCCTGTGATCCAGGGACAACTTCCCCGGGAATAACACACAGCGCGCCCCAGGCTGTTGCAATGTCAAGCCGGCCTCTGCCGTCACAGGCTCGCCCCACATTCTGTACCCCTCCCTCCCCCCGGCCTGAGTGAGTCAGAGCCCCCGAATCAGCTGCTCCTTTAACCCCGTCCTGTCTGAGCGAAGAACAGATGCGCTCAGGTGACCTACACGCCGAGGCAGGTCCAAATCCAAAGCTGAACCCCAGGAGCTGTGCGAACAAAGAAGAGAAAGGGAAATCTCTCCCAGCAGCCTCAGGAGCAGCGGATTAAATCTCCACAATCGACTTGAGGTGCACTGCATCTGTGGAATACCTGAATAGACAACGAATCATCCCAAAATGAGGAGGTGGACTTTGGGAGCAACGATATATATATATTTTTTCCCTTTTTCTCTTTTTGTGAGTGTGTATGTGTATGCTTCGCTGTGTGATTTTGTCTGTATAGCTTTGCTTTTCCCATTTCTCCTAGGGTTCTGTCTGTCCGTTTTTTTGTTTTGTTTTTTAGTATAGTTTTTAGCACTTGTTATCATTGGATTTGTTTTTTGGTTTGATTGCTCTCGTCTTTCTTTTTTTGTTTCTTTTTTTTTATTACTTAAAAAAATTTTTTTAATAATTATTTCTTATTTTTTATTTTAATAACTTTATTTTATTTTATTTTACTTTAGTTTATTTCATTTTATTTTATCTTCTTCATTCTTTCTTTTTTTCCTCCCTTTTATTCTGAGCCGTGTGGATGACAGGATCTTGGCGCTGCAGCCAGGCATCAGGGCTGTGCCTCTGAGGTGGGAGAGCCAAGTTCAGGACACTGGTCCACAAGAGACCTCCCAGCGCCACGTAATATCAAACAGTGAAAATCTCCCAGAGATCTCCATCTCAACGCCAAGATCCAGCTCCACTCAATGACCAGCAAGCTACAGTGCAGGACACGCCATGCCAAACAACTAGCAAGACAGGAACACAGCCCCATCCATTAGCAGAGAGGCTGCCTAAAATCATAATAAGGCCACCGACACCCCAAAACACACCAGCAGACGTGGACCTGCCCACCAGAAAGACAAGATCCAGCCTCATCCACCAGAACACAGGCACTAGTCCCCTCCACCAGGAAGCCTACACAATCCACTGAACCAACCTTAGCCACTGGGGACAGACACCAAAAACAACGGAAACTACGAACCATCAGCCTGCGAAAAGGAGACCCCCAAACACACTAAGTTAAGCAAAATGAGAAGACAGAGAAATACACAGGAGATGAAGGAGCAAGGCAAAAAACCACCAGACCTAACAAATGAAGAGCAAATAGGCAGTCAACCTGAAAAAGAATTCAGAATAATGATAGTAAAGATGATCCAAAATCTTGGAAATAGAATGGAGAAAATACAAGAAACGTTTAACAAGGATCTAGAAGAACTAAAGAGCAAACAAACAGTGATGAACACAACAATAAATGAAATTAAAAATTCTCTAGAAGTAACCAATAGCAGAATAACTGAGGCAGAAGAACGGATAAGTGACCTGGAAGATAAAATACTGGAAATAACTGCTGCAGAGCAGAATAAAGAAAAAAGAATGAAAAGAATTGAGGACAGTCTCAGAGACCTCTGGGACAACATTAAATGCACCAACATTCGAATTATAGGGGTCCCAGAATAAGAAGAGGAAAAGAAAGGGACTGAGAAAATATTTGAAGAGATTATAGCTGAAAACTTCCCTAATATGGGAAAGGAAATAGTTAATCAAGTCCAGGAAGCACAGAGAGTCCCATACAGGATAAATCCAAGGAGAAACATGCCAAGACACATATTAATCAAACTATCAAAAATTAAATACAAAGAAAACATATTAAAAGCAGCAAGGGAAAAACAACAAATAACACACAAGGGAATCCCCATAAGGTTAACAGCTGATCTTTCAGCAGAAACTCTGCAAGCCAGAAGGGAGTGGCAGGACATATTTAAAGTGATGAAGGAGAAAAACCTACAACCAAGATTACTCTACCCAGCAAGGATCTCATTCAGATTTGACAGAGAAATTAAAACCTTTACAGACAAGCAAAAGCTAAGAGAATTCAACACCACCAAACCAGCTTCACAACAAATGCTAAAGGAACTTCGCTAGGCAGGAAACACAAGAGAAGGAAAAGACTTACAATAACAAACCCAAAACAATTAATAAAATGGTAATAGGAACATACATATCGATAATTACCTTAAATGTAAATGGATTCAATGCTCCAACCAAAAGACACAGACTGGCTGAATGGATACAAAAACAAGACCTGTATATATGCTGTCTACAAGAGACCCACTTCAGACTTAGAGACACATACAGACCGAAAGTGAGGGGATGGAAAAAGATATTCCATGCAAATGGAAATCAAAAGAAAGCTGGAGTAGCAATTCTCATTTCAGACAAAATAGACTTTAAAACAAAGACTATTACAAAAGACAAAGAAGGACACTACATAATGATCAAGGGATCAATCCAAGAAGAAGATATAACAATTGTAAATATTTATGCACCCAACATAGGAGCACCTCAATACATAAGGCAAATACTAACAGCCATAAAAGGGGAAATCGACAGTAATACAATAAAAGTAGGGGACTTTAACACCCCACTTTCACCAATGGACAGATCCTCCAAAATGAAAATAAATAAGGAAACACAAGCTTTAAATGATACATTAAGCAAGATGGACTTAATTGATATTTATAAGACATTCCATCCAAAAACAACAGAATACACATTCTTCTCAAGTGCTCATGGAACATTATCCAGGATAGATCATATCTTGGGTCACAAATCAAGCCTTGGTAAATTTAAGAAAATTGAAATCGTATCAAGTATCTTTTCCAACCACAATGCTATGAGACTAGATATCAATTACAGGAAAAAATCTGTAAAAAAATACAAACACATGGAGGCTAAACAATACACTACTTAATAACCAAGAGATTACTGAAGAAATGAAAGAGGAAATCAAAAAATACCTAGAAACAAATGACAATGAAAACAAGACAACCCAAAACCTATGGGATGCAGCAAAAGCAGTTCTAAGAGGGAAGTTTATAGCAATACAATCCTACCTTAAGAAACAAGAAACATCTCAAATAAACAACCTAACCTTACACCTAAAGCAATTAGAGGAAGAAGAACAAAAAAACCCCAAAGTTAGCAGAAGGAAAGAAATCATAAAGATCAGATCAGAAATAAATGAAAAAGAAATGAAGGAAACGATAGCAAAGATCAAAAAAACTAAAAGCTGGTTCTTTGAGAAGATAAACAAAATTGATAAACCATTAGCCAGACTCATCAAGAAAAAAAGGGAGAAGACTCAAATCAATAGAATTAGAAATGAAAAAGGAGAAGTAACAACTGACACTGCAGAAATACGAAGGATCATGAGAGATGACTACAAGCAACTATATGCCAATAAAATAGACAACCTGGAAGAAATGGACAAATTCTTAGAAATGCACAACCTTCCAAGAATGAACCAGGAAGAAATAGAAAATATGAACAGACCAATCACAAGCACTGAAATTGAAACTGTGCTTAAAAATCTTCCAACAAACAAAAGCCCAGGACCAGATGGCTTCACAGGCGAATTCTATCAAACATTTAGAGAAGAGCTAACACCTATCCTTCTCAAACTCTTCCAAAATATAGCAGAGGGAGGAACACTCCCAAACTCATTCTACGAGGCACCATCACCGATACCAAAACCACACAAAGATGTCACAGAAAAAGAAAGCTACAGGTCAATATCACTGATGAATATAGATGCAAAAATCCTCAACAAAATACTAGCAAACAGAATCCAACAGCACATTAAACGGATGATACACCATGATCAAGTGGGGTTTATCCCAGGAATGCAAGGATTATTCAATACACACAAATCCATCAATGTGATACACCATATTAACAAATTGAAGGAGAAAAACCATATGATGATCTCAATAGATGCAGAGAAAGCTTTTGACAAAATTCAACACCAATTTATGATAAAAGCCCTCCAGAAAGTAGGCATAGAGGGAACTTTCCTCAACATAATAAAGAACATATATGACAAACCCACAGCCAACATCGTCCTCAATGGTGGAAAACTGAAACCATTTCCACTAAGATCAGGAACAAGACAAGGTTGCCCACTCTCACCACTATTATTCAACATAATTTTGGAAGTTTTAGCCACAGCAATCAGAGAAGAAAAAGAAATAAAAGGAATCCAAATTGGAAAAGAAGAAGTAAAGCTGTCACTGCTTGCAGATGACATGATACTATACATAGAGAATCTTAAAGATGCTACCAGAAAACTACTAGAGCTAATCAATGAATTTGGTAAAGTAGCAGGATACAAAATTAATGCACAGAAATCTCTTGCATTCCTATACACTAATGATGAAAAACTTGAAAGTGAAATTAAGAAAACACTCCATTTTACCATTGCAACAAAAAGAATAAAATATCTAGGAATATCTAAGGAGACAAAAGACCTCTATGCAGAAAATTATAAGACACTGATGAAAGAAATTAAAAATGATACAAAGAGATGGAGAGATATACCATGTTCTTGGGTTGGAAGAATCAACATTGTGAAAATGACTATACTACTCAAAGCAATCTACAGATTCAATGCAATCCCTATCAAACTACCACTGGCATTTTTCACAGAGCTAGAACAAAAAATTTCACAATTTGTATGGAAACACAAAAGACCCCGAATAGCCAAAGCAATCTTGAGAAAGAAAAACGGAGCTGGAGGAATCAGGTTCCCTGACTTCAGACTATACTACAAAGCTACAGTAATCAAGACAGTATGGTACCGGCACAAAAACAGAAATATAGATCAGTGGAACAGGATAGAAAGCCCAGAGATAAACCCATGCACATATGGTCACCTTATCTTTGATAAAGGAGGCAAGAATATACAGTGGAGAAAAGACAGCCTCTTCAATAAGTGGTGCTGGGAAAACTGGACAGCTACATGTAAAAGAATGAAATTAGAACACTTCCTAACACCATACACAAAAATAAACTCAAAAATGGATTAAAGACCTAAATGTAAGGCCAGACACTATAAAACTCTTAGAGGAAAACATAGGCAGAACACTCTATGACATAAGTCACAGCAAGATCCTTTTTGACCCACCTCCTAGAGAAATGGAATTAAAAGCAAAAATAAACAAATGGGACCTAATAAAACTTAAAAGCTTTTGCACAGCAAAGCAAACCATAAACAAGACGAAAAGACAACCCTCAGAATGGGAGAAAATATTTGCAAATGAAGCAACTGACAAAGGATTAATCTCCAAAAGTTACAAGCAGCTCATGCAGCTCAATATCAGAAAAACAAACAAACCAATCCAAAAATGGGCAGAAGACCTAAATAGACATTTCTCCAAAGAAGATATACAGATTGCCAACAAACACATTAAAGAATGCTCAACAACATTAATCATTAGAGAAATGCAAATCAATACTACAATGAGATATCATCTCACACCAATCAGAATGGCCATCATCAAAAAATCTACAAACAATAAATGCTGGAGAGGGTGTGGAGAAAAGGGACCCCTCTTGCACTGTTGGTGGGAATGTAAATTGATACAGCCACTATGGAGAACAGTATGGAGGTTCCTTAAAAAAGTAAAAATAGAACTGCCATATGACCCAGCAATCCCACTACTGGGCATATACCCTGAGAAAACCATAATTCAAAAAGAGTCATGTACCACAATGTTCATTGCAGCTCAATTTACAATAGCCAGGACATGGAAGCAACCTGGGTGTCCACTGACAGACGAATGGATAAAGAAGATGTGGCACATATATACAATGGAATATTACTCAGCCATAAAAAGAGACAAAATTGAGTTATTTGTAGTGAGGTGGATGGACCTAGAGACTGTCATACAAAGTGAAGTAAGTCAGAAAGAGAAAAACAAATACCGTTTGCTAACACATATATGTGGAATCTATAAAAAAGGTCATGAAGAATCTAGGGGCAGGACAGGAATAAAGACGCAGACGTAGAGAATGGACTTGAGGACACGGGGAGGGGGAAGGGTAAGATGGGACAAAGTGAGAGAGTAGCATGGACATATATCCACTACCAAATGTAAAATAGATAGCTAGTGGGAAGCAGCCGCATAGCACAGGGAGATCAGCTCGATTCTTTGTGACCACCTAGAGGGGTGGGATAGGGAGGGAGGGAGGGAGGGAGACAGACGCAGGAAGGAAGAGATATGGGGACACATGTTTATGTATATCTGATTCACTTTGTTATAAAGCAGAAACTAACACACCATTGTAAAGCAATTATACTCCAGTACACAGAAAGAAAGAAAGGAAGTAAGGAAGTAAGGAAGGAAGGGAAGGAAGGGAAGGAAGGAAGGAAGGAAGGAAGGAAGGAAGGAAGGAAGGAAGGAAGGAAGGAAGAAAGAAAGAAAGAAAGAAAGAAAGAAAGAAAGAAAGAAAGAAAGAAAGAAAGGGAAAGAAAGAAAGAAAGAAAGAAAGAAATGGGGGACACAGAAGGGCTTTTGTGCCCAGGAGCACCACAGGGTCCTGCTCAGTTTTGTTAGGTAGTCCGACACTAGCAGCAAGAAGGTGACAGTGGTGAGAAAAACAAGAAGAAATCGAGTCACACACCCAACCATCTGGGGACCCTCCCAGACTTGAGCAGCAAGGAGGTGACAGTGGCGAGAAAGACTAGAAGAAATCAAGTCACACATCCAGAGCCACCTGGGGACTCTCCCTTGACCCCGCCCAGAACGGGTGAAAGTATGGTCATGTGGTGGGCGGTTTATCCTGGTAAAGAGGGGCACAGTAACACAAGGGGACTTCCCTGAGCTGCGCATGCCCAGACCAGACAGGCGTATAACCTACAGGAAACCCAAACTCATATAATAAAATCTACAGGTGGTTTTGCGCCCCCCCCCCCAGTGGGCGTTTCTTAGCAATTCAAGGGTGAGAGCATGCACAGCCATAAACTTGTTACAGAGCTCAGGGATTGCTGATCAAATAATGATCCCCTGTCACTCCTCCCCCAATCCCACCTCCCTGCAAAATGCTCCTTAAAAGCGCCCTTCAGCCTGTACAGGAATGCTGCTTTCAATTCGCAGAAACAGCCCACTCTGTCTCTCTCAGAGTGTACCTTTGCTTTGCTAAACTTTGCTTTGGGCCTGCTTCACTTCGCTGAAACAGCCCGCTCTCAGAAACGGCCCACTCTCTCTTTCTCTCTCTCCCTCTCTGAGAGTGTACCTATGCTTAAATAAACTTTGCTTTGTGCTTAAGCTTAATGTGGTAGCTTGCAATCTTTGCTTACTATCATGGAACCAAGATTGCTGGTCCGGGCCTTCGGTTGAAGCTATTTTGTTACAACGCACGTCCACCCGGTGACGCTGCCAATGGCTCTTCTGAATATATCCGTTCATTATCCTGATGCTTAACTCAGGCTACCACAAAACAGAGTCTATTAGCTCATAAAATGCATCAGAAATGCTCCTATAAATGTGTAGTGGATCCAATAAGAAATTACCAGTTACGAAGCCTACATAAAAATTCTCCAGACTCCACCATCTTCTCCCTTCTTAAACCTAAATGTCAAACCTACACCTTTTCCTACAGAAGTATGGTGCCCTCTCCCTTCAAACTGCTGACACAGTTCCAGAGGGAAGTGACAGGGTCACACATTCACATCAAGTTTGTGTCGACAATCAGGTAAACCCTAAGAAACGACCAAGCCTTCTCTTTATTTCCAGTCCTAGATTTAAAGTAACTTCTCTATGTAGCTTAGCTCATCCCCTCACTGCCTCAACAAAAAGATATGTTTTTGTCAGTTTCATGCACAGATAAGATTTGTATCAAGGTCATTGGGGAAGGCATTGAGATTTTTCAATTTAAACAATGGTTCACATCAGTGACGTCTTGGTTAAATAAATTCCCAGCAAAACACAAGATAAGGCAAACCTATTAGTATATTAAATGGAAAAATTGTTGCTGTATTATGTGTACCAGTGGGGGACAAAAGGAAGGAGAGAGCATCTGGGCATGGTTTGATAATTATCCATTAACCAGTGCAATTAATAAATTCTCCAGACAATTACCTTGACTCAAATATTTGCTCAAGCCCACAATGATCATTTTGATGGTAGATGACAAGAGATCTCAGACATAGTCTTGTCCTGCTTTGCCTCGGCCTGCCTGTGCTGAGCAGCAGTCAGGTGGTCCTGCACATATCCATGTGTTTGACTTGCTGGTGTTGCAGAGATTAGAATCAGGGAATAAGTAAGATAAAGAAGTGAAAGTAATCTACGGAGGGTGAAGTGATATTTTTCCTCTTCTCCAGCTAGTGATTAAATTAAAACAATATTTGTCTTACTCAGTAGTTCAGGCTACTATAGCAAAAATACCATAGACTGGGTGGCTTAAACAACAAACATTTATTCCCCAAAGTCTGGAGGCTGGGACGTCTAAGATCAAAGAGCCAACAGATTCAGTGTCTGGTGAGAGCCTACTTCCTGGCTTGTAGACAGCAGCCTTCTTGCTCACATGAGGCTCATATGATAGAGAGAGAGCTTTGATTCCTTCATCTCCTTATCAGGGCACTAATCCCATCATGGGGGGGGGGGCTCCACCTTGAGGACTTTGTCTAAACCCAATTACCTCTGAAAGACCTTACCTACAAACACCATCACATAGGAGATTAAGGCTTCCAGGTATTAATTTTGGGAAGGCACATACATCCAGTCCATAGCAGTATTCTCTGGTCATATATGGTATCAGATGTAGTGGTTTAATAAAACAACAAAACCAAAAACAAACAAAAACTGAAAACAAACACAGACTGGCTTAAGAACCAGTGAAACTGAATTTGAATCTTAATGTTGACAAATGTTTGGTACCCTTTGCTCAAGTCATGAAAAATGAGAGTTAAGAAGGGGGAAGAATTGTGTGGTTTCTAAAATTGCTCATGGCTTACAGGCTGCGTATCTAAATAGTGGATCTGTCTTTATCTTTGTCTCTGGGCATCTGAAGGTGTTTAATAAAGTAAGAAGTGAACCTCTTTGTGAGGTCATTTCACTTGCAACCCTATCATGAGATGCCAAGGACACCATTCTCAGGACAGAAATATTGAGAAGACAAGTCTTGGAATTTAAAGGCAGCAACATGATTGCATAGTTGAAGGACATAGATATATTCATACTGTTTAGGTCCAAAAAAAGAACTCACTCATTTCCAAACCAACTCTTTGATATCAATCTGAAAAAAAACCAGATTAAAATAATCCCAGGTTCTTGTGACCATCTAGAGGGGTGGGATAGGGAGGGTGGGAGGGAGACACAAGAGGGAGGGGTTATGGGGATATATGTATACGTATAGCTGATTCACTTTATTATACAGCAGAAACTAACACAACACTGTAAAGTAATTATACTCCAACAAAGATGTTAAAAAAAAAAAAAAATCCCAGGCTCACTGCTGCATGCAAAGCAGAGCGATGATGTCACGAGGCAGATGCAAACAGGACCCTTTGCAGGAAGCCTCTGTGTTCACAATGTCCTTTACCCTGAATCTCAGGGGACTTCAGCCCTGTCATCTGCCTTCCCTGGAATCTCTCTCTAGTTTCGTTATCTCTTTCTTGAGGTAGTTTAACCAGAAGTACATATACTAGTCCAAGTGTGACCTAACCAGTACTTTGTACAAACATTTTTTTCTTGTTTTATGACCCATATTCTTGTCTGGTGTAAAAACTGTATTGATCTTTTGGCCACAGAAGTATATTTGACAAGAGCCATCCGAAAACATTCCAAAATGATGGCTAGGTATATTTTCTTTATTGAAAAGATAATCAGTTCCAGTTATAAAATGGATCGTTATATCTAGGAATAATTTTGCTAATGTGGCATAAGGCAGTGCTTCTCAAGCTAAGAAGTGGGACTCATTAGTTGGTCATGCCATATTAAAAAGAAAGAAAGGACTGAAAGAAAGAAAAGAGAGAAAAGGGGAAGAAAGAAAAGAAAATGGATAGAACATTAAAAATGTCTTAATATGGTTCAGTATTGTTTTATAAAACATCTGTTTCACTGATGTGTACTTAAATGCAAAAAAAATCTACTGTGTGTATTTACAGGATTGCGATGTAAAATGTATTTCCTACTCTAGGTTATGTTTCAAAAGTTTGAATGCTACTGTAAGAGGTAAGAAATTTTACTACAGAAAGAGAAAATGTTAACGTTAGAAGTTAACAGGACACGCTCTTTAGAGATCGGCCATGTACATACAGGTAGAAAAACATAGGGCAAGGCAATAACTATATCCAGCCTCAAAAAATACCATCACCTCATCACAGTGGGAGCACCCCAGGCTGGACCACACCAGTGTCTGGTCTTCTCTGTTCTGAACAGCAATCACTGTGCAGGCAGCAGGGTGAGACTGCCCATAGCCCTCTGAGGATGGAAGAGCGAATGCATTCAATTTCACCCTTGTAAAATCAAACACAGCGCTTCCCTGGTGGCGCAGTGGTTGAGAGTCCGCCTGCTAATGCAGGCGACGCGGGTTCCAGCCCTGGTCCAGGAAGATCCCACATGCCGCGGAGCAGCTAGGCCCGTGAGCCACCGCTACTGAGCCTGTGCTCTAGGGCCCGCGAGCCGCAACTGTTGAAGCCCGGGCGTCTGGAGCCCGTGCTCCGCAGCGGGAGAGACCCTGGCAATGGAAGGCCCGCGCACACCGCAGCAAAGAGTGGCCCCAGCTCGCCGCAGCTAGAGAGAGCCCGCGAGCAGCAACGGAGACCCAACGCAGCCAAAAGTAAATAAATTAATTTAAAAAAAATCAAACACAGAAACGGAGCCGCCTAGAGCTGTTATCTACGATCAGAAACTATAGTTAAATGTTTCCTTTGGGTTTTTTTCTCCCTTTGTATTTCCCCAATCATTTAAATAAAGTAAATAACTGAATAAAACGTAAAACCACCCCCGAAATGATAACAATACCTTGACTGAGGCATTTGTATGACTTCTGGGGATGCACTGGCCGTCAGGGACGGAAAGTTCACTGAGCGTGTCCCGTGGAGCAGGAAATAGCTGGTCCCAAGGATAGCTTTGGCTGGCTCCTTTTTGTCAATAATGATTGACAGGTTGCTTCACCTACCATGATGAAGAAAGCATCTTCCGTTTAGCATCTCTGCAAAGGTAACTGGGATTTATAGGCACTCATATATTTTAAATTACTCATCCTAAGGGGATTTTGATTTTGCTGGAGATGCAGGGAAGAGGGAGAAGTTCTTGAAAGATAGTCCCTGAGAGAAAAAAATCGAATCTTTAACCCTCACTGAACTAGAGAGATGGATACTGTTTGAACTTTGGAAAGAGAATCTCAGAGGTAGAAAGGAAGACTTCTGCTCTTTTGCCATGGGACCTTATACAAACAATTTAATCCCAATTAACTTTTTCTGTAACACCTGGTAGAAGAGGGGTCCTGATCAAATAATTTCAATTTAATACACATGAACTTAGAGTTACTTACATGAAAGACACTGAACATAGTACTAGGGGCATAAAGAAGAAGAATTACCAGGACTCATCACGTTGAGAGCTCAACAGGGAAACAATGAACCTTAGTATAAGGCATTATAGATAGAGTGTGTTGCCCACATCATAGACAATGGGAGCCCCAAGACCTGTTGAACAGGGCTGTGAGGATGCATACAAACCGGGAGACCATCCTTGACCCCTAAGGGAGGGTCTACCACATGCTAACCAAGCCCATCTCTCATTGTTGCCTCTCTTTGTCCCCCAAAACCATCCAGGCTATCGCCATATGGGCACATGTTAAGTTCAAATATGAATGCTTTCTCTTGCTACTGTGACAGGAGGGTTTTTCAGTTTTTAGGAATGCACAGTTCAGAGCAGGGATTCCTGATACAAATCCCTCTCCTACTTCTTAGTATCTCAGTAAGCAGGGAGGTTCGTTGAGAGTTATATTTTCAGAGAGAGTGGTATCATGCCAGAATTCCTCAAAGCAGGATCTGGTATCTGCAGTATTTGGATTAGCTCAGATATAACTAAAATGGATTTTTGCCTCCCATTTGCAATATTGTTAGTATAAACCTTTCTCAGAAAGTGAGTTGAGATCAGATGGCATGGTGTAAAGTGTGACTGGATTATTGAATTAGGAGCTTGGGCAGTGGTTTATCAATGGGAAATGAGGGGGATTTGGGAGCAGTCCACCCCTTGGGGAGAGGTATTGATATTTTATCACGAGATTGCCACTGCATGGTGGTAATAAAAAGCAGACTTTTAGTTAGTTTTATAATTGTTTATACTTTCTCTTTAGACCATACACTATTCCCTCGTTGCTGCCCCTGGGGCAGGAGGCAGACCACCCCAATTGCCCCACCTCCTACCTCATTGGCTTGGGTTTCCATTTTTTGCAATGTTCTAATCTTAGGCATGCCAATACCCGAGTCTGTTTCCCCATTTATAACATTTAGAAACTTGCAAGTTTAATACTCTTTGGTTTATAATGCCAAGTACATATAAATTAAGCTGGAAACCTTGACATCATCTGAATTTCTGTAACGGGGGCAGCTGTATTCTCTAAGCCCTGTCATCATTCTCTTTTACCTCTGAAGTCTATACATGATAGCATTTTAGTATTAAACATTTACTGAAAATATCAGCTAGGAAGAAACACACACTATTTTTCTTCTTTTTTTAATATAAATTTATTTATTTTTATTTATTTATTGTTTTTGGCTGTGTTGGGTCTTTGTTGTGGTGCGCAGGCTTTTCACTGCAGTGGCTTCTCTTGTTGTGGAGCACAAGCTCTAGAGCGCCTGGGCTTCAGTAGATGCAGTGCGTGGGCTCAGTGGTTGTGGCGCACGGGCTTAGTTGCTCCGTGGCATGTGGGATCTTCCTGGACCAGGGCTCGAACCCGTGTCCCCTGCATTGGCAGGTGGATTCTTAACCACTGTGCCACCAGGGAAGCCCTGTTTTTCTTCTAATCATCAACCAATTCTTCAAATTTCCAAGCTTTTGCAATAGGGTCAACAGGGGACTACTTTCAAATCACATAACTCTGCTAACCAAGAAAATTCTATCTTGGTTCTCAGTTATCCATGAACTCCTGAAGCTTCCAAGAGTCCCTGCATGCTTAGAGCTGAAAAATATCTTTCCTAAATTGGATTAAATAATGTGTAGATAAATATGTATATAGTATTTTAATAAGGGGAGCAGATGCTATTTTCTTTCATTACATCTTCCATTCATGTTGCTCTGAATTTACAGCACAGAGGAAGTCATTACATTTAATAATAGAGCAGGGCGTTGAATGTATATTAATTAAATATCAGCAGATGGTAAAGGGAGTCCTCGCTGAGTATGAATAAGGAGAGAGAGAGAGTTCTAACTGCCATGTAATTAAGCTGAACTTGCAGAAACAATGGAGGTGTGATTACTTTTTTATTAACACATTATACTTACATGTGATGTGGAAGAATTTAATTACTCTGTAACTCCTATTAGGGTAAGCCAAGTTGCTCTCACATTGAGTTGGTCTCTGTTCCCAATAAACACGATGGAACAGCCCACGTCACGTTATTTCCAAGCATTTTGATTGCCATGTGGTGCAGGTTGGGGGATGGTCCCCATGCGTCTCCATATTTGGATGTGTCTCAGTACCACCAAGCAGCCAGCCTATCACCTCTGTTTCCTGCTAAGTGTTAGTGGATAAGCCCAAAACTTCAGAGCAGTGTAGAAACTGAGGGGTGAACTTATCTTTCTTGCTGAGGCATGTCTTGGACATATCACAGTTGATAATCAGGTTTTACTCAATTTAGAGAAAAAGTTAGGAAAGAAGAAAATGAATCAGTTTCTGCCTTGAGGCTGGTAAACAAGTGAGTTCCCTTGAGTTGCAGGAAAGCCCACTCTCGGAGGGTGTATTTGCCTTTCATGATCATTTATTTGTTTGAATGCCAGTGTATTTATTAAATGGCAATTGTTACTTGCTGGTCATCGATATACGCATATAAATTTTGAATTTCATACCTTTTCTTTTCTGGTGGTGGTGGTCTAGCTTCCACCAATGTTTCCATGGAATTCTCAGCAAGTTGAAGATCTTAGAGGAACAAATGATAGATCGATCTTCATGTTATTACTATGAGTAGGGCCCTAGATTAACAGTCTGTGATTGACTTAGACCTTCCTTAATCTGATTATGGGCATATGAACACTCATTTAGGGGTGGCAAGGTATAAGTAGCTAACTGTTTGGTACTTCTCAGTATGATGAATGCTTATGAGAAAGGATTTGTGAGACAAGGCCAATCTTCGGTGATTATTTGCTTCTAGTGGGGAAAATAGGCAGTTATTTACCTGCTCCAGTTTTCTAACTAGGAAGGTAAAAGTATTAGCAAACAAACAAGCAAACTATAAAAAAGAAGCATGGTTAAACACCACTCCAGAGCCAACCTCAGTGCATTTCACCCTTTGTTATGGGGGGACTTGGTATCTAATTGGTTCTCTGTCCTCTTCTCAATGTTGGAGCCATAAATGCTAATACCATGTATCTCTGACTATGAGCTCTTGATTCAAATGTGCCCAAAGCCAGGGATGGCCTTAGGGAGCCCTAGTGAAAAACTGAAGTGACTCAGTTCAGTGTCAAGCCAACCTTAGTTCTAATACCCTCTTTCTTTTTTCAGTACCATTTAAGCACCAGGCCTTCCAATATGGATTTCAGACCAAATCCTCACCTTACACTCTGATTCCTATAACTGGATCTCCATTTCTCTCGGCTCCTGAATTGCTAACTTGACTCACATAATCAAGTATTTTTAGAATTTCGATAGTGTAAGTCACTCACCCAAGAGTCCATAGTCATCAGCAATGGAGCTGACTTCATCCAGAGCTGTTTGACTTCAGGGCCTGAACTATTACTTACAAAGCTCTGATAACCTTGAGATTTTTTTTCTATTGTTGGCTGTATCTCTAATGCTCAGAAATTCATGACTCTCATTTACCCCCCTCTTTGGAATTCTATTTAGAAATACATATTCTGAAATCGTAGCCATCAAATTTCAGGAACAACAACAATAACAAAAAACAAGCAAACAAAAAAAACTAAGTACACTTCTGGTTTTTTTTTTTTTTTTTGGATGCAGTAGGAAATAAATCAAGCACTTTATAGACCTGGCTGAACCACTGTCTATGTAACTGTGTTCATGTTACTTAACCTCTCTGTTCCTCTATTTCTTCATATGAAAAGTGGAATGGTAAGTACTGCTAAATTAGGATGCTGTAAGGATTGAAGAAACTAACACATATGCTGTTTGCCTAGTCAAGTGCAGAGACTACAGTGCTAGGTGGCTGGTTTCAAAAATTAGCTTGTGTGACCTTGGAAAAGTTATTTGATGCTTCAGTTTTCTCATCTGTAAGTGGTGATAATAATACCTCCCGCACAGTGAGGATTAAACTAATTATTATATATAAAGCACTTTTTACACTTGGTATAGAGAGTGCCACGTCTGTGTTTGCTGTTATTATTACAGTTCCTGGTACATAACAGTTCCAGGAATGATTATGTAAAACAACCAGAACAATGTTTGCTATGCGGTTAGGTGTTAAAGAACTGTTAGTCAGCTACCCCTTTAACTTTCCTAACATCAATAGACGAACCCCAGTTATAACTAAGGCTTGGGGGAGTTCTCAAATGATTTTGGAATCATTTCAAACCCCACAAAGCTGCAGCATTAAAATTATAAAAGAAATCTCTTAGTATCGAAAGGGTTCCCATAAATCTGGGATTTATGCTCCTAGATGATACAATTTGAAGTAAGCATGTTTTCATTCTCTTTTTCCCAGAAGGAGATTCACACAAATTATTTTAACTGCCCACTTTTGTCCTATTCAAGAAATCTTGGCTTCAGAGCTTGTTTTAAATTATTAGGGCCTAGAGTTAAAAGGCATTTGCTCCTGAGTCAAATATAAATCAGACGCAGGTAATGCACCCTCCTGGTGTGAGTTCGAGGGACTAGATCCCTGGCAGCTGCTAACCATATCCCAGTTCAGATGTGGTGGAAAGCTGGAGGGCTGACATTGGTCCTCAACACATGACACAACCTTCCCTACGTCACACTGAAGGGGAAGTGGCCACAGATGTGTGCATGATCACTGGGCCATGAATAATCTTTTTTTGTTTTTCATTACTAACACAGTCATTTAAATGTTGATGGCCTCCTGAAGGACAAAAACATTAAAAAGATGTTTTCCATCTCATATTTGGAAATTGTTTTAAAATGTACCTACTCCAACGCTCCCGCTCTTCTTTTTTTCAGCCTCAGGAAACTGAGGCTCAGGAAATTGATGGTGCCCTGACACTTGTCATACCATTTAATTTATGTTTCCTCACTCTTAACTCCAGGACTCTTTCCAATGCTCTCGTCTGAAACATCACTGGATTCAACTGCGCTGAATTAACTGAATCACTCCTGGAAACAGAAGGAGCGCATATGGTCTCTTGTGAATCCAGCCCCAAATCCTTGTGGGAGCACTGCTTACCTGCAGCTTTTAATGAACAAATAAAGCCCATGTGTAAATAAGCACAATCATTTCCATTAGACCCTAAGAAGCTCATCAGGTTTACACCAGCAGGGTTCATTGCCAAAATGGCCAGGAATAACGTTTAGGGTTGCTCTCTGCTTTCCGTAACATAGCTCAGGTGTCACATTAGATGTATAAACCTATTCTCCTTTGAATCTATTGCTTCCTCCTTTGGTTCTGCAGTAAGATTTGCAACTAGAGCTGCCTTCTCCAAAAGCAGGGTTTGAAATAGAGATTAGTATAGTTCTAAATGAAACCTTTTTCTAAAATAAAAGAATCAGCCCTCAACAATTAAATTTAAGACCCAATTAATAATTCATTTTTATTAATACAGATAATTCCTCTGGGTCATTTAAAATGCATATGGCAGTGCAGTAGGGGCCAAGCCAACATAAATTCATTTTCTCAAGTCAGTCTTATTATTTTTCTAAGATAAACATAGGCAACCTGACACTGTGGAGGGAAAAGAAAAACACAATATCTGAGACTAGAAAAAAAAAACAAGAAACAGTTCCTAACAATAAATAAATCCACCATGGCCTTCAAAAATCGAAAGAATAGAGGAAACTTTCACAGCCAGAAATAAGATAGAACATTATATGTCTGGTATTTCTCCACCCTTGGTGAAGAAACATCTGATTTTTCTAGATTGTGACAAGCTATCTGGGTAGAAAAAGCGCCTTTCTTCTCTATAATTAGAAGAAAAAAAAGTGCTACAATCTCATGGACATTAGACCCCAGCTCATTTAGGGGTAAATGCCTGACAATTTCAAGCATGGTAATTCCTAAGCTGCAAATAAATCCCAAGATATGCAGTCCAATAAAGTAAAAATTTTAAAGTGGTTAGAGGGTAGAGCATATTTCTGGCCCTGAAGAGGACACGGTCTGTGGATCAGCTTACAGAGTGAGGATGTGGACACACCGACTCAGGTTTGAACTGGACTTCATGGCACTGAACTAGCCTCAGCTTTTTCCCCATTCTTGAGCATCAAAAAATGTCCCTGCAGCTCTGGATGCCTCTATGCAAGTGAATAAGACCACGCGATTTCTCAGTCCTCCTATGTGAGGTGATACACAAAGCACTTCAGGGGATGGGCCTCCATCCATTTGAAACATTGTACATTTCCCTATGGTTTAATTTAAGCTCATCCTTTTTTTCTCTCAGGAAATGGAATACAGCTTCCCCACAAGGAATGAGAGAATGGCTTCCACATGGGGCCCTTAATGGATAATTAATGCTTCAGACTTTATTTTTATGGAAGCTAAGGTCCAAACTTTGGATTCGTCCTTAATGAATACAAGTAAAAAATACTTTAAGAACACCACCACCTCAACACTCCACTGCACCCACATTCGTCTGAGACTCTGTATTTCTCAACTGGATTTCAGTTGCTGGATCTCTTCTCCAACAGGTTTCCCCGCTTTCACCCATGCGCCCTGACAGCCTACTCTCAGCACAAGGACCAACGGGATCCTTCTAAACTGTGTTGACCTGAAGCAAAAAGACTGCCAGAAATTTCTCCAGCAAAGATGGATTTCTTAGAGATCAGCAGAGAATTGCAATTCAGGGTCTGCAACATGGCGAGCCATGGTAAGTCTCCATACAGCAAGGGAAGGAGAACATTTTTAAAGAGAGGAAAAAGAAGTTGGGAGGGATATAGTAAACAAAGAGTCCATGGCTTTTCATTAGCTGAGTTTTTGCCAGGAAAGAAGCAGAGTCTTTCCTCTTCCTGTTGGGCTCTGCTATTGAGAGCTCCCCCTTCTGGTCTCCCAACTCAATTTATCAATAATTAAGGTTTCTGTTGATTAATTTTTTACAATTGTAAGGCAGATCATGCCATTTATCTGCTCAAATTCCTCTGATAGCTTCTCCGATAGGAAACTGGCCTTCACTACCGTACTGTCGTGATTTCTCTCACTCTCTCATTTCCTTTCTCTCTCCCTACTGACTTTCTGCTCATTATGAAATATGTCAGGCACACTTCCAACTCTGGACCTCTGAATTTACTTCAGGGAACTCTCTTCCTCCAGATTACCACATAGCATACACTCTCCATTTCTTAAACCTTTGCTCAGATATTCTGTTATTAGAGAGGCCTTTCCTAACCAATTTGAACAAAATGTCAAACTCATCCATTTTCCATATGCTCCATCTACTTTGTCCCTAGTATTTATGATCACTTGACTGATCTGCATTGATAGATGGCCAAGTTGCCTTCTTCCTCTAGCTCCCTGAGAATGAGGACTTCACTTCAGTAGATCCTGCATCTAGAACAGTGCCTTCCATCTAAATAGTCACTCAATACATATTTATAGAATGAAGGAGGATTGAAAAAATTATTCTAATGGATTGTAACGGGTTAAATTCATTCTGAATGGCCCCAACTCATTCTGAACGGTCCAAACAGATTCTGGCTGCATCAAAGAAGATCTAAGATGTGAAGTCCAATTTTCACACACTTTCCCACCCTCTCAAATAACTTCTGGGAACTGACTAGACTGTGAGGTCTTTGAAGGAAGGACTACTTCTTTTCTGTTGTTTTACCTCCAGCACCTAACGTAGGCATGACCCGTATCAGGGACTTAATAAATGTTAATAAATTAAAAATCTGTCAACACAGGGTGCGATTCTTTCAAACCAGTACTGCTCAGTTTGCACAAGATCCACAGACTTTAAATTCATATTTAAATATGATAACGTATCAAAATTACTGCAACAGCATACCTACAACAGATTAACTACTTTCACCATTACCTTTTCCAGTACAAAACTTATATTAGTCATAAGGATCTTGTCTTTTACAAATTCCATTGTCACATATAGCATAGAAGTTGGTGCAGAGAGGTGTTATGACTCTTATAGTATAAAGTTAAAGAGATTAAGATTAGTACAAATAGGATATTTGAACTTTAAACAAATACTGCAATTTTAGCAGGGCAGAGTTGAGGATTTTCTTCCAAATTAATAGTATTATCAGCTCTTTTATATAATTCTCTAGGGAAATATCTGTGTGCAAAGTTACTGATGGTCTTCATTTAAAGAAAGAAATTATGACAGAAAAAAATTTCTAGCCATAAGCAATTAGCTAATTACAAATTCATACTTAATGTACTAATACACTAATATTACTATACTTCTAACATTTCTTGAGTACTTCACCAAATGTCAAGCACTATGTTGAGAGCTTTAGATGTAATGCTTATTTAATCCTTAAGCAGACTTGTAATGTGGATACTAATATCATCTCTATTTTATAGGCAAAGGAATTAATATTTAGATATGTTAGTTTTCTAAGACCGCAATTAGTACTTGATTGAACTTGGGTTCAAACCCAGGTCCTTCTGGCCTCGAAGTCCAGGGTATTAGTGTCCTGTTTTATAAGCTCTAGTCATTTACACGACTGGGGGAATGTACCCTGTTTTCTCATCAAAATATATGTGACTTAATTACAAAAGATAATCTAAAGTATACTATTCTTTATGTAAGAAAGAGATTTAAGAAACCATGAGTGTATCTGCTAACTTATGCAAAAAAAAAAAAAAAAAAAAATGGAGAATGAATAAACCAGAAACTAATGAGATAAGTTATCTAACAAGAGTGGGTGAGAAAAAATGGGAGGATGGTAACAGGGTGGAAGGGATGAGGAGAGAGGGAAACCTGTTTAAATATACTTTTTGGTATATCTCTGGTAAAGTTTAACACACTCCATGTGATTCCATGATTTATAATAAGATATACACATATATAAAATTTGGTCTTCGTGTAGTTTCTGGCAGAGCTCTGAAAACCCTTGTAATTTCCTAAGTGATGAGAGCAATAAAAGTGTCTTTTGTTGTGTTAATGAGGTGACTTTTGGAAAGTGCCTAAGGATGGGGGCTGGTTGCCAGGAGAACCAACGTTGTGATTAGAAGGTTGCAACTTTCAGTCCTTGCCTCCAACCCCACCTCTGGGGAGGAAAAAGGGGCTAGAGGTTGAACTGATCGCCAGTGGCCAATGATTTAGTCAATCATGCCTACATAATGAAGCCTCCACAAAACCCCAAAAGGACGGGGTTTGAAAAGCTTCTGGGCTGATGAACACTCAGAGATTTGGGAAGAATGCTGCTCTCAGAGAGGGCAACAAAGCTCTGTACTCTTTTCCTATACCTTGCCCTATGTATCTCTTCATCTGGTTCTTGATTTGTATCCTTTAAAATCCTTTGTAATAAATTGATAACATAATGAGTAAACAGGTTTCCTGAGTTCTGTGAGCCAGTCTAGCAAATTAATTGAACCTAAGAAGGGGGTCCCGGGAATCTCTGATTTATAGCCAGTTGGTCAGAAGTATAGGTAACAACCTAGACTTGAGATTGGTGTCTGAACTGTGTGGGGAGCAGTCTTGTAGGACTGAGTCCTTAAACTGTGGTATCTGATGCTACTTCCAGGTAGATAGTGTCAGAGAGAGTTACACTGTAGGACATCCAGCTGCTGTCCAAGAATTGCTTGCTAGATCTGAGGGGAGGGTTCCTCCGCCTTACTACCACCACATCAGAATTTGGTGATGGGATCCCCTTCCTCCAAATAAATAAATAATTGAAACCAACCAGGATGCTGGGGAGATCCCAAATGGAATTCAAACTGTAACAAATGACTTTGTGTTATGCCTGAATAACCTGAATAAGATAATTACATTGAAAGGCAAGGGAAAGAGAAGAATTGACCTACATAACTTTGGAAAAGAAGACTGTGATTATATGCTATAAAGATTACAACAAAAAGAACTGTACACTGACATGGCATTCTTGTTAGTAAATCTGATTTTCATTGGGATATGGCGCTAAAACTAATTTATGTATATATTAGGATTGAGAAGGTAAGTAAATATATAGTAGGTAATGAAAGCCACGTTTCTCAATGTTGGAAAAAGAAGTTACAGATAAGAAAATGGACAAGGCTATATCTACGTGTATGTGAATAAACAGGCAGACCTCGTGTTATTGCACTTCACTTTATTGTATTTTGCAGATATTGCATTTTTTACAAATTGAGGGTTTGTGGCAACTCTGCATCAGGCAAGTCTATGGCACCATTTTTTTTTCCCCAGTAACATTTGCTCACTTTGTGTTTCTATGTCACGTTTTGATAATTGTCACAATATTTCAAACTTTTTTTTTTATTATTGCATTTGTTATGGTGATCTGTGATCAGTGATCTTTGATGTTACCATTGTAGTTTTGAGGTGCCAGGAATCATGCCGGTACAAGATTATGAACTTAACTGATAAATGTTATGTGTGTTCTGATTGCTCCACCAGCTGGCCTTTCCCCTATCTCTCTCCATGTCCTTCAGCCTCTGTACTGCCTAAGACACAATATTGAAATTAGGTCAATTAATAATCCTACAATGGCCTCTAAGTGTTCAAGTGAAAGGAAGAATTGTACATCTCTCACTTTAAATCAAAATCTAGAAATGATTAAGTTTAGTGAAGAAGACATGTCCAAAGCTGAGATAGGCCAAAAGCTAGGTCTCTTGCTAACCAAGTTATAAATGCAACGGAAAACTTCTTGAAGGAAATTAAAAGTGCTCCCCCTGTGAACACACAAATGATAAAAAAAAAAAGCAAAACAGACTTACTGATGATACGGAGAAAATTTGAGTGGTCTGGATAGAAGATCAAATCAGCTACAACATTTCTTAAAGCCAAAACCTAATCCAGAGCAAGGTCCTAACTTTCTTCAATTCTATGAAGGCTGAGGGAGATGAGGAAGCTCCAGAAGAAAAGTTTGAAGCCAGCAGAAGTTGGTTCATGAGGTTTAAGGAAAGAAGCCATCTCCATAACATAAAGATGTGAAGCAGCAAGCACTGATGTAGAAGCTGCAGCAAGTTATCCAGAAGATCTAGCTAAGATAATTAATGAAGGTGGCTACACTGAACATCAGATTTTCAATGTAAATGAAACAGCCTTCTGTTGGAAGAAGATGCCATCTAGGACTTTCATAGCTAGAGAGGAGAAGTTAATGTCTGACTTCAAAGCTTCAAAAAACTGGCTGACTCTCTTGTTAGGAGCTAATGCAGCTGGCAACTTTAAGTTGAAGCCAGTGCTCATTTACCATTCTGAAAATCCTAGCGCCCTTAGGAATGATGCTAAATCTACTCTATTTGTGCTCTATAAGTGGAACAACAAAGCCTAGATGACAGCACATCTGTTTACAACATGGTTTACTGACTATTTTAAGCCCACTGTGGAGACCTACTGCTCAGAAAAGATCACTTTCAAAATATTTCTGCTTACTGACAATACACATGGTCACCCAAGAGCTCTATGGAGATGTTCAATGAGATTAATGTTTTCATTAATGTTGTGCCTGCTAGCACAACATTCATCCTGCTGCCCACTGATCAAGGACTAATTTCAACTTTCAAGTCTTATCATTTAAGAAATATATTTCCTAAGGCCATAGCTGCCATAGACAGTGATTCCTCTGATGAATCTGGGCAAAGTGAATTGAAAAGATCCTGAAAAGGAATCACCATTCTAGATGCCACTAAGGACATTCTTGATTCATGGGAAGAGGACAAAGTATCAACATCAAGAGGAGTTTGGAAGAAGCTGGTTCCAAACTTCAGGGATTTTGAAGGGTTCAAGTCTTTAGTGGAAGAAAAAACTGCAGATGTGGTGGAAATAGCAAGAGAACTAGAGTTAGAAGTGGAGTCTGAAGATGTGACTGAATCGTTGCAATCTCACAATAAAACTTGTAGAGACGAGGAGTTGCTTCCTATGGGTGAGTAAAGAAAGTGGTTTCTTGAGATGGAATCAACTCCTAATAAAGATGCTGTGAAGACTGTTGAAATGACAGCAAAAGATTTAGAATATTCCATAAACTTAGTTGATAAAACCATGGCAGGGTTTGAGAGGACTGACTCCAATTTTTAAAGAAGTTTTACTGTGGGTAAAATGCTATCAAACAGCCTTGCATATCACAGAAAGATCACTGGTGAAGGGAAGAGTCGATCAATGTGGCCAATTTCACTGCTGTGTTATTTGAAGAAACTGCCATGGCCACCCTAACCTTCGGTACCCACCACCCTGATCAGTCAGCCGCCATCAACACTGACGCAAGACTCTCCACCAGCAAAAAGATTACAACTCACTGAAAGCTCACAAGAAGGTTAGCACTTTTTAGCAATAAAGTATTTTTTTTTAATAAAGTATTTTTAAATTAAGGAGGCACCTGAAGGATCCTTCAATGGCCAAATGTGTGACAACTTGAACAATGACAAAATATGACACTAACTGATTATAACACAAAGAATAAAGGAAATATTCATGAGACTGTACTGATATAAATAAATAATTGAATGAATAAGTAATTTAGGGAGAAGGGAAAGCCCCTTCTCTAGAAAAATTCCAATTATACAATGTGGAAGAATAATGGAAATGAAAAATTATCACTAGGAAAACAGTCATAACAGTTGCAGACAAGAATCACTGATGGATTAGTGGACAAAAATATGAGAAAAAAGGGCATTTTCATAATCTCAAAGTATCTCCCCACAAGACACTTAGCAGTTTTAAAGGAAAAACGGTAACTGTAAAGTGGAGATACGTGACAGATACTACCTTAACAAGGTGATCAAAATCAGCATCACCAATAACAAGACATATCAACATCATGTGCCCCCTGTTATAAAGTGAGAAGCCCACAGCATCATTTCTGTGCTATTTTTGCCAAAAATGCAGAACCTCAATCAAATCCTGAGACAATAGGGAAATCTAAATTTTAAAATATTGTAGAAGACAACTGACCAGTATTCTTCGAATGTGTCAAGTACCTGGAACTCTCACAAATTGGAGGAAAAGGGTGCATAATAATGAAATACAATATGGAATCCTGAATTGGAACCAGAACTATGAAATAAACATTAGTTGAAAAATTGGTGAAACTAGAACAGAGTCTATAGATTATTTACTAATATCCCATATATCCCAATGTTAATTTTCTGGATTCAGTAATTATACTATGGTTATATATGACGTAAACCTTAGGAGATGCTGAGTGAAGAGTTATACAGAAATTCTGTGTCCTATTTTTACAATTTCTGTAAGTCTAGTATTCTGAAAATCGAGTTTAAAAATATAAAAACATTTGAAAATAATTCTAAGAGGACTCTCTATGAGAGAGTCCGTTTACATGAAATATATTCATCTCCAAGAAGAGAGAAGACAATTTAGAACATGAATTCTATTGAGAACTATATTCATCTGCTTAAATTGCCATAACAGAATGTCACAGATTGGGTGGCTTAAACAATAGAAATATATTTCTCACAGTTCTGGAGCCTTGAAGTCCAAGATCAAGGTGCCAGCAGAGTTGATCTCTAGTGGGACCTATCTTCCTGGCTTGTAGATAGCTGCCTTCTTGCTATGTCCTCACACAGCTGTTCTTCTGTGCATGCTGAGAGAGTGAGAAATCTCTGCTATCTCTTCCTATTCTTACAAGGACACTAGTCTTATTGAATTAGGGCCCCACCCTATGACCTCATTTAACCTTAATTAATTCTTTAAAGGTCCTATCTCCAAAGTCACAATGGGGCTTGGGCTTCAACATATGCTCTTTGGGGTAACAAGATTCACTCCACAACAAGGACCAACTAGATTCATTATCTTCATATGTTAAAAAAAAGACAGTGAATATACTGATGGACATTTTCTATAGGTGAAGGGAGATAACAAGGAGGAAGATGAGAAGACAGAAGAAAGACTAGTTCAGTGTAAGATGATATGGTGGATAAAAGCATGTCTTCTGGATGAGTACTTATAGAATAGGGCAGTACCCACAATTTGATTCTCACATAAATCATACAGTTAGTGACACAAGAGAGTACATGGAGTTTGTGATTCTGTGTGTGTATGCGTGTGTGTGTGTGTGTGTGTGTGTGTGTGTGTGTATAAGGCATAAAAACACTTTGATTTCACATCAGACTGCCCAGATTTTCATATAACCTCCTAAAACAAGAGGGAAAAAGGTACTTAGCAGCAGAAGTAGCTCCATTTATTCATACTAGCTGAATCTGTTATATTCAATCTGACATAAAACTCCATGAAACAGACAAGAATGACATTTAAATGCAAAGAATTGACAGACCTACCTTTCCCCCTCCACTCTAAATAATAAGGTACAGCCACATTCTCTAGCCAATTCCACTTCCTAAGTACCTTGTTTGACATTTTCCTGCAATGAATGGAACCCCTACCAGCATCATTAGCTTTGCCAAGATTTTCTCTCAGGAATGGGCAAAGCAGCTGCCAATTCTAACCAGCCAGGATAGAAGGGAAAAATAAAGAAACAAAGGGCAGAAAAAGATAAAGTAAATCCCTGCAGTAAATTTGAGAGGTTTTGTTTGCAAAAGTAAAAGATGAAACAAATGTTACAGCTTTTGGATACATCGGTGAAAGTAAACCAGACACTTATGTATACATGACTGCAGTCCAAATCCACCAAATCAGAGACCACAGTAAATCAAGGGGTAAAAGGAGAAAAATAGCACCAACTTCCGTGACATATGCATCTGAATATGTAGAGTTTTATATGTATGTTTGGTTAGCTCATCTTCATTTAGGGAAGAATTATTGACTATAAATTTTCCAGGGATTTTGCTCATTAGAGTTATTTTTGTAGCTTCCTTTCAAGCTCTGGTTATACCTGCCCATACTTCCACCAGAAGGTGAGGCAGAGGGGCTCTTACATGAAGGAAGTGTGAGATAATTAAACAATATATCTATATCTATATCTTCTCTGTTCTGGCACAGAACTCTTAAAACCCTTGTAATCTGCTAAGTGATTAAAGAACTAGGAACATCTTTTGTTCTAATATTTGGTCTCTGACCCCAGTTCCTGACACCAAACTGACACCCTTGGAATTTCCTGGGTGATAGGAATGCCTTTTGTCCTAATAAGGTGACTCTGGAGGGGCTCCTGGGTGGGGGCTGGTCACCAGAAACACCCAGCCATGATCAGAAGCTTGGAATTTTAGGTCCCACCTCCCATCCTCCAGAGAGAGGGGAGAGAGAGGACAAATGGAGTTAATGATCAGTCATGCCTATGTGATGAAGCCCCTATAAAAATCCCAAAGAACGGAGCTGGAAGAGTTTCCGTGTCACTGAACACATGGGGATGGGGGCGCCCAGAGAGAGCATGGAAGCTCTGTGCCCCTTCCCACATACCTGTCCTACGCATCTCTTACATCTACATATTCATCTGTATCCTTTATCATATATTTTAATAAAACTGGCAAACAGATAAGTCAACTGTTTTCCTGAGTTCTGTGAGACCCTCTAGCAAATCAACTGAACCTAGAAGAGGGGGTAGTGGGAACCCCTGGTTTATAGCCCATCAGTCTGAAGCACAAATAACAACCTAAACTTATGATTGGCATCTGAAGTGGGAGGGGGCAGTCTTGTGGCACTGAGCCATTCACCTGTGGGATCTGACACTATGCCCAGGTAGACAGTGTCAGAATTTAGTTAAATCATAGTATACCACCTGGCATTGCAGAACTGTTTTGTGCAGGGGGGAAAATCCACACATCTGGTGTCAGAAGTGCTGTGAGTGTAACAGCAGTGTGAGAGTAAAAGAGAAACCCTGGAGTAGGGCAAGTGTTTGCTACTCAGGTGGGAAACATCTGTGTGGGAGGAGATTGGAGTGAGTTCTTGGTGAAGAAGCAGTTGAGGCATGATGTGGACATTGGATTTATTCACGTTGTCCGTGGCCCTGTGGCCAAGCAAAATCAATAGCTGTCTATAATACTTTGGATTGAGACAAATACCTAAAGTCATGCACAGTTGAAGCCATGGAGCTCTGAGGACTGTGCAAGTCCACTGCTTTTTTCTGAATCATCAACAATTGATCTTTTGGCACTCCTGCGGTCAGTGGCACCAAAGTGGTAGGAAAGAATCGGACAAAAACAAGAAAATTGGGCCTCTTTGTAAAATTACCTATGAGTTATAATGGTGAAGGGTTAGTAGATAAATGGTTATAATAAACTGAACAAACTCACTGAGCTTGATGAGAGACCCTTCAGACAGCTGATAGGTATTCATAAGAGTGGAGAAGGAAGTCTAAAACTTTAGCAAGTCCTTTTTGTCATGTATTAGGATTTGGTCTCAAGGAGTGTCAGGTGGTGTTCTGTCAGCCTGTACTTCAAAAATTTAAACAAGACCAATAAACGGTGCTTTAGACTCAGAATTGTCATTGCTTTTCTTGTCAAAAGTCTCATAAATCTTAGTCTCCAGAAACCATCAAGTGGTAAAGAGAAAACACAGAAGTATAAATGACAAGGAGTGAAAAAGCAGAGGAGCCTCAAGCTAAGAAACAAAGTGAAGCTGGGGAGAGACCTGCATCGCAGTGATTGCATCGTCTTGGATAGTTCTCCAGCCCAAGAAATTGTACCAACACTGACCACAGAGTGAAGTTCGCAGCAAGCACCCAGAATTAAAGACTGGTCTCTCATCATTCTTTGACAAAACATGTTGTGCTTTAATATTTTCTGCCTACTTCATTTCCACCTTTGTCTTGCGTTCCTAACCTCCCATCTATTCAGCTCGTTCCTGTATGGTCATCTGCATGAACTCTCCTTCTCTGCTCTTGTTTTTTTATTTTTTTCTGCTCTTGTTTCTGATCTACTGCATGATTCCTCCCTTCTGAAATGGCATGTGCTTTCAGTAACAAACCCACTGGTTCAGATCTTTTTTTTTTTTGTCTTTCACCTTCCTTCACAGGAAATCTGGATTAAGGAATCTTGATATCTGGGCTCTATCTTAACCCTAGCCCAGACCCTAAAGCCTAAGTCCAAAAGCTTGCAACAGTGTAAAGACAGCCTTCAAGACACTTTGACTCTATAAATATCCATGGGGCCTTAGGTAAGACAAACTTCAAAATTTCAATTTTTTCCATCTATAAAACAGATCACCAATGCTTCCCACATGACAGGAATACTCATCTGATCAATGAGGGAGAGTATTATAAGCTGTAAGTGTGGAAATCCAATGTACTGGAGGAATGTGGTTAAATTCTCAAGGCCACCAGCCATTTCCTCCCCTTCCTCCATGGGAGAACTTACTTGTAGGATTTGATCCAGTACCCCAGGCCCCAAAATTCACTCCATGGCCCCACTTGGACTACAGACATTTCAATGCTCCATGGGAAGGTGGGATATGGAGGGACCACAGTCAATCTCACAGGGTTAGAAGCCTGAGTGCCAGGGTAGAGGTGTGGTTTCATGAAGCTTGAGCAGATGTATCCATCTCATCTCCTCCCTCCAAGATAGCAGGTGACAACATAAGACAAAGAGGGAACGAGGTATGTATCAGTCAAAGTGCCCAGGAGGAATTCAAGGGTTGGGCACTGGATAGACCAACCCGAGACATCAAATTTAAGACGCAGGGAATGCAGAAGAGCAATGCAGAGTGTTTCAGAGCTCCAGATTTCCCCATCAGTGGGAGGAATCTTTGAAGTGGGCTTTCCAAGACAATTGCTGTGATTCCTAGTAACTTTTCAATTCGCCTTCATGGGCTGTGGTATGTGGTGTTACACAGTGTGGACTGGCTAAAGGATCACATTTAGGACAGACAGCAAGTAGGGAAAACAGAAACACATAGTAAGGGAGGCCTAGGTTGGGGTGTGGGGGGGAAGAACCCCCAAAACTTATCAAATGATGGCAAATGTCACAGAACCTTTGATTAACACAAAAATGAAAATGTAGCCTGAGCCGACATAATTCTATACACCTTCCCATAACATATGCAACAATGTAATGACAGCATTTCTCGGTGCAGTGAAATCTTGTTAAATTGATATAGTTTTATTCAAAACAGCATGAATTTGAAGTAGCTATTTCTCCCTAGTTGACTTAAATGTCTTTTAAATAAAATATCAGATAATATATAGTTAAAGTTCTTTTTTTCATAGCTCCCTTAATATAGAATTAACAAGGTGTTACTCAATTATTTAGAGTTTTCTGGTAAAGGGCCCATGAAGCTTTCACAAAAATAATGGGAAGCGTGTCCATAATTCTCATTTGACGTGATAAAACTCAAATCTGGAAGTTGCAGGAACGTCTTCAGCCAGGAGGGCCAGTCTTTCACAGCATGGACCTAACTACTGTTACAGTAGTTAGGATGAGGCTGAGATCTGGAGTGAGTCTTGGTCGGGGTGTGAGCCAGAGCTGGAGTGTGGGGAATGGTGGAACGACCTCCAAGCTGCCAGAATCGGACATTCAGAGCATGTGGTGTCAAGGAAAACTGATCTGGGCAAATGAATGCCTCAGAGAGGAACGGCAAGACGTGTCCCAAAAGAGACAAGGAAATGCAGCCGCAGAGAACACAGGCGTGAGCTGCAGGCAGGGAGACAGTGCAGTGGAATACTGCAATCCTGCTTTTGGAATTAGGTGTGCATTAGTTTTTGGTGTCTGCCACTTCCAAGCTGTGGGACTTTATAGAAGGCATTTCTGAGCCCCATTTCCTTTATCTGTAAAATGGAATGTCAATCTAAAACTTATGCCAGAGAGCTGAAGTGAGAGGACCAGAAAAACCACGTCCAAAGATTCTAATACTTCATCTCACAGGACTGTTGTGAGGATTGTGTGCGTGAAATTATGTGAAAGTGTTCTGTAAACTGTAAGAAATTACACAAGTATTACTCATTATTTTATGTATGCCAAATGAAATGAAAAGAAAAATGTGTTTTTTTCCAAATTATAAAAGAAATAAAAGTTAACTAAAGAAATTTTTAAAAATCTGTATCTTGAAAGAGAAAATTAAAAAGTTACAGTTAAGCTCACTACTCAAAATGTTAAAAAAAAATGATTGGGAAATTTTTTCCACTGTGTTGGTATATATTTATGTGTGTCTGTATTCCAACTAGGATCATATAGTATACACTAGACAGTCCTAAAACTACTTTCTTCTTTTTATCTAACAGCATTTTTCCATATTCTTGAATATCTCATTTCTAAATAAGGGAAAGGGAGATAATGTTGATTTAATCCCAATAAAATGAATCAGAGGGGACTTTTATAAGAAAAATATTTTTAAAGGCATTTGTTGGCAAGCAGTTACTACTAGCTGCTGGGATTTTGTTACTTTAGCCAAGGATTGTGAATAAAAGGTTGAAAAAAATATATTCAAAGCAAAAGTCAATATGGGAATGAAAAAAACCTGTAGGGAGAAAAAATAAAACAGAACTCCTTGCTATGTAGTAAAGATGACAGGGAAGTATTGAGGATTTAAAATATGTTATCAGGCATTGAGGTCTAGAATATCTGCTTACTGTAAAAATAAAATAAAATATAAACAAAGTCTTATTAACAAAGAAAAAAGCTAATTCTGTAACTCGATGAATGGTTGAAGGCTGCAGACACCAAACCTTGACCATCATTTTAGAGACCAGCTTCGCTGTGAACCTCATAATCAGCCCCTGGTAGAATCACTAACTGCAGATTACCCTGGAAATATGCATCTAGCGAAAGACAATCTGAGCTGCGTGTGCAACTCTTATTATTCTGCAGTCTGCTCCAAATAAAGAATTTCATTATAAATGAGTATTTGATCTAAGCTGGAATGTCCCTTTCACTTTACTGCTTCAAAAATACCATCCCTCTAGACGCCATACCCCTATAGATAAGCAACAAGGATATATTGTATAGCACATACTAATATAGCCATTATTTTGTAATAACTTTAAGTGGAATATAATCTGTAAAAAATGTTGCATCACTATGTTGTACACCTAATGTAATATTAACTAATTAATATTGTAAATCAAGTATACTTCAATTAAAAAAAAAATACTGTCCCTATACTCTTCAGGTCATTGGCACTGGAGTGCAGTACATGCCCCAGATATGTCCCTGTTTCTTGGCCAAGCTAGTTGGTAATACACCATTTAATCATGTTCATGTTATCTATCGCTGTATAACAAACAATCTTGAAACTTGATGGTTTAAGAGAACAATGGGGCTTTATGCTTCTGAAATTTGGGCAAGACGTGTGCTGACCCACCTCTGTTTCGTGGTTTCTGGGGCCTCGGAATGGCTGACCCAATGGCTTGAGGCCAGAAGAGCTGTCTCAGGGGTCCAAGAGGGAATGTTCCCAGGCCTGGATGAAAACCACAGGGCTTTTTTGGAGGGGACCTAATTTCAGAAGAACTGGAATTATTATTGGTCAGCCAAGTCACTAAGGCCAGCAGCCCAGACTCAAAGGGAGAGGAGTTAGATTTTACCTCTTAATGGGAGGAGTAGCAAAGTATGAAGGGCCATCTTTAATGTACCAGAAATTCTCCTATAAAAAAAAAATGGTTTTTTTTGAACATCTTTATTGGAGTATAATTGCTCTACAATGGTGTGTTAGTTTCTGCTTTATAACATAATGAATCAGCTATACATATACATATATCCCCATATCTCTCTCTTGCGTCTCCCTCCCACCCTCCCTATCCCACCCCTCTAGGTGGACACAAAGCACCGAGCTGATCTCCCTGTGCTATGTGGCTGCTTCCCACTAGCTATCTATTTTACACTTGGTAGTATATATAAGTCCATGCCACTCTCTCACTTCATCCCATCTTACCCTTCCCCCTCCCCGTGTCCTCAAGTCCATTCTCTACATCTGCATCTTTATTCCTGTCCTGCCCCTAGGTTCTTCAGAACCATTTTTTTTTTTTAGATTCCATATATATGTTAGCATATGGTATTTTTCTTTCTGACTTACTTCACTCTGTATGACAGACTCTAGGTCTATCCACCTCACTACAAATGACTCAATTTCGTTTCTTTTTATGGCTGAGTAAAATTCCATTGTATATATGTGCCACATATTCTTTATCCATTCATCTGTCAATGGACACTCAGGTTGCTTCCACGTCCTGGCTATTGTAAAGAGAGCTGCAATGAACACTGTGGTACATGACTCTTTTTGAATTATGGTTTTCTCAGGGTATATGCCCAGTAGTGGGATTGCTGGGTCGCATGGTAGTTCTATTTTTAGTTTTTTAAGGAACCTCCATACTGTTCTCCATAGTGGCTGTATCAATTTACATTCCCACCAACAGTGAAAGAGGGGTCCCTTTTCTCCACACCCTCTCCAGCATTTATTGTTTGTAGATTTTTTAATGATGGCCATTCTGACCGGTGTGAGGTGATACCTCACTGTAGTTTTGATTTGCATCTCTCTAATGATTAGTGATGTTGAGCATTCTTTCATGTGTTTGTTGGCAATCTGTATATCTTCTTTGGAGAAATGTCTATTTAGGTCTTCTGCCCATTTTTGGATTGGGTTGTTTGTTTTTTTGATATTGAGCTGCATGAGCTGCTTGTAAATTTTGGAGATGAATCCTTGTCAGTTGCTTCGTTTGCAAATATTTTCTCCCATTCTGAGGGTTGTCTTTTCGTCTTGCTTATGGTTTCCTTTGTTGTGCAAAAGCTTTTAAGTTTCATTAGGTCCCATTTGTTTATTTTTGTTTTTATTTCCATTTCTCTAAGAGGTGGGTCAAAAAGGCTCTTGCTGTGATTTATGTCATGCAGTGTTCTGCCTATGTTTTCCTCTAAGAGTTTGATAGTGTCTGGCCTTACATTTAGGTCTTTAATCCATTTTGAGTTTATTTTTGTGCATGGTGTTAGGGAGTGTTCTAATTTCATTCTTTTACATGTAGCTGTCCAGTTTTCCCAGCACCACTTATTGGAGAGGCTGCCTTTCTCCACTGTATATTCTTAAAAATGCTCTTCTTTGAAAGAATTATTTGAAAGAACAACTGGAAAGAAGTGAGAGACTGAATGTGAGAATTCATCCTAATTTTGTGAGTAATGTAAAGAAAGAAAGAGAAAAGGATGATTTACAGGAGCCTTTTCTCCAGTTTGCCTTTTCAATGCTTTGACTCTAATATAGCCAACTCTTTCTCAGTTCCTCAAACTACTGGTATCTGGGGTCCACTGATAAACACATTCAGGGAATTTCTATCCCACTGTCTTGCATTTTTCATCTTACTTCAAAAAATAAGCAAACTGCCTTATAATTCATAAAAATGTCAGAATTACCAGATGTTTTAGTTTTTAGAGTCTTTGTTTTAGTTTTTCCTTGCAGTAGGCCATAACTAATAGTGTCCCTATAGGCTGAAACTAAGCGAAGAATTTTTGTTATTGCTTTAATATTATCAGGTAAAATCTGCATAGGAAAATTATTTTAACTCTATTCAAATTGCCACTGAATATCAGTGATATTGTGGCAGGTGATGAGCAAAATAAACTGAATGAAATGATGATGGATTTAATAAAAGCCAGGAATTGAGAAATACATTGCTTACAGGTTATAGAACAAGCAGTGGAAGAATGAAAAATTAGGGCAAGTGTGAATTAGTCTCAGTAATATCTCCATGTTCGGAGCAGCAGTACTTGAGCTGAGGGAAGAACAGAAGTGAATTACCATTTTGCACAACGGTAATTTCACCACTCTTGAGTCACAACTTCATTTATCACCACCTGTGGCTGGTTTGGGTATAACTCACAGACCTTCCCTGAGTTTGTGAATCAAAAGCCTCTTCGCTGTTAAGATCTCTAAAGCCCCACAATCTCAACCAGTTTCCAGGTTATCAAGCCTAAAAGACCCTCCTGTTGGAGAGAAGAGAATACACTCATTTCATCATAGCTGAAATGAGAACATAGATCAGGAAAATAGGCTCATTTACTATTTGAGACACTCATAATGATTCTTCTCTCTCTGGAGATTGCCTACAACCCGTGTTATTCAAGGGTTCTAACTTCTCCAATAGTAGCACATTCCTATTCAGTCTTTTTCTGATAACTTGACATTATTCAGAGCTCTTTTATGCCTCAGTTTTTAAAAATCATTATTTAAAGCTATGGAGTTGTACTGAAGAAGCAGGGCTGTGTAATTCTACCTGTAGAAGAGCTACAGCTCCTGTGATATTCACTATTTCCCATGTACTGTTCAGAGCAGTTTACATATATAATAATGTCTTTTATCCTTATAACAACTCAATGAAGTAGTTAGCATTGATTATGTCCATAGTACTAACGGGAAAACAGAGACACTGGATGGTTAAATTAATCGCTCAAGACTTTACTCAAATGGTGAGTGGTAGAGCTGGGATTCAGACGTAGACAGTCTGAATCCAAAGTCAGTTATTACTTTACTTTTTTACTTTGTAAAGGGCTCATAGAGCACATTGCTATAGAAAATTATTAAATGCCCACATTTAAAAGAAAAAATGATCTTTACCCAACTTCAAATTTAATAATACGAATTGTGACTTTTCAGAGCCTTCTCAAATCTCAAGCCATGTTTACCCATTGCTTTGTCCATTGCAGTTGTCTGGAGCAGCCTGGGAGCAACAGAATCCAGAGCTATCACTATCCTCCATAGTGGGAGAGATGCTGAGAGATGGTCTCGGTTGGAACAGCCATTCCAGCAGGTGGAACATGGTTTCTAGAGAGTATATGTGTCAGCTCTGAGGAAGTGTGGTTGTGTGTTGTGGTCGACATTATGGAGGGATGTTAGTAATGAATAGGGGGTCCTGGGCATAGCAATTCAGCAGCTGGTGATACATGGAGATCAAAGGGATCGACCAGTTGTCATTGGATAAGTCAGTCATTGAGGATCCAAGGCACAGCTCAGTTAGGGATACTGATGAATAGGAACAGAATCATTAAAGAGATAACTGTGACTTATTTTTTTGTGTCTTAAAATATTGGAGTAGGTCTTCCTAAATTGTTCCTTTGAAAGAACAGAATAGAAGCATAGATCAGTTTATCAGGAGCAAAGGGTATGACAGGAAAGATGTGAAAGAAAAACTATAAAGTCAGTTTAAGTTCTGAAATTTGAAAGGGAATAGAATGAAGTAAAAATACGTTGTTTTGTTAATTTTTAATATGTGCATATTAAAAATATAGAAAATAAAAAAGGAATAATAGCCAAGTTAAGCCTAGATATTCATAAATAGCCACTGTTTAATAATTGATATATTTTTTTCTACTAATTTTTGAGTGTATCTGTGTCTATATTATAGAACTGGGATAATATTTATACCTGGATTTGTATCCTGCTAAATATTACACTGTAAACATTATTCTACTAATAATTATACTGTGAAATATATAATTTGATAACGTTTTAATAGCTGCATATTTTATCCTGTGTATTTAATTAATATCTTCATCCCAAAATCTCTCAACATTTAAATTATCTTCAATTCATTACTATTATCAATAACACAAAAGTGAATATCCTTGTATGTAAATCTTTATGTACAGTTTTGGTTACTTTTAAACACTAATTTCATAGAGAAACTATTAAAAAATGAATAGTTGAACTTCTTAAAGTTTTTAGTACATTTTGCCAAACTGTTTCTCAGAAAAGTTGTACCTATTTATCCTCCCACCACAAATTTGAAATATTACTTATGAAAATTTATTCTCTGCCCATTTTATGACTGAGAGTGGAATTATATCATTCATTCACTCATTCAGTAAACTGAATACTCATTAATGGAACAGTTATTGCATAAACACTGTATATACCCAGGTCTGCTCTAGATTCCAGGGAATCAAACAGTCTCATATTCGCTTTATTTTTAATTTTAATAGTAAGTAGCCAGGTTTTTCATGTATGTGTTGATAACTTGTGTTTCTTCTGCTGTGAGAAGAAAACTTGTGTTTTTTCTTTTCTTAAAAGAGTAAGAGTTGGTGTCTCCTATCTGAAACCAAAGCATAATACCTGAATTGAAGTTCAGTGCAGGAATATAAGAAAAACACAATTCCAGCTCAGTTAAGCAGTGAAGAGTTGAAGTTGGCTTCACTTATAATTTTTATAAAACACATTTTGGGGGTTTTATTTTACTTTTGTTTTGCATATTGTTTGGACCAAGAACCTTACTTTAAAATGATTACTAGAGTATTATTAATTGAACCCATTTAATGATGGGAACTCTTTACAGAATCCTGAAGAAAAGGCCATCTCATGGAAAACCTTGGTCTTTTTGCTTTAGCAATGTTTTGCCAGCCAAGGAGATAATCGTTTTAGTGTTGGGCATCCTGTCTTTGGAATCTGTACTTCTCCAACCTCATTCATATACTGCTTGTGAAACCTTTCTTGATTTATATTAATGTTTATCACATGTCTATTTTTTTGCCTAACTCACATAAACTCTTTGGGAAAAATTATGTTATATATGTGTTTTTGTTATCATAGTGCTAAGAGTAAAATAGGCATTCACAAATTGTTGAATAAACTAATTATTCGGAAAGAAAAGTTAGAAAGATAGCGGCAAACATAATGTCTTATAATACTGAACAAAATAGATGTCAGACACCATTTTGCTTCATGAAATTAAAACATATAAAGGCTATGTGATATACTAATCATTAATCTAGTGAATGACAGAGCCAGGCAGTTTGATGTAGGACACAAATCTCTAATGAATAAAGTTCAGTGAAGTTCACTGTTATACGTACAAGATAAAAATGGTTGAGATTATTGAAATGTCCAGGCAGTGAGCATAATAGACAGTTTCTATTTTTACAGTTTTTTAAAACCGAATTCATCAGCTTAAAATATTATTAAAGTAGTTATTGACATTAATCATAAAAAGCAAAACTAAATTTATATTTTATTTCTTCTTCATTTTGACTACCCTTTCATACGGACCCATAGTTAAAGATTGTGAACCAATGAATATGATAAAATAAGCACCCTGTATTATTCATTAATTATCATAGAGCCATATTTAAGGAAGGATAGGATATTTCTCAATGGTATAAAATTACACTATTTTTTGTTTGTTTTATTTTTAAACACAGGTCCTGGTTACATGGGACTATCTTATTTAAAAGTTTATTAAACTTCATGTTTATGATTAATTCAATCTGTGTTTTATGTTAATAAAATTTTAATAAATTATATAAAACAAGCTTTTATATCACTTGAACTTCAGTAAAACAATGAAAACCTAAAATGAGTTTATTTTTTTTTTTAGTAAAAAATTAAAATGTAAAACAAGCTTGTTTTATTTTCCTATGTTTTTATTGAGTATAATATCAGATAGCATAGTTGCATAAGTTGTTAAGTATACAGTTCAATGAAATTTTCTAAACCAAACACACCCATAGGTCAAGAAATAAAATATTCCCAACACTTTACAACTTCAAACAGTTCCTTGTGTCCCCTTGTACTACCCTGACTTGAAGCTCCAAAAATTGTCTGTTTTTAAGATATATATAATGACATATATATCATTAATACATATTATTTTGTATTTGTTCCCTTTGTCAACATTATGTTAGTGATATAATGCTATTCATATATTTGTGTGCAGCCATAACTGTTCTTTTCCTTTGCTGTGTAGTGTTCCTTTATATCATTATACCACACAATGTATTGTCTATTTTACTTTTGGTAGATATTTGGGCTGTTTCCAAATGGTGCTCATATGAACATTCTTGTACATGTCTTTTGGTGAGTACACACACACACATACGTCTGTTGAGTATATACCTGGGAATGGAATTGCTTAGTCAAAAGATTCAAAATTATACAAATTTAAAAATAACAGAACTGAAAGCATATTTAGGAATGAGGAAAAATTACTAGGCAATTATAAGATTCAAAATGCTCTCCCCAGAGAACAGATTTTCTCAAGTGTATAGCTCAAACTAGTTGGCAAATATGTGTAGCAGCTTATTTTAGCATCACCACTTAGCCCTGGAGGGATATTTACATTTCTACCTGTGCAAGATTGTCTCTACTTAAATAGACTCTGAAGTAGGTCCTATGCTTCCGAAGCAAATTAAAAATGAAATCCAGGAAGAATTGACAGACTGTTCCCTAGAACTCTGAATAGCTCTAATTACATTACAATACGTTTAGATGGTTTAGCACAAAATAGGCTACCTGTCTTTTGAGAACTGAAACCTGGGTAAAGTTTCCCCAAAGTGCTTCTCTTGATGTGCTCAGGGAAGCGTCAACATTACCCATTAACATTGTAGGAACAATTGTAGGGGTTTTTTTGTACTACTTCATTCACTGTTGTGTTTGACTTCTGTTTTTACATTCGGTAATATGTACAGTTTCACAATGCTGATTCCGTACCTGAATTTCTGAGCTTTACAATTTAAGTCATCCGCATCATCAATGCCTTCATCTTTGCAGTCACCCAGAGTACAACGTAAGATTCTAATTCATCAGCCACAAGCTGGGCAAAACCCCAATCCTAGAGGAGCAGAGAGATGAGAGAAAGGGAGCACCCAAGCAGGAGAGTAATTTGTCAGCTTCCTCAACTCCTGCCAACAGGAACTTCCCTGAGAGGCATGACTAACTAGCTGTCCCCAGCCTGCCTGCAGGAAGTCCACCACAGTGCCCGTGTTCTGTGCTACGGTGTGGACAGCAGGAGCCCAGAAGTTCTCCAGATCATCTCACCCTGCTTTTTCAACGTAAGCATCCTGTGTGACTTATCCTGAAAGGAGAGGCATACAAATAAGACGGTAATAAATGAGCAGAGCTGTCTCAGGCGGTAATGTATTTGCAAAGGTGTCTGTGGGGATGTCATCGTTACTGCCTAATTTGCGTGGCTTTCTATAATCATTTCCATTTATCTGCAATCTAGTTAAAAGCTACTAGTTTATCCATTTCTACATGGAGATCCATTATAAGAAAGCACTTCTCTTTGTAAAGTAAAATCCATTCTTCCCTATTCCCCAGAGTGAACGATCAAAGGTTAAATTATTTTCTAGACAGGCGCTCTGCACCGCTGAACAACTCAATCTGTGTTCTTTCATCTCCCCACCTCTCACACACTGTGGGATTCTGTGCTAGTTCATTAGCTGTTTACAGTCAGGGCTCTCCCTTTTCTAGCAGGCTCTACAACTCCAGAATGGTCTTGGTTTGGGTTCCCTTCTCCTCATGACTTGTTTTTCTGTTTACGTTGTAAATTGCCAAGTGGGAAAAAAAAGATGGAGACCTCGTTTTTATTTGCAAGCTAAACTGCATTTTGCAATTCTTATTTTTTTTGATGGGGAGGAATTAATGGTAGGTTTTAGAGGCCACTATACTAGAGCTATTTAAATTTAAATTAATTAAAATGAAACAAAATTGGATAGTTTGTTCCTCAGTCACACTGGCCACATTTCAAGTAGTCAATTGTAATGGGTTCATTGCTACCTAATTGGACAATATGGATTACAGAACATTTCCATTGTCACAGGAAGTTCTACTGGATGGCACTGCTCTGTTCTATTGAAGAGTCAAATCCTTTTAAATAAGAGCATCCTTATAGCCTAGTATACTGTAGGAACTTTGTGAAAAAAGTAAACCTACTTTAATAAAAGTTCATCTGCACAGATTCGTGGTTGCCAAGGGGAGGGATGGATTGGGAGTTTGGGGTTAGCAGATGCAAACTATTATATATAGAATGGATAAACAACAAGGTCCTACTGTATAGCACAGGGAACTATATTCAATATCCTGTGATAAACCATAATGGGAAAGAATATAAAAAGAATGTATACATGTATAACTGAATCATTTTGCTGTACAGCAGAAATTAACACAACACTGTAAATCAACTATACTTCAATTTAAAAATAACTAAAAATGAAAAAAAAAGTCCATCTGATACATGAATGGCAGAGGAATGGAATTGATGTCTTGGCAATCTGAATTGCAACTCATTGGGATTTTCTAGTTAGGAAACATTCCTTCCACCTATAGAGATCTTGAGAAATTATATGTAATTAGCAAAACAACGTAAGGAAGAAAATAAATGACCTGGTTACTGAGAAATGAGAGATTAAAACATTCAGATACATGCCAATAACTAAATAATACTTCAAGTCAGTGAAATAAGAAATGCCATCAGGAAGCCCATGATTAATTGCTGGATGGATTGTAATTGTTATATAAGAAGTCTGAAGAATGAGAGGATGAATGGGTGGGTGATCACTGAAAGAACCAAAGCCCTGTGCATCATTTTAGTGTGAATGATGTCATCAACACCTTCCAGTTGTGATGACAGATGTGGAGGTGATCTGGGTACAACACCATCAGTATCCCTTTCATCACTAAGCAAGATTTCAGAGATCTTCAGGCTAGACGTCTGAGTCCTTCCCTGCTTCCTGTTAACTCCCAGTATTGAATATTCTTCCAGAAAGGACCCTTTTTCCTCATGGAGAAATCCCACCTTCTCAAAAGATTATCGTAGCTCAGCGATCCTGCTGGGATCAATGACTCGGTCTTCACCACCTCTGCACTGGGCTCTCTGGTCATCACCACCAGAAGAGCCCAGGCCTACTTCCCAAGAGTCCCATCCTGCAGACATCATGGCGACTGCCCACTCCCATAAAGGATTTAATTAGCTCTGGCAAAGGAAGGAGGGAGGATTAAGGGCTGATTAAAGAGCTTACAGGAAATAGATATGATTAGGAGAATAACCCCCTGGAAACCCAAGGCTGCATGAGACAAATCCTGCTGGGCAGACTGTACTTTGCCAGCACCACCGCTCCTGCATGACCTACAGCAAGAGGTCACCCTGGAAAGTTGGCGCCAAGAAGAGGTGCTCCATGTGGAAGCAATTTAAGGAATGGACAGAAACACACACAATATACCTTTCCTCAAAAAGAAAAACGGAAGTAATTGTTCCCCACCATTTCATGAAGAAACAAAATAGGAAGTGTTTATGAAACGTGATTTATGCAAGTTTTTTCTAGGTAATATTTTATTAATTAACATTTATTTACCAAGGTAAGCAACTACTCTAACAAGCACCCTATTCAAAGTCTAATGTTAGAATCAGAGTTAGCAGAAACTACACAGAAGGCATGGTGCGGTCTCAGCCCCGTCTTTAACACCTCTATATACATTTGATATGGCACTAGGGGGCAAGTGAACATGCTAATTCCTAGGAGGGAGAAAACTTGCCACTTGACAAATTTCTTTCCCAGACTTGATCACAGCCCCCAAAACATTAGCTGCCCAAAAACATTTCGTGCCACCTTAAGTTGTCAAAAGTAGAAGGAAGCAGAGGGCAAAGGAGGGCAGAACTCCAATCAGCTTTGTGAGACCCCTGGCAGCCTGGTTTTTGCTTTAAGGGACCACAGTTCAAATCCAATCAGCTTCTATTACACAGGGCAGGATCTTGATGAGCTTGTAACCTTATCAACAGTCCTCTGGGGAGATGTGGTGAAGTTATTTGAATATAATTCATCCAGGCAACAAATTGGCCCATCACTCAGCTCACAAATCTCTCTGTTGACCAGGCTGCCAAAACAGGAAAGGCATTCCCTTCTGTAGAAAGCTTCCTCTATAACTATGCTAATTGTATGGAAAATCAGAGTTCTTTGGGAGTAAAATAATAATTAAAAAAGTAAAAAGAGATGTGATTTTTTAAAGTACCAGGTATTGTTTTTATATATTCTTCCAGCAATTCTGCAAGTTAGCAGTTATTCACATTTTATACGTGAAGGAGACAAACTCTGAGACGTTAATACAATTTTCAAGTAATACAACCTGTAAATGAAGAAAGTCATGCTCTAATTCAGGTCTTTATTGTTTGAAAGGAGAGGCTCTTTCTATTGAACCACTTGGTTCCCTTATCTTCTGCTGTGAAAATAAAGTTGTAAACAATATGAAGTCTAAGAAAGAAACTTCTGGTTTTTATGATGGGAGAAGTTGGTTTGATGGTTTGGGTTTTTCTGAACATGGTTTAATGAATCATCTCCTACTTGCTTGACATTATGTGTCTCAAGAAGAAAGTGTCTTAATTTCTGATCAAAAGGAAACAGCAAATTCCTTTCTGCCACAAGTTTCAAATTAGGGTTTTTCAATTACTGTGATATTCTGAGAGCCTAGCATGGGCTACAAATGGGAATAGGATGTGATAATCACCCCACAGAGCAACATGAGACAGCGCTTAGGGCCAAGAAAAGAATCAAATGCGAGACGGGAAGGCCAGCTGGATCTATCTGAGGGGCAGGAGAGAAAGAAAATTCAGTATTAGGAAACACCAAGGGCTTCCTTATGAAAATCCTAAGATTATCTGTAATATAATTTTAGGATTATATTACTTGCATCTTGAAGATACAAGTAACTGGAGGTATTGCATGAGTACAGAATTAAGGAATAAAACACTGATAAGGAATAGTAATTATCATCATAATCATCACCATTCTTCTTCTTCAGAACTTTCACAATATTGATATATTGTATTCCAGCAATCACACTGCAGTATAGAACTCTGAAGCCAATTTATTCCTTACTAATTAAATTAAAATTTTATTTCCTAAGAACTTTGAGTATGTTTCCCCATTTGCTCTTTCTGTTTTCTACTCCAGGGTCTCCTATTGTGCTAATTGTGGGCTAAGTCTCAGCGTGATGTATAAGGTGACTTCCATTCTGACCGGCCTGGTATCTGTTATGATTGTCTGGTACCTTTGCCATATGGTTTGCTAAATATTGCAAACATCTTCCCTTTTCAGTGGATATTGAATGTTCAACACAGTTACTCCATACCTCTTAATTTTTTTTAAATCTCAGAATTTTTATTCTTTTTACCCTTGTCTTGGCAATCTGCAAGACAACTTTGGCTTGATCTTTCTGCAAACTAACTCAAATTTACATATTTCAATGTTTGTAACCTGTGAACCTTCTGTTAGTTAGTTCTATTTATTTTATTGTTGCAGCATCATTTCAGAATTTAATTTCCAATAACTGATTACTGCTCTTTCACAGCATTTCCATCCTTTCTCCCTCTCTCTTCTCTTTCTCTCTCACTCCTTTTCTCACTTTCCTTTTCTTCCTATTACATTACCTTCTATCTAAGAATTAAAGGTCTACTTAGTTTATATTTAAAACTTAAATGTAATATAATAATGTAATATATATTATATAATGTAATATATGTGTAAAATACAATGCAATAACTTAAAATGTTTCTTATGATAACTGTTTCCTTAATGACTATTCCTTGTGTATTAATTTCTAAGCTCTATATTCATAATAATTTTTTTCTCAAACTTTTTGTGAGTGAGGTTGTCTGACCAATTTTTTTTAAAGTCTTTTTAAAATTGAATTTGTTACAATATTGCTTCTGTTTTTTTTTTATGTTCTGGCATTTTGGCTGCAAGGCATGTGAGATCTTAGTTCCCTGACCAGGGATCAAACCCACACCCCCTGCACTGGAAGGTGAAGTCTTAACCACTGGACCGCCAGGGAAGTCCCTATGTTTGACCAATTTTTGTCACTAGAGAGAATCTCCTCAACTTTGGGGAAAATCTCAGTTTTCGTGGCAGTCAACAAGGATTTCAGTTACGTGGCGTTTGCCCCTGGCATAATGGAGGGCAGAGTGAGGAGGAGATTTGTGTCAGACAGACTGTCCTTGCAGAATTGGAGAAAGTACATTGCCTTTAGAGGCCAAGTAGGTAAAGTGAATATTCTAAGCTAATTTTTTTAAACTGAAGTTTAGTTGACTTATATTAGTTTCAGGTGTACAACATAGTAATTTGATATTTTTGTAGATTATATTCCATATAAAGTTATTATAAAATACTGACTATATTCCCTGTGCTGTATATTACATCCTTGTAATTTATCTAATATTTTATACCTAGTACTTTATACCTCTTAATCCCCCTCACCCATTTTGCCCCTCCCCTTACCCCTCTCCCCTCTGGCAACCACTAGTCTGTTCTTGGCATCTGTGAGTTTCTTTCTGTTTTGTTTAGTTGTTCCTTTGTTTTATTCTTTAGATTCCACATATAAATGAAAACATAACAATATCTGTCTTTCTTTCCCTGATGACTAGTGATGTTGAGCATCTTATATAGTAAGGATTGTTGGCTACTGGGGAGAACTGTAAAGTGTATTATGTCCACATTCTTTCAAATTAAAAAAAAAAAAGTTTAAAACTTTTTTTTTTTTTTTGGCCAATGAAAAAGACTCCTGTATTGATAAGGACTGACCCTCTCTTAACTTGTCTCATTAATGAATCCTACTTTGTGGTCTGCATGGGTTTCCCAGTGTAGGATTTTCCTGTCCCTATAATTTATGCAGGACAATATTCTAATTCTATAGCACTAGAACCTGCTTTGAGAGTCTCCTGGCAGAATTCCTAATTATTCTGTGAGAAGTAAACTTGACTTGTAGTTTTATCCTAAGGGCAAATACTGGTACAAATATGAAAATGCATCCTTAACACAATTTCTCAACAACAGCTATTAATTACTGCCTGGGTATGGCAAATTGAAATATTATTTAGTATCTATCCATTTCTGTCTTACCCTATCTGTGGGAGAATTATACTCACCTACCCTAGTAATGTTGGGCTTGGCCACATCTTTGGCTATTGCAAAGACATGTCGCATTGGTACAGAGACCTTCTAAATGTATCTGCGCTGTTTGCTTATGCTCTTTTACGCCCCCATTCAAGCATGAGAAGAGAATGCCCCAGGCAAATGCTGCTCCTTTAGCCTGGGTCTTGGAAAACAAGCATATATAACAGACCTGAACTCCTCCCTCCCCACCCCAAAGCTTAGAAAAAAGCCACTGCAGATCTATGAGCATGAAGTAAATGTATGTTACTGTAAGGCACTGAGATCTAGGGATTGTTTGTACTGCAACAAAGTTAACTAATATGAAATTTGGTACGAGGAATGGGGTGATGCTGTTAAACAACAACAGCAAACACCAATAAAGCTAAACTAAAATATATGTCATTGGCTTTAGGGCACAACAGTGAATGGCAAGGAAACTGTTACAGAAAGTTGGGGAAAAAAAACCAATCCATGCTATTTTAGAGGCAGACAATTGATTTAACTGCCTGTTGCAATATCTTTAACATACTCAGAATCTGTCTGATGAACTCCTGTCTTTGGTTGATGCAGTAGGAAGCGAGAATGTTGGTAGATGAGTTGATTGTTACTGGTAGGGTTTTGAGAAGGTTCTGTAAGAAAATGATATTAACTCAAAGGAAAAAAAAAAAAAGGTTTAACCTGTTTGAAATTAGGAGTGAGAAGAAAGAGAGAAAATCTATAAATGCTGTCACTTGCAGGGCTGAATGATACAATTCCCTCTCCTGGTCAACCGGTCAAAGATCAAATTGAGAACATCTTGACTGAGAAAGATCTAGTGAGATCAAGTTCAACACTGGACCTGAGAGCAAAGAAATAGCAAGGGCATGACAGTAGAACCTTTTAAAGAACCCATAGATTGGATTAATCTGACCCAAGATTATCCTTTCAGCTGGTCAAAATGACTCTTAGAACAGGTTTTAGAGCATGTTCCCACAGACACCCAAGAAACTCAAAGTCATATCAGAAACTCAGTCATATTTTGCAAAGAATTCTGGTTAAGGACATCTGCATATGGAGCTGATGAAATAAAATAGGTAAGAATAAGCCAAACCCAACCAACCAACCAACCAAAAAACAAACAAAAACACCAAGATTTGACAAATGCATTTCCAATCTGGACTAAAAGGTACCATGACTCTTTGAGATGTAAAATGACCCTTGGGCACTCAAATTTTAGACAGGAAGAAAGCAGGCTGAGATGATGTTCAGCCACCGTGGAAATAATATCCTCTGATGCCCTTTTCAGTATGTCCAGGGAGAAAAATGAAAAGGGGAGACATTTCCAAGGGCAGAGTCAAGAGCTAATGGAGTAGAACGGAATAATCGTCACTCCCAGGGAGTAAGAATGGTGTCCAGTCAGTGCTCTACCACCTGAAAGGGGAAACTTGCAAAGTCTGTCGGGCTAGATTTCAGAATTACTGTGGATCAGTGAATACTATGTGTTTCCCATTCTTACCCTTCTGAATATGAATGTTTCTTGTGGTTATCTTCTTCCTGTTCCAACACTGTATGTTGTGTGTTATGAGAGCAGATAACTTGACGTTTTAGGTCAGAGGTCTCTGGATCAAGAGGACCTATATCTGGAACCAATAAAAGCACTATCCTGAGGTCCTGGATTTCGAGGCTGATGGCATGTTCGAGTAGAATTTTGGAGTTTCTTTATTGAGGATAAGGTGAATGCATTTTATATTTTGAATCAAGGGACTATTTGTGACTACAGGGGAAGACTGTGGTAGATTTTATTATTCAACTACTTACACTGTTTTCTTCCTATCCTATGTGGATTGGAGTATATTTCCCATCCCCCTGATTTGAGGCTTGGTCTTGTGACTATCTTTGATAAATGGAATGTGTCCCAGTTCTTAGCACAAGCTTTGGAAGCATCACATGTTTGCACTCACCTTGTTGTGCGCCATTCTTTGGTCATGAAAACAGGACACCCCAGATAGGATGTGCTATGTATTCATATATGATATGCTCCAGCCTGGGTCCTGGAGTTTAAAAGCGTTTAGAGAGGACTTGAACCTAACCCACATACTAAGCTAAGATTCCCTAGCCAACCTTCATATCCAAGAGAAAGAAACTGGTGTTAACTGTTGCAAGCCAATGAGATTTGGGATGTGTTTGTTGCCACAGCAAAAGCTGATTAATACACCAGCCTACTAGCCCATGGCCCATTCTTTGAACTGGATTCCAGTAACTAAGTCCTGATTACAAGTTTCTGCCAAGAAGACTCACCTTAGTTTGGAGAATCTTCTGTTCATTTGTATATGTTTGTAAGTTCCTCCTTTCTGTTGAATTTTACCTAATATATTTATATCTTTCAGAAATCACTCTTTCAGCCTGGGGGTAGCACTCTTCCATTCTTCCATTGTTACTATGAGTTTATTCTTATATTTTCATTTATTCTGCCTTTTCAATGGAATTTTAAGAGGGAGAAATAACTTGTAAATTTAGTTGGACCAAGTCCATCTGATTAGATTCTCTTTAATCCCACTGGCATTAGAAATGTGTACCATAAGGAAGTTTGCTAGATTAGGGGGACAACTCTTGTGAAGGTTTACAAGCCTTGATAAAGTGGTATTTTAACTGGAGGTGGTGTCAAAAACACTTGAGAGAATGTATGTATTTTTGGGGGGGTGGGGGCACCATGGACCCATGGTACTTCTCTAATAACCCCACAGTAGTCCACTGACCCCAAACAAAAATTCTCTGATACAGATGCTCTAAAATCCAAGTGGTTTGATACAGTTGATGAAATATGAGATTACAGCCAAATATAATAGCTCCTATGCACTAGTTAAGGCACATGTTTTCACTATGAATTGATGAAACAATTTGAGATATAAAAGAAGAATCCTTAGGAAATTTATCCTGAATAAACTGAGGCCAAAATATGCCAGGAGAGGTAAGAGCCACAGAGAAGTTCTTGAAGGAGTCTAATAGCATGGAGGACCAGATGCCATTAAGAATTCTTACAAATACGCTATTTTTAGTAGCTGCTGCTACTGAGACCTTTTACTCTAAGCTGTAGATATTCATATTATTCTGCAAGTTTCTTTGCAAATTAGACAACTGCCCACCAGAATTTCTCTCTAGGTGCTATATAGTTTGGAGCTCATACAATCACAGGCTGGAAATGGACTTCCTGAACCCATTTAGCAGCCTCCATGCCAGCAATTCTAGGGCTCTCCCTCCACCTCCTGCCCCGCACTGCAAGGCTAGGAGGAGTTAGTGAGCATGCTTTCAGCTTAGCGTGATTTGAGAAGCACTGTCTGATCTGTCCCCAATTTGCATGTACATGGACATCCACGTGGCTTGAATGATCATATCATTCTTTCAGAGAACTCTTGGTGAATGTTATCAAGTTATTAACTCTATTGCCATCAAAAAAGAAATAAACTAAATGATTCCAAATCTTTTAACCTTCTAGGATGCAGGGCAGTTATTTAGTTTCTAAATAGAACTATATTCTTCTAAACTCTTAGAGTAAGATTGGCAGCACTGGAACTAGCTTTGTCACCAGTCATGGTACACTAACTGCGGAGACCGTTCTCCAAGATGGCCCCAGAGGTGGTCCTGCCTCTTAGTAGTCAACTGCTTCTTATAGTGCCCTCTTACATTCTACCAGATTAGGTCTGTGTGAGCAATACAATAAGGAAAAAGTGATGGTATGTCATTTCTGAGATTATAAAAGACATCACAGTTTCTGTTTTGACCGCTCTGTCTCTCTCACTTGCTCTGGGGGAAGCCATATTGTGTTGCAGTGTTTTGGAGAAGCCCACGTGGGAAAGAACTGGTGCCTTTTGCTAACAGTCACGTGGGCATGTGAGTGGGCTTGAAAGTGAATTGTGTGGCCTCGGTCAAGTCTTCAGAGACAGCACTCTTGGCCAACAGCTTGCTACAACTTCATGAGAAACTATGAACCAGAATCACCCAGCTAAACCACGCTCAGATTCCTGGCCCTTAAAAGCTCTGTGAGATAATAAATATGTGTTGCTTTAAGCTGGTACATTTTGGGATGATTTGTTATGTGACAGATAACTAACACACGAACAAAGCCATGGAACATCTCTGTGTCCACTTTCCTACCTATAAAGTAATATGACATACTTTTACCTACCTCACAGAAATAGCTTCTAAATAAAATTATAATAATAAACTGTATTCGGAACACTTGACCATTTAGAAAGAAAAAATACTCTTTAAATCTAAATTTTTACCATTCCAAATAGAAGCCTTTTAATTAATTTTTGAATTATTACGTTTGACACTATCATAACATTTGTCTGTTGAAGGAAAGAAACTTCGCCATTTTTTTTATAGTCAACCAACAAAAATAGTACATGCCTTTATCCATGCAATTATATTTTACTTTCTCCCACAGAGGCACAACAAACTTATGTCTCAGATCTCTTTACATTCACACTTTAATTACATTTGGTCCTTTGCAAGAAAGTAGAGTATCAATAGGGTACTTTACTTATCACAAGCCTTCACTTCTAGACAACCTTTAGTCCTGATGGGATACCTCAAGACTTAGTGTCAAATTAGTTTCGTTTTTGCCTTGATTGAAGGAAACATTTACAGAATTTAAACACTCTTGAAAGTCAGTTGGAAAGCATTTGAAGACAGATGTTGTTCGGCAGTCAAGTGATAATTTTTCATGAGTCATGACTTGTTCATATAACCTCTCCTAAAAATTCTTTGGTCTATTCCAAGATATTTGATAATTTCTATAGCTTTTAATTGCTTTGCCTGACACGGGACAGGCAATCTTCTTTTTTTTTTTTTTAATACATTTATTTATTTATTTATTTGTTTGTTTATTTATTTATTTATTTATTTATTTATTTTTGGCTGCGTTGGGTCTTCGTTGCTGCGCGCGGGCTTTCTCTAGTTGTGGCGAGCGGGGGCTACTCTTCGTTGCAGTGCGCGGGCTTCTTATTGCGGTGGCTTCTCTTGTTGCGGAGCACGGGCTCCAGGCACACGGGCTTCAGTAGTTGTAGCTCGCGGGCTCTAGGGTGCAGGCTCAGGAGTCGTGGCGCAAAGGCTTACTTGCTCTGTGGCATGTGGGATCTTCCCGGTCCAGAGCTCGAACCCGTGTCCCCTGCATTGGCAGGCAGATTCTTAACCGCTGCGCCACCAGGGAAGTCCCAGGACAGGCAATCTTTTTGCATGTGTCTCAGTGACAAGGGCATAGAGCTTTGCCTACTTGTGGGTGTCTTCTCTTTGTTTTTCCTGTCATGTACACTTTTATATCGTGAATTTATGCCATGAAAATCTGTTTCTCTGCTCCTCTGCATATACAATGACTTTTCGTTTTAATGCAGCATCACTGGCCCATCAAATGTGCCATTTTTCTGAAAACATTTTAAGTTAAATGTAGAAATCCAAATGTAAAACTCAGTAATTCTTTGGTACTATTAGTGCAAATGTTACAATAAGATAATTAGGTAAATAGATACATTCTATCCTTGTATAAGTTTATAAATACAAACAACAGTTCTATCAAGATGCTCTTCTTTTAAGAATGTTAAAATTTTAATGAAATATGTTGTAAATTGAGGGAGTAATATAGTGACTGCCTACCCCATAAGGAGCACTTTCGCATAATCCTTTCTTTAAGCTTACCAACAGCCCTTTTGGATTCCAAATGAGGAGACTAATGCTCGTGAAGCTTAGATAACTGTTCAGGCACGCAAGAGGTAAGAAAGCAACTCAGAATTTAATTCTCATTTTTCCCCTCCAAATATTGTGCTCATTCTAGCATACACTGCTGCTTCTCAAATGATCTTATTGATTTTACTGTAGTCTTCAGCAATATCAGTGAGAACAAATTCTATTTGCTTTCAGCTTGGGAAATGGAAAAGGATCTATACTCCTGCTGCCGTCTCCATAATCACTCTGTAACTGAACTCACACTCTGTGTGCAAGCCTTTCTGGATAAAACTTCACACCTTTTCATTTTAAAAAGCTGTTCTAGCTTTGGTTTCAGAGAGTGGTGCAAAAAGAAATGTCAAAGTGATTACCAGCAGGGAAATCTAAGATTTTTCTAGAAGATAATTAATTTCACCCACTATAACTCAAAAAAGTGTCCAAAATGCTGGTTGTTGATGCCAGATATTGTCTTTGAACATCTTACAGATGAGATGCCGTTGTGCCTAAAAAAATCTGCACGTGTGAACCAGGAAGGGCTAGATGTAATGCACTTGCTCATAGAAGCACATGTGTAACAAAGAAAGAACTTTAATTCTATTGCCTCCATTCCCAGGATTTCTCTCCAGTTACTTAAATAAAATAGTTTTTAATTAAAGGGACTCTCTACAGGGAGACTGCATGATTCAAATAAGGATGAAATTCCACAGAGACACCTTAGCAATTTAGGGTGACATGTCGGCTAGAGTTAAGGAACCATTTTTCCAACCATTTAGCTGCTGCTTTACTTAACTTTCTGGTCAACCCACACCTATGACAAAATCTAACCGTACATCTACTTTTATACCTTAATTTGCCTGTAGAAAATATGATGGAGTCAAAACAGCTTTTTCTGAGGATGATTAAAGTTATCATGTGCCTTCCAGATGCAATGAGGGCCTTCTCTAATTTTGGTGTATAATTTGAAACTTCATGTTAATGTCTCCTTTTTTTTAGACTAAAACTTAAAGTGCCTACCTCAAAAATGCTAATTATTGTAAAATTTCCCCCCAAATAAAGAAAATGCCATAAAACAAAATAATTGTATAAATAAATAATTCTGATAGCAAACTGCCAATACTTAAACAAAATAGATCAGACTATAATGCGTTATGATTTGTAGAAGTCATGCTGACCAGCATCTGTACTAGTTGAGGAAATTGAGTTTAGTCTAAGTAATATGTTATTCAACCACATACATTTTAAAAATGATGAACGTACTCTCTGTTGATGCCTGCTCCTCTGGTGATTTCATCAAACCTCATGGCTTTAAATGTCATACGTATGCTACTAGCACCCAAGTTTATATTTCCAGGCTGTACCTCCTCCCTGAACTCCAGACTCAGATGTCCACCTGTCTACTTGGCATCTTCTTTGTGATGTATACTAGGCATCTCAAGTTGATTATATCCAATACGGAGGCCCTGCCCTTCCCATCAAAGACTGCCCCTCTCTGTCTGCCCCAATTTCACTGAATGGCAATTGATTCTTCTAGTTCCTTGGACCACAAAATGTGGAGTCATCCTTGATGACTCTCTCTCTCCCTCTCGTAAGCAAATACTATTAGCTCTACCTGCAAAATAGATACAAATAGTCCTTACCTCTTACTACCTCCACTGTCCCTACCCTTGTTCATGTCAACATCAAAACAGCCTGAGTGATTGTGTTAAAACCCAAGTCAGCTTATATCCCACCTCTAATCAAAACCTTCCAAAGGCTTCCCCTCCCACCCAGAGTAAAAGCCAAAGTCCTGCAGAGGTTATGGAACGTGTACCCATCCTTTCACATCCTTCCCTCCCCCCTCATATTGCTAACCCCTTCGATAGACTCCTGCTATTTATACTTGTACTTACTCTGTTCTGGTCTCACTGGTTTCTTGCAGTGAGTCCTTCAAACGTGCCAGGCAGGGTCCCCTACCACATGCATTTGCCTCATCCTGGAACATTTTTCTCTCAAATACTCATGTGGCCAGCTCCCTGTCTTCAAATCCATGCTCAGATGTCACTTGCTCAGGGGGGCCTTCTCTGACACTCTCTTTAAAATTGCAATCCCAGTTCCAGCATTCCTTATCCCCCTTTCCTGCTTCATTTGCTTCTCTAATTAGAATGAAAGCTTCATAAGGGTAAAGGTTGTGTCTGTTTTGCTCAATAATGTATACATAGTACAAAGGACAGTGCATGGCATATAATCTGTATTCAAGAAATAACTGAATAGGTGAATAAATGAGTGAATGCTTTTTGTTAATTTCTAGGAATCAATGAATACATTAAAGCCTTAGAAAAATATCTGAGCAAGATGCCCTCACTTATCATATATATATATATATATATATATATATATATATATATATATATATATGATCATTACGCAATAGGAAATGTTTTTTGGATATGAATTGTTGTTAGTATATTAGTGACTTTTTGGTTACCGAATGATTTAAAGGCTATGGTACCATGTAAACAGTTTTTTCATTCATAAAGTGCCAAAGTCATCTCAGGAGCGAATGCCAGTCTGGGCCATACGAAGGTATACTTTCTATCTTTTAAAGAAAATGATCAGGAATTACCTTCTTTGATAGTTATGGTTTAAAAGGATGTTGTAGATGGTGGTGGAGAGATGGTGGATATCTGATTGACATTCTCAGTTACAGATTAGAGGAATTATAACTCATATTTTTTTAAACTACGTTTAGGTCTAATAAGGGACAACTGCAGAAATCCACATGACACTTCCTTAGAATACTCAAACCCTAGCCCCCACTTAAACCATCTATTCAAGTGACTTTTAATGCATCATGTCAGAGCATTTATGCAAGCGGTTAACTTATTTATAAATACAGAAATTTAAGTCATTATGAATAAGTTGTGATGTCTCTTATGGAAGGAGCCTGTTCCATATTTCTCTGAACTTGACACAGGACTTGAGACTCAGCACTCAAATGACAGCTGATTTGATTGAAAGCCAGTCAAAACAAAGAATATGAATATTTACTTGAGAAAACTCTGTCAATTATTTGTGTATATAAACACAATATAAAATGTTTCCTTCATTTGATCGGTTTAATGCCATGCTGCGTCAGTGCTGTCCATTTTTCAGCATAAATTCCTAGCAGGCAGGACTTTTGGCTGCTGAACCTTTCTCTGAACAGAAGTATGAGCAAAGGGACGTTTAATAAATGCCATTAGACAATGACCGTCTGTGTTTAATATTTATTGAGCACCAATAGGGACCTTGAGACCTTGGTCCAGGATGAAAAGCTTTTAAAAAGCCTATACCTAATTAAGAAAAACATGGTCCCTGCTCACAAGAAGCTTATCTGCTAAAGCAGACAACAGTGGTGTCGGTACACAGAGAAAATTAATTTTTTTACCTAAGTGCAGCAAACAACCACCACCTTTATGAAACTGCAGGATTTATCTCCTTCTCTCTTAAACGTGTTTTCTTTGTGAGGGCCTCATGTTAAATGCCTGGCAAAGAATGAAGGTAGAGGAGGCTGGAAAAAGGACAAGGGAATGAGGCAATGAAGAAGAGGGATGGTAACAGATGGCGAGGCAGTAGGCTATATGGCCTGAGGGAAGCAGCAGTTGTGGAAGAAATTCCTGTAGAAGAATTCCTGTAGCTAGTTGCTGTGTTTTCTGTATTTTAAAATAAGTATAATGTACCATCATCATCATGATTAATTAATATGTAAGTTCAGGTTGCAAAAGAGACCAAATAGGAATGAATCAAACATTGATTTTTGTTTTTCTTTTAGGCATGCTAAAAAGCACAGCTGTGACAGAGGGCAGGACTGGCATGGATTTAAAACATATCACAGTTTATTAGGAATGATTTCATAATGCATCCATATTTATACTACCAGAGATTAGAGAAGTGAGAATAAACTGGGAAATAATAACAAACTATGGTTCTGTTCATACTTCCAAAGCACAAATTATTACCTGTTAGTTTATTTTTGCTCCATATCTTCAATATAACAGGGTCAGCACAGGAAAGTTTTGCTTATGTGTGGAAGATACGTCTAGTTGTATAATAAAAATGTTTGTTTGATACAGGAAATTTTTCGATTCAATCAAGAAAATAAATTTAGTCCCCCAATTTACACGTGCCAAAAGTTATCTTTTGCCACATCAATTGGTATTTGATTTTTGTGTGATAATTGCATTCCTGGTTTCCCAGTTCAGGATGACAGTGAATGTAGGGAGATAAGATGAAGAGTGAAAATCCAAAGGAAAGGCTGGAAGTGAAGTTTGGGAGAAACCAAACATATGTTAACCTCCCAAATCACAGAAAAATAAGAGGCAGAGACAACAATCATTGTTCAAGGCAAAGGAAAATATCTAGAGATGGTGGAAACTAGCAAAGGAAGCAAACATCCAGTCATGTTCTCGAAGCCAGTGATTCTCGGGCAGAGTCGCTCTTAGATTAAAATCATAAAAGGCACTGCAGTTCAGCTAATACGTACCTACCCACAGGAACACGCGTGTGCGCACGTGCACACACACACACATCCCTCACACAGCCTCACTTACGCTGAGTCAATTAAAGAAAATAATATCCGAATAAAGTTGAGGAAACACCACACATCCAAGTATATTCAACAAAATGACATGATTCTTTTGCCACAAAAATTCCTCGGGAGGATGAAAACCCTTGCACCACGTGCCTGAATTCTCTGTTGCTGGTCCCTTTGTTAACTGTTTCCTATTTCTAATCACTTTACTTTGCCATCAAATTCTATTGTTTCAAGGTCTTTCTCTAAAGCCACCTCTATGATCTTTTACCTGATTCATCCGAACAGATGGGATTTCTCCTTTGACCCCTCAATATTTTGTTTCGGTGATTCATATGAAATGTATTATATCCCACTGTACATTGTTATTGTTTTTCTATTTGTTCATTCCTCTTCAATAGAATAGAAGATCTTTAAAGTAGGGCTTATTCATCATCGCGAATCCTGAACTGTTTATCATCAAATACCTGCATCTAGTCAGGAGTCAGTAAAATTTTGTTGTGACATTTGTAAATGTGGAGGAAAAGACTTGGCTTTAAACGCATACCTGGAAGGTCATGTGTACCGTCATCCTATCTCTTACCTGTGTCTAGATTCGTCCACTCGATAATCCTTAGGTGCCCACTGTAGTGAAGGCCCTCAGCTATTACTAATAATCTATAGGACTAGTAAGATATTTTGGATACGTTATGGACCAGGAGATAAAAATAAACACTTCTCTATACATTTTGATACTTAAACAAATATTTTACTGTAGAAATGTGTAACTTGTCTCTGGGAAAAAATGCATTCACAGTGAGGATCAAGATATATAATTCCATTTGAATTTCATGTACGTCCTAGAACTGTTTTTTTCAAATTCACCTTTTCTCCTGTGATACATCTACGTTCTGGATCTGATTGCTCACTCTCATTTCAGGCAGTATGGCTGACACGGGCTTGAATCATCTCAAAATATTTATTAAGCTTTCAATTTGTGCCAGTCCCCACAAGGTGTACAGAAATGAATCGGACACAAATGTTATTCCTGAAAGCTTCCTAAGGTGGTAGGGGCTCAAGTCTGCTTGAAGAAAGAGTGAAGTGCCATGAAAGTTGCAAGAGGATGGGGGGAGAAGGTGGAGGAGGCATTTGCCTTGAGTCCTGAAGGATGGGTACACTTTCATAAGAGAGAAGGGGAAAGAACGGTCCATTGAGGAAATAGCAGCTGTCGTAGGCAATGGACCCTCATATTTGTCTCCCAGGCAGAAACATACCTGAATGTGTCCAGGAGGATGCCTGCTCTCTAAAACTGTGTCCAGGTCGTCTTTCCTCCACGGAAGGTGGATTATAAACCATTTCTTCATCGTCTTCATTCTCCTGTCAAAGGGGACACTTTATTTTTTATTAATTTTTATTGAAGTATAGTTGCTTTTACAATGTTGTGTTAGTTTGTGCTGTGCAGCAAAGTGAATCAGTTATACATATACATATACCTCTTTTTTAGATTTCCTTCCCATTTAGGTCACCATAGAGCATTGAGTAGAGTTCCCTGTGCTATACAGTAGTTTCTCATTAGTTATCTATTTTATACATAGTAGTGTATACATGACAACAAAGGGGCACTTTAAATGTTAACTAAATCCATGACTACAAAGTAACTGGAACTCTTAGAGGACAAAAAAGTACAAGATAAATCCAATAAGGTGAGGTGATCTTTCTGTCTCTAACTTTTCCAATCTTTTCAGCCTTTTAGCAGTAAAGATGTAGAATTTTTCTTTTTTTTCTTTCTTGGGGAAGGGGTGGGAGGTGTGAAGCAATAAAAACCTATTCTGTGTTGCCCTGGGAAGTCTCTGTTCAGTGGTTAGTAGCACATGGCTGGCACTTGAGATTGAGGGTTTGGGGAGTTAACCAGAGTGCACTAAAGCTTGGAAGAAAGGCTCCCTTGGGGAATTAGATGTTTTAGTGGGACAATGAAATTTCATCGACTGAGAAGGGATAAACAAAACCTTTTACCAAAGATTCTGGGAAGTGGAAAGAGCACTTGGGAGAACTGTGATGCAGGCGAAAATACTGTAAAATGTGTCACAGAAAGGAGAAGCTCTCTCCTTTCTGCCATGGTCTGCCTGAACTCAGACCAAGTGCCTACACCCAAACCCTGGTCTGGAGGACCCTACTCTTCCTGTCTCGTGTCCCCCCTCTTAGCATCTGCTGTTGAGACTCTGGGCTGGGATCTCTATTGTCACGGCTACTTAAGGCTTCAAGCTGCTAGAGCACCTCCCATGGTGCAATGGTACTGACACTGAGCAGGACCCTGTGGGGCTCCTGGGCACAAAAGCCTTTCTGCGTCCCCCCAGTTTCTTGATTGCAGGAAATAGGCTTCATTCAGCCTCCACGATCTTCCCTCAGTTACAAGGAGCAGGTTCAAACAGTTGCTAATTAGGGAAGGGAAGGGGATGCAGAGACAAGGGAGGAAGAGTCAAGAAACAATAGTGCAGCCTTGGGGCAGGGTCCTGGTTCCCCCTCAAGGGATACACACAACAATCTCTTGAGCTGTTTTGCAGATACTGAAACCCCCGCCAGGTGGGAGAAGTTAACTGTGTGCCACCCACAAGCACGCAGACCCCAGACCGGTTGGGACCAGAAGGTTGATGATGCCGACTCCCAGTTACCTCACCACCAGCCGATCAGAAGAACGTCCACAAGCTGATCACACCCTCTTTGAACCATTACTATAAAACTCTTCACTACCTTCTCCAGGTCGGGACACACAGTTTTGAGGGCATTAGCCTGCTGTGGCCCCTTTTGCCTGGCAAAGCAATAAAGCTATTCTTTTCTACTTCACCCAAAACTCTGTCTCTGAAAATTAATTCGGTGTCAGGGTACAGAGGCTGGATTCGGCTTCATGAGCAAGTTAAATCCACAGAAAATTATTTGTGTGACTATTTCCTTAGTTGTTCCCAGGATGGTTATTCAGTAGACGTATTCTAGTTAGTAGATGTATTCTAGATGCATAAGAGAGAAGTTAATTCATTACATTCAAGGATGCCTTAAGTCATGAGGTCTTAAGCTTTTCCTGGACCCTGAGGAGGTCTCCCCTGGGTGCTAGCAGTGCCATAAAGTGGAAAGATCCCAAATCCCGGAGTCACTACTTGGCAGGGAATTGCCAGGTTTCACACTTAACTTCACAGAAGGGAAAAATAAGCTACTTTCGTGCACACTCTCTAAGACTTGGGAGTTTAAGTATTTAACAGAATAGCCTAGCCTACTGGATAATTCATCTCCCAACCAGCTTTATCAGTAGGAGTATTTCTCCTCTCTTCTTCAAAGTATGCCCACGTTAAAGTGTGCCTGTTGTGAGATAAACTTCTGTGTAACTTTCCTGTTCTGTTTAGTCATCACTGTACAACATGCTTTCTTTGTCCCTGCTCTCTTTCAAGTCCATCATCATATCAGGAACAGGATGATTCAGTCTGGCTTGAAGTAAGAGTCATCTACATAGGCGATAATAGAAAATTTGTTCCAAGAGGCGGAAGATATGCTGAAAAGACAAAACTAAATACTTCAGAAAGTAAACCTAGAGAGGAATACTTACATTCCTTGAAGAGAAGTTTCAGAAGTGTGCCTATTGGGACCTCCTTGGTAGCGCAGTGGTTAAGAATCCACCTGCCAATGCAGGGGACACGGGTTCCATCCCTGGTCCCGGAAGATCCCACATGCTGCGGAGCAACTAAGCCCGTGCGCCACAACTACTGAGCCTGTGCTCTAGAGCCCGCGAGCCACAACTACTGAGCCCGCGTGCCTAGAGCCCGTGCTCCGCAACAAGAGAAGCCACCACAATGAGAAGCCCGTGCGCCACAACAAAGAGTAGCTCCCGCTTGCCGCAAGTAGAGAAAGCCTGTGTGCAGCAACAAAGACCCAACGCAGCCAAAAAAATGTGCTTGTTGTTCCAAGAAACCGTGAGGTTTGTTTTTTTTTTTTAATATTTATTCATTCATTTATTTATTTGGCTGCGCCAGGTCTTAGCTGCAGCACACGTAACCTTTTAGTGTGGCATGCGGGATCGTTAGTTGCGGCATGCGGGATCTAGTTCCTTGACCAGGGATCAAACCTAGGCTCCCTGCATTGAAAGCACAGTCTTAACCACTGGACCACCAGGCAAGTCCCCAATTGTTTTAATGGTTATGAGAAATAGGGTGAGACTGTTATGACTCTGATACATAGACTAGGTTAAAGCCTAACTCTAAAAGGAGGTGAATTTTATGGTTTGAATCTGGTGTGGGTGGGAGAGGGCAATGTAGACTGCAGTGTTTTATAGACCCAAAGGTTTCCTAAACTCTGCCGGTCACCTTATATTAGCAGGAAAAGCAAGGAAGAGGGAGAAGAGGAGTCAATGTACCTTACCTTCCAGAAGCTGCTTCAAAGTCCTCTCTTCTCTGGGAGGGAAGTTAGGCTAAAGATTTCTAAAATTTCTGATAAGTTTAAAACTCGGATAGTTAAGAAACAGAAGAGATACTGACAATGGTAATGCAGCATTTGCTTATGCTCCACCACCTCAAGCCTTGTGGCGTGGACTGAATGATGTAACATTTAATGAAAGCCTAGGCCTTCTTCTCTCATTGTCTGCTTTCAGGGTGGGTGGGTGCCGGGGCTGGAACAGAGCCCCACTCTACAAAGAGAGGATGACTATTGCCTCATTGTTTCATGTGTTCCCAACTAACCTATACCCTACTTCAGCAGAATTCAATTTTATATTCCTTTTTTACCCCCTTACCATCCCTACCCAGTCGTACCTAGGAAAGCTTTCAGCATTTAATAGGTGCTGAGATTGATTTATTGGTCTCCACAAGTGACGAACTGCATGCTCTCATTATGTGACTCACATTTATGAATTGTTAGAAAAATAATGACTAATTGTATTTTTGAAGACTAACGTGAAACTTGGTGCTCTTGATTTAAAGACATTTATACAAAACTTTATTATGAAGGCAGTCTTTATTATGTGAGCAATCATGCACGGCTTAAAGCCTCCAAGTTGTAATAACAAGAACATTAAGTTTATAGCATGAATATTAAAATATTTGAATTTTTTAATAATGCAAAGTAGTAAACACTTTTGAATTTAACTCTTTTCTTCTTACTCCCCCCAACTTCATTTGAATAAATTGTCACTTTAAATGTTTGTCTATAGTGGTGATCATTTTGTAAAGTGTAGAAATACTGAGTCACTTTGTTGTGTACCTGGAACTAACACAGTATGTAGGTCAATTATACTTCAATAATGAAAAAAATCTTTGTCTATAATATTTTCCTTTTAGTACTACAGTTCCAGATAGGGAGTGTGTCATCATTTCAGACTTGTGTAGTATACATATGGTGTCATTCTTCCCTGGAGTTTTAATATAAATAGTATTTATTGAAATAAATGTGAATTTTCAATCACAAACATTGATTGGATATCTTTCATTTTTCAGGAAATGTGTCAAATGCTTTTGGCCATGAGAAAACATAAGGAAATAGGAAATTCATATTAAGATACAAGAGCAATTGGGGGAAAGAAGATTGCTAGCTCTTAAAGAAAGAAATTTTTCAAGCGTTGTTTTATGAGTTACCGCATGGACCATTCAGCTCCCCTCAGTACGGCATGGAGTAAGTCCTAATTTCCATTCTGAAGGGCCCCTCCATCTGTAATTTCTCAATCAGGGTAGATGACTGGTTAACTTAGTTGATTAGAGAACACAGGCCTAGGGGTTTGTGGCTTCAGAGTTGACCTTGTTGCCAACCTCACTCATTTCAATGATACAAAATGTGCCCATCCCCAGTCCCCTAAGCCTACAGCAGTGCCACTCAGAGTGTGTTGGGTTTTTTTTGGGGGGGAGGGAGGGCGCTAATGGTCCATGGTACATAAAGAAAGTGACAGTAAGCATTGAGAAAGCACTTAGAAATTTTTATAGCAATTCACAGAGTAACTGCATGCATGTTGAATCTAATGGTAATTTAAGAATTTGAGTTCCAGTCTGGATATCTTTTAACTTCATTTTTCTACTAACTGATTTTTAGTGTAGTTTATAAAAGTGTTTGCTCACAATATGTTATAAAACAAGATAAACCTCTGACCATAAATAGTATGAGAAGAACTGGCGTGAGATACATTGTCCTGGGTATAAGCACGTGCCATAGAGGTGGCGTTCATGAGTTCAAGTGCCAATTCCATTGTTTTCCGGTGGTGTGACACTAGGCAAATTGCTTAACTTCTCTGTGCTTCACTTTCATTGTTTCATTATGGGATATCATTAGTATTACCACCTAAGATTGTCTGAGAATCTAAAGTGCTTAAAACAGAGTCTGGTACATTGTGAGGCTCCTATTGTCCTCGGACACTAAGGGGACAAGGCTGTGGCAAGGTAGTTCAGTCATGACAAGAACTCAGGAGGGCGGAATCTAGGAAAAAGGTTCTGTCAGCCTAATGGATCCCGCAGTGATTCTCTCCAGAAACAGACTTCTGATATGCTGAAGGGATCTAACCCTTCAAAAAGTATATCACAAGAGTTTAATAGTTTAATTACAGTCTGTCCTATCTCAGCTTGTCAATGGATGGTAACAAGGCTGTACAAAAGCTAACTAGGTCTAAGGTACAGAGGTGAATAACTATTTCTAACCCTTTTCCATATAATTCTTCTCCTTCCTCCTGATTCAGGTAAATGAACCACATATTATGTCCATATCCCCTCTCTATAGATGATGTGTTCAGTCCTTCCTTATACTTTTTCTCAATCTAAGAGCTATGTCTCTATTCGTTTATCTTAAGCTTGTTCTATGAAATAATTTAAGTGAGTGCAGGATATATTTGATTCCTATGTCATCCCCCCTCCCCTGACTTCCCTTCCTTCTTCTGCTACTCATGACCAATTACATCATCATCCCTCCAATGTATTGATACCTCTGTAACAGTAAGCACAATTGAGGACTAAAATCTCATGCAATTCAGAGAAAAAAGCCAAGGCAAAGAACTGGAGGCTTTTAAAAATTTTTGGTTATTTGTCCAGTTTCTGAGTTCTGGAGAGATGGAACTAATTGTTTATATATCTGAGTGATGTGTTTGGGTCTTGGTTTTTTTTCTTCCAGCTCTGGATCTTGGGCAAATCACTGAAATCTGAGCCTCCATGTTCTCACTGATAAAATGATAATCATCCTAAATCACATGGCTCTTGCTAAGTCATAAGAATCACCATTTAATGAGAAGCTCTATATTCTATGAAGTGTGAGATTTAGATATAACACTTAAATTACACATGGATTTTAATCCAAACAATGACTTTAGGAAGGTGGGCATGATTACCCTCCAGTTTATAGACAGAGAAACTTTCGTGTTTAAAGAGCATTAGTTCTAGGTAACACAACTAGTAAAGAGCAGAGCTGGGATTTGAACTGAGATCTCTGACTGAAAACCCATATTTTTGCCATTATATCTTCAAAGAAGTTCATAGAAGTGAGTGTGTTTTATAAACCAAGTTTTTTATAAATATCTCATAATCTCATCACCGATTCCCACTTCCAGAAAACTCCAGTCCTACCCATAGCAGGTCAGTAGCATGATCTTCAAAGCCCAGGAACAATCAGTTCCAATTACTTTACTAGGCAGGAGGAGACACCTTGACACTGTTGTATTCCGTGGCAGCCAGAACCGTTTGCCATTTTTAGCCTCCAATACCAATTGCTTCTCCTACCGTCATCTTCACTGGTGCGTCAGTTGCCAAAGCAGATCTGTCTCTTTGAGGCTTGCTTTTGCTCAAACTCTATGGGCTCATTTGATAAAGAGGCTGACTCCAAGCCATGCGTAATCTTTTGCTCCATGGGCTATGCTTGGGAGTTGGCTCACAAACTGCCCCTCAAAGGGAGGAGGGAAAGTGACAATAAAAGGAGAGTTATGGACTGTGAAACCTTGCCCGACAGGCTCTCTTTCCTGGGAATGAGCTAGGAAAGCAGAAATGTATGTTATTAGAGGGCAAGTGTCTGGCGTTGCAGCTCTCACTGGGCTCTGTCATTGGTAAGACTCCTTAATGGCTGAGCTTGGAAAGACTACACAACAGCTGTGCCTGGAGATAGCACACATTGAGTGTGATTAGGGTAATGTTTTCTTCATTGCTTAAGCAACAGAAGGAAAGAGCCGAGCTAATGCATCAGGCTTTCCTCTCAGGCACGGGGGGACAAGAGGATGCCAGACAGCTACAAAATGGCAGATCCCTGTGATCCAGATATAACTGAGTTGTTCAGCCCATGCAAAATCAGAAGGGGAAAAAAATATATCACCTCCTCTTATAAAACAACAAAAAAACCCCTCAGAATGATCTATACAGAAATCATGTGAAAACCATGGAGTTATTTATGGGATTGTGGTAGGAAAGTTAAAAAGTCTAATGCCTTTTTAGATCTGCCTGCCACTCCATTTTTGTGTAACATTAAGAAATACATTATCCAGAACTGTGTCTCAGTTTTTTCATCGGTAAATTGGAGATAAGACACTTATTCTATCAACATCAGAGCCATTTTGTAAGAATCAAATACATTAATGGATCTGAAAGTGTTTTGAAATGTACCTATATATTATTGTATTCATATTAGGAATTTGATGGTAAAGTATATTCAGTGTCTGACTACATTAATACATGGGAGAAAATATCAGAAAACTCTTATGTGTATTGTGTCAGGAGTTTAAAAATGAGCTCTTGAAAATCACACTTAGGTAACTACTTCTAAAGCCTTCTTACATTTTTGTTTGTTTTGATTTTTACCTGCTCAGCTTCTTTTAAAAAGTGCTAATTACAGACAATGCTTCTCAGTGCTTTTCCCAAGAAAATGGCAATCGTCAGAACTATTCTAAAGGTAAAGAAAGCCTTGATTCTACTTTATGTGTGCCTCATCTGCCAGTGGAGGAATAATCAAGAAAAAATGCAAGAGTCAATTTTGATACACTCACATATATTTCTATGGCAATACAAACCCTTCCATATATATGCCCCAAGCCATGGCAGGAGTAAAATGCCTACTCTGTGTTTCTTTTAACTCTCAGTTCAAGACAACTGGATTACATACCTGTTTGGTTTTTCATGTCACCTAAACTTAGTTTTGGATTTCTCTTCTTGGACGTCCTTGTCCTTTTCAAAGACACTTGACTTAAGGGCATCATATAAGTATTTTTGCCACATTATTGTTATGAACATATTTTTTTTTCCAAAAGGAAATAACATTGAAGGTCCACATTCCACTTGGTGTTTCTGGAGGGTGTTTTTGGATGAATTAGCATTTAAGTTGGTGAACTGAGTGAAGCAGATTACCCTCCCTACTGTGGGTGGGCCTTTCAAGTCAGCTGAAGGCCAGAATAGAACCAAAAGGCTGACCCTCCCCCAAGTACTCAAAATAAACCATCAACTCTTCTGGGTCTCCAGTTTGGCAACTCACCTTACAGATCTTGGGATGTGTTAGCCTCCGCAGTTGCATGAGCCAGTCAGCCAATTCCTTATAATGAATCAATCTCACATAAGTCCTGGGGATGTAATGTACAGCATGGTGACTACAGTTAATAGTACTCTATTGTATATATCTAAGAGAGGAAATCTTGAAAGTTAATCATCACAAGAAAAAACAATTTGTAACTAGGTGTGGCTGGATGTTAATTAGATTTATTGTGGTGATCATTTCACAATATATACAAATATTGACTCATGTTGTACACCTGAAACTAATATGTTATGTCAATTATAACCCCAATAAAAAATCAATCTCTCTCTATATATAGATATAGATATATGTGTATATATGTAATATGCTTTTATGTACACACATCCGTTTAGTTCTGTTTCTCTGGAGAATGCTGAAGAATACAGGCAGTCACATTTTGTATTTTTAGATTCCTCATGAGAGAAGGTAGGCCATTCCTCAATATTCCATTGTTTTCCATCTTCCAGTGTCTCCTGCACTGGTTTTCCACGTAAATTTCAGAATATCTTGGTTGGAAAAAAATAGATATTACTGTGTGTGTGCATGTAAACATAGACAGTTCATATACAGAGAATTTTTCAAAGGTAAAGGATCTTCATTATATTTAAACTCACACTCTTTTATGTACATCTAAAATACTCCTACCTGTTAGCTGTTTTCCTTTACTTTTGGTCAGTAATCCTTTTCTTGGCTAGTTTGCTGATGTTTTCCATCTAAGATATGCCACAAGATTGATGGCCTCAAACCTTCAACTTCAGCTTTCCTCCTTTTGCAAGTTAAGATTGGGTTTGGGTCAACTCTGGGTCAAAAATATATTAGGTTAGTCTTTTCAGATTGTGTTTAGATCCATATATCAAGAACATACTAAAATTGAGATGGCTTCCTTGGCTGCCCTCTCAAACCATTCGACCTTTTAAGATTCTTTTTCCAGTTTTGGTTTCCTCTTTGCATTCTGCCTATACAGTTTCTGTTGAAAGTGCTACAGGAAATCATTTCTTAAAACCTCAAAGCCCTACACTTATTTCATTTTTTTAAATTTCATTTTTATTCCAGAAATCAAAGTGCTCCAAACAATTCTGGGGCACTTAGGTAGTAGTATGTTAGCAAGAACACTGTGCTGGCAGTCAAACCACTCTTAAGGTGCTAGAGTCCTAGCTTGGAGCTGTGTTACTTTAGGTAAATCACTGAACTTCTCTGATGAAAATTGCACTGCCTACCTTAATGGAACTGAGGAACAGATGATATTGGATTTGGAAAATTAATTTGTAAGCTGTCAATGAATATCAAAGTGTATTACATTTTTCTTCATTTCCTAAATAAGTGGTACTTGATTCGTAGTCTACCTATCTACCACTTCCCATTTTCACATTAAATCAAAATTATAATCTCTTATATCCTTGGTGTTGGATAGTGAATAGACATACTGAAACCTCTAAGCATATCTGGTCTAGGTGTTTCCCAATGTCTTCTTGTATATGAAAATATATAATGTAATTTCATTGGAATTTACAATTAAAATATGACCTGGAAGTTTCGTACCAAGGACATGAGGTCTCCCCATTCCATATGTCTTCTAGTGGGACTGGTTTGATCCTATTATCTCAGCACCTCTCGTGGTGATAAACTGATCCCCACAGAGAGGACCCAAGTTTTCATAGGATAGATAAGGTATATTAAAGACATAGAAAGTAAAGCTGCAAGACTGTAAATAATTTAACCTAGAAATGCTAAGCTTGGAAAGCAATTAATTATAGACAAAAATTTATAAAAAGAAAAGAATGATTTAGTTGAATGAAGGATGGAAAAAATCTAGAGATCTGGGTTCTAACCCTGTCTATACCATGAAATAGCAATAGGATTTTAGGTACATTTTTTTAGCTCAGGTTCAGAGTTTTCATCTGTTTAAAAAATAATGAAGATGCCTGTACCAGAAGATCTTTAAGAAACCTCCTAGCTCTAACTCTCTGATTCTGCCCCTCTCCTCAAGGCTCTAGTTCCCAGGACAGTCACCACGCTATCACAGCAGCAGCTTCCTCTTTGACTCTCACATTCCAACCTCCAGATAAGCTTATGTGGGAACTGAAAGAATTGCCCTCTCCAGCAGAATTTATATTATAATACATTCAGTCATTCACAATAAAAAATATGGCACCTACCTTCACAAACCTTCTTTTATTGCTACCATTTAAAGGTTAGTTCTGATCCAGGAGCCTGTCACTTTGAACATCAACTGGATCCTGTTGATAACAAAAAATACAATTATTAAGACTGATAGTAACTTCCATTTATTGAGCACTTATTATACTCCACACTTAACATTCTTATCTCACTAAAACTTCACAACAATGCTGTAAAATAGGCACTATTACCGTGTTTGAGATGAGGACCCTGAGGTTAACATGGTCAAATCAGACGGGTGGTAAGCAACATCTCCTTCCAGATGGCTCCTTTGAGGGGTCTTTCTGTTACCTAACAGTCATCTAAATTCAACAGCAACATTCTCATGAAAGCCAACGTGTGAATGTCTTATTCTTGATCTACTGTGCATCTTTAGTTTTTCTTTCTTTGAAACAGTAACACTAAAGTTCATGTAAACCTCACATGGACATTGTGAAGGTAATATGTGACACAACAATCAGACTTCAATCATAGATACTGCCAAGTTGTCTTTATTTTATTTTTTAAATATTTTAATTTTATACTGGAGTGAAGTTGATTTACAGTGTTGTGTTAGTTTCAGGTGTACAGCAAAGTGATTTAGTTATACATATACATATATCTATTCTTTTTCAGATTCTTTTCCCATCTAGGTTATTACAGACTACTGAGTAGAGTTCCCTGTGCTATACAGTAGGTCCTTGTTGATTATTTTATATATAGTAGTGTGTGTATGTTAATCCCAACCTCCTAATTTATCCCTCCCCCACACCTTTCCCCTTTGGTAACCATAACCAAGTTTTCTTTATTGTAACACTGCCCATCCTGACCTTGATTCTGAATGGATTCCCAACCATCTTTTAGAAGTTATTTTAGAGATCAAATAACAGAAAAGAGACAGAATTTTGACTATACTTAAGGTGATCCTGCATGTGCAGAGAAGGCTCAATAATTTTCAACTCTTGATAATGACAAAATAAATTAATGTAAAAAAAGAACAAAAAGTATTAATTTAACCCTACAGAGGGATTCCATGTTATACTTGTTCGCGGTTTCTGTGTTTTCCACCTTACAAATGAGGCATCATCTTAAGAGATACACAGGTTCTAAATAAATGGTGAAAAAAATCACCTTGCAAGAGAGATTATTTCCAAAAGATTAATTTGAAAACAAACTATTAAATATTTTCTTTAATCATTCAGACCCTCATTATCAGACGTCTGTGCCCTGTGTCTGAAATATTTTCTGTTTCTTTACTCACAGACTCTCACTTGCTGTTAAAAATTCTCTTGAAATCTTTCTTGATCATCAATGTTTTAGCCTTATTGCAAAGAAATAGGCAATTTATTGATCAACTTACTAAGAATGTTTCAAGAATATACACATATTCATAACATTATTACTTGTTATAGACTACATTTATATATTATATATTACATTATATTAATCATAGAGATATAGATAGATATAGGTGTCTACTAAGACTTGTTTTGGATTATAGGACAAACATGATTTCATTTTAGCCAATATACTTGCTGGAGACACACTACGTGTACCTGTTTGATCTTTTACGTGTAAATTACATTTCTCCAGCCACAGCTACCTGGAGGAGAACCCTCAAACGAGTGGGTGTGGCTCATCAGAGCCTTAGTCTTTAGCTCCAGGGCACAATGGCTTAGCTGTTTGAACCAGCCTATGCTGTCCCTCCTTTTCTTTACGGCAGTGGTTCTTAACCCCTGCTGCGTATTAGAACTCCTAAGGATCCTAATCACTGATCACAAGGTTTCATGCCAGACCATTTGAATCTGGATCCCTGAGGGTAGGAATCAGGCATCAGTGTTTTTAAAAAAGTTCCCTAGGTGATTCTACCACGCAGCCAGGGTTGAGAAACACTCCTTTACAAGAAAAGACTTGACCCCTGTTGCTGTCTTGAGTTATGATCTCTCTGAAGCGTTCTCTGCCCAATGGAGTACACTCCTGCTAACGCGGAAACTCCACTCCTGCTCCCTGCTGTAGGGTCTGTTACTCTCAGCTGGTCCTGAAGTTGAGTTTAGGGGTTGTAGGTGTCATTTCACGTGTCACCTCCAGTGCTGCTCTAGTTACTAATGTCTAGTCTCACTTCAACAATCACCATGCTCGAGTGGAGAAGGACTCTGTCCCCTCTGTGTTAGGATTACTTATTAAACCGCAAACAGTAGGGGGCTTGGACATCCATTGCTTGCTTTAAAATCACTCATGGTATTACTTCTGTTATTTAATACTGCTTGTTCAGTTTATTGAGACAGAACCTGTGCATGTCTTCCCTGAAGGACTAGGTCACAAAATGCTTTAATTAATATCACACAGGCCCCAGCACGGCCTGCTCCCAGGAGCACGTGACCGTGGGAGGAATGACACAGTCTGGTTCATTCCTCCAGGTTAAACCAGTGGAGACGGCACGGGAAGCGGGAGGGGAGGACACAGCAAGTTGGTGAAGGCATCCTCCTGGCCTGTCAAATCATTTCTTATACCGATATTTACGATAAGATCACAAGCTCTTAAGATATTCAAGATCGTACGATACACATCAACTTTATTTTCCTTTGAAGTGATTTTCTCTGCTAATAAACTTCCCAAGAGTTTAAAGGACTATTACTACATACGGTTATTCCACTGCTCCAACTCTGGCACTGGCCATTTACCACCATATACCTTAACTGTTTCTCGCATTAGGTTTTTGTTTTGTTTTGTTTTTAATTTATTTTATTTTATTTTTGGCTGCGTTGGGTCTTCTTTGCTGCACACGGGCTTTCTCTAGTTGCGGCAAGCGGGGGCTACTCTTCGCTGTGGTACGCGGGCTTCTCACTCTGGTGGCTTCTCTCGTTGCGGAGCACGGGCTCTAGGCACATGGGCTTCAGCAGTTGTGGCACACGGGCTCAGTAGTTGTGGCTCGCGGGCTCCAGAGCGCAGGCTCAGTAGTTGTGACGCACAGGCTTAGCTGCTCCGCGGCATGTGGGATCTTCCCGGACCAGGGCTCGAACCCGTGTCCCCTGCATTGGCAGGCGGATTCTTAACCACTGCGCCACCAGGGAAGCCCTTGCATTAGGTTTATCAGGTCTTTGTATAAGGAGAATCTCCAACAATTTACCTCCACGATGCCCAATTCCAGCAGAATAACCCCTTTCCCTCTCCCCTGGGATCTAGATGTACAGACCCATAGGAATTTGTTCAGTTCAGATTTCATGTTGGTAAGAATCAAGGTCTTAAAAGACAGTTGCTAGAAACTTATAAACAATCTCAATAAACGTTGGATGAATGAATGAAGTCAGTGAACAGTGTCCAGTAAAAGGCAACCAGCAAGTGAAGGCCTCAAACATTACTGCTCATGATGCTCACAGAAGCGGAGCTGGGAGTTCTGAAGAACAGGAGCACAATTTCATACCCCTTTTGCTCCCTTCCCAAGTTCAGCACATGCTCCGTCCCTGTCTACATATTTACTCTATCTCTATCACATAGATCAAGTAGATGCTGGTCCAGGACCTTTCAGGGAGAAGCAGTCCCCTGGCCAAATCGGGGGGACAGCATCCCATGTTTGCCCCAAACCCCTGCCTCCTGCACAGACTGGTTACAGTAATCAATGCTGCTGTGACAGGTAAGCAACAAATTAGACAAAAATGCCATAGCTCAGAGAACAGAAGCAGATAGTCACCCTCAAATGTGTAAATCCATTTAGCTGTAGTATCTGGTTGCCTCAGCTAGAGTTAAGTCCCTGACAAGTTAAAAGGATGCCTGACATGTATGCTTGGTCCTCCCTGGGGAGGTGATAAGAGGGGGTCAGGTGGGAGAGAGAAGGCATGGGAAGAGGGGAAATTGAGTCCTTTGGGATTTAATTTACAAGCTGTTTACTGAAAAATTTAACATCTGAACATGCTGTGCTGGGTGGCATCCTCGTCCCTTTGTGCTCAGTATCTGGCCATTCTCCCTCCCTCTGCCCACCAGCCCCCGCCTTCATTGCTGTCTGGGATGGGAAATAACCATCTTCTTTCCCAAAGACCCATTAAAAATCAGTAATGTAAGGGATCAGTCAGGCCAGCCTGCTGGCCACTCATTCCTTATGAATCATCTGACAATATTTTAGCTTGACAATTGCACCTCATATATGTTAATATTGGTTTTCAAAGAAGAAAGCGGAGAACTTCCATTTCTTTACAGCTCCCTGTAATTTCAACTTGCTCTTTATTTATGTATGAAGTCGACTTGGGTGGAAAGGTTAGAGGCAGATGAATTTCTAGTTTCAGAGCCTAGGAAAGGCCAATAACATGTGCCATAATCTTAATGCTAAGGTTTCACAGAGTTTAAAGTATGCTTTATATTCATGGATGACACTCACTGAAAATGATGACAAGGACCTCATATTTCTAAAGGTTTTAAAAAATCTTTTCCTACATCCTAACCCCTGTTTAAACTTCCTTAGACAACTGTAAAAGACAAAATAAAATAAAACAAAATTTAAAACAAGCAAAAATTAAAAAAAATGAAAACAAGCAAAATTTAAAACAAGCAAAAAATAAAACAAAATGAAACAAAACAAGCAAGAGCCCATCATGACTGAAAAGTTTTCCTGATACTTTCAGGTCCAACAAGCAAGGAATATGTTTGTTTGATTTTAACCCTCCTTAGACCATTCGGAAAAGACCTATTTTTCTAACCCCAAATATTTACCAATCTTCCTACCTATGAACTTTGCTTTCTTTAATTTTTATTCATGAATCAGCTTGCTTTTTATTGACTGCTGTGAACAATTAAAGGATTAAAAATTCCGGAAGACACAAAAGAGGATTAGATATCTCTGCTTTATAGGTGTAAACATAACATCATAGGACAATAGTTACTTATTTAAATTCCTACATTTACCATGATAATGAAGTAAAACTTCGTCCCTTCTTTCCTTCCTATTGCCCTAGGTAAAATAAAGGAGAGACTCAGGAAGTAAGGGAAGGAAAGAAATGAAGAGATAGGATGTCTTTTCAAACATGAATTTTGGGATTTGAACCATTATAGCGTATGTCTGTCCTAAAATCGTCTGTTCCATCCTATTCTAGAAGTTTAGATTCTATTCAGTGCCAGCAATTGTACTTATCACTACACTACAAAACATCAAAATAATAGCGTATTTTTATGGAGATTCGTACTTTTCAAAGTACTCTCATTTTCATTATATCATTTTATCTTAACAACACCCTTGAATCATAAAATTGTACACTTAGAAGGACCCTCCTATAACATTATGTCTAAAATAGTCCCCCAGACTATGGTCTTGTCTCTAATTCTGGAGAATTCACTATATCATGAAACAAACAATTCCACTTTAAAAAAATACTTTTTTCTTTATAATAAAAAAGTAGCACTTGCTCAGTTTTGAAAGTTTAAGAATTACAGAATAACAATAAAAATAAAATCACTTTCATTTCTACCACCAAGAATTAACTGCTATTAATATTTTGGTAGGCCCCCATGCTTTCATCTATACAAAGATATATATAATTAGTTGGGAATATTATCACTGTAACAGCCAACATACATATAACTGTTGCAGGCATTCAGAATGAGCCTCCCCTTAAATGTGGCACTTTTGCATGAGGATTAGGATTACTTTGAGCGAAAGGCAATCGAGACCCTGCGGGTTCAAGAGAAACTACTGCCCTCTCTTAGCTACCTAGAAGAATTTAAGTTGGGGATTTTTCCCAGAGAAGAGTTATTATCAGAGAAAAATTTTATGTAAGTGGCTGCATCTCTATGGTAGGGCAAACAACATCTGATCTCCAAACTTCTGCTCTTCTTCTTGTTGTCCTGTGAATGACCCTCCTGTCCTTGGAAGCCCCAGGCCCCTAGTCCATTCCTTAGCTCAGGATGGCATACAAACCGCATTTTACCTGTCTTTAACCCTCTCATGTATGTGGGATTCTTGTACATATGTAATGAAATTTGATTTTCTCCTGTTAATCTGTTTTATATCAATTTAATTCTTAGACCAGCCAGAAGAACCTAAAGGGTAGAGGGAAGTTTTTTTTCCTCCCCAACACTGTATTTGTTGATCCTTGAGGCAGAAGTTGATCCCTAGGCAGGGCCTGGTTATCAAATGGCACCAAGGCACCAAGAGGGAGGGAGTGAGGACCAGGGGTGAGAGGAGGGGAAAGGGTGGATGAGCAGGAAGTGTGGAGGCCAAAAGAAGTGATGGAAACTCAAGGGCACTGCGGTGTTAACTCCTCCCTGTAACCCCCAGCCTCTTATCTTCAGTGAATTCAATAAGAATTCATCCATTGCTTAGTGTGAGTGGATATTTTATGGAAACTGATAAAAGGGTGGAACATTTTACCCGAGGTGATGAAGCCTGAAAAAGACATCATCCATAAATTTAGGCACTGGATCAGGAGTGCTTGAGCCCTTGGGAATGAGCAGAAAGTTGGGAGGTTTTGCATTTCCACAAATCATGACTAAAGGATGGAAATCAAGCTTTAATGGTTCTCTGAGAGCCAGTGTGCTCCTGAATGACCTCTGAGTTGTATATGCATTCGTAATATGACTTTATACAACGCTGTTCAAATGATCTTGTATTTTGCTTTTGTCTTTCAGTTTTGCACAATATTATTTATCTTGTAATTACATACTATTTATAATGTGATTTTTTAGATTTATTTTTTATTGAAGTATAGTTGAATTACAACGTTGTGTTAATTACTGCTGTACAGCAAAGTGACTCAGTTATACATATATATACATTCTTTTTCATATTCTTTTCCATTATGGTTTATCACAGGATACTGAATGTAGTTCCCTGTGCTATACAGTAGGACCTTGTGGTTTATCCGTTCCATATACACCAGTTCGCATCTGCTAATCCCGAACTCCCATTACTATCCTCTCCCAACCCCCTCTCCCTTGGCAACCACCAGTCTATTCTCTATGTCCCTCATTTTGTTTCTGTTTCATAGATAGGTTCATTTGTGTCATATTCTAGATTCCACATATAAGTAGTATCATATGGTATTTGTCTTTCTTTCTGACTTACTTCACTTAGTATGATCATCTCTAGTTGCATTTAATGTGATTTTTAAAGTGTGTGTTTTTGACATACATTCTATATGTATGCATGTTTGTTTATGTAGCTATATCACTGATGTGCTCAATTTCTCATTTTTATTATTTCAAACAATGTAAGGAACATTTGAGTATATAAAACACAAAAATTAAACAGCATGTCTGGTTATTTCTTTGAAAATATCCCTAGATGTGAAATGTCTGGCTTAAAGGGCTTTTTTTTAATTTATGTTTTTGATATGTGTTGCCAAGTTTCCAAAAAAACTGTATCAGTCAATTTCCAATTTCATCAATAGTGTATGAGAAGACCCAGCACCCATTCCACAAGTTAAATTTCATCCACCAAATCCAGTTTGTTGAAACATTTTTGCATTTTTATTTTGTTATCCACTGCATTAGCAATCTTAATGGATTGGGGAATCAAAATAAGCATGAGATCTACCTCATTCAAGACAACAACTACAAAAATGTTAAGTGAGGTGAAGTATGGTTAGAGCCTTTGGGAAAGCCGGATGAAAATGTCATCCAGAAAAATGCTTGTTGATTTAATATTACTTTTGAATATGACCCATCAATCACCACCTCATCTATATTTGTACTGTATTTTTACAATCACCATAATCTATTATAATTATTGATTACCATTTATATCTACTTTACCAACTGCAATCTACTTATTCACTTGTATATTTCCCTCTCCCACCATACTGTGAAATAATACCAATTGGTACCACATTCTGAGGGGAAGATGATTCACTCTGCCAACAGAAACAGGGATGGGTGCCTTAAAAAATGCCTCAGAGAGGAAGTGACATCTAACGTTGGCTTTGGCAAATCAATCCAAGCTCCCTGCATAGGAAGAAGGCCAGAGAATTTTAGGGATAGCGAACATTATCATTAAACAGAACAGAGATATAAAATAGATTGTAGGGAACACACACACAAAATGGTTTGGTATAACTAAAGCACAGTGTTGGGGGAGAGAGAGGAGGAATCTGAAAAAGTAGAACAATACAATCTCCTTGGCATCCTCAGGATAAACGTTGACTCAACTTTGGCTAGACTTAGCAGGCTTCTCAGGTTGATTTTAATTCAGACTACATCAGGTTCAAAAGCAAGAGATTCACTCCCAACTTCCAATTTACAGTCAACTAAATAGTAAGAAATGAGGAGGGATGAAAGGAAAATGGAGCTCTCCATATCTACTCTGCTTCTTATCTAGGCTTCGAATTAATCTACTGGCTTACTAGTATCATTCCTTCTCCCTCCCTCCCTTCCTTCTTAATAGACCAATACTATTTAGGCCCTTTTAGATAATGGGACTGGATGGAGAAGGCAGAATTATTTCCCCTGTTCCAGCTCCCCATTTGTCAGAGATGCCTTGGACTTTTGTTCCCTATGGCCTCCTTCTCCTCTTGAAAAATGGGTCTACCGTTCTCTTCCAGCTGCCTGAGTGGCCAAACAGGGTAATGCTCTGGGCATGATATTTGGGGTGTGCTAAGATTGAGGGTACTGGCTGTCTCATAAGGAAGGCTCAGAAATCTACATCAGTAGTCCAAGTGCAAGCTAATCAATCTGATCTTGCTTATCCTGCTGTTGTCAGCCAGAGGTGAGGATGAAGGGTAGGGGGTGGAAATCAGGACTGAGTCAACATGGGTGCAGAGAGCATCAGCAGTGTCTAGGCAGTCTTAGGGATGGGCATCAGCGTTTGGATACGTTCAAGCGGGGCTCCATTCACCCTCTGAGACTACAGGGCTCAGATCCAGAATATGGGGCATTCGACACTGGTATAAGCTAGATGGAAAGAAATGAGTAGGAAGTTAAGTTCCTCAGTCAACTGATCTACAGTTTACTCCAAGGTTCTAGTCTCGGTAGGGAACTAAATTTTCCACTGAAACTATGTAAGAGGACAAATTAGATGGATTGGGACGTAACACAGCAGTCTGGTTCTCATATGGGTGCCCTCGCACAGAGGCTTAAAGCTACGGACTCACCTACTCATGAGAAAGGCGCTCCTGATTTCCGTCCAGAGTTGGCTCTCATCGATTTGGGGAACTGAGTAGAACTGAGTTAGCTGTAGGGTAATGGGAGGTACCTGGGGGCTGACATCCATTATACCTGCGGCAAGTGTAGGTTGGATTCCTTGATGAAGCTCTGCTCCCTACTGTTGTGAATTCTTTTGTGACAGCATCTGAGGTGAAACACTGCCAAACATCGTGCCAAGAGGCCTTTCAGTGGGTCATAAAAATGCTATAAAAACATGAAAATTGCTGCCATGGAAAAAAGAGTTATGGCAAAACAGGGAACCTACTGAATTCAGAAGCTAAGAAATACTGAGAAATGAAACCGTTCCACACAGTCCGAGGAGTTTGTGGGTACGCCCACCCAGCCATTGACACAGGTAAGAATTACTTGTGTTTATAATATACTTTAGAAAATCTCTCAGCATTCTGCCATTAAGTATGTGGTCACCTAGCTTTCCCTGGAATTCATTCTTCACTTGAGTCCCTTCTTGACTTTGCTGGCTAAATTGAAGCGTGGGAATTTCTTCTGCTCTGTTCCTACTTCGAAAGGACCCATTTCATGGGAACTGATCTTTATATCCATTTGATGCCTGGGGGAAATGAAGCCGTGTTAGAAGCATATTTCATCATGAGGTCATCAATTGGCAATTAATAAGATGTTTATTTGAAATATCCCTTACTAATAAATCTGAGGATCAATCTTCCTGAAAACTACACCTTTGCTTTTATATCCAGTATTTGTTTTTCCAATAAAATTTCTGGACATCATTAACACTGGTAATTTGGGGTAAAGTGTGCAGAGGGAATTCATCTCCATATGCCTTTTATGCAGATGTGGTTATACTGAGATACAGTAAGTCCTATTCATATCTCTGTATATAAAATTCTGAACATGCTTAAGCAATAGTCATAAACACATTAAATAACACCATCCCAAGCACTAAGAGCCGCTGTCTGCCAGCTGGGTGAGCCCCTTCTATATGTCATTTTGATGTAATGCACTCCCATTTCTGCTGTTATTAGATGCAAAGTATTTGAAAAGATGCTAGATTGAATGGAAATCTGGTTACATCTTGGGTTTTTTAAAATATTGCCTATTTTCCTCAGATACACTGTTCTGTTTTCTTTTTAATCTCACAAATATGTACAGACATTCCTACCCTTTCTTTTCTATCTTATCTTCTCTACATTCATAGATCATATGGGATTTCTGATTCTTATTTTAAAATGTAATAGAGATATAGAAATGATGAAGCAGTAGATCATAGACTCCAACACAGAGAAAGCAAGAAACAAAGAGAGAGAAAGAAAGGAAAGGAAAGGAAAAAGAGAGAGAAAAAGAAAAAGAAAGAAATGTTTAGCCTTTCATATGGTCATAGATTAATGGTCTGCTGCATATTGGATTAAAGTCCAAAGTATGTTCATTTGTACTTCATTAAACTATAAACTTGTAGCTCATTTAAGAACATCGCTATAATCATAGATTGTTTCTTATAGGATTTGTTTTTCTTATGCAAGCACCTTTCATATGGGAAACTTAAATCAACAGGAACATATTTGATTACTTCTCACAACTGCTTTATCATCTGGAAGACAAGGAAGATCTGGTAGTTCAGTATGGGTCACCCAAGACTGCGTGAACTGAGACCATGGGACTCTTTCACAGTTATTCTGTTAGACTTTCTCTTTGAAAAGTGACATCCACTTATGACTACTTAATCACAATCAAAATGTGAGCATATGTCAGGATAATTTTCTCTTCCATACCTTCCAAAATGATCAAATCATATCAATTCATTTATGTGAAATTTCAATTCCTTGAATGAGCCTCCAAGGATGAAACAGAGAAGTTACATCCTAGCCAGAATAGGGATAGTCCTGTCTCTGTAGAGGATTGCAGTTTGGAGCACTGTGAAATGTGTATCACATAAGGATGCAAAGTTAGTGTAACTAGAGCCAAGGCAGACCCTAAAAGGAAGCGTGATCTTGGTTAATTGGGCACAGCGCAGAACTGGTCTCAGAACCTCTATCTTGTCCAAGCCCCAGAGTTAATCAGACCCAGTGAGACACATTCATCTAGTTGAATCTACAGGGAACATATGTGTAAACCAGAATGCCAAGGCTTCTTGTACCATGGGGACAGTACTTTCTAGAGTGTATTATTGATGATCTCTAGCCAGTACTTTCCTGATATATGTGTGTGTGTGTGTGTGTGTGTGTGTATACACACACATATATATGGGAAACCAAATAAACAATTAGAAATTTGATTGGTGAGCTTGGGTACAGAATAAAGGGAGGTGGATAATGCTTAGAGATTTGAGCGTCCTAAGCATACAGGATACACGTTTGCAGGCAGTCTCTTCTTTTACATCCACAGATAGCCAATCTCTACCATGAACACCGAAATTCACTACATTAAGTCTCCTCCCTCCCCTCCTCCCTCCTGCCCTCCCTCTGTCTCTGTCTCTGTCTCTGTCTCTCACTACTTGTAGGACACCATATCCTGCCCACATAGCATCTACCTAGTAAATGCTTTCATCCTTCTTCACATAACCAGCTATGCTGTAGAGTCCTCAAGTCCTGTCTCATCTTTGAAACATGTGAGTTCGAGTACTTCTCACCTTACTTCTGCTTCTGAACATCGCCTGTTGGAAATGTTTAATATCTTATAAGATTTCCCTGCATTCAATCTCTCTTCTGGAACTCTTGAACTTCCCAAATAATTCTGCATATTGACACCTAATCAATTTTCCCAAAACAACAGACTTCACTCAGCAATTGACCTCTTTTAAGTTTGATAGTTCTCTGTTTTATGAAGTCCAGGTTCCTCAGTTTGGTCTTGACAATCTATACCCAACCTACCTATCAAATATCACTCGCCACAGTCTCCAACAAAAGCAAACCTCTGTTCCCTTGGTCTTCCATCATACCATTCTGTTTTCACTTTACCCCTTTCTTGATAATATTAGTCTCATTTTGCTCTTTTTTTTTCAAAATCACTATTATCCACAACTAGATTAAGTGTCATTGTTAGTTAACTCCGTTTTCTGACTTTCTATGTCATGTCATGAGCACTTGTCCTTGTTCAGAATTTTTATTTATGAAATGTCTGTTCCCCAAACTAGAATACAATTCCTAGGTGATTTACAATCTAGTTAATTTATACCAAATTAGTATGGCCTCAGCAATGAATACACTTTATTGATAACTCATGACAAATATACTTTTAAAAATCTTTCTCCCATTTGCCTTAGCCAGCGCTGGCTGTCCTGTGTGATAAAAGCTCAAGGAACAAGAATTGACTTTGTCATTTTGTGTCATGTCACAGACACTTAATAGTTTACTAAGTGATTTGCAATGACAAATATAATGAGAAGGACTTCTCTCTGACTTAAAAAACAAAAAAGCAAACAAAAGAATCCCCCCAAAACAGAAAGTAATTTTGAAAATAAAGGTGACAAGAATTTATCTATGGCACTATTTTCTGAGAGTCAGATAACGGGTCACTTAGCATTTGTGAAACTACACCTGCACTGAGCTGTAACCGGTACTGACTCCTCTCTTAATCCACTGCTTGCTTTTCTGTTATGTCTCCTGGCAGTTCTGATCTAGTTGACCTTCTCTGTCTCGCCCAAGAGCACTGTCCTACCAGGCACAGACCAAATGCTTCAGGATTTCCTCTCCAACCTCCTCACCCAGCTGCCGTCTGAGGACTGAGTACCAGACAAGAAAAGGGCTCTTTCCGAATTTCCATATTTGGAGATTTTCTGGTGAGTACACAACATAGAATAACTAGTCTTAATGAGCGACAGTTTGGTGCAGCTGAAACGTGTATTGGTTCTGAAACCACTCAGAAGAATTTCAGATCTTAGTTCCATCACGGACTATGTGACCTTGAACAAGTTATTTCAATTATCTGATCTTGTATGTCCTTAGAGTTAAGAGGAAAAAAAGAAAAAAAAGATTTACTTACGTCACTATGAGGCAAGCATACCATAGGGGCTAAAGTTGTTGTTTTGAAGACAAAGAGCCCATGCATGATCATGGCTCTGCTACTGACTAGAGTCCTTCCAACTTCCCCACCAGTAAAATGGGGAATAATAACAGCACTCATCTCCTAGGCTTGTTGTGATGACTGAATGAGTTAATGTATGTAAAATGCATGGAATAGTTCCTGCCATATGGTAAGTGGGTAAATGCTCACTAAGGGTCAGATATTAGTATTGAGAGGACTAAATGAATTAACATAAACTAAGTGTCTACCATAGTGTCTGGAAAGCTGCAATGCTTTACAAATATTACCCAGGTTTCCATCTTCCGTAGTGAACCACCAGGCTCCCTTGTCTCTTATCCCGTCTATCCTCAAATTTGGAGTCCCCTGACTCCTAGCTGGACACTCAGCCCCCATGCCACAGTAGATCCAGGTTCTGTGCAACCCAAAATGTGTACAATTTGGGGAGCCCTCTCTGAGAAAAAAGACTACAAAGTTACGAATACAAAATTGAGTGCAAAAACGAATATTTATAAAGAGAAAGCTATGGCAATAAATTATATATTTAAAATATGATAAATAGCACAATCATCAGAAAAACAGCACAATCTTTACTAATTAACTGCTTGACACTTCTAAACTCCTTTTTATTCTACGTGTTTTAGCTACACACTCTTTGAAAGCCCCTTCTTATAAGGGTTTTAAAATATAATTTCCTATAGAAAAAAAGATAACTGAATTGGCTATGATTGACTAAACTTGTTATGTTTTAATGATTGATAGTTTAAAAAAGTATGAGCTTTACAACTCATTAATAAAGTCATATAAAATTTTTAGAATACTGTCAACTTTTAGGACCTTTTTTGAGTTTTTTTTTTTTCATAAATAAGCTGTATAGTTTGGACAATTTTGCCAAAGATTGACTTCTGGCTTCACGCATTTCGCATTTTGTTTTTGCTCTATTGTCCACATCTTTTGGTACACCAGACACATAGCGTTACCTTTATGTGGCTGGACAACCTGTGGTCATGCACTTGAATGTGATGGTTCCCAGTGAACAGACAAGTAGATGATAAGAATATTTCTGGAGGATATTTCTATGTTGAAATGATGGACAAAAATTTATTTGTACATGGGAGTAAGCCACATCTTATAAGCCACATCTCTATCTCACTAAAAGCAAACTAAATATATTCCTGAATTAAACTCCACTTAGATAGATCCCTTAAATGCCCATAGCCATTCTTTGGCCACCTGAGACAAGGAGAGGCATGATGAGAATGAAGCTGGAGTAGAAACACATAGTAGTCTTTACCAGTTACTTATAAAATATCATATGTTTTTGAAATTGTACCAACATATATGACCAGGCATAACATTATTAGGGTCCCTCTCATAGAAGAAGCCCGTGCAAGTCAAAGTTCCTGAAGATAATATATATTAGCTTCACCATAAATCTCCTTTGAAGTCGGTTTCCTTAGTCATGTGTAACCTAATAAGCCATAGCCCTGCTTCAATATTATAGGTAAACACAAGCAGTTATTTTCCCTTTACGTGACTTAATTTCTCCAGCACTATTCAAACCCCCTTCTCTCTTTGTTCTTCGAACTTTCTCTCTTTACTGGCTCTTTTCCTTTCAAACTAAAGAATTGATTCAAGAATTTCCCACTACAAAAACAGTGTTAAACCCTACCTTTCCACCATTGCCTTAATCTCATAATCAAAATCCAGTCTTATCTCTCTTCTATCCTTTACCACTAAGTTCTTACAAGAGAAGTTACAACCACTGTCCATCCTCTTTCACTTTTACCCGTCCCTCAATCTACTGCACTCTGGCCTCTTCCGCTGTGACCTATTAAAAATATCTGTGTGGTGATCACCCATGACCTACTTGTTAAATTCAAATGCCCTTTAACTTCCCAATCTGTAAGACAGAAACATGGCATTTTGATTGCATGTGACATTTGGAATTTTGAAACTCTGTAATTATACTAATCCTATCTGGCTAAACAGACACATCCTGTCTATAGGAAGGTTCATCTCTGAGCATGTGACCCACTGAAATTGCATATGTGAAGTTCCTGGATCCCAGCTCATCCCAGTCTGCCTTATTCTGCTGCCTGCTGAGATCTAAGTTCTTGTTGTGACATTTCCCTCCTTGAGAGGCTGTAAATAACATTTTCAGACCACATATGGGGCACTGTGAGAACTGATGCTCATTAAGTGTGTTAAGTGAAAATCATGAGTGGAGTACCAAACATTAGCTATAAATCAAAATTAACAAATGTGACTTGCATTTTCAGGAGGCAAAACACTTTGAAACTTAAATAATATGGCTGTCGGGAATCACACTGAAAGATGCATTTCTCCCCAAATATGTGCACAGATGAAATGCAAAGAAGTAAGCTGTCAAGATAGTCAAGAAGAAGGAAATATGTTGCTTGGCCCTTGAAACAAGTTAATTTAGCGTTATAAACCTTTGCAGTCTCCTTTTCAAATGGATCCATGTGGAAAATCCAGATGGCCGAACACTCAACTCATAAATGTGGAAACTAAGCTTCAAGGCCTGAATATAGTCAAAACATTTTACTTACTTATTGCTGAACATTTTAAATCACTTTTACTTAAGAGAGAAACATTTAAATTATTCCTTAAAAAAACCAATATTAGTTCATGATGACTTTCTCAATGGGAATCAGCGTGCAGGGTTGGTAGCATAGGCAGTAGTACTAGAGGAAGCTGGATCATTTAGAAATCAATTTAAAATTTACCAAACATCAACTCCTTGCCAAACACTCTGCTGCTAGATCTTGAGGGTAGAATAACTTAGTTCTTTTTGGGAATTTTCTAATTTGGTGTACTGCTTAAGCCATAAAGGTGGAAATCATCATAGACTATTTCTTCTTCTTTATCCCCTTTCCTACCATCCCAAACATTAACAAGCAGTATTGGTTTTACCTTTTGCAAGTCTCTTCAACATCTTCATTCTTCTTACCCACTGGCACTGCCTACTTTAGGCTTTCATAACCGCTTAGCTAGACAATTACAATTGCTTCCTACTTCCAATCCATCCTTCTCCCTACCTTCCAAGAGCCCTTCAAACTAGAAAATCAGTTTGTGTTGGTCTCCTGATGAAAATTTCTTAATGGCCACCTATTGCTCATGTGATAATGTTTTAATTTCTTTGCATAACCCAAGGCCTCCACTGCTGGATTACCTCAGTTCTCACCTTTATCCTTCACACAGGCCAGTCTTTCTGAGTTACTGGCTATTCTGAATATGCCGTGTTCTAGCATGCCTTCATGCCTTTGTAGCTCTACTCTTTCTGCCTGGAAGAACTTCATCCATCTTGTCTGCTTGGTAATCTGCTAGTCATCCTCAAATTTCACCTGCAGTATTACTTTCTCTCTAAGTCTTCACTGACTACCAGGCAAACTTGGATAGTTCTTACTTTCTATTTCCTCTTATACCACATCCCCCCAACTCCCCACTGAATTGTACCTCCTTCAAGGAAGGGACTGTGTCTGTATGTTTTCATAGCCTAAATACCTACTACAGTAGCTGGCACCTGATAGGTAGGCACTAAATACATACTAAAAGGCAAGAAACGCCAAGCAAGCACATTCTCTGCCTTACAGGGTATCTTAACCAGGTCTCCCCAGCAAGCAGAGCTAGAAACCAAAAAAATCACACACCCTTACTTTATCAGGAAGCACAATATCCCCCCAAATAAGGGGAAAACTTGTGAAATAGGGCAGGAAGGAGCCAATATGACTGGTACCTCATTGAGCAGGCTACCACAATTGATGGTACAGAAGAGCAATCCGTCTGGCTCCCACTCTACAATAGTGGCCTCCGTTTTCAAGAGAAAAAGATAATCCTCACCTTTTTCTCAAGGAGGGTAGTGCAAGAAGTTTCTCTAAACAAGCTGTACTCTCTGCTGTTGCAATTTGTTCTGAGGATGCAGCTGATTTTCATCCTCCCTCCTATACCCTCCACACAATAGGTATTCGACCTTTGCCAGCATTTTGTGCTTTGACTGTTCTGGTAACTTGCCTAGTGGAATGACCAAGATCACATCCCTAAAGGGTCTCAGCCCTTATAGACTTGTTTTTCTTGGGTCATGGTTCCAGTAATTCTCTATTGTTATTAGTGGGCAGGAAAACATCATGAGATGTTTCTCAGTAAATCCCAAGATCCAAATATACTCCTAATTTCCTACAGTAGTTAGTTCCAATTCCATATATATGTTTTTAATTTTTCTGGGTTCATTACCCCATGAGTACATTAAACACTTTCCTTGGGCTTCCCTGGTGGCACAGTGGTTGAGAATCTGCCTGCCAATGCAGGGGACACGGGTTCGAGCCCTGGTCTGGGAAGATCCCACATGCCGCGGAGCAACTGGGCCCGTGAGCCACAATTACTGAGCCTGCGCGTCTGGAGCCTGTGCTCCGCAACAAGAGAGGCCGCGATAGTGAGAGGCCCGCGCACCGTGATGAAGAGTGGCCCCCGCTTGCCGCAACTGGAGAAAGCCGTCGCACAGAAACGAAGACCCAACACAGCCATAAATAAACACTTTCCTTGCCTATTCATCTTTTGGCATGAACAGCCCAAAGTAACCACATGGTAGTGGTAGAATCTAGTTCATTGGAATACTTACCCTACTCTGAAAAGAATTATTCCTCTTTTTGGAATGAGAAACTGTAACCTAGCAGAAGCCAAGTTTGTTAAGACAGCAAGCAAAGTTCTAGAAGTAGGTCTCTGAGATGATGGTGAAAGGCCAATGTTATTTCCCATGGTTCCCAGATCCATGTGTGTTAACATTTGAAGACTCAGAACCAAATCTTGGCCTTTGGTTCAGCACAAGAGATTGCTTGATCTTACAAGAACGTCCCGTGAGGCTGTACAAATTCCTGAGTCTGAAAACAGTGTATCTAAATTAAAGGAAGAAATAAAAATTTCTCTATGGTTCACCTACTGGGGTGCATGTGTATAGGTATCAAGCAGATCCTCTGACATCTCATACCTCCATATAAACAGGAAAACTTGAGGTGAGAAGTGCCTGATGTGAGCATAAGGCTAGGCACAACTGAATTTTTTCATTTGAAATCTGTCACAGACCAGCTGGCGTAAAGGAAGTAGCCAAAAACCTCAGAAGTGATACACAAGAGGTGTCTGATACCCAGGGATTTACATTATAGATGGAAAGATAGAGTGCAAATAAATTCTCTCTCTCTTTCTCTCTCTCTCTCACACACACACAGAGGCAGTCCTTGCTTTGCACCATTCCAACATATGTGAATTTTAGTTACCATGATACATAGTTTACTCAAATAACACTAGTGCCTCAACAACACAGTTTAAATTTAATTTCCACAGTATATTAACTATGAGTAATTGCAAAAAGTACAAACTCCACTGCCAGCTCTTCCATTCACAAATCATAATGTAGATAACAGATGTGAAGATGTGATCATGGTCAGTGACTAATACATCAATTCTTTTACGTTCTGTCAATGACTCCTCACTGTGCACCCTTAGGCACAGACAAAAAAGTGTGCAGTTGTGTTGTTTTTTGTCTCCTAGTTATAAATCCACGTGTTATTTTATAAGTATGAGTAATTAAAAGAGGAAAGTGGCGGACTTCCCTGGTGGCGCAGTGGTTGAGAATCTGGCTGCCAGGGCAGGGGACACGGGTTCGAGCCCTGGTCTGGGAGGATCCCACATGCCGCGGAGCAACTAGGCCCGTGAGCCACAACTACTGAGCGTGCGCGTCTGGAGCCTGTGCTCCGCAACAAGAGAAGCCGCGATAGTGAGAGGTCTGCGCACCGCGATGAAGAGCGGCCCCCGCTTGCCACAACTAGAGAAAGCCCTCGCACAGAAATGAAGACCCAACACAGCCAAAAAAATATAATTAATTAATTAATTAAAATACTTATTAAAAAAAAAAAAAGAGGAAAGTGGCTAACAAAGATAAAAATCTCAACAAAGAAAAAGTGATGACATTGGAAGTGACAACTGAATTGAAGTTAAACAGAACTACAGAAGAAATAGCTGGCTGAGGGAATGTTGACACGGCTGCCAGTTGAGCGACCCTAGCTATGCAGCCAGAAGAACTCAATAAAGGCAAACTTGCCGACATAAATGAGAAAAGAGATTGTAACAAAAGGATGAAGATGTACCAGAGGAAGTGACCCTGGAAAAGAAACTTCCTGTTAAAGAGAACCTTCGAGATACTTCATGACCTTGAATGTTCAAAGAACAAAATGTTGGAAGCTGATCCCAACTTAGAAAGGATATGACAACTTGCCAAGGCATAGAAAACATGCTTGCTCTGTACTGAAAGTGACAGCATGAGAAGGAGGAGGAAAGCACTGTTACCTTCTTTACAAAGAAATAAAATATTTTCAAGTTCAATTTCTAACGTTTTTAATCATAGTGTGTTAAATACATATTTGTTTTATTTTTTTTCTTCTCTATACATTTATAACTGACACTGAGGCATTTTAATGTTTTGACAAAAAAAATTTCAAAGTTCATGAAACAATTATAATTTTTCCCACAGATTAGTAAGATAACCTTGTTTTGGTTTAGCTTGCACCGTCATCTTATGGTCCTGCACTATTGTTCAAAATGAGGACTGTCTCTCTCTCTGTGTATATATGTAAAAACATATGTATATATATAGATGTAAAACAAAGAATGTTGCCCATCATCTTCTCCTACAAGGACTGAGTCAGCCGCTGCAGTCACTAACCTACAATATACCCTGAAAGGAATTCAGGGTGAAGATCAGGAATGAGGCGCTCTGCGCTCTGGGAAAACAGGCAGAACAAGTCCTCAGCTAGTTAGAAATATTCCAGGAGAAATTTTTTATGAACCCAGATTCTAGCATCTTCCCGTATTTAGAAAAGCACTAAAATGACTGACTGAGATATTTGTTCCTCATGACTAGCAGTAACCTTCTACTGAGATGTGTGCTTGAGTTCATGTACCCCTTTGCCAAAATCACACATGTACTGACCTCTCCCCCTACCTCTTCAGAGCAGTTCCTCAGAGTTATCTGTGAGGCTGTCTCCAGGATATAGTCCTCAGTAAGACAGTGAATAAACTCAGCTCACAGCTCTTACGTTGTGCATTTTTTTCCCAGTTGACATACATATATCTATACATACCTACTGTGAGAAAAGATGGTACTGGATCCCAGTCTTAAAGGAAGGGTAATTGCTCACCAGTGATAAAAGAGATGAAGAGGATTATAATGGTCATCACAGACAGATGAACTGCATGTACAATGACCTGATGTAGGAAGAGGTATGGCAAGTTTGGAGAATTAAGGAGGTTTGGTACAGGTGATGCTCAAGTGTGCACTAGGTGAAGAGCAGCAGGAGGCAGAACTGAAAAGGTCGTCTGGTGCCAAGTCTAACAGGGATTTCTCTGATTGACTGAGGATTTTGATCTTTATCCTTTAGGTTATGGGAAACTGAAGGGTTTTCTGCAGATGAGTGACACGATCAGACTTTTATTTTAAGACAATCACTCTGAGGAGTTTGGATGGGGTGGGAGCCTACAGCTAGGAGGCAGGAACATCAGATACTGACTAGATGGCTGAGGCAGTATTACACGTAAAAAATGAGGAGAGACTGAACTAAGATCCATGTGAGTATGCAACCCCCTCACTTTGCCCTTGGTCATCACTAAAAGATGGTTCCTTAAAATCCGCTTTCCCTAGTATGTCTCAGTAAGTCTGCATTTCAGCAGACTGAATAACACCTCCTCATGGACTAAGCTATAGTGACACTGCAGTCAACCAAATATGCCAGGGATACCTAAACAGATGCAGCTGGAGTGCCATCCCTGCTGGCTAGGCTGAATACCAGCCACTTTCTCACTTACATAATCAGTGATTCTTTCCCTTCTCCTGCGTGGGCACTTTTTGTTAAACATAGCTTTGTTTTCCCTAGACTGATTAGCAAAAACTTGTTCAGGTAAGATGCTTCATTAACAAATAGTGTTCTTTTGTCCCTTTCAAACTGTCTCCTACATTTTAATTTACTGGGCAATCCTAATGAACTCAACAGGAGACCTAGTAGTTTCCCCTGGGGATAGAGAAAATTAGAAAATTGCCAAGCAAACATAGGAGAGTGAAGACAAAGCAATGCCAAATTCAAATTTTAATGAAACCACCTGTTACACAGGTAGTAAAGGATAAGAATGTCACCTAAGTTTGCTTCTTCATATATTACCATTTTAAAGGACTAACCATGCTCCAGGAACAAACTTGCTGTATCCTTTTACATACAAAATGATTGAAAAAAATGAAACAAATGAAAATATTTTCTTCTTTACATTATAGATTCCAGCCTCCCAGCCATCATCATCATCATAATCAGAAGTTTTCTTCATCAGAATTTTGCTTTTTGAATCCAGAAGCCAATGCCCTCTCCTAATAGTATTCTTTGAATTATATGGTTTAGCCTTGTGGATCTGAGTTTTATTCCATAAAAAAGGGAAAGAAACCTATTGTAAGTATGCATTGTTATTGTATAATCCTGGGTTATATCATTTTCTCCAAAAGTACGCTCACCACCCTTCAACCAATGTGTTTGTTTCATTCATATTGACTCTGTATTATTAGTTCTGCCCTTGGATGAGACACTATTCTTTTCCAGAGAAAAAGGAAAATCCTTTTTCTAATTTTTTTTCGTTGTTAAGGCATTTTCTATTGTAGTAGATGGCGGTTTGTGATCTCACCACACACTTGGCAGATTTCCTTATTCCTCATAATAATTGCATCAACATCAGCAATGAATATCAATTATAATAATGTCCCTCTTCAGACTCTTTCCTCGGCTGATGCATCTGGCCTCCTTGAATGGCATTCATTAGAGCTCAGGCACCAAGATAATAATATGCCAAAACCAGTGACGCCAGCTTTTCACTCTTTGACCAATTACCTCCTGGACCTGGTTCAAACTGAAACCAAAACACCCTGAATAAGTTTACTCATCTTCATAAGTTATGAAGATATATGAGAAGCTACAAATAATATTTCAGAGCTCTTTTTTGATGATGGAAAAGAGATACTCACTGTATCTATATAATAGCAGCGGTGTAATATATTATTTGTCAGGCACTGCAGTGCAGAGAATGATAGTTTTCCACGGACATTCAAGGTGATAATGCACAGAATATTGGAAGTTCAGGGCACTTATTTATAGCCACAACTATAAGACCACTTCATGGTCATTAAAGTCCTATACTACAGAGAAAATGGATTAAGAGTTTTCTGAATTTCTATATCAACTGAAATTAGCATATTATTTTAATGATTAATGGTTATATATCTCAGGTGCTTATCGCAATATAATTATGTCAAGAATGACATGAAAAATAAAGGGGAGTAGTATGACATTCATGCTGGAAAGGCAACTACTAATTTTTCAGACTCCAGAAACACAGTACAACATGGTAACTGGGAAACAACCACAGTAAAGGAATAGAATTGTCAGAAACACTGCAACACCAAACTGAAGATAAGTCAACGTGTCACAGAGATGATACACTTTTGTGGAAAGAAAGTAGCTGTAGTTCCTCATCAAATCATAGGCTACACACTTTGAAAGGAGTAATTTCCTGTACTGACATATATACAAACATACCATATGGTTGCCATTTTACAAGTATATTTGCATGTATGTTGGTGACCATATTTATATATAGATACAAGCGTAGTTATACATATGAACTCCTCATATAAGGCTTAGCACAGCTTTAAATGATTCTATGCCAAACCCTATAATCTTGATTATCTGATATTCTGCTAATCATAACTTTCTTTTAACTGGCATTTCAGAAGATATACAGTACTATCATCTTTATAATAATGTCAGATAGCTTAATAATTAAGAGAATGGATTTTGAAGTTATTGTTTAGAAGCCAGTGAAAGATAATTCTTTGGTAAATATCAGCATTTAACCAGAATATTCCATTTTAAACAGTACTAGATAACAGAGGGTTAATGTTTTTGTATTACTTATACATTTATGTTCACTGACATCTGCATTTCTGCATTCAATGTATAAGCTTCTCAAGAGCTACGCTTTTAAAAAACTTTATTTCTAGATCTGTGATGGTCTTTGAATATGGACTCAGGGCTTACCTCAAATGGTACATCTCACATGAGATCTTATAGGTTGTGCTAATTTAAATACTATTGTGTCTTAGTTGTTATAGCTCAAGGCCGTGGGTAACAGATGTCTAAGACTAGGTCTGCTCAGAAGTTGAATGATCAGTGGCCTACTCATGGATTGAATGATAAAAGAGCTTATTAACCATGAGCTTGGCACATGTGAATGAATAAGTAATGTAAATCTTTGCTAAAAACAGTTTAACTCTGATCAAATATATTAAGTGTTTAGGGAAGGAAAAAATGCTTGGTTTCTAGAGAGAAACCAAACCTAACCAAAACAACAAAAAAGAAAAAATAGCTACAGAACTTTAAAGTATTGAAGAAAATTCAGCCACGTCTCCCTAGTCTAGGGGGAGAAGTAAAGCACGTTTCCAGACTGTCTATTTTCCAACTGGGCAAAGTGTTAAAAGAAATGAGAATTAACATTTATATTAGTATTTGGACGGTCACTGCCTTCTAGCCATAAAAACAGGTAGACTTGGTGATTTTTAAAAAAGATTAAAAACAAAACAAAAAAAGAGCACTTTTTTTTCCCTCCCGTTTGAAAAGAAAAATACAGAAAGTCATTAGAGAACTAAATATTTGGAGATTTGGAGGAAACTGAAAATAATAAAGAGCCCATCACTTTTTTTCACAGATAAAAGTCTCTGCAATTTGCTTACCTGAAGTCTATTCTATCGCCTACAATCTACTAGAAAAGCCAAAACAGCTGGAGAAAGAGGGGAGCCAATGCCTCAAGGTGGAGCAGTTACTAAAGCTCTGACTATTCTTGCGGCATCACCTATGGAGCTCAGAGTGGGCCATGACATCAACAAAGCGTAATTTCTGAAGGAAACAATGTTTATGGCAGAGAAAGGGGAAACCTTGTATTTATTGAGACGGGGAATGTAAGCATTGAATTCCAGAGAAGGAAAGCTTTTCTGAAGGCGAGGTGAGTGCAGTGTATCTGGGCAAAGACAACGTAGTTCTCACACATACATGTAGATACAGGTACACGGCCACCACACACCCTGTACAACACGCTGGTTAACCTTCCCCTGGGCTTCACGCCTCCCTCTGTCTGGAAGAGAAGCAAACTTTTGGGCTGCCACCAATGAGATAGAGTTGATGATACCTTTTAACTCGGCTCACAATCATCTAAATATCAAAGAAACACTCTCTATGTATACTATATATAAACAGTTTCTGGATTTCAAGATGCCTGTTTGCTGGGGTTGCTCTCTCTTCCCTACACTGGCAAGGTTAGTTCTGGGTGTGGGCTGACTAGGTGGGAGGGCACAACCTGCACCCTGTGATTTGAGGGCTGCTGACAGCCTTTCACCAAAAATAGATTCATCATATGCCTGTCTCAGTGACCAAAAGACAAAACAAAACTGCGGCAGGGTCACTCATTAATAATTACGACATAGAGAATCATAGGCTATTAGAGGAAGAAAGATTTTGAAAAATCATCTGGTCAAACCCCCTCATTATACAAAGGAGAATATGAGGGCTAGAGGTAAGGTAATTAGTCCACAGTCTTTTCCAGTTACTTCATGATTATCGTGTGTCAGCAAGTAAAGAACGGGGATCTTGGGTATAGGAGTTTCTAAGAGATACTAATGCACGAAGCTTCATGAAGGCATAGGATCCTGTAACAGAGCTGAAAGGATGGCCTCAAAGGAGGAAGACCCTCCTCTTCTCTTATTCATTAATCTACCATCTAAAGGTAGCATATATGTATATATATAATTTCTTACATGTATAACTTTAGCATACTGTATCCAATATTAATAACTATACATCTACATAATTCTTTTTAATGACCTCATTAGTAATCCATGGCATGAACATACCATGATTTATTTAGCCAATGCTATTAGTTAATACTTAGGTTGTACCCTATTTTTTTTACCTTTACACATGACACTTATATTTTTCAAAGTTTTCAGATTCCCAAGATGTAGTATTTTACACACACCTTTTTTTAAAATTGAAGTGTAGTTGATTTACAACACTATATGAGTTTTAGGTGTACAACACAGTGATTCAGTATTTTTATAGATTGTCTTCCATTTAAAGTTATAAAACATTGGCTATATTCCCTTGCTGTACAATATTTACACACATCTTTGGTTCTTTCCTAAGAATGTGGTTTTGCACATGATATCTCTTAAGTCAAAGCTAACTATTATTTTAAAGATCTGATACAATATAACAGCATTTCTTTATGAAAGTATATCTATACCAGCTCCACTGGTAGGAAAAACTATTCTCAGAGATCCATCACTACTTCAATGCACAGCCATTCCCAGTAAGAGGATGGCAATCTCAGGCTCCCTTCTGTCCCTTTGTGTCCTGCTTGCATTGTTTCTTTTTGACATTCTTGTTTTGAAAAGCCTGAGGGCCATTTGAAGTGGACAGAAATCAGACAGAAGAGGGGAGAGGAAAAGGACTGAGAACAGAAGAAAGAGACCACAGAAATAACCCTCCTTGTTATCAGTACTACAATCACAGCAACCCCAATTACTAAAGGGAAAAAAAGAGATATGGTGGGGCATGGAATATTACAGGAAGACCAGCCAATCAGAGCAACTGCAATATTACCTGCCATCAGTACCAGAAAGATACAATTTTTACTGGGAGGGGAAAATGAGAGGGTGAGAGAGCTGTGACAATTGTTGACTGGAATTTCCCACTGTCCTTTGTAGATTTCAGCCCCCTTCCCTGTGGGAAGGGTAAGCCCTCTTCAAAGCTCAAGTAAGGCAGGCTCCAAGGTAACATTTAAACAGCTTACACTATGTCTTGAGTCACAAGCAAAGGTAAATTTATCAATTTTTCCGGCCATGTCGTTCTCGGGAAGTGTTTGCTTTTTTAACTGCTCAGCTAGAGTTCGTTGCATATAACTGAACAGCTACCTGATTAGAGGGCACAGACTGAGGACGGCAGGAGCAGCTGACAGGAGAGTCTCCCGCACTTTGAGTGGCTCCCTCTGCCTGCTCTCCCCCTGCTGCGGCGATTGGAACTGAACCATTCGCTAATGCTACCTTGACTGGAGAGGAGGACAGGAAGTCTGCATGACCCATTCAGCCAGCCAGCAGTAGGAGCACAGCCCGCCAAGAGGTTCTCTATCGGGCCAGATGTTAACTGAAAGCCTCAAATTTCAGGGATTTCATTAAATGTGAGAAGCACACCTTCTTCTTATCACCTGCGAAGAGCTGCTGGCTCCCTGAGGGAGAATGGCAGCTCCACTGGCTGAGTGCCTCTTTCCTAACTCCCTGCTGACATCTTTGAATAGGGCTGATGCCATGAAAAGGATCTTGTTTCTACTCTTGAGAGGCCTCAGGACAGGAAGCATTCACATGGAAGGAAAGAGAACATTTTCCGTGAGCATTCATCCCTGCCACTGCCACGGTTACACTTCCAGCAATGAAAAGTTCCTCCACTTCTGAAATACAATTGTCTTGCAAACAGCTGCTCCAGCTTGATTTTGCAGACAGTTTTCAAAACATTTCAGGCAAAAACTTCTTCTTAGCCCACCCACAAATTTTCATCTGTATCTCTCACACTGGCTGAAGCAAATCTCTCATAATTATCCATAATTTCTCCCATTCTTTATATCATAACATGACAGAATTTTAGAATTGGCGGGAGTGAAGTTTTTGGAATAGCCTCACTTTCATGGAATTTATTTATTTATGATAGCAACAATAAAATTGTTACCAAACCAGGTTTGTTTGCCCAACAGGCAGCAATCCAAAAGCTGAAACGCCGAGGTTTGCAACAGAGAAAGGGTTTATTCATAAGGCAGCCAAGCAAGGAGACAGGAGAACAAGTCTCAGATCCGCCTGCCCAAAGGCAAGGAGCTTCGGATATTTATGAGTAAAGAGCATAGGGTGGTCGGAAGTGCAGGGGAAGGTGATGGGAGGCAGGAAAAAGGTGAGTAATTGATGCTCTGAGTTACATGCTTCTTCATGGGAGGCATGTTCAGAAAATGGCAATGTTAGCATGATCTGAGGTTGGGGTTTTTGTCCCTCTGACATCAAAAGGTCATCCATCGGACACCTGCCCAGGCCTGTTAGAGGGGTGGTGGTTCCACCCAGTCTAAACTGGCTTGAGGGACTTCCCTGGTGGCGCAGTGGTTAAGAATCCGCCTGCCAATGCAGAAGACACGGGTTTCAGCCCTGGTCCGGGAAGATCCCACATGCTGCAGAGCAACTAAGCCCGTGCGCCACAACTACTGAGCCTGCGCTCTAGAGCCCGCGAGCCACAACTACTGAGCCCGCGTGCCTAGAGCCCGTGCTCCGCAACAAGAGAAGCCACTGCAATGAGAAGCCTATGCACCGCAACGAAAAGTAGCTCCCGCTCACCACACCTAGAGAAAGCCCGCGTGCAGCAACAAAGACCCAATGCAGCCAAAAAAAATAAATAAAATAAATTTAAATAAATGAATGAATGAATAAATAAATAAATAAATAAATAAATAAAAAATAAATAAACTGGCTCGAACTCGAACTGGACAAGAGCTGACTCTAAGTTCCTGAAAAACAATTTCAGCAACTGTTAGTATAGTGACTCGTATCAAAGGTCTTAGCTACAGAGGGGCCGTTAAAGGAGTCTTGTGACATATTGTCTAAGTTATGTGACACTTGGAGGGTATGTAATTTGCAGGAACGATTAAGGCACGCTTGATTGGTGACGGCAGGTTATAGAATATTATTTGTTAAGGAAGTTATAGTTCAAAGATTCTAACTGATGACTGTCCCTTGGTTTCAAAATATAACCTTATGTGATTGAAGATGCAAAGAATAAGGCCAATTGAGCATATGCTGTATTTGATTTAGTAGATTATTTCCTTTAACTTCTATCCAGTGATAAACGGAATATTTATAAATGGAATATTTCCTGCCATATCAATAAACAAAGGATGTCACAGTCACCAATGATTGCAGCCCTCCAATGTGAGCTGGTCAGCCCTGAGGAAACTCCAGGCTGAAAAGAACACCTGCCATCTGCCGCCATCAGACTGCAGCCACTCCCTGCGGTGAGCGCAGAGGAAACTCAGGATGTGAAAATACAGGCCCCAGATGGCTAAGGTGCATATCAAAGGAATGATTTCAGTGAGCCCAGACTCTTGCATCTTCCCATACATAGAAAAGCGCTAAATTCCTTAACTTGAGATATCTGGTTTCCTATATTTAACAATAATCTTTTGACGTTCCCAGTTACAGGCTCTTTGTGGCAAAACTCCCCTATATCCTGGCTCCTCCCCTCGCCTCCTCGGAGCAGTTTCTCAGAGTTATCTGAAATGCTGTCTCCCGGAATGCAGTCCTCATTTTGCCCCAAATAAAACTTAACTCACAACTCTCACATTGTGCATATATATATTTTTAAGCCAACACCAGCAACTCTTCACGGCCAATATAATAAAGGTGGTGGAAACCGGCCACAGTCTAGACAGTGTGAGGCTCAAGTTGGTGGCAGCATTGCTCTTCCAAAAGTGCGATATATTTTGGCACTTGAAGATAGGGTAGCATCTTGTTTCTGTGAATGTTCAGTGATGCATTGCCCCTAGAGCACCCAAACAGGAAGCACTGGCCCACTGCTTCCCTTGGGAAGCTTTCTTCTTGTAACATCTTGAGAAATTAAATCGGGAAAGAGAAATGTCTCCTCCAAAGACTAGACCTACCTGTTCCTCTGGGATCACCCTTATTTTATCACTACACTCAGCATCAGCTACATAATTTGTAAGACCTGGTGCAAAATGAAGATATAAGTTCCCTTGTTCAAAATTATTAAGAATTTCAAGACAGCAGAGTCATCAACCAAAGACAGGGTCCTTCTGAGCATGGGCCCCCCTGTGCCTGCTGTTGGGGAGAAAACATAATTTTTCCTCTACCCTTCCTCCCCCTTCCATAATAAAGAACAGATTAACCCGAGAAAAACAAACAATAATATGTATACCTCCTATATACATGGGAGATACCCTAGAAAACTAAGTAACTCTGAAATGGTTCAAGCCACCTTAAACACCATCTTCAGCTAAAGAAAGACAAAAGAAGAGGTGTGTGTGCCGGGGTGGGGGTGGGGTGCGGGGGGTGGTATCCAGTTATGGGAGGTGACCAGGAAAAGTACAAAAAACAAGGGCAAACTCGTTATGCATATTTAAGTCCTTACCTTCTTCAACAAGAAGAGTTTCCAGAGATTTAAGTCATCCTCCTCTTCCAGGTACAGAGAGGGGACACCCTTACAAATGGAGATTTCCCTTATAAATGTCAATGTCTCTTACAAAAGGGTAACTCCTACTCAGTTTTCAGAGCTTCTCCTGCTTCCCTGCTTCTGCTGTTTCTTAAAAATAATCAGCCTTGGGGGCTTTCCTGCTGGCGCAGTGGTTGAGAATCTGCCTGCCAATGCAGGGGACACGGGTTCAAGCCCTGGTCTGGGAAGATCCCACATGCCGCGGAGCAACTGGGCCCGTGAGCCACAACTACTGAGCCTGCGCGTCTGGAGCCTGTGCTCTGCAACAAGAGAGGCCGCGATGATGAGAGGCCCGCGCACCGCGATGAAGAGTGGCCCCCGCTTGCCCCAACTAGAGGAAGCCCTCGCACAGAAACGAAGACCCAACACAGCCAAAAAAAAAAAAAAAAAAAAAAAAAAAAAAATCAGCCTTACACCAAAGAGGCATATTTGTGGGCAAATTCTGCTCCCCTTTATTGCACAAGTCTCACATCTAGGAACCTAGCTCTGACTATATTATATTCTTTTCTGTCCCATCGTCCCCTAAAGTCCAGCATTCTTGGTCAATTTAAATGCACAACTTACTGTCACAAGAGTGGGGAGGTACTTTAGAAAACACATTACCTAGAACTGAAATAATTTAAAAATGTAATTTCATGTTCTTTATTAATTTGGCATAGGCTTAATTCATTAAATGAGCCCTCTTGGCTTTCACTCCTTTTTCTGTTAGCAGGGTCCATCTCTAACCCTAAGTTTTGGAGCTACTGGTTTAACCTGCTAGTCTGTCCTACTTATGTCCTTAAACTGAAGATGTTCTATTATTTTCACTCCCTAGACAAACAATGTCTTTTCTTGTCTGATACCAGGTTTATCCCTTCTCGATTTTTAACTTGGTTCTTTTAAACACTCTTTCTCATTTTCAGTGTTTCTCAACCCCCTTCCCCCCCCTTTTTAACTTTATTTTCCCCCTACGGGATGTTTTTAGATAATTTTTTCCTAACTGCACCCTCTATGAAATTTTAGTACTACAGATACACTATAGCATATAGCATATATACATATACATATAATATATACTATTTTATATGTATATCAACAAAAATTGATTCCTTTGTGGTGAAAAAAGGTACTCATATATAAATATATATGTATATGTATAGGTGTGTGCATACATATATATGTATATGAGTGTATACAGTGTAAAAGGAAAATCAAAATGGGGTCCAGTTTGCAGGGAGAGCTCCCCAAAATGGAGCTGGGGGGCCACTGAGGCAGGGGGACTTATGCACGTCTCAGCCCAGATAGCATCTGAACTTTGACCACTTATTGTCTTAACGCAGGCATACAAAAACATCTGCCCAGTGTTCCAGAAATACAAGATACTTATCAGACCCTTACCCTAAAATAACTCCTGTCAGCCTATCCCTTAAGGACAAATATTTCCTTTCTTGCATCAGAGTCAATCATAATTCCTACCAGACAACTTTAACAACCTTGTGCTTTTGCCTTTATAAGTCCCTGACTTTTTTCTCTTCCCTGGAACACTCTTTCGGTTTTACTGTGTCTCCTGAATTGCAATACCTAAGACCCCAAATAAACTCTTTTCTAATTTGCAGCCTTCTGTGTTTGTTGGTCGACATTTCATAGATGTAACTTTCTTCACCACACAAGAATCGATTTTTGTCCCTCGGGGAGTCATATTACCTCTCTTGAGAACATATGATCTAAAGAAACATGTCTCAGGATCATTTTCAACTCTACCTACACACAGCTTCTCTCTCAAAAAATAACAACAACAAATCCAAAACACTAGCTTTCACATCCTCAAACTTCTTTTTTTTGGGGGGGACTTATTAAATTCTTCTTTTTAATGTATATTCTTTTATTTTTTTTTAAACATCTTTATTGAAGTATAATTGCCTTACAATGGTGTGTTAGCTTCTGCTTTATAACAAAGTGAATCAGTTATACATATACAATATGTTCCCATTTCTCTTCCCTCTTGCATCTCCCTCCCTCCCACCCCTCTAGGTGGTCACAAAGCACCGAGCTGATCTCCCTGTGCTATGCGGCTGCTTCCCACTAGTTATCTATTTTACATTTGGTAGTGTATATATGTCCATGACACTCTTTTACCCTGTCACATCTCACCCCACCCCCTCCCCATATCCTCAAGTCCATTCTCTAGTAGGTCTGTGTCTTTATTCCCATCTTGCCACTAGGTTCTTCATGGCCTTTTTTTTTTTTTTTTCCCTTAGATTCCGTATATATGTGTTAGCATACTGTATTTGTTTTTCTCTTTCTGACTTACTTCACTCTGTATGACAGACTCTAACTCCATCCACCTCATTACAAATACCTCCATTTCATTTCTTTTTATGGCTGAGTAATATTCCATTGTATATATGTGCCACATCTTCTTTATCCATTCATCTGTCGATGGACATTTAGGTTGCTTCCATGTCCTGGCTATTGTAAATAGAGCTGCAATGAACATTTTGGTACATGACTCTTTTTGACCTATGGTTTTCTCAGGGTATATGCCCAGTATTGGGATTGCTGGGGCGTATGGTAGTTCTATTTGTAGTTTTTTAAGGAACCTCCATACTGTTCTCCATAGTGGCTGTATCAATTTACATTCCCACCAACAGTGCAAGAGTGTTCCTTTTCCTCCACACCCTCTCCAGCATTTATTGTTTCTAGATTTTTTGATGATGGCCATTCTGACCGGTGTGAGACGATATCTCATTGTAGTTTTGATTTGCATTTCTCTAATGATTAATGATGTTGAGCATTCTTTCATGTGTCTGTAAGCCATCTGTATATCTTCTTTGGAGAAATGTCTATTTAGGTCTTCTGCCCATTTTTGGATTGGGTTGTTGGTTTTTTTGTTATTGAGCTGCATGAGCTGCTTGTAAATCTTGGAGATTAATCCTTTGTCAGTTGCTTCATTTGCAAATATTTTCTCCCATTCTGATGGTTGTCTTTTGGTCTTGTTTATGGTTGCCTTTGCTGTGCAAAAGCTTTTAAGTTTCATTAGGTCCCATTTGTTTATTTGTGTTCTTATTTCCATTTCTCTGGGAGCTGGGTCAAAAAGAATCTTACTGTGATGTATGTCATAGAGTGTTCTGCCTATGTTTTCCTCTAAGAGTTTGAGAGTGTCTGCCCTTACACTTAGGTCTTTAATCCATTTTATTTTTGTGCATGGTGTCAGGGAGTGTTCTAATTTCATACTTTTACATGTAGCTGTCCAATTTTCCCAGCACCACTTATTGAAGAGGCTGTCTTTTCTCCACTGTATATGCTTGCCTCCTTTATCAAAGATAAGGTGACCATATGTGTGTGGGTTTATCTCTGTGCTTTCTATCCTGTTCCATTGATCTATATTTCTGTTTTTGTGCCAGTACCAAACTGTCTTGATTACTGAAGCTTTGTAATATAGTCTGAAGTCAGGGAGCCTGATTCCTCCAGCTCCATTTTTCGTTCTCAAGATTGCTTTGGCTATTCGGGGTCTTTTGTGTTTCCATACAAATTGTGAAATTTTTTGTTCTAGTTCTGTGAAAAATGCCAGTGGTAGTTTGATAGGGATTGCATTGAATCTGTAGATTGCTTTGGGTAGTAGAGTCATTTTCACAATGTTGATTCTTCCAATCCAGGAACATGGTGTATCTCTCCATCTATTTGTATCATCTTTAATTTCTTTCATCAGTGTCTTATAATTTTCTGCATACAGGTCTTTTGTCTCCATAGGTAGGTTTATTCCTAGATATTTTATTCTTTTTGTTGCAATGGTAAACGGGAGTGTTTTCTTAATTCCACTTTCAGATTTTTCGTCATTAGTGTATAGAAATGCAAGAGATTTCTGTGCATTAATTTTGTATCCTGCTACTTTACCAAATTCATTGATTAGCTCTAGGAGTTTTCTGGTAGCATCTTTAGGATTCTCTATGTATAGTATCATGTCATCTGCAAATAGTGACAGCTTTACTTCTTCTTTTCCAATTTGGATTCCTTTTATTTCTTTGTCTTCTCTGATTGCTGTGGCTAACACTTCCAAAACTATGTTGAATAATAGTGGTGAGAGTGGGCAACCTTGTCTTGTTCCTGATCTTAGTGGAAATGGTTTCAGTTTTTCACCATTGAGGACAATGTTGGCTGTGGGTTTGTCATATATGGCCTTTATTATGTTGAGGAAAGTTCCCTCTATGCCTACTTTCTGCAGGGCTTTTATCATAAATGGGTGTTGAATTTTGTCGAAAGCTTTCTCTGCATCGATTGAGATGATCATATGGTTTTTCTCCTTCAATTTGTTAATATGGTGTATCACATTGATTGATTTGCGTATGTTGAAGAATCCTTGCATTCCTGGGATAAACCCCACTTGATCATGGTGTATGATCCTTTTAATGTGCTGTTGGATTCTGTTTGCTAGTATTTTGTTGAGGATTTTTGCATCTATGTTCATCAGTGATATTGGCCTGTAGTTTTCTCTTTTTGTGACATCTTTGTCTGGTTTTGGTATCAGGGTGATGGTGGCCTCGTAGAATGAGTTTGGGAGTGTTCCTCCCTCTTCAATATTTTGGAAGAGTTTGAGAAGGATAGGTGTTAGCTCTTCTCTAAATGTTTGATAGAATTCACCTGTGAAGCTATCTGGTCCTGGGCTTTTGTTTGTTGGAAGGTTTTTAATCACAGTTTCAATTTCAGTGCTTGTGATTGGTCTGTTCATATTTTCTATTTCTTCCTGGTTCAGTCTCGGCAGTTTGTGCATTTCTAAGAATCTGTCCATTTCTTCCAGGTTGTCCATTTTATTGGCATAGAGTTGCTTGTAGTAATCTCTCATGATCGTTTGTATTTCTGCAGTGTCAGTGGTTACTTCTCCTTTTTCATTTCTAATTCTATTGATCTGAGTCTTCTCCCTTTTTCTCTTGATGAGTCTGGCTAATGGTTTATCAATTTTGTTTATCTTCTCAAAGAACCAGCTTTTAGTTTCATTGATTTTTGCTATTGTTTCCTTCATTTCTTTTTCATTTATTTCTGACCTGACCTTTATAATTTCTTTCCTTCTGCTGGCTTTGGGGTTTTTTTGTTCTTCTTTCTCTAATTGCTTTAGGTGCAAGGTTAGGTTGTTTATTCGAGATGTTTCCTGTTTCTTGAGGTAGGCTTGTATTGCTATAAACTTCCCTCTTAGCACTGCTTTTGCTGCGTCCCATAGGTTTTGGGTCGTCGTATCTCCATTGTCATTTGTTTCTAGGTATTTTTTGATTTCCCCTTTGATTTCTTCAGTAATCACTTCGTTATTAAGTAATGTATTGTGTAGCCTCCATGTGTTTGTATTTTTTACAGATCTTTTCCTGTAATAATTATCTAGTCTCATAGCGTTGTGGTCGGAAAAGATACTTGATACGATTTCAATTTTCTTAAATTTACCAAGGCTTGATTTGTGACCCAAGATATGATCTATCCTGGAGAATGTTCCATGAGCACTTGAGAAAAATGTGTATTCTGTTGTTTTTGGGTGGAATGTCCTATAAATATCAATTAAGTCTATATTGTTTAATGTATCATTTAAAGCTTGTGTTTCCTTATTTATTTTCATTTTGGATGATCTGTCCATTGGTGAAAGTGGGGTGTTAAAGTCCCCTACTATGATTGTGTTGCTGTCGATTTCCCCTTTTATGGCTGTTAGTATTTGCCTTATGTATTGAGGTGCTCCTATGTTGGGTGCATAAATATTTACAATTGTTATACCTTCCTCTTGGATCGATCCCTTGATCATTATATAGTGTCCTTCTTTGTCTCTTGTAATAGTCTTTATTTTAAAGTCTATTTTGTCTGAAATGAGAATTGCTACTCCAGCTTTCTTTTGATTTCCATTTGCATGGAATATCTTTTTCCATCCCCTCACTTTCAGTCTGTATGTGTCTCTAGGTCTGAAGTGGGTCTCTTGTAGACAGCATATATATGGGTCCTGTTTTTGTATCCATTCAGCCAGCCTGTGTCTTTTGGTGGGAGCATTTAATCCATTTACATTCAAGGTAATTATCGATATGTATGTTCCTATTCCCATTTTCTTAAATGTTTTGGGTTTGTTATTGTAGGTTTTTTCCTTCTCTTGTGTTTCTTGCCTAGAGAAGTTCCTTTAGCATTTGTTGTAAAGCTGGTTTGGTGGTGCTGAACTCTCTCAGCTTTTGCTTGTCTGTAAAGGTTTTAATTTCTCCATCGAATCTGAATGAGATCCTTGCTGGGTAATCTTGGTTGTAGGTTTTTCTCCTTCATCACTTTAAGTATATCCTGCCACTCCCTTCTGGCTTACAGAGTTTCTGCTGAAAGATCAGATGTTAACCTTATGGGGATTCCCTTGTGTGTTATTTGTTGTTTTTCCCTTGCTGCCTTTAATATGTTTTCCTTAATTTTTGACAGTTTGATTAATATGTGTCTTGGCGTGTTTCTCCTTGGGTTTATCCTGTATGGGACTCTCTGTGCTTCCAGGACTTGACTAACTATTTCCTTTCCCATATTAGGGAAGTTTTCAACTATAATCTCTTCAAATATTTTCTCAGTCCCTTTCTTTTTCTCTTCTTCTTCTGGGACCCCTATAATTCGAATGTTGGTGCGTTTAATGTTGTCCCAGAGGTCTCTGAGACTGTCCTCAGTTCTTTTCATTCTTTTTTCTTTATCCTGCTCTGTAGTAGTTATTTCCACCATTTTATCTTCCAGGTCACTTATCCTTTCTTCTGCCTCAGTTATTCTGCTATTGATCCCATCTAGAGTATTTGTAATTTCATTTATTGTGTTTTTCATCATTGCTTGGTTCCTCTTTAGTTCTTCTACGTCCTTGATAAATGTTTCTTGCATTTTGTCTATTCTATTTCCAAGATTTTGGATCATCCTTACTATCATTATTCTGAATTCTTTTTCAGGTAGACTACCTATTTCCTCTTCATTTGTTAAGTCTGGTGTGTTTTGACCCTGCTCCTTCATCTGCTGTGTGTTTTTCTGTCGTCTCATTTTGCTTATCTTACTGTGTTTGGGGTCTCCTTTTCACAGGCTGCAGGTTTGTAGTTCCCGTTGTTTTTGGTATCTGTCCCCAGTGGCTAAGGTTGGTTCAGTGGGTTGTGTAGGTTTCCTGGTGGAGGGAACTAGTGCCTGAGTTCTGGTGGATGAGGCTGGATCTATCTTGTCTTTCTGGTGGGCACGTCCACGTCTGGTGGTGTATTTTGGGGTGTCTGTGGCCTTATTATGCTTTTAGGCAGCCTCTCTGCTAATGGATGGGGCTGTGTTCCTGTCTTGCTAGTTGTTTGGCATAGCGTGTCCAGCACTGTAGCTTGCTGGTCGTTGAGTGAAGCTGGGTCTTGATGTTGAGATGGAGATCTCTGAGAGATTTTTGCCGTTTGGTATTACGTGGAGCTGGGAGGTCTCTTGTGGACCAGTGTCCTGAAGTTGGCTCTCCCACCTCAGAGGCACGGCCCTGATGCCTGGCTGGAGCACCAAGAGCCTTTCGTCCACACGGCTCAGAGTAAAAGGGAGAAAAAATAGAAAGAAAGAAAGAAAGAGGCTATAATATAGTGAAGTAAAATAAAGCTATTGTAAAGCAAAGCTATACAGACAAAATCTCACCCAGAAGCATATACATGTACACTCACAAAAAAAAGGAAAAGGGGAAAAATTAATATATCCTGCTCCCAAAGTCCACCTCCTGAATTTGGGATGATTCGTTGTCTATTCAGGTATTCAACAGATGCAGGCACATCAAGTTGTTTGTGGAGTTTTAATCCGCTGCTTCTGAGGCTGCTGGGAGAGATTTCCCCTTCTCTTCCCTGTTCGCACAGCTCCTGGGGTTCAGCTTTGGATTTGGACCCGCCTCTGCGTGTAGGTCGCCTGAGGGCGTCTATTTCCCGCCCAGACAGAACGGGGTTAAAGGAGCAGCTGCTTCGGGGGCTCTGGCTCACTCAGGCCGCGGGGAGGGAGCGGTACGGAGGCGGCGGGGCGAGCCTGCGGCGGCCGAGGCCGGCGTGACGTTGCACCAGCCTGAGGCGCGCAGTGCGTTCTCCCGGGGAAGTTGTCCCCGGATCACGGGACCCTGGCAGTGGCGGACTGCACAGGCTACCGGGAGGGGCTGTGTGGAGAGTGACCTGTGCTCACACACAGGTTTTTTGGAGGCGGCAGCAGCAGCCCCAGCGTCTCACGCCCGTCTCTGGGGTCCGCGCTGATCACCGCGGCTCGCGCCCTTCTCTGGAGTTCGTTTAGGCGGCGCTCTGAATCCCCTCTCCTTGCGCGCAGCGAAACAAAGAGGCAAGAAAAAGTCTCTTGCCTCTTCGGCAGCTGCAGACCTTTTCCCGGTCTCCCTCCCAGCCAGCTGTGGTGCGCTAACCCCTTCAGGCTGTGTTCACGCCGCCAGACCCAGTCCTCTCCCTGCGATCCAACCGAAGCCGAGCCTCAGTTCCCAGCCCCGCCCGCCCTGGCGGGTGAGCAGACAAGCCTCTCGGGCTGGTGAGCGCTGCTCGGCGCCGAGCCTCTGTGCGGGAGTCTCTCCGTTTTTTCCTCAGCGCCCCTGTTGCTGTGGGGTCCGCGCTGATTGCCGCGGCTCGCGCCCTTCTCTGGAGTTCGTTTAGGCGGCGCTCTGAATCCCCTCTCCTTGCGCGCCGCGAGACAAAGAGGCAAGAAATAGTCTCTTGCCTCTTCGGCAGCTGCAGACCTTTTCCCGGTCTCCCTCCCAGCCAGCTGTGGTGCGCTAACCCCTTCAGGCTGTGTTCACGCCTCTCCCTGGGATCTGACAGAAGCCAGAGCCTCAGCTCCCAGCCCCGCCCGCCCCAGCGGGGGAGCAGACATGCCTCTCGGGCTGGTGAGTGCTAGTCGGCACTGATCCTCCGTGCGGGAACCTCTCCGCTTTGCCCTCCGCACCCCTGTGGCTGCGCTCTCCTCCGTGGCTCCGAAGCTTCCCCCCTCTGCCACCCGCAGTCTCCGCCCGCGAAGGGGCTTCCTAGTGCGTGGAAATCTTTCCTCCTTCACAGCTCCCTCCCACTGGTGCAGGTGCCGTCCCTATTCTTTTGTCTCTGTTATTTCTTTTTTCTTTTGCCCTACCCAAGTACGGGGGGAGTTTCTTGCCTTTTTGGAGGTCGGACGTTTTCTGCCAGCGTTCAGTGGGTGTTCTGTAGGAGCAGTTCCACGTGTAGATGTATTTCTACTGTATCTGTGGGAAGGAAGGTGATCTCCGCGTCTTACTCTTCCGCCATCTTCTCTCCTCCCCTCAAACTTCTTGACTAATCTCAGAAAGCGTATCATCAACTGGGAAGTTAGCCTACAAACTTTTGTGTACGATCACAAGTCTATGCTGAGAACCTATCTGCATTTTAATTACAATTTCATGTTCTTGACTTCTGAGGTCAATTCTATTCATGGCTACCCTTAGAAGGGGATGCTTTTAGGGGCATATATTAACACAAAGATAGTGATGGGGTTCAGGACACACTACTCCAAAATATGGTACCTTTGCATATTGAATATTTTAAGCTGAAGGAGTTTGAGAAAACAGCAGAAGCAGGAAGGTTAGTCTGACTTTCCCTCTATCCTTCTCCCCTGAAACTGGTCAGAAACCCTCATGTAAGCAGCGCCCTCCCTACATCTGGAGGAAAGGAACATCCTTATTCCCAAAGACAAAGGGACACAGAGAATAATTTGAACAAACAGGCCTTACTGTTTCCCCTGGTTTATTATACTCACTCCATACCCTTTGACCTATCGTATTTCTCCATGACTGTCCACTCGTCATCAAACCTAGCATGAAAATACTTGGGATTAACCATTTCTTCAAGTCTTCATTTCCTTATGAAGGCTCCTGTGTCATGTAAAACTTATATTAAATAAATTTATATGGTTTTCTCCTGTCAATTTGTCTGTCAGTTTAATTTTCACACCCAGCCAGGGACCCTAAGAGGGTGGAGAAAAAAAATGTTTCCTCCCTACAATGACAAATTATTCCCTGCAATCATGAAAGGGCCATGATATTATGCAAACCCTAGAAAGATGAGCTTCCTTCCAGCTTGGCAATTTCATGAGAAATAGACTGATTGAAATTCTCTGGAATATAGATAGATACCCATCATAAAGCCAGTTTCCAACACGAATGTCTTTTTCGCTGGATAATGGGAACATTGCCACTTGGTTGGACAAAGAGTTGGATGGAAAATTACCTGAGGGAAAGAAAAAGTTGCACTGATAAAGGACTCCAACACTTCTGGTCAGGTCTCAGGCAAGGAAAGAATGATCTAAAAGTAGTTGTAAAACACTAACATAAAGTACCACTTTTCCTAAAGACAAGATATAACTTTCCTGGATCTTTTTTGATGATATTCCATGGCTTGATAAATCATCTCTTCTCTTGCATGAAGACATGGCAAGAAGATTAAAGCAACTACAAAGTATTTACTTCCATATAGCAACTAGCTAACCATGGAATGAAGTTTAACTCAGCTTGAAACAGATAGCATAATTTGAAGCAATTTTTTCTCTTCGAATTATATTGCTTGGGCCACCTTGAAATTATATTGCTAAAGCAGGACAGCTAAAAAAAAAATCAACCCCTCATTTTATTTTGTTATATCAGTTTCTTTTATGTCTAAAACTACCATAACAACTCCTCCCAAAAAAAGAGAGATACAAGTTTTCTTTTTCCATCTAAGGAGGAGCAATGTACTAAGCAATCAAAGACCAAATGGGAAAGGATATGAGAGAAACTGAAAGCAGAGTCTGTCAAGAACATATGCTTCCTGGATGGAAAATCAGGAAACAATAATTCCCAGGGTAGAACCCCATGATGTTCATTGCTTATTCTTGGCTTCTATGTCTTTGCTCAACAAATGGTCATTGAGCACCTATTATATACAAATGATTATGCTAGATGTTCTATGAGATTGGACTCACGCTATAGAAGATATTCTTCTAATCCTGTCTTCTGAAATATTTATATATATTTACAAGGTTTGCTCTCAATTGCAATTAAAGGCTCCCTCCATTTCCACACCTCCCATCCACCACAGACAGAGCTCTAAGGCTCTTTCATAATTAGCTGCAAATGGCTGTGAATAAGGCACATCCAGGAACATACATAATGACTAATCTTCACGGGTCTATAAAATATTCAGTGGTTCTGTATCATTTCTCCTAGTTATATTAATCTAAGTTTGGAGTGAGAAAGGAAGCAGGGAAGATGAAGCTGGACCTCTTAACTGAGAAACTATGTTTCTCAAAGAGACTCAAGCCCTCCAGCTCACAGTTTTTTGTTGGTGTAAGATCTATGTCGGTTTCACCATTTGGGGTACAAGTAAGGTCACTTTTAGTTTTTCCAATTAATTACTTAAAATACCACCTCCTGGTATAACTAAGGGAATATTCAGCACCTGTCTCCTAATGCTTTCCATCATCACAAATAATCCAAGAATCTCAGTGGGTATGACAGTCTTTGTCAGGAGCCAGCATTCTCCATCCACTCTCTATACTACTATTCTGCTTTATTTTTCTCATTTTGATCCCATCTTAAATTATCGAATTTCCTTAGTTGCTTGTTTATTTTATGCCTCTGCTACTAGAATTTAAGCTCCTTATAGGCAGAGATTATGTCTGTTTTGTTTGCTGCTGTATCCCCAGTGCCCGGAGATGAGATGAGATCTCATTACACTGTAGTCACTCAATAAATATTTATTAAATGAATATTTGAATTGTCAAGGCAATATCACTAGTGAAAATAAGTCTCATCTAGTTCTAAGCATCCTTGCCCACTGCCGCACTGCTTTTATTAGTCCAGACCCCTGTACATCTGCAGTGATGCTGCATGCTTACATTTGCTAAGTAGCAGCCAATTTTATTTCCTAATCGCATTCTCAGCTTTTGCACTTGTAAGGGAGGAAAAACTCATTTTCCTTCTACCCTTCTAAATTCTTGGCTGGGGCTCCCATAACAAAAGACAGATTAACAAGAGAAAATGTGTCTACCTCATCGTAAGTACGACCTTTCAGAGTCCAAGAAACCCTTGGGTTATTGGGCCAGTTCCCTATATCTGTCCAGCTAAGTTCTCCCTTAGTTTTCTTGCTGGTTCTTTCCTGCTGACAAATCTCAATTAGGAATATCGGAGTCGACAGAAGATTGTCTCCTTATAGTATTAAATCTCAAAAGGGAAGGGGTCAGGGTCTCTAATTTTTCCCTCCAGTATAGTCTTTAGCAAATTTATCAGTGACCAGTTTTGCTTATCAAAGTGTATTTGGAAAAGAGGCCTTCCAGGTCACAAAAGGTCCTCTTGCCCATTTCCAGGGCGGTGGGTGACTACTAAAATTACATTTGCATAACTAAAGGGGGTTACTCAAGGAGTGCTCTCTAAACAAAGATTTGCTCTGAGGTGAATCTGTGTATTCCTCTAAATCTAGGTGGGGTACCCTGAGATGTATGGTCGGATCTAACTCTTCTTTAGAAAAGCATGTTTGAGTACAGCCGCTGGGACAGCCAGCTCTCAGGAGTCAGCTCGCTTTGGGGCTTGCCTCTGCTGAAAAGAGCCAAGATCTACCCCTCCTGAGGGACTGCCCACATAAATGACTGATCTGTGTGGGAGGAGAACGGACTGGCCCTCTCACATCAACTTGGAATAGCTCTGCAGCTTCAGAATTCTCTGCAGAGTTGGTTGCCACTTCCATCAAGTCTACATTGCAGTTCAATTTCTCCCTCTGACCAATTCTGCTTCCTACCCTTTCCTTCAGTGGTTGTTTTTCCTAAGAGTCCTCCCAAATAAACCTTTTGCATGCGGACACATGAGACAGCTGGTAAAAGCTGCTATTTTTATTGCTGAAAAACTCATCCCATTATAATGGGAAATAATCTGTAACAATGTACTTAACACTTTGTTTACAACTGGAAATTAAATACAGTTTCAGTAGTGGGTCCAAGCAATGTCTAAGGTTTTGTTGGAATAGAATGAAATAAAAAAGATAGATGAAAGGAAGGAAGTGAGAGAATAGTTCAAATGACTAGAGAGCAGATGAAATCAAGATTAAAATGTATCAGGGAAAGAGGCAGATGGCTGGCCCCAGATTTTGCATGCAGTGCTGACTGGTGATTCAAATAGTAATTCACATTTACATTTTGTTTTACAATTTGTAAAGAATTTTTATATACATTGACTTATTTTGACATCTCAATAGATCTGGGGTGAAGGAGGTAAAAAAAAATATTAGATTTGTATGAATCATTGAAAGTCCTGTAATACCCCTGTCTCTCCAATGTAAGAATATGCCTTAGATTTCTCATCTATAGGGATTCTGTGAGAATGAAGTGAAATATTATTTGTAAAATATTTAAGGTAGTGTTCAAATATAATTAGTGCCTGATCAATGTTAGCTGACACCATCGTCATCCCTCCCAGTCCCTTTATAACATCCTTTCTGAAGACAGAGGGTGGAACTTTATATAGTTCATTACTGAGTTTCCCATCTTACCAATTTTGGAATTTTTACCCAGGAAGGGAAAAACTCTACTCTAGACAAATGAGATAGTGTTACAGGCAAAACTAAACCTCATGAGTGTCTGTCCAAAGCCTGTTCCAAAAGCTTTCACAAAGTATTGGAACTCTGCATTAAATCTGAGAATCTTGCTCCTTCCACTTGGTAGATACCAAAACTGAGAAACCATGAGAAGTGATACGACCTCAGTTAGAATGTGAGACAAAATCTTCAAGGAATTTCTGTTCCCTGGATACTCAATCCAACCCATCCTATAGCAAGGGTGAAAATAAACACTAGGCATTACACATTCAACAGGGCCACGATGGACTGGATAATTATGCTATGGGATCAGTGAGATCTATAACAGAAACATAAATAAGGTTCTTGATGTAAGTTGATACACATTACTGACTTAACACCCTTAAACCTCTCTCCCCATCCATACCCTGGTCTAAACCTTTTCCCTTTCCCCCCTCTTCCCCCTCCCAATTTTTTTATAAAACAAAATGACATGTTGCATTTGTTTCCTTAATGCCTTGGAGATGCTGTTCAGTTGGTTTTTATTTACTTATCTATTTACTTTTGGGGTTTTAAGATGGAGGTTAATTGAGGAGATTTGCGCAGGCTTGTGAGGAGCTTTGGGTATTAACAAGCTATTAGCTTCTGAGATCCTTTAGTCCTGATAGTGAGTCACTCTTGTCCACAATACCTGGAGTGAAGTAATAAAGGGTCTGCAAAGAGTCTCTCTTAGATCAAAACATGTATCTCATATTTTAGCACTGCTTAGGAAAGCCAAACTCATCATTTGGCAGGTTCTGGCTGCATTTCCTAAATTTTAATTTTTATCTTAACAGATAAAACTTTAGATCTCCACTACTAAGGGAAAAGCTGAAGAGCTGTTGAGCTGTTTTGTAACTTTATATTTGTTAAGAAACAAGAGCAACAACAACAAATCTCTCAGCACCCAGTTCTCTGAATGAGGACAGTGATGAAGACTGAGGTGTTGCAGTATTTTCTACTGTGGTCTTGCTTAGTGGGTACAAAGAATGCTGGCCATAGTAAAACTGTGGCATGTCTAGAACCCACATTTCTCTTCTCATTCTGTGAAAATGGATGTCAGAGTGAGCAGGATTGAAGAAAAAAAATATAAGAAGTTCTTACCCAGGTACAGCCCTGAGGAGAATCCCTGGATGTTTGAACCCTAAAATATGGAAGATACTTGGAAAATGATTACATTCATTTCCTTTCTTCTTATTTAGCCTTTCTGGAAAATTAGATACAAAATGTAGGGAAGTTTCAGTTACTCTTGGTGGAATGGTTTGCCTAAGGTCTCTCAGTGCTAGTAGTGGAAATCAAGAATTGAAAGCAGAAGGAATATCTTGAGATGAATCCATGTGATGACCTTTAACGTTTCTGAATAATCTACTTTTTGTTGCTGACACCAATTTCTAACACCTCCCTCTTGGCCCCCAAACCTGAGGTCCTATCGAGGTCTCTTTGTAATTGTTTCATAAGCAGGTCTTAAATTTTAAGGTTTCTCATAAAAACAACAATAGTGACAACAAAGATCAAATAGGTATGTTCAATTTTATAGATAAATTAAATATTTATTCCCTGAGGCCAAAGAACTTTATGTAGTGTTTAGAGCAAGAATCAATTTTGGAGGCAAACTGTAAGAACCTCTAAGGCAAGTTTCTAAAATGGAAATGTTGAAAAAGTCCCTGTAACAAAATCACCACTGGAAAAGGGAGCCAGCCTTTGAAAGGTCTATTTTCCTCCCCTCAGATCTTTGCTCAGAACTGAAATTGCTCCTTTGCCAACCAAAAGAGAGGCAGTTTTTGAGCCTTTTGTTGAAAAGAGAGCCTACAGCTGACACTAAAGACTCTGTCAATAGCAAGGACAGGGTGATTTTTATTTCATTTATTTTACTTTTACTATGTTTTTTGTTTGTGTGCAACTTTTCAAAAAATTTCCCAACATTTTATTAATGAAAAAACTTTAAATATATTGAGAAGTTGGAAGGCTTGTAGGATCAACACCCATGTACTCTCTACTAGATTTTACAATTCACGTTTTACTCAACTTATTAAATACCATCCACCAACCATCCTTCTCGCTCTACAGCAGTCCATCTTATTTTGTTGATGCATTTTACACTAAGTTATAGAAACAAATACTTTATACCATTACACACGTTAACATGAGTGTCATTAGTTTTCTTGCTTTTATTCATTCGCAATTCTGATTCCAAGAAAGCTTTGTAAAGAACCTAGACATTCTGAGGCAGATCCACAGCAGTGGTCCCCATGCTCGGCTTTTACAATTATTTTGATGTAGTATCAAAGAAGACGATCTAAAATGGCTATTAAATTACTCCTCCCTTCTCCAGTTGCGTGTCTGTGTGAGGGCAGATTTTCTGCATATATAGCAACCAAAAACACCCAAGTCCTAACAGATTAAATGCAGAAGCAAATATGAGAATCTGGTTGTCTTCTATTTAGGCCATAAAAGAGATTTACAAAAATGTAAAACCAGTGTCACTCTTTTCATTATTTTTTTGTTATTTTTCATAGTTACTCTCCATGTTAATTTAATGGCCTTATGATTGCCATTTTAAAATAAATCAATAATATTTATTTCTTTCACTGTTAATTTCTAATAAGATATAGATAAATAAATATAACTTTATAAACAAAAGCTCTTTGGCATGCTCAGGAATTTTCTACTTGGTCCCATTAGCTTTCTGTCTTATACAAATGGGTCAAAATCTCCTGCCCAAACACTTCGTTTTTTCTACTACTTTCAGCACTCTTGTGGTGTTATTCCCTTTTAATACTTTTATATACTAGAAGTATAAAGAATAAAAGTAATACTATGTAATAGCTATATAATAAATAGTGTTATTATTATTACTACTATCATCATCATTGTTATTTCAGTAGAATTTGGAGTGAAACAGGAGTTTAATCATGGAGTCAAAAAAGCTACCCTATTCAAAATAAATCATAACGTCTAAAATATTACTTTTTAGGTCAAATATATAAACTGGGGTGTGATTTTTGAAAGAATCATTCATTTTATGAAAGAATTAATTGACACATATGAGAGATAAAGACATACACACATCCTTTAATATAATTTCTATATGTATGTTCAGAGATTAAGTGCAGAAAAAAGCATGATGTAGTAGGAAAAAAACAAAATTCAGGAGTCTTAAAAAGTTACTGTTTAGCTGTGTGTTTTGAGCTCCAACTTTATATTTTTGTGATTCAGCTCTCCCATTTGAAATGGAAGTCACATCAAAGTTCCTAGAAGGTTCTTTTGGTCTGCACATTACTATGCTGCTTTATTTCATTTAGTAATAAATTTAAAAAGTTATCATCTACTACATTAAAAACCTTTAGCTAGGAATGTCGAGGGATGCAAATATATATATGAAATATAATTCTCACCCACAATAAATTCATAATTTTTTTGGATATGTAGAAAGTATAAATAAAAAGTAACAATCAGTAATGGGATTTTTGAATTTTCTTCTTTTCCTTTCTCCCTTTCTTTCTTTTCTCTGTGGAAATAAACAAAGACTAACCAAATGAGAAAAGCAGAGGCTATTTATTCAGAGCTGCTACAGCAAGGGAGCCACTGTCACTTGCATTTGGCAGAGACTCAAGGGCAGGCAGAGGAGTGGGAGAGCTTTACAGTGGAAGGAAGCGAAGACCTCAGGTATGCTACAGTTGGAGGCTGTCGGCATGAGGAAACTGTAGGTGGGCCAACTAGAAGTAGGGCATCCTATGCAGTTGGTAGGGGTGCATATTTGACTTTCGCTGGTTGGTGCTAAGTCGGAAGTGAGGACAAAAATTACAGAAGCTGTCAGTTATTAACCAAACCCTGGTCATTTGGGGTTGATCATTAGAGAAATTACTGGTTAGCTTCCTGGATTGTTACTACAGATAGCAATCCTACTTCCTGTAAGTCTTACTTGTAGCAGGCTAGCATCCTGAGCTGGTTCTTGTGGATGAGGAGTTTGGTTTCTGGGCAGGTTGTTGCAAGTTGTGGGTCAGAACTCTATTTTTATATAAGGTCTGGCCATTGTCCATTTGTATACTTATCCTCCCTCTCTCTGTTCTCTCCTTCCATCCATCCCCCCTCCCTTTTTCCTTCCTAGTGTTTGTTTCTGTTTTTGTTTTTTTGGCTCCTGAGAGGGAGAGGAAAAGGAGAAAGAAGAAAGGGCAGAGGAGAAACAGAAAGAGAACAATGATGGGATAGAGTGAGTCTGGGACTTAATGTGTTATCAAAGTGTCCCCATAGTGAGGTCAATAAAGGACATTTTTAAAAAGAGGAAGCCGAATATTTAATATGAAGTTATACATATGCTGCATTGTAAATACCACGTGTCACTCTCTCCCTTCCTCCCTCAAATTGCAGTCCCCGACTCCCAAGAGGACCAGAGTAGAAAGTACACCTGTGTGTGTGTGTGTGCACACGCTTGGTGCTTTGCCAAAAATGAGCAAGTAGTTAAGATTACTCACACAGATGCTTGGATAGGTTAGGTAGGTTAATCTTCAATTAGCATGTTCCACCATGCCTGATAAGGACCAGAGTTCACTGTTGACCATAAAGAAATAAAAAGGGAAAGTCAAAATTGGTTAATCTGAAAACCTTAGCGCATGCCCCTGAGGTAGCTACAATGAGTAAACAGTTAACTGTAGCAGATGACCCAGGCCTCACCTACCCTTACTCATTTCTAGCAAGCTGTCCTTTTCAGAACTGCCTCTCTGAGTGATGAAAACACTCTCTGTGACATGTGAATCTGCCCTTGAATACAGGCCCAACCAAGCTGTTAAAGTTCACACTCTTTGGTCTGTGATTTACTCCATTTTATAGTTTTCAGCCCTGTGTAACTCCACCCACTCAAGATGCTTGCCTCTGACTCCGTTGCAAGATTTCAATTTTAGATTTACAGATAAAGGTAGCAAACATTTTTATAAAGCAAACAAAAACAAACAAACAAAAAAACAACCAAAGAAAACCTCCCAAGAAATAGGGAAGGCCCATAAAGTTTGATTTATTCTCCCCACAAATTCAGTTAGATCTTTGGGAAAGAAAACCGTAAGAAAAAGAAAAAGTACTAAAAGCCAGTTGGAGGCTTCTGATCCACTGAGCCATTTAAAATAGAGACTGTTCATTTTGATCTTACCAAGACGGCCATTCGCTTTTCATGGGGAAGGAGGAAGGCAGTGATTCCTCCAACATTTTAGATTTTGAAATCTATCATTTGATTCTTAAGCCACATGCCTCCCTCCTTCTAAAATCCGTGCTTTATTCACTTCTTTGAATTTTAATTCAGTTTGAGAACATTTTGTTGGAGAAGAGTATACTAAAATGACTAAGGGCACTGGAGTCAGATGGCATGGTTTTAAATCTTGGCTCTATTGCTTACTAGCTATATGATCTAGAAAAGTTTTTAAATTTATCTGCACCTCCATTTTCTTCATTAATGAAATGGGATAATAACTGTCTGGCTCATTAGTTCCCTGTAGAGTTAAATGAGATGATTTATAGAAGTTCTTAGCCTAGCGTCTCTCTAGCATATACCAAGGTCTCAGTCAATATTAAAAGTAATAATGGGTAAAAACTGGAGAAATAGGAATCACTGCTTTAAGGAATATGGTGTTCAAGAAGCAAATGTTAGGAGAAGGAGACAGTCAATAGGTAATGTATTTCTTTCAAGTTTTCTGATATTGATATTTTTAAACTATTTGTTCTTTAATTTCTTAGTCTTGCCAAAATTTAATTTGCTTGAACACACAGATAGACACTATGTTTCAAGCTTAGGGTATTATGGATATTATATTTTCTGTCTCTCCCAGGGTTCTTTATAATAATAATAGTAACATAAATTATTATTATTTTTAAGATTTTGTGGCTGTGATACAGACTTTAGGTTAAAGACTTATCATAAAGAGTGACTGACTACTAGAAATGTTCATTAATTAAAGTCATGTCTCTCTTCCTCTAGTCATGTATAACCATTTGTCTATCTGTCTGTTTCTGAGGACTCCCAAATTTATTAAAAAATCATTATTGGGAGTGTGAATGGTCCTAACAAGGGGCCACTCTTGGTCAATATTATTTATTGAATTAAGTGTTCTGAAAGGCCAGGAAACTCAAGCAACAAAGTAATTAAATGTTACAATAAATGATTATCATGACTCCAAACATAACTGTTATCTCTAGACCACCAGCTTTTCTGTTAACTTCATACCAGAACAAGTATCTGGTCCTGTTCATTTCCATATTCTCACAATCAAGCCCTGTGACACATGGTAGGCATGCGATATTTATTAAAATGAATTAAAATAAATTATCACAATTCCCGTTTCAAGAGCATGGCCATTATTGAACATCAAAGATTTGAGTAAAAGGAAACTATTCTCGTTAGACTAAATAATAAGGTTTCTTCCCTGCTGTGGGATATTATGAATTTTGAATTGAAAAGTAGGTGGTTTGGGAGATGAAAGGTTATTCCAGAACACTGAATTTATATAAAAAGCCCAATGATTAAGGTAAAAGAAAAAAAAATCAAAAAGTTCACTTTTTTTCTTAACTAGAAAAAAATTGAGACTAAAAAGTCACTAGAAGATGTTGCTTGATTGAAACAAGAAACATGAAAAATAAAGAAAATATAAAAAAAAGTATGTTCCAGTTTATTGTTCATATTTTGAACCTGATGTTATACTCTTTAAACTTTCCTATCCATCCATCCATCCATTCACACTTCCATCCATTCAACAACAACAAAAATATATATTGAGTTCTTACTAAAGGGAAGTTCCCAACAGACTCTGTCCAAGTTTCATGGAAAATCCGACCTTGTGAGGCACTGGAGATGACACAGGCACAGACAGAAGTAACATGTGAGAAGACCGAGGTGTACATGTGAAAAGGAGATCGGTGCTTTGAAGAAAAGGAATCTAGTTTAGCCTGTGGGTCAGGAAAAGCTTGTCTCAGGAAGTGGTAGCTGAGTAGAGGTCAGGGGTGATTATGAATTTATTTAATAACAAAGGAAGGGTATGCAGACATAGGGACCTGCATGAGTCAAGTTCCTGTTACAGAGGGAATGTGGCACATTGGAGGAATTTCAGAAGGGCTAGTGTGGCAAGATTCCAGAGAGTGAGGCAAAGAATATGGAGAAAGAGTGGTCAACGGTGGTCAGGAGCTGGGCCGCAGTCCCATGAAGACTTTCTGTTTTCCTTATCCTTAGAGGAATGGGAAACACTAAACGGTTTTTCACAGGAACGGCTTGAGGGAACACAGTCATATTTATATTTTGAGATAATCAATGTAGCTTCATTTTGGAAAATAAATTATAGATTTGGAGGACCTAGTAATAGGCTATTATAGGACTCCAGGTGAGAGAAGATGGTAGCTTGGGCTATGTTAGCAACCATTAAGATGGAAAGAAGGCATGGAATTTGAAAGATATTCGCAGTAAAAAAGGCTCTGAAGGGACCACGGCAATGAAGGGAAATGTAGGTTGGTGAAGAGGGAGAGTCAAGTTTTGCCCCAAGGAGTCTGGTTTATATAACTGGGTGAATGATAATGCTATTCTACTGAGATCAAAGGCACTGAACAAGAACCAGATGTTTTCCCCCTGTACACGGACAGCGCATCATAGAATCAGTTTTGATTATGTTGTATGTAAAGTATATTTGAGGTATCCAGGTAGAGGTCCTGGGTAGGCAGTTACACACAAGGTTCTGGAGCTCAGAAGGGAGGCCTGGGCTGAAGGTCACTGGCATATTAATACTACTTAAAAGCACGGGATAGGATAAAATTCCTAAGTGATATTGTAGAGTGAAAGGAAGGTGAGATTCTGAACTTTAAGACAACACATTATTCAATGCCTGTGTAGAGGAAGAAGAATTTTCTATGAAGCATAAAGAGAGTAATCAGAGAGGCAGGAAGAAAACAAAGATATTTAGCTCTCACATGCTAGTTCTTTTCAAAGCCTTGACTTCACTGGATGCACATGGTTAATGAGAAAATGCTTTGTTTGCTACATTATTTCTGCCATACTTATGGTTTCTGGCAAGTAATTTATTTAGTCACTGTGTTGTTTCTGAGCATTATAGTCTTCTTTACTCACTCAATGTGTAGAGTGTTTTAAAAACCTTGCAACCATCAAAGTAAAAGATGCAGCACGGTGCCTCATCTTCCAGCATTGCCGCAGAGCTCAATAATCTATAGATCATATAATAATTTCATTTAGCATCACAATAAAAGTCAAATTAGTTTCCATGAGACAGTTATGTATGATAATCTGGATTACTGTGGCCTCCTGCTGACTGTATTAGCATTGTAATGTTATTTCCACTTCTGGGATTCTGGCGGAATTTTTTCTTTCAGTTTATATTTATTGAATAATTATGAAAACTGAGTTCTTAAAGTCTTGAAGAAGTGGATTTATACCAAAAAAAAAAAACTAATGTGCAGTGATAATGATCTTAACTTCCAGTGTATCACTCTCTCCTTTAAAGAAGTGACTTTAACTGCCAGGGTTTCAAAGTAGTTGAAAATGTATCTTAGTGAGTTTGCAGCTAAACACTGACAGCTGAAGCCTGTGTCCCCACCTGCTAGGGCCAGCATTTGCCAGAGGCTTTCAAAGCCATGTCTCAGTGTAAGTTGGAGTTCTTGCAAAACTTAAGTAGTAAGAAACTTGTTTACCTGTCAGGGATTGATAGGACTGCTTAAAAAGCCAGGACTTTTCAATGCAAATCCCAAACAAATCCTAGTGGACACTTCTGTAGAAACTGACAAGCTTAATATTTATAAGAAAATGCAAAAGGCCTAGAATAGCCAAAGAATTTTTAAAAAGAATAACAAAATTGGAATTCTCACTCTACCTAATTTCAACACCTATACCATAAAGCTACAATAAATAATCAAGATAGTTTGGTTTTGGCGAAAAGATAGACATGTAGATCCAACGAACAATAGATACTCCAGAAACATACCCAAACGTATATGGTCAACATATTTTTTGACAAATTGTAAACACGATTCCGTGGGAGAAAGGAAAGTGTTTTCAGTAAGTGGTGCTGGATCAATTTGATATCCATACGGAAAAAAAATTATACCTTATACCGCCTGATACACAAAGATGAATTTAAAATGGATCACAGGCCTAAATGAGAAACCTAAAACTATAAAACTACTGGAGGAAAACATAGGAGAAAATCTGTTATGGCCTTGTGGTAGAAAAAGATTCATTAAATAAAACACAAGAAGTATGAATCGTAAAAGAAAAACCTGACATTTTGGATCAAAATCAAAATTAGAAATGTTTGCTATTTAAAAGACATCATTTTAAAAACCCAAACAAAAGATATAGACTGGGAGAAAACATTTGCCACATATATGTCAGATAAAGGAGATATATATATGTAATATATAATATTTAAAAGTCTTTGAATTCAATAAGACAGGTAACTCATTTTAAAAATAGGCAAAAAAAAAAAATAGGCAAAAGATTTGAACAGATGTTTAACAAAAGAAGATATACGAATGACTAATAGACACACAGGAAAATGCTTAACATCTTTAGTTAGCAAAAAAAAAGCAAATTGAAACACAATTATATTCTACTACACTCCCATTAGAATAGCTAAAATTAAAAAGACAGAACATCAAGCGTTGGCAAGAGTATGATATAACTGGAACTCTTCAACATGGCTACTGAGAAAGTAAAATGGTCAACCACTTAGGAAGACAGTTTGACTGTTTCTTTAAAAGTTAAACCACAAACCTATCATACGATCCAGATAATTCCACTCAAGTATTTACCCAAGAGAAATGAAAGCACTTTTTCACAAAAAGACTTACACACAAATGCTTATAGCATCTTTATCTACAGCCAAAACCTGAAATGATTAAACCAATTGTGGTATATTCATACAGTGGAAGACTACTCAGCAATAAAAGAGGTACAAATCATGGATATTAAGAAAAATGGATGACTCTCAAAAATATGTTCAGTAAATTAAAGCAGTCAAAAAGAGTACTTACTATATTATTCTATTCATAGAATACTCTTTAAAACAAAAACAGGTTCATAATGACAGAAAGGTCAGTGATTACCTGGACAGAGTGGTGAGGAAGGGCTGGATTACAAAAATGGCATGAGGAAACTTTTGGGGGTTATGAAAATGTTTGTTATTTTGTTTGTGGTGGTGGTATCATGAATGTGGGCATATGTTAAAATGTATCACGTTGTACACTTTTAATATGTACCTTTTATTATATTTCCAATGTACCTCAATAAAATTGTACAGTTCCTAAGTGTAGGAGATAGGTAAACTACTTTATCTGAACCACACTTTTCTCAGCTAAAAATAGGGGGCAATAATGATCCCCCTCATAGTGTTGTTACGATACAAAACGTGATTTATTTACTGTGCTGGACATTCTAATTATTAATGCTTAATTTTAACTCAAGGTTTAGAGCTAATTTCCAAAATACTGGAAATTCAGAAAACAGAGAAATGAGAAAAAAATGACACTAGGAGAAAATAAAGAGCCAAATCCAGAAAGTAAGAAAGTACTCTGCAGGATAACAGAGTAGGGTTTTGTTTGTTATGTTTTGTTTTTTCAGTAAGACTCTGCTGTTGAAGAAGGAAAGAAAACAAACAAAAACTCTCTTCTAAAGCAAGAGAGAATGATTGGATGTATAATCATATGTGATGTTTGGCCCTGGATTGACTCTGGTTTGGACACCTGACTGCAAAGACATTTTGTGAACGATGAAAGGAATTTGAATATGGGCAGAACAGAGATAACGTTAGGGGATTACTAATTGTATCCACTATGACCATGTTATTGAGGTGATATGGGAAACGTCCTTGTTCTTTAAAACGTGTTGCTTTATACTCTTGTTCTATACTACAGTTAAAGAAAAAAGAATTCTCGGTATCCATCATCTACTCAAACACATAAGAGAGAGAGAGAATACTGTCTCTAAGGAACGCTCACGTGGAAGCAGTAATATTTCACACCTCTTCAGAGATACAGAAGCTGTAAGGAAGTTGTTCAAACTCCTCTGACTGTGCTTTATAAAGCAAGTCAACATACACCACATACTATGATGCTCCAGGTTGTCTGCCCTTAGATATGACACAAATTCATTGGCTGACCCTGAGTTCCATGTACTTTCTTTTTTTTAAAATAATTTAAATTCTTTTTTTTAAATAAATAAATTTATTTAGTTAGTTAGTTATTTTATTTATTTTTATTTTTGGCCGTGTTGGGTCTTCATTGCTGCACGTGTGTTTTCTCTAGTTGCTGCGAGTGGGAGCTACTCTTTGTTGTGGTGTGTGGGCTTCTCATTGTGGTGGCTTCTCTTGTTGCAGAGCACGGGCTCTAGGCACGTGGGCTTCAGTACTTGTGGCATGCAGGCTCAGTAGTTGTGGCTCGTGGACTCTAGAGCGCAGGCTCAGTAGTTGTGGCGCATGGGCTTAGTTCCTCCATGGCATGTGGGATCTTCCTGGACCAGGGCTGGAACCCAAGTCCCTTGCATTGGCAGGCGGATTCTTAACCACTGTGCCACCAGGGAAGCCCCCATGTACTTTCTTATCCTCTACAAAACTTTCCTCCAAGTACACTGCAATGGAGAGCCCATCACTCTGCCTGAATTTTCAAAATACCTGGCTATAATCCCCAGTTTTCTACATATGTTCCTCCCATACCTATCTTTTGATCTATTGATCAGTCATCAGTCTATCAATAATTGAAGGTCAGGTACAGCCTGGTGTATCCTATGTAACAAATAAAAAAATGAAAGCACTCTTCATAGGATTAGTCAGCTGCTTCTCCATTTTCCAAAGCACTGTAGCTCATACTTTTTATTAAGTCGCTTGGGTAATATACTTAGCTACCTTTCAAATTGTTGGACTTTTTTCAAGATTGACACTACTTATGGCAATCCTGGTATGGCTAAACAGATCAACAATTAAGAAAGCATTCCACCTTAAGAAAAACATCAATCCTAGGAAGTTGCAGTATCAGTTGCTATATCCTCATAGTCAGGTAAAATTTAGTTTTCAATTTCTAAATACCAGGCCATTCTCTCTGTCTGCTTCAGCTGTTACCTAGGAGCTCCTGCTATGCCAGATTGCTCACCTCCATGCTTCAGTACATCTTTAAAGTGTTTTTTCACCCTTCTTACTTGCAGCTGCCACACTTCAGTTCACGAGACAGCATTGTCTGAGTATCCTGTTATTTTAGTGCTGCTGTGTGTGCCCAACTCAGCAAAGCTATGCACCAGAGAGCATCATTTCAGGGCTGTGAGACTTGACTCTGTAGCAGGAACCCAGTGAGAATGATCCTTTGGGGCATTTTTCATTAGGCACAGAGGAAAATAAAGGAAAGTAAAATATGCACTGTGTTTGCTACTCAAAAGATATGTTTATGGGAGGAATGGAAGGGTATAGATACTGAAAAGGGAAGAAGAGAAGGAAGGAATTAAGGAAGAGAGGAAGAAAGCAAGTGAGGTGATTAGTGGGAAACAGGAACAGGAAATGAGAGAAGATGGAACAGATTTATAGAAAGAAACTTGACTTTATTTCTCATTTAAGACTTCACGGGGGGCTTTCCTGGTGGTGCAGTGGTTAAGAATCCGCCTGCCAATGCAGGGGACACAGGTTCGAGCCCTGGTCTGGGAAGATCCCACCCACGGAGCAACTAAGTCCGTGCACCACAACTACTGAGCCTGTGAGCCACAACTACTGAGCCCGTGTGCTAAAAAAAAAAAAAAAAGACTTCACCTTGTGGGAGAATTTACTCTCCCCAAAAGAAAGCAAAACAAAGCTTGACAATGCTCAATCACCATTCTGTAAATGCTGGAACTTTTTTCTTTTTATAAATTTATTTATTTATTTTTTGGCTGCGTTGGGTCTTCGTTGCTGCACACAGGCTTTCTCTAGTTGCCGCGAGCAGGGGTTGCTCTTTGTCACAGTGCACAGACTTTTCCTTGCGGTGGCTTCTCTTGTTTTGGAGCACGGGCTCTAGGCGTGCGGCTCAGTAGTTGTGGCATGTGAGCTTAGTTGCTCCACAGCATGTGGGATTTTACGGGACCAGGGCTCGAACCCGTGTCTCCTGCACGGGCAGGTGGATTCTTAACCACTGCGCCATCAGAGAAGCGCAAATGTTGGAACTTTTAAATTCTATGTTCTACTTAATTGCTAATTAGGTCCACCCAGTTGAGTAGAACAATCTTTTAAATGTGTCTCTTATTCAAACTGTATACAGACAACAACCAAATTGATTTAAAAAAATGATTGAAAAACATCATGAAATTAGTAACATGGAGTTTACCAAACGATTAACTTAAATATGAAGAGAGAGAAAGTGAATGCACACTATATGTACAGTGTGCAACGTTGGTGTTGACTCCTGCCTACTAAGAACACGGTAAACCTACAGTCAGGGGTGTCTGTAATGAATTCTCTTTGCTTTAGCACACTCCAGACCTTATATTCTGGTTCCATGCCATTTGTTAATTGTCTGTGCTGTTCTTAATCTTGGCCAAAATGGACTTTTTTCATGATTGTGGCTTTTAAAATAAATGAGTAGAATTCTCAGTCTCTCTCTACAACTGCAAAAATATCAGGATTTCAAGATAGATATTCTTCATCAGCTGTAAATTCATAGCCCTATTTATCTCTCTTCTGATTTCCTATTTTACGTTAAAAGCTCTGTTTCATTCAGTCTTCACTACAAGGCGATTGTTACCAGTTACCCTCAAATGACAACTTTCTCTGCTCTGCCTCTGGATGTGGTGGTTGAAGAGACTGTGTAAACTGCCCTGTCTTTTTGGAGGAAGAAAAGATTTTCAACGTGGTTATAAAGTAAAAAAACCTACCCTGTTAAGCAAAAGCCAATGACTTGATACAACTTCCCCTGCTATGTTATAAATTAATTCTTCTCCTTTCCCTTTAATGCTGTCTTTTCACCTCCAGCAAGCAGCTCAACTGGCACCAGTGATTTTTTTTCTATTTAGAATTTTCATGCTCCAAAGTACAGACTATATTGTCACGGGACAATAGTTATTGCATGTATAAGGCATGATGTTAGGTGCAATCCCATTGGTCTTTTATGGGAAAATCAGTTCCTCAGAAGTCATATTATGTGATGTTAATTATCATGAATGAAAATTAACATTGACTTTTGGAGATTTTGAGAAATCTGTGCAACAGCTACTCAGAATTTAAAAAGTACTATTTGTGGTTACTCTTCCATATGACTCAAATTCTGTGCATTTTATTTAAAAAATAAAACTGGAGGATTGATTCAAGATGGCGGAGTAGAAAGACGTGCTCTCACTCCCTCTTGCGAGAACACCGGAATCACAACTAACTGCTGGACAATCATCAACAGGAAGACACTGGAACTCACCAAAAAAGATACCCCACATCCAAAGACAAAGGAGAAGCCACAATGAGATGGTTGGAGGGGCGCAATCACAATAAAATCAAATCCCATAACTGCCGGGTGGGTGACTCACAAATTAGAGAACGCTTATACCACAGAAGTCCACCCACTGGAGTGAAGGTTCTGAGCCCCACGTCAGGCTTCTCAACCTGGGGGTCCGGCAACGGGAAGAGGAGTTCCTAGAGAATCAGACTTTGAAGGCTAGCGGGATTTGATTGCAGGACTTCGACAGGACTGGGGGAAACAAGGACTCCACTCTTGGAGGGCACACACAAAGTGGTGTGCGCATCGGGACCCAGGGGAAGGAGCAGTGACCCCACAGAGACTGAACCAGACCTACCTACTAGTGTTGGAGGGTCTCCTGCAGAGGTGGGGGTTGGCTCTGTCTCACCGTGAGGACAAGGACACTGGCAACAGAATTTCTGGGAAATACTCCTTGGCCTGAGCCCTCCCAGAGTCCACCATTAGCCCCACCAAAGAGCCCAGGGAGGCTCCAGTGTTGGGTCACCTCAGGCCAAACAACCAACAGGGAGGGGACCCAGCCCCACCCATCAGCAGACAAGTGGATTAAACTTTTACTGACCTCTGCACACCAGAACAGCCGACAGCCAGCTCTACCCACCACCAGTCCCTCCCATCAGGAAACTTGCACAAGCCTCTTAGACAGCCTCATCCATCAGAGGGCAGACAGCAGAAGCAAGAAGAACTACAATCCTGCAGCCTGTGGAAAAAAACCACATTCACAGAAAGATAGACAAGACGAAAAGGCAGAGGGCTATGTACCAGATGAAGGAACAAGATAAAACCCCAGAAGAACAACTAAATGAAGTGGAGATAGGCAACCTTCTAGAAAAAGAATTCAGAATAATGATAGTGAAGATGATCCAGGACCTCCGAAAAGGAATAGAGGCAAAGATCGAGAAGCTGCAAGAAATGTTTAACAAAGACCTAGAAGAATTAAAGAACAAACAAAAAGAGATGAACAATACAATAACTGAAATGAAAAATACACTAGAAGGAATCAATAGCAGAATAACTGAGGCAGAAGAACGGATAAGTGACCTGAAAGACAGAATGGTGGAATTCACTGCTGCGGAACACACTAAAGAAAAATGAATGAAGAGAAATGAAGACAGCCTAAGAGACCTCTGGGACAACATTAAACGCAACAACATTCACATTATAGAGGTCCCAGAAGGAGAAGAGAAAGAGAAAGGACCTGAGAAAATATTTGAAGAGATTATAGTGCAGAACTTCCCTAACATGGGAAAGAAAATAGCCACCCAAGTCCAGGAAGCACAGTGAGTCCCATACAGGATAAACCCTAGGAGAAACACGCCGAGACACATAGTAATCAAATTGGCAAAAATTAAAGACAAAGAATAATTATTGAAAGCAGCAAGGGAAAAACGACAAATAACATAAAACGGAATTCCCATAAGGTTAACAGCTGATTTCTCAGCAGAAACGCTACAAGCCAGAAGGGAGTGGCATGATATACTTAAAGTGATGAAAGAGAAGAAGCTACAACCAAGATTACTCTACCCAGCAAGGATCTCATTCAGATTCGATGGAGAAATCAAAAGCTTTACAGACAAGCAAAAGCTAAGAGAATTCAGCACCACCAAACCAGCTACAACAAATGCTAAAGGAACTTCTCTAAGTGGGAAACACAAGAGAAGAAAAGGACCTACAAAAACAAACCCAAAACAATTAAGAAAATGGTCATAGGAACATACATATCGATAATTACCTTAAACGTAAATGGATTAAATGCTCCAACCAAAAGACACAGACTTGCTGATGGATACAAAAACAAAACCCATATATATGCTGTCTACAAGAGACCCACTTCAGACCTAGGGACACATACAGACTGAAAGTGAGGGGGTGGAAAAAGATATTCCATGCAAATGGAAATCAAAAGAAAGCTGGAGTAGCAATACTCATAACAGATAAAATAGACTTTAAAATAAAGAATGCTACAAGAGACAAGGAAGGACACTACATAATGGTCAAGGGATCAATCCAAGAAGATATAACAATTAGAAATATATAGGCACCCAACATAGGAGCACCTCAATACATAAGGCAACTGCTAACAGCTATAAAAGAGGAAATCGACAGTAACACAATAATAGTGGGGGACTTTAACACTTCACTTACACCAATGGACAGATCATCCAAACAGAAAATTACTAAGGAACCACAAGCTTTAAATGACACAACAGACCAGAGAGACTTAATTGATATTTATAGGACATTCCATCCAAAAACAGCAGGTTACATGTTACACTTTCTTCTCAAGTGCACACGGAACATGCTCCAGGATAGATCACATTTTGGGTCACAAATCTAGCCTCAGTAAACTTAAGAAAACTGATATAATATCAAGCATCTTTTCTGACCAGAATGCTATGAGATTAGAAATCAGTTACAGGAAAAAAAACGTAAAAAACACAAATACACGGAGGCTAAACAATACGTTACTAAATAACCAAGAGATCACTGAGGAAATCAAAAAATACCTAGAGACAAATGACAATGAAAACACAACGATCTAAAACCTATGGGATGCAGCAAAAGCAGTTCTAAGAGGGAAGTTTATAGCTATACAAGCCTACCTAAAGAAAAAAGAAAAATCTCAAATAAACAACCTAACCTTACACCTAAAGGAACTAGAGAAAGAAGAACAAACAAAACCCAAAGTTAGCAGAAGGAAAGAAATCATCAAGATCACAGCAGAAATAAATGAAACAGAAACAAAGAAAACAATAGCGAAGATCAGTAAAACTAAAAACTGGTTCTTTGAGAAGATAAACAAAATCGATAAACCATTAGCCAGACTCATCAAGAAAAAGAGGGAGAGGACTCAAATCAATAAAATTAGAAATGAAAAAGGAGAAGTTACAACAGACACCACAGAAATACAAAGCATCCTAAGAGACTACTACAAGCAACTTTATGCCAATAAAATGGACAACCTGGAAGAAATGGACAAATTCTTAGAAAGGTATAACTTTCCAAGACTGAACCAGGAGTAAATAGAAAATATGAACAGACCAATCGCAAGTAATGAAATTGAAATTGTGATTAAAAATCTTCCAAAAAACGAAAGTCCAGAACCAGATGGCTTCACAGGTGAATTCTATCAAACATTTAGAGAAGAGCTAACACCCATGCTTCTCAAACTCTTCCAAAAAATTGCAGAGAAAGGAACACTCCCAAACTCATTCTATGAGGACACGATCACCCTGATACCAAAATCAGACAAAGATACTACAAAAAAAATTACAGACCAATATCACTGATGAATATAGATGCAAAAATCCTCAACAGAATACTAGCAAACAGAATCCAACAACACATTAAAAGGATCATACACAATGATGAAGTGGGATTTATCCCAGGGATGCAAGGATTCTTCAATATATGCAAATCAATCAATGTGATACACCATATTAACAAATTGAAGAATAAAAACCATATGATCATCTCAATAGATGCAGAAAAAGCTTTTGACAAAATTCAACACCCATTTATGATAAAAATTCTCCAGGAAGTGGGCATGGAGGGAATCTACCTCAACATAATCTACCTCAACATAAAAAATCATAAAAAATACCTCAACATATATGACAAACCCACAGCAAACATCACTCTCAATGGTGAAAAACTGAAAGCATTTTCTCTAAGATCAGGAACAAGACAAGGATGTGCACTCTCACCACTATTATTCAACATAGTTTTGGAAGTCCTAGCCATGGCCATCAGAGAAGAAAAGGAAATAAAAGGAATACAAATTTGAAAAGAAAAAGTAAAACTGTCACTGTTTGCAGATAACATGATATTATACATAGAGAATCCTAAAGAGGCCACCAGAAAACTACTAGAGCTAATCAATGAATCTGGTAAAGTTGCAGGGTACAAAATTAATGCACAGAAATCTCTTGCATTCCTATACACTAATGATGAAAAATCTGAAAGAGAAATGAACGAAACACTGCCATTTACCATTGCAACAAAAAGGATAAAATACTTAGGAATAAACCTACCTAGGGAGACAAAAGACCTGTATGCAGAAAACTATAAAACAATGATGAAAGAAATTAAAGATGATACCAACAGATGGAGAGATATACCACGTTCTTGGATTGGAAGAATCAATATTGTGAAAATGACTATACTACCCAAAGCAATCTACAGATTCAATGCAATCCCTATCAAATTACCAATAGCATTTTTCACGAAACTAGAACAGAAAAATCTTAAAATTTGTATGGAGACACACAAAAGACCCCGAATAGCCAAAGCAGTCTTGAGGGAAAAAAACGGAGCTGGAGGAATCAGACTCCCTGACTTCAGACTATACTACAAAGCTACAGTAATCAAGACAATATGGTACTGGCACAAAAACAGAAATATAGATCAATGGAACAAGGTAGAAAGCCCAAAGATAAACCCATGCATCTACGGTCAACTAATCTATGACAAAGGAGGCAAGGATATACAATGGAGAAAAGACAGTCTCTTCAATAAGTGGTGCTGGGAGAACTGGACAGCTACATGTAAAAGAATGAAATTAGAACACTCCCTAACACCATACACAAAAATAAACTCAAAATGGATTAGAGACCTAAATGTAAGACCAGACACTATGAAACTCTTAGTGGAAAACATAGGAAGAACACTCTGACATAAGTCACAGCAAGATCTTTTTTGATCCACCTCCTAGAGTAATGGAAATAAAAACAAAAATAAACAAATGGGACCTAATGAAACTTCAAAGCTTTCGCACAGCAAAGGAAACCATAAACAAGACGAAAAGACAACCCTCAAAATGGGAGAAAATATTTGCAAACGAATCAATGGACAAAGGATTAATCTCCAAAATATATAAACAGCTCATGCAGCTCAATATTAAAAAAACAAACAACCCAATCCAAAATGGGCAGAAGACCTAAACAGACATTTCTCCAAAGAAGACATACAGATGGCCAAGAGGCACATGAACAGCTGCTCAAAATCACTAATTACTATAGAAATGCAAATCAAAACTACAATGAGGTATCACCTCACACCAGTTAGAATGGGCATCATCAGAAAATCTACAAACAACAAATGCTGGAGAGGGTGTGGAGAAAAGGGAACTCTCTTGCACTGTTGGTGGGAATGTAAATTGATACAGCCACTATGGAGAACAGTATGGAGGTTCCTTAAAAAACTAAAAACAGAATTACCATATGACCCAGCAATCCCACTATTGTGCATATACCCAGAGAAAACCATAATTCAGAAAGACACATGCACCCCAATGTTCACTGCAGCACTGTTTACAATAGCCAGGTCATGGAAGCAACCTAAATGCCCATCGACAGACAAATGGATAAAGAAGTCGTGGTACATATATACAGTGGAATATTACTCAGCCATAAAAAGGAACGAAACTGGGTCATTTGTAGAGACGTGGATGGATCTAGAGGCTGTCATACAGAGTGAAGTAAGTCAGAAAGAGAAAAACAAATATCGCATACTAACGCATATATGTGGAACCTAGACAAATGGTACAGATGAACCAGTTTGCAGGGCAGAAATTGAGACAAGACATAGAGAACAAACGTATGGACACCAAGGGGGGAAAGCAGCAGGGGATGGGGGTGGCGGTGGGATGAACTGGGAGATTGGGATTGACATATAAACACTAATATGTGTAAAATAGGTAACTAATAAGAACCTGCTGTATAAAAAAATAAGTAAAATAAAATTCAAAAATTCAAAAAAAATAGTAAAACAAAATAAAACAAAATAAAATAAAAAATAAAAATGCAGCCTAGGTCATGATAATCGCCTGAAACAATATGCTAAAACAAGGCTAAGTAGAATAAACATTAGAGAAAAAATTTTTTCTGTTTAGATAAAGTCAAGTGTTTAATATTTCTGTCTCATTCTCCTGAATTCTTAAAGATAAACAGTTTTGATATACAAAAATTTTATTCCTGGAGGGAAATTTGAGATAACAAAATCAAGACCATCATGTAGATCTGAAATATGCACATTCCTGAGATTCCGATTCAACAGGTCCATGATTGAACACAAAAATTTGTGTATTGAAAAGGTTGTACAGGTTATTCTGATGCAGACTCCTCATCGATTGTTTGCCTAATGTTACACAGCTCACTAAGAACAGAAACTGGACCAGAAACAAGTTATAATATATTTCAGTAATATTTCTATTATGCCTGGAGATATATGTATATGTACAGCTGATTCACTTTGTTATATGGCAGAAACTAACACACCATTGTAAAGCAATTATACTCCAATAAAGATGTTAAAAAAAAATTTCTATTATGCCATCTAAGGAAAAAATATAAATATAGTCATTTCTCCTCTACTGCCGTACTCTGAGGATGAGAAACTAATACAAAGGTAAAGACCTGGGCACCATGTGAGACAATCTAGATGTGGGCAGCTCTGGGAGTGAAAGGATCTAAACGGGAGTGAATTGTGTGGGTCTGGGAAAGAATGGGACTCGAGGTGGAATAGTAGGGGTGGCACAATTCAGAGTTAACAGAAATAAGGGAAGACTCTGGAAGAGAGCTGAAGCAGCAGGTATACTCACAGCCTACCAAGAACAATAACCAGATGGTGATCACCCCCGGAGAGTTGACACAGAGGTGGACGCCAAGCCAACGGAGAGACACAAGATGCTGTAGGGAGCATCAAAGAGTAGAAAACCAAGACCTGCAAGCAATGGCCTTATGGCAAAATTCCAGAGGGTGGGCACTACTGCTCCACTTGGCCTTTGTATGTGCTTGTGAAGAAGGCAGGGCTCCCATTTCCCACCTCCCCTCTCTATTCTTTAAGAGGCCTGGAAAAGCTTCGGACATCAACTTGGAAGACTGTTGCAGGACTAGTATATTAAGTTACATTTTATCACATCAAACATCATATTTGATCTCTCTTGACTTCTTATAATGAAACAATATTAAGAGAGAAATTTTAGAACTCATGAAGAAACTAATATTAGCATCATACAAAAAAGCATAAAATAAGATTTTATACACGATGGTTCTAAAATGGGTGCCTTCATCTGAACACATGGTACTTTCAAGAAAAACAGGTTAATTTCACTAATCGCTAAAAGTAATTTATAAAAGGCCTGTAAACCAACCATTAATGGAAAGGAAATGAGAGCTAGAGAAATGTCAGAGGGCAGAAACAAAGCAAACTGCAAACTCGAGCCACCACATTCATAGAGTGACCTGACACACCTAACAGCTATTTTCATTGGACTACAATTACCTCACAGAAACAAAAAATCACAGACTGAAACATTCTGAAAAAGGACTAAACCTGTGATTGATTTACTAAAAAATGTCCAATGAGAGCAAAATTAGGTGAAAGGGTCTCTGATTTTATTTAGTTCTAATCCTTACTGGGTACAGAATCAAAAGGACAGCTAAAGCAGTTGTATCAAATCAATTCAAAATATAATTAAATGCATGTGTGTCTGCTATAGGCCAGTCACTTCAATAGACAGAGAATGCAGAAGAATAAAATGCCATCTGTTCGTTTGAAACCTGGGAGCTTCCCTGGGTGAAATCTGAAACTGGTCCTCATACTCGGAGAGCATGGAGAGATCAAAGAAAGAGGCAGGCCACTCAGATTGGGGGGCGGCAGGTTTACTAAGCAAGGGAATTTTCATACGAGGCTTGTCTTGGGCACCACAAGACGAGTAGGTCTCTGCACTGACCTCCAGAATCTTAAAGAGTTTATGTAGAGGCCTTAAAGGGGTTAAGTCACATATAGTGTCCAGATGGTCTCAACAACACATGCTCTCTCAAAGCTGAGTCCTTGAACATGGTTCCTAGTGTGGGAACAGTAGGTGGGATGCACATTCCAAGGACAGAGGACAGGTGAGGAGACCTAATTGCCCGGGTCCAGCTCAAGGGTCAACCTGTAGTCACAGCCTCTCAATGACCTCCTCCAATACCATCCCTGCTTTAAAGAGCTAGAAGAAAAGAAAGAATAGTAAACAGTTAACAGTGACATATAAACTCTGGCATGATGGAAGACAGATCATAGTGCTGTGGAGATAATTAAATGTTGTCTAGGGACAGGAGGTGGGCACAGAAATCCACAGGATGAAAGTGACACTGGACGCCTTGGGGATGGAGTTTCTCCAGGTGAGCACAGGGAAGAGGGAGGGAAGGAGACGAAAATCCCAGGTTTGGGGACCAGCGCTTGGGGAAACACAGAGTGCGCACACATCCCAAACAGCGGGCAGTCTAGCGGGATGGCAATGCACCATGCATGGGGTTGAAAGGGCATTATGCTAAGTGAAATAAAAGTCAGACAGAGAAAGACAATTACAGTATGATATCACTTATATGTGAAATCTAAAAAATACAACAGATTAGTGACTATAACAAAAAAGAAGCATACTCACAGATACAGAGATTAAACTAGTGGTTGGTTACCAGTGGGGAGAGGGAAGCAGGGAGGGGCAATACAGGGGATTAAGAGGTACAGACTGTTAGGTATAAAATAAGCTACAAGCATATATTGTACAACACAGAGAATACAGCCAATATTTTATAATAACTACAAATGGAGTATAACCTTTAAAAATTGTGAATCACTATACCGTATACCAGTAACTTATATAATATTATAGATCAACTATACTTCAATTAAAACGAAAGAAAGAAAAGGTAGCCTGCGACCAGGTTTCAGTGGTTCTCAGTCCTGAGTGTGGCCCCGGGGACGAGGTGTGTGTGGGTGCAGGGTTAGCGGTTTGAATGTGCATCCTGTCTCTCCAATTTCATAACAGATCTTCAGCAAGTTACCACCCCCTCCATGCTTCAGTCTTCTCATCTCTAAGTTGGGAATAATAAAGCATTTCCAACCTCATGGTATGATTTAATGGATCAAATTAAATGATACATCTAAGGAACGAAGAACACTGCCTGTCACATAGCAGTGTACTAAATAAGGTTAAAAATATGTATAAATAATATGTTAATATGTATAACTGTATTAATATGCATAAATAATATGTGTAATGTTAATAATGAAGAACTTGGAAGGCACTGTGAAATGACGGTTAATCGCCTGGACTCAAGAGTCTTGTAGCAGCATTTTGCACTCAACACTCACAGAGCATTGAGGGAGCTATTTCTCTGCGGCTGTAAATTGAGGACAACAATTGGGAGTTGGCAGAGCCAAGATGCAAAACTCTCAATGAAGTTATCTGTTCGTTGAGAGCCACTAAAGAGGAGGTGAGAATCATGAGTTATATGGGTTAGGTAGGAAATTAGATACATTTACCTCTAGAAAAATGTCCCAAGAAAGCAAAAATGAGAGTAAAATGTAAGTAGTTTATTTCGGCTTTGGGAAGCAAACGGCTAATGCTTTCGTGGTGGTAGTGGAGGTGTGTTGTACTAGGGTGTGTGTGTGTGTGTGTGTGTGTGTGTGTGTGTGTATGCATTTCCTTTCAAAATACAGCTTTTAACTGTTTTTAAAAGAGACAGCCATTTGTAGCATTTGCTTGGCTGACACACTGGCTTTCAGCCCTTCCATTCTTCTGAATGTAATTGCTACAGTTAAGCAGGGCCAAAAATCTCTCTCAGTGCAGTCACCAGCAAGACTCCTGACTCTGAGCAATAAAAATGTATTTAGCCTATGAGGCAGTTTGGCTTTGCTGATGATTACAAGTGGCAGAAGCCACAGTGTGCTAGGGGAGAAGAGGCAGCAGCCTGTGAGAGGTAGCCCAGAAGGCTAAAAACAGGCATTCTAAGTAAGCCCTTTACCTATTTGTTAAAAAGCACTTTTAAAGTGTTATATTTTAGCTCTCACAAAACATTCGTTTCTTCATTGAAAACTATTTATTGAGCATTTGCTATCTGCCCAGCACTATGCCAGGAGTCAGAGATATACAAGTCCTTGTCAAAAGGAGGCTGTGTGGAAGACTGGCAATGGAAGAACAGCACTGAATCAAATACTCAGCGAGCATGAGATGCGAGGTGAGAAACAGCAAGATTTTCTTTCTTTGAGAATGTTGTCAGGCCGTCTGGAACCAGGAAGGACATCTTCCTTCTCCCAATCTTAAGAGCAAGTGTGGTAATCTTGCAAAGATGGCCTCCCTCTGTCCATGCCCTTTGATACGGCCTCCTGCCCTGACTCTGGGCTGGCCTTGTGACTTCCTTCGGCTGATGGGACAATAGCAAGCGTAACCTAAACAAGAGACTTGAAATGCACTTCACAGAACATTCTTGGGGATGATTATTCTGTTGTTTTCCAGATGAGAAATGGAGGTTTCAGATATGTTAACTGATTTGCCCCAAATTTCACCATAAAGAAATGGTGGAACGTCTTTGGTATCTGTGTTCTCCTGCACACATTCCTAAATACCTTACTGCATGTAAAGTGTGTGTCTGAGGTTTTATGTTATTGGGAGTGGGGGACAGAGGTCTAGTTGATCATGAGAAAGATTAAACAGTAGGTTCTCCAAACAGAAGTTAAGTAAACTAAAATGTACCATTCGACCTTCCTGGTCACAATATTCATTTAAGTGGTCATCCCTGATTCTGCTTTAGGGATGTCCTGATAGAAGCATCTTTCAGTTGATGTGTACATTTGTTGTGAAAAATTTGTTAAGATACTGATCACTTCTCAAAAAGAAACAAAGGCAAGCCATGGGCTCATAGAAATGAAGTCACCCCTACCACATTCTTCTTCCATCTCATAATCATACAGTGTCCGTGGAGGAGTGAGAACTGCGCTCCTGCTCTCAGACACTTGGTAACATCATGCCATGCCTTTCTTGAATTGTTTCTGTTCTACCTCAAGGCAGTGATCCTTCAATGTGGAAAGACTCATTTCAATGCTTGATACATAAAAATCTCCAAATCTTAAAAAAATAAGCTAGAAGACACCAAATAATCTAGTAGATTTTTGAGATATATACATACCTGTATCTATTTCTATATGTATTAATATATGGAAGTATAAATATACTTCCACACCCCTTAGCTCTTCTGTAAGCCACACTTTGGTACAAATACTGTTTTTGTAACTTTAAAAAAATGCCACTCACATAAAGCAGTTGTGTGCAGCAGACTTTTTGATAAAGATCAAGAGAGTGAATGGGATTACACAGAATCATGGTAGAATCAATACTTGAACCCAAACATTAGCATGCCTCTTCTCATAAAATGTTCAGGCATCCTCACCATCATCTCCTGACTGCTTTATCCCTTCAGATACCAGGTCTCCTGCTGTAGGACCACCCCTGGTCTCTGTCACTGTTTTCATGTCTTTTCTGCTCCCCATCCCTGAGCCCTCCCATCCTGTCTTCCCAGGTTACCCCTAGAAACTCCACTGTTTTATTTTATTATGCATAGCAATATAGCTTTCTCTTTGTCTTATTCCTCCTGTCTATTCTCTTAAATCTAACATCAAAATAACTCATCAAATCTTTCTGGTAAACAAAAGATAGCTCACTTTTCAAACGAATTTTCCTGCCTTAAAATAGCAAAGTCTTATGGTGGAATCTTAGTTGGGATACAATTCAGCAAAAGCCCATTCAAAGTCAACTTTTGTGCGGGAGGAGGTAACAGCTTAGATTTAGATCAGTTACCGATGAGCTAGCTTGAGCCAAGTATAAGAAAATAGTGTCTGTTTTATTTCATGCTTTTTAAAACAATGTAAACTAGAAAGCATTAAAATCTACTAGAGAAACCTATTTAAAAGTGCTTCACTCTTGGTTTAAGAATCGTTTCAAAGGTGCTTCTGAACGTTGTGTGTTTTGAAAGCTTGTGTCAATGCCTCTTGTCCAATTAAATATTTTATTAGAGTTTAGGTGTGACATGAAAAAGATGTATAGTTGCATTTACTATAAATATACAAGAAAGGCATGAACAGGAAGAAAAGCAGGACTAGGTGAATAAGTAGCTTTGAATATGTATTCAGTGAGGAGCGACTCTATGGAATGATGCTAAGAACTCCCATTCGGACCCAGAAAAAGAAGGGTCTCAAGTTATTTGAAAAAGTCCAGCAAAAAAGAAATATGAACGTATCCAAGGATGTCAGTTCTTATAATCAACCAAGTAGATGGAAGGACTGACTTTTTATATATCCTAAAAATATCCTAGAACTCACTCTGCCCCGCTACTCACCACACACAGTTGAGCAGCTCAGAGTCCTGCCCTGTGGTGTACTTTCACTCTGGAAGACCGTGGTTAGTTAGTAGAGCAATTTGTCTGAAGCACACTAAAAACTCAAGAAATCTTGCTATTCTGAGCATGAATGCCCCTGTAACCTAATATTTCTATTGAATTTATAGACTGATATTACGAATACATGTTGGGTAGACAGGTACACGGCTGGGTTAAGGGTCCCTCCAACTATTGATCTCAGCACAATAAAGAGTAAGTGGTGCCACTGGAAATTTGATTTTTATGTGATGGAAATGTGCTGAATCATCGATTATAGTTATACCCCACGTGTTTCAGGGACAGTTATAAAGCTATGGGGCTAAATCAAATCAGACTTGGAGAATGTAAAGAAAATATTTGCAGAAAGCACAGGGGGTCATCAAAACTATGACTTGAAAGAAAAACGTTCAGGGCCTCCCTGGAAGAATGCTATGCAGACCACAAAGACATTTAAAACCACTTTGAGTGGGACTGCATTAATTGAATTCCTAGAAATTAAATGCAACCTAAATAATTTTATTAATGTAATATATAAGAAGGGCACAGAACAGCTTACGTGCTACAATGTCTATGAATAGCTTTAAAACATCCAAAATACCAGGCAAACAGAATATGTCCCTTACACGTACATCTCCTCCTGTTAGACTTAGAAGGGTAAAAGATAACTTGATGATTTGGGAACAAGTAGATTTTTAAACATTCTTGACATAACCTTATATTAAGCAAGAACCTAGCAGTTGAATGCTCAGGTATAGAAATCTATAAATGTGTGAACTTCTTAACTGAGTGATGATAAATGTTAGGGTGTAGAGTGAGAAATACAGCAGCACTTAGTATGGGGATGGAGATATTGATGATGTAAACTTAACTGCACCCTCAAATTTTAATTGGAAAACCCTCATGAAGAAAACTGGCTTTGTTGTGAATATCCTGTTACTTATTGTTTCTGATTTGTTGAAGAAAACAGGATGACCATAGCATACAGGATGACAATAGCATGCAGGTTGATGGAAGTGATGTAACATGTTTGTAAAGCCTGGTCACCCTGTGTAGTTTGTAACCACATTGTTAGGGGACATGTTTCCTTTCTGGATCATCTCACCTTATCAAGTAATGTAAGAAATCCCTGGGGAGTGGCCATTGCCAGAGTGTAAGGTATTGGACTTTGAACCAAGAAATCCATAGTTTAGACTTTACTTTTCCATAACTAGATATATGACCTTGGGCAAGCCATTTAATTTCCCTGGGTACTTAAACAAAATAGTATTAATAATCCTAGTTTATTATATGCCAATACTCTGTTAAGTATACTTTATTTCATTAATAACCCTTCTAAGTAAATATACTCTTCATTGACACAGAGAAAAAACTGAGGCTTAAAGATGTGAGAAAACTGCTGAAGGTACAGAGCTAATAAAGGGTAGAAATGGGATTTTAACTGAAACCTGTTTGTTCTAAAACCAATGTCCTTAATCACTGTGCTAAGATGCCTTCCTAAAGAAGTGTGCATCTTCCAAGTTGACGTGGTCACTTAATGGTTAAGAGCATAGACTGGGGGACCTAGAAAGCCTGAGTTCAAATTCCACTCACTGACACTTAACTAGCTTTGTGACTTTCAGTAAGGTACTCATCCTCTGTGTGTCTCCATGTTTTCATCTGTAAAATGGGGATAATAATAGAATCGACCCCTTACGGTTGTTATAAAATATAAGTAACACATTTAGAAGAGTATCTGATATATACTAAGTACAATATTAATCTTCACTATTATTTCCCCTGGCACAGAATTTATAGACATATACCCCCCAAATGTGAAAAATATGAGTAAATCAGTGAACAAATATTTATCAATATGATGTATTACTAGTAATTTTATTTTCTGATTATTGCTTTTAGAATGTGCTCTTTCATTATGGTTTTAAAGATATTTTGAGTCTCTTTATTCATTCATTTATTCATTATGACCTTTTTTTCCTTGTGGCCTGGAGAGGATGCATTAATACTTCACGAGAACTTATTTATATTTATAAAAAATATGAAGCTTCAAAGCCAAAGATTTTGAATTTGGGACTCATGTGTTACAACAATTGATGCCTGAAAGGTTGGAAAGTTAACTGTACTCCCTGAAGTGGAAAGTGGTTTTTACTTAAAATCAAAAATTAGTAATTTAACAGGTGATATTTTCCACACAATGATGGCTGAGGTCTGATTAGAAGCTAAAACTGAATATTTGGAATAGCTTACATAATATGTATCACAGAATCCCCAAACATTCTCTAATAAATAATGTGTCTGCGATCTGTAACCTAACTGCAAGATAAAATGAGGAGAAGCATTTCTGAACTTGCCTAAGATCAGAGAGTGAAATGGAGATAGAATCTGGAAATCTCAACTGGATCAAAGTCTAACAAATCTCTAAAATCCAACTGAGTATCACAGGTTGTATATACAGTGAGGGTAGGAAAAAAATTCAGTAGTTCAACAAATATTTGCTGGATGCCAATGTATGCCAGGCAGTTTCCTTCTCAGTTCTCACAAAGCAATCTCAGAGCCCTGCAGGTTACCACGACTTTTAATTTGAGAAATATAATCCCTATTGGGGTTTGGATTCAGCAAATAGTCCTACCCCACCCTGTGGGTGAAGTATCCTTTCCTGTATCATTGATGGCGAGATTTGCCATGGACTTGATCTGGCTAAAAGGTGTTGTAAGACATGATCCAAGCAAAGGCTTGAAATGTATTTCTGCATTAGAGACAGCTCTCATGTGCTTCTGCCATTTCTGTGAAAACAACGTGATTCTGGCAGCTCAGAAGAATGGGAGATATACTGAATCTTCTACTGCTACTCCTCACTGCTATCATTTGCTACCTCACCCATTAAGAATTTAGTTGCTGGTCCACTGTCTCTCTCTCTCCATGCCAAGTCCTGTCATTATCCTGGGAAATTAAACGTCTAACATACTCTAAAATGCTAAGCTTCACATATCAAGCACGCTTCTCCTCTCTCCTCTTTAGTTTTTCTCTTCCTAGTCATCCCCTAGCTTCTTCTCAGAGTGAACCTTTTAACAGCAAAGATACAATGATTTCACTTTTCCTGCTTAAAAGCCTTCTACTGTCCATTGCTCTTGGTATGTAACCCAAACTTCTTGAGTCATTCCTCCATCATTTAGCTCACAACCATCTCCAGAGTCTCTTATCAAGCTCCATGCTCTCTTAAATTCTAGGCTCTACCTATATTATGCTTCTTTTAGATATTCAAGTGTGCTATCCTTTTCACCTTAGGTCACTTGAACATGTGGTTTTCTCTTCCTAAGGTTCTGATACTTCTTTCTTTTCCCAATTCCCCAATCCAGCTTCAAACTTCACATCACTGCCCTCAGAATGCCTATACTAATCCAGTAGATAAAGGAGATCGCCCTTTTCATTTTCTAATTCTTCCTTATATGCTCACTACATAGTGTTTTCAGAATTTATTATAATTCATGGTTTAATTACTGTGTCTCACTTCTACTAGACTGAAAAGTTCATGCAGTAGTGATCACAGATGTCTTATTCATTCTTGTATCTCCGGTGCTTAGCATAATACTTGGAACATGATGGAACCAATAAATATTCATCAACTAAACAATTACACCATTAAAGCGTTGGTTAGCTGCGCTGCAACAGACCCAGTGGCTCAGTACCATCAGGGACAGGTTAGGCTGATGTGTTTTGAGTCATAGATCTATGGGAAATGTCAATAGTGAGGACATTAGGAAGATAATTTGAGGATAAATCATTGAGGGACTCGAGTCCTCCAGTACTTACTGCAGGCAATAAAGGTTGACACCCCTCAGAGTACACCTTCTTTGAAGTACTTTCACTTGAGTGCCCTCTTCTCAATTTACTGTCAACTTTCTAGCAAGGTAAGTAAGGATAGGTAGCAATTGCTTCTGCTAAATCATTTTTGATTCTGTAGCATCCAGACACAGGGTATCATCTGCAATTACACTGGCAGCTAAATGGCAACAATTGAGGGAAGACTTGATGTAAACACAACAAAGAAACTCTGATCTTTACTGAGGATGCTTATTCTATTGCACTTAAAATGAAAGCACTCATCACTATCACACTCAAGAGACGGCAGAAATTCCTACTGAAAGTGTAAGGTTAGAATCTGATGGGCTGCTACTGTCCCCCACAAACACCTCTGGGATAAGAGATAACGTGATTATTAAAGGTGTATCAACATGTGCATCTCCTTTTCTAAGAAAGACCTAGAGAACAAAGGATTTCCTGTATTAGTCCGGCTTCAAATTAAAGGTTTAGTATTTTGACACCCAACCACATGGAGAAATGCTCAAAAAATCTGATCTTTTTTTTTTTTTTTAATAAAGTCAATCCAGAAAAATGACATTCAACCCTAATGATTCAATTTAATTTGTCTGTGGATAAATAGAAGAAAATGACCTTGAGGAGAAAAGGCACTGATTCACATAACAAAACGCATGATTTAAACAGCTTTTTGTAAGAAATATGTTTGTAAGAAAATTTTTTGGTATATCAATATGAGAATTATTTTTCTCCATTGTCATTTACTTGGCTCTATTTACCAGAAGTGCAGAGAAGTAACTGGCAGAATACAGACTGCAGTGATGGAACAGTTAAATAGACATTTTGGACGTTAGCAAGATAATCTGCCATGTAGCATATTCATGATTTGCATAGCTGCTGCGCTCACCAGGACTAAGAACCCTATATAGCAGACTTAGCCTCAACAAAAGAACTAAGGATCCCTTCAGCTACCTTTCAAAGCTTTATAGATTTTTGTGTTTGGTGATGGTGTTACTGATGTAGTTATTTTGCACCCACCCAAATATGAGTAGAAAGATCTATGAGCGACCAAAAACTGGGAGAGAGATTACAGAGGGAGAGAGATAGAAAAAGAAATAGAGAGATAGAGATAGAGATAGATAGAGAGAGAGAGAGAGGGGGAGTGAGGGAGTGTGTCAGTTCGTTCTGACAAAGCTCTAAGGCTCTGATGCTCAATGACTTTCCCCAGTGAGTTGTCCCTCTAGAACAAATCCTCTTTTAATACATTTCTTTAAAGTTTCTCTTTAACAAACCTCCTTCCTGTTTGTTTGTTCTAAAAATCCAACCAGCAAAATACATTTCTTCTCAATCCTACAAGATTAGCTATCTGCAAGGAAGAAACAGATGGATCCCATGCCAACTTATCCCCAAATGAGGTCCTGGAACCCCCATCTTCATAAATAATAGCCTGGAGTGTTTATCATAAGCACATGTTTCTGGGTTTTTCCCCAGACTTAGTATGAAGGAATCTCTGGGGGTGCATCCCAGGAATGTGCGTGTTGAACAGTCTCCCCATGTGATTCTGATGCATTCTACAGCTTGAGAGTTCTATGGTTGGATAATGAGAGAGCTGAGACAGTTTGGACCTTAGCTGAGGCTGGATCTGTCACCTGGGGAAGAGCTAGATTAATTTATAAGTGAGGCTTAAATTACAAATACAGTAACAGTGGCTAACAGTCAACATTTATTGAGTCCTTAACATATACCAGAAACTGCCAAGTAAAATTTTAAGTTTTTCCTCTATGAATGCTCCTTCCGATCACTCCTTTTTAGAAAAGGTCTACGTACCCATAGTGAGTGTCCACTATGTACCAGGCACTGTGATAATGTTAGGGACACTGACAGGTAACAGTTAAGTCCATGCACTCAAATAAGCAAATATAAACATTTCCATATGATACCAAGTGCTAATAAGGAAACCCATGAAAGGCTGAGGTACAAAAATCCTCGGAGGGATCAATTTTAATTAGGATGATCAAGGAAGTCTTCCTTGAGACGAGGTGGCATTTATGCTGAGACCTACAGAAAGGAGAACAGAGGGAAGTCATCTCAGAGGAAGAACAGCAAATTCAAAAGTTCTGAGATGACAAAGGCCTTGCACGTCAGAGGAGCTTAGACAAAACTGGTGGGGCCAACTTTCAGTGAGAAATGGGGACAGTGGTTTGGTTCTCAGGCCATATCATGCAAGGATGGATTAAAAAATGGGGTTTTCTTCTGAGTTAAAAGGGAAGCCACTGAGGGATTTCGTGCAGGAAAACATTATTTAATTTACCCCTAAGAGGATCCCTTTTCCCAATATGTGGAGAAGAGGTGGAGGGAAATGGGAGTCACTGAGAGACCAGTCAGTAGTCGTTGACTGCAGTAGTCCAGATAAGAGATGGTGGTGGTCTGAGGGCATAATTTTGGAAACAGAGGAAGTGGATGACTCTGGAATATAACTTACATAATTAACAGGAAATTAAAATGGACTAAAGAGAGGGCAATGGGAGAGGAAAGAATAAAGGATGACTCCTTAGTTTCTGAATATAGCACCCTTCGAGAGTGCTTAGATGGAAAATTTAGAAATGGGGGTTATTTCTGGGGTCACATGGGAAGAGTGGGAAAACAAGACTGATTGTAACAAAATTTTGTTCTAATAAAATTTGAGAAAATCAAGCGCAGATGGCCACTGGATATGCAATCTTAAAATGCAAAAGAGAATTGTACAGTAGAAATATAAATTTAAGAACAATCAACATCAATATGCTGCTTAAGTCCATGGAAGTGAATGCGATCATCTAGACACAGAGAATGATTTAGGATGGAGCCCTGAAGGGCTTCAGTAGTTAAGAGGTTGGATGGAAGAAGTAAGACATCAAAGAAATTTGAGAAAGAATGGCCCTAAAGGTAAGGGAAAAAGCAAACAGAGGATGTTGTCATGGAATCCAAGTTCAGAGAGTGTTAGAAAAAAAGGGGATGTGGTCAGGTATACTGAATGCAGGTCAAGTAAAATAAAGACAAGTAATTTGTACAGTCAATTTAGCACTATGGTTATCATCGGTTACCTTGACAAAAACAGTTTCAGTGAAGAGTGAGAGAGTAAAACCACATTACAGAGGGTCAAAGAGGAATGGAAACAAAGCATGATTTCAGAAAACTCTACCATAATCCAATGCACAGAGTTCAAAAATTTCAGTTGTATAAAATGTGGAAAGCCATTATTTCAAGGTTAAGGAAATGACCTAACTATCATACTGGTAGTTCCAAGGGTCCGGCTACATCTTTCCAAGTCCTGGCTGCACTTTTCCACTACACCGTGGTTGTTCACTCCTGATCAAATATAGACAGGGATGATTCTGGATCCTCTGTCTGGAACTCCCAGGACATCTGTAGGGACTGTGATATCTCCTGATATCAGACTGATTGAGACTGTGCTGGGAGAACACTGGGTGTTTGCTGCTCACTCTCCAAAATCTTAATTCAGATCCTAAGATTTCCCAGCCTGGCCACTCCTGGCATTTTCCATTTCAAGGTAAAGAAATTCAGCCCACCCCCTCTTGGGACTGTTGATTGGTCAGAGAATAAGATTAAATTTGGTATTTCCTCCATATGTCCATGTACCAAGACAACATACAAGTTTTATGTTACCGAGGAAGAGGCGAAGCCTAGACAGTAGAAGGAAACTAGAAATCTTTCTAAGACTAAACCAGAAAGATAATTTTTCAAAGTGAGTGGTAGTGATAGTTACAAAAGAAGCAATCTGGATAACGAAAAAGGCTGTGGTTGACAAGAGATGTTTAAACTGAAGTTTGGGAGGTGGAGCAGTTATAAATAATGAAAGAGCCAAGGCAAGGGGGAGAATGTCCTTGGAAATGAGGTGAGGAAGTGAGAGGCATGTTTGGATGAGTCAGGGAAATGGATGTTAATGTTGTTCCAACTGAGAGCAGCCCGTGGAGTAGAGAGGAAGCTTGTCCCAGGTACCAAAGTTTTTGATGAATGGCAAGGAGTTATCTGAGGCATGATAAATGATAATAGTGGAGAGCAGAAGAGGATGACATAACTGAATGTCATGGGCCTCAAAGGGATAGGCTGTTAAAATTATATTGGTAGGATAATGATCTGAAAGCAGCAACAGGGAGCAAGGATGACTCTAGATCCATCTCTAGTTTGAAGATAGGAGATCTGAGAAAATAAACAGCCCGCACCTCAGAGGGTACAGAGGAAGTAGGACCCTCAAAAGATTGGCAGGTGTCAGCTGAAGTAATGAGAAAAGTTTAAAAATTGAGAAGAGTTTGTTGATCAACGAGCTGCAATTTCATAGAGGGAGAGTTTGGGAGGTTTGTTGGAGGACAGGATGGGGGAGGGCTTCAGAGAAATATGGAGATGATCACTGGGAAGAGGGCTAATGAGAATATCTTATAAAAGCAGGGAGGAGGGGACGGCGCACGCTATTTCTGCAGTCACTTTGATGTGAATGGACACCAGGCTTAAAAGCCAGTAGACTTCTGACTCTGATGGGGTGACGGCAGTCTTGACCTCAAAGCCTTGAAGAACGTTGTTACATATGCAGGTAATAGCATAGAGGTCTCCTGTCTACGAAGACAATGCCCTTCTTCCCAACCCTTTGCTTTCAGAACACTTTTTTTTTTAATGTTTAGTTAGCTTTATTGAGGTATAATTTACATCCAATAAAATTAACCTATTTTAAGCATACAAATCTAAGACTTGACAAATGTATACTGCCATGTAACCACCACTACAATCAAGATATAGAGCATTTCCATCCTTTACAATCAATCCCATTCCCCAAACCCAACCCCGAATAACACCAACGTATTCTCCACTTTTTGTTACCCTCTGAGGACATACTGCTCTGAGGGTCTGTTCAGGCAGCAACCCTCTGTACTGCTTTGTGACATCTCTCGTGTCTGCATTTTACCATCTATGCGTATAAAGATGTCCTTCCTCTTACTTTTCATCTTCAGTATAAGTTGTGGGAAGATCTGGTCTGGTCCGCCCCTCTTCCCTCCACACCAAGCACACTGTCCCAGACAGAGTGGACCTTCAATAATGTTTGCCAAATGAATATATGACCAAATAAATCTGCCCCCTTTCTTCAGAGTGGGATTGGGATCTTTAAAAAAGTGTTTATTTGGCCTGACAGAGGGGTGAATAAAGAACGTCTGAGTGGGGAGCGCTGCCGCTTAACCAAGGCTCAGGATGACCACCGCCAGGAGACACTGCCAGGGAAGGAGGCTGTTTACAGGGTGTGTGCTGAGGAGAAGGCTGCCCCTCGAGGCTAAGGCCCGCTTAGGACTCGTGCCGTGTACACAGAGCTGGAGACACTCAGGTTGGCGTCACATATCTTTGAATGTTTTTATTATCTCTGTAAACCAAAGTTCTGAAGTGTATCAGGGCTCAAAGCCAGCCTTTCGCTGTGAATAATGAACTTAAATGAGGCCTTTTGTGTTGATTATCTGATGATTCATTCTAACATAGCAGACACTTTGGGCTGTACTGAGGAAAAAAAAATACAGGATGTGTTCAGGTGGCATTTTTGATTCACGGCCTTTCTCTTGTGATTTATTATTCTAAGATATTCAATTTGAAAAGCAAATAGTTTGATACTAAGTGATACATTATTTTTCTTCAGTGTGAAGAAAGCCATGTTGACAAGTCTGAAAGAAGTAAAAGTGACAAGGGGAAAGCTTTCTTTTCTCATGATCCATCACCAACTGGGGTTGACTCTAAAAATGAGAGACTCTGGATAAAAGAACCATTTGCTGAAGCTTTTTGTTCCTTTAATAACCAATTTTGAATGCCAGCCTAACTCATGTCAAGCCCTTTACTAACTCCAGTGGAGGAATGACAAAGTAGAGCAGTCATAGGCTCTTATGACAAGGAAAAAACAACAAAAGAACACACAACCGAAGACCAGTGAAAAGGCCTTATTACAATTGCAGACTGAAGTCCAGCAAAAATATATGTGGAAGGGAAAAGGAGCAAGAAAGTGATCATAGTGGGATTAAATTTACCAGCAAAGCCTTCAGAGGAAAATAATAAGGCATTGAACTTAAACTGGATTTAGACATTTTTAGAAATCTGGGCCCTGGGAGAGCAGGTGTGTTGATGCGGTTGCAGTATCTCTGGTGTCTTGAGGTTACTTTGAGAATTCTACAGAGGATACAACAAGAGAAAAGAAGAACAAGGAAGAGAAATACAAATTGTATTAAGAGATATTTTAAAAGATCTAAATGAATGGAAATGTATATCATTTTCATGGAGAAGATTGTGATAGCACAAATTCTAAGTTTACCTATGCATTCAATCCAATTCCAAATAATTCCCCAAAGTATTTTATGGAATTGATATGGACAACGTAATATGATCATAAAATTTATCTGGAAGAACAAAGGGCCAAGAATAGCCTGGAACTTCTGAAGAAGTGGGGAGCATTCTTGCCTTACCAGATATCAGGATTTTTTTAAAAAGCTGTAGTAATAAAGAAGAGTTGTGAATCCAGGGATAAACAGACTGGACAGCTGAGATCCAATTCACATCTTTCAGAGGCCATGTGAGAAGAGAGAATATAAAGTTAATTTGGGACAAAACCCTGATTTCAAAGTAACTTTTTTAAAAAAAAGATGTAAGTCCTTTGCTAGCGAAAATGAATCTGCTTCATTACGGGGCCCTACTCTCCAGTGAATGTCAAGGATGTAGATATCATTCATTTAGCCAACCTTTTCTTGAATGTATATTTTTAATTTTTAAAATTTAAAAATAATTTAAACTATTTCCTCATTTGATTTTAAATCTATCATTTTAAATTAAAAGAGACTTGTGAGTGGCCTTACTTGGGCATCTTTAAATATCAGCTCCCTGGTGAAGGTGCTTCTCCCTCCCTGAGGCAAAATAGACTACTGTGTCCTCTGAGAGTTTCCCCAGCTAGTATCTAGGCAAGTACTCATCATAATGTATGTCTTTCTTTGTTTTCTTTGTATCTGTCTTCTCTTCCAGACAGAGATCTCATCAAGGGAAGAGGCACTGTCTTTTCATCTTTGTGTCACCTGGGCTGGAGAAGGTTTTTGGTGCATGGTAAGCATTCAATAATTATTTATTGAATGAATGAAAGAATGAATGGATCTCTCCAAGACAGTTTACATGAAGTGCTTTCTGAATGCAGGAAGGGGCCTGGAACAGTACTTAGGGAATTATTTCTGACGCTTTTGTAATTCAGGGATGACATGGGAGTGGAGGACGCTAAAGATCACAGGAGTAAAAACAAATAAGAATTCAATTCATCCAGAAAGCATTTCCTTTTTCAATTGCAGGCATTTTAAAGGCACATCATTATTCTCAGTACTAAGCTGGTAATTTCAAAACAGCAAGAAAAAAGTTTTATGTTGCCGCCATAGCACAAAACACATTAATGTATTTGTGTGAGCTGAATAAAAGGTATCTTGAAAATTCCAAACAAAGTGACTTCTCAGTGACAAGAGGTGAACCAATTAAAATCAGAGACTGGAAAGAAAAGTTTGGCAACTGCTTTGTGACAGACATTTCTGAGAGGGCTTCAGGGAAAATGATGCACGTACATCATTTGTTTCAACGTAAGTAAGATTAGAAAAAAAGAGACTTGACAAGAATACTGCAAGAACCAAGTCATGAACTAGCCCAATGCCTTGATTGGGGATATGCTTGTAAATTTCCAGGACAGACTTCCCCATCTTATGTCACATAACTAATCAGCCATTTAGTCATCTGTCCATATATAGTCCCTTCTACCCAACTGTATTAAAGGAATTTGATAAAAAACATTCAGCATGTTCCCTATTTTAAGGCTTTTTCTTCTTAGAAACCTTTTATTAGCCAACCCTTCACTCTTTGCCAAGTAAGCAGCTGATTTTTTTTTTTTTAACATCTTTATTGGAGTATAATTGCTTTACAATGGTGTGTTAGTTTCTGCTTTATAACAAAGTGAATCAGTTATACATATACATATGTTCCCGTATCTCTTCCCTCTTGCATCTCCCTCCCTCCCGCCCTCCCTATCCCACACCTCTAGGTGGTCACAAAGCACAGAGCTGATCTCCCTGTGCTATGCGGTTTAAGCAGCTGATTTTTGTAATTCAGAGCTGTGAACTCTAGATATACCTTTCAAATCATTAATTTAGATAGTTGGTAGAATTTGGGGGTTAACTCTATTACTGATATAAAGATAGCTTAGCATGGTAATTCTCATGTGGTATGTTCTACTTCCCATTAGCTACAACACGTCCATCATCAGAACATACTATTTTGTGACACTTCTGGATATCACAGACTTCAAACGCTTAAGTACATTTTATAGGGGATATGAACAGAACCTTTGGAGGCAGACTACCTGGATTTAAATCCCAGCTCTGGGGCTTCCCTGGTGACGCCGTGGTTGAGTCCGCCTGCCAAAGCAGGGGACACAGGTTTGAGCCCTGGTCCGGGAAGATCCCACATGCCGCGGAGCAACTAAGCCCATGCGCCCCAACTACTGAGCCTGTGCTCTAGAGCCCGCGAGCCACAACTACTGAGCCCACATGCCAGAACTACTGAAGCCCGTGCACCTAGAGCCCGTGCTCCGCAACAAGAGAAGTCACCACAATGAGAAGCCCATGCACCGCAACGAAGAGCAGCCCCTGCTCGCTGCAACTAGAGAAAGCCCGTGTGCAGCAATGAAGACTCAACTCAGCTGAAAATAAAATAAATAAATACACTTATTAAAAAAAAAAAAAAAATCCCAGCTCTGTCACTCACCCGCTTCTAGAGCTTGCACTCATTACTTAACCCCTCTGTCTATATCTATAAAATGGCGGTGATGATAATAAAAGTAACCACTCATAACATTATTTTAAGTTTTGAACAATTTATTTTATGTTAAAGCATTTAGAATAGAGCCCAGCGCACAGGTAACTCTGTAGGTGTTTTTTTATTATTACTATTATTATTTCCATTGTGATTCTTATAGGCTTCTGAAAGATCCCATATTGTCTTACCATTGTCATCTTTCAACATACTCACTAATTAAAAGATGTCCAGATACAGAAAGTAGAGAACTACAGTGGAATCAAACATGGTTGAGCCATTGTAATGTCTTTATTTGACTATAAAGCAAACATTGTTTAAGGGTCACAGAAGCACGTATTAGAAAGGCATACAGGGGATTAGAGATAGAAAACTACCACTTACCCCCTTCTCAGCACAACTCCCCCTACACACAATACAGGGCACTTTACATGCTCTATTTTTTGCAGAGTAATTTATAGCAGAAGTCAGCTAACTTTTTCCGTAAAAATCAAGAGAATATGTATATTCAGTTTTGCTGGTCACATGACCTCTGTTGCAACTACCCATCTGGAGATATATTATGAAAGCAGCCAAAAACAACATGTAAACGAATAGGCTTGAATGTGTTCCAATAAAACTTTAAAACTTTATTTACAAAAATAAGCATGGCTTCCCAGATGTGCTTGCCTAGACCAAGTTCGATACCCAAGTTAGTTTTCCCAGGCTTATATCCACAACTCAGAGAAGGGGCTGTGACCAAGAGGTTTCATCTTGATTCACTGCAGGATGCTCATCCTAAATACTTTCCCACTCTAAATGCCTACTATCTTGAAGTTGGTGTATCTGAAAACACATTGTGCTTCTTGACCTTGAAAAATCCATACATTTACACACACACACACACACACACACACACACACGGAATGCAAAATGCCCTTTGATTTCTGACTGCATTTGGTTAAAAGCAACAAAATGGAAGTGTGAAGAAGTGCGAAATCAGAAAAAGCCTCTACTGAGAGAATGCGGAACTAGTCATGGTTTCAATCTTTGCAAGGAAAAAAAAACAGGCCAAAAGTGATATGTGAAGAGTGAGAAAAGTGCAAACTAATGGTGGCTGGTTAAATTCATCTTCAATAATTCATCTAGAAATGAGTAGCAGAATAAAGCCAGAGAAATCTGAAAATGCCAAGAAGAGAGACCTATTAAATGACTTTCCAACCGTTACCCAAGGTCAGGAGAAACATAAGCTTGAAACCATGAAAGTCCTGGCTCCCAGGTTCCAATTTTAACAACTAGATGACATGCCTTGTTTTTGAAGGTATAGTCCCTATTCTTAAAGAAATGGAAAGGTAACAAACCCAGAGATAAACAAATTTAATCCAGATTACTCTGGCCTTACCTGTTAAAAGGCATTAGTTTAGTAGAAGTGGCACTGGGTGTGAATTATTCAATGCCCATATCCTTCCCAACTATAAGGATTTTTTTTTTTCTTAAAGCTAGGTATCAAGACCATTAATAATTGATAAGGCATTTGTAAACCCTTAGCAAATGAACAGTCAAGGGACACATTAATAAAACATCTTTAAAACTCTCCATCTCTGTGCTGATTCTCATCAAACTGTCCCAAAGCAGAGTAAACGGGCAGCTCATCCTCCAGCTCAAAGCAGGGGCCAGCACGTCTGACAAGGCGACACAGAGGGTGGAGGGCAATACCTTTTAGCAAACCATGATCATCTTTTACTTTTATCCACACCCCTCCAGCTAATTCAGAGCTTATGAACCATTCCTCAATAAATAAATTTTTGGCCCAAATTTTTCTGCTGGGTCACTTTAGGGATACAAATTTATAAATAAACCTTCTGACATTTCTATTCGCAAAGCAAACATTTAAGATGCTGGAGGAATGGAGTGTTAGGCATTTAGGAAGGGCCAATGAAAATCTTCACCTTGAGGTCACTGCACATTTAGCTCAGGCTAAGGGAGTGGTCAGGGCCGCCAAGCGCCACAGCCTCAAGGCAGTTAAGTGGCTTAGCTCATCTTATTCTCACTGGATAATGCAAAAGAAATAAAAATGTATTTTTATTGACATGGCATCTTTTTTCTTAGGATTGAAAAGTACTGCAGGCACAAGGAAGAACCGCCTATTAGCATATCAGCCTGTCACTGCCCTTGGACAGAGAAGAGATTGTCAAAAACCTCAATGTAAATAAGATCAATGGGCCAGGGTCAAGATTCCTGAGCAGGAGGGCACTGTCATAAACCTCTAGAGAGAACTACCCACCTGGGTGTGACTTGAGATTACCTGGTACGAATTTCATCATCAGGTAAATTCCCCCCACCCCCATGTCAAAGTACAGAGGTCATTTTAGGGGTGGTGAATGATTTTCTCATTAGTAGCACCCCATTTACTGAACACTAGCTATGCACTGAGAGTATAATGATAATATAAGGCTCCATCTATGCTTTTCTGAATATTTCACTCGATTTGTGGAGGCAAAATTCATGAGAAAACAGAAATGATTTTCAAGGGGGCACAAAATTTCAAGGAAACAGGGTTAACAGAATCCTCTTGGAGTACTGAGGTGGGTATTTCAAGGGTCTACAACTGATATAATTAGGGGCATTATAGGATAATGAGACATAAATTCTCTCGATTCCTATAATTTTTGGCCTAATTTATTTAGCACTGCATCTGCCTAGATTCCCAATAGCTGATTCAGTTCTGCTCAGACAAAAAGAGAGGAGAGCCCCTTATTGGGGGAGTACTAGCTTAGACATCGAGTTTGTGCTTTCTGCTCTAATAAATTCGAGTCTTTGGTCCATCTCTAAAAATGTACAATTTTATCAAACCTATATCAAAATGTCCAAAGGAGAATAAGGCTTTTCCCAGTATAATCCCTTTAGTTTGTATTATGGTTAGGGTTTGGGTTAGGGTAAGGGTTTGAGTTAGGACTGCCTCAGATTTTTCTGATTTATGAAAGGAGGTTTCCAAAACGGAGATATTCTCACTCCAGGAAAATCTTCCTTTTCAATTCATTTATTTAATCACCCATAAATTTATTATTGCTCAACAAAGCTCAGCACTAAATGCTACAGTCCACCCTAGTCCAAGCCCCATCCATTCTCACCTGGACTAATGCCTTATCCTCCTAACTGGTCTTCCTCCTGTTTTGTGGCTCCCTCACAATCCTGACCTACACGGCACCCAGAATGATCTCTAATAATGAAAATCAGTCTGTTTAACCCTTGGACCTAAGATCCTCCTTTTCAGAGCCCACAAGATCTTAGAGGATTTGCTCCTGATGGCCCTTCCAACTTCACCTGCAACTTCTTCCATTTTCCATTCTCCTTCTACACACACCAGCTTTTTCCCCCCTTTGTTGTGCATTCCAAGCCCATGACTGTCCATTCTATTTCTTTTCCCTAAAACCACCTTGCTCATTCTATTTCTTTTCCCTAAAACCACCTGATCCCAGATACTGGCATCTTCTGTCCTGTCTTTTCATTCAGGCTTCTTTTCAGTTTGCAGAACAGAGAGGTCTTCCTTGACTATTCAACCTACCTACTGCCTACTTCTGCCTGCATAGAACCCCCCTCCTCAGCTCACTCTATACCATCTTACTGTTTTATTTTTTTCAGAAATTATTACTGTGTATTCATACGTTTATGTACTTGTTAATTTTTCTATCTTCCCCACCCCCATCTCCAATTAGAAATAAGTTCCATGAGATCAGGGCCTTGTTGAATGAATGCTGAGTTCATACATCAGCCCACTTAAGACACAGTCCCGTCTTATAAGAAATATACATACTAATGAAAATAGGGAGCAGAACAAAATAGCTATTAAAGACAACGTCTGAAAAGTATTATAAATGAGGTGAGGCCACAGAGTAAAGGAGTTCAAGAAAAGATGGCTTGTAGCTGGAATGAATATGGAAAACTCTGTGATGCTGGTGGTCTTTTAGTTAATTGATGAAGGGTCTGAAACCTGGTTTTAGAGAAATATGCTCCTTATTTATTTATTTATCTATCTTTGGCTGCATTGGGTCTTTGTTGCTGCGCACAGGCTTTCTCTAGCTGCAGTGAGCGGGGGCTACTCTTTGTTGCAGTGCGCAGGCTCTAGGCACACAGGCTTCAGTAGTTGCAGCGTGTGGGGCTCAGTAGTTGCGGCACACGGGTTTAGTTGCTCCGCGGCATGTGGGATCTTCCTAGACCAGGGATCAAACCCGTGTCCCCTGCATTGCCAGGTGGATTCGTAACCACTGCGCCACCAGGGAAGTCCCCCGAAATATGCTCCTTGAGAGGAAGTATAGGTAGATATTTTTCAAGACATGTGGATGATGAACCCAAAATACCTTTGCATGAATTAGGGATGGGACGCCAGACAAGGCAGCCATGCCCCTTCCAAGGATTTCATTATTTTTTTATTATGTGGAAAAAAATCTTCCTCATTATTCAAATGAAGAAATGTGTGGCACTTTTTCTGGATATTTCAAAATGGGAAATAAATAACTTATTTTAAGAAATTATATCCTTCTGTGGTGGGGGGGTGGTGGTGGGATGAACTGGGAGGTTGGGATTGACATGTACACACTGATATGTATAAAATGGATAACTAATAAGAACCTGCTGTATAAAAAAATAAATAAAATTTAAAAAAAAGAAAGAAAAAAATACTCACCAAAGGGGAAATGGTTAAATAATGTATAGCATATGCATGAGCCTACTATAATGATGTTTTTGAAGCATTTATACTCATGCTATACTGTTAAAAGGGTAAAAATTATGATTAAAAACTGTGTATCTAAAAAAAAAAAAAATCCACCTGCCAATGCAGGGGACATGGGTTCCAGCCCTGGTCCAGGAAGATCCCACATGCTGCAGAACAACTGAGCCCGTGCACCACAACTACTGAGCCTGTGCTCTAGAGCCCGCGAGCCACAACTATGGAAGCCCGTGTGCCACAATTACTGAAGCCCACACGCCTAGAGCCCGTGCTCCACCACAAGAGAAGCCACCACAATGAGAAGCCCGCGCACTGCAACGCAAGGAAGAGTAGCCCCCACTAGCCGCAACTAGAGAAAGCCCACGCACAGCGACGAAGACCCAACACAGCCAAAGATAAATAAATAAAATAAATAAATTTATTTTTTAAAAAAAATTATATCCTTCTGTTAAAAAAAAAAAGTGCACATAACTTATATATATCTTCTATCTGTGATAAACCATGACTTAACTTCCCAGAAACAAGCTTGTCTCTTAAATAGTATCAGAGATAAATTTCAAAGACTCTTGTATCTGATATGTCTTCCTCTCACCTATCCTCTACCCAAAGACAGCATATGTATTCATTTTAAAATAAACTAACTAAAAGAAACAGTATCTGTGACCACAGATATAAAAAGCCTAGAAATGATTCTTTGTTGCACATAAAGTTGAAAAAAAAAGTGCTCTCTCCTCCCAGATGACATTTAAGCCCTGCCAGTATCCCAATCACTCACTCCCTGTCCCTCGCTCAGATATCTGCTCTTGTAATAATCTTGTTCTTCTTGTAGTAACACAGTTCTCTCCAACAGCCTCCTATATCCTTGCAGGCAATGGGCTGTGTCCATCCCTATCAGCACAAAGGACACAATGAAATAGATCTGGGGGTTCAGTGTCTAGTGCAGAGTCAAGGAGAGAGGTTTTGGCTATGACACAGCCCTAATTACTTACGAGCACTGTCAGCTAAATAACCCACTTAGACCTCTGCTGCTACCTTGCTTCTGTGCTGCCTAGTCTGATCTTTGCCAAAGCAAAGTCCACCCAGCTACTAAAATAAATAAGGAGACCAATACGGCCTTTCAGTCTCCTCACAGAAGAGTAAGTTAAGAACATAAACACATACAGCCACACACACACACACCAGAACCAGGGGCACTGAACATTTCATCAGCTGTCTGATGAGAGGATATTTAATTAACTCTCGTACCTGTCTCTCCCTGCATGAGACAAACAAATCAAGGAGCTTTGGAAGAATAATTAGTTCAAGATGTAAAGGCAGCATCAGACTTTAAAAACATTTTTTTAAAGAAATAAAAACCCCCAAAATGAGAGACAAAAGCAGTAGGAGTCTGGAGCATTTAATTATCATCGATTAGGAGCCTCAAGGACCCTTGCTAAGGGCTTTGCCACCAAGCATTCCTCTAAGGTCAGGACCCAGCAGGGCGCTGATCCACCAAAATATATATAATAAAACCCAGAGTCTTAACATATGGCCACATCAGAAGGCAAAAGTGTGGCTTTGAAAAATGCACCTGGAGTATAAAAGTAACTCTGCTATCTCACTTTTGGAAGTGTGTACATTGGGAGTTATTTTCCAGTGGTGTGGATGGGTCTGCAGTATTAGAGAAGAACAACTGTTCCTCACTATTAATTTATGCATGGAGAGGGGCCCTGGCCTCTTCCCCCATCTTTTATCAGTCTGCACATGGAAAGAGAAGTAACTTATTTGATTGATGAATTTGGAAAGTGTACTTGAGTGTGCCCAGTTCCACCCCTCCTGCTTTCCACTTTCAGACTGAACCTGTTGGCAGGAAGCTTCTATTTTCTGCTAGACAGACCCCCCACCCCCGCCAACAAGGGAAGCCTTTGATTTTCCTGTTTCTCCTGTGATGGAGATGTAGCATTAACAAGATCATTGTATCACAGATATTAAATCACATTCTCCAATCTGATTTTTTTGTTTACTTCGTTTTTTGTTTTGTTTGTATGAAAGCTGCTGTTTTGTTTTCTGTCTCTCTGATGTCTATGCCGTTCTTTCAATTATTTTAGTATTTGGACAATAAGGATGAACGTATTTATTGGTGCCTCAAACACCTCTTTCACCTAGTGGGAGAAATGAGAACTTCAACAATTTTCTCTTTTCCTTTGTAATATCTTTTTGACTTAAGGCAAACCAGGATAAAGATAAAAGGAACAGTCACAGAGCCAGAAATTATTTTTTTTAATATGCATCAATTTGAAGTTATAAAAATTGGAGAATTGTCTTAGGGGAGAATTCTCAAATGGAGGGACGTGGGTCAGGAAGCCCTAGATGCATTTATGAGAAGTGTCAGAAAGAGAACAAGTCGTCATTTTACTTATTGTAGCCTCTATTACATTTCCATCAATAATAGCTTGGAGAATTTTTTTTCTCCCCCAAAACAGCACACTTGCCAGGCCTTCTGCAATGAGTCATTTACTTCCTTTGTGGCTTTAACAATAGTTTGCTCTCCATTCCCTGTAAAGGATTCCACTCACTGTGGCCTCAGACTCTTTCTTCTGATTTTCTTCTTCCCAAACACCTTGGTTCAACTAGATTTGCAGATTCTTTATGTCACAACAAGTTTAACGCTCCTCTTTCTCGCCAGTAGACTTTGTCTTTTGGACTGTCTCCTGTTTTCCAAGCTTTCTCAACCTGGGACATTTCTTTTTTCCTCTTTATACACCGGATATATAATAACCTCCTAGAACGTAGCTCAGGCCCTCTCATGCTTGGAAGGATTGGTAACTAACATTTACTATGCACCAGAAACTATAAACATATAATACCCTCAACATACAAATATACATCTGCACAAGGTTATTAACTGCAGCATTCTTTATTAAAGGCAAAATATTGGAAATATCCCCAATGCCCATGCATAGAAGAGGGACTGAATAAACTATGGCATATCCTTACAATATAGAACTATGCAGCTACCAAAAAGAATAAGAAAAACCTCTATAAAGTGATATGAGGAAATTTCTTGGATATATTGTTAAGTGAAAACAAAAAAGCACATACAAGTATCTATAGTTTGCTACTTTTATGTAAGAAAAAAAAGGGATATAAGAAACTACATATGTCTCTGGTTATTCGTGCAAAAATATGGGAAGGATAAACTAGAAACTAATGAGATTGGTTACTTAAAGGGAGAAAGTGGGATTGGGGTGAAAAGACTGTGAGAATGGGAATGAGATAATAGGATGTGGGGGGAGAACACTTCTCTGAGAATAGCTTTTGTTACAGTTCTGACCTTTAGAATTTACCTAAAATGAAAGAATAAATGAATCAATGAATCAATGAAATCAACTGAATTGCTGGGGGAATCCAAAAGGGAATACAAACAAATGAATCCAACTGTAGTACCAATAAGTGATATAAGTAAATTGAAATCAGTGAGGAAAGAAAATAACTAATTTAAATAACTGGAATATAACTTTTTGATTATATGTTTTGTAAGGCAAAAAGACAAAAAGAACTATCCACAGGTATTGTCCTCTATTTCGTGGTCCTCCATTTCGTAAGTTTGGTTTTCACAGGAGTATGGTTAAGCAATTCTGAAACAACTTTGTACACATACAAAGAGTGAACAAATAAGTAAATATACCGTAAGTAACGAGAGTCACATTTCTCATCATTGGAAAAAGGAGTTATGAATAAGGACAGGAGGAATGTTAGATTGAACTCTGTGGTACTGGATTAGAATTCCTAATTTAGAGGACAACAGGAATCAGCATGAATTTGTGTTTTTCTAGATATATATAAAGACGGATAGATGTAAAAATGTAGATGTGTGAATGTAGGAATATACAGGTAGAATTTCCTAGCCCTGTCTGCTGAGAGGACCCAGAAGCAATGATGTCGTGATAGCAATTAGCACACCTTGTATCCAGATCTTGACTTCTAAATTCCATTCTTCAATAAAAGGAACCAGGGCTCCTTGGAGAAATAGCTGATTCCAAGGCTGGGGCAGAAAATACAAACAGAGCTTGGGATAATTCTTTGTGGTGCCAGAAAGTAAATTAAGGTTCAAAAGAAGATAGGATCATGTTCAAATAGTACAGGGGATAAGGATGTACTCCCAAAGGCCAACTCTTGGACAATCCGAGCAACAAAATAAATAATAGTAGTAAAGGATTATAACCCACAGAATAAACTAAAGGTACACGAATCCATACTGATGTAAGTAAATAAATGAATAAATAAATAAGGAAGAAAGAACAGCTCTTCCTCATAGTAAAATTCCAACTAAAAAGCAGGAATAATGGAATGAAAAAAAAATCACCATTAGGTACTCAGTACATTAATAACTGTTGTAGGAAAGAATGAAGAAAGTGAGACAGGGACTTCCCTGGTGGTCCAGTGGTTAAGACTCTGCGCTTCCACCGCAGGGGGTGCAGGTTAGATCCCCGGTCGGGGAACTAGATCCTGCATGCCGCACAGAGTGGCCAAAAAATAAAAATAAATAAAACCCATCTGACAATGGATTAAAAAAAAAAAAAGGCAAACAGAAAGTACATATGTTAATATTATTAAATAATATGTTAGACCAAAATCTATCTGACTACTATGAACAGGTTTTCCCAATATGCTAAACTTCTTTCCATGGTTGATGAATTCTAAAATTGAATGAGACAAGCATCATCTCTTTTACTCACGTCCCAACATGCAACGGACAATAATAATAACGTATTCCTACTTCAGAGGACAACAGAGGCTAGGGATAGCTCTGTAATATTACAACCAAATGGACAGTGATTGAGGAAATAATTGTTTCCAAATTTACCTGGAATCAAAATCAACTAACCAAATTAATCAAAACCAGTATTATCTCCCAGAATCTTTATGTTTTACATTAGATGACCAATTCCTTTAGTTCACGGGAAGTGGCTTATCTATCTTACCTTGAAAAGCTAACGTTTCTTAGGGGTCTACTATGTGCCAACCCCTTTGCTTAGAGTTTTATGTACACTACTGCATCACATCTTCACAATCCTTTACGAATTAGTAACTAGCATAACCCCCATTATCACAGGAGAACTTGGAATGGGGTAGACAACTTGCAAAATCTGAATCCAGGCTTTCCATCTGACTTGCTCTTACGAACTACACAACATGCTCCATGTAAATGGAGAAGTGCATTGGACTGTAATATGCTATCCCCATCTCTTCCTCCTTTGGAAACTCAGTGTGTTTCCAGTACATAATTGCGACTGCTGATTTCCTGAAAAGGTCAGGCAGTGCCCCTCAAGGTGCATTTTTCCATCACACACCATGCAAGCATAACTCTTCCAGCTCTGTCATTTGCTGTGATAGATTTCCTGTATTTCCAATTATGCTCTTTTGGGGGAAGGTTAAATCAGATTTGAGGGCAATGAAGGGTTAATGAAATGATCTTGGTGTAATTACTCATTATAAAACATCTTCCTTTCAGTTGTGGCCCTAGATGATTTTATTTGGGAATAAAAACAAAAAATCTCCTGGGGCAGCAGTGACAGAGCAAGCTGATAAAGGAGAGAAGAGCTGCCTATTCTTTAAAGATTTTGATCACAAGTGGGAAAGCATATTACTTGTCAAAGGCACTATTAGGAAACTCACTGAGAGATGCAAAGTGGAAACAAACAACAACAACAGCCTGCTTTGCTTTTCCCACTGCTCAGGAATATTTGTATTTTTTGGTTTAGAACAACCGTTTGAAATGTAAGACAGAAGATGGCTGAGTGACATTAGTCTTTGTTTTCTGCTCTGTATCTATTGTATGTGGGGACTCAGACACACCCAACTCCTGCCAAACCTCCTTCCCTCTCTAAAGTGGCTTGATAATGACGTGATTAGAATCCTCGGAACTCAAACAAGGTTGTAACTTAATTAAAAGAAGAAAAGTAGGGGCTTCCCTGGTGGCGCTAGTGGTTGAGAATCTGCCTGCCAATGCAGGGGACACGGGTTCGAGCCCTGGTCTGGGAAGATCCCACATGCCGCGGAGCAACGGGGCCCGTGAGCCACAATTACTGAGCCTGCGCATCTGGAGCCTGTGCTCCGCAACAAAGAGAGGCCGCGATAGTGAAAGAGAGGCCGCGATAGTGAGAGGCCCGCGCACCGTGATGAAGAGTGGCCCCTGCTTGCCACAACTAGAGAAAGCCCTCGCATAGAATCGAAGACCCAACACGGCCATAAAATAAAAAATAAATTAATTAATTAATTAAAAAAAAAAAGTTTAAAAAAAAAATAAATAAAAATAAAAGAAGAAAAGTAAAGCAGAAGGAGGATGGCAATAATAAATATGTGGGGTTTTCTTTTACCTAAAGCAAAATGGATCTCTCCATCCTTAATCTTTTTACAGTGCCATTTCGTGGAAGGTGTTCTGGTTGATGCTGTGCTTTTCTGAAGCAAAAAGCATTTATATAACTCAAGCTGTTAAAATCATGGGTAGAACAGCAGGGTTTGCGGTTTTTCCCCCAGTGTAGAGGCATGGTATATCACTGTCCAGAACCCTAAGTCCACACATCCCTTCTACTGATGAATTGCTGCTAAATAAAGCTGGATAAAAAGCAAAGATCAAGGCAGACTATCTCAAGTGATCTGTGTGCAAGATACTTGAGTCAGCTTTCTCTGTGAAACCACCAAGGAGCAGAAGGTAGAAAAACCCTGGGCTCTAGTTATACCTCTGCCCTTTACCTTGGACCTTGCAAAGCCTCTCACTAACATCTTATCCACTGCTCTCATTGCATTTGTCTTTTCTTCTAAAAGGTCTTCCTAAAAAGCAAAGCTAATCATGACACTTCCCTGTGTAAGAACATCTTTTAATTGCAATCCAAATAATAAAATTAGAATTCCTTAGATAGACATGGAAAGCCCTTCACAACTGTTATCACAAATGTCCTTTGGAAAGTCTGTCCCTATACAGCCTCTCCTAGGATTGCCCCACCTGTTACCTCTTCCTGAGGGACAGACTTGGAAAGATGGAACAGGATGACCAGTAGCCTATGACATGGCTTGGTGGGAAAAACACTGCCCAAATGTAAATGATGATTATGAGGTGAGCCAATCTGATTCCCTTCTTGGAGTTTGTGCTAGAAAATATGGGGAGAAGTGAGCAAATTATTAACAGAAAAGTAAGTGGAAACAGAGGCAGATTTGAATTAATGGTAGAAAACTAGAGTGAAACCTCAGAAGTTTTGCCTCCAAGATTCCTACACCTGCTTTGAATTTTAAATGACCTCCCTTGTCCAAGCTCAGGGGCCTTAGTTTTGCTTGGTTCCCACTCCTGCTCTGCCTGGATGTTTGGCTTTGCCTAGGTTCTCTCCAGCCTCAGCCACATGGCTGAGATCCTTATTTACTTATTCTCACATGTATCCTTAGAGTACACTCCATAATTTAAGGTAACCATATTGAGCTTATTGCTATTCAAACACCACCATCACTACCAACTTCATCTCCAACAACAGAAATAAAACCGTAATCTGACTTTAAACTTACTTTACCTGGAACATCCTTATTCTTTCTTAAGGTTATGGATTAAATATCATGTCCTTTGGAAAACCACACAGTTCTGGAGGCCAAAACTCTGAAATCAAGGTGTCGACAGCCCCCTGCTTCCTCTGAAACCTGTAGAGGGTGACTCCGTCTTTGCTTCTTCTGGCTTCTGGTGTTTCCTGCCATCCCTGAAGTTCCCTGCTTGAGGATGCATCATTCCAATACCTTGTCACAGAGACACTTTATCCTTGTGTGTGTCTACCCTCTTTTTACGAGGACATCAGTCATGCTGGGTTGAAGGCTCATCCTACTATAGTATGACTTCGTCTTAACCAATTATATCTTCAACCACCCTATTTCTTGAGAGAGTCACAGCCTGAAGTCCTGTGGGTAAGACTTCAACATAACTTTGGGGGAAGACCCAATTCAACCCATAACAGGAGTCAGAATCCCTGGGTAGAAATTTTGACCCCTACCACCTTCACTGCTATCTAACTGTGTGCATTCAGACAAGTTATTTTTACTAGGTCTTCCTTCTTCTTTCTCTTCTAAATTAGGAATTACACTGCCAATTTAATTGGTTTGTTGTAAAGAGCCAAGGAAATGCTTTACTTAGAGGTTTCTATTATAGCATGACAAAACTGTTATGCCCACAGAATTAGTAGAAGCGATCTTTTAAAAAAATTCCTTTCTTAATCATTATCCAAAGTGGAAAAGAATCTCCAGGTCCATCCACGTTGCTGCAAATGGCATTATTTCATTCTTTTTAAGGCGGAGTAATATTCCTTTGTATGTATGTACACATTTTTGTCCATTCATCTGTTGATGAAGGGACCTCAAGGTTATTACACTAAGTGAAGTAAGTCAGACAAAGACAAATGTATGATATTGCTTATATGCGGAATCTAAAAAAAAAAAAAAAAGATACAAATGAACTTGTTTCCCAAACAGAAACAGACTGGTTACCAGGCGGGATGGGTGCGGGGAGGGACAGATTGCGAGTTTGGGATTGACATGTACACACTGCTATATTTAAAATAGATAACAACAAGGACCTTATGTAAAAAAAAAAAAAAAAAAAAAGGTTAAAAAAACACAAAGGGTAAAAGAACTAGCATGAATTCAGGACCTACAATGTACCAGGCTCTTTAAGAAACTACTTAGATCCACCGAGAAATCGACGATGAGGGCGGCGGCGGCGAGGAGGACACCGAGGCCTTCGACACCGCGGCCACGTGGAAGCCCAGGGAGGCGCAGGCAGGCGGCGCCCCCAAGACGCGGCCGGACACGCGGCCCGAGACGGAGAGCCTCTCCTGCTACACACCTCAGACGTCCGTCCACAGCATCTCCACGGCTACGTGCCGGCCAAGATCTATGAGGACGCCCTGGACCGGCAGGCCCCGCCCTTCGACCGTCTGCACACTTACATTTTCGAGGGGAGTGGTTCGGTATGGCCCGGTCGCGGAGCTCCCTGCAGTCGGCCACATCAGACTCGGAGCAGAGCTTACACTTCCGGACGGACCGGAAGCTGACGGAGCTCTACGGGGCGTCGGAGGGGCCGCGTCCCTGCGGTGACGGAAGCCGGGAGGCCTGAGCGTGGCCAAACCCAGCCGTTCTCGGGGCGGCTTTGCGGACGAGGCGCAGCCAACCACAACGGTGATACGGTGCAGAGGGCGAGGATGGGGGTGAGCCAGCGAGCGGAAATCTCCCTGGATCAGCTTTACTTGGATAAATTCAGTTAAATAATCAAAAGGAAACACAGGAAGAAGGGAGCAGAATCTCCAATGACCTTTTCTTTTTAGTTTTTTGTGACACTGTGTTCAAAGGCATGGAGTCCAAGGCTAAGAATGGCAAGCTGGGCTTTTCTTTGCCATCCTCCAAGGCCTTTGTCACCTTGCCACCTCTAAGAGACTGTGCTGTTCAATGCAGAGGTGGTGAATGAAAGCAGATAGAAAGGTCTACACTCTTACCCGTTTTTTTGTTTTGTTTTGTTTAAAACCTCATTTTATTCTCCGTTTAAGAGTTTTGCTGACTCAGCACACCGCACAAACCGACCGACACAAAACACTGAAAAATTATTCCTCCGTGAAATTAACCTACTTGTTCTGGGATGGATGGAATGCTTTTAACCCTTTTAAAACAAGGTTAAGGCCGAATTGGCCTTACATGGGGGATGGGGGCAGGGGAGAAGGAAGAGGCATTGACTTTAAGCTCAAGTTTAATGGCTGAACCAAGAGTTGGCCTTACAACAAATTCACCTTCATCAAGTCAGAGTGCTCTTGTTCTCTCAGCTCTTTCACTGTGCCCCTGCAAAACCGTTCAGAAAGAGGCCAGAAAATGTGCCTCTTTTGCACTGTAGATGTGTCTTCCATGTGCCAAATGTGAAGATTAGATGCTACGAATGAAAGCCAAATAAAAAGAAGTATCTGATTAAAAAAAGAAACTGTTTACATGTTATGCCATTTATTATGTTGTTGTAAAAAGAGTAAAATATGGACAATTTGTACTCCCCCCAAATTAATCTTCAAATAGCTAATACTCATGTGGTATGTATACACACATGTACACACCATTCACACACAGACATCTATACGTATATGTTTAGGAATATATATCCTGATTATATAGTATATAATTGGAAGTACTGAAATGAAAATATTATGCTACTTTAGAGAATATTTTAATATTCTAGTTTTGTTCAAAGTGAATCATTTTTAAAAACTATATATACGACTATATTATATACATAGAAACCATATATAGTGTGTATATATATATATTCTATTTTGTTCATCTTGTTTCTCTAAAACATTAAAAACAAAGAAACAAAACCCCAAAACTTTTGTTTGGTGCATGGTTCAGTAGCAGAATAAATCAAAATAAAGCAAAATAAAATATCTTCTGAGCTCAGTTTGGGATTCAGAGTATTATTGCTGCTTGTTCTGGTTTTTAGTTCACAATTTCACCCCACTTAAGTTCCCTGTAATTATTACAGCCCTTTTGGTTGGTGTAAAGGATGGGTGGTTTTTCCTGTTATAGAATGATCATTTATTTGCTCTTTTACTTGTGGGTGTAGCAGCAAATTGAAATCAAAATGATAATTTAAAATGTCCTCGTTGTTGTTGATTCATCTTCAACTTCCAACGGACTGTGACATGTGCTGCAAACCCATTTGTGCCTCCTACACTTGCGTATGTCCTCACAAGAGATAAATACCCCCTCCTACCTGATGGTTATAAATTGGATCTTTGTGTCATTGTTAAGTGAGAAGGTAGGGACACAGTACAGCTTAAGATAACAGCAGACTTGTACTAGATGCCTGAATGAAGCTAGAACAGTAAAAGCCCTGTCCTGTTTTCAACATGTGTTTGCATTGTACCTAGAGCATATTTTTTGACAAAAGATCATTCATAAAAGGCACTGCACAGTGGCTGAGAATTTGCCTGCCAGTGCAGGGGACACGGGTTCGAGCCCTGGTCTGGGAAGATCCCACATGCCACAGAGCAACTGGGCCCGTGAGCTACAATTACTGAGCCTGCGCGTCTGGAGCCTGTGCTCCGCAACGAAAGGCCGCGATAGTGAGAGGCCCGCGCACCGCGATGAAGAGTGGCCCCCGTTTGCTGCAACTAGAGAAAGCCCTCGCACAGAAACGAAGACCCAACACAGCCAAAAATATAAATAAATAAATAAATTAATTAAAAAAAAAAAAAAAAGGCACTGCACTGCAGAAAGTAAATAGAGCAAGTGAAGGAAAGCAAATCTGTCTGATGTACTAATGTCTATTTAGGCCCTTTGGGATATAGGAAGAATGTTAATGCAGCTGAGTTTTGGACCAATGACATCTTGGCCTCTATGCTAATTTTATATCAGGTCAACATTTTAAGAATCATAATTTTTGAAAGATTCAAATTTATTTTTTTACTCATTCTCCTATTCTTATACAAGTCATTTCAAAATATAAACTATATTTCTCAATATTCGTTCTCACTCCATTGTTTACATTGACAGGCTCTCTGTGACTGTATCATGTTCAATAATTCCTATTTGACTTTTTAGGTCCATTGGTACTTTCCTTTTGTAATTTCATATCTATTCCTTCCTTAGGTTTCTGCTGTAGACAACAGGCTCTTTCCTTAGCCTGAATCCCTGATAATTTTCTATACTTATCATTATTCATCTAATAGTTGGTTTTCCATCTGTCTCCCTTCTTTCCTTCCCCTCAGGTCTTCCTATAATTCCCTGTGTTGCTCATTGCTGAGTCCACACCACTAAGAATTAAAGTGAAATGCCCATCAATGCCTTTTAAATATAATAAAAGAATATGATGGGAGATCATCAGGACTTCTGGCTAATTCCCTCTCTCTCTCCAGGACAAACATCCATACATCATCTGGTAAGAAAAATCAGTTTCAAAACCTTAAGCATGAAGGAAAGTTCTTAACTGAAGGGAGAGGGAGGGAGAAAGAGATGTTAGGTTCCTCATGTGAAGAGGTGCTTGGGGTACTGACCATCACCAGCTGGGGAGAGTAGCACAGGATACAGCTATCGAGGTGAGGGGGGCATATCTTGCAGGTCCTTCCAGGCCATTAGAAGAAGTTTTGAATGTATTCAGAGCATAACAGGAAGTTATTGAAAGGGTTGAGTTAGGAAAATGATTATTACCCAATTAACTCTATTTTTCAAAGGATTCTTCTGAGTGTCTTGAGGAAAATGGATAAAGAGGGATGACAAGGATAGAAGCCAAAAGACAAGATGGTCAAAGAGAGTTAAGTCACCTGAGCAACGAAAGGAGAGTCTTGTTCATGAGTATTTGTAGGCATCTGTAATACAGTTCAATAACTTCTTCAAACCAGAAAGCAAAAATATGAGATTGGTGTTTCTAGATTTTTTTTTTTTCCTGGAGAAATTGCTATTTTTGAGCGAGTGAAATCTCCAGAAAAATCAGGAAGTTACAATGGTTGTGGTACAAGTATGTCTCTTTTTGTGTTTCCCAAGGCTTTGTGTCCTGCAGTAACTTGGGTTATAATCATCCTTCCTACCAGACTTCATCTAGATTTCCAGTTCTAGGATCTTGCTACTTTATTAAACTGCTGTGTCTTTGTATTATAGGGAAAGAAAATATTCCTTCTACCCTCCTAGGTTCTTTGGCTGGTTTAATAATTAAATTTATGGAAGACAGATTAATAGGAGAAAAACAAGTTTAATTTCATATGTTTAGGAGAATCATAAAACTATGGGACTCAAGGGCACGTCAGGCAATTGAGGTTTATATGCCATCCTGAGCTAAGGAATGGGATTGGAGCTGGAGCTTCAAAGGAGAGGAAGGGGTTTGTCTTCTGCTCCCAGCTTTCCACTTCTGTCTAAAAAAAAAAAAAATACCTTGTTGGGGGGCAAAGTGAATTGATTCAGACAGACCATTCAGTTCTTTACAGGTGCTCATTCATGTCTCATCATTTCTGTTTAGTATGCCTCCCGCTCTGATTTCTTTTCATTCTTGTTATCTTTCCAATGTTCACCAACCATCGCTCTTCATTAACACCAAAGACAACTGTCTATAAATTTCTTCTCCAGTGAAATTATTCTGCTTCTTTGAAAATGCCTATGATGTAACACTTTATATCCCTCTTGTGTCCTTTGTGGGTTTTCTGCTTCAGAGTTCTTCCTGTTGTTTATTAGATCTCGGTTAACTTAGAAAGACATCAGAAATAAAGGTTTAGCAAGATTTTTCATCTCAGCTTCCTGACCTGTGGTATTTCTGACTTTTTTCCAAAGCCCATTCTAGGTCTTCCCTGCAAGGTGGCGAATTCAATATAATGCAATTATCTGTTTCCCTAGCTTTTTTTTTTTTTTTTTGAGAAGAATGGCAGGTATAAATCTTGAGTTTCATTACATCTGAACGTCTGTCTAATTGCTATTGACCACAGAAAGTAGTTTTTGATTGAGGCACAATGTAAAGTAATATTGATTACAGTAAATGAACTTTTCTGCAGTCACTGAGTCAATTAAGGAAAAAATATCTAGAGTTGCATCTCATGTGACAAAATCCAATTTTCCTGTAGCTGACTTGTAGCCCTGGCTCCTGAGTCTAGGCGTGGATATTTGCAGTAAATCCCTTGTTTTGTTTAATATAAAAATACCATTGCCTTGGGCAGAAGGATAGTCAAAATAAGTCTGTACTCCTGCTGTTCCAATAGAACAGAAGGAAATTAGAACAAAAACCAATTTTACTTTTAATCCTTCAAGTAAGAAGCTTTTCTGCATGTATTTTTTTTCAAAGCAATATACATTTTATTCTAGGTTAGCAATCAAGAAATCCATATCAAGAGGATATCAGCAGTTTGCAGCTGCTGTCACGCTGGAAGGAGGCTCAACTCTTGATTCTGCTGAGATGACTGATAGTGATAGCTCTGTAGGGGGATGAAACCCCTTTCACCCTGAAATGTTTTATAGAAATCACTCCTGCCAGCTGTGACTGCTGATGCGGAGGCCTCTAGGGACTTGACACAGCAACAGAAATGCCATATGGAGGGGGAATGGAGAGAGGAAAAGCACAAGGCCACAGGACGCATATAAGCTTATGACTAGAGCCCCTTTCACGGGCAGGAAGGAAGTCTTAAGTCACACAGTACTCTTGAAATTTGAACATGGGGGTATGAAGGTTTACAACCTTGAGATCTGCTATGTGAACCTAGCTATAGACATTCACATTGACCTTTTTGATCCCAGGGCCTCAGTGTCCCTGGGGTGTAAAAGAAGAAAGTCAGCAGGTTCAGCATATTGTTAATGTATCTCTTATTCTATTTAATTTTTATTCAATGGTCATAGCAATTTGTGCTGTGAAAATAAAAAATAGGTGAGTTGGAGTGTTGCTATGTATTTGAGTATTCAATGCCTAGCAAATCTAGTATCATTGTTACTAAAATGCATAGCTCACTTTTAATATTGCCTTGCAGTTTATGAAATTATATCATATAGTTTTTGCAATTGAGCCCCAAACTGTCATATGTGATGGAAAGGCACATTGCTGTTGTTATTGCTATTTTGTCCCTGTTTAGCAGTAAAAATTAAGCCTTGTAGAATTTAATCGATTTATACAAAACTATGCAGGCAACAATGATTGCTGAATACCAGGTCTCGAGATGCCTTCTTCTAGAAAATATTATTCAATGGCAATTGAGGTTAGTTACATTTTTGCTGACATATACCTCCAAAATATTTTCCATAGAAAATCTTTCACTCCTTTGCCAATGAATCTCAAACTCCCAATTTATTAAATATCTTCTCCTTTTGAATATGGGTTTTCTTGGCAATCGGTATTCTATATATTGGAATTTCATTTGTTTTAGAGTTCACATTGTATGATTTGACTGATTCATACTGGTTTTAATAAAGAATCCTATGCCAACCTTAGCCAGGTAAGCTTTTAGAAAAATATACTCCTTAATAGGTCTATTTTATAAATTGCCCAGTGAATTTCAGCCTGCTGGTTCCCAGGCCAAAAGTGCTGAACAGCTTCATTACAGAATTTGATCACTGCTAATTTATTATAAAACAATAATTAGTGTAATTATATTCTCCTACTGAATAAATCAACCACTATCCCCTGACCTGCCTTTCTGCAGATATAATACTTGCCACAGTTCTGATATTAGAGTGATCAAGACTTTTGCCAAGGTAATACATCATGTAATCTTGAGTACTGGAGGAAATTGGTTTAAATAAAAACTTCCCACTTACCCCTTATAACTCTATAACTCTCTTATGAAGATTAAATCATAGCATAATGTGTTTTTTGTGCTTTATCCCTCAGTGGCTGCCTCCCATGGATGGTTGAGCAGGTTGTGCACTGTGCAATCATATTTAATGACCTTGCACCCACACTGATGAGGTTATTATTTCATTCAAACATTGAGTGCTAATTGTGTGCCGTTTTCTAAAAAATGAAGATGCAGTTAAAAAGGTGATCTAGTTATCTGCTTTATAGAACCAGTATTTTAGTGTATGTGGGGAGTGGCAATGCAAATAAATAACCAAGAAAATATATGACAATGAGATATTACCTTACTCCTGTTAGAATGGAAAATAGTCAGTTTCTTCCCTTCACTTCTCTAAGACTTTTGCTTCATATATTTTGATGCAAACAATAACAAATATTAGGTGCCTTCATGTTTGTAATTGCTCTATCTTTCTGATGAATTGATATAGATATGTGTGTAATTAAAATAGAATGGGGTATTGTGAGAGTGACTTGTAGACTCTTTTAGAATAAGTGGTCAGGAAGGGCATTTCTGAAGATGTGACATTTAAGCTAAGATCTGAATGATAAGAATTATCCAGCCAAGCAGTGAGCTGGAAAAGAACATTTAAGGCAGAGAAAAGAGAAAGTCCAAAGGCTGTATGTATGAAGAGAACACATGTGACTGGAGTGTAGTAAGCAAGAGGACAGTGATACTATAGATAAAACCAGGGAAATAAAGAAAGGAGGAGCAGATTGTGTAGGTAAAAAATGACAGGAGTAAAGAGTTCAGATTTCATTTTAAATGGAGCATGAGGGACCAGGGTGTTTTGTGAAATCACACGGAGGTGAACGAGAGCCCAGCTTATTAAAGGGGTACAAATTCACCATTTGATTTCAGCACAGGTGATATATTTAGGTAAAGCTTTGGACACTATGCTAAGTTTAAATTTTCTTCTGAAGTTACTGGGAAGCAAAGAAGAATGACAATCTGATTTCCGTTTTAGAAAAGATTCTCTGGAGAATGGATTAGAGTGGGATAATATTGGACACTGGTTAACCATTGTATTAGTTTTCTATTAATGCGTAACAAATTACCACAAATGTAGTGGCTTAAACAAAACTCTTTTACTAACTCACAGTTCTATAGATAAAGAAGTCTGAGTGAGCTTGGCTGGGTTTGTAGCATAGGATCTCACCAAGGTGAAAGCAAGGGTTGGCTAAGGTGGTCTCTGGAGTCTCTGGTGCATATACAAAGCTGAGTCTCCCTGGGAACCCTATAAGAAGCTAAACACCAAAAGAGAGAAAGATATGTCACTGAAGTAATATAACAAATAACTAAAGAAATAAGTAAGCAAGTAACAATAACAAGCCCTAGAAGGGGAACCAGTACCCCAAATTGCTACAATCTCTTATCTAAAATGTCCAATTTCCAACAACAGAATAATGACACATGCAAAGAAACAGGAAAGTATGACCCATTTACAAGGAAAAAAAGAAAAAGAAAGAAAAAAGTATGAAACAGAAACTGTCTGTGAAAGTGACCAGATGTTGGATTTAAGAGAAAAAGACTTCAAGGTAGCTGTTATAAATATGTTTAAAGAACTAAAGAAAACTGTAATTAATGAAGAAAAGCAAAGTTGTGCTGGAAGGAAGTGACAACGATAGTAACTTGAATCCATCAGAAATGTTAAAAAAGAAGATTAATACATCAAAACCTATAAACGTATACTTGATCTCTTTTCTTCTCCCAGCTGCTTTAAAAGACAGAAAACCATGTGAAGTAATAATTATAATAATGTATTTTGGGATTTGTAACATTAGTAGATGAGATATGCATAAAATCATACCACAAAGAGAGGGAAAATGAATAGAGCTATACAGGAGTAGTGTTTATATATCTTACTGAAGTTAAGCTAGTATAAACTTGAAGTTGATTCTGATTAGTTATGATGTATGTTACAAACTGTAAAGTAACCACTAAAAAACTAAATTAAAAAAAGTGCAAAACAAATCAGAAATTTAATGCTTCACTAGAAAATATTTGCTTAATGTCAAAGAAAATAAGAAGGTGGAAGAGAGGAACAAAATAGACATGAGACATGTATAAAGAAAAAAGTGAAATGACAGATATAAATCTAAGTACAGTTGACCCTGGAACAACACAGGTCCACATATACACAGGTATTTTTTCAATAAATATGCTGGAAAAAAATTTTTGGAGGTGTGTGAAATTGGAAGAAACTCACAGACAGATCATGTAGCCTAGAAATAGCAAAACAATTTAAAAATTAAGAAAAAGTTAGGTGTGTTCTGAATGCATAAAATATATGTAGATACCCATCTATTGTATCACTTACTACCATAAAATATACACAAATCCATAATAAAAAGTTAAAATGTATCAAAACTTACACACACAAACACAGATCATAGTGCAGGGTAATGTAAACAAACATGAAGGTGCCGTATTATATTATAACTGTATAAAACTAACTGTAGTACATACAGTACTACTGAAATAATTTCATAGCCACTGGTTGCTATTGGGTGACCACAAGTGCTCTGAATATTCATGTACAGTGCCATGTGACACTAAACATCTCTCGACATGAGCAGTTCATCTTTCCAGTAAAGAGCATCCCAGCAAAAAGTGATCTCTCATGGTTCTCCTGTATTTTTTATTCTGTTGAGTGCAATACGGTAAACCTTGAATAAATCCACTGAACCCATACAGAGTGCCACTAGTAATGTTGAAAATGCTCCCAAGAAGCAGAGAAAAGTCACGACATTACAAGAAAAAGTAGAATGGCTTGATATGCACCATAGACTGAGGTCTGCAGTTGCTGTTGCCCACCATTTCAAGATAAATCCAGCATAAGAGCCATTGTAAAAAAAAAAAAAAAAAAGAAAAGAAGAGGAAATTTGTGAAGCTGTCCCTGCAGCTACACCAGAAGGCACAAAAACCTTGCACTTTTTGCGGATGACTTTTTTTTAATCTCATATTGAAAATGCAGCTTGTATGTGGCTGCAAGGTTGCTGTAAGAAAGGCATACCTATAGACTCCAACATTATTCAAGAAACAGTGAAGTCATTGTATGGCAACTTAAAGCAAAGGAAAGGTGAAGGGTGTAAAGCTAGAGAATTTAGTGCCACCAAAGTATGGTTTGATAATTTTAGACAGAGGTTTGGCTTAAAAAAATGTCAAGATAACAAGAAGAAGTTACTGCCAGCCAAGAGACAGCAGAGGAGTTCACAGACATCATTAAGAAAATCTTTGAAGAGAAAGGATATCTGCTTAAACATGTTTTTAATGCAGATGGAAGTGCCCTATTCTGGAAAAAAAATGCCACAAAGAACATTGATTAGTAAGGATGAGAAGCGAGCACCAGGGTTTAAGACTGGAAGGGATAAACTAACCCTACTGTTTTGTGTAAATTCAGTCGGGTTTATGATCAAGACTGTCCTTATCTAAAAAAGCTGCTAACCCCTGAGCCTTGAAGAAAAATATATAAACAGCAGCTGCCAGTCTTTTGTTTGTACAAGATGGATTGTTTCCATTGATGCTTTGTCTCTAAAGTCAGAAGTACCTTGTCGGTAAAGGACTGCCTTTTAAAGATCTTTCAATATTGAACAATGCCCCAGGCTACCCAGAACCCCATGAGTTCAACACCAAAGGCGTCAAAGTGGTGTTCTTACCCCAAACACAACGTTTTTAATTCAGCCTCTAGATCAGGGCATCATAAGGACTTTTAAGACTCATTATACACAGTACTCTATGGAAAGAAATGTCGATGTTATGGAAGAGAATCCTGATGGAGAGAACGTCGTGAAAGTCTAGAAGGATTACACCATTGAAGATGCCATTGTTGTTATAGAAAAAGCTGTGAAAGCCATCAAGCCTGAAACAATAAATTCCTGCTGGAGAAAACTGTGTCCAGATGTTGTGCATGACTTCACGGGATTTATGATAGAGTCAATCAAGGAAATCATGAAAGAGATTGTGGATATGGCAAAAAAGATGGGGAGTGAAGGGTTTCAAGATATGGATCTTAGAGAAATTCAAGGACTAATAGACACCACACCCAAGGAATTAACAGAAGATGACTGCATCAAAGTGAGTGCTTCCAAATGAGTGCCAGACAATGAGGAAGAAGATATAGAAGAAGCAGTGCCAGCAAACAAACTAACATTAGAAAATTTAGCAAAAGCATTCCAGTTATTCAAGACTGCTTTTGATTTCTTTTACAACACGGACCCTTCTATGATATGGGCTGAAACTAAAGCAAATGATGGAAGAAGGATTAGTACTCTATAGAAACATGTTTAGGGAAATGAAAAGACAAAAACATCAGGAAGAAATTACAATATATTTCCATGAAGTTGCACTGAGTGTGCCAGCCTCTCCTGCCTCCCACCACCTGGTTCGCCTATTCTGCCTCTGTCACCTCTGAGACAGCAAGAACAAGCCCTCCTCCGCTTCCTCCTCCTTAGCCTACTCAATGTGAAGATGATGACAAGACCTTTTGGATGATCCACTTCCACTTAATAGATAGTAAATAATAATCATGCCATACAGTTAAGAAACTTATCTGTTGTGTATGTGTGTGTTTTCCTGTGAAAACCCAAGAACTGTATGGCAAGAACTGTATGGGACATTTTTGTGTCACCATCATCATTACATACGTATTCATAATGTAGAACATTATGTGCAAGAATTGTATTGAAGTGGATGTTCTATCCTTAAATGGGAATGAGTCATATTTCAGATAAAATTAATAATTTGTTAGTTTTCTTACTGTTTTATAATTTTGCTTTCAAGGAATTATATTACTGTACAGTATGCCTTTCTCTCTTACAATTGGAGAAACTGTGTATCAGCCTATAACCACAGGTAAGTGGTTTTTAGAAACAAGATAACAGTGTTTCTAGTACTGTATTATAAATATGATTATAATATTGTATGCCATAAAAATTTTATAATGATTCATTCATTAGGTTACCATGAAACGATCATGTCAGTTGTATTAAATATACTAGGTTACCATGAAGCATTCATATCGCTGCTCCTTTATTACCAATGCATGAGTTATTATAGCTGTAAATATATATGAATTTCTTTTTCAAATTATTTTTTCATTTTTGGTGTCTAATGTTAATAGTACATGCAACATCCACAGTGTTTTGTACTGTGTAAGACAATATTGTAAATCCTGTAAATGGAATATGTAAACTTATGGTATTGTTAAATACAGTATAGTACTGTAAATGTATTTTCTCTTCCTTATGATTTTCTTAACAACATTTTCCTTTTTTTTAGTTTACTTATTGTAAGAATACAGTATACATATAACATACAAAATATGTGTTAATCAAATGTTTATGGTATTGGTAAGGATTCTGGTCAATAGTAGTCCATTAGTAGTTAAGTTCCGAGGGCGTCAAAAGATATACATGAATTTTCAACTGTGTTGAGGGGTTGGCACCTCTCACCCCTGTGTTGTTCAAGGATCAATTTTATAACAAAAATAACATTAAGTATGACTGAATTAAACAAATTCCATTCAAAAGTCAGAGTTTTTCAGACTGGACTAAAAAATAATCCAACTATATGTTGTCATACTTTAGATTCAAAGATAAAAGTAGATGAATGTAAAAAGGCAGAAAAATTATATCATGCAAACAGTTACCACAGAAAGAAGAAGTGGTTATACTAGCATGGAATGAAATAGACTTTAAAATAAAGACTGTAACTCAAGATAAATAGGGATATTTATAATAATAAAAGGATCAACCCGGAAAGATAGAACAATTACAAACAGGTTGGCACCAAATAACAAAGCATCAAAATACATGAAGCAAAAGCCTTACAAAAATGAAGGGAGAATTTGACAATTTACTATCCTAATAGGTGTAAGGTGATATCTCATTGTGGTTTTGATTTGCATTTCCCTGATGATTAGTGATGTTTCATACATATGCTGACCATTTGTATGTCATCTTTGGAAAAATGTCTATTCAGATCCTCTGCCCATTTTGTAACTGGATTTTTTTCTATTGACTTGTATGAATTCTTTATATATTTAGATATTAACCCCTTATTCAATACATAATTTGCCAACTTTTACTCCCATTTTTTTACATGGGTGAATTGTATGGATTGAATATGAATAAAACTGTTAAAAAAAGAAAAAATATATATTTTAAAATGGGAGAAAGAGTTAATACAGATCCCCATCAATATTTAGTTCTAATATTTAAGACTATATAGAAATGTATTTTTAAAAATAACAATCCTTAAAAGTGACACAACTACAATTTATTCCAACTATTCCATCTCATATGTGTTGCTTTGAACTTGTCCAGTATTCAGATCTTCTATTTTAAATGACCTCTATTTTTTATCACTTTAAAAAATTGGTGCCCCAATGTGAACATAATGATCACAGTGGAACAGGACTCTCCCCCTTCTTGTCCAAGGCATTGATAGATTTCTAAGCTAACTGACAACTACATCCAAATTTATTATGGCTATCAGACTTAACTCAAAAGTGTGATGGGCTCAGAAATAATTGGGATAAACCAAAGACTTTGAATGGGCGTGTCGTCATACCAGACCACCTCATTCATCACTACAACTCTTATCTATTACTTTTCCCCTAGCTTATCTTCTCTCAAACTGAAACCTCTGTTATCTCTATATTTCTTTAAACACTTGAAAAATAATACAAAATAAAATTCAAGCAGAAAGTCCCTCAAATCATATTAGGAAGTCAGGTACCTACTCAATTTGTGATTAAGTCTACCTCTAACTATGGTTTCATGTATGCAATGGAAGAGCTGGAAAACTCTGAAAGCTGGACAGATTTAAAATCCATTGATGATAGGAAAGAAGAACAGCAGGGATGCCTTATCCTATGGGCTGAATAATGTGAGAGGCAAGGGAGGGGACATAGAAAAGGTACATTAAAAACACGTAAAGAAACATACAAACATAAATAGATTGTTATTCTACAGCAATGAGCTCTCCAGCAGATTCTCAGTTCCTGAACGCAAGAGCTAATTAATGACTGTGTTTAAAATGCCGTATACAGTATCTGGCATACCATAGGCTCTCAATGAATATCTTTCAAATAAATAAACTAATGGTAGCTTTGGCTTGGTAAGAAGCATGCCATTTTGGAGCTGGAGAGCATCTTAAAGACTAACTAGCACAACTCCTTTGTCTTATAGTCACAGAAAATTGGTCTCAGAAAGATGACATAGTTTTTCCCGTACTATCTAGTTGTAGATATTTTTATCGAAATATAGTTGACATACTATAATGTTATGTTAGTTTTAGGTGTACTACATCTGGTGGTATTAAAAACAAACAAATTGTATAAAAATTTTGGCTCCAGAGACGGATCAGGTATTCATCAACAAGTATTAGAAGAATTTAAATTTAATATGTGACACTTGAAAAAGTATCTGTTTAAATTTTAAATTGATAAAATTCAAAATGAGCAAATCAGTATGCATAACCTGACTTTCAGATCAAAGACTAGAGCAGTTTGAATTAAAAGAGGCCCACAAGGAATTAGTTTGTTGATAAAAAAAAAAGATGGAGGAGGAGATAAATTATTTGTACCATTCTACACAAGAAGAACAATTAACACAATTAATTTATTAAATTTTGGAGGATTAAAAATTAGTAATGTGATATAAAATTGGTAGAGATGGAAGCAAAGCATTTTTGGCAGTGGTGATTCAGTGTGGTACTAAACTAGGGTCTTTGTTATAAGCTCCAAAAGATACTTTCCAGGCTTCCCTGGTGGCGCAGTGGTTAAGAATCCGCCTGCCAATGCAGGGGACGTGGGTTCCATCCCTGGTCGGGGAAGATCCCACATGCTGCAGAGCAACTAAGCCCGTGCACCACAACTAATGAAGCCCGCGCGCCACAGCTACTGAAGCCCACGCGCCTAGAGCCCGTGTTCCGCAACAACAGAAGCCACCGCAATGAGAAACCCGAGCACCGCAAGGAAGAGTAGCCCCTGCTCTCCGCAACTAGAGAAAGCCCGCGGGCAGCAACGAAGACCCAACACAGCCAAAGATAAATAAACAAAACATACTTTCCATGTATGCATATGTTCCCACTTTATCTCTCCCTTATGAGTTGTAAGTCAGACAACTAAATATTTAAACTTCAGGATCTTCATCAAAAATTGGGGAAAATAAAGAGATCTAGTTAGGGCTAAATGTGATAATCCATGTGTAGTACTTTTATTTTTTTAGAACTCATTTTAGGTAACATTGTGAAAAATAAGCAGCAAAACAAAAAGAAACGCACTTTGGTGGGAAAAATGTGGGCATGGACTCTAGTGACCTAGAACCTTGGGTCCCACGCTTTCCTTCTTCCCCATGTGACTGTAGGTAAATCATTTCATATCTCTGAACTTCAGTTGTTTTCATAAGAAAAATGGGTTTAGTAATGACTACTTCCCAGATTCTCTGTAGAAATTAAGAAATATATGTAAAATAAACTAGCATTTGGTTATTCTTTTTATGTGTCATTGGTGCTCTGTCACCCCATTTATGCCTCTGCCTGATTCTAGTAGCCCCCCTTTTTTCTGGTTGATCAATGCATGGCATATTCCCAAATGACCCTCCCCTTAGGATATCAAGCAAACCACCTCAAATATATGGGCTAAAAACACTCTAACATGTTATTCCTCCCCCAAGGTACGCGTTTTAATGGCATTCCTTAAAAACCTAAAAGCGTTAAAAACCAAAAGAAAGCAATGTTTAATGGTGGAATCTGAAACATTATGACAGGGAGAAGAGCTAAAAGGGATTTTAGATTTCACTGAGTGCAAGCAATTCATCTTATAGATGAGAAAACTTAGGAGAGAGAAATGACAGGTGTCACCCAAGAGTCCCTGGTTCGTAATTCAGGCAGAAACTCAGGTTATCAGACTCACAACAGGCTGCTCTGCTTGGAGTGGCTTAGGAGCTACCTTACCACCAACAATAAAGGTTTCCTGTCGTTTCTATCCAACAGCAGGTGGATCAGCTTCCTGGCCCCTAGGACCCAGGGGTGGTGCCCTTTCCTGGGCATTCCGTTCTAAAGTACATTAATACTTTGCATCTAGAAGTGGTGAGGAAAATGGTAAATACTTTACTTGGAGGGTACTCACTCATCAACTACTATTGAAGAGTTATGCATTATTCAGGGAGCATTCTGTCACAGGAGGGGATGACTTGTCTTTATATTTATTTTACACCACACGGAAGCAGCAGCCAAGCCTTAAAAGGATAGATGAAAAAGCCAGAATGTAACAACTTGTCTATCTTGTCTATTCCTATATCTTTTTTTTTCCCCATCCCAAGTTAGCTCATACAGAGGTCAAAGAAAGGACTGTCTTCACTTTAAGTACAGGCCTTATGTCTAACTCAGAAACTTGGACTTTAATTTCTAGTGGAGAGAGAGAAAGTAAAAGACACCAGGAACCTACCAGGCAGCTATATTTTCTTGGGCCAATACAGAAAAACATTGAATGTATACGGTGCAAGTGACCTATAAAATCCTACACCTTAACCTAACTTGAACCTCTTTCAACCCATAGGTGGCCCCCAGCTCTGCCTCTCAATTTGTCATCTCTCAGGCCTTGCTTGCTGCTTTAGGTGCCAAAGGGTATCAGTTTGATCCTCCTTTAAATAACTAAGAGAGACATTCTGGGGAACCAATTCTTTTGGAGGGATGGATTCCAAAAACACCAAAACCAAAAACAAAAAAACATTAAAAACCCCCAGGAAGGTAGAAGAGACAGAAATTAGTTAAGAGAATAAATTATTTAAAACTCTAAGGTCAAGAATGGGGGATGGGACAGAGGGGTAGAATCATAGAAACAGTAAAAAGAAAGCAGGGAGATCCTATTTCAGAGACATCAAGAAAAAAAAGGAAAGATGAGAGGAAACTGTAATAAAATTGTCAAAGGAAGATCAGAGACAGGCAAACTAAGGATGTTAAATAAAAAAGAATTTGCATAAAAGGGGATTAAAAAGAATTGAAAAAAATTACAAAGTAAAAGATCTAATAAAGATTATTGGAAAATAAAGGAACACGGCAACAAGAAGTGTTCTGCAAGGAACAATAGATACGTTACCGCACTGTGAGAGGAAAACATCAGAGAGACACAGCAGAGTGAGGAAAATAAAAGAGGAAAAATAATTTAAAGTTCAGCCCACAGAGGAACCAAGAAGATGGAGATAAAAAGGATAAAAGAGGCGAGTAAGTGACAGATATTAATACAATACACAGAAGGCACGAGAGAGAGAACTATTCAAAGCATGAAAGAGCGAAGGTAGGTGACAGACACAGGCGTGAAAAGAAATGCATGCAGCACATAGGCAGAGCTTTAAAAAAAAAAAAATCTACTGAGAAAGCATTCACTGCTTTAAATAGCATTGACAAGATGATAAAAGTATTTTCAAAACTGTAATTAAGAGTTTATTCATGCATAAAGTCAGCAACTGCGATATTAGAAAAGTAAAGTCATGGACCCTTTATATCTCTGTAAATATCTAGAGCACCAACTCTGACTGTCTGCACATAAAATTTAACTGTTTTCTATCGCCCTGAGGGCAGTATCTCAGGATTTTGCATTTAAGTATCAAAGGAAAATGGTATCGAACTTTTTCTTCATACATATGACATGAATTTCAGGACATGTGGAAAAACAGGAGCGAGTTCTAAGTATATGCCTCTCAACAATGTGGGGATTTTCTTTCTCTGTACCCTTCCTCCAACTCTAAGACCCAAGCAAAAATAAAATAGAAAATGAATCTCTACTCCACAACATCTAGGTAATCCTAGGTACCTAGATATTCCACTGGTGTCCTTTATTTTGTACATACCCAAATAAGTGCAACCTTCATACACATATCAAAACTGTAGGTCATTGCTTCTAGACAGAAGACGAATTCTCTTCCACCCAAGCCGTGGTGGGTGGTGGTGGGGTTTCTCCTCATCCTACCACCTGGATGACCCCATCATTAGATTTCAAGAATCTTTCAATTTTCTAGCACCACATAATGCTAGATTAGAAAGGACTGAGGATATCATAGAATCCATGCTTTTCTCACAGGTGGGGAGATCAAGGTCAACAGTGGTGGCGTGCCTATCTTAATCCCAAGGTGACACTAACACATAAGAACCCCCCTCTGAGGGTTGTCTACAAGGAGCACATGCAAAAGATTTTATTACATTTAGAATGGGTAGAAAATCATTTCTTGAAACCTTCATAAAAAAATAAAGGAATTTTAACAGAAAAATGAATCAACTGTGGAGTACTTAGTGACATGGGAAAATCAAAGATATTTTATTGCATTAGACCAGAGTCTCCTAGTTTTTCTTGGTTTTCAGTGCCCTTAATGGCTCAGTAATTTTTCATGGCACTCTTGGGCAAAAAGAAACACCTAACAGTTGTTTATAAAGAAGATAGGTCCAAACATCTTTGTAAGTATTTATGTCTTAACAACTTATTAGTTGTCTGAAAAACACACACATAAAATAAATGATAAAATATATGCTTATTTAATTCTTAACTCCAATACTGACTAATGGGATGTCTGCACCTCTTGGGCATTGCACAAATTCCCAAACCTTGGAATCAGATTGTATATTGCAATTATCATTTCCTGTTCCATGTCAATTTTCACACCATATTTGCTTTTTATCACAGCTACCAAGACAAAAGATATGTGATATATGCCACTGAAAGGAGAACAGCAAGATTTAGTGTTGAAACTGTGAACTCTCTCCAACTAGTAGTTAATGCAGGGTCCAATAAATGTCAACTATTATCAAGTTTACCTTGAAAATTTTAAATATCCCACTGTAGTATTTGTGGGGCACCTTGGCACAGGGTTTGGGATGCACAGTTCAAAGTTTTTGCTCTGACCTTAGAGGATTATCTTTATTCATGGTAATAAAGGGGAAGAGTTTAAACCTTCAAAATAAGATCAAAACTAGTTCCTGCTATAGTAAAATATTTTATGCAAAAAAACTCTTTCTTGTTTCTGTCTTTTAAGTTGCATAACAATTTCCTAACGAGCCTGCAGGGTTGCCTTCAGGACTGGATTTAGCTCAGATCTGGAAAAAAACCTCCAAAGTCATCTAGTTAGATGCAAACCATTCAGTGCATATTCACAATTTGTTTTCTTTGTTTTGATGATATTTCAAAGCAGGAGGCAAAAAAGCATAGCCTATAGTATAAAGAACAATTTCAAGTGAATTCTTTGTAATAATCTAATACATGTCCATAATAGTAGTGTATCATTGGAGTAATTTCCCTTCTAATACCTAATTTGATCCTCAGGATGCCATATGAGGCAGGCAAAGACATCATCAGTATTTCAATTTGACCTACCATGCTCTAATAATAATGGTAGTAAAGAATCAAAGCATCAGTTGATAAATCAAAAGGCTTTATTGAATACTTCCCTCTGCAAGCATTATGCCCCAAACTGTGAAATTCAAGACAAGTGTAAAACATGCTTCCTCCCCCAAAGAAGACTTTATGCTAACTGTTGTGGAAGAAGGTATACACACATAGAACAATTAATGAGTTAATAAAGAAAGAAGTATCAGACAATAGCATTACAGAACAATTAAAGAATAGAACAACATATAATAACCTGGCAGGTGTGCAATGCTGCCGATAAATACAAAATGAGTTAAACCACAGAGAGATCAATGTGGCTGCAGTCATCCGGGAAGCTTGACTGCTCAGTGTAAGGTCACCAGTGAGAATCTCAAAGACACTCCAAGTTCAGTTACCTAATTTATATCTGGAATAATTAGAAGGGCTGAAAAGAAGATTAAGAATATCTGTTTTTAGTTTCAGTTTGTGTGTGTGTGTGTGTGTTTGTTTTTAATTTTATTTTTGGCTGTGTTGGGTCTTCGTTTCTGTGCGAGGGCTTTCTCTAGTTGTGGCAAGTGGGGGCCACTCTTCACTGCGGTGCGCGGGCCTCTCACTATCGCGGCCTCTCTTGTTGCGGAGCGCAGGCCCCAGATACGCAGGCTCAGTAGTTGTGGCGCACGGGCCTAGCTGCTCCATGGCATGTGGGATCTTTCCAGACCAGGGCTCGAACCCGTGTCGCCTGCATTGGCAGGCAGATTCTCAACCACTGCGCCACCAGGGAAGCCCCTAGTTTCAGTTTTGATACTGTCATCAACAGTTAACCTGTAGACAAAGTTGACTGTTGTATACTAACCTTCACATGGCAATCAAGAGATTCTAACTCTAAGAAAATAGAATCCAACAGAAGAACCGTCTGTAATCTAGTAAAAGTATGTTCAGAGTTTAACATAGCTAAAATGGGGGTGGATTTTTTTTTTTCTTTTTTCACTATGGAAGATGGAAAATGTGAGAGAAAGGTGGGTAAGAGAGAAATCCTAGAATCAGAATCTACTCCAGCCACACTTAGGAGGAATATCACATCCCAAAGATCAGAGATGAGTAATGCAGAGCAGACAATGAACTAGTTCAGGGACACTTTCAGAAACAACTTGTGCCAGTCCCCAGCTGGGAAAGTAGACAGCATGTAAATGAGGTATAAGTGAGACAACAGATTTTGGCTCACAACCAAGAGGCTATATGGTTTGGGGGGGTGTATAAGGTCTCCAATCCCACCATTAGGTAAACAATGTAGTCATTACACACAGGCATGTACACACACACACACACACACACACACACACACACACGAAACAAACACCTTCCCATCAAATACTCTGAGATGAGTGGGCATCTTCTTTTCACCTCTCAAACGTCATTATTTCGTACAGTTATGTACTTTGTGTCCACTTTCCTCTTATTTTACACTGTCTTCCTCGGTCATATCATCTACTCCCATGTCCTACTATCTAAAATTTAGATACTAAATGAGAAAAATGCCAGCTGTTACCTTTAACCTGATATCCTGGGGTCTGGATATTTGACATCTCCATCTGGAAACTCAGCTTCAAGAAGAACAAATTTGAAACGATTGTTTTCCCGTAAGTCTGACCCTCTCTATATACCTATGTATGTCCAGTCTTATGAAAGAGCCATTATTGTCCAGTCTCTCCATGAGAAACTTTGAAGTCATTTCCGACTCCTCCCTCTTGCTTATGGCCACGTCCAATCTGTCTTCCATTATCATATCTTTTACTTTTTCTGTATTTCTTCTTTCCTTCCTTCCTTCCTTCCTTCCTTCCTTCCTTCCTCCCTCCCTCCCTCCCTCCCTCCCTCCCTCCCTCCTTCCTTCCTTCCTCCCTCCCTCCCTCCCTCCCTCCCTCCCTCCCTCCTTCCTTCCTTCCTTCCTTCCTTCCTTCCTTCCTTCCTTCCTTCCTTCCTTCCTTCCTTCCTTCCCTCCTTGAGTGCACAAGGTATTGCCATTCAATAACCACCTTATCACAATGGAAGCTGCTGCTGTGGGAACGATGTTTAATGGAAGCACAGAGGGTGTCTTTCCACACTGAAAATGAAGAATCCAAGCAGGAAGTGATGCTACCTGAAAAAAGAGGTTTAAAATGCCACTCAGCATATAGGAAGCACTGAGAATGTTGGCCCTACAAAAAGAATGCGATGGCCACAGGGAACGCAGAGAAAGACGCCGAGTATTCTGGTTATGGATTAGAGAGCTACAATATCCCATGGCCACTCCTAGCATTTTGAGGGTTATGTTAGAAGAAAGTAACTCTTTCCATTCAAATCAAGTGAAAAAGAGCTGGATCTTAAGGAATTCATCTTGAACAAATGCATAAATCTCATTGGCAGAGGCCTTGATACAAGAAGCTGACTCCTTTGTGTAGGCAATAAAAAGCAGAGGCCAAAAGAAAGACCTACAGATAGAGATTCAGACTGTCAGAACTGTTCCTGTAGTAACACTGATTGAGTGGCTATTAGTTTCCTGGTGAGAAGGATCTGGAAATGGACAAAAAATACAGCATTATGCTCACTTTATATTATTCCCTTTTATATTACCATCGCAGAATGTGGGATTATTCATTTCTTGAAACATTATCTCTACTTCATAAAGTCATACAGTGAAGAATCCCTCCCAGAGGGGGATCTAGAGACCCACTGGGGGTAATGGAAATGTATATTTTTATGAGGGTGGTGATTATACAGGAATGTACATATATAAAATATAATCAATTTGCACATTTAAGATTTGTATATTTAATATCATTTGAGAGTAAATTTTATTTTTTATTTATTTTTATTTTTATATATTTTTAACATCTTTATTGGAGTATAATTGCTTTACAATGGTGTGTTAGTTTCTGCTGTATAGCAAAGTGAATCAGCTATACATATACATATACCCCCATATCTCCTCCCTCTTGAGTCTCCCTCCCACCCTCCCTATCCCACCCTACTACATGGACACAAAGCACTGAGCTGATCTCCCTGTGCTATGCAGTTGCTTCCCACAAGCTAGCTATTTTACATTTGGTAGTGTATATATGTCCATGCCACTCTCTCACTTCATCCCAGCTAACCCTTCCCCTTCCCCATGTCCTCAAGTCCATTCTCTACGTCTGCATCTTTATTCCTGTCCTGCCCCTAGGTTCTTCAAAACTTTTTTTTTTTTAGATTCCATATATATGTGTTAGCATATGGTAATTGTTTTTCTCTTTCTGACTTAATTCACTTTGTGTGACAGACTCTAGGTCCATCCACCTCACTACAAATAACTTAATTTCGTTTCTTTTTATGGCTGAGTAATATTCCATTGTATATATGTGCCACATCTTCTTTATCCATTCACCTGTTGATGACTTTTCCCTGGACTCCCTCCCGGCTAGCTGTGGTGCAGTAGCCCCCTTCAGGCTGTGTTCACGCAGCCGACCCCCGTCCTCTCCCTGGGATCTGACCTCCGAAGCCCGAGCCTCAGCTCCCAGCCCCCGCCCCCCCCAGCAGGTGAGCAGACAAGCCTCTCAGGATGGTGAGTGCTGGTCAGCACCGATCGTCCGTGCGGGAATCTCTCCGCTGTGCCCTCGGCACCCCTGTGGCTGTGCTCTCCTCCATGGTCCCGAAGCTTCCCCCCCCCACCACCCCCCGTCTCCATCAGTGAATGGGGCTTCCTAGTGTGTGGAAACCTTTCCTCCTTCACAGCTCCCTCCCACTGGTGCAGGTCCCGTCCCTATTCTTTTGTCTCTGTTTTTCCTTTGCCCTACCCAGGTACGTGGGGAGTTTCTTGCCTTTGGGGAAGTCTGAGGTCTTCTGCCAGCGTTCAGTAGGTGTTCTGTAGCAGTTGTTTGTGGGGAGGAAGGTGTTCTCCACGTCTTACTACTCTGCTATCTTGAAGGTCCCCCCCAGAATAAATTTTAAACAAGATCACTCCCTCTAGGTATTGAATGTATAGCTAGTTAGCTTGAGTTATTAGAACTTACCTATTAGAGTTAAGATTCTGGGGCTCAAATGAGTTATACCAAGTTCTCCCATCCAATGATCACTTCAGCATTACAGGGTTCTTGCTGTAGAAGCCTATCTCTGTGTGTGTGTGCAACATATCACTCTGTATACCTGAGAAAAAGCCACGATATAGCCTTGAAAGATCTTCCTTTCCATTTGCCTGTGCCCAGGCTGTCAGCATTTATTGAGAGCTGGAAGTAGTCTTTTTCAGCATTTCATAAGGTTCCCTCCTTTGACCACTGGCCAAATTTCCACTTCTCTGTTGATCTTGGCCCTTACGAGGATATGCACACTTCTATTTGTGGTTAATTTGCTGCTACACACACCTTCAAGTACCAGAAAGCATAGGCAGCCTCTAGGGCCCTTGAATCCTCATGCGAAGCCCTTCACACTCCGTGATAGGTCTTCCTCTTTCCTAGAAATTATTTTTCTCTTTCTTCAGCTCTGCTGAGGCCAGCTCAAGGCCAGAACACTGTGTGTGCTAATGACAGATTGGATGAGAGAGAAGATCAGAAGGAGGAATGGCGAAGAAGATGAACTAAGTTCCAAAACAGTGACTTTAATTGCTTTTGCCTGTAAAATAGAGTTATGTGGCAGGACAGCTAGGGTAAAAATGAACGAAGCACTATGTATTACTGATACCAGCCCAGCGACCTCTAACAATGGAATCTTTCATGATTTGAATTATTTCACATTCTTTCATAAACTCCCCAAATCATAACGTTACATTGCTTAAGTGTTTATTGAGTTTTTATCATGATAACGACTAACATTTATATTGTACCTAAGCACCAATGAATCTCCAGGCAGTTCCAGAATGAAACATAAACTCTAATATATAAAGTAATTAGAGAAAACCCTTCTGTCTCAACCAGATCTAGAGAAGGAGTAAAAATGTACAGTAACTGTGTTAAATTTAATGTAGTTGGTAAAGAAGGCATAAATATGAAATAACACCAATACTCACTAAAAAAGAAAAACTTGAAAAAAATGTAGTGCCCGCTTTCAGTGGATAATAATGGGACATGTTAGGAATTATCTGGTGGCAGATGTAGAAGTGGCTGCAGAGGCAACACTTGGGGTGTCTTGGATTTGGGTAACAGAGTTGTTTCTGTTCCTCTTTCTGATAAGCAGTCACTAAGTGGCCTTAGAACAGTGGGCAAAACATGGGCTTTGGATTTAGTGTGATCAGGCTGGCTGCATTTCTCAGCCTCACTCTTGTCTAGACCACTGGATTTAGAAATGTCACCTGGACATTGTTCTGGGTGGTACTTATAGAGTGATGGACATAAAAGATAGCATTCATGCTTTTGTAAAACTTACATACTGATAGTGAGGAAATAGACATTAAGCAAAGAAATAAAAAGATAAGCAAGATAATATTAAACAATGCTAATTATAAGAAAATAAACCTAATTATTAGGATAGAAAATGAGGGAGATGTTGTTATACCTCTTTTTACTGGAGAGTCTGGGAAGTCTTCCACAGTCACTATTTATGCTCATGAATTTTCAGCGAATAATATAGTCACCTCCCAGAGATCCTATGGAAATTTTATGGAAACATCAATAGTCTCTACCTCTCCCTGGACTCATTTACCTTATTTACAAAACACTATCAAACATTGGTAACTCATCTATAATTCATTTCCTGACATTTAATTATCGTTCACTAAATCATTTATCCAAATAAAGAAAAATAATGTGAAGGGATTTTAGACATTTTTTCTCATGATATACTTATTTTATTGGTAATAACACAAAATCCCTCAGGAAATAAAAGAAACTGGAAAACACACACTTGAAAATGAGAATAGCAAAAATGATAAAAAATAATAATTACAGCTACAATTTATTGACTACCTATGAAAGTCAAGGTTTATTTGAGGTTGCTATACAATTTTTCTGAGTTGTACAATAACCTTGCAAAGGATTCATAGAACTCAGGAAAGAACTGTAATTATGCACAGCTCAGAAATGAGGAAACTGAGGTTAAGAACAATTTTGTGGTTTGCCCAGTTCCACACAGTAGGCAGTTTTGAAGTTTGTATCCTCCTTGGTGTCTTTTCCAACATCAACAGCCAGTTCTCCAATTCTCTGGCATCATCTAGGTATCCAAAAAATCAATTCAACTCTGATACTATCAGAGTTAGCTCATACCCCTCTGCCCCACCAGGCTGCCCTACTTCAGACACCAGCCACAAATGGGTTGCCCAGGCTATCCCACATTTCTGCTCAGCTGACTACAAATGTGGGGTTTGCCATTGAAATTGTGCAACACAGATTGGGCCTTGAACCCATGGTCTTTTAACTGAGGTCACACACCCGGTCTCAGGACTTAATGAAGCTCAGGTTCTTGATGTCTCATGACAGAAAGAATTCAGTGAGAGACAAAGTGATAGGTAAGAAGTTGATTTATTTAGAGAGATACATACTCCACAGGCAGAGTGTGGGCCATCTAGAAGGTGAGAGCGGCCCCAGGGTATGGGGTTGTCAGTTTATATAGGGGTGGGTAAATTCTTTTTTTTTTTTTAAGATTTTTTTCCCCTTTTTTGTTTTTTTTTGTTTTTTTTTTTTTTAAATTTATTTATTTATGGCTGTGTTAGGTCCTCATTTCTGTGCGAGAGCTTTCTCTAGCTGTGGCAAGCGGGGGCCACTCTTCATCACGGTGCGCGGGCCTCTCACTATCGCGGCCTCTCTTGCTGCGGAGCACAGGCTCCAGACGCGCAGGCTCAGCAATTGCAGCTCACGAGCCCAGCTGCTCCGCGGCATGTGGGATCCTCCCAGACCAGGGCTCGAACTCGTGTCCCCTGCCTTGGCAGGTAGACTCTCAACCACTGCGCCACCAGGGAAGCCCCCCTTTTTAGTTTTTAATTAATTAATTAATTAATTAATCAATTTTTGGCTGCATTGGGTGTTTGTTGCTGCACACGGGCTTTCTCTAGTTGCGGTGAGCAGGGGTTGCACTTTCTTGTGGCCCGCGGGCTTCTCATTGTGATGGCTTGTCTTTGATGTGGAATTCATAGAACTCAGGAAAGAACTTTAATTATTAATACTAGTTTATTATAAAGGATACAATACAACTCAAAAACAGCCAAATGAAAGAAATGCATCGGGCAAGATGGGGAGTTGGGGGTGAGGGAAGGGTGCTTGCCTGTCCTCTCTGGCTGTGCCACCCTCCAGGCACCCCACTGTGCTCACCACCCTGAAGGCTTTCTGAACAGGTCATTTAAGGGGTTTTATGGAGGTTTCATTATGTAGGCATGATTGATTACATTAGTGGCCATTGGTGATTGAACTCAGTCTTCAGCTACTCTTTCCTTCTCAGAGGTCAGGGGGTGGGGCTGAAAGTTCTTTTAATCAAGGTTGGTTTTTTTTCTGGTGACCTGCTCCATCCTGAAGCTATCCTGGGACCCTGGTAAGAGTCATCTCATTAGCATAAACTCTGGTATGGTTGAAAGCTGTCTGTTATGAATAACAAAAGTTGCTTCTATCCCTCCTATGACTCCGGAAATTCCAAAGGTTTTAGGATTAGGAGCTATTTGCCAGGAACCTGAGACAAAAACCACCTATATATTTCCCATCACGCCCAGTGGTAGAGGTGGAAACTAAAGACAAGTACTTCTTCCACACCCTCTCCTTAGCAAATGCGTGTGGAAGGCTGGCAAAAGCATCTTTCACACCTAAGCATTGTGTCGTGCCTACTTCAGTTTCCAAAAAGAGATTTACAAACTAAGGAAGGAGCTCATTAATCACCTAAGGCAAGGTCCATATAAGTAGCACATTATCCTAAAACTCAGTGGCTTAAAACAGCAACCTATTTTCTTATAGTTTCTATGGGTCAGGACTCCAACATAGCTTACTTAGGTGGGTCCTCCGTTCAGGGACTTTACAGGCCGTGATCAAGATGACATCCGGTTGAGCAGTCACTGCAAAGATCAGCTGGGGAGGGTCCTTTTTCATGCTCCTTCATATGGTTGTTGCAGTTGGACCACAGCCTCTGTTTTCACTGGCTGTTGCCTGGAGACCAGTCTCAGGTCCTTCCCACGTGGACCTCTCCGTAGGGCAGCTCACAAGACCGCAGCTTTCCTCATCGGAGCAAGCGAGAAGAGCCAGAGAGAGTAAGCAAATGGAAGTAACTGGCTTTTACAACCTAATCTCAGAAGTCACTTTTGCCACTTCTGTTGTACTGTATTTGTTAGAAGAAGGTTACTTAGTCCAGCCCACACTCATTACCAGGAAGGAGAGATCATCGGGGGTCACCTTAGACGTCTGCCTAGTGCGTCATCCAACTTATTGCCAGTAATTCTGCAGAGCTTGATGTGCCATTTTCATTTCCAGACACAGAGACAAAAGGGCACTGAGAGAGAGTTGTAAGGAGGGTAAACACAGTAAGACAGACCTCCGGACGTAATCTGACTTTTCTACTTCCATATATCCTGCCTACTCAGAGCTGATAATCAGGCAAAAGGTGCCCAGAAAGGCTGACCTGACTGACACCATCTGAAAACTTTTCCTTTTCTCTTCAGTTGAATTCAAGTAAGCAAGAACTTCCAGCATACTCTCCAAATGCCTTTCAGAGTGCTTGAATGTCCCTCAAAAATCAGTTTATGCAGTCATTCTTTAAGATTGTATGCTTTTGTATTGTGTACTCACACTATACTAAATTTTGAGGTTTTAACAAGAAATTCATCTCAAGTAGTCATCACTTCACTACTCTTTTGCTTCTTTTTTTTTAAAATTAATTAATTAATTTATTTTTGGCTGCGTTGGGTCTTTGTTGCCGCGCGCAGGCTTTCTCTAGTTGCGGCGAGCGGGGGCTACTCTTCGATGCTGTGGGCGGGCTTCCCACTGCGGTGGCTTCTCTTGTTGCGGAGCTCGGGCTCTAGGTGTGTGGGCTTCAGTAGCTGTGGCACACGGCCTTCAGTAGTTGTGGCTCGCGGGCTCTAGAGCACAGCCTCAGTAGTTGTGGCGCACGGGCTTAGTTGCTCGGCGGAATGTGGGATCTTCCCGGACCAGGGCTCGAACCCATGTCCCCTGCATTGGCAGGCAGATTCTTAACCACTGAGCCACCAGGGAAGGCCTGCTAGTCTTTTCAGAAAGTCAGCTGAATTCTCTTTGTCACCGCCTGAAGAACGGGATCATTTTCCAGTATTTGGTGAATACCCTCCTGCCTTACCAAGGTTAGAAAAGAAAAACTGTAGAGCTTTCCGTCCATCCACATAATCAAATGTCCTTTGGCTGATGTAATTCCACTCTCTTCTGCCTGACTTCGACCCTTGCCTCTTTAGCATTCCTATCATGAGTCCTGAAAGTAAAACAAAGCTGACATAGATGCCACATTAGTATGTTGGGAAAAAATTCTACACAGTTCTAAGCTTGTGTCATTTCTTCTTTAGCAATGTGGCATAGTAATTACATCTAGAAATCTATTGAGAGATAAAGAAAAGGGAAATGATGGAGGGACAAAATCCTGGAAGGTTTATAAATTAATTGTCAAATGTTTCTCAAAAGTCCCCTTAGGATTTTTGAAAAATTCCATCCCTAACCAAATTCACAAGACAATCTAAAGAGAAAGAAATTCCTAAAAGACCATTCATTCATTGATTAATTCTTCAAAATTTTCAGATCCCTACACTGGGCTGTTAACATTCTCTTAGGCGTTTAGGCTAGAGTATCAAATAGGACAAACCCTTTAAATCTTGGAGCTTCATACCAGTGGGGAAGGGTATGGGGAACAATAACCAAAAAAAAAAAAAGAAAAAGAAAAAGGAAAATGCCTTGTCCCAGGTATTAATCATCTGGCCAAGTGATTGATTGTATACATGTATACATACATATATATGTACATACATATTCACATATCTGCAATGAAGCACATTACTTTATCTTGTTTCATCTTTACTCAAACCTGGTTAATCACTACTCTTATTATCCACAATTTGAAGATAAGAAAATTAAGACTAATTCAAGTTGAGTAACTTCTCATTATCACTCAGTCAATTAAAGAAAAATCTTAAGATACTTTATTCTTGCTTTTTTGATTCCAAGTCTTTTCCTCCATAGTGTGATAAAAATCGTGAGGAAAAGAGACTGCAACAAAAACTGAAGTCATTAAAAAAATAAAAGAAGGAAAGAGAGAAAGAAAAAAGGCAAAAACAAACAAAAACAGGAGCAATTCCTTTTAGGTGTTTTCACAAAAAATTTATGCTGTCTCACCCATCATTTTTTTCTAATCATATCACCTATTTTCTTACCCACAGAAGAACTTTGTGAAATATACCTCTACAGTTTCCTTCATTTGAAAGAGGAAAATGTACAATTAATGAAGAATTCGTCTGTGAGGGAGGAGGAAAGGGGAGCACATATTTAAACATCTTGCTTCCTTAACAGCCTTGGTTAGCAGTTTGTCTTTGCTGAGACCACTCAGAGATGTTTCCTAGGTATGGATTTAATAATGTAAGAAGGCAATGGAGAAATAGCCCATACAAAGTGAGCAGAACATATTTCTTTTGAAGAAAGGTTCCTCCTGGGTCAACCCAGTGGGAGCAATTCCCACCTTTCAAGCCCCTGACAAGTTGATTGCTCTGAAGTCATAAGAGCTTGTTTAAGCCTCAGCTGCGCTCATGTTCAGAGGACCAGTGCTGGAGACTATCTGCTAGATGAAGAATCCATTCTGCTAAATCACGTCTCCTCTTTGGCCAGTGGTTGGTTGGCAGATCTAAATATGGCAACAAAGCAACATTTTAAGTAATGTCTCCCAGTGGCTGAAACTTACGGCAGCCAAAAGCAAGATAGAAAGCCAGGGGAGTTTCAAAGTCACTCTCCGAGTGACGCTGGTGAGAGGATGGGGAGTAGATCATCTGCCAGTTGTGTGTAAGATGGTTTGAACAATGTATGACTTTGCATGAACAAAAGATAAAAATGAAAAAAAAACCGAACAAACAAACAAAAAACCAACCCTTGCTTTGTTACTGATGTTTCTGGAAGCAGCTAGGCCGCAAAGCCAGACAGTAGGCCTGGAAATCCACAGAATCAATTTTACCTATTGACTCATAGAATAGCAGTGGTTTAGAGGTAGAAGAGATCTTGGTGGTCATAATATCTAGTGGTCTTTTTCTGTATTATGAAATTCTTTCTTGACTTTTTCGACATTCAGTGAACATTAGTTGAGCACATAGTTTGTCTGGACGGGAGGCACTATTTTAGATGCTTAAGATATATCAATGGGAGAAAGTAGTCAGAGAAACCTTTATCATTAAACTTATATTCTATCAAAAGTATGTGGGTAATAGGTAAGAGACAATAAGTAAAGTATGTAAAATAAAACATGAATGATGAAAAAAGAAAAAAAGTAGTGTAGGATAAGAGGGATAGGACACGCCTGAGAAGGTTATGGGTTGAATAATAAGGTGGTCGAGGTAGGTCTCATTGAAAAAATGAAATGTCAGCAAAAACAAGGTTACCAATTACTTTAAAGAGGTGAAGTTTTCATCATTTGATATGTGGGAGAAGAGCAGTCCAGGTAGCAAAGAGACCCCGAGGCAGGAGAAAATTCAGCTTGCTGGAGGAACAGCACAGAGGCCAGTGTGGCAGGGATTGAGTGATGGATGGGAGAAGTGAGAGAAAAAGCCTTAGTGACAAGCTCCCCATCTAACTGCAGCACAGGTCATTAGAATTTTTTATCTCATGGTACTCATTTTTTAAAAAACTTTTAGTGGAGGATAGTTGATTTACAATGTTGTGTTAGTTTCTGCTGTACAGCAAAGTGAATCAGTCATATGTGTACATATATCCACTCTCTTTTAGATTCTTTTCCCATGTAGGTCATTACAGAGTACTGAATAGAGCTCCCTGTGCTATACAGTAGGTCCTTATTAGTTATCTATTTTATATACAGTAGTGTGTATATATCTATCCCAATCTCCCAATTTATCCCTCCTCACCTCCCTTTCCCCCCGGTAACCATAAGAGTGTTTTTACATCTGTGACTCTATTTCTGTTTTGTAGATAAGTTCATTTGTACCAATTTTTTTAGATTCCACATACAAGCGATATCATACAATATTTGTCCTTCTCTGTTTGACTTACTTCATCATTTTATCTTTTATTCTGAGTGAGATAAGGAAACACTGGAGAGTTCTGAACAAAAGAATGGTGTAGTTTGACTAACATTTTACTTATATTTATCTGGCTGCTGTGGGAAGAATGGACTGTTTGAGCTCAAAGGTAAGGTCAGGGGAGGATGCCATTGTCGTGGTCCAGGTGAGAGATGATAGTGGCAGCTTCCAAGGAGGTGAGGACAAGTGGTGTGATTCTGGATGTATTTTGAAGATACAGACAAGATATCCAGGAAAACATGATGTAGGTTGTGAGAAAAAGGGAGGGATCAGGATGACTCCTCAGGTTTTCTGTCTGAGTAACCAGACGTGTGGAGCTGCCATCAGCTGGGATGCAGAGGGCTGTGGATGGAACAGATTAAGGTGAAGACTGGAGTTTGGGTTTGGACTTGATTATCCATTCAACATCCATGTAGAGATGCCAATACACAGGATTTTGTTTTGTTTTATTTAATATGAAAGAGAAATGGGTAGGGTTAAAGTGAGAGAATGAGTGGAGAAATAGTGGATAAACGCTCTCTCTGTGCATACCCACCTCCCGCTTCTATGGCTCTAGATGTAACTCTGTACCATCTCAGCACCCTTTATCACAGATCTTGAAAAAATTGAACTACTTCAGCATGCTTGTTCATAAATGTAGAAACATGGGTTCCCCATAGTTACATGAAGCAACGTGCAGATGACTACATATTCAAATAGTGACAGAATCTGGGCTTGAATCCTGGCCTCTTGACCCCCAGTTCATTGTTCTTCCAGTATCTATCAACAGTGGCACATTGGGTTCTTGAGAACTCTCTTGCTCCCAGACTTTGCCTTTTGTGGATCAGTTAAATTTCAAAAATCCTTTAAATTTCCACCAAAGTATTACTACATTCTTTTTTTCCCCATATAGCCACTCTTTTTTTTTTTTTTTGATTCTTTTCCCATATAGGCCATTACAGAGTATTGTGTAGAGTTCCCTGTGCTATACAGTAGGTCCTTATTAGTTATCTGTTTTATGTATCGTAGTATGTATATGTCAATCCCAATCTCCCAATTTATCCCTCCCCCTCATCCCCTGGTAACCATATGTTTGTTTTCTATGTTCGTGACTCTATTTCAGTTTTGTAAATAAGTTCATTCAAAGTATTACTACATTCTAATTTGTCCAAGTAGCAATCTTTTAAAAGAAACAAAAAACTAACAACAAAAACAAAATAAAAACCAAAGAACAAACACACCACCACTGTCACCATCATTTCTTGTAAGCCAGAAATACTGATAGGAAAAAATCAGAAAGGATTTAATCTTGGGATGAAGGATAGTCCTTCTTAATAAAGGACAGTTGGCAACTTGACACTGGATCTCTTACATACATATCTATACTTGTGTATTTGTATGCCCCTTGTTTTTCTTAATTTCCTTATTTATGCAGTGTCATAAAAATTTCAGCACAAAATAACTTTACCTTCAGGGTTTTCTAAGCCATTGTTTCCTACCAAGGGGCATGTGAAAAAAAATAAGATTGATAGAAAATATCTTGCTCTATTCATGGATGCTTTCCTATTTATCTTACCCACTCACCTTCTTTTGGTAGATCCAAATCATTTTATGTCTGAAGAGATGTGCCTCTCTTGACAGCTGAGTTGGCTGCAGAAGACAGAATGTTTGCCCCAGAGGAGAGAACAAGGGATGGTACATTCCCCTGTAAACTCAAAAGGGCACATTACAATCATTCTCCTGATGTCAAAAGGTCTCCCAATCTCTTATACTCAATAGTCATGACTATCTGTTATTGTTCAGTTCAATTCATTTGTGTTCAAAAAATTCAATCACCATTTGTTGTGTGCCAGTTATATGTCAGACACAATACAAAACATCAGAGGTTCAAACATATATGTCTTCTAGAAATACCTTCTATTACAGTAAATCCTGCAATGTGCTAAGACAGCTCATAGAACTACGAATGAAATGTTTTAGGAGCACAGAACGAAAACAACTAATGTTGGTGTGTGGCTATGAGGAGCATAATATCAGAGAATGTTACAGAGGGGAAGATATAACTGACTTAGAGTTTGAAAGGTAAGTCAGTGTTTATTAGGCAGAAACACCTGTCCGGGCAAAGAAAAAGCATGAGCAGAGGTGAAGAGACATGAAATGGCACATGTGGGAGAAAAGGATAATCTGCTTTGTCGTGAAGAGACTGGAAAGGAGACTGGCCCCTGGTTGTGAAGGTATGTCCATGTCATGCAGAGCATTTGAGCCTCATCCTTCAGAGTTTTTAAGCACGAGAGCGATACAACCTGATTATTTTAGAAAATTCACTCTGGTGGCAAAGGGCATGCTGGATCTGGGGGTGGGGCACAAAGGAAGAACAGCTAGAATGCTGCTAAAATAACCTGATCAAGAGACGGGTTCTAAAATAGGCAGGGTGGATACAGAGGAGACTAAACGTTCAAGATGTGAGATCATCTAACATGCAGCGAGTTGCTGTAAAGGTCCAATAACCCTGCCCTTTTGCCACAGCTGCCATTCATTTGAAAATAGTAGTATTAATTTTGGTACAGCAAAGCACCCTAGTAAAAAGAAAAATAAGGGTAACAATCTCAGGCTGCATCCTAGAATCACCGTGATGGGCAATAAAAGCCCTCCTTAGCCGGGTGCTAAGTTGGGCTCCATAGAAATTCTTAACAGCAATAATTAAAAATAATACAGCCCTCTAGAAAACTAGAAATGTATTTGAAAACACATATTTTTATTAGTCCTACAGACTTGCCATCAGGCTCCCCACATCTGAGAGTCTGAGCACTGATGTGACATGTCAATAAACAGAGAGCGTCATCAAGGTGAGGAAGTGGGTCTGGGGTTTTGTGTTTCACCTTGAGGTTTACTAGCTGAGATCCTCGCTTCATATTTATCCAAAACACCCTGGCTTTTGTATTGAAATAGGAATTTGACTTCCTTGATTTTCTTTAGACTATTTGAGCTGGAAATGCCAAAATTGCTGTCTAACTCCAAGCCTCACTTCCATGCACTCACTGTATCTATAAACATGATATGCCACCATCTATTTACCAAAGTCACATGCAGGATCTGGAGCTGATCTAGGAACAGTGTCCTGACTGTGAATCCAGTGTTTTTTGACTCTAACCTGCTGTCTTTTCTAGGAATTCCTCCAGTCTCCAACTCTTATGTCTGTACCACTCAATGATTTAGTTCCTGTTTTGTGCTAATTCCACTGTTCATTTCCTCATCCTTCATCTAATACTGTGGCCTGCAAATTCTTGCTTTAATTTAGTTATGCTCCCTTAGATTAGCATTATTTTTCCTTGGTCTTTTCCTCCCTCATCTTTAGTTTTTCTATTTTAGGTTAAGGGGACTTGCTTTCTTCTCTAGCCCAGGAGTACTTTTATTATGTAGTGTTTATTACTTTACAAACACAGGATCAGAGAAAGCCCTTCAGTATTCTGCTAAATTAACAAGTCAGTCCCTTATGCAGCAACCTCTCTCTAGCCCTGTTATTACCCAAAGGTTTCATGTCACACCTGCCATTCCCTGTTCTTCTTTTCTGCAGATTTTTCATAGTCGGAGGTTTTGGTCCCAATAACAAAAACCTGGACAGTTCAATATTTCACTTTCTCTATAACTTGAGAATAGGTCTCATTCATTCATTCAACAAATAATATGAGTGCCAACTATGTGTTAGGCATTGTTCTATGTCAATGGGATATACAGTTGGCCAAAATAAGTATGAAGTTTATTTGCTAGTGGAAGAGATAAAAATGAAACAAGTAATGATAAAAATATATAATTACAAATTGAGGAAAGTATTATGAAATATAATCAACATGTATAGTCGGATAATTTTTTTTGCCATATGGGATGCAAGACAAAGAGGACAGGTCAAGAGAAAGGTTTGTGAGAAATAATATTCAAGCAGAAACCAAAATAACGATCCAGGTGAAGATGGGAAGGTGAGCAGAACTTTGCAGACCAAGGGCACAGTGTGTGTGAAAACCCTGTCCAGGGCATAGCCTGGTTGTGTTAGAAGAACTTTAAGGCCAGTGTGCCTGGAACTGGGCACAAGATCATACTGAAGAAACAGGTAGGACTTGGACCGTCCAGAGCCTTGGTCAACATAGTGAAGTTTTGGGATTTTATTCCAAATTCAATGGAAAGTCTACTCAGATTTTTAAGCAGGAAAACAACTAAAGCAGTCTTTCATTTTAGGAAAATTACTCCTAATTTCTTCATGGAACAAGAATGGGGGAGTGAGAGAGTTAAGTGGATTGGTGAGGAGAAAATTTAGAAAGCTGTGGTCCAAGCTTTGTCCATGGATAATGGTGGCTCTGCCAAAGCAGAGCATCTTCATTGCAGAATGGGAGGGACACTTCCCTTACTGTTGTCTGTACAAATGGGGCCCACTGGACTTTTGCAAAAAGATGCCCCACTTCTTTTCTCCCTTCTTCCCTTTCTTCTTCTTTTTCCCTTTCTCCTTCTCTTTCCCCTTCCCTTCCCCCTCCCCCTCCCCTTTCCCCTCCTTTCCTCCTCCTCCATCCTCCTTCTCTCCCTCCTCTTTCTTCTTCTCTCTTTCAATACTGTAAACTGATTGTGTTTAGACTTTGAGCCTATTCTAACTATACCACCTGAGACAACACACATGATATTTAACCAATGCTCTGAATGCAATATGGCTTTCAACAATTGTGTGAAAATGGCAACATCCTTTGGCATAAATGTTTGTTCACTGTCTTGTGTTACTCTAATTCTCCTTATTCCATCCACAATTTGAATTCTTTTTTCAAACTTGTTTTTTGAATTTAGCATTAGGGATGCATGCCTTTCTTCCCCCAAACAATAAAATAAACAAAACACATTAAAACAAACAGACAAATCCACAACATACTGTGAGGGTTTTCCAGGTGGAACTTGAGATGTCAGCGCTAAAGTGAAAGTTATTTCAGAATTATTTATAAGACTAAAGTATTTTAGAGCTGGGAGAAAGTTTAGACATCATGTATACAATGTTCTATTTTTAAATATGGAGAAACTAAAGTTCAGAGAAGGGGAATAGCAGGAATAGCAAAATCTAGGGTAAATATAGGTGTCTTGGCTCCTGGGTTAGTATTTATGTAACTATAATTTATTGATTTTAAAAATTTGCTTCCTTTCTTTCTTTCAGATCTCTAGCTTCTCCACAAACTGCCACTGTCTTTCAACCATTGTGATTTCCACTGCAAAAATCCAATAAGAGAAGCAAATCTTATCTTGTTGGCTGATGTTCCAGACTAATAGCTTTTCCCATTATCTATTGAATTGAAACAATAATTTTCCTACTCCAAGCCCAGCATTGTATTTGTACAACCATATTTGACCATAAAGAAGGTTCATTCAGCTGATTAAGATCGGCTTGTAAATTCTCCTGTCATCTACTATTATTTACACCAAAGGAAATCATCCCTCGTTTCCTGTTCACTCCTATTGTTGCATAAGCTGATAGAAATATCATTCTTGTAGTCAATGAGAATTCAATTACACCAATTTAAAGACTGGTATTAAGAACTTAATGGACTGTTTTCTCTCTCTTATTCTGGAAGTTCAGCTCATTTCCCAAAAAATAATTGAATGTGCTTTGTTGATATTTGACAAATGGCTTTTGTTCTAACCTTTAAACTTTACCCTTTCACCATGCATAACCAATCTATCCTTTGCTATTTCATCATAGAAATGCTTCAAGGCAAATCTTTGCCTTATTTTTAATCCATAATTGCTAGTTCTTCTTTTTATTAGCAGTACACCAAAAAATAAAATAAAATAAAATAAACTATAAAGATTCATGTGTTTTGATCTGGGGTCCTTGTTGCCTAGAAACAGAGGAACTCAATTGCCAGAACCACCAGTTAGGTCTGCATGCATATTGCTGTAGTACAAGCCAAACGACAGCTATAGGTAGAGGTTACAATGCTCACATGTTGCCCCTGCACATAAGCTGGAAAGAGAAAGCTAAGAATCTTGCCCCCTGCTCAGTCTTAGCAGTATTTTGACTCTGCCGTGACAGCCACAGAGTGGAAAACATTAGTACAGGTAATTTTTTGTTTGAGATTCTAGGCAGCCTAGGCTGCAACTGAACTACCTAAGCTCTAAGTCTCCAGCAAACCAATCCTAACAATATATGTACTCATTCCACTGTTGGCTCAGGTTTTGATTAAAATCATTCAATACATTCATCCTAAGTGTTCAGAAGTCTTTTCCTGACAAAATACATACAATTGCTAGACAAAGAGCCATCACAAATTTGAGAAGGTTTGGGACTTAGGACTGCAGGTGTTAGGGTTTACATGAAAACAATGGAAATGATCCCAAATAGCCCTCACCTCTCACATCCAGTCTCTATTCCCAGTTCCTATCTGCTGCCCTACTAGAGAGGGATTCCAAAAGCAAGTCATATTGATCGGCAACAATGGAGTCTCACCGACTCTGATTCTCAGTCTGCGTGAGTTAGTCACCAGTGCCAGTTTCTTGCAGATGATAGTGGAGGAGACAAGACAAACTTGCGGGGCAAAAAAGAAAGAATGTGTGTGTGTGGGGGGGTGTGTACAGGAGGGAATATATATATTAAAATGAGAAAGAATAATTGCTTCCTTATGTCTATAGATGGATGCACTGACTACGATTATTCTTCTAAAATGTAATTAAGTAAATTGATTTCCTTATGGTTATTCTTCAAGCCCTTTTAAGCACACAAAATTTCCACTCCTCCAGAATTATTGTAACTCTGACAAAATTACATCTTGGGGATATCTATGCAACTGGTATGGACTTTTACCTTCTTTTCTTTTTTTTTTTTTTTGCTTTCATATTTTCTTAGATTCAAGGTCTGCACCTATGACATTCTATCTAGTTTTTTTTTTTTAAAGATGCTTTTTAAAAAAATTTATTTATTTAATTTAATTAATTTATTTTATTTTTGGCTGTGTTGGGTCTTCGTTGCTGTGTGAGGGCTTTTCACTGGTTGTGGCGAGCGGGGGCTACTCTTTGTTGCGGTGCGCAGGCTTCTCATTGCAGTGGCTTTTCTGGTTGTGGAGCACAGGCTCTAGGTGCACGCGCTTCAGTAGTTGTGGTTCGCGGGCTCTAGAGCGCAGGCTCAGTAGTTGTGGCGCACGGGGTTAGCTGCTCCGCGGCATGTGGGATTTTCCTGGACCAGGGCTCGAACCCGTGTCCCCTGCATTGGCAGGCGGATTCTTAACCACTGAGCCACCAGGGAAGCCCTAGTTACATTTTTTAAAGAAACAAAAAGCCCACATCTAGATAATGAATATGATGATACCCATTCCTCCTGTTTTCTTATAAAATCTGAATCACTTCAATTTAGAAAATAAAATGCTATGACTTAAAAAAGTAGAATCCAAATAGGAAATCAAAATTGCTTTATTCTTTCCATTTTTTTCTTTCCAAAGCTAAGTTTTATGAAGGACACCATGATGGAGATAAACTCGTAAGCTGGGCAGTGACTCCTCAGAATCAAATACAAGATCAAAAAGAGCCTTTATTCAAATTACTGTAGATTAATTACAATCTGTTCAAGTCTTGAGAGGTATTGAACATCTGACACCAATGGGGCTACTTTCGCTAAGGGCCAAATCTTTACTTAATGTGATCTCGGTCTCCATTGCAATTGATTTCTGTGTTTCTGAGATTGGTATCAATCTGAAGCATCTGAAAATAGAAAGTCAGAATATCATTTCCATCCCTGTCTTATCATAAAATACCACCTATTGAGTGGATAAATAGATGAACCAGATCTAGAAATCACAAGATCTGGTAACAGCTCATCTCTCTTCCTTTTTTTCCTTGTGAGAAATGTATTCACTGTTTGTAATATTTACCTTAAGTAACGGGACTGTATCTGGGACCAAGGGATTGGAAAAAACCTATGTACCACAACAATACCTAAGTTTCCCATCTGTAAATGTTGTTGACTTTCCATAAGTTATGGGTCCCTAAGGCAATGTCTATTCAGCACCTCAATACCACCTTGAAAGTTCAAAAAATTAAACAATGGGATTGATCACAGAGATGCCCACACCTCTCATATTCATTCTTAGTGTCTTTTTTCCCTGAAACCCAGAAGATTTTCACACCAACCACTTAGTTCAACTGTGCTTCACCCTATGTTCTTCCCAAAGCTGTAAAACCTGTGTACGAGTGCTTTTCAATCATTTGAGAAGATTTCATAGTGACAATGCTGTTGCCAATTTTGTAGCAGCTCATTGAGAGGATCCAGCCTTGGTGATCCACTAATTTAAATGTAAACTAATATTTAATAGCTCTTACTATGTGTCCACTTTTGTGCTGAGGTTTATTATCTCATTTAACTTTCTCAGCAATTTTGAGATATAAGTATGTTATTTGCATTGTAAAGATGAGAAAACGGATAGTGAGAAAATATATGATCCACCCAAAGTCACCCAGTTAATTAAGTGGGGGATTGTGGATTTGAAGTTAGGTCACCTGGGTACGGAATTACAGAGTTTTTGTTATTGTTGTTCATTTTCTTATTTTTTTATGGTTTAAAGTTCTCTGAAATAGGAAAGAACTAAATGAAAGATAAATCATGGTCACATGTGTTTGTTTTATTAATCGGTGCCTATTTTACCCATTTTTTCAGTGGTGATGATATAAGAAATTAGAGATCCATTATCTTTAAGTACAGAGTAAGAGTGCAGGGAATTTCCACTCTGAAATGTATAAATGAGAGCAACTATTACAGCGAGCAAGACTTTTACTCCTTCTTTCCCCTCCTTTCCCAGCCCTTCCTTCCTTCCTTCCTTCCTCCCTTCCTCCCTTCCTTCCTCCTTTCATTTCTTTTCATGGCACTAAAAATCTCATCATTGCCAAGATTCAAACTCTTATTCAGATTGGTTCCAGCATGAGAATAACAGATGGTAATGTCTGACCTATTTTACTGAGAATTTCCAAGACGCTCTCAACTCAGAATATTATTACAATAATGTATGTAAATAAGAACACAAATCACATTAATGGGTCTGTGTATGTACATGGTTTAGAAGGGAAGGGCAGTAGTGTTTGCCATGTAACGCTTTTGAAATGGAATGCTTAATTATCCATAGGTCAAGATTAGAGAATATTATTGAAATAAACAACAATTTGATATTATTGTTTAAATATTTTATTTACTATTTAATAGGGTTTGGAGAGTAAGGATAGATAAGTTTGCTGTGTAATTACCAAATAATACTGAAGATTAAATGTGAGAAAAAGCTTGTAAAACTGTCAGAGGAGTTCACATTTGCATGGGGGAAATAACTTTATTATTTGTGCTATGATTTGCTATGATTTATGCTATGATATGCTTTCTTTTACAAAGTGGAGTAATTTTCTTTAATTTTTCTACAGATGATACTGCCTAAAAGGACTTAAGAGAAATAATTTAGAGGCATAAACCTTTCAGCTGAGATTGTTAACATAACTTTAACCACAGTTAATGTGACTCCAAATATCTTAACTGTTCTGTATCATCTTGTTTTATATAGTAAAAGGTTTTTAAAATTCTCAATCAATTAAGCATCCAATTATCTTGAATTAATGCAGTAGCTGGAATCATTGCATTAAAATTGGTTTTATTTACTTTTTATAAATCGCATCCTTCAATATTAGCTGAGTTTCCCTAGAGTCACTGGGAAACCATCATCTAAATTCATGAATCATAATGTGTGCTCCTTTCCCATATTTAGGAAAATGAGGATCTGTATGGCATCCTGAAAGTTTCTTCTGTCCAAGAGAATCCCATTGAAAGATAAAAATAAGACTTTACGCTCATCTATCATTTCACTTTTTAGAAGAAACATCTTGCCTTCACTAATGCTTTCAAACACTAATCACAGTGCTGCATCAGAAAGTTCAAACACTTAGGTCTAGAAAAGAACTTCCGTGGAACTGTAAAATGGAATTGAATAGGATGCTACCTTGAAAATCAAATGTAGTCCAATTATGTCACTCTGCAGTTAGGCAGGCAGAATCTTGACATGATTTACCCAATGTCACGTTCTTAATTAGAGGCAAGTCTGAGCCTAGAACATCTCTCTTAAGCTCTCTGTCTTCTTTCCAGTTTTGCTCCCTGTTTCCTGTTGTATTCATTAGGAATTACTTCCTTCTTTTATCCTTTAAGAGCTCTTGTTTTGTTCCATCTCTAGTCCAGCTTTAGCTATTTATTTAAAGAGGGCCCAGCCCTCAAACTTGCTTGCCTTTTGTCAAAGACACTCACGGCTTTGTTTTCTATCTGGGACTGAAAGCAGTCAGAATCATATTATAGTTCCCAAAGAGTCCCTTGAAGGCATATGGCATGGTATAGTAAAATATTTGGCACAATTACTTCTGTGGTCACCAAGAATGAAGTGTTCATTGACAGCAAGACTCATGGTAGAAGTGGAGGCTGTACATTTACATCCTCTGGTCAGTTCTGGCTTAGCTCTTGATTCGGCTGAGTTCCTAACGTGCCACTATGAGTAACCAACCTGGAGCCTTCATGTGGTACCATGGCTGACAACGCCATTTCACATTACTCAGTGTTCACTATGTAAGATTACTGATAAAGATCTTGGGGTTAGAATAAACCACTCTCCTCTCCACTGTGCCTGCCATCTTAGCCTGGAAGTCTCTTTTAAGATAAACAATGGTAGGATTTGGCAGACTTCCATGTTGTCATGATGGCAGCCCATCACTAGATTTTCCAGGTCAAGCGAAATCTTCTTTGGCTTTAACACAAAAAGGTATGCTTCCTTGTCGCATGTTTATTTATTTATTTTTTATTTTAAAAAATATTTATTTGTTTATTTGGCTGCGCCAGGTCTTAGTTGCAGCATGCGGGATCTTTAGTTGCAGCATGTAGGATCTTTTTTAGTTGTGGCATGGGGGCTCTTAGTTGCAGCATGTACCTGGTGGTCCAGTGGTTAAGACTCCATGCTCCCAATGCAGGCAGCCTAGGTTCCATCCCTGGTCAGGGAACTAGATCCTGTGTCACATCTTTAAACGGGAATTTATCAAAAGAGGGTACATGGTTTCCTTTCTCACTTAACTAAGTCATTGCTAATTGGACATCTGGTATGCAATTCGAACAGCTAACCCTTTCTATACCTCCTCTAAAACAAGTTCGTCTCACTATACATACAAATATATTTTCAAAGGTCTAGTCCCCCTTTAATCATCAAAGCTAAAAGATCTTAATTTTTTTCTTTTATCTGGCACCAAATTAATTATAAAAGCTGTATGTTAACCTCAATATTGCTTCACTGTAGATCAATACCTTTTATTACCTTTGAATCAAACATTTCCATTTTATGACAAAACTTCACAGTACAATTCAGGAAATCCAAGCTGATAAATTTTGGTAAAGATTTAAATGGAAGTGTTTTATCTTTTAATCATTCAACCAAGCTCCAGTTCAGTAGCATAATCTGCTTAAACTGCACGAGTCCTTATATCCACAGGAATCAAATGAAAGCAAGGTTTATGACATTCTTCTGTCATTTTTACCAGTAATTCCCCTTGATGGATTGCTGGGATTCACAGGGCTGGGAGGAATTACTGCCTACCAGCCATTCAGTCAAATCCAGAACGCCTTAGTACAATTCCAATATTACCCTCTTCCTTCGTGGCTGCGTGACAGCAAGTACGGGAGTTATCTGTGAATCCATCATCTTTTTTTCCCTGAAGTAGATGAAAAAAAAAATACCGTATCAGTTAAATGCAATCTGATGTACAGCTTTACGCAGGTTCAAGAGGAGCAATATCTGATTTAATAGTCCAAAGTGGATTTCCTTGTATAATTCTGGGCTTAAGGAGTGTTAGTGAAAGCATGGTTGCACTTCCTTTTCTGGCACCAAACCATCAGAACAACAGGGATGGACTCAGATCCTGGATTTCTACTTTCTCCCTGACAGATGATATGTCAGAGGAGAGTAGCAGGAGAGGTATGGGGGTTACCCCCCTTGTTGGAACCTCTCTCTCACTCTACCTTTTCTTATAGGCAGGTCTGCATGCAGTGGGTAAAGGATCATGCAAGAAGGGCCTCATTATAAACCCCTCATGTTGCTAACAGCTTCAGCAGTAAGTTACCAAAGAATTGCTTCTTGGGAATCCATTAGGCAAAGTTTGGGGTACACACATGGCCTGGGGCTTTCAATGGACCAACACTAAGCATAATTCTAGGTCTGAGTCAATGGCCAGCAGGCATGGGTCATGAAACCATGAAAAGATTAAGGAGGTGCAATCTTCTATCTTCTCTCTCTTATCCACTTTCCCTTTGTTGGGAGGGCTTTTCTCTCCTTGCATTTATTCCTTTTCCTGTTTGTCTTGTACTCGGTTTAGTTTCCCTTTTATTTATCCTTTTTATCCACCCCATGGGAGTCTTACTAAATATCATTCTCCATTCAAATCTACTCATATGTTTTTGTTTCTTTTGATGGTGACAAGAGTGCAGGTGGCACAAAGAGCTGTTGGCTCACTGAAAATCACACAGCCAGAAACTAAATTTTTTTAAAAAGAAACAAATTTGAGAATTGTTGCTCTTGTCTTAGTATTTGAAAACTCTCCCTTTAGATTTGTTCCTAAAAGCTTACCATTTTGGAAACTGAGCAAATTAGTTACTATGTTTAAGTTGTGAATTTGTCACTTTAAACAACAAAAACCACAGCAATAGATGCATAGATGACAGCATATAAAGATCACTTTGGTTGCCAATGGTTCTCTGACTCCTGATTCAGTATCTCAGGTAAGAGTGCAGGTAGATTTCACATGCAAACAGTACTTCATGCGTGTTTCCCTACTGAACAACATTCCTCCATTCATAAGTTTCTATTCCTTCTCATGAAACAGATATCTGTGGGCTATTTTGTGAAAAAAAAAAAGAACTGATTCTCTGGGACATAGGTATTCCACTATTCTGGGAAAAGAATATTAGGCAGGAAGTGTATTCCTTTTTAAAAATTTTTATTTTACATTAGAGTATAGTTGATTAACAATGTTGTGTTAGTTTCAGGTGTACAGCAAAGTGATTCAGTTATACATATACATGTATCTATTCTTTTTCAAATTCTTTTCCCATTTAGTTTATTACAGAATGTTGAGCAGAGTTCCCTGTGCTATACAGTAGGTCTTTGTTGGTTATCTATTTTAAATATAGCAGTGTGTACATGTCAATCCCAAACTCCCAATCTATCCCTCCCCCCCACTCTTCCCCCCTGGTAGCCATAAGTTCCTTCTCTAAGTCTGTGAGTTTGTTTCTGTTTTGTAAATAAGTTCATTTGTATCATTTTTTTTAAAGATTCTGCATATAAGTGATATCGTATGATATTTGTCTTTCTCTGTCTGACTTACTTCACTTAGTATGATAATCTCCAGGTCCATCCCTGTTGTTGCAAATGGCATTATTTCATTCTTTTTAATGGCCGAGTAATAGTCCATTGTATATATGTACCAGATAAGAAGTATATTCTTAATGTGGTAGATTGAACATCCAACTGCCATTCATGAAACCATTTTGTTGGTTTAAGCAACAGATTTATCATTAACTAATTTGGGGAAAGACAGTTCATCTTTCTGGTCTAAATTCTCTCATTCATGAAAGGCAGTGATCAGACTAAACCATCATTTAAATTCCTTGTGGCTCTAGCATTCTGACTCTAAGGACAAACTAGTGTGTACCCCCAAGGTGGTATAACTTCATGACTCTCTTAAGGTGCTACATGGCACAGAATGACTAATCAGACTCTTTTTGCTAACATTTTGACTATTCATCAACACCATTGTTAATGCTAGTTTTTACTCAGTTATGTTCCATCGTCAGTTGGGTCACGTTCCAGGCCTGGGATTAGAGATAAAAGGGAGTGACCAAAGAAGAAGAAAAATAAGAATTCTTGAGTATGTACCCTGAACCACACTCTGGCTCGAGAGAGACACATAAATCTCAGAATAGTTGGAGTAGGGCACTATTAAATTGAATATATCCAAGAAAAACCTGAGAGCCCAAGGTCAGCTATCCCACTCAAGGTCATTATGTCATTGAGTGGTAGAGCTAAGATCTGAGACAAAGCTGCTTGATTCCAACACCCAGACTATACCGCCACCAGTTGCTAGGTCATTAGATGGCTCTACCGCTGCCTATGGGGTCCTGTCATGTTCAGTTCCAGATTGAGGATGGTTCTATATCTCTTTAAAAACACAGAATGAAGATTAATATCCTTCCTGGGATATATCTATAACTTCCACTCAGTCTACTCATTTTTCAGTGGATTGCCACTATTTCTGAAATAATCACATAATTTTAACAATCACATCTTAGATTCTGTGTTATACACAGTCCACCCTCACAAAAGGCAAAAAACAAACAAACTAATTTAAAAAAAACCACAAACAAACAAACAAAAAATCACTGCTCATGTTGGAGAAAACCAAATTCTAATTGCTCATAACTCTCACCCTTAGAAAAGTTTGTTTTTAAGATGAGACATTCTAAATCCAAACAAATCATACCTTGTTTTCTCCTAAACTCTTCCAAAGTATTATTCTGGTTATACTCTCTCTCTCCCCCGCTCCCCCCTCTCTCTCTGTCTGTTTAAAGGAAATATGGTGGAATCTTGACTGTGGATTGCTGGCAAGAGCAAACTTCTAATGAGCTCCCTTTGCATGGTAAGATAACAACAAAGTCAAACTTTAAATTTCCCTATCCTTGTTTCACTGCAGGTTCTACTCCCTTTGATCTAACTGCAGAGACACCAGAGATGACTCCTTGCTTCCAGGGATGTGGTTCACATTAAGGGTTTGTAGAGCTGAGCTTGTTTATGTGCCACACAAAAGTATTTGTCTCTCAACAACAAAGGAAAGCCACCATACTGAGGTCATTCTAATTACTCATCTGTACTCGAGAAACAGTCTTCTAAAGGAACCCATTCCACCCCTCTTTTAATTATGATTTGTTCTCTAACACTTAAGAGATTAAATTGAAGGTGTCAAATCAAGGTAGAGAAATGACAGCCCTTAAAGTGCATTGAGACAGTGCTTAAGCAAAATATGATGATAACTTTTAAAAAAAATCTTTAATCATGACTTAAAATGAGCTAAGAATTTACAGAGATAGTGTTACCACTTTTTAAAAGATTGGTTTAAAATCGTTGTTTTTTCTTATGCCACCAAGTATACCAAAGAGTGAGAAAACAGACTTGTTTCATGAATCATGGAAGGCAACTTAAGCTACAGAGGACTTGCAATAAATTTGGGATGGTATATAGTGAATTTCAGGGAACCTGGTGTTCAAAAACCAAACCACCATTGTGAAATACTAGTAATTATTATTGATAGTAAAAACTAGTAAAGATACAAAGTTTTATGGTTATAAAGCTTCTTAAATTGTATGATTTCATATGATCCTTTTTGCAATTCTGGAAGTCAATTATAACTATAATCTTTTTTTCCCCAAAGGCATTAGAAGCCCCTCTCACACATTATTTGACTTTCAATGTCTAATATCTGTAAGATTCTGTAACAATTTCATATGTAAGTCAAAATCTGTGTCAATTTGAACTACTTTGTTTAAAGTTTGCTTTCTCTTTTCATGGATAAATATATTTCCCTCTTAAGGAAATGAGTTGTATAAACAAGACTTCTAAGAAAGGTTAAATTACCTAATAGAAAGAACACTAATTAGTGTTTTAAAATACTTGAAAACACTCATTGACTATACCAAAATTGGTGAATGAGTTAAAACTCATACTAATTAATTGATCAATGTAGTGTTTTTTAGACTTGGACATTTTAGGAATTCTATTCATATGTATATTATTTGCTTAGGTATCAGTTAGGGATAGCTTTGCATACATGATGTTAGGCCAAAGAAATATCTCTTTGAGTACCAACAATCCACTAAAAAAGTAAAAATTAAGCAAGCTTTCCATTAACTGTAACCATCAGATTGTTGTTTTGTTTGATTGTTTGAGCAATATGGTATTTTTAGAGTGTCTTTATAACAACAAACAAAGCAAAACTCCATTTTATTCAAAATCTTCTTTCTTTTTCTTTTTTCAGTTGGTGAAGAGATTTCCCATATACCCCTTGCCTCATACATGTATAGCCTCTCCCATTATCAACGTCCCCTACCAGAGTGGTACCTTTGTTATAATTGATGAACATACATTGACACATCATTATCACCAAAAGTCTATAGTTGGCATCAAAGTTCACTCTTGGTTTTGTACATTCTATGGATTTGGACAAATGTATAATGACATGAATCCATCACTATATTATTATACAGAGTAGTTTCACTGTTCTAAAATTCCTCCCTCTGTGCTCTATGCATTCCTCCCTCCTCCCTAACTCTTGGAAACTTCTTTACTTTAATTGAAATTTTTATCTTGAGAGCATTGTAAATTCTCATGCATTTGTAAGAAAGAACACGGAGAGATCCCTTGTATCTTTTACCCAGTTTCTTCCACGATGACAACTTGCAAAACTATAGTATCATATCATGAGCACAGTATTGACATTGATACAATAAAAATACCTACACTTCCATCAACACCACAAGACTATCTTACGTTACCCTCTTATAACCACACTCAGGGTTCTCCCTCCTCCACTCCTTCCTAATTCCTGGAAACAGCTTATTTATTCTTAATTTCTAAAAATTTGTCATTTCAAGGCTAATATATACATGGAATCATATACTATGTGACCATTTGGCATTGACTTTCTCTCATCGCTGTAGTGCTCTGGAGATTCATACAGGTTGTTACATGTATCAATTGTTTACTACTTTTTATTGCACAGTAGTATTTCATAACATGCATGTGCCACAGTTTAATATTCACCCATTGAAGGACATCTGGGTGGTTTTGATTTTTTGGCTGTTATAAATAAAAATGCTATATACATCTGTGGATAGGATTTTTTGTGAACGTATTACTGAGTCCAAGCTTATACTGCTTTATTACAACCAGCCAATAAATCAAGAGGCAAGGTCCAGGGGCAAAGAGTAGCCATTTTATTCAGAAAGCCAGAAGACCGAGAAGATGGCAGACTAGTGTCCCAAAGAACCATCTTACCGGAGCTAGAATTCAGGCTTCTTTTATGCTAAAAGGGGAGGAGGTGTGACTGATTGTTGCAAACTTCTTGGTACCTGCCAGACCCCAGAGAGGTTATGATAATCCTTCGTTCTTGCAGCTGTCCACATAGGTCTAGTCACAATGTTCCTGTAAACCTCCAACAAGACAAATGTTATTCTCTGTTCTGCAACTTTTTATCTCTATATGAATGAAAAGTGTTATACCTTTAAAGGTCAAGCTTGGGAGGCAGAGCCTTGAGAACCAACTATCATGTATATTTCAGGCTACAGGCAACATTTTATTTAAAAATTTATTTATTTATTTTTGGCTGTGTTGGGTGTTCATTTCTGTGTGAGGGCTTTCTCTAGTTGCGGCAAGCGGGGGCCACTCTTCATCGCGGTGCGCGGGCCTCTCACTATCGCGGCCTCTCTTGTTGCGGAGCACAGGCTCCAGACGCGCAGGCTCAGTAGTTGTGGCTCACGGGCCTAGTTGCTCTGCGGCATGTGGGATCTTCCCAGACCAGGGCTCGAACCCGCGTCCCCTGCATTGGCAGGCAGATTCTCAACCACTGCGCCACCAAGGAAGCCCCAAGGCAACATTCTTTTCCAAAGGTGTAGAGCCAGCATGACTAAGCACAGGCAACAGGGCACAAATGTTAGAGCTAAAGGAATAGATCCAATATGGAGTCAGGTTTGTTCTCTGTTACAAATGTCTTTATTTCTCTGGTACAAAGCCCAGGAGTGCAATTGCTGAATCATATAATAGTGGTATGTTAATTTTTTAAAAGAAATGACCAAACTGTTTTCCAGAGGGGCTATATCATTGTACATTTCCACCAGTGTCATTTTACATTCCTATCAGCAACATAGGGGCGATCTGGTTTATTCACATATCACTAGCGTTTAGTGTTGTCACTATTTTTAATTTTAGTCATTCTGATTTGTAAGGATATCTTTTTGTACTTTTATCTAGCATTTGCCTCATAGCTAATGATGTTGAAAATTGTTCCATGTGCTTAGTGCCATATCTATATCCTCTTTGGAGATAAATTTATTTTGCCCTTTTCTAATTAGACAGATTTAATTTTATTCATTTATTTTTTTCCTGTTGAGTTTTGGAAAAATATATATAAAATATATTCTAGCTACTATTACTTTGTCAGATAGGTGGTTTGCAAATGCCTTCTCCCACTCTCTAGCTGGTCTTGTCATACCCTGACCAGGGTCTTTCACAGAATAAACATTTTAAATTATGATCAAGTCCAATTTGTCATTTTTCCTTTTATGAATTTAGCACTTTTTCATGACCTATGCTATTTTCTGAAAATAAACATATTGGATAATTAATAGTGTTACTAAAGGTAGAGCTCTCCATGGTGGGGTGCTTGTATCTCAGAAGAAATGAGACAAAAAGTTGAAATTCTATGTGTGTTTCTTTCTTAATCTAGAAACATAAGGAAGATATTAAGCTTTAGTAAATGAATCAACAATTGTCTATTCACATAAATTATTAAACCCTTAAATTTTTATTGATAAATTTGTATTACAAAAATGAAAGATATTTGCATGAGAGCATTATGAAGAGTTCTATTCAGAATTTCTTTTTATTTTGAATAACATCTGTTCTTTAGTCAGGTGTTGATACATTGACCTTTTGCACTGTTTACATTTTCTTGATGTGGAAGTCTATTTATATGCCACTTTGCTGCAGTTGAGTCTTATTGGATAAATGTTTTAAAATAAACAATTTGACCATGTAAACAATACTGACCATGTGCACTCAAGAATAAATATCAACATAAGCTGAAGAGCAGAGTGAATATATAATGTATTAACATTTGTTTTTACTTGTGTCATAAAATCTCTGCTAATTCACAGATTCTGAGACTATTTCTATTGGCATGAAATGGGCGCACTATATTTGTTTATTTTGACTACTTAATCACTATGTATCTTCATACATGATGGCTCAATTGTGTTGACTCCACAACGATATGGAAAGTGATGTTACATAAATAAATTAAAATTTTAACCCTTGTTTAATCACCTGGTCTATAGAGAAACCAGTTAGATTTATTGGCTAAAGACGAGTTATTAGGCACAGACCACTAGTTAGTTTAGTTAGTAGCAGGATTTGGTAAGATAGAAAAGAAAGTTGGACCTAGTAATGGTGGGAATAGAACAAATGTATTTAAGATTTTCTTGGGAAAGAATTGTCTTGGGGAGAGACTTCTAACAGCTACATTGCTCCAACTCTATACTTATTAACATTTCTTTTGTTACATTCCTTTCAATGTAACAATGGCTTAAAAATGGGCAACTAGGTGTGGATGCATCTTGGTTAGCCAAACAGTAATACATTATCTTGGTAGAGACTCAAGGGAAAGTACAACATAGGGACAAGTAAATGCATGTCACACTACTCTCTGTGCTTAATGAAAGATATAGTTTGTTCATCAAAGCACTCTCCAACACTGAACCCTCAAAAGCCTTCTCACTATAGTGTTTCCAGAAGACAAATTCAATTAACTGAAGTTACTAGTTGACATAAACCTCTTGCTTTTGCTAAAAGAAAATTAAGGATTAATTGAAAATTATGGTTTTATAGACAAAGGTCAGCTTTGACCTAGATGTCTAGCAAAGTTAAGGCTAAACCCTCAGAAATCGAATCAGGAAGGTCACAGTAGAATCATTGTGAAGAACGAGCCTCCAACATGGTATTGACTTGGCTCAGGAGCAGCTAGGACTTGGTATGATGTGAGCAAAGACCAAGTTAGGAATAGTAAAACTGAGATCCTGGAGCTAAGACCTGAGATGATATGAGCATTGGCTCTTAATCTTTATGTTTTGACAGAAGCCATCAATATAGAAAACTTTAAAGACCCCAGAGTTATAGCGGCCATTCCGATTTGCCATATCAGTGGCATCGTTCTCTAACACCCAAGGGCTCTTGGAGATTTGCTGGGTAGGACAGCAACATTTCTGAGACCCACAGCTTGGTGGCTCAGCTGGGGCTACAGAATATTCCCTGGGATATGTGGAGGACAGTCCCCCAGAGCCAGTGGTTCCATCTGGTAGGAGCCTTGTTTACTGGGCCAGATGCCTCTTCAATTCCTTCTCATAATCTTCACATGACTGAAATAAAAGCCTGGTTTGGGGAGATAAGAAAGAGATACTGGGGTTTTTTTTGTTTTGTTTTGTTTTGTTTGATACTTAGTGCTATGTGGCTGCTTTGATTAAACTCTAAATAGTTTGAACAAAACTCGACATAATTCCTACCCTGTAGATGCCTATAGCACCAGAGCCATGCTCACAGTTTATAGTTGTGTACAAATATATTTGATAGTAGGTAGGTGCTCTTTCATTACTGCTATTTTTAATGAAACTAGCCATTTTCCACTTGGCTAGTTTCACAAGGGATATCTCTCTCTAGACATATTCGGGCTATGACCAGCAGTCAGAAACACAGAAGTACTATAATCTTATATAATCCTTTCCTGCCCTCCCCAGCCCACCTCACACCCCCTTCTCATTTTTTTTTCTTTTGGGCATAAAGCAATTACTTCAACTCCATCCATCCACCTAATTTAATAAACATAGGAAAAGGGGGGAAGTAAAATTTTAATCTGGCTAGTAAGATAAGTAGCTTTCCTACCTCCACATCAGCAGAGAATAAAAGGGGAATGTTGCCATCAAGGTTTAAATTAACTGCTGTGTGCCTGTGTGTGTGTATGTTTGCATGTGTGTGTGTTGTGTACAATTTTATGAATTTGAGTTCCTTTAAACAGTGTCTTAATTTATTTCAAAGTAATGAGTTGCCTGTGATTGGTAAGAGGTGGAATTTCTTTTCCACAAGCAGTTTTGGTTATTGGAAACAAAATTTCTATTTTACTTGGGATCACAGTCATGGATCAAATATAATTTGAAAAAATAATTGAAAACATTTCTGGTGGGAGTAGGTGGGTTCACTCGGATGCTTGTGCTGATTCTTTCCTCAGTTTCAGTCAACTAGTCTCCTCACTTACTCAACAATAGGTCCAGAACAGTTGACACTTTGTAGTTTCCAATTAATTCAGATGTGTCTTTTCTAAAATAAAAATGTTTCTTTCTAATCACTGTCTTTCAAATATTTGGTAAAATTCCTGTGAATAGGCAGAATCTCTGTGGAGTGGGATAGGGTGAAGACTGCCTGAGAAAAACAGTCACAAAGTGCCAAGAGGTGAAACTGGGGCTCTAACAAATCAAACTTACTATAGTCGAGGTAGCTAATCTCCCACACAATCCTTTCCAGGACATGAAATGGTCCAATTGTAGACATTTATGTTTATAAAAGTTGGTGGAGGTGTTATAAAATTAGCAAGTTAGAATTAATTTCTAGACAATTTTGGAAAATTAGTTTCAATGTTTTTTGCTTCTAATTACTTAATTCACATATCATCTTAAGTCTCCTTTCATCCTCACGAGTTATACTAAGAATGACCATATGGAGGAAATGAACTATCATTGGGCTAAGCATTGAGGAATGTGGGTTCTCCTGCTGACTATGGCATCAGCAGCCTATGGGACAATCACTTCCAAAACTTGAATCTTAGATTTCTCACCTGGACAACAATGACAGTTGAATTTGGTGCCCTCTAAAAGTCATTAAAGATTTTGATTCATTGGCTCTAAGAGTGAGACCAAGAATTTGTAATTTTTTTAAAGCTTCTCCCAAGTTCTTCTGATCCATAGCTGAGTCTGGTACCACTGAGGCAGAATTCTTTCTACTTCTTATATTTGATGAGTTATGATACAAGCTTTTGGAAAGTAAATGCTCAGTGCCATAGACTGAATTGTGTGCCCCCAAATTTATATATTGAAAACCTAACCTCCTTTCTGTTTTTAGAAATAGGGTCTACAGGGAGATGATTGAGATTAACATTACCACAATACTCTTAACTAGAGTCTTTATTCAGATTTTAGCATTTTCCCATCATTTGCCCTATTCTTGTTCCAGGATCCAATCCAGGACACCATGCTGCATTTAATTATCATGTATCCTTAGTTTCCTCCAATCTGTGATACCTGCTTCTCAGTCTTTCTGTGTTATTCATGACCTGACCCCCTCAAAGACTACTGGTCAATAATTTTGTAGAATGTCCCTCAATTTGGATTTGTCTGATGTTCTTTCATGATTAGACTGGACTTAATGATTTTTAGGAAAAATACCACAGAGATGAAATGCTGTTCTCCTCATATCATATCAGGAAGTTCATGATAACCACATGACTTATCATTGATAATGTTGTTGTTGGTTAAGGTGGTGTCTGCCTGGTTTCTGCACTGTAAAGTTACTTTTTCCCCCCCATTCCATATTTTATTATTAAAAATGAATAATTAAACCCAGTATACATTCAAAGGGAGGGAAATTAAGCTCCCCCTTCTGGAGGAAGGAGTAGCAAAGAATTTGTAGATATGTGATAAAACTCCCACTATAATTAATAAGTAATTTGGGGCAGTTACTCTGGGGCTGGGCAAATATTCTGTTTCTCTGCTACTTTTACCCAGTGATTTTAGCATTCATTGGTGGATATTGCCTGGAGTCCTTATGACTGGTGTTCTAATTGTGATTCTCTATTTCTCTCATTGTTTCTACATTTATTTTTTGGAAATAATAGGTAAGGAAAATTTGTTCCTTCTCCTCCATTTATTTGCACAATTGTTTATTTATATCAGTGATGCATTTGTGGACATTTATTTTATTCTTTGCATTTTAATCCAATACTACCTTTATTAGGCAACAAGAGTTAGGATGAAATCATGGAATGGATTCTCCCTCAGAGCTTCCAAATGGGAGCAGTCTTGCTGACAACTTGATTTAAGACTTCTGGACTCCAGAACTGTAAGATAACAAATTCCTTTTGTTTTAAGCCACCAAGTTTGTGGTAATTTGTTACAGCAGCCCTAGGAAACTAATATAGTAATTTAGAATATACACCAAATTAGGTGAATTAGATAAAATGATATTAAATCTTATGTAAGAATAAATTCCCAAGAACAACAAATGATATTATGAAAAAGTAGTATAATAAAGCACCACATGCCTTATCAGATGGTAGAAAGTACTATAAAGCACTTGCCATTAAGTAATTACAAAATAATTATGACTATGACATAAGTATTTTTCACAGTACATAAATTTGAAATAGACCCAGAATATATGAAAAATTAATATATAACCCAGATCCTAATTGGGTTCAGAGACAAAAGGTAAATTAATTCATAAATAATACTGACACAGCAGACTTTCATCAAGAGAAAATGATATTTGGAATCTTATCAAATTAAATGCTGATGCAGTAAAGATTGAAATATTTTAAAAATTCTTGAAATAAAGAACTCTGATACTACATTTAATATCTATGACCTTGGGGGAAGTAAGACAAAAATTCCAGCAGTTATTAAAGAACATATTGACACATTTGAGGATATAAAAAATAAAAACAAACACAAACTTTTATACAGCAGTAGACACTTGAAACAAAATCAACAAATATTTAGGAAAATGATATTTGTAAAGCTCATCATCCATAACATGTTAATATATGTAATATACATACAATACAATATATAATAAGAGCTCTTCATTTTGACAAGGGACAAAATAGTCTAATAGACAAGTGGGCAATTCATGGAAAAGGACATTCAGCAGAAACTAACACACCATGGTAAAACAATTATCCTCCAATAAAGATGTTAAAAAAAAAAAAAAGCTGACAAATTTATGAAATGTGCTCACACTCTCAGATAGAGAAATGCAAAGACAAGTCATAAGAAGATACCAATGTATAACCATCAAACTGGTTAAGAAAAGGGGAGGACTATTGCTGACATCAACAAGGGGAAATTTTAACAGACTCACTGGAAACTTACCAAGAGTTATTTATTTAAAAACAAAATTAAATTAAACATGTATCCTTTGACTCAGACATACCACTTTTTAAAAATATATCTCACGTATATGTAAAAAGGGGGTCTTTATTTCAACATTTTTAGAGTGACAAAACACTGGGGAAAAGAGAATGTATGTTACCATTATAAGGGAAGTAGTTTAATAAATCATGATGTATTTTTATTACATATCACACTATAATTTTAAAAGAATATAGTAGAAATATGACTGTGGATTTCAGTGACTCACCATGATATAATACCAACATCTTTTTTAAAACTACAGTGACACATGTTTCTGAGTGAGAAGAAAATATGGAAGATGAGTTCTTTTAGAAGAAGTCATCTGAGGTGGGTTTTTGGGTGATGCTGGAAAAGAAGAGAAGGAGAACAGGAGGAAGACAAACAAACATGAAAATGGAGAAATAAAAACTACATTAAAAAGAACGTTAGGCTCTTTATGTAGTAATTATATAGATGGCTACATTTGCACAAGAACATTAAAATAAATCATCTGTAAGCCTGTAAGGGTGGTCAATGAAACAATGTTAAGAGAAAAAAAAAAATAGAGGCTAAATGCAGTTATGTGTATAGTATATTCAATTTTGTTTAAATTCCACAAGTAAACGCTCTGCATATGTGTGTATGTATTTGTATCAACCTAAAGAAATTCATGGCAAGAACAAGAGGCTGTTAATATAGGGGTAGGGGGTGAGTAGAAAATAATTTGTTTTGCCTTTGTACGTTTTGTGCTGTTTGTTATGTGATGGGGTTCAGAACACACTACCACAAAATATGGTACCTTGGCAAATTGAATATCTTAAGTTGAAAGGGTCTGAGAAAACAGCAGAAATGAGAAGGTCACTCTGACCTCCTCCCCATTCCTTATCCTTCTTCCCTGAAATGGGTCATGTATCTTTCATGTGGAATTTACCCTTCCTTTACCAGAAGGAATGAAGGCATTCTTATTACCAGAAACTGGGAATTTAGGGCTGAGAAGGAGGTACAAACAAACCTTGTTAAACTAACCCTCATCTTCCTAATTATTCCTTCACCATTTACTACCCCTAGCCCAAACTCCTTTGTCTTGTTAATTCTTCACAAATGTACTGTTTCTTTGTCTAAATGCTATAAAAGCTTCCTGTTTTAGTCACCTTTTCATTCTCTTGTGAAGGTCCCCAAGTGCATGTAAAAATTTAACAAAATTTTTATGCTTTTCCCTTTGTCTTTATCAGTTTACTTTTCAGTCCCAGCCAAAGACCCTAAGGGGTTGAGAAAAGCTTTTTCCCCTTCCTACATTATGCAAATATTACAATGAAAAGGAGGAGAAAAAAAACTCAAAAGAGAATTAATTTGATTGCATAAAAATGTTTAAATTACTGACACAAAATACCCAAAAAGCCACCAACAAAATAAAAAGAAATATTTACTTCAGATAAGACAAAATTTTAAAATACTTAACATTTAAGGGGTCAAGCTCAATATGCAAAACAGAGTCAGGAACAGATAAACCAAGGGGAAAAAGCTATTTTTCTGACTTTTCAGAAAAGAGGAAATATCTAAATAAATGTTCAAATTTACTATAAATCAGAGTAATAAATATTATAACTACAAAGTTATTACTTGTTAACTTTCTAATTAGCAAAGTTTAAAAAAATATATTGGTGAGAGCGCAGCATGAAAAGCACTACATTATTCTGCTGATAAAAGGATAAATTAGTAGATATTTTTGGAAAAACACATGGCAATCCATTTTAAGCTATATAAAATATTAATATTCTGTGACCAAATGATTCTATCCCTAGAAATACATCATAAGGAAAAAAACAGTGTGAGGAAAAGTATGAATAAAGTTATTGAAGAATTATATAGGCATTTTGTATAATTGTAACAAAAATTTCAATATTAAGTTAGTGGTAAGGAAATAATTTGTATCCAACAATAGAAAACTATGCAACATGAAAAGTGATACTTTACTGTTTTTAATTATATTAAAAGATGCTTATGATAAAATTATAAGCATGTAAATAAGGTAAAGTTTTATGTATTATTTTGATTTTAGTTATAAAGTGTTACAGATTACTGAAAATAAAAATGTTACAGTATCATTAGAGCTAGAGACAGAATGTTCTGTTTTATAAACTTGTATATATTCTGTTTTTTCATAATGAACATTTATTAATTTTGTAATCCAAAATAAAATAATTTACAAAAGTAAAGAAGAATAACTGCTTGAATATATATTTGCTTTTTATGGTGTTTACTTATATTAATGTCATTTCTGAAATAACCAGAGTAGATTGGTGCAATTATTGTTATTTTCTGAGTTCAGTAATTTAGTATATATTGGATACAACTGCATCCAGCTCTCCCAGGTCAAATCCTATGTTCTTTTCTTTCCCCCACACTTGTCTGTGCGTTGATTGGGTAAGAAATTGACCTTTTGTATGTGTATGTCTTATATGGCAACTGAAATCTTTATTCTTTTATGTTTGTCTGCTTGTGGTTATAGATTAAATCACTGCTCCTAAGCGTGGCAGGATTTCTCCTGAAAAATGGGGACTTTCAAAATATCAGTCATTCAAGAATAAGGTAAGTTCTTTTTTAAAAAAAAATAAGTTCTTGCTGTTTTAATGAAGAAACTGATTAATTCTTTTACAGTAGGGAGACATCGACATTAGATGTCATTATAAATCAGAATTTAGATCTGTTCAAACTCAAAGCAACTTTTCATAACTTTAAAAGTTAATTACTTACTTAATTAATTTTAATAAGTCAAGGGCCACCATACTAAAGATAAAAACACAATGTGTCTTTAAACAGGTGAATTGTATGGTGTGTGAGTTACATCTCAATAAAGCTTTTTCAAAAACAAAACAAAATGCGTAAGTTTTTAAAAAAATTATTAATTTATTTTTATTTTTGGCTGCATTGGTGCGCACTGGCTTTCTCTAGTTTCGTAGAGCGGGGGCTACTCTTCATTGCGGTGCACGGGCTTCTCATTGAGGCAGCTTGCCTTTGTTGCAGAGCACCGGCTCTAGGCGCTTGGACTTCAGTAGTTGTGGCATGTGGGCTCAGTAGTTACGGCTTGCGGGCTCTAGAGTGCAGGCTCAGTAGTTGTGGCTCACAGGCTTAGTTGCTCCACGGCATGTGGGATCTTCCCAGACTAGGGCTCGAACCTGTTTCCCCTGAATTGGCAGGCGGATTCTTAACCACTGCACCACCAGGGAAGTCCCTAAAATGTGTAACTTTTTAACCAGGACAAAGAAACTTGATCTGACAATGGAAATAAAGAAAAAAAGTAAATAGAAAATATGAAAAAATGACGGCAGAAATAAATTTTAATATTGCAGTTAGTATAATAAGTGGAATCAATTAAAAGCAACATTTCACAGATTAAATTTGAAAATATGGTAATATGTCCTCTATAAAAATATACTTAAAAATAGACAAAAAAAAAAAAAAAGACAAATAAAAATAGACAAATAGACAAATAAAGGTTGCAGACTAACTAAAAACAATGTATGAGGCCAATATGGTGGAGGGGAATATGCTAGAAATCTTACATCTGCCAGAATAAAGTTAAGAACCAAAAATATCATGAGGCAATGAATGAATGAATGAATAAAGTGCAAAACTATAACATTTCTAGAAAAAAAAAGGAGAAAATGTAGGTGATCTTAAGTCTGGTGATAAACTTTTAGATATAATATCAAAAGTATGATCTATGAAAGCAAAAGTTGATAAGATAGACTTATTAAAAGTAAAAAAAAAAAAATCTGCTCTGTAAAAGACAATGTTAAGTGAATCAAAAGACAAGGAACAGACAGGGTGAACAGATATTTGCAAAGCATATCTGATAGAGGACTTATATCCAAATATGCAAAGAACTCTTGGGACTTCCCTGGCAGTCCAGTGGTTACGACTTTGTGTTTCCACTGTAGGGTGCACGGGTTCAACCCCTGGTCGGGAAACTAAGATCCTACATGCCACAAGGCCAAAAAAGTAGAAAAAACAGAACAAAAGAAAAAATGAAAACTCTTAAAACTCAACAATAAGAAGATAAACAACCCAGTTTAAAAATGTGCAAAAGAGACTGCTCACCCAAGAAGATAAACAAATGACAAATAAGCATATGAAAGATGTTCAACACCTTGTGTCATTAGGGATTTACAAATTAAAGCAACAATGAAATATAATTAAAAACTATCACAATGGTCAAAATTAAAAAAAAAATAACACCTGACAATACAAATTGCTGGCATGGGTGCAGATCAATAGGAACTCTTCATTGCTGATGAGAATGCAAAATGGTACAGCTACTTTGAAAGACAGTTGGACTATTTCTTACAAAGATAAACTTAGTTTTTCCATATGATTCACTAATCACTCATCTAGGTATTTACATAATTGATTTGAAAATGTACGCTCACACAAAACTCTGTATATTTATAGTAAATTTTTCATAATTGAAACAGATCTGGAAGCAACTAGGATGTACCTCAATAGGTGAATTAATAAACAAACAGTGGGTCATCCATACCACAGTATTCAGGAATAAAAAGAAGTTAGCCATCCCACCACCAAAAACCATGAATGAATACTAAATACACATTGTATCTGTTCAAAAAATGAAGCCTTGAATAAAGTTAATGGACAGATGACAGTATATATTGTATATAATATAATCTTCTGCAAATCAACATGAAGAAGGGCACCTCAATAGAGTAGTTAGGCAAAATATAAAAATATATGAAGAGGAAATTCATATAAAAGTAAACCCAAATGGCTAATATGTTTAGAAATATCCAATTTCATTAACAAGAAGGAAAATGTAAGTGAAACCAGCAATTAAATGTCACTTTATATTAGAAAGTTTGATATTCTCTAGAGTTGGCAGTGATGAGTGACTACTGGAACACTTCTACACTGCCAGTGAGAATGTAGACTGATACCGCCATCAATATGGGGGAACATGCTGGTAATGTTCATTGAATTAAATATACACAGTACTGGGAATCCAGGAATTCTACTCCTGTTCAATTCTACTCCTATATAAACCTTATGGAAACGTATGGACACCAAGGGGGGAAAGTGGCGGGGGGTGGTGGTGGTGGGATGAATTGGGAGATTGGGATTGACATGTATACACTAATATGTATAAAATGGATAACTAATAAGAACCTGCTGTTTAAAAAAATAAATAAAATAAAATTCAAAAAATAAGAAAATAAAAAAATAACTCTTATGGAGATTTTTCACAGATTTATGAAGCGACAAGTGTGAGGATGTTCATCACAGTGTTATTCATGGTGGCAAGCATTTGGAAGAGGAAACCTGGCCATCCAGCACAGGGAGAGTGTATGTATAAAACATAGTGAATGCAAAAAAGAGTACTAAGCACCAGTTAGACGCAATAGAAAACATGTAGATTTAGCAACATGGACCAATCTTAAAAATCAAGTGTTGAGTGAGAAAAAGTAAGAAACAGAATACCATTATGTAAATAAAATTTCATTCCCTCAAAATAGCAATTCATTGTTTTCAAGAATGCATAATTCACACTCTCTTGGTCTGAGAAGCTTGCAAAACAGAGCCAGAAGCAAGTTGTAAGTGCTAGTTATTTATTGGAAGGTACAAGCCCAGAGAAAACAGAAGTGAGGTGGAGAAGGGTAAGATGCTAAAGCAGAGTGATGCATTACTGTTCTGGCCACTGATTTATGGTGAACTATGAAAAGACACAGCTTGTCTCTCCTGTGTCTTGTGCATCTGCTTGGCCATGTGAGATATTTCTGGACAGACTCTATGGAAAAATTGTGCTTTAGAAAAGTCAACAGAAGGTTGGAATAAAGAGAGAATTTATTGTTCTCATCTCCTGTCTCCATTGGTCAAAATCCTTCCCACAGGGAAATAACTCCACTTTAAGGTTGAGGAAGGCAGTCGGCCCTTTGGAAGTCAGCCCCCATGGCCCCTGGGGTGGCACTTTGTGGAGTGGTGGTAGAATTAAAAAATCCCAAGCCTCAGATGAAGGGTGCATATGGACATTCATGGGCTCGTGGGCTCCAGCAATGGCTGAGGTAGAACAAGTGGGCAAGATTCAAGAAACAACTGACTATGAAGAGATATGTGTCATATCTGACACACATACAATCAAAAGGCACAGATGAAACACATTAAATTGGTTGCCTATGCTGGGGGAAGAGGAAAGAGTGGAGGATGTGGATAAAAGGGAATAAATACAACAAGAGAGTGCTTGCTGGGAGTAAGGAGGACAATGTGTCATGAACCAGAGTATAATTAACCTTACTTCACCTAAATTCAAAAAGAAAGGGAAATGGAGAAAATCCAGTAGATTGTGTCATAATGTCAGCAAATAAGTGGGGCATGAAATCCTAAATCTCTTTACCTGTTCAATTACTGGACAAGCACAAGATAGGGTGCTGTGGAAAAAGATAAGCCAGTTTTTTTCCCCCTTTTAATGGAGAAAATTAAATCAATATTGGTTTTGTTTAATTAAAAATGTGAATAAAAGTATGGGATAAAAGTAACATTTCCTATATTACAAACATTATCAAGAGTACTGAGAAAGGCCAAGCAGGATTAGTAAGTGTCCATAAATCCAAATGGAGAGAAATTATTTACTAATGCCTTGCCAAAGGTGTTTAATTTAGAAAGGTATTGCTTATTAAGTATAAATCCCTGAGGTCTGGAGTAGGCAAACAGCTATCTCTGTGAAAGAAAAATGCTTAATATTTGAGGAAACTGAATATTTGTGTCCTCTCAAATTTGTATGTTGAAGCCCTGACTCCAGTTTGGTGGTATTATGAGGTGGGGCCTTTGGGAGGTGATTAGGTTTAGCTGAGGGCATGAGGGTGGAGCTCCCATGATGGGATTAGTGCCCTTGTAAGAAGAGGAAGAGACACCAGAGATTCCTCTCTGTGCCAGGTGAGGATACATGAGAAGGTTGTCTGCAAGCCAGGAAGAAAGCCTCGCCAAAAACTGAATCTTCCAGTGCCTTGATTCGGACTCCTCAGAATATAATATTCCTCCCAGTCTATAATATTTTATTATGGCAGCCAGAGGAACAGACTAAGACAATATGTTAGGTCCCTTTTGCCTGAAAATTACAGAAACCCAACTCAGACAAGCTTTAATTCTACAAGAGAATAGACAAGAGACATTTACTTCATACCTTATAAACTAAGGGGTGCAGTTAGTCTCAGGCTCAATTGAATCCCTAATCTCAAGCAGTATCAGGAATTTGGGGTTTGTCTTCATATTCTCTCCCTTTTCATTTTCTTGTCACAGCTTCTGTCATTGTGTTGACTTCTCTCTCCAGTTTTTCTTTATGGCCTGTGGCCATGGTTACCAGCACTTTGACCTTTTGACCGTACAATAACACAGCATAAAAGATGAAAGAGAAAACTGTAGCTCTGTCTCAAATTCAGGAAATCCCAGAGAAGAGCTCTGAGCGACCAAGCCAGGATCTCAGCTTTGAAGCCACAGGGTGGGACTTCAGGCATATTAAAACGAAATGGAATAAGCGAGGAGTGAAAGCAAGTCTTCAAATGGAGATTAGGGCACTGCAACCAGGAGACAGAAAGAAAAGCTGGTCAGAGGTTAAAAAAAAAAACAAAACAAAAAGGAATTAAAATTTCCTAGTGTTTGCAAATACTTAACAAGTATTAATTTGGGGCATTTTAGAATAAGAAGTTAAAATTCCAGAGATTTCTTGAGAAGTCTCCAAAATCATGTTAGTTCTATAATTTCCATAACATGTATCTTTAAAAAATAATAAATGATTATAATAATACAGAATGAATCATTTTTCTGTGATAGAAAACTTCCAACCAACATATTTTGATGGGATTATGAATTTCAATATCATGTACACATGATCAGTACCTGTTAAGTATATTTTGTGATAGAAGGGAAGATGATTATAAAATGCCAACTAAAAATAATTTTACAAATTGAAAAATAACATCACAAAAATTTATCATTCTCAGAATGAAATTTTAAAACATCCAAAACATTGATGGCCCTATCCTATAGTTTTGATCTTGACAAAAATTTTAGATGTAGAAAAATGCCTTCCAGTTTGCAATAAAATTGGTTGAATTATTGAGTGTCTAAAACACCTTTATTCTGGGCATTTAGATACAAATTGTTTCATATAAGCTCTTTTTTGTTTGGTTTTGCTTAATGATTAGGGTATTTTGCCCACTTGCCCTGATTTTGACTTTGGTTTTGATATTGTTATTGTTTTTGCTGATTCATATTTTAGATCAGATTTTCCTTTCATGTGCACATCTTCTCTTTGCATTTCTTCTGCTAATGGTTTTTAAAGAAGAGTCGTATATAGCCAACATGAAAAACAGGAGAACACCAGTGAACATTTTTGCATGGTATTCAAACAACGTAACAGTATATTTCAGCAAGAATAACATCACTACACATGATCATGTGTCAAAATAGTCAATGTAAGGCTTCTTTTGCTTCCAAACTTACTATTTCTTGGAACCCCATTTGTTGGATTAGTATAAAGTGTACTGTGAGTATAAACTTGCTAATATGTATTTTATTTGCAAGAATGAATGCATCACCGTTAGCAGCAGACAGAGTCACAGCACACATTTAAAACATGCCAATGGTTACAAGTGAGAGGGACTGATTACATCATGAACATATTTCTCTCCTACCAGCTCCTGTTCTGGTTTCCAGAAATGTTGGCCATAACCTTTTACTTCTCCTTCTCCTGCCAGCCTTTTTTTTTTTTTTTTTTCTCTGTTTCAACTTGACATCAGTGAATTCTTTCAAAGCATTAACATTTCTGTGTTGATAGTTTAGCTTTCATTCTCACAGGAGAATTATAATTTCCTCTTTCCTGATATTTCAATTGATTTTTCTCAGAATTCAGGATTAGGAAAAAACATATAAATTTTCTAACAAATGCTGCTAAGGTATCCCCAGGTGGATACACTAAATTCTCCTGAAACCCTTAAATACCTCATCTCAAAAAAAAAAAAAAAAAAAAAAATTGTGTGATTCTGAAAGATAGGATGACTTTTGACCTTACAAAGAGAGATTGGGTTCACAAAATAAACTCATAACTGGTTGTTCTTCCTTCCTTTACCTCTAATAACCTGTTTCTACAATCATCCCCATTGATGTCACTGAGGGGAAAAGCTGCTATTTAGGGTAACTTAAGCTCAAAAGGAAAACTTATTCAGTGCATGGATATCTTCATCCTAGTGATAAAATAATGTGTACCTTTTATATTCTCTATTTAAAATTACCTTTGATAAAGGAGTATAAATTTGATCATTGATTTCTGTAAAACATGAAAATACAAGAAAAACAGAACTATGGGCAAGTATAAAATTTTACAAGTAATAAAATATCTATTAGTGTCTCCTTATTTTTTACTTTTTTATATATTAGAGGATGCCAGACCCTAAATGCTTGACTGAAACAGTTCTTCTAACTTATTTTATGATATTACTGAAAAAATTTTTCCAGTTATTTCAATCAGTCCTTCTTCCAAGCAATAATTACATTTTCAGGAAAACTTTTGTTCAGCTGTTCAGCTAATCTGAGTTTCGTGCTAGATTTTTGTCTGGCCTTCCAAATGATACATGTTCTATGATAATTTCCTTATAGGTTAAAAACAACTAGATGTTTTTAAAAGATATTCTTTCTCCTTTCCAATTTCTGACCTAGATATCTATAAACCAAAATCAGGATATGGTTACCTGGGTAACTAAGGTTCCACAGAGAAAGTTCTCTTGCCTCTATGTTCTTGATTTTTTTTCTTAATCAATAGTTAATTACTTAAAAAAAAATCTTTTTTTGGAGGATGGACATTCCCAATAGCCAATGCTTTACAATTCTTATTCCATAGGTCAACCCCTGTGCTTTCTTCCCATGGAGTTAAATCAGTGTCCAGGACACAGCCTGAAGACACAATGCTACAGCAGAGTGAAAGGTTATATAATCCATCCACAAGCTGTTGGGAAAGGTCAGTCATGTTACAATGATTAAAAAGTACATTTTCTTTTGGGATCAGAAATAAAGATCCTCAATGAAGAACTAATGAACCTGAAGTTTGCTCTTCTCTGTTTACCCATTCCAGGTACTGTCTGACCTTCAGAAATAGTGCATTGTCTCAGATTCTGCGTGGAAATTTTAATTTTCTTGCATTGCAGCGGAGCTATGCTGCTGTTTGTTTCATCTGTATACTTAGATTTATTAAAGTCCACCATTGCAAGCATGTCCACCCCTTCTTTTGGCTCTGCAAATTTCAAGTGGTTGTAAACAATTTTTAAAAATAAATGAAAACAAGTGAAATGCTGAATTTGATGCTGATCTCCTTTTTCTAGAGTTGTTATCTGAAATCAGTTACAAACAGCTGGAAATGTGCACAGTAATATGGGCCCAAATTGACCAATGATTTATCTCTATCTGCCTGAGAGACAGAAGCTTTAGAGACTGAGAAGGGACTGGAGAAGTGATTGGCATATTTCTGCATTATTTTCCTTTGGTGTTTTTTTGGACCATATATGACAAGATTTTATATCAAGCTTTAGAGAGTGTAATATATATTTTCCAACTGTTACAGAGAACCTTAATTTAAAATAAATAAAAATACTATGGAGTGAAAGTTTGAAAAATCTGTGTGTGAGTGTTCAATATTATCATACGGATTAGCATTGCATACACAAAACCAGGAGAAGAAATCTTTCTATCTCACCAACTCGGAGAGGAAATTTTCCACTAAATGGTTCGTGGAGGTAGGACAGAATAGAGACAATTCTCGTACCCACGTTATGTAAAAGACAAGGTAACATAGTGAAAAGCGCTTTTATAATCACACTAGCAGTAATAGAGAAATCAAGTATTTTGAGCCCAGTTCTTTCCTACATAAAACAGAATAATGAGTCTACATGTTTTTTTTAAATCACAGGATTTTATGAGAACCACTGAAAGACAGTGATCCTACAGAGATGGAAAAAAAATGCAGTGAACCCTATTATTGTTCCAGCTTACTGACTTATAGCACAAGGAGGAGGAAACTTATACAGACTCTGGTGGATTCCTTAAATTAAAAAGGCAGAGTTGAAAATCCAGTGAGACAAAATTACAGCTCACAGGACAAAGTAGCAGAGAATTGAGGGCAACACAGACAAAAAGCTACATAGGGTCCCTCTCATGTATGCAGCCAATTAGCCCCCTCATGTACATATGCCATATATGTGAGGAAAATACTCAGGGTCGGAGAAAGAACCACAATAAAGGCTGAGAGGAGAGCAGTCCTTGGTGCTCACAATGTTCCCCAACCAGACTGAAAACCATCCAAATTTCTGGGGCATTGGGTAAAACACTCAGAAGCATTTTGCTTTAGTAGTGCGGTAAAATTTGAGCGTGGTAATGCCTAGTAAAGGCATTCCTAGAAAAGGAAAGATTAATTTTTCCAAGTAATTTAAGAATGAAGCTCAAAAATAGTTAAAGGAATATAAGCAGATCTAGCTCTCAAGAAGAGAACATCCATAAAGTATGGCATCAATTAAAAATTACCAGGCATGCATAGAAACAGGAAAATACAAATTATTGAAGAGAAAAATCAGTCATCAAACCTCACCCAGAACTCACGCATATGCTAGAAATAGCAGAAAGACATGTTAAAACAATCATTATAACTGTACCCTGTATGTTCAAAAAATTAAGTAGAAACACGGAAGATATTTTAGAAAGACCGGAATTGAACTTCAGAGGTGAAAATTAAAATATGTGAGATGAAAATAATACTGAATGGAATTAATGGTACAATCAGTATGAGATTAGAACTCAGTTGTTCCTTCATCATCTGTTAACTTTTCTAGTGCTGGGTTTTTTCTTTAAGTTCATGTCAAAGTCTAAGATGGCTGTTTTAAATTTGAGGCCAGAAGAAAAAAAGTTAAAGTGGCAAAACAATACTTGCAGACAAGTCAGCTTCCTTTTAAGATTACCCACAAGCTTCACAAAACATTTCTGCTTATATGCCCAGAGCTTAACAAAATGGTCACCCATGTTTTCAAGGAAGGCAAGAAAAGGTAATCCATTATTCTGCGTGAGTTGCAAACTGTGTAGCTGACAACTGGGGAAATAGAAGTGAGCTTTATGGACTTCAGAAAAAATTAGAATTAGTCACTTAGATAGAACTGATCTCTCAACCGAAATTCTTAGTGTTTGGGGGCAGGGGGTATATATCCTTAGTATGGGTTAAAGTTGAAAGGTCATATGTAATGAGAAAGAAATAGAAAGATTTTTTTCCTTTTTAGATTAGAGAAAAATGCCTTAAATTACCTGATTCAGTGATTCATGAATAGCAGACATTCAGTTAATATTTGATGAATGAAAGAATAATTTCCTATAAAACATATTCTTACTAAGCATTGAGAATTTCATTAGTGTCAATCAAGATAGACTCATGCTATTGTGCAAAGCCCCTCACTTGGGATCCTGTAACATGGTTGCAAAAGGTCTGGAGGATACAAAACATTTTCCTGTTAATAGTTTTTCTATTTGAAATAATTCAAAGGAAATTAGTATACTTGGTTTAATGAAAAATATCATATTTATGTTTGTCATTCTCTAACTCTCATCTCTTCTTGAAAGCAAAATTCAGTTTGAACAGTGTTAATTCAGCCACAACCTGGCATTTCCCTGATAACCTTGAACTGGGGCAGAGAACATAAAAGCCTCAAGATACATTTTTATCTAATAGGGTCCTTTGTTCCTTGGTTTGCAAATCTTCCTGACTTAGTAGTGGCACCTCTAACAATTCCCCAGACCCTACAGACAAGTCTTAGGAATTCAGTTCAGAGAAATAACAGTGTAGTGTGTATATTTTCCTTTCGACCAGAGGAATTCTGAGCAAGCCTCAGAGGGCTTTGTTGTAATACACTTGTTCCTCTTGGGTAGAGCAGTTGTGTAAGAAAATATTCCAAAGGATAACTGCAGGACACAGCTGAGAATACGCTAGCAGCAAAGACTTCAGGGATAGAATGCTATCAAATAAATGACTTACTTAAATGTAAAAATTAACAGGAAAATATTACAAAATCCACTGAATTGGCCCATTGACAATCCAAAGAATACTCAATGAGAAGCATCTAAAATTATTGTTTTTCATTAAACTAATTTTTCATTTTTGAAGAGCTTTCTAAGAAACTCAGTGGTTTTTCTCATCTCTCCTTCCTAACACATGCATCTTGGTATTTCAAAACAACAGGGATATTTTTGAAACATTACTAAACGTTCCAAGCCATCCACTTATTTTAAGTGATTTTCTTTTGCTCATTTTACATTCCTAACTTAGTGTAGTTTATGAGAGAAGTCAGCATTTGGACCTAAAGAGGTGTGAGATTGTGCCAGTAAATAAGCTCTCAGTTGTCAGTTTCAGACTCACTCTTTGTAATGCTGCGGCTAGGACTCTGCCATCCACATTGTTTCTCCAGCTGCTCTTTTTTAGCCGCTGATAATCAGGAGCCCTGGAAGGAGACTCAAAAGCAGGAGGAGGGAGGACATACTTCTTTCCATTCACAACATTTTCCTGTTTTTTTGGCTCCCAGTTTTACCACTGTCATTCCAGCAACACTTCACTCCAACAGGATCAATTTGTTTATAGCAGCTGTTAACTACAGTTTGCAGGGTTTTCTGTTTTTTTGTTTTTAACAATACTTATAGAACCAGCCTCATGACACTTCAAGTAAATCAGCACCTGCCAGCTGATGTCCTCCACAGAGATCTGTCTCCTAGTTCCTGAGATCTCTCTTTGAACTAACAGACAACAACAACCGCTGATAAGACCTACTCCTTAAAGTGAGTTCAGCTCTCAGGAGTTCTCCACTAAGATTCTAAATTTTAATAATTCCAACCTCTTCCCTTTTCCTCCAGCACTAAGGGTTGTAGCTGCTTCCTGCAGTTGTTAATCGTATGAAACCTTAGTGCTCCCTTTCAAATTTTCAGTTTTTCAATACTTAGTCAATAATTCTTTATCTTAAATTCTCTGTTAAAATAACAGACGTGGTTTCTTTCTTATGACTGCACTCTAGTTAATACACTTTGTGATCCCGAAACTTAGAATAATTGCCATATTGGGAGGTCCCTCGTGGTCCAATGGTAAAGAATCTGCCTTCCAATGCAGGGGACGCGGGTTTGATCCCTGGGGAACTAAGATCCCACATGCCGCTGGGCAGCTAAGCTCGCACGCCACAACTATTGAGCTCACGTGCCTCAACGAGAGAGAGAAAATCCACAAACCACAACTAGAGAGAAGCCCGTGTGCCACAATGAAAGATCCCGCATGCCGCAACTAAGATCTGATGCAGCCAAAAAAAAAACAAAAGAGAATATTCGCCATATTTATGGGAGTAAATTCTTTTTCATTTAGAGATTAAAGTGCTATCTAAGACAAATTAATTTTTTCAAAGCATTGATTTGGTACCTAGTAGGTATAAACGTGTTGTGCTGGGCATTGCAAAGACCTCAGAGAATTATTAGCCATAACTTCACCTGCAAGTATTTAGGCAATTTTAAATGTTAGAACCTGGATATGTATATACTAATTATAATACATTAAGTACTTTGCAAGTATTATGCAGAATGAGCTTTAGAAAAGCTCTGAGAAGGAAATTAATGTCTTTGGAAATCAGAATATATCTGAAGAATTTTAATAAAGATAAATGATAGCTGCTGAAACTTAAAGGGTATATTTATAAGGGAAATTAAAAATATGATTGATAGAGATTTTGAGGCATGGGAAAAAATAACATGAACTGGGCAGAATAGCAGAAGAGTTTAAAGCATGAATGCATCACTATTTGGTAGGAATAGAGACTTTGTAAAGCATAGTAGTGGGAGATAAAATTCACAGGGAAGCTAAGGGTGAGATAGTATTTAAATCCTACTTAAGGATTTGAGGTTTTCTCCTACAGGTAACACAGAACAATGACTGGAAAGGAGAAATAGAAATGTAGTATTTTAAAGTCCTCATATTATGGATGTAATAGTGTAACAATATTTGAAGGTAGATTGTAATAAATTAAAGCTATATACCATAGTCATTCAAGCGATCACTAAAAAACAAAAAATGAAAAAATAATAGAGCTAATAAACCTACAATAGAGGTTAAAAAATGGAAAAATAAGATTTTGGTCTAAAAAAGATAAAAAGTTAAAAAAAGAAAGAGCACATGAGACTAATAGAAAACAAATAACAATATGAAAGTTTTAAATCCAATTGTGCCAATAAACACACTAAAATAAATTGAATACACATACCTATTAAAAGACACAAATAGGGCTTCCCTGGTGGCGCAGTGGTTGGGAATCTGCCTGCCAATGCAGGGGACACGGGTTCGAGCCCTGGTCTGGGAAGATCCCACATGCCGCGGAGCAACTAGGCCCATGAGCCGCAATTGCTGAGCCTGCGCATCTGGAGCCTGTGCTCCGCAACAAGAGAGGCCGCGATAGTGAGATGCCCGCGCACCGCGATGAAGAGTGGCCCCCACTTGCCACAACTAGAGAAAGCCCTCGCACAGAAACGAAGACCCAACACAGCCATAAATAAATAAAAATAAAAATAAAAATTATAAAAAAAAAAAGACACAAATAATCATATTGGATGTAAAACATCCAATTATATACTGTCAACAAGAAGTCAACTTAATTACAAAGTTACAGATAGAGTTAAAGAAAAAGTATAGATAAAAGGAAGGCTATACCATGCTTACAATTATCAAAGAAAACTGGAGTGGCTATATTAATGTCAGAAAAAGTAGATTTCATAACAAAGAATTTTACAAGGAATAAAGGGAATCATTTCATAGTAATAAGGAATTGATTCATAAAGAGAATATAATGATCTTAAATATTTATGCAGCTAATAATATCATTTCAATACATATAATGCAAAATCTGATAGAACATCAAGGAGAAATAGATGAAAATTCTACATTTCTTTGTCAGTAATTAATAGAACACTACTGACCACCTTGACTTAATCAACATTTATGGAACTCTTCACCTCAAAACAGCAGAATATATATTTTCTTTAAGTATACATGGAACATTTAACAAAATAGATCATATATTTGAAGATATAAAACATGTCCTTACACATTTAAAAGGGTTGAAATCATATAAAATGTATTTTCTGAGTACAAAAAATTAAATTAAAAATGAAGAACACAAAAATATCTGGAAAATCTTTAGATTTTTGGAAATTATAAACACATCTTGAAATAATTTATGCATCAAAGATAAATCATAAAGAAAATTGGAAGGTTTTGAACTGATGGGAAATTAAAACATGACATATCAAATATATATATACACATATATATACACATACATATGATAGCTACAAAGTGTCAAGATGATTCAATGGAGGAATGGTAATCTTTTAAAACAAGAACTGGATCATTTTGATACCCATTTTAAAAAAAAAGAAACTTTGACCCTTACCTCATACCCCATACAAAAAGTAATTTAAAATGGGTCATAGACCTGAACAAAAAACTTCAAGAAGTTAAAAAAAAAAAGGGGAGAAAATCTTAATCATAATGACTGTGAGTTAGGCAAAGGTTTCTTAAAGAGGAAATAAAAACCAGGAGCTATAGAAGGAAAATTTATAAACTGAACTTCAACAAAATTTAAAACTCACTATTCCAAAGACAATGTGAAGAAACTGAAAGCTCACACCAAAGATGCAGAGAAAATATTTGCAAGAATGCTGAAGTTGGACTTCATCTTGAATGTGAACTCTATCAACTCAATTTTAAAACTGGACAGTAGATTTTAAATGACACTTAACCAAGAAGATGGAAGCATCACAAACTTGCACATGAAAAATTGTTCAAAATTATTAGCCATGGGGGAAATGCAAATCAAAACCACAGTGATACTATCATACATTTTTTTTTGATTGGCTAAAATTAAAAAGATTGGCCATAGCCATTATTGTTAAGGGTGCAGAGATACCGGAGCTCTTATGTACTGCTGTTGGGAATTTAAATTGGTGTACAACCATTTTGGAAAATGGTCTGGCAATTTCTCAAGAAATTAGTAACACCAATTATATGACCCAGCCATTCCATTCTTAGGTATTTAACCAAGATAAATAAAAATACATTTCCACACAAAGATGTGTACACCAGTGTTTATAGTAGCTTTATTTCTAATTGTCCCAAACTGGAAATAGTACAGATATAACGCACTGGCAAATGGATAAAATTGTGTTACTTTCTTACAGTGGAATACTACTCAGAAATAAAAGAAAAAGAAATTGATATACACAACGATATGAATGATTCAAAATTATTATTCTGAGTGATAGAACTAGCTTTCTTTTACAAAGAAAAAAAGGGTAAAACATAATGTATAATTAATTTTCGAAAATGCAAACTGCAATGGTTCCTTAGAAATGAAGGTGGAGACAAGGATAGATTACAAAGGGCATGAGAAGCTCTTAGTGGTGATAGAAATGTCTGTTATCTTGATTATAGTGGTGGTTTTATAAATAGACATATTTCAAACTACATCAAATTATATGCATGAAATATGTGCAGTTTATTGTATATCAAGTGGATCTCCATAAACAGTTAACATAAAATAAAAATCCAAGTCAATGTTTTTTAATCCTCTCTACAGCAAAGAAGAGGAATAGTTGAGACACACAAAAACTCTTAGGGCAATGACAGTGCCAGATTTTTGGAGACAGTAGTGCAAACTATCTGGATATTCAGATACATGAGAAGAAATTCCTCACCACTATGGTGCCCTTGGGCAGGGGCCATGCATAATACAGCATCATGATACTCGACAAAGACACCACTCTTAATCCCTCCAGTTTACACTGTGAGCCAAAAGGAGAAATTTCTTTTGGTACGTTTCATTAAAAGATACATGTTAATATTTTTAAAGAATCTCTCTTATATGAAGTAAGCAGTCAAGACAGTTGAAGACTTGTCTATACAAAGTGGATTTAGTGCAAGACCTCAGGGTGCTTCTTTCCACTGAGGATAACACAAGGAGAAATGAGATTCAAGTGAGAGTAAAGGTGTTAGAAAGGACAGTAGGAAAAAAAAAATGTTTTTGAAGGTGAGCATCATAAAACACTATTATTAGAGACAATTGTGAACCATATCTGGATTTTATATTTTATAATGGACCCTCATTTCTTGTTCCTGTCTTGAAGTAAAAAATGGTATCCTATCTACTCATTCCAAGCTAGAAATACTGAGATTGTTAAAAATTTATATTTTACATTGTTCTTAAACACTTGTTGGTTCAGACATGCTCTCAGAAAGGCAAGTGTTTAATTAGTATTTCATAAACTTCCTTCATCCTAAAAGTCATCTGGAGTGCTTGTTTAATACCCAGCTTCCCAAATCCCTTTCGTGGGGATTACTGTTAATGGTTCTGGGACTGAAAATCTATAATCAACTTCACAGGTGATCTAGTGACTGTGTAAAACTTCAGAAACACAGGACTAAAGCAAAGAAAGCTTACTTACAGGAGCCTCTGCTTCCAATGTGATGTTTCCCATCCTTTTCAGCCTGACATGAAATGCAAAGCTTGCCTTGCTCTTCAGAACTGTGCCAAAAATAGAACTACCATACGACCCAGCAATCCCACTACTGGGCATATACCCTGAGAAAACCATAATTCAAAGAGAGTCATGCACCACAATGTTCATTGCAGCTCTATTTACAAAAGCCAGCACATGGAAGCAACCTAAGTGTCCATCGACAGATGAATGGGTGAAGAAGGTGTGGCACATATATACAATGGAATATTACTCAGCCATAAAAAGAAATGAAATTGAGTTATTTGTAGTGAGGTGGATGGACCTAGAATCTGTCATACAGAGTGAAGTAAGTCAGAAAGAGAAAAACAAATACCGTATGCTAACACATATATACGGAATCTAAAAAAAAAAAAAAAAAATGGTCATGAAGAACCTAGGGGCAAGACGGGAATAAAGACGCAGACCTACTAGAGAATGGACTTGAGGACACAGGGAGGGGGAAGGGTAAGCTGGGACAAAGTGAGAGAGTGGTAGTGTATATATGGATATATATACACTACCAAATGTGAAATAGATAGCTAGTGGGAAGCAGTCGCATAGCACAGGGAGATCAGCTCGGTGCTTTGTGACCAACTAGAAGGGTGGGATAGGGAGGGTAGGAGGGAGGGAGACGCAAGAGGGAAGAGATATGGGGATATATGTATATGTATAACTGTTTCACTTCGTTATAAAGCAGAAACTAACACATCATTGTAAAGCAATTATACTCCAATAAAAATGTTAAAAAAAAAAAAAAACTGAATAGCTGAAAGAAAACATTGATATCCTCTTCGTAGAGTGCCATGGTGACAGAGTATCAAATCTAGAGTTAGATACTTAAGTTTGAATCCAAATTCCATAAATTACCATGTAAACTTGGCAAAACGTTAAACTCTATGTTATATATGTTAGATATATTTATAGGCACCTAATATAAACGTTGTATATATTTATAAATACAATATATAGTATATCTATATGTTATATAGACCCATAGTAAGTTTTATATTATATATACAATATATGTTACACAATCTACAATATATAAAATATATACAATGTATATCTTATATAATACATTATAAATATATTATAGATATTATATAAAGTATATCATAGGTATAAGTATTATGTTATATAATATATGCATTGTACAAATATATTAAAGTATTATTTAATATATGATACATTATACATATATAATATCTTTGTCATGAATGCAATCATTAGATTGCATTAGATGATCTTGTGAAAGTTATTTCAAAGCATAGGTTTTCATATAAATTTCAAGTGATAGTAGTCAAACCCTTCTTTTTACGTTCTTCAAAAGTATGTTAATTAGTGGTATTTTCTAAGAAGAATGTAGCTGAATATTTGGAGGTAGTTGTCAAATGTTATCATTTTCGATTATCTTTTTTTAAATGGTCTTGTTGCCTGAATCTTATTCATTCTGTTCCTCCACAGTGAGAAAACCCCTTGCCCTTCCACTGATATAGCTGAAGCAATTCACATTTAGGTTGGTATATTTCAATTGACTTTCCTCCCTGATGGACCGTCCTGATAGTCTGTTTCCATCTGTTTTATCTGTTCTGGTAATACTGCCCTCTTTATTACTTTGCTTGGACTACTACTCTAGTAGTCTTGCAAGGGATTTCTAACACTTTCTTTCCCTCCCTGCCATCCAGCCCCTATCTGTCCTCTATTCCCAGTGTTGTTTCTCGTCTTTTGGTCTACTAAAATCCTTTATTTTTCTATTATACTTAAAGAAAGAGATATATAATCTTTATTATTCAATTAGACATTTACTTTTAATGAAGATCTTAAACACTCATTTTTAGGATTAGAAGGCCACAAAGCAACTTCCATGACTCCTGGGACAATCAAATTTACACTCATCATTCAGCATATCCTCCAAGAATAGAGGAGTGACAAATCCCTGCATTTGATGACACATTGCCAGCTGTCTTCATTCAATAAGACCTGCTGTCCCCACTTAAGCCTCTTGCTGTCCTTAGCATCAGGGAGCCTTTTGTTTTTTTTTGTTTTTTTTTTCCATTTGGAGGTTTTACATTTGTCAATTGTAGGAGTTCATGACCCGACTCTACTCTCCTCTGATTATTATTGGCAGGCTACTCATCGCTAGTGGTTGCTCTGACAACGGATGAAAAACAATGGATTAACAGCTTTCTAGGAATATTTCTCAGACATAATTAATGCCTGCCTTTGGTTTTTCTACCTCATGTATCAATGCCATTTCTTCCTGCTAAATTTCTATTCTAACAGACTTGGAAAGAACCCTCAGTTCACCCTTCTATTTCAGTACAACTAAATTACATACTTCTTTGCAACCAGAAAAGTGTTTTCCTGTTACTCTTTTCTTCAAATGGATTTTTTGAATAATAAAAAAAAAATCAAACTATAGACACTATTTGGATCTCAATGTATTAGCATATGGAGTTCATTAACTCATCGTCTATCTCAGGAAAGGCATTTCAATAAATCAAGAAATAACAGTTTGAATAAGGGAGAAAACTAGAATTCTCTCCTGTGAGAGTAAATCATAGATATAATTACTTTTGGTTCGATATCTGTATTAGCCAGGAGTTTGCTAAATTCTGTAATAAACAACCCTAAAATCTCAGAAGTTTAATAAAAAACAAGTTGACTCACTTACAGTGCAGTGGAGATGCCTGTGTTTGAGAGGATCTCCTAGGAGATTCTGTTCTAAATGTGGGGGGATCTAGAATCCAGGCTGCCATCCATCTCATGCAATCCCAGCCCTTCAAGGACTTGAGAACCTCTTCCGTATTCTCCGCATTTGATTGGCTGATGAGCAAAGAAAGAAAAGTGAAGCATCTCAAGGGTGAAATTTAGTGTAACCCCCCAGTGGCATTCAAACATTTCTCCACATTCCATTGGCACTAACTAGTTCTTGGCTCCAAATGATGCAAGTGGGCTAGGAAATCTGTCTTCCTGCATGCCCATGGTGTTCATGGACATTGTCTCTGCCACAATTACGTATCATTTTTCATCACTATACACATGCCATTATAGCTTTGTGGGCCAAGGCCTGGCTTCTCATTTCCCTGCTCCACTGACTAGATGGGAGAATTTTAAGTTCTAGAACTATGTGAGTCCCAATTTTCTTTAAGAAAGTGGAGATAGAAATAACAATCCTAAAGGGAGTCTGTGAGGATCAAACACAGCAATGATTAGGGAAGTGCTTCAGATGCAAGAGCTAAGGATATAGTGGACCGCTAGTAAGGTGTGTTGCCAGTTAATCAATTTTTGTGGCGGAAGGAAAATGGAGATCAAATAATGCTCGAGACTCATAAAGAAGCCAATCTCCTTCTGATCAAAATATTAGAGATTTTGCTTAGATTCCCCCAATCTTTGCCATACAATAATAAGTAAAATAAATAATAAGTAAAAATAATAATAGTAATAATAGTAATATTTTAAACAAATGCCCAACCTAATATATCAGGAGTAACTGAGACTTCTTCATTTTGGGAGTAGAGAGAAATTGTGCGAGTTATTCAGAAACAGCTATGTAATTAAAACTCATGCTTTCCTGGTATTTGTTTGTCAGAACATTGAACTAAGCACTTGCTGCAAATCCAGGGTTTGCAAAGACATGTTATTCATTCAAACAGCCTGAGCTTTGTCCTGTAGTAGGTACAGTTTGTTTAAAGTACATGCCCATGCAGTAATGATTAAAATGTAAACAATTCCAGTGATAAACATGCTTAAAATAAACAGGAAAAAAGCCGGCCGTTGCTGACAATAAAGGCGATACATATGTAAATTATTGCATAATTCTGCCGTAGTTACAACAGTGTACAACAATGATGAGCAAGGCTGCTTTTTACAAACAAATTTATTACTCCTGGTTGCTCTTCTATGGCTTTCAATAAGAAATGCCAAAATAACTGTGATTTAAAAACGCTATCAGCTGATTTGAATGCTCGATAGATTCAGTGCCTTATAATAAAACTTGCCTCTAAGTGTTGTACTTTGGAGAAAACACCATGGACTTAAATCCTCTGCTTTGGCTGCGCATTTCTGCCGATGTATTTTCTGCGGACCCCTGGTAGCCAGTTTTGGGTTTCTCATCTGCATATTCATAAGGCTGCCAAACAGCTCGGAGAGAGTTTTTACTTCGTTATCCCATTTTAAATATTAGGACTTGCTAATGTTCAATTTATGCAAATCTTGAGTTGAACTCATATCATTTCTCTGACATTGTGGGTCATAATTCCTCTGCAAGACAGCCCAGAGACCACACAACAGCTGGACCATGGGCCTTTGTACCTGTATCTCAGGATTCCTCTAGGCATTTAGAAGCTGGGGAACTGACCCCCCTCCAAGAAAGACAGGTCAAGGCCTTAACCATGACCCCATTTCCCTGAGGGATGAGGAAACATAGGGAGCCGCCCCAGACTGTTAAGGTAGGTAGTGCAGCTAGCTCCCTTCCCATGCACCCTTCAGACTGACTGTCTGTAATGCCAAAGCTCTCTTTAGTATACTTTTTTTAAACTGTGAAGAGCTTATGTGTGCGTGCGTACGTGTGTGTGTGTGTGTGTGTGTAGGAGCTTCTCAATTACCGTGAAATTGTCATACTCTATTTTTGAGAGTCATACTCTGTCTTTTGAATTTGAATTCATTGCTGATTTTATAACTTGTCCTATGGTGGGAAGTGCAGGACTTGATACACTTCTATTTGGGAAAAATAATAATCATCTCTGGTAACTTCCATTTTGCCCCAAAACTCCAGGGTCAGAGGATAATAATTCAAGGTTTGGAATTGTTAGGCCGATTTGGATCACAGTTGGGGTTAACGGCTAAAATATTGATTACTCATAGGAACCAGTATTTTAAGCTATCCAGGTAAAAGGCAGTTTGGTTTTTGTGTGTGTTTACCTGCCGAGGCTATTGGTTTTCAATGATGAATGCTGTCTGATCCAAGTTAAGCTTCATATTTCATGTCAGGACTTCTGAAATCTTTTTCCGCTCCCAAAGGTGTCCTCATCGTCCAAAGAAAATAATGTGTTATTTTCTAAGTTAGTTAAGTGTGAATTATATATGATCAACACCATCACTTCCCAAGCCATCATTCTTTTAAATTAATATCTTTATTAACATGATTATAATTTTCCTGAGTGCAAAACTGGCTCTTCTGAGACAGAAGCCAAATGAGAAGTGCTCGGAAAAAAATAGACATCTATTTGTTCGGGTTTTTGAAGTGGAGTTTTATGGATAAGCAAAGAATTTGACAAGATGATATCTGATGACCCTACAAATTTTTTTAAAAATTTATTTATTTATTTTTGCCTGCGTTGGGTCTTCATTGCTGCGCGTGGGTTTTCTCTAGTTGCGGCGAGCGGGGGCTACTCTTTGTTGCGGTGCGTGGGCTTCTCATTGTTGCGGAGCACGGGCTCCAGGCGCTCGGGCTTCAGTAGTTGTGGCTCGCAGGCTCTAGAGCGCAGGCTCAGTAGTTGTGGGGCACGGGCTTAGTTGCTCCACCGCATGTGAGATCTTCCCGGGCCAGGGCTAGAACCTGCGTTCCCTGCATTAGCAGGCGGATTCTTAACCACTGCGCCGCCAGGGAAGTCCCGACCCTACAAATTTTGAGATTCTACTGGACTTACAACCAGTTCAAGGAGTATGGATTAAAGAACTTTGGGAGCTAAATGTAATAGACATGATTTTTATTTCATTCTATGGGCTTCAAATAATAACCCCTTTTCTTACTTATGAATAGGCGAGATGTTCAACTGAGTGCATGATTTATATAGTAAACATGCTCTTATCTATACAAACAAAATGTTCCTTTATTTAAAATTTCCTTCTAGATAACACTTGGTGTTACTAGGGAGGATTTAGTCGGTTATAGAGACTTGCAAAGAGTTCAAGGTTTCTGAGGGCTGAGTTAGATCCACATACCCAAGGGATGGGAGGAAGATGGTATAGACAGAGGTAGCCTTCAAAGAATGGTTGAACTGGTAGATAAAAGCATACAGCTGAAGAAATAGTACATTATGTAAATAGTACCATTTAACAATGATAAGGGATTTTAAAAAGATGAATCCAAGGTCAGAAATAAGAATGAAGAGAAAAAACAATAGAAAATTTGTTACAAGATGAGCTAGTCAAAGTGGTTCAATATTCGGATCATAAAAATATGTTGGAAATTTATATAATGTGACATCAGATATGTAGTGGATGACAAGAGAGCTCAGAAACACAGAACTCTACAACACTGGGGTCAAAAACATTAATATTTCCAGTGCTCTAAAGTGCCACTCCTTGACTTAATTTCTACAAAAATCTCAATGCATTAAATATTCCCTATGAAAATACTTCCAATGTGTAAAATGTTCCCTTTAAGACTGTGTATTGTCTCTCAACCTCAGCTTTATTATAGTTCACTGATATGATATCCCTTTTTGACAAAAGTATGTTAGTACAGGACTAGACTGGATCTGGCAGCTAACTAAAAAGAAAAGTTACAGGCTGATTTACTGGCTGCTATACTACTTTCAAGAGTTTAGACAGCTGGGAATTAAAGTTACTCTCTTTGCTGCGTTAATGGATATAAAACTGAAGTGCAGTCTGAGGGTGATAAGCACATGAGTGTTGTGAAAATATTAACTGATCCTTTAGATAATTACGGAGTCCAAAGTTCCAAGGGCTACAGTGAGATGGCACTCAAGAACTTGAATATAAAGAAAATAGTGGGTTTTTTTTTTTTTTTTAGATATTTGGATTATATTATCTACTGATAATGAGCCAGACATAAGCATGGTCACCTTGAAGCGACCTTGACTCAATTACATTCTTGAATGTGATACTCTATACGGATATAACAAGATGAAGAATTTTAATTTACCAGAGGTCTTTCTTCAGAACTCTGCACTAGAATTTCTCCTGAGAAATTCAGGCTGAGCAAGAGAAGAAATCCATTCCCAAGGTTCTCTGTGAACTCTGCTGGCTGCAGATGGAGGGAGACCGAGGCATGGAAAGTTGCTGGTGACTCCACCCTCTAGAAGCAAGTTGGCACAGCTGGTGGTTACGACTATAAATGTAAACAGCCCCTCTCAGGAGGCAGTTGCTGCAGGATGCCATGGAAGGGGGGAAGCAAAGATCCCACGTGAGCAGGATGTTTTGGGGGTAGTTGGTGAAGAGAGCTGAAAGTAAGGAGTGAATGGGAGGTTCAAGGCACCTGCAGTTTGTGAGACAATTGAAGAGGAGAAGAAAGGGAATTCTTTTTGTGGATTTCTGCTGTGGGTTAAGAATTGGATTCTCATTAATGTTCACGGAGCACTACAAGTAAAAGCTAGAATTGTTTTTTAATTACGCTTGCTAGACTGTGGTTTCTTTAAAGTGTTGCCATGTAAGAAACGGGCCATATGGGACCCCTGTTACTATTGCACTACACTGAGAAAAAAATGACTTCAACCCTAAAACCAGAGAAAATGGAGAAATACTTGGGCAACTATTGGCAGTGCTCATCTGAGCCCTTTCTGGTAGGCAGGTAGGTCTAAGGACTCAACCTACCTGTATTATTGATATCAAGAATCTTAGCTGGATATCAGTAAAAGTTAAATTATCTAACTATTTTGTTCTGACTCCATGCGATCTTCTCATTATATTCTGGCTTCTCATGTTGTGTGTCTACAGAAATAATGCATTGGAAGAAGAACTCAAGTTTCCAGTCCCTTAGCATTCTCAATCTTCAATGCACATTAGTAAATGTATTTCCTGATTTTGTACCTCAGGAGCTGTGACCTTGGTTAATGTGAGTTTGCCTCGGATTAAACAATGCATGTCCTGAGGTACCTGCACTTATGAGACTAAGCAATTTACACTTGACCTTGGAAAATTTTAAATTGACCCTGTGATGCTAAAATGTCTTCAGTCTCCCTAACTTCACTGTGACACATTTGCCTTTCCTATTCAAGCTACCCTAATGGCCTTGTCTATCTAGTTAGGGAAGAACACACACACACACATGCACATGCACACACACGCACACACAGAGGAAAAATGCTCACCAAATAAGAAAAAAAGGGAAATGGAGAGGGACAGGTGAAGGCTTACAGGCCTGTATCACAAAGCACATTCTCATTTCCTCCCTGTCCTGACTTGATGAGTTCCCCTCCTTGGCATTATTCAAGCAAAGCTGGATGGTACCCTTGCAGTAATGCTACTTTGCTTCTGTGAGATTTGTTTTACCATTTCTTTCTGAGACTGAAGTGAAAGCAAGGTACATAAAGTCTTTTGCACAATGATTAACATGTACACATTCACTAAGCAGTTAATTTGTTACTGTTGCTGCTGGGTTTTTGTTTGTTTGTTTGTTTTTGTCATTTTCTGAGAGAACCAAGGATAAGATTTATACTATAATGAATAATGTGAATATCCTTTTCAGCTTTAATATTCTATGATTCTACAAGAGTGAATGAGATTTTGATAATGTGTAAATGAGCTAATTTATGGAATAAATTACTTGAATAAATAACATCAGTAAGTCAATAATCTGTCTATATTCTTACTACAACCTCACCCAGGTTCTTCCCTGTCTTACAAACTCCTACAGAATCCAGGCCCCTGGCACCTTCCTAACTTCACCTTCCATCACTCTCCCACTAACTCACTCTCTTCAGACATGTTAGCTTCCTTGTTGCATGTTTTTGCCACAGGGTGTGTGTAATTATTCTTCCCGTTCCCACAATGATGGCCCTTTATCCACTTGCATTGCCTATTCTATCTCCTTTTAGTTTTGGTTCAAATGCTGTCTTGTCAAGAAGACCTTCCTGACCTTCTATTAAAAAAAAATTACCCTTTATTTTATTGTTTTTGTCTTTACCGTCTTTAATTTGCTTCTAACACTTCAAACTTTAACACAGTATATTGTTATGCTGTATGACATACATTTGTCTGTATCTGTCTTCCCTACTGCAGTGTAAGTTCCATGAGAGCAGGAACTTTGCTTTGGTCCCTATTGATTCTCCTCACCAAGAACAATGCCCAGCACATAGTGAATAGATATTTGTTAATGCCCCGAATAGATACTTGTTAATCTCCCTTCTATTTCTTGGGGTGCTCATTGTGCCTGGAGTTCCTTCCCCAACCTCTTACAAAGTGCATTGCTGGCAAATAATAGTTGATGAATAAGTAAATGGGTAAATGAGTAAACCAATCATCAAAAATGCTGTTTTATTATTATTATTATTATTATTATTGAAGTATAGTTGATTTCCAATGTTGTGCCCATCTCCAAAATGCTGTTTCTTTTCTCACTTGTGAAGTTGCTGGGCAGAAGTTTATCTTTCTGATTAGGAAAAGCCAGGATCTAGAAAATAGAATGTTCCTAGGAGATAACGGATTTGGCCTCGGGAATAATGCAGAAATCCAACTGTCAGAGTTAGGCTGTAAGGTTAGAGCTTGCCAAGCAACAAATAAATTCATTGAAGCCACTGACGTGTTAGCTTAGAATTTCTTAAACCCCTGTTGAGGTCAGAATTGGCTCCTGAGCCTCAAGGAAACAAAATCTAGAGCCAAACAACCCGTGCTCAAATCCTAGCTTAATGACCTTGTGACATTTCTTAAAGTTACTCCATCTCTGTATTTCAGTTTCCTCACTTGTGCAATGAAATAATAGCACCTATCGTTTATGATCCTTGTGATGAGTAAATGAATTATTTTATGTGAAGTGCTTAACCTACTCCCTGCTCAAGTAAAAGCTGTAAAATTGTTAGCTATAAGTATACTGAGCCCACAGTTGAGGGGTAAGGGACCCTGGCCATGGAAAGAGGCAAGTTTCTAATTCCTACAATTCACTACTGTCTCTGAACCAGAACCTAAAACTTAGTACTCTAGTTCAGCCAGGAAAAGAAGTGGTTCTTCATACTTATTAAATAATCATACTTTTGCTGATGATAAAAGGCAAAATCTGAGGGTCTCTGTTTCAAATGAACTTATCTACAAAACAGGGTTACAGTTATAGAAAACAAACTTATGGTAACCAAATAGTAAGGGAGGGAGGGACAAATTGGGAGACTGGGATTGACATATACACACTACTATATATAACATAGATAACTAATAAGGACCCACTGTATAGCACAGGGAACTCTACTCAATACTCTGTAATGACCTACATGGGAAAAGAATCTAAAAAAGAGTGGATATATGTATATGTATAACTGAACCACTTTGCTGTACACCTGAAACTAACACAACATTGTAAATCAGCTATACTCCACTAAAAATATTTTTTAGAAAGTTCAATAATTTGGAGTAATTAGAGCCATAGGATTATTTCATAAATTTTCTGTAAAATTGTCCCTATCTTCCACTTTGCTTTGACTATGGATACCAGGTCACAGAGTTCTGAGATGAGTTCGCAAAATACCCATGGAGCCCCATCAGAAAAGTGCCTCCAGTGCAGTTAAAGTTTGGGTTCGGAGGTTTCCAGGCAACAAGTCATGTACCTGGCATGATAGCTTCCTGGAAATATTAGCAGGAGCAACTCAGACATGCCTAACTCTGTAGGTGTGCACAGGTCAGGCTTCTAAGTTATTTCCTGACATTAGAGCAAATTCTAATAAGAATCCTTGAAACACACAGTCTATCAGTCATCATATGGATTTAATCTCATTCCATTCAAAAGCAACAATGGGTTGGGTGAGAAAACAAAACCCTTTAAAATAAGAAAATAAACAACGATTACTGTTAAGAAATCACCTGCCCTTTTCCATGCTGCTTCTGACCTCTGTGTGCTAGCCTCTTTTCTTTTTTCCATTTCCCAAAGTCAATCAATCAATTGATTAATCAGCAAGTCTTGTAATTCTACTATGATAGGCATATTTTTATCAGGTGCTTAGAGGTTCAGAGTCTTGTCTACAATACATAGTTCCTATACTCTAAAGATTTTACCATTCTCTGAGAAAGTCAAATAAGGATTCTGGAAACTTCTCTTCACTCCCTTGATGGTAATTAGGGATTTGGGGGAGGGGAGGGATGAACAGGCAGAATGTAGTTAGATATGTAGAGCAGCGAAACTTTCTGTGTGATGCTGTAATGGTGGATACATGTTATTATACATTTGTCAAAACCCGTAGAGTGTACAACACCAAGAGTGAACCCCAATGTAAATTACGGACTTTGGGTCATGATGACAAGCCAGTGTAGGTTCACTGATTTTTATAATTGCACTACTCTGGTGTGGGATGTTGGTAGTGGGAAAGGCTATAAGGTGTGAAGCAGGAGGTTTATGGGACCTCTCTTTACTTTCTACTCAATTTTGCTGTGGACCTAAAATACTCTAAAGTTTATTTTTAAAATAAATAAATATTGATGTTATATATCTGCAGCTCTGAAGAGAAGCAAACCAGGATAAGAAGTACCAAGAGTGAGATGGCTATTTCAGAGAAGGTGGTCGGGGAAAGCATCTGGGGGGGAGATGTCACAGGCGCTGACACCTGCAGGAAGTGAGTGAGTCATGGGGACACCTGAGGGAAGGACGTTCCAGGCAAAGGGAACAAGTACAATCACAAAAAAACAAATAGAAAAGAAAATATCAGTGCATTTCTATTTGAGGCCATTAACCAAGTAGTGGATGTAGCAACAACAGATAATAAAACAGGTGAGAAAAAATAGTCTCAAATCTCAGAATACTTTACTTACTTATTTTTTTTTGGCTGCGTTGGGTCTTTGCTGCTGCATGTGGGCTTTCTCTAGTTGCAGAGAGCGGGAGCTACTCTTCGTTGTGGTGCGTGGGCTTCTTTTGTTGTGGAGCACGGGCATCCGGGCTTCAGTAATTGTGGCTTGCGGGCTCTAGAGCACAGGCTCAGTAGTTGTGGCGCACGGGCTTCGTTGCTCCGCGGCATGTGGGATCTTCCCGGACCAGGGCTCGAACCCGTGCCCCCTGCATTGGCAGGCGGATTCTTAACCACTGCGCCACCAGGGAAGCCCTCAGAATACTTTTAAAAGAACTGCCTAGCTAATCTACCTTTTATTCATTTATTTTTGCCAAAGGGTAGCTGTTAGAATCAGTTGTTTTCTTTAAAGTTGTATTTCGACATATTTATTCCATTAAAATTTATGTAACGACTCCTATGTACCAGTCACTGTCTTTCCTTGTTTAAGCATTTGTCACCACTTACCTGCTCTATTACAGTTTCTTTCTTCATGGTCATGTGGACTTTAGTCTCACCTGTACTGATACAATCTCTCTTGATCTACAGTAACTTTTCCTGCAAGAAAGATCTATCCCATGCTTGCTAAACTTAACACTAAAAATAACTATTATCCACCAAAATGAGACAAATTTCTGAAAGCATGGTGAATTCTATGGAATAAACATGTAATCAAATGATCCTAAATTTGGGAATAAAGCAAAACATTGACTGTGTAAAAGTTTAATATCATACTAGAGTGCTGTCCAACATTTTATCTAAGGGTCAACTGACTCTCTTGGGGATTCTATGTTCAACATAATATTTACCATCTATTATGGCCCAAATATTTTATAACTCCATAAAAGCTAGAGGTTAACTTTTAGAATAATGGTAAAACAAGGTGATTTTATTCTTCGTAACTAGAAAAGATAACTTAAAGCCCATGATTTTATTGCAATGTAAGATATAAATGTTTATTTTAAATCAAATGTAAACATCTTAGGTGAGTGTTCTACTTTATGTCACTGATTATATAAAATCTCATTTCTTTTATATATTTTTTGAATCAGTTTTTTTCCAATCACTGGTTTCCTCATTAATGAATTAAATTAAAATGTTGACAAATGATCACTATTTACATAAGAATTACATTTTTAATATTTTGAGAATTAAGCTTTGACACATGATTGATTTTATGATATGAAATTCAACTAGCTAAGACCGGAATTAAATGTAGCTTTCTTATATAAATTCTGAGTATTATCTATGTGTGAAACTGTTCCACAGATGTATTCAAACACATCTACAATCACACTTGCAAAATATCCTTTTGGGAGTTATAAATGCTTTGAAAATCAATTTTCCTTAATTAGATTTAGGATTTCCTAGCAAATACGAATTCTAAATAGGATTTCAAAGATGGAAAAGTTTGATTTAGAACATTTATATATGGGTAACATTTCTCTGTAATATTTTGACTGCTTTGTATGAAAGCTCAGTAAAGAAACTGAGTAATGAGTACCTTTAGATACCATGAAACTAGGGGATAAAGTGTTTTTAATTATTGACACTTAAAGTGTAACCCGAAGCATTAAGTTGGTAGCAAATTTGTGCTCATAAAGTGAAAAAAGCTATGGTCAAAACTACCTGTAGAAAATTATTTTAGACAGACCAGGAATAAGAAAACCTGGAAGTTTATCAAAAAGACTGTATAATTCCTGGAAAGCAGAGATCTTTATTATTACATGTTGTAGCATGATACTACTCACATTTCAAGGTGCTTGATAAATCCTTGAAGTTATTTATGGTGAATTGGCATCAACATAAATTAGGAATTTGCTAGTAGGAATTAAAAGATAAGAATAAATCAAGATAGTACCATAAATTATGGAAATAGCAAAGTTGCACCAATAAACTAGGTTCAGAATGGCATAGTGCTAAGTATGAATATTGGAGTTGACTTCTTGGGTTCAAATTCTAGCTTAGTCTAGTATTAGCGGCAGGACCTTGAGTAAATTATTTAAGCCCTCTGAGCTTCTTTTTCCTCATCAGTAGAATGAGGTTAATAATTACACCAAAAGTATAGAGTTGTAAAGATTAAACTAGTTGACACATATAAAGGACTTAGAAGAATTCCTAGCACAAAATATGTGCTATGTGAGTCTTAACTACCATTATTATTATAAGTATTAATTGTACATGGGAGACAAAAGAGGAGTCAAAGTACCTTCAGGGTCAAATGACATTGTTGCTTCTAGTGGTTAGTAAGTTAAATAAACAAAGCTTATGAAATACACAGTGCTTTCCTGGCTCAGTGACCATAAGATTTTCCTAAGGAATTGTCTATTTGTCTGATGAACACTTTTGAACACATTTAATCCAGATTTATAAACTCAGAACATCAAGAGAGAAAGGATTCTTTTTTTTTTTTTAATCTTTTCAAATATTTATTTATTTGGTTGTACAAGGTGTTAGTTGCGGCAGGCTGGCTCCTCAGTTATGGCATGCAAGCTCTTAGTTGCGGCATGCATATGGGATCTAGTTCCCTGAACAGGGATTGAACCCGGGCCTCCTGCATTGGGAATGTGGAGTCTTATCCACTGTGCCACCAGGGAAGTCCTGAGAGAAAGGATTCTTAGAAACTGTTCAGTCTTATTGATCTAGTCTTGGATTTGTATCAAAGTCAGTGGTAGATTGCTTCATAATAAAGACACCTGGTTAATCTCCAAAATCCACTGACTCAGAGATGGCACAGAAATCTCTTCTTCAGATTATTCTGATGCAATTAAAATTTGAGAAATACTCATCTATAGTCCAATTACCTTCTTTCACACATTGGGAAACTAGGTCTAGTGACATGAACTGGCTCAGACAAGCTCCTGTTCTTCATGACACCTCTGGGTTCAGAACCTTTGCCTCCTGTATCCAGACTGGTGCACATCTCAATGAAGGGTGCAGAGTGCAAGGAAGGATTTGCCTCCACCCAACACCCTGATGAGTAGAGGGCTGATGCATCCACGTGGGCTCTGACTGAGCAGGCATGATACCTTCCTATTCACCTGCACCTTGAAAAGAAATGTCTGATCTGCTGCTTAGCAATGGCATTGCTCTGGAGTTTCCAGATTGCAGCAAAGAAAAGAAAGAGGGGGCAGCTGATTACTAAATAAGCTCCCACTCATTTTCATGCTTCTTCCAACAAAGTGATACATTTCTAACCTTTCTACCAATGAGGAGAATGCAGGAAATTGGCAAAGAGAACAGTGACACAATACCATCTTTTATTTGCTAAAGATGATTCCTTTTCTGAGACTTGGGCTAAAAGAGATGACTGAGGTGTCAGGATATACACTGATCTTTGTTTTTTCTTTCTCATCAAAAGCGTAAGACATAGCCTAGAAAATTGCTGCCTTTAAGAGCTATTTCTTGTCATTGCTTTAAATGTCCCCCTACCCTTTATTTTCACTGCACTTGAAATTTCCTCTGCAGGAAATCCCACTCGAGGCTCAAGGAGACATCTGGCAGCAGTGAGGAGTGAGATCTGCCTAGTGCACAGTTGCTGGAAAGATGTAATAATTCCATTTTCTGTCAAACAGCCGCATGCATGTTGGTAAATGACAAGTATCTCCGCTAACAGCTGGAAAAATGAAGCCACAGAATGTCTTGTTTATTACCCCACAGCTTCTTAACCTGTACAGGAAACATACCTTTGTTTTACCATGTGGTTCAGAATATTAATAGCATCTCTATCTGGGGTAGATTTATTCTCTCTTTTAACAATAAATATGTCTATTTTTCTTCCTCTCATTTGTCTTCCCACCAGCTCAACTCAAAAGTCATCCGAGCAGGATATTTGCCAAATCAACTCTCAAACTGAGAAAAAGAGAGCTCTCCTACAGTTAATTCAAGCATATAATAAGTTGTAGGTTTTGTGAGGATCAGCTGAGTCATATAGTGAGATCATGAAATGTGAATAGAGTCATCATGAAAATGAGAATTTAATCATTATTATGACATGGGCATCTCTCAAATGTCAGGAATCAAAATTATATGATCATTTCATATGATATCAACATATAAACTTTTTATTTTCTGTGTTAATGCTCTACCCAATCTGATTTTCAGCCTCTAATTTCTAGATATTGTTATTGAGGAAATGCTTGAATTCCTTTCTACGGGTGTTATTTTATTCGGGGAAAACTATTTCTAGAAACCAAAGCATCATATGAAAAAGATCATATAATGAAATTTCTGTTTTATAGATTATGATATTGAGGCTAAAAAGGTTAAGTTAATCCAAGTTATAATACCAGGGTGATAGAAGCACTACGGTCTCCTGTTTCCCGGTCCATTCAGGTGAAAAAATATGGTGAATGAATGAGTTCATTTAGCAGGCGCTGTGCCAGGCACTAGGCCAGAGGGAGCAAGAGAGCAAGGGAAATGGCGATTAAGTTCAATGAGCATGAGAGAAGAGCTCAGGGGAGGGTTGTTGGTGGGGCAGGGATCAGATACGACTGCTTGCAATGACTGCAAGCAAAAGTGGGACCTGACTGTGAGTTAACATTTATTCTTGCTTCATCTTTTCTTGTCTGAGATGCTAAAAGAATAAAGTCATGGAGTTGAAAGAGAGACAGGGAGAGATTCCTGGAGTTGAAAGAGGGGTGTGTGTGTGTGGGTGCCGTGCAAGGAAATTCATTTCATTATGCCTGGAATGGCTGGAACACAGAGGGGGAGACTGGGGAAATGTAAACCAGTCCCATTACACTAAGGATCTGACTGTTATTCTAACAACAATTGGGAGTTGCTGAAAAGTCTTAATGGAGTAGTTCCAGTGCCCATTTCATCATACCACATGAAAATCTGGGGCTGAAGCAAGGCAAAAGTTGGCACCATGGACGCGTGGAGAATAAGCTGAATGATTTTTTTAAAAATTTATTTATGTGTTTATTTATTTTTGGCTGCGTTGGGTCTTCGCTGCTGCGTGGGCTTTTCTCTAGTTGTGGCGAGCAGGGGCTACTCTTCATTGCGGTGCACGGGCTTCTCATTGCGGTGGCTTCTCTTGTTGCGGAGCACGGGCCCTAGGTGCTCGGGCTTCAGTAGCTGTGGCATGTGGGCTCAGTAGTTGTGGCACGCAGGCTCAGTAGTTGTGGCACATGGGCTTAGTTGGTCCGCGGTATGTGGGATCTTCCTGGACCAGGGTTCGAACCCGTGTCCCCTGCCTTGGCAGGCGGATTCTTAACCACTGTGCCATGATGGAAGCCCAAGCTGAATGATTTGAGGGATCTTAAAATCAGGTCCTTCTGTCTCCAAATATATCTCCTGTCCTCCTGTTACTGTTCTCAACATCCCAGACTTTACTCTCTCCATCAGTATCATCAGTGTGAAGTCTTGATGTGGAGCAGTCAGTCAACAAGGAGTCCGGGGACAGACACCCACAAACATGAAGTGAGAAAGGATCTTAATGGGGACCGAGGTAGAAATGATATTCACAGTTCTCATCTAGCACTATTTAGTTTAGCTTTTTCTCATTCGTAATGAAATCCTGCTCACTAAAGGAACTTTCAAAACACCATTAAGTCCACTATGCTATGACCCAGAGAAAGTGAGTGACTTACAGGTGTCAGACAGCTAGGAAGTAGCCACGGTTGCACTAAGTTGCACTAAGCTTCCTGGCTTCTGATCCAATATTCTTTCCACTATGCTGTAGCTGTTTTTGAGGATGAAGGTCAACTCCTCATCCTTTTACCAAGCACTGACCCATCAACCGTGGCTGTCATTTATCATGAATTCATCAAGCGTTTGTGCTGACTGCTTGTTCAGCAAGACCCTGAAACCACTGTCATTCCTCCACAGGTTTTAATAATCCAGATAAAGAAGCCAAGTCCATCCCTTTGGGAAGATGTAGAAAGTCATATATAAAGAGATAAAAGGAGAAAAAAAGACTGTGATTAGAGACTATCGCTAAACTCTGGGCACATTGGGAACATCTCCCTACTTATTTAAAATGCCTGCCTTGGAATCCCGTCATTTAAATATTGTTAGCCAAAGCTTAATTACTCTGCTGGTATCTGGGATACTACTTGGCATCCCTGCCCCCTCACACACGTTCTTCCTTTCTGGCCCAGTCACCACTTAATCCAGTAAAATAAAGTTAGTGCTAAAATCCTCAGTTGCCAGATGCTCTGCACGGCCCTGCCACTGCTACTAATTTGCAAAGAAAAAAAAAAAAATTCACATACTTAGGTGCCAAATAAAACAATCAACTTCAACTAGCATTTTAGCTTAATCAGATAGATGAAATGGATTTTATTAAGTTTTATTTTTTTCCCCTCTTAGAGCAAATGTTCATGCTGGCTCTTTGAATATTTTGTCAGCATAAATAAGTGCAATATTTTGAAGGCTTTGATTTCCAGGGAAAGTTCATTCAGCTCCAAGTCTGGTCGTACCCTGGGCAGCTCTTCTCTCCGCTCCCAGCCTTCAACATTTGGCCCAAAGCATCTAGCATGGAATTTGCCACAGAATGAGGACTCAGTAAATGTTAGCTAAAAGTGAATGCTTTACTGTTCTATTTCGAGAATATATATATATATGATTGCTCAAGTCCTCTAAGCAGGTAACCAGGGTGACTGACGCTAATCTCATGTTAGGACAAGGCAGGCTGTCAATGTTAAGGTTCTCACCATTCACACAATGGCAAGAAAGGGGGTGCTTCATAGTGATGAGGTGACTCAGGCTTCATAATGATCAAATTTGTTTTACTTTTCTTGAGATATTGCACAAGAAGACAGCTTCCCGCTCTCTATTTCTGACTTGAATTTCCTATGAGCCAGGCTTGGGTTCCAGCCAATGGGTTGCTGATTAGTTTGGGAAGAAAAGTCTTTATTATAAGTACAGAAAGAGAAAATAAACTTAAAATCTCTTCTCTGGGTATGTGGTGTTTTCTTTCTCCCAGAGATAATCAGGGGGAAAGCCTAGTTAGGATTTAAAATCTGTGTTTTACTCAGAGATGCTAATCAGTGCAACGTCTTTTGAGACTTTCTCTGATGATCAGTTATTCATGAGGGAGAAATCATCATGCTCTTTGTTAAAGGCAAAACATTTTAAAAATAAAAATAAATTCTAACATCTAGCGGAGATGCTCACCCTTCGAGAAAGCAGTGCTTAATTGGAGCGAAAATTCAAGGGCAGAGAAACAGCTTTCTTATTTTCTCCAAATCTAAGGGTTTATGAGCTCGGAAACTTAGAATTTAAAAACTCAAGTTTCAAGATTTTACTGTAAATTACTCAGTTATCGAGTATTTGACTGATGTTCAGGTTAGAAGAAGAGAGGACACAAAAAACTTGCGAGAAATTTTAGGCAATGAAATCTCTTCGAGGATCAGATCTTTTTATCGGCTCCTGCAGCAAAGACCCATGAGTTTTGCTAGAGAATATCTACCACTAAGGGTTAACATCAACCCAAAAAGAAGACAAGGTCTGGACAGAGCCCGGGAGTAAGGGACTCCAAATTCTCTTCTGTACTCAGCTATCTACTCTTATCTTTTATGCTCCTGTCTTGATACCACAGAGGGGCAGATTCTCCATATTAGTTAGACTTCACTGTAATAATCAACAGCTACAAAAATGAGGTTTCCACTGATAAGTAAATAAAACTGCTATATGACATAATTGATTTCCTGACCCAAACTTGTGAAAGGGCAGAAGCAAAAGCAAAGGGTGAGAGACTCAGATAAGATAGGAACACAAGAATACAGCGTGGGTTCGTATGCCACAGAGATCTCTGTCCTGTCTCTCAGCCTCTCTCAGATCTCTTAAAGCTCACCCCCTCACTCCCTCTCTCCCAGGGCACTGGTTCTACTATTCCTCCAATATGCAGTCCCAACTTTGCACTGGCTCTTTCCTCTGCTGGGAGTGCCCTTCCAATGAGCTTACTGTTTAAATTTGCAAACTATACACTCCCCTATTTCAAAATTTGTACCTACTTTTCTAATCTTTGAAACATGTCTACAACGCTTATCATCTTCTAATGTTCTACATGGTTAGTTAAGATTATTGTTTATTTCTGTCCCACCCTTGCTAAAATATAAGCTCTATGAGGGAAGGGGTCTTTCGTGCTTTATTCATGAATGTATCCCAAGAGTATCTAGAACAGTCATAGACAGAGTAGGTATTCAACACAATTTTGTTGAACGAATGAATGGATAAATGGATAATAAAACAGACTAAAAGTCTGGTTAGATAAAATGGGTGAGAGTTAAGCAAAAATCAGTTTCATATGTTCGTTCTAACAACTTCTTTTTCACCCATTGTTGATGAAATTCTCTAGAACCAGTTTGAAAATTAGTATCATTTTCTTCTCATCACATGCAATAGCCAAGAGTCAACTAATTCATTACTCTAAAATTGTTTAAGAGCAAGGATTTTGAAGCCAGAAAGCTGTGTCTCTGTCATTTGAAAGCAGTGGTTGCAGGTAAGTTCATCCTATTAAGAATAAATTTCTCATTAAAGTGGGAATAAGAATACCCACTTCTCAAGGTCATTGTGAGTATTAATTATGATGTTTGTAAGGTTCCTAACACAGTGTCAGGTGGAAACTCCATAAATGTGGTTATTATTATTATATGACCCTGAAGCTCCTCCCTGCCCGGACATTCTTAAAGGCCACAAATGTATAACTGTGTATAACTGCATCAAATCAGAGATGCTATTGAGTGACTTGGCAAGTTTCCCGAGTGTACAGCTGGAAAATGTATCATCAAGGGTGAATTATTACATCTCACTGGGCCTCAGTTTCTCTTTAGTAGAAGGAGGATTTCAGTTAACATCTGTGCTCTCAATATCAAGTATCAAATGCTACATTTAACACCTGGGAAACGAAACCCTCTAGATCCTGATAAGATGAATTACTTAAAACTTGTAGGTACTTTTGAAGGAAAATCAACAAGATGTTATCGATCTATATATTTTTGCAGCATGTACACATGTGCACACACACACAAACACACCTATAGTAAATTCTTCATAATTTGGCCCAAACGAATTCAGAATTCAAAAATCAACTATTTCAATAAATATATGGCAAGGATGCAAAATTTGGAAGGTTTGGGGGTAGAAAATGCTAGGATGAAAAAGGCAGAGTCACTAACTTTAACAGATGTGTGTCTGAAACTTTGTATAGGAGAAAATGAAATAAAATAAGTGTGAAAATAGGTACCTAAAATGTCCACATTGTAAGAAAAGAAAGTATTTATAAATAGTGGGCTCAGAAAAGGCTTTACAAGGAGTTAACATTCATGTTAATTCTTGGATGAAAAGATTTTTGGTATATGCAGAGGGGTATCTTTGTAATTCTAGGATGAGGGTAATTCTAGGATATGTACAAAGTCAGGGAGGATTGAACATCTCTGCCCTGTCTAGGAATGTTAGTGATCAGTGGTGAAGGGAGTAAAAGAGTGAAAGAAGATGCTGGAGGATGATGAAGTCAGAAGAATTGGTTGGTACCATCACATGGAAGACTTTGAATATGAAGTAAAAAGCTTGGACTTGATTGTCCAAGTCCTGAGGTCTTAGGTATTGGGGTAGGAAAAATAACATGAGCTGATTTATTCAGATAAGAACTTTGACAACCATGAAGGATGAATTGAAGAACCATTTATAGTTTGGGAGACAAATACTAGCAATTGAATAATCTCATCAATCCTCAGCAATAGGAATGGAAAAGAGAAAAATGATGCAAGAGGGATTGAGTAGGTGGAGGTTTTACTTAAAGAGTTGTGCTGCTACTGTTGACTAGTCCCTCCTACTTTGGTTTCTGTAGCACCTTTTCCTGGTTTTCCTCCTTCATCTTCAATTCCTTTGTCCCAGCCTTCCTCATGAGCGCCTTCCTCTGTCTACTCCGTATCATGAAGGAGTTCTGACTTTGGCCATCTTCTTGGGTTGAATAACTTAGTGAATGATTAGATATAAAAAACAGATAAAAAGCTGGGGTTAAATATTCCTGAAGTTTACAGTCTGAGTGATTGGGAGATTGCTTAAATGATCCCCAAATGCAGGTCAAATCTAATCCATTCTCCACATGTTCACAGGGTGTACTTATTCAGCTGAAGATGGCTGGAGAAAAATATGTGTCATATTGATTGGATTTGTTTCAATTTTATTACCTCAAATCTCAAGTGGTTCCTCCATGCTGCCTGGCAATTCCACCACACTTTGCTAAACAATTCACTCTCCCACCTTCCCAGGTCACTATGTCATATCTTATTCCCTAACTCAAAATTTTAGCACATCTTCTGCTGATGATCTTGCTTCTTATTTCACTGTGAATCGACATGCAAAAGAAAACGTCCATATTCCTTACCTCTTTTCCACACTTCCTTCTTATCTCACTCTTTAACTTATTTCTTTCCAGAGTACTTATAAATTAGAACATTTATAATTATTTATTTTGTTTTGACTTTCGTCAGTCTGCCCTTCACCCAACTAGAATGCAAGCTCTATGAAGGCAGGGTTGCTTCTGTGTTTTTTTGTTTTCACTTCAGCACCCCAAGCTCTAGGATAGTACCTGGCACATAGAAATCAATCAGTAAATATCTAGAGAATAAAATATTTAAGACTCCCACACATAAATCTACCCATCTCTCTCTAACAGTCCCAATGTACTGTGTTGTACCGTTCATTTTATTTTAATGGATGAACTGTTCTTTCTCCTAAGACCAGCTTTCATTCTCATGATCTGGACAAAGGGTCACCATGTATCATCATGTAATTTACTCACTGTACCCCAGGGCCTGTCTGAGTGGGCAAGTGGGAGCTGAAAGTCATCTGCCTAGAAAAAAGTTTTTTGTGTGTTTATTTTTTTGCAAATATTTACTGAATAGCAACAGTCCTAACTACATTTTATAACATGTTACCTATTCAGAAACTTTTATGCAAAAATGTCATAACAACTCCCATCTTGTAGAAAAATAACCACCCTCAACTCTACATTCTCTTTTCTCTGCTACCCTTTATAGCAAAACTTCCTGAAATAACCATCATATCACTAGAGGTAGTCAATAATATTGTAATATCTTTGTATGGTGACAGAAGGTAACTAGACTTATTGTAGTGATCATTTTGTAATGTATAAAAATATGGAATCACCATGTTGTATACCTAAAACTAATATACTATTGAAAGTCAGTTATATCGCAATTAAAAAATAAACACATAAATAAGTAATGTACAAAATTTGACACATTTTAATATATATGTGTATGTGTATGTACATATACCTGTGGAGCAATCATAATCAAGATATTGAACATATTCATTACCCTCTAAAATATCTTTATGGCTTTGGTAATCCTTCTCATCAGACCATCCTTGTGCCCTCTTCTAATTAGACTAGTTAGAATTTCTAGAATTTTAAACAATTTGAACCATACAAAATAGAATTTTTGTGTGTCTTCTCTAACTCCACTTAATTATTTTGAGATCCATCCATGATGTTACATATACGAAGAGTTTATTCCCTTATATTGCTGAGTAACATTCTGTTGTATGTATATGACACATTAGTTTATCTATTTTAATATTGCTGGATACTTTGGTTGTTTCCAGTTTTGGATTATTACGAATAACACTGCTATAAACATTCATGTACAGTTCTTTGGATGAACATGTGCTTTACTTTCTCAGGGGTAAACATCTATGCATGTAATGGTAGGTACGTGTTTAACTGTTTGGGACAGTGTCAAAGTTTCCAAAGTGGTTGCCATTCAACACCTGCTAAGAAATCATGTAGATCCAGAATAAAAATGATGCAAAAATTTTGCCAGTAATTATTGTGTGACTTTGATTAAAGTTAACTTATTATAATGTAGGAGTACAGGTGGCATCTAAGAAATAAAATATCTTGTTAAATGAAATACAAGATAATAAAATGCTTCCGAAAGGACGGAGCAGTCAACTGTGCTAAATGGTGAGAACAAATGGAATATAGCACACAACTAAATAGAATGGCAGAGAACCAAACACTGGAATGTGAAAATGGAAATTGTGAGTGATGGTCTGGTGAACTATTTCAGAAAATAGTGTTCTGGACAGAATTCTGTTCCCCTAAAAATTAATATGTTGAAGTCTCAACCCCCAATGTGACTGTATTTGGAGACTGGATCTTTATGTCGGAAATTATGGTTAAACGAGGTAATAAGGGCGGGACCCTAATCCAATAGAACTGATGTCCTTATAAGAAGAAGAAGGAATACAAAAGCTCACCTACTCTCTCTCTCCTCTCTCTCTTTTTCTCTTTTCAAACACAGAGGAAAAGCCATATGAGGACACAGCAAGAAGGTGGCTGTTTACAAGCCAGGAAACAAGCTCTCACTAGAAACCAAATTTTCTAGCAACTTGATCATGGACTTCCAGCCTCCAGAACAGTGAGAAGAAATGTCTGTTGTTTAAGCCACCCAGTCTGTGGTATTTTGTTATGACAACCCCAGCAGATATTATAAGTTGTGAAAGACAGAGGCCTGATTAGAGTAGGTTGAGGAGACAGTGGGTAGTAAGCAAGTGATGACTCAAAGACAATTCTTCCAAGTTTTGCTAAGTAAAGGAGCAAAGAAGTTGAATGGTAGCTGAGCAGCTATATGAGACAAGGGAAGACATGGTTTTCTTAATACGGGCTTTATCTCCATAATGGTTTGCTTTGGAGAATGATCCAAGAAACAGGGAAAATGTCACTACAGCAGAAGAGGAGATAATTCTTGTATTGACTGCTTTATGCAGGTGAGTATGGGATCCAGAGCAAAAGTAGAGGGATCACATGAGGTAGGAGAAGGCAGAGTGTATAGGACTAAACGGCCACCTGGGACAATGGTTGTATTAAATGCAGAAGAATAAAACGGTTTGAGATAACTGGTCCAGCATAACTGGTCCCAGGTGACTTAAAAAGCATTTAACTGAAGTTATGCCATAAAACACATATTTTAAGGTCTGCATCAAGTAGCAGAATAAGAGAAAATGGGCCACAGAGTTTTGTTTTAGGATGGAAGTAGGTGGGGGTGAGAGCAGAAAGAGATCAACTGGGCATCAGTGACACTTAGTTGAGTGCGTAGACCAAGTTGTGAAACATCAGGAGAGCATATACAGCCTCATTTGGTTGGTAGCCTAAGTTAATGGGCTAATTGTAAACCGTTTGATTAACGTTAACCCTTTTAGTAAGGATAGTGTTAGAAATACATTAATAGGTTAGGATATGTTTCATGTGTTTTGGTCTATGGGCACAAATAATGTGCAGTAAGATCTAAGGAAAGGCGTGAATGGGGATAACAAATTCATTAAGAACGAGTAGAGGGAATCATCAAATTATGAGGTGTAGATACACCTATTTTTTTTTTTTTACTGTATTATAATTTTTATACCTATTCTCACTACAAATTAACTACTTGTTTAACATCCCAGGGAGACTCTCTGAGTAGCACTGAAGAATATTTATAAGCTTGAGTTTGAGCACTTTTTTTATATTTAAAGGAAAATAAAATCTTTTTACCATGAAATCAAGCTAATTTACTGTGCAGCAAGCATATTCAGTTAATACAGTTTGGGTTCCCTAAATGCAATGTGAAAAGTGCGTGTGTACTATGAATTCATTTCATGGTTTCCATCCACCTCCTCTTATTCGAGAACATTGGCAACACAACAGCTTCCCGTACAGCTCAGAGGAGCTATGTCCTTGGCAAGAGTGAACGTGTGGCTTTAACCTCCAAATGGCTAGATTTTGCAACATCAAGGACCTTTCTGGCCTGGATGACGAGTACAAAGCATTCATAGTGAGTGTTTCACCATTAGGCTAGCTAAATCCTCCCATGGTACTGGTGTGCCCAGGGAAGGGAGATTTGAATTTCTACGAAATTACTCCCTTTTGATCCTGTAGCTTAGAGCCTGAAAGATAAAAATGACATCAGCACTCCCCAAATTTCACCTATGAGGCTTGCATAATTTTACTCTTCAAAAAACTTCAATAAAGTCCTACTATTTACAAAAGATCTCTTACTCTATCACATGGTGTTTCCAGTCTTTGATCACTGTAGATGGAAGAGCCGGCGTGCTGCCAGAAGCAGAGAACTAGCAGGTTTTGGTCCTTTTCTAGCTATTAAAATATTCTTATGCATAAAAGGAAAAAGAACAATGCTCCAGACAAGGTACTCCTGTACCATGTAAACAAAGTTGTGATTTAATTTGCTAATTTTCAAATTTGCCTTGAAAAATAAAAGACTACCTGTAGGGGGCTTCCCTTTCCCTGGTGGCGCAGTGGTTGAGAATCTGCCTGCCAATGCAGGGGACACGGGTTCGAGCCCCGGTCTGGGAAGATCCCACATGCCGCGGAGCGACTAAGCCCGTGAGCCACAACTACTGAGCCTGTGCGTCTGGAGCTTGTGCTCCGCAACAAGAGAGGCCACGATAGTGAGAGACCCGCGCACCGCGATGAAGAGTGGCCCCCGCTCGCCGCAACTAGAGAAAGCCCTCGCACAGAAACGAAGACCCAACATGCCAAAAATAAATAAATAAAAATTAAAAAAAAAAAGGCTTTACTTTAAAAAAACAAACAAACAAACAAACAAAAAAGACTACCTGTAAGCTGCCAGCCTGGAGATAAATCTTATTGTTAGTATGCAAGACCGTTAGCACACTTTTTAAAAATAATTAATTAATTAATTACTTTATTTTTGGCTGCGTTGGGTCTTCGTTGCTGCGCACTGGCTTTCTCTAGTTGCGGCGAGCGGGGGCTACTCTTCATTGCAGTGGCTTCTCTTGTTGCACAGCGCAGGTTCTAGGCGCACGGGCTTCAGCAGTTGTGGCTCACAGGCTCCAGACTGCAGGCTCAGTAGTTGTGGCTCACGGGCTTAGTTGCTCCGCGGCATGTGGGATCTTCCCAGACCAGGGCTCGAACCCATGTCCCCTGCATTGGCAGGCAGATTCTTAACCACTGTGCCACCAGGGAAGTCCCGAGCACACTTTTTAAGATTAGATCTGCTCATTACATGTGAACATGTCCTCTGCATCTTCCATGAGCAAAGGAAGAAAGAATGTGGCTTTGGTGAACAATGGTCCAGCATGATTTCCATGTGAGGGAAACATCTAACAGGGTTATTTCCTTAAAACTAATCAGAATCTCTTATGTCTGCTAAATGAGTTGACTCTTTCATGACAGTCACTCTCTAAGTAAAGTCAGGAATACCACGAGAGACTTTCTGAAAATGGACATGGTCAGAATAGGGATAGGCTCCCACCTTTGTGAAACAAGCACATTGTGTTTGGGGGATGAACAGCCAATATCAGCAAGCATTGCCTTTGAGTAGAGAAAAATCAGCAAGTTTGTTTTTTGGTTTGGCCTTCCAGCTCCAAGGCTAATATCTGGATCCACTTTAGTAAGGCCGTGTACAGGTAATGGAAAAAATTATGAGTGTCCCCACTAAAACATTTTTTGGAGCAAAGTGGGTTATAAATAATGTTTAAAGTGCATTTTAAATCATTTTATCTTTCCCATTTGGTTTGAAAGTTCTTGAGTAAAATCATACTGATTGGTACTGCTCCCTGTGGGTTTTTCCATCTATCCTTCTGTACAAACAAACTTGAATCATGTCTTTGCCCACAGACATTTGCCCTTATATCATTTCCTCTTGCCAACAAGATCCCATCATCACCTTTTTCAGCCCAATGATGTCATCAACATCACCATCATCATCATGATCAATATCATCAAACATTTCTCGAGTGCTTTCAGCTTTAATGGTACTCTATTATTTATTCACAGTCATCATTTTACTAATATTTATTTATAGTCATTTATTATTTTACTAATCATTTACTTGTAGTCATCATTTTACTAATCCACTTTACAAGTTCTAAGGGTAAAGCCTATAAAATACCAACTTGTGTGTGTGTAAAAACAGTTTGGCTCCCTTGTTGAGGCTGAAACATCCTTCCCGCTACCATAAATATCTGTTTAGAGCTATTGTTATGTATGAAAACTGGGAGAAGAGAGTTCATTTCTGAAAGTATAAGGGACTAGGTGCCCACAAGGAACTTCTCATGCATAAACATAGAAAAGGCTGGGTAAATATGGACAGCATATTTTTACAATACATGAACGAACAGTTAGCTAAATAAAGTAAAAACATCCAAAGAAGGAAATCATGAAAAAGTGGAAATACAGGTATTTGTAGTGAATACACTAAGAAGCTGTTATTCACTCTGGGACATTTGCTGATCATAGAGGCTAGAGCTGGCTCAATTAACTACGTGATGAAAATGCAGGAGACAAAACTAGGGCATGAGCAAGAAGCGGGGTTAGATTAGAGACCACTAAATACAGCTAAAATCTCCCCCATCCCATCTCAGCAAGAAAAATAAGAAACTCTTTACCAGAGTGGTAAGTAATGACAACAACAAAAACTCTTCCTGCAGAGGGAGACAAAAATGAGGATTGTCTGCCAGGCGTGATTTGGGGGGAACGAGGTGATGAGAAGGGAGAAAAAAGTGTGTCATAAGAATTCCTATCATAAACTCACCCATACTTATTTTTGGTGATAAAATTCATACTATCCATTTACTTCCACCAACACCAAAATCAAATAACCTTAAATTGAATGCTTAACCCAAAGTGGCCCTGGGTTGCTGGTGTCCTCAGATACCAGACAGAAGCAAATTCAAATCACCTTTGGAAAAACACATATCAGATATAGAAACTCAGGCAACAGAGAAAAAGGTACAGGGTAAATAGGTCTGTAAAAATACTAATAATCACAACACGTACAAACAAATAAGGCACTGCTAATTGAGAGCAGGACAAAAGATTGCAGAATCCGATTCTCAAAAAGTTGTCAGAATCTGATTATAAAATATGAAGGCCTAATATATTGGGTAGGCCAAAAAGTTCGTTTGGTTAATGAATACATTGTTCAATAAAGTTCTTGGAAAATGAAAAATGTGTCTTATTTTTACTTAAACCTGAACTAAATTTTTGGCTAACCCAATATTTAAGAAAAACGTTTTCAAGGTATATGGAAATATAGGAAGGAAATTTAAAAAATGACCAAGAAAAAAGTTTAATATAATAAATCTTTTAGAAACAAATAATATGGTAATTTTTATTAGTAGAATATACATATGTAAAGAGATATTTAGTGAAAGGACAGATAGATGGAGAAAATACCTAGGATTCAGTGTAGCCAAAGAAAAGGTACATATGAAAAAGAGATTAAGAGAAATGTAAGTTAAAGTCATAAAGTCTAGCTTATCCTCCATATTTCTGAAGTTGAGGACTTAGAGAAGAAGGAAATTGGAGTGTGTTAGTTGGAGTAATGCTAGTTGTTCTTACAGATATACCCCACTGTCTCAGCAGGTTATTAGAAAGCAAGTTTACTACTCTATCGTGTGATGTGTCAAGCAAGTGCTCTCAATCTGTAGGTTACTTACTCCATGGCCAGAGACTGGGACACCTTCTAGCATCTTCTAACAGTGTCTGCAAATGTGGTTGTGTTTGCCGGCATCATGTCGAAGCGAAAAGAGCATGGAGAATCACCCATGGAAGGACCTTCTGGTACAGGTCTGGAAATGATGTTTATCACCTTTTGTTCAACATCCATAGCTAGAACTTCCTTGATGGTCATACCTAATTGTTAGGGAGGTCAGAAAACGTAGCCTAGCTGAGTGCTCGGAAGAATAGGAAATGGATCTGACGATCAGGCAGCAGGTTCTGTCACAGCTGACACTTCTGATCATCAGGTGTGCATTTCACCCTCCTCCAAATACATTAGACACACTCAAGCCCTCCCCACTGGAACCAATCTAAAGTCCAAACCTTTTACTGCTCCCACCTGGAAATCCAGGATTCTCTTGATGTCTATTACTCTCCATTAAAAAAATATATATGGATTCTCATATTCTGGCAAATTATTACCTGAAAGAGACAAGTTATACCTATCCCCTCTTTGCCACCACTAAAGTACAACAATGACAAAGGGGCAGGGAAACCACAATAGATGTTCTCATTCAGAGTAGGAGGGAAAAGGAGACACACGGCAGTTAACTGATTGCAAAACATGACAAAGACAGTACAATATACGAAAACTGGAGGCCAAGATCACTCATGAATATAGATGAATACCCCTTGAACGAAATGTTGGTAAATCAAATTCAACAATCTAGAAAAAGGGTGACACATAATGACCAAATTGGTTTTTCCAGTTATACAAGGTTGATTTATCATTTGATACCCAATATGGTTATATTGTTAATAAAAAGCAGTCGAAATATAACACCAAGTTTCTCAGATATTATTCAAAACATCCGATGAGGGCCAAGGTGCATATTTTTCACGGTCATGTGTATATGGGTTCCATTCTTGAACTAAATTTGTGCAGCGCTCCAAAGCACCTGACCTGTAGGGCAAGCCTATCACATTCTTAGCCTGTGGTCTTCTGATCTGGCACCTTAGAATGAGTGAAGAGACTTGAACAGAAGCCACTTGATTTTCTTAGATTGCAATGTATTTTTTTAAAAAATTTTTATTTATTTATTTATTCATTTATTGGCTGTGTTGGGTCTTCGTTTCTGTGTGAGGGCCTTCTCCAGCTGTGGCAAGCGGGGACCACTCCTCATCGCGGTGCGCGGGCCTCTCATCATCGCGGCCTCTCCCGCTGCGGAGCACAGGCTCCAGACGCGCAAGCACAGCAATTGTGGCTCACGGGCCCAGCCGCTCCGCGGCACGTGGGATCCTCCCAGACCAGGGCTCGAACCCGTGCCCCCTGCATCGGCAGGCAGACTCTCAACCAGTGCGCCACCAGGGAAGCCCTGCAATGCATTTGATTGATTATGAGTTGACACAGCACTCAATAGCTTTGCCTAGTGTTCAAAGCTCCTGTGGCTGAGACATTGCGTAAAATAACTACAGCTAGAAACTCACTTACTGGAGCACTCAAAAGCGCAAAGACTAACAGTGGGAAAATGCTTCTGCAATGATGATTTCAACAAAATGCCCTGACATTTATTCCTCTCCTTTCTATTAAGTCATTCTAAGTTGGTTCTCTTATTTTAGCTTCCTTAAAAACAAAGATTTTCTCTACAGTTCAACCTGCTTACCAGGCACATTCCGTAGACTTATTATTATATTTTAAAATTACCTTCTCCTCTCTCACTTTCAAATGGATTGAAAAGCAAAAAGCAACATCCATCAGATGAGGTCATCTCAACAGGAAGTCCAATTAGCTCAAAATAAACTCTCAAACGGTAGATGAACCAGAACTCATAATAAGCCTCCCCTGGGGTACCATGACCAATTCGTGCGTTAAAACGTCTTAACGTGATCTTTCCCCATCCTTTCTAGGCCTGTTGCCTCTTTTACCAATATATTATTATTTTTAATGTATAAACTATTAGGTAAATGCATATATACATATATATATAATTGACTGTGCTCTTTTTTTCAGTGCTTTATGAATGGTTTGCTTACAGTTACCTGGACAGAAACATTTGCTTTTGTCCCTTTGCAGAGAGTAAAGATTATTGGGCTTTTTAGAAAATTTGTCATTTCACAGTTATTTACTGGGATGTTGGGAAAGTGGGCTGACGAGGACAGGAGAGGAGAGAGAGAGAGAAAGAGAGAGAGAGAGAGAAAGAATCTAAGTATGAAGCAGATGTTGGGAGTGGTATTTATTCACCAAAACCACATGGGTCATTCATTAAAATCTCAGTTTTAATTAGCAAACACCTGTTTTCTGTTTGATTTTACACTGATATCTACTGTCTGCAATTTGCTTTCTTCAGTACAAGCAATTAGATAGCCCTGACAGTAACAGTTAATCTAATTAGTCCAGAGGTGCTCTGGGAAGCAACTATTGACTTGAAGAAATTACAGATACAGCAACACAGCTTCATTCACCTGATTGGATAAGATTTGTGCCCAATTATTATTGGGTGTCATCTTTCCCCTGGCCCTTCCTTTTCAACTTGGATTTAACAGTGAAAGTGAATCAATGGAAAATTTTGAGTGTTTACTGTGTACCAGTCACCCTACTAGGTTCAGAAAGTAGAAAGATGCAACTGTTTCAGCTCCTAGCCTAGAGGACATTATGCTCTGATGAAAGAGACAGATACATAAACAGATTATTGTATACACGAGGGATTTGGGAGCCCGGAGAAGGTGAGATGAATCCAGGCACTTATAAGCAAGTATTAAGATACTTCTCTAATAAACTCTGGTTGCTGCTGAAAGAACAAGATAATGACATTGGCTTTTTTTTTTCAAACTGTGAAAGTTGTGCTTGTTTTCAAATGGGTAGAAATTCATTTATAACCTTGTAATCTGAGTGACACTACCAGCAGTTGTCATGAAACTTAACAATGCCACCTGATCTCTTTTTATAGATTATGGCATGTGAGATGTTCTCTTTCCTGGTAACCATAAGTTTGTTTTCTACATCCGTGACTCTACTTCTGTTTTGTAAATGAGTTCATTTGTACCCCCTTTTGTTTTTAGATTCCACATATAAGCGATATCATACGATATTTGTCTTTATGGTTACCAGGGGATAAGAGGGGGAGTGATAAATTGGGAGATTGGGATTGACATATACATACTACTATATATAAAATAGATAATAAGACCTGATGTATAGCACAGGGAACTCTACTCAATACTCTGTAATAGCCTATATAGGAAAAGAATCTAAAAAAGAGTGGATATAGGTATATGTATAACTGATTCACTTTGCTGTACACCTGAGACTAACACAACATTGTAAATCAACTATACTCCAGTAAAAATTAAAAAGAAAAGAAGAAGAAAATAAAATAAAATAAATAAAAATTGGAAAAAAAAAAGATGTTCTCTTTCTTAATTCTGAAATTTGGGGAAAGCGACTCTTCATTAAGTCCTAAGGTTTAGGAAATACATGTCAAACAGGAGGCAGTCATCAGTCCTAATTCCATGCACACATTTCAGAAATGGTGTAATTAGATATAGAGTGAATATGTCCACAAGTAGAGATCGAAAAATGATGCTGATAAAGATGTCTGGCAAAGCTTTTCTTCCTCGGCTCCAGTCTCAGTTTAATTTACTTGTTTGAAAAGATGAGAGCCCTGGGCTTCACTTGACTCAATTCATAAACTGGGCCCAGAAGGAGAAAACCAATCTATCTCTCAAGCACACACAAGTGATGTTCTGGCGGTTTAAAGAGGCATCTTCTATGCATTACACAACTTAATGCAAACAGCCTCTGACTGTGAACATCACATGACGCTAAATGTTGTGAAAGAGGGATGGCATGCAGATTTTTAACAGTCCTACAAAAAATTAAGTTATGCTCTGCCTAAAACTTCCCCAAGGTTTTTCCTGGAAGACATTTGTCTGCTGGTGTGTTGACAGTGGTAATTAACTGACTGGAATTTATTTCTTCTTTATAGAACAGAAATACACCTAAAGTGAGTTGGATTTGGACTTTCTCGAAGAGATTAGTAACGAATAGATTAAAAGATCATCACTTTGAAAAGCTCCTTGTCCATGGAAATTCCATTTGTGATGATACGGATGATTGCTGTGTTGAGGTGATGGAGAGTCACACCATTAGGTAGTTTGGTCTCTACAAAGGTTCTATCATGTAGAAGACTAGGGAAAGGAGTTAATATTTGTCAACCATCTACTATACACCAACAACAGTGCTGGTTAGAAGCTTCACATATAATATCTCATTGCAATTCTCATGTTAACTCTGTGAGCTAGGATTTGTATACTTATAAATTAACGTGGAAAGAGGCTCAACATGGTTACATGAGAAGTGGCAAATCGTTTTGACCGAGGTCGCTCTGATTTTTTTATACTGTCAGACTATCTCCAATACATCTAATAAATATGGATATTCATATCATGGTCTGCATTTTGCGGCATGCTTTTAACAGTTATATGTGAGATTCCTACTTAGGAGAGTGGCTGGCATTTGTGTTCTGTCATGTGATTCTCACAATAATCTCAAAAGATTGTTGGGGCATGTGATTCTCACAATTATCTCCAGAGATTGTTGGGACATGTGATATTTCCATTCTATTAGAGGAGAAGAAATCAAGAGGTAGCAAGTCTAGAAACCGTCAGGACTTTGTTAGACATGACCAAATACTGGATCCATAAAAATGTCATGCACTTTTCTATCTGTAAGGAACTCACCAGGTCATGGGTAAGAGGAACATAGGGAAATAGATCAATATCCACAATAAGAGATTCAATAGAGGCAAGCGCAATGATTGGGGGGAATATAAAATAGCATTTTGCCCTTCAGAGCAATAGCATGTATTGCCATTTGTAACTAACCTGTGACTCATTCAGTATTTACCTTCCTGTGTTACATTCCTTCTGAAAAAACTAACCCAGGTTGAGAGTATTCATGGTAGCTTTAGGCATGTTACTTTTGATCGATCAGCCATAGTCGGTGGTATGCTTTTAAATGTTTAACAACTGGCACTCCAGGCAAAAGAAAGAAAAAAAGACCTTATTTGTAGTATTTGCCAATTTCCATGGTGCAGATACCTGCACAATTTCAAACTACCACCACGATGCAACTGAATGTAGAGTTGGAGAGAGACGTTCGCAATCAGCCTACAAGAGCTGCCGGGAGCTGACCACACCACACCACAGGCTAATTGATGCTGGAGCGCGGAACATGTCTCCTTAGCAACCCCACTCCTTGGCGGTACTCATTCCTCCCTCCATGATACCTCATCCTCATCCACATATGTATCCTGGTGCTCTCCCATCCTCTCTTTCTTGGGGACAATGTTTCCATCAGGAAAAAAATTAAATCAACTAGTCACCTCACCCAGAGACATTTGTGCTTTACTAATTAGGGGAAAATAATGGCAAGAATAAGCAGGAGGGGAATGTACTGTAAAGGCAGAGTCCCATCCCAGGGTTCCTGTAATCACTAAACAATCAAGTGGTTGCCAGCGTTAGCTAGACTTGAAGGGAAACCTAGCAGTATTAGCTCTTGTCTCTGACAAGGAAGGCACTTTTCTGTAGCAATATTTTAGCAGAATCAGTGCACTAACTCAAAGGAGCAACTATCATGCAGGAAACCAGGTGACTGAGATAATAGAGGTAAGTAAGTCATTGTGTTGTTATTCTCATCAAAGGCTACCGATGCGGCCAAGACATGGGAATAATCTCACAAGGAGTAATGCAGCTGTTTTCGTAATTGTGTCCCCTTCGTTATTTTACTGTTGAATCTTTACCTCAGTAAGATTTCCATTTCTCTCTTTCCCTTCAGCCCAGACCACTTTGTTTTATTTCTAGACATTGTCAGGATGCAGAACTTAAATACTCAGAGTGTTGTTAGTCTGCTGAGGGATATTGAGAGGGCACACAACGGACTCAAGTTACTTCTCGGTATAGAGCTGTGATAAGTTATGCTATTTTTTCCCCTCTAGTCTTATTTGTTTGTAAGACAGAAAAACAACCCTGGCTACTGTCTCATTAATATTCAGTGACTTGATTTGAGTATTGTTTTAATACTTCATCAGAAAAATTATCATTCTCTTTTTCCTTTCTGCATGTAATTTTAAAAGGTTTGCTGAATTTTAAAAAGTCTTTTTGTCATGTCTTCAGGCTTGTATTTTTTTCATGAAAAAACACGCCTCCAATTTGATAATAGAGGTCACAAAGTGATTCCTTTTGAAATGTACTCTTCAGTAAGATATTTATTTCATAATAATAACAGCAAACACACATAGCACTTGCTACGTCATTGTACAAAACACTTTATGTATGTTAACTCACCCATGCCTCAAAACAACCTACTAGTAGGTACTGCTATTCCTCCAGTTTTATAAATAACAAGGTTGGGGCACAAAAAGTCATACAAATAGTAAATGATGGAGCTGACATTTGAGCCAAGCCTAGCTGGCTCTAGAATATATGATTTTTAACTTCTACCCTGTATTTTGATTAAAAACAAAAATCATGATCTATGACTTGGCCTATCAAACTGGGAGCACTAAAGCTATCAAGGGTTTTCAATTTTTAAGATTAGCTACTGTCGTTTTTCTAATGGAAGCACAAAATACCTGGCTAGCAGTATAAAACCTGTTCTGTTCTCAGGAAAAGAAAAAAACTTACATTTATATATATATACATACATACATATGTATTCCAGATCAGAAGAAAATCTCAGAAAGCACAGTGATATTTGTGGTAGATAGGTGATTCAAATAATGGCAAAATTAGATTCTTTGTGAAATGCTTGTATCATTTCTTGGCTTCTTTTACAGCAGTGTGCCATGCTTTCCTAACACCAAGAGGACAACTGCTCATTGTATAGGCACATCTCAAAAGTAGCTGCATCTCCAAAGACTGAGACTCGTAGTGCTTCCTAGATGTTTGTTGAGTGAGTGATATGAATATAAATGGAATAGTTTGCTGCTGCTTATGGAGGCTTGATCTCCTACAGTTAGAAGCAGAAAGTGGTTTCTCTGAGTTGCAGAACATATGATCACCTATTAAAATGTCAAATTCTTTGGGAAGGTTGATGCATTATAATACGCTCTTTAGCATGAATGCATATACTGATGGCAGTTGGAATATATATGTTATATATGCTCTCTCTATGTATTCTATATATTCCTCTATCTATCTATTCATCTATCTACCTATCTAATCTATCTAATCTTCTAGAGTGAATAGGTTCTCAGTGAACACCTGCAACCAAGTGATAAGATTGGGAGTATGACGGGGTGGGATACATCTTATAAAAATCGATTCTGAGGACCAGATGAATGGTCGATAGGAGGAAGGAGAGTCCTGCATAGCTTAATTTTGAAAAAAAAAATGACTGAAGCAAATTACTAAAAAAAACCCATGTGAGTAGGTAGGGACAGAAGTTATGCAGAAAACCACTTAATCTCAGTAAGTAAATGTAAAAGGATAGGCTCTGAAGTCAAGACCTGAACCCATGGGTTAGAGTTGAAAGTCAAGGATGGACAAAGATGGTGCGTGGGGAAAGGTCAGTTCCCCAAATGTAGACCTCATCAGGAACGGGGACAGAGAGCTGGTAAAGATGGGGAAACACTGCCATGCAGTGAGGTAAGGTGGGCTTCCCCAGCCCAGCCAGAGTTCTGTCTGACAAACACCTGTGTGGGACAGCTGCAAATTAATGTCAGCCTCAGTCTTAAAAAGACAAAACGTTTGTTTGTAAAGTTAAGGGAGTCTATGGAGAGAGAGGAACATCACCTTTTAGAAGTACACCAGATGCCCTGAAAAGATATTTCACCGACTATTAACATTGGAAAGGACAGCTAAAAGGAAGCCAACAGCATACCATGGGTAATATGTTGGTATTGAGAGTTATTATAAAGATAATTGGTGTGTGTGTGTGCCAGGTTGGGTATGAATGAGATTTTAGGGTCGTGCTAAATCAGATGTTAAATCAGTTAAGTCTCTGATTTAACACCCTGCAGAGGAAAGTCTTGTCAGGATTATTTTTTCTGGAATTTTGGTTTTGTTACTTTTTCTAGGCTATCTTCACTGTGATTCTATCCTTTTAGAATGGTGACATTCATCAACGTCCAGAGCTGTTAAGTTTTAGCCTCTTATATTCCTGCTTATCTCCTGTTTCTATGTTGTAATGCCAAAGTATTTGTTAAAATATTAGAAGAAATGATAGTTGTTAGAAAATGAACATCTGTATTACAAGTATGCTTCTCTAATGAGAAACATAGAAGATGGAATGAGCTTACTCTTATTAAGTATTTGACAAATAAGACTCTCATTTCTGATTGGCTTATGGGAGGAGAGTGATAGATATTTGGAACATAAAGCCCATGTGTCAATCACCTTCTTTCAGCTCTAAAACATTTCTGATCAAATTTGAAACAATCATAGCTTGCCTTTCCTTCTGTGCTACATTGCGATGTGGAGTGTTTAATGAATATGAACACGGACTTTTGAATCAGACAGGCCTATGTCTTTCCCCAGCTTTTTCACAACTAGCTGTAGACCTTGGGCATGTTATTTAACATTTTAAACATCAATCATTCATAAAATGAGAATATACTATGTGCCTGATAGAATCAGTGTAATTAACTTAGCATAGATCCTGGCACATATGCAAATGTTCCATAAATGTTAGTACATATTATTAGTTATATATACTTAGCTATCCTCTAGGTCCAGTTCTTTCTGGACCCATTAGGCTACCACATCTCGTACATAGAACTAGCAGCATGTATAAATTAAATGTCAGCCCTGAATCTTACGCTTTTAGCCAAGTGTAGTGTTTAGTATTGTGTCATGCCTTAAACATCTCCCACTACCCTGGACTACCTCATTTTCCTGTCTTTCATGTCGAATTCACACTGGATGCTTGGGTTCCTTTCACAGCTTATGATGACAATAGTGACCTGATCAAAGCCAAGAAGTGGCTAGATGACAGAGCCACACACAGTCTTAACCAGGTCTGCTGTGTTGACCATTATCCTTTATTACTTAAATGCTGCTTATATTATCCCATATTATCTACATTTACTCAGTGCATAAGCATTCCCCTATGGTTGGTCTGCTTTGGCTTCTGGATGCTGTTTCTGACAAACCCAAAGGACTTTGAATGTCAACCCCACCTAACTGGCAAAGAAGGAGCTTAAAGCCACTACCAAACTACTAGGAAAAGGGGCACTTTGGCAAACTGGAAGCATGGATCACACAACTAATTGCTGGGCACAGGGTGAAAATTTAATCTTGCAGCTCTAGTCACTGACTTAAACTCCACCAGCACCGCTAATGCTTTTGACAGAATGTTCCTAGGGTTCCTTGTGCAAAATATTTTTGTCAATCAAACATCCCAGGTTTTAGGTGGTAGAATTAGGGAAGTTTTTGGTAACCTGCCTGATGTATGAGACAAAATACGTCTTCTCTCATATGCAGTCTTTCAGCCTCCTTCAAAAGGCTTTCTACCAACGTTGCAGTGGATTTGCACTCTCTGTGTACATTGGAGATCAGCCACTGTGCTACTGAGTTTCAGTTGTTGGTGTGAGGCTTTTATCAGGAATAGTGTCATTCTTCCCACTTAATTCCAAAATGGGATTGCGTAGCTCTCTCATCATTAAAGGACACACGAGCTGTCCTAATGCTGGAATTCATAAAAGCAGGTCCTGGGTACCCTCTCATCATTCCTGTTCCAGGTAGGAATTGCCTGCCCTAACTTTTCTGTGTCTCATTATCCATTGGAACTCTCTCTCCTTGTTTTTCCATTTATACCTTCACTCCAAAGACTTGGAACTTCTCATAATTTTCCTGCCTATTATCACAGCTATTCTCTGTGATCACAATTCAGATTTTACTCCCTGGCTATGTAATCTCCGATAATTCTGGATAAACGTTCCGTCTAATGTGATTCAGTCTCTGAAGCTTAGTTGAGCAGAGCTTCCTTCCCCCTTTCAGCCCAGCCCATCTGCCAGGTTCACTCAGTCTTCACCAAGTGAGACCTCTCCATGGCATCCGTGCTCCTCTTGTTCTTTCTTCCTGTTTATTCTAACATTCAGATGTGGTCCCTGAATGCTCCAGACACAGACACAGGGAGTTCTTCACAGATAGATCTTGCTCGCCTGGCAATTTCTGTGTTAAACGTGCAGTAGTTGAGGGAGAAGAGGGACTAGGTAAAAGATTTTGGTGACATTGGTTACTTTTATAACCCAAAGGCATAATTTCTCCCTGGACAGAAGAAGAAGAACATTTGGAATTAAAGGCATTTGTTAATTAAGGTGTACAGCCTGGGAAAGTGGAGCGGTGCAATTCATCAAACCCGACCTCTTACAGGGCCTCCTGACGCTTTGGGTGGAATTTTTTTTTTTGCGGAGGTGGGCGGCGGAGGAATTTGATGAGAGGAACTGAAATGACTCCAGTTTCCCTGATTCTAAGCAGGTGAAATAGAACCTGACTGAGCAGGGCAAGGAGACCCATAAAGGACCCTGAGCCCAATATGATTACGATAGTTGTCTTTGCCTGGCAGAAGCCCTGAGTTAATGCACATTAAAGTCTAAGATCATTTTTGAAGTCGTCTCGCAATGCTGACTCTCTTCTGCTATATGAACTCAACAAACTTTGAAATCGGGGTTACTAAAGAAAACCCTTGGAAATGTCTTCATTTATTTGACAATTATCTAGATAGTATCTCCTATGTGACAGTATCTAGATAGTATCGCCTATGTGACAGATGCATTTCTAGGTGCTAGGGATATAGTAGTGAATAAAATAGACAAAATTTCCTGCCTTTGTGAGGATTACAGTCCAGTACTGGAAAAACAGCAGTAAACAAGATAAATAGGTAAAATATATACGTGTTAGAAAGCAATTAATGTATAGAAGAGGGCATAAAATTCCATGAGTTGGATTGTGCAGGAGGGTGGTATAAAATTTTAAGTAGGGTAGAATTTTGAGTTAAGGCATGAAGGAAGGGGGCACTAGCCAAGAAGGTATCTGAGGGTCTGTCATCCTAGGAACAGGAAAGAGCAAATTTAAAAGGCCTGAGACAGGACATCCTCTGGAAAATTTGAAAAATATCAAGGAAGATGGTAGAACCGGAGTGAAATGAGGTAAGAGGTATATGTGTGTGTCTGGGGGGTGGGATTTATGGGCACAGTAAGAACTTTGACTTTTACTTGGAGATGGAAGCTATCTGTGAGTTTTGAGCAGAGGAGGGACAAGATCTGATATGACTGATTTAACAGATCATCTGGCTGCTCTGTTGAAAACAGATTTTAGGGAGCAAAGGAAGAAGCTAGGAGGCCAGGTAGGAGACTAATGTAGCAATCCAGGTGGGAATTGATGGTGGTTTGGAAGGAGTGTCAGGGGGCTTATTAAATTAGAGATCTATATTGAAGGTAAAATCTAAGACTTTTTTTACAACTTTATTGGAGTATAATTGCTTTACAATGTTGTGTTAGTTTCTGCCGTACAACAAAGTGAATCAGCTATATGTATACATATATCTCTACATCCCCTCCCTCTTGAAACTCCCTCCCACCCTCCCTATCCGACCCCTCTAGGTGGTCACAAAGCACCAAGCTGATCTCCCTGTGCTATGCGGCTGCTTCCCACTAGCTATCTATTTTACATTTGGTAGTGTATATATGTCAATGCTACTCTCTCACTTCGTCCCAGCTTCCCCTTCCCCCACCATGTCCTCAAGTCCGTTCTCTACATATGTGTCTTTATTCCTGCCTTGCCACCATGTCCACCAGTACCGCTTTTTGTAGATTCCATATATATGCATTAGCATATGGTATTTGTTTTTCTCTTTCTGACTTACTTCACTCTGTATGACAGACTCTAGGTCCATCCACCTCACTACAAATAACTCAATTTAGTTTCTTTTTATGGCTGAGTAATATTCCATTGTATATATGTGCCACATCTTCTTTATCCATTCATCTGTGATGGACACTTAGGTTACTTCCATGTCCTGGCTATTGTAAATAGAGCTGCAATGAACATTGTGGTACATGTATCTTTTTGAATGATGGTTTTCTCAGGGTATATGCCCAGTAGTCGGATTGCTGTGTCTTATGGTAGTTCTATTTTTAGTTTTTTAAGGAACCTCCATATTGTTCTCCATAGTGGCTGTATCAGTTTACATTCCCACCAACAGTGCAGGAGGGTTCCCTTTTCCCCACACCCTCTCCAGAATTTATTGTTTGTAGATTTTTTGATGATGACCATCTGACCAGTGTCAGGTGATACCTCATTGTGGTTTTGATTTGCATTTCTCTAATGATTAGTGATGTTGAGCATCTTTTCATGTGTTTTTTGGCAATCTGTATGTCTTCTTTGGAGAAATGTCTGTTTAGGTCTTCTGCCCATTTTTGGATTGGGTTGTTTGTTTTTTTTGATATTGAGCTGCATGAGCTGCTTGTATATTTTGGAGATTAATCCCTTGTCAGTTGCTTCGTTTGCAAATATTTTCTCCCATTCTGAGGGTTGTCTTTTTGTCTTGTTTATGGTTTCCTTTTTGCTGTGCAAAAGCCTTTAAGTTTCATTAGGTTGCATTTGTTTATTTTTGTTTTTATTTCCATTATTCTAGAAGGTGGGTCAAAAAAGATCTGGCTGTGATTTATGTCATAGAGTGTTCTGCCTATGTTTTCCTCTAAGAGTTTTAGAGTGTCTGGCCTTACATTTAGGTCTTTAATCCATTTTGAGTTTATTTTTGTGTATGGTGTTAGGAAGTATTCTATTTTTATTGTTTTACATGTAGCTGTCTAGTTTTCCCAGCACCACTTATTGAAGAGGCTGTTTGTTCTCCATTGTATATTCTTGCCTCCTTTGTCAAAGATAACGTGACCATATGTGCATGGGTTTATCTCTGGGCTTTCTATCCTGTTCTGTTGATCTATATTTCTGTTTTTGTGCTAATTCCATACTGTCTTGATTACTGTACCTTTGTCTTATAGTCTGAAGTCAGGGAACCTGATTCCTCCAGCTCCGTTTTTCTTTCTCAAGATTGCTTTGGCTATTCAGGGTCTTTTGTTTCCAGACAAATTGTAAAATTTCTTGCTCTAGTTCTGTGAAAAATGCCATTGGTAATTTGATAGGAATTACACTGAATCTGTAGATTGCTTTGGGTAGTATAGTCATTTTCACAGTGTTGATTCTTCCAATCCAAGAACATGGTATATCTCTCCATCTGTTTGTATCATCTTTGATTTTTTTCATCAGTGTCTTATAGTTTTCTGCATAGAGGTCTTTTTCCTCCTTAGGTAGGTTTTTTCCTTTCTGTTGCACTGGTAAATGGGAGTGCTTCCTTAACTTCTCTTTCTGATTTTTTGTTGTTAGTGTATGACTTTTATAATAAACTCACTAAAGAATAGGAAAGAAAAATAAAGATGGAAAGCAAGGATTTTGGCTGGATCAGCTAGAAGAATAGTTATCGACAGGTATGTGGAACATGGCCAAAAGAGTAAGTTTAGGAGGCAGAAAGTAAAGAGCTCAGTATTTAGTATGTTTATTGAGATGCTCTTTACACATCCCATCAGAGATGTCAAGTAGGCAGTTTGACATCAGAGTTTTCTTGTTTTCACATTTTTATTCATAGTCCTTTTCAAAAGGAAAGGAGAACATGAGGTAGGATCAGAAGCCTTGGGTTCCTCCAACTTTCTGTGGTTCTAAATGGCTCTTGGCTCATGGAAGGACAGCCATGTTTATGGTGGTAAGAGATGATGAAGCTCTGAAAGCACAGAAATGCCTACACTTTCCTGAAATGGCAGCTTTACTACAATGGATTTTTAAAGCTGTTAGTAGTCTGTGTTGTATTAGCTTCTAAAATTTTAGTTCTATATCACAGTCCAAACATTAGTATAAGGATTTTATCTTTCAATCCTGATCATCCATAAATTTCACTTGCAAAAGTTCAGACTCACCAAGACTCATGCTGTGACTTGCTGAGTAGGAAACTCAAGCCAAGTAGATTTCAGCATTTATCTCTTCATTCAATGTCTCCAAATCAATGGCAAGAATAAAAGGAGGCCAGAGGACATTCTGGTAGAATGTCATGACTTCCTCTCTAAGAAGAATGGAGTACACACTTAGATCTCATGACTCAAAGGCACATGTCTGCCTCTTGCTCATGTCTGCCCCAGTCAACACTGACCAGGGATGTCTATGGCTCTGATTCAGCCCCTAAGAGTCAAATACCAGCTCATTCACTGACAACATTGTGCACCAGGACATTCTGCCATCAGTGTTCTGGGAAAAAGCTCCCATAGTCCTCTGCATAATCCAATTCTGAAAGCATCCCATTTTTAACAATATGCAGGCTCCCATGAATAGGCAGCTTTTCATCAATGTTAACAAATGGCAATTATTTCCCCTCCAGCACATACTTTTTTCCCATTTATTGCCTACCTAAGTGACCTTCAGGCTGCATTCACCATTTATAGTTTTTAATTGCATTTTATTTAATTTTAAAACTTGAACAAGATGAATAAATGTTTGGTCATTTTTTCCCTGTTATACTGCAGCAGTGTTTCTCAACCTTTTATTTATTATTGAGGGGAAAACAGAAGCTTATAGACATTTTTTGCATTATTATGCTCCAACTATATCATATTAATACACAGTTGTACTGTATATCTGTTTATGTATGGTCGGTCCTTGGAGTAATATGTAAGCTCCTTCCCCTCTAAAGAACCAGTTTTTACCCCTTTTGGGGCAAGGTTGTCCCTGTTGAAAAATTCATGTTCTGCAGTGTTTCAATGTCAAGACTGAGGACAAAGGTACAAGGGAAAAAAAGGAAGCATGTAGTTTCTGCTGCTGACATGATTACCACTTTCCCTTTCTTCAAGGATGAGACGAGACACTCTTAAAAGATAACATTGATAAGATGTGCATTTTTGTGTGCCAAGTGGTTCATTTACATCAGACAGTCTAATGTCCTCTGAGACAAATACACCTGCTACTCTGAATCGGACAGCCACCATGTGTGCTTTCTGTATTCATAGATGGTTTTCTAGTTTTGCCATCTAATAAAATTTCCTCATAGAATTAATTCTGCTTATAGCATTAAAAACCAACTGGGAACTTTGCAGAAGTAGTGGTACTTCAATCCATTCTTTGTGGTCTTTCCAGGAATGCATTTAAATTCAGGTCAAGATAGATGATAGGTCAGTAATTAGGGTGAAAAGGAATGGAGCAGGGGCTGAATGGCTGATTTTGTTATATCAACAAAATATGGCCTTACTAAGGATTTCCTACTTAAAAGCTGTGCAGGTGAACTTGAATTTGTAAGATATATGGGTAGGTGCCATGCTTAGCTACATGCCAGTGTATTGGCCTTTATGACATCTGTTATGTTTTCTTTTTTTTTTTTAAAGAGGGTGGGTACCCCTCCAACTTCTACTTCCACCCAGAGGGAGCAGGGCTGGATTTTTTTTTTTTTAAATTTTTAAAAATTTATTCATTTATGACTGTGTTGGGTCTTCGTTTCTGTGCGAGGGCCTTCTCTAGTTGTGGCAAGCGGGGGCCACTCTTACATCGCGGTGCGCGGGCCTGTCACTATCGCGGCCTCTCTTGTTGCGGAGCACAGGCTCAGTAATTGTGGCTCATGGGCCCAGTTGCTCCGCGGCATGTGGGATCTTCCCAGACCAGGGCTCGAACCCGTGTGCCCTACATTGGCAGGCAGATTCTCAACCACTGCGCCACCAGGGAAGCCCTATGTTTTCTTTTAAAAAATTCTTTTATAGGCTCCATGTTTACTATTTGAATAACACTTTTTAGATAGAAAGTTTACAATTGTGACTATATTACAAAAACTGTTACACATCCAATGTGACTAATATAGTCGAAGAGAATACATTACATGCCTGTTATTTTATAGTTTTGTATAAAGATAGCTCCATATTGAAGTTAAAGCTTAAAATTGTATTTATTAGTAGCATTTTAGGTAATTTTACATGTGGAAAATATATTCAAGATGTGAAATAGAAGCACCTGCATACAATTTGTCCTTTCCCTGCTAAGTTTCAACTTTCAGCATCACTTACTGTATTATTTTTAAGATAGAAAAAAAAGATTTTTATTTTTTATTCTATTTTTCTTTTTTTTTTAATTTCCAGAAGACTCAGTTCTAGCTTTGATATTGGAGTTGCCTGGCATCAAAAGCCCTTTCACTAGTTTTTAGTGACCCACATATTTACAGCTCATAATAAAAAAGATTTAAAGCTTTTTTAAAAAAATATTTTTGGCTTTTCCAATTGGCCTCCTTGCTCATGTTGATCTCTGATTTTCCCACTCTTAGTGTGTAAGGAAAGCAGTTTATTAATTTAAATTTCTGTTTCATGTAAGTTTTTTAAAGCTAAAAGAAGAATTTTTTTCCTTTTGCACTTGGATGTGGAGGCCTAATAATTTTCAGTATTGATGTTTCATAATTAGAAGAGTCATTTAGACAGTGACACCCTATTTTTTAACTAATTCATAAGTAACTGTCTTACTTGATATTTACTCTCATCTTTATTGGATACTAATGAATATTTTTGGCACTGAATGAACAAACTTCCATTCATTTTTGTGGTTTTGACTATTTGGAATCATACCTTTTAGAATACATCAGATCAGACCACAGAAAACATGCAGTTTCAATAGTGAAATGCAGTTATTCACATAGGTGTCATGCCATCATGATTACCAAAGGAATTTTATATCCAAATTTCTCTTTTATATAGTTCTGTAAAGGCAGAGAGTATTCTTCCTATTTGACAGAACAAGAAAATGAAAAAACAACCTCAGATTTTTCTCATTTGTGTAAGGTCAACCAAGTCTGTGGTAGAGATGAGAATAAAATCCTAACTCTTTGGCCCTTCCACAGGAATATATTTTCTTTGGGAAAGAACCATAGGTAGTTAAAAAGGGACCTTTATGAAAAAAAATGTGATGTATGTGAACTCCAAGGCACCTGATGCAGTTCAGTAAGCATTCACAGAGTGCTCTCTGTATTTCTCAAATATTGAGGAACTCTGTTTCCTCCAACTCTGTTTTCCAGATACCCATTGTGTGATATGTAGCCCCTTAAACAACAGGAAATGGTCTTTTCTCTATTTCCAGATTGTAAAACAAATGCTGTTTGTATGCCTTTACCTGACAATCTAATGCAGTTACCATGCACACATAGCACAGTAGAAGAGTGGCAATTTGTAAGGTGGGTATTTTACATTCACCTCATTTGTTAGCCTAATGGGCCAGTAAGGAGCACTATTTCATGCTGGGTTGATTTTCTCTTTTCAGGCTCTGCCTAGGGGATTAGGAACTTCCTAGCCTTTGAACAGAGAAGTAATTTAAAGGCATGAGACCACCTAAACCCCAGAAAGACTTGCATTATCTCGTCTACTGGTAGAGTTCTACTTATTAAATGAATGTAATTTTGAAAGGTTGCTTGAAATGTTAAGTATATTTAAAGCAGCTGTTCTACCACCATGTTAAAGGAAACACTATAATATAACATAAATATGACTCATAATTTAAAAATAAAATCTCAGCTCTAGTTGTAACTTTTTTCCTTCTTGTTTTGAGATCTTTGGCATAATATTTGGAGAGACTCACTTTCCACTTGTATATCATTACAAAAATCCTAGGAGATATTGAGGAAAACAACAAAGGCAGAATTTTGAGCTAATAAATAGCCCACTCACTTTATCTTATGTTCAACCTCCAAATGTTCTATAAAAATACTGAAGAACATAGGTGAAAAGGGAACTGAACAGAATTATAAACTAACAGTAGGAAGAATCCACATAGTGAGGTCCAGAGAAATTTCCAACAAGATGTACTCTTGTTTTATATTACAGTTGATCCAACTTCTGAACTAGGACAGCGGATTGCCATGAAAACAGGAGGGATGGGATTTTACTCTCCTTACAAATTGTCCTGAAACCTCAAATGGAGGTGCTACACGAACCAAAACAATAGACAGTTGACCTCACAAGTGTTTGGAAACAATTTCTGAACAAGTACAAGCCATTGCCTCTTTCTTTTCATGTTCCCCATTATCATTAACATCAGACAGCTACTTATGCTGAGATTCAACAGCCTCTCTTGCTCCTGCTGGAGCCTCAGATGTAACAGTGAAATCTTATTCCACAACTATCCTCAGCTTTGAAAAAGGAAGGAAATGAAATAGTTCATGTGAATTGGGTTGAGTTAGGTATCTGTGGCCAATTTTTTTGTCCCTTCTGACTGACACTAATTTTGACAACTTGTATTTTCCCAGAATTTGTCCATTTTATCTAAGTTGTTAGGTTTGCATAAAGTTGTTCATCGTGTTCTCTTATTGTTCTTTTAATATCTGTGAGATCTGTAGTGATAACTTTGTTATCACTCTTGTCAATAGTAATTTATGTTCTTTCTCTTTAGTTTCAGAAAATCTAGCTAGGCATTTTATTGATCTCATCAAAGAACTAGCTTTGGACATTGCTAATTTTCTTTACTAATTGTATTGTTAATTTTTCTATTTTATTTATTTCCCTCTTGTTTTTACTATGTCTTTCATCCTATTTACTTTGGTTTTACTTTGTTCCTGTTTTTTTTTTTTTTTTTTTGCTTCTTAAGTTGGAACCTCAGGTTATTGATTTTAGATTTACCTTTTCTAGTGTACACACTTTAAGCTACAAATTTCTCTTAGTCTTGCTTTGGCTGCATCACATAAATTTTGATGTTTTCCCCTTGTCATTTAACATAATACTGGAAGTCCTAGCCACAGCAGTCAGACAAGAAAAAGAAATAAAGGCATCTAAATTGGAAGGGAAGAGGTAAAACTGTCTCTATTTGTAGATGACATGATCTTTATGTGAAACAGATAATATTCACTAAAGTAATATTAGTATTTCTTAGTGAAATTCAGAATTTTATGTCCCAGTTCTCTTTAGCCCCCTTTCCCTTGAAAAAAGTTTCCTGAAGACTATTCAGACATTCATTAAATCCCCAGTAGTTAAGGAAACCTCAAGTATCACTTTATGGCAATTCTTATCCTGATATGCCCAATCAAGAATACTGGATCTCAAAAAAAAAAAAAAAAAAAAAATGTGGAGGCAGTGAAATGAGATAGGTAGCTGAGCATTCATTCTCTTACAATAGGAAAAAAAATAAAAAGGGATACCTGATCTCACAAGGTTAACTTTTCCAAAATAGTCTTCAACACCATTCTTTCATAACAAGACCCTGACATTGTCTTCCAAAATCTACTTTTGAAAAAATAATTCCTGCTGAATCTTGGAGAAGAAAAAATAAATATCTGACCATTAGGGTAGCATCTGAAGTCTGAAATCATTTCCTAGATAAGGCCTATTAACTGGAGGCAAGATTAATGAGTAATCACATCTTCCTACTTAGCATACTTCTAAATAGTTGAGTTGCTTACACCAGCAAATCATCTTTATAAATAGGATTTGGCTCTAGAACAACCTAAATGTTCAAACAGAAATGTTGATATTCTTTCTGAAAATATACCCCAAAAGTCATAGAACCATTGACACAGGGAATGATTCTCTACCTTGAAATCATTGCCTCTGTACAAAGGACTCTGGCTGTCAGTACATAAACCATTCATGTAACACTTTCAAGCTGGTTTTATTGTCAATCCAGAGTCAGACTTGTATGACTCTCCCTTCAAGATTATCTTCAAAATGAATATTCTTCCCAGTATACAGTTTTAGGATCCTGGAGTGCATATTTTCCGAAGGTGTCATGAGGCATTCCAAATAAAACATCAATGAGTGCATAATATTTTATTGAGGTCAACTGGCATTTTTGGAATGACCAAAAAATAACACAATATACAGTTATCAATTTATAAACTAAATTGACTCTGAAGAACTAAAAAGCTCAAGCAAGCCCCAGGTATCCTGAGAAATATTTCCATAGAATTGATTACAACTCTTTTCCCACCTCAGGGTCATGATGCCATCCTGGACCTCATCAACTTTCTCAAACAAAATGAGACATTTTATTCTTAGTATGTACCAGAGCTGAGACAACCATCATCTTTCTGCAAGAAATCTTCAGGTTTCACATGAAATTAGATTTGATTATTTTAGACTTTGAATTTTAATGTTCTCCTGTTTATTGTAGATCCCTTCTGAAGTTCTCTAAACCAGAAACCAGATATATATTGCTAATTAACTAAACTCTAAGAACAAAAACATATATTTTATAAAGCTTAAGATCATCTTTAAAATGTTATGCTTCATAACAGGAAGATTGGATCACCTTGCGTTCCCCTGCAATGTTCTGCTACGATAATCCAGTCCATTCTAATACCTCAAATTTCAATTTTTTTTCAGTAAATACAGCTTTTATTCCTAGTATTTCTCACCATCTGTAGCTGTCCTCCAAGTACTTAAGTCTTTGAACAGTCCATTGAAGGGGAATGGGAGACAAATTTGTAAGCTGTATCCTGTTTCCCATTGGTCAAAAGCTTGTTCCATGGGATAGTCATTCCCCTATACTTCCTCGTTGCACGTGCAAGGGTGCAGAGCAGCCTGTGACATCATGTGCTTCGGTATCAAGAGCGAGGCCCCTAGGTAGGAAGTGAGGGGTAGATGACAGATATGCAGCAAAGTGCTGTTGGATTGTGCCCACATGATATTATTTGGAGTCTACATAAAGGTGATCATCACAGTGGTATCTGGAGCTGGAAAAGATGATCAAATGGCTCGGAGGTATGTGAGGACAAGATGATTTAAAGTGAAGTGTAAGTAGTGTCAGCTATCACAAGCGAGTTTCATCATGTGAAATGCCCAGCTTGCTCTGATTCACTCACAATTACATCTGGAGAATGAGACCAATTCAGACACTTGTTAATCAGTTTCCATGGCTCAAAGAATTGAGACGCTCTGTGCCTATATAGCTCTCCCTGCAGTGTAGCTATAAGTCTGATACTGCATTATCTCAGGGAGGGAGGGGAAAGGATATACAAGGAAGAAGTGTACTATCAAAGGTCACAAGTATTTAAAGCACTCCCAGGTGAGAGCCAAATGCAAGCTGTGGATCAAATAAAAATGCAACAGCAATCACACCATGGCTATAAAGCAGAGTTAATCTGGATCAAACCACGGCAAATTGTTTCCAATGCCTAGCTCCCCTCCTGATAGCAATCCTAGCTCTCTTCCTTCAGCTGTGTGGTTACACTTTCAAAGACATTCCCTTCTGCTCATCTTGCTAACACCGTTACTCATCTATTCCACCAAATTTTTAGAATCTTCTTGCATATTGACAACATTCCCATGCTCACTTCTGCAATGTTCCTTCCCCACTCTTCAACCCCAGTTTGCACTGTATTATTAATATTAACCAGCTGAAGGTAGAGTGTGGAAAACCATACTAAAAATGAACCAGCATATTATTTTCATGACTGGATGTATTTGCTGTATCATCTACCACTACAAATAAAGGCATACATGCTAGAGCAGCCACATGTGGCTGTTTGTGATCAAATGTGAGCAGTATAATGGCCCATGTGTTTGCCATGGTGTCTTTCCAAGATCTCTCTTAGGACTGTGAGATAGCATCATTTCTGCATATTTTTTGAATGGAATGTTTACATAATGTAAATATGGCCGTTCTTTTCCTCCACTTAGGGCTGGCAGAACAAATAAGACCCTCCAAATTTACATGCCCAATTACTTTTAGGTTAACAAGCTCTGAAGTGCTGTGGAAATACTCCCCCAGAGTTTCATTGTGGGTTAGTGGAGAATCATCCAGACTTTCTTCAGGACTATTAGAATAATAAACACCAGGCAGTTTAATCAATTAGACATTTCACCAGGACCATCACTCCAGTGGAGAAGTAATTCAGCCTATTCCCCAAGGAAGTCTGGGCTCAGTGATCTCTGCTTTTTGCCAAAACCCCAGTGAGGGACAGTTAAGAATTATTCTTCCAAGGATATGAGGCAGGACCTGTGGGAGAGGCTCCTACAGTGCTATCTTGGGGAAGTTGTATAAGAAGGACTAGGAACAATGCCCTGATGCAGGCAGTGGGGGTCCCTACCTTCTATTCTCATAGACGGAGAAGTCATAATCAACATATAGTTTTCTTCTCTGAAAGGGAAGAGAATGTAGTAAAACCTCACTGTCTCAGAGTATACGTGGGTTGATGTGTATGAAGGGGGCAGATTCCAATTCAAATATGCAGAACATTAAAAAACACCTGCATTGTAGGCTACTTTCAAGGCAGTTTTGTAGCTTTCAAATATATACAGTAGATGGAAATGGAGTGGCAAATTGTTTTCTAATAGAGGTCTTTAGACATCTTTTTTTTTTAACACACACATAACGATGATTTATAAGTAATATGTCAATTAATTGTTTATAAACGGCACTTCTCAAGTGCTAGAGGGCTCTTGAAAACAATTGTTTCTTTTAAGTATTTTAAATATCTTTCCGGCACACTTACTTATACCGTGAATTATTTAGGAAACTCTTCCTCTATTGTTAACGTACAGATAAAATTCAGTCCAGTTCTAATCAAAATTATCACAAATTTTTATTCGATGCTGTCTGGTAGACTGTGTTGCTGGATAACTAGTACTCTGCAAGCTTAGTTGCCATTATAAAGAAACAGCTTCTTTCACAGCAGTGACTTTTTACTTTTGAAAGACAGTAAGAAATGGGAAAACCATCCAAAATATGATGGAGTGGTTTGACATTTCCAACCCTAAAACTGAGATTTTTTTTTTTCCTAACAGCTATTATAAGGTCACATTTTAAAATAAAGACCAGAACTGTTTTGTGTGTGTGTGTTGTGTGTGTGTGTGTGTGTATTTGTGTGAGCAGGCCAACTGTTTTCTTGGTTCCTCTCATAAATAACAAGGCCACTGTCCAGCCTGGATAGGAGGGGAGTCTGGGGGAGAATGGATACATGTATATGAATGGCTGAGTTACTTTGCTGTGCACCTGAAACTATCACAACATTGTTAATCAGTTATACTCCAATATAAAATAAAAAGTTAAAAAAAAATAACAAAGTCATTGTCAATTTTGCATTTTGCTAGTGAGCTAAACTTCGTAAACAAGGGGAGTGTTGGTATAAGAGATTCAAAGTTTGAATTTTTACTAACATTTCAATTGGCCTAGTTTGATGTCTTGATGTGTGTATGAATACACACACGCACACACATTTGCAACTTTCATCACTAAAAGAGATCAGATAAGATAATGTATTTTCTCCCCTAGAGATGGAAAATAAGATAACACTCTCATTTTACTGAAGAAAAAAAGAGATTTAGAATTATTGTCCACTGCTGGCAAAGGCACTGTGATTTCAGACTTTCAGAATTTCAGAATTTCAAAAACTAAATTTCAGAATTTCAAAAACTAAAGGAGAATGTTTCTAGACTTTCCAGAGAGAAGTGAGACAATTATTTATTTTTTCACTCAACAGTTGTTTATTGAGCACTTACCTTGTGCCTGACTGTTTTCTAGATACTGAGGATATATCAATGAACAAAATAAAGCCCTTGATGTTATGAAGCTTACATTCACAACCTTTTAACTTCCTAATTTCATATAACATTTACATAACTCTTTACAGTTTGCAGTACAGTTTCACATGCATTATTCCCTTTTGATCATCATAAGAACGTTATAAATCAGACAATACCTCACTAGCTCCAGTGTATAGGTAGGAAAACTGAGGCTCAGTGAGGTTAACTGATAAGTGCTAGTTAAGAGGACTTCTTTTCTTTTTTTTTTTCTTTTTGGCCGAGCGGCTTGTGGGATCTTAGTTCCCCAACCAGGTATCAAACCCGGGCCCACGGCAGTGAAAGCTCCAAGTCTTAACAACTGGACCGCCAGGGAATTCCCAAGGACTTCTGATTCCAATTTGAGATTTCCAAATACGTCAAATAGAATTTCTAATTCTTCGCAGGATTGAAGAGGGAAGCACACTAGGTGGTTATTTGTCTTTTAATCTCACCTCCAGCCTGTAGTGGATTTTGCACTTGAACAGGACAGGTTTTGATTCTATGTCCAACAAAGCACCTGTTTCCCTCCAACCTCAGCCTTCTGTCCCACGATTTCAAATATGGGACAGCTCTCCAGGTCACCTTTCTATCTGGGCCCGATTTTCCCACAATAATTCCTTCCTCTTGGAATGAGTACTTGGCCACGTGGAAATGCCTTCAGTTCCAAATAATTCAGGAGGAACCTGTGTAACACTAGGATGTCAGCAAGAATTCTTCCTGTCCGCACTCAATGGCCCCCAATTGGTGACATCAGGTTTCCATGTTAAAAGGGACTTAATGTCTGAAGAGATTCTCTTGAGAAGATAACCTTGGGTGCTTATATTTTAAAGCTAAATTTCCACAGCAACATTGACATTACGAATACAGGATGGAGTTTTCACTTTATTGCTGAAGGCTGTTATTTGAAGCTATTCCAGGTTTAATATATCTAGAATCCACTTCATCTCTCTGGCTTTATTATTTCCACACACTAAACCTTAGCACTTATTTAGGTGGCAGGTAACATCATTCTTGCGAAGAACTAGATCCCATTCTCAAAGGTTGTAGCCACCAAGATGGCTTAAATAGTGCATTTTGGGGGCTCCTGACTTTCCCTGGCTGCTGATACATGGATGAAAAACTAAGAATCTGATAGTAACTTATATTAAATGCCATTAGTACAACTTTCTCAAAATGAGGACATGTTGACAAGTAGAAACTAAGAAAAAAAATTTTTTTTTTTTTAGGAAAAAAAAAATGCTGTAGAGAAAACTTACCCTTGCCCCATTTGGAGCATTTTTTGTGTTTTCTTTTCTTCTCCCTTTAAAAATCAGTGGCAGGTTCCCTAGGCTCCCTGAAATGGGACCTAAGAGTGACGCAGTTGAACAGTCCCCACTTGATTGCAGCATGTTCTTTTTATGTTAAATGGCTGACAATGCCACTAAACATTGTGCCTTGTGTTATGAGCACAGCTGGATCTGAAGCTAAAATCCTGGGTCCTGGGGTAGCCCGGTAATTTCTTCCTAAACCCAGGCAGCTAAACAATAACTAATAAAGTGGCCATGGGTTGATATGCCTTGAATAAAAGACTGGGGCTGTTTACTCCACAATGGAACATGCAGCAAGATTCTAGCACTCTTTTCTTAACCAAATCCTCCCCTCCAGCTTACATAACTGTGAAAAAAAACAAAAAACAAAAAACAAGGGCAAAACATTTTTCCAGGAGAGATGTCTGGAAAAAAATTATTTATTTATTTATTTATTTATTTATAAAGCATTGTAACTCTTTTTTTTTTTTTACTTTCTTACAGATAAGATTTTTTATTTTTTATTTTACGTATTTATTTTTGGCTGCGTTGGGTCTTCATTGCTGCGTGGGCTTTCTCTAGTTGTGGCGAGTGGGGGCTACTCTTCGTTGAGGTGCACGGGCTTCTCACTGCGGTGGCTTCTCTTGTTGTGGAGCACGGGCTCTAGGCACGCGGGCTTCAGTAGTTGTGGCTCAGGGGCTCAGCAGTTGTGGCTCGTGGGCTCTAGAGTGCAGGCCCAGTAGCTGTGGCGCATGGGCTTAGTTGCTCCACGGCATGTGGGATCCTCCCAGACCAAGGAGCGAACCTGTGTCCCCTGCACTGGCAGGTAGATTCCCATCCACTGCACCACCAGGGAAACCCCTGAAATTTATTTTTAAATGTGGTGTGATTAGAAAAGGGAGAAACTGGATGGAGGGCAACACTAATTATCTGTCTATCAATGTGTTTGTATGTTTTATATTTTAATTTCCTGAGGTGTATATGCGTTCTATACCTCGTAACAGTTTTCTCTAGGAATAATAACTGTACAAGCTTACCTGGCAATAACTGTATTCCCAAGAGCTCACACTACAGGAGACAAAATTTTACTTTAGAAAGCTTGATAGCAACACTTCACTATAGCAAATCATTTATCCAGCTTTAAGGACCAGATGACAAAATGGGACCTAGGAGTAGATACCATTGTCACACTTATTCATACGTTGCTTTCTTCTAGTATTCAATTAGGAAGGTCTGTTAACATGATTTTTTTCATATCATGTTAAGTCTCAACTTTTGGCAGGGACCTAAATTTGGATTTTGTCACTGTCATCATGGGGACAATTCTGGGCAAGTACATACAAATCTGAAAGTCACAGAATTGAGTAGCAGATGCAATAATATTTACTTTATATATAAAGCAGTTGTAACGTGTTTAGGGGAATAGACTAAGGCTCAGACTTTGTGCTCTGCCACTTATATCTGTGTCACCCTAAGCAAGTTACATTAACCCCTCTGTGTTCCAGTTTCCCCATTAGTAAAGCGAGGATAATAAAAGTAACTAAGTGATAAGGCTATAGTGAATATTAAATGCATTAATCTATATCAAGGGCTTAGAGCAGTGTCTGGCACATAACAAAACATTGTATCAGTGTTTGCTCTTGTGGTCCTGGCTGTCGTTGTTGTTATACTTATTATGATTATTTTGTGGTACTTTCTAGTGAAGTTTTCTTTTCAGAACTCAAGTCTTGTGTTGTGTGTGTGTATATATATATATATAAATAAATATACATATATATATATATATATATATATATATATATATTTATTTATTTATTTATTTATTGGCCACGAGGCATGTAGTATCTTAGTTCCCTGGCCAGGGATGGAACCTGTGCCCCCTGCAGTGGAAGTGTGGAGTCTTAAACACTGGACTGCTAAGGAAGTCCCTTGCATCTTTAAAAACAATCTTAACTTAGTGCCTCTATTCTGCTATTTTTTTTTTTTCTCTGTCCCTATCCTCTTTGATGGTCATAGGACTTGTGAGTAGAGGAGGAAGTCGTAAGACTTAAGAAACTGCTGGAGCAGTGTATTAGGGAAAGTAGCCAATCACTACATTGAAAAAAATTTGCTGCTTATTTCCAAGATTTCCACTCAAGATAAACCTCATTGTATCTGGTAGTTGGTCCAGTAGTGTATAGGTATCTTTGAATGGCAACTGGACAGCTCCCTAATGCCAACGAACTTCTGAGATGGAGCCAGGGAGACAGGATGCTTACAATCCCCAGGGAGGAATAGGCATGCCACACGATCCTGAAGCATGTCCCCTTATCCCCGTAATAAAACTCTAAAACTCTCCTTGCCCCTCCCCTCACCATCTCTCTGTCTCTATCTCTATCTCCGTCTCTATCTCTGTATTTCTTCTCTTCCCCTCCTCTCCCTCCCAGCGGTCATCTGCAGTCCCCTCTGAGCTGATAGGAAATTCTGAATGCTACCCCGTGATACTTGGGTGCTGCAGGTAACTCAGGGCTCTGAGTGGGAGCCCTCTGCTTCTAATACCTCTCATGGCTATTTATTAGATTTCTAGAAATAATCAGTATAGCCCAGTTTTTCTCTTTTCTCATATCTCCCAACTTCAAAGGAAAGGTTTTATCAACACTCCATCCTCATCTCCCAGCTTAGACATTGTTGGGGAAGTTTGGAGACCACAAAGACAGACCGTTTGCTAAGAGTTTCAAATCCATCCAGTATAGCTCTCTCTTTCCCTTGCTTGAAGAATTCTTCTGATGTCTAGGGGATTGGTGGAAGGGAAGGAGAAAGAAATGATTTGCTGTAACAGCCGAAGCTTTTCTTTCTCTCGCATGCCTTAATCTGTACCTCTTAGATTTAGAAACCTTGAGTTTAGCATCTTCATCGTCCAGCATTGATCTGACAATTTTTTCTCAGGTTAACATCAGCCCATGTTGTGCAGCCAGAACATGGGCAATTGGAGGGGGAAAATATAACATGCTGGTTAGGGAATCAAATTTTACTCTGCCACAGAAGAACTGATACAATGAATGCAGTAGAGTAGGAAAAGGGGATTGGCACACTTTCTTAGCTGTTGCACAAGCAATTTAAACAAATGCCTTAAGTCCCCAGAAATATCTTTCTTAAACATAATTCAAATATCTTTATAAGTTATGCCCAACTTTAAAATCTTAGTAAAGATCATCATATAGATAGAACATGGTTTTAAAATGGTAATATCAACAAAAGGGATTCTTGTGGCAAAGTTTTGAGCTTTTTTTCTTCAACCCTATATGTGGGCATTAATAGTTCCAGTTTTAAAAAAATTTTATGGGAGAATAGTTGATTTACAGTGTTGTGTTAGTTTCAGGTGTACAGCAAAGTGATTCAGTTATACATATATATACATTCTTTTTCAGATTCTTTTCTCATATAAGGTATCACAGAATATTGAGTAGAGTTCCCTGTGCTATATAGTTGGTCCTTGTTGTTTACCTATCTTATATATAGTAGTGTGTGTATGTTAATCCTAAGCTCCTGATTTATACCCCCACCCCTACATTTTCCCTTTGGTAACCATAAGTTTGTTTTCAATACCTGTAAGCCTGTTTCTGTTTTGTAAATAAGTTCATTGGTGGCATTTTTAAAAATTAGATTCCACATATGAGTGATATATTTGTCTTTGTCTGATTTACTTCCCTTAGTATGATCATCTCTAGGTCCATCATATTTCCATTTCATTGCTGGAGGAGAAAGCTCATGGTGTTGAATAATTTGCACAAGTTTACGCATCTAATGAGTAGAAGAGCCAGAATTTGGACAAAAGTTTTATTTGACTCCAGAGCTCTTTCCAAAGACACACAACCGCCTCCCATTAGGAAAGCCAGACTCTTCAAACTTAGTCAGCTGATGGAAGAAAGTCTTTGCTTTCACTCTTCTCTACCTAGGTCAAAACCAATCCCTGTGGATAATTCCACATTAGGAATAAATAATAAATTTACTTGCTGCCTTCATTCAGAAATCCTGTTGATAAAATGTCAGAAGGTACAAGTTATCAGAAGTTACTGGAAGGGTAGAAACCAGAAAAGTTTCTGAGGATTCAACAATTATTTTGACTCTCTTTCTGTAAACCTTTCTCACATTTTGAGTATCTTGAGCAGGTCTACGAGAGAAGTGAGTTTTAAATTAATTTTCTCCTGGCAGGTTGTGTCTGTGATAAATTGAAGAACTCCACAAAAATCATCCCCATAGCTAGGTGTTTAATAGCTCAGTCACTTCAATGCCCCATTGGGGTCACTTTCATTTTTTTTTTTTTCCCTTCTATCCAGAATAACGCGGAGTCTTAACAAGACTTGGAAGCAATTTTGATACGAAAGACTAAGAGACAGCTCTGCTTTTAATAAGCTTTAATATCAGGGTATCAGCAGCACCCTTGGTGCTATGGCCGGAAATGACAGTTTTATTATCCTTTCCTTTGAAACTGATAAATTGGTTCAGGCTAAGGGCAGCCTTTTTAGCTGCCACCAAAAAAAAAAAAAAAAAAAAAAAAAAAGCAAGAAAAAAGAAACTATCACTGGAGTTATTTAAAGCTCTATAGAAAATTCTAAAAGACAGGAGATTTCATACTGTTGTTGTCACTGAGTGCTGAGTCCTTGATGTTTGCCAGTTGCAAAGGGAAATTTGTGTGTGTGTGTGTTTATTTCAAAGAAAGAGAGAGAGGTGGGGGGGACATTAAGAAAGAATATTTGGGCTTGGTCTCACTTTTGAATTGGGGTTTGCATATTGCAGTCTACGAAGAGCATTTTAACAATGTCACATTATTAACAATATAGACCCAAATTCAGTATCATCTCCTTTAAGGGAATCAATTGATAGGTTATCATTCACATTTGCCCAAATTGGTTAGGACCTCTTAAGTACAGGCTTCAGAAATGTATCTCAGATGTGCTTTGACGGTGAGTGGAAATATTCTAATTTCTTAAGGAAAACCTACAGTGCCATGAATATTCAGCATGGCATCTCTGAAGATACAGAAGCGTGACTATCACAATTATAAATCTTGTGTGCATTGTGTGATTTCAAAATTAGAGAATTGTTTGTGAAAGATCCCTGTCAGTTCCTTAGACAGGAAGCCATGTCCTTCCAGAGACTCATGTTCCTGGGCAGAGTCTGTCAGACCATACTACCTAATCAGAGGACTAGGGGAAAGGTGTGCTTGTTCTTTTCTTCCCTAAAATGATGTACTCAATTCCAACTCGTGTCATCATTACAGATTGCGGATTTTTTCCAAGTATCATAATTTTATTTTTTAATTGAAGATTTTGGAACTGAAAAGACTTTAAAAAGATCAGGTTTATTGAGTTACAGACAGATATCTAAAGCCCAGAAAGATAAAATTGCAAAGATGGGAAGACATTGACTTAAGACCCAGGATTAGACTTTTGTTGCCTTGTACCACTTGATGCTTTTCTTGCTCTGCCATAGTGCATGTCCTAGTTAGTTAGGGAGTTTGAGTTTTTAAAAGAAAAGAAAATAGCTTCAATATGACAGAGTATCCTGTATGCTGGCAAGGGATCCTATGCATTCTCCCCAGTACCACCAATTTCTGTACAATCAATCAATTCCCTACCTGTAATACGAGCATGTCTCAACGTGACAATTTTAGTAGATACTTACCAAATTTGAGTTGCTTAGTACTCAGAGCACTGAGGTTAATGATCTACACTATCAAGAAATCTTGTGGAATTGTGGCTCCAGGGCTCTTAGGTAAACCCAGCAACACCATAGTCTCTTCCCTCACCCCTGGAAGTCTTGTTATGTCAGAGTGAAGCATTGTCCAACTTATTAGGGCTCCCTCGTATCATCATGAGAATCAGAGTTGGCAGGGCTGTGATCTTCAAAGTGGAAATTCCATCATAACGTGATGACAGCAGAGTTCTCCTCTCTAACTTTCACAGAGTGAAAATGTGGAAGGCTGTACAGAATAGTGGCTAAGAGTACACACACAGGTTTGGGAGTAATTTAGACACAGCTTTGAATCCAGTCTCCACTACTTTTAATGAAACTCTGAACTTATTTCCATATCTGTACAACAACAACAAACAACAACACTACTGCATTATCAAGACTAAAGGAGATGGTTTAGTTAAACTCTTGACACAGAATCTAGCACACATAATGCAGTTGAAAATCACGTTTGATATTATCATCACATCATTCACTTTACACAGTTCTTTAATCAATCAAGAAACAGGTATTTATATAGCACCACCCATGTTGGACTGGGTTCATGACTTCTAGATATAGTAAATCAAGACAAAGCCTTCCTCCCCTGCAAGCTTATAATATATTCCTGGGTATTGGTCAGTTTCACAAAGCAGATGAAATTATGCCAACGGAAAAAAAAGTTCTTTATCAACCATACGAAATCCCCAGTTGTCATTTTCAGTAGGTATTTCTTATTAAAATATCATTATTAGTTCTATGAAGGTGGAATTTTTGGCATGGAAAAGTTATGAACTTTGAAGTCTGACACAGCTGGGTTTCACAACTCTCAGGGGTCTTGGGAAAATTAATTCACCTACTTGAACATATTTCTTCAACTAGGATGGGATTGCTGCAGCCTCAGCAAAATTTTGTTCTTCTACTCCGCAAGTCCTGAAGATTCACTACGAAAGTTTTATCATCCATTTTCCTTCCTGCTCCTCAATCTTCATTCCATCTTACCTTCTAGGGAAGGCCCATTTCATATTTGCGGCTCTGTGTTAACAATGTGGGGAACAGGGGAAATAAGGAGAACATACAGCCATATGTAGTATCTGTATGCCCTGCTGGCTGGCTGCACTGTGGACAGCCTGCTGGCTCCCTTGTCTGGCTAGGTTGGCTTTATCAGGTGGCCCTCTGACTAATCCCACATGCCAAGACATTTAACGGAAACATTGAGATGTTGCCATTGTTCAAGTCAACGTGAAAACTGTTAAGCCTGTGGACCCATGTAGTATTCTCAGACAAAAGCTGCAAAATTAGTGACATATTTACAGTATTTTTTCATTGTACATTTTTTGTTCAAATGGAGCAAAATCCATTGCAGATGAATATTTAGAGGTGCAACGAGGTACTAAGAAGAGATTGTCAAACCCAGAGAACAAATATTTGTCTCTTCTAAATATCCTCCTTTCATTGAATCTTTTAATACAGAGAGTAATTAATCAAAAACAACTACTCAGTAACATAACTGAGTTGGAAACTCTAGTGTTTTTGTTTGTCTTCTTTGAAATCACAATTGTCAGTAATGTTGATGGACTAGAGGCCATCTATGAACATAACTCTGTTTAATTTAGCAAATTTGAATTTCTGTTTGGCTGAATATAATATGTAAACAGCAGCATCTGCAGCGGCATTGAGGGGAGGACCAAGTAGTGCCAAACACTACGTGTTCCAGTCTGCAAATATTTGACACTTTGGTTGTGAAGGTTGACATAGCATTGCAATCAATTAAACAAACAAGCTACAAGGGTACTATTGACTGGGAGCACAGTACTTCGGCAAATCTGGGCACTGGAGTGCATGTGTAAAAAAAAATCCATCGTGCTCTTTCTCAGCCATTTATGTGTTCAAAACAAGAGCTCAATATAGTGTTTTAAAACACTAGAATGTTCTATAGGCCAAATGGCTACAAAGTCCTTTGCTTTAAAGCACTCCTTTTAGCACTGCATTGCAACAGACACTTAGCCTCACATTATGTACTAGTTTTTTTGTTTATTTTAATATTAGTCTGTCCCCTCTTGAAATCGACAAGACTATCTCATTCCTTTGATCACTTTGGTGATCACTTTGGTTCTCTGGCCAAAGGCATTGAATTCAACACTCTTTTTCATTTTATGGCTCTTGATAGCTTCCTTGGGCATGATCATATCATCAGTGATGTCAGTCAGGCTTGGGAATAGAACCCAAGTGGATAAATGGGAGAAGGGCGTTAGTTTCCTGTATCCTACCCCTTCCACTTTGTAGAATATAATGTAGAGCTCTAAAATAGCATCCTGACCATGTACATCTGAAAATTTTTAAGAATTCTTATGAAATCATACATTTTGATTATAACCTAATGCCTTGTGTCCTTCAAAACAATATTATCTGAAAACCAACTTAGAGGCAGAAGGGATTTGCTAATGATAGAGTTTACATTCAAAGTTTATCCAGTGTTTTTATGTGCTAAAAATGCAGGCAATCCTGTCTCACTTTGACCAAGAGAAGGTGACAAAAGTGTTATCGCATGGCTTTTGAGAATCTACCACAAAAAGTGTTGAAACTCCATCTGGATATTTTGGAACACTCACTCTTGGGATGATCCTGTAGAAATCCACCATGCTGTTAGATAGCTATGTAGCAATGCTCTGAATAAGGTCCTAGTCTATGGTATCAGTCAATTCTGTGGCCAGCAGTCAACACAAATTGGCATTATTGGGAGTGAGCCATCGTGGATGTCCAGCAAGGTCAGCTCTTCAAACGAATGCAGCCCTAGCTGATGTCTGACTGTAAGCCTTGAGGGTTCTTAACAGAGAGCACTGTTGAGCCCAGTCAACGAACTCCACTGTAGGAGATAATAACTTTTTAAACCACTAAGTAGTATGTAAGAATGAATAACTGAAATGGGTATTTTAATTGATAGGAGTTTGTTTGATCACACAAAAGTCTCTATAAAGAAAGTTATATTTGATCTAAATCTTCCTAAAATTAAAGAGCAAATCTATTATCATTCTCTTTCATTTTATTCACTCCATTACAATTAATCTTATGATACATCTCACCACTAATGCTCATCTTCTGAAGGTCACTTGTGACCTAATTGTCAGTCACATCCTTATAGTGAAATCCTATGATCCTATTCTATCCTCGACCTTTGAGCTTCTCTATAGCATTTGCCATGCCTTCAGTCTTAAAAGTCTATTATTCTTTGATTTCACTGCATACAATTTTCTCATAATTCTCTTCCTCAAACTAGGAGAAATATGAGGAATGACACCTCTTCCCAAGTGCAAAAATAGCTGTGTGCTTGGATTACCAAAGCAGAAGGGGAAGAGAAGAAGGGCAGACAAAGAAATTCAGAAAAGGAAGAAATCTCCAAAAGATAAGGGAAGGGCAAGGAGTGTTTTATCTTTTTTTTTATTGGTTCCCTATGCCTTTAGCCCAACCCTGTGTCCTTGACCATTATGCAGAGGTCAAGAGGAGAGAGTGGAGGAAAGAAAAAAAAGCCTTGATATTGTTCTAGAAGTTAAGAATGTGAAGTGAATATTTTCTTAAAACACTGACTATTTTATCTCATGAGTGTTTATTGGACTGTCTTCACCTCAGTTACAGTATGAGCTCCTATCATACCTGTAATAAATGTTTGAATAACAATTTTCAACAATGCAAAGCACTCTTCTTAATTTTTAAATCAATATGAGTAAAGGTCACTGTCATCATCTCTATTAGAAAAAATATTATGTCTTCATCCATTCACGGCATGGGAAGAAGATAATGGACTTGGATCAAGAGGTGAGGTGGATTCCAAGTCTCTGCTTCCCAGGGTGATCACATTTATGAGGACCTTTCTTTTTATTGTTTTTCTTTCTCTGTCCTTTGTTCCTTTTCTTTTCTTTCTTCCTTTCTCCTCTCCTTCTCGCTTTCTCTTTCTATTGCTTTATGTATTTTCTGTGTTCCTTAAATATGTGAAGTATATATTTGTATTTATTTATTTATTTATTTTTGATCGCATTGGGTCTTCGTTGCTGTGTGTGGGCTTTCTCTAGTTGCGGCGAGCGGGGGCTACTCTTGGTTGTGTTGCGGTGCGCGGGCTTCTCATTGCGGTGGCTTCTTCTTGTTGCAGAGCAGGGGCTCTAGGCATGTGGGCTTCAGTAGTTGTGGCTTGCAGGCTTCAGTAGTTGTGCTCATGGGCTCTAGAGCACAGGCTCAGTAGTTGTGGCACACGGGCTTAGTTGCTCCGTGGCATGTGGGATCTTCCAGGACCAGGGGTCGAACTCGTGTTCCCTGCACTGGCAGGCGTATTCTTAACCACTACGCCACCAGGGAAGTCCCGTGAAGTATATTTTAAAAAACCCAAACAGACTATTTTCTTTTGATATTGAGAACTTTTCATAAGCAGAACCCACTGTAGCACAAATCTGTGGATGAGCAGTGTGAAAATTGAGATATCAATTTGTGTCCATCTGTGTTATAATACAGAACTCTAGAAAGATGAACAACTCTTATGTTTGAACATCTATCAGCTTCATGGTTACTGAATCAAATGGTCTTCCTAAGGAGATGTTTTGTCATTGCACAGCTGCTGTCCCTGTGATCACTTTAGTCCCTGAGCCACTTCAATTCTGGTTATAGTCATGGCTACTTCAGAGACCCAGAATGCACAGTTCTCTTCCCTGGAATCTTAAGGTCAAGAAAGATAATTTATTTTCAGCAGAAGAAGGAGTATGAACATTAGAACTAGAAGGTTTCAGCTCTGATTCTGACATTTACTAGCTGTGGGATCTTGGTAAAATAAATTTTTCTCACTGAGTTTTGATCTATTTATTCATAAAATAGAGAAATTAGCATATAGAAGAAATATGTGTTAACTATTAACCAACACCAGGAAACACTAAGGGTGTGCAATGGGTATGTACTTTTTGATGAGTCTTATTACACAAAAAGTGAAAAGCTTGGTCTTCAAGTGATGTGGAAGAGCTGATCCTGTGACACTACATTTTTTGGACTGAGTTACATTTTTTTGGGAGAAAATGCACCTTGGTACCTCCTCTTTCTTTAATTACCCAATTTCTGTACACACAAATTTCTTCCCCTGTTTCTACTTACATAACAAAGAAAGGCTGAAGTTTTCCAAAGAACTTTTCCAAGTATCAAGGGAGAATAAAAATGATGATGAAAACAAAAATACTAACAATATAAAAACTTATGATATATATACACAGTTGTTTCTGATACTGTCTTTGGTGAATTATCCCCTGGGATGGAAGAACCTATTCTTAAAGTGGATGATGGAGAGGGGGTACACACGTGCACACACACACACACACACACACGTCTCAAGAAGAGATACAAGTTTTTGTTTTTCTTACTTGTTTGCTCCTGGGCTTTCCACATATTTCAGGAGGTATGATAGAGTCCACAACACAAAAACTGTTTCTTAGATATCTTGGCTCTTGTTCAACCACAAAAATAAGGTCTTAATCTTCCCCCTACTTAGGACTTTACTGAGCTCTGGGATCACAGCTGAGAGAAGGACTACTTCTTTAAACACACACACACACACACACGTACACACAATATGGTCCTACCACTTGTATACACGCTTCAGTCTTCTCCCAGTATAGGTCCAATACATAAAAAGCATAAAAATACAAAGAGGAGGTACTTCTCTGCTATTTTAACGAGGGACAACTTCTACTTTACAGTTCACGGTTCACAGGGTGGCTGTGAAAGTTGAATAAAATAGCATATAGGAAGATGCTTCATAAACTATAGAGCAACATAGGAAGTCAGTTTAAATTTGAAAGCAGACAGTTTTATTTAATGGGGAAAAATTTCATTCAGGAGCTGGATGATACCTGTTTCTCCTAAGGCACCTCTTAATATTCAGGAGCTGACTACTCGCTTTGTTCTCTGATTTGTTTCTTTTCTACATGACTATTTATATTCTTTACGAATATTTACCTCTGAGGGGTATTTAACCTATTTAACAATACACAGGGCAAAAGTACTGATCAATGGGAATTGTTGATAGCTGTAAACATCTCTTGTTACTAGCCTGCAGGGGTTGAACATCAGGCCAGCTACATCAGAGGGTGGAGAGTGGAAGGAAGGCAAGTGATTCCATTTTAGTTCTGATTCATTCATTGTCTGATTTAATATCTAATAAAGGAAAATGTTTTGAATATTAGCTAATGTGATAATTAGAAGTGATTATACACTGAGTTTCCTGTTCGGTGGGTTTGAGGAGTGGAAAGAGAGGAAAACACAAGCAGCACCTGAACGGGGAAAAGTAATACTTCAGCTCTCCTTTGGCAGTTTTATTTGTACTCACCCATTATACCTCAAGCACGACATCCACTGTAGTCTCATTGGCTTAGCACAATGTCCTTATGAGCTACATAATTTCATTTTATTTTATTTTTTTCCTCTTTGATCTTGCTTTCTTTTTATTTATTTATTTTTAATTTTATTTATTTACTTTTAACATCTTTATTGGAGTATAATTGCTTTACAATGGTGTGTTAATTTCTGCCTTATAACAAAGTGAATCAGTTATACATATACATATGTTCCCATATCTCTTTCATTTTATTTTATATAAAAGAAATATGAGGCACTGAGAGCTTAAGAGCGTTCCTCCAACTGTGACCCTTGGTGCTGGGAAGAGCTCTTAGTGTCCCCCATGATGACGTCAGCTCTTCTTCCCTTGAAGTGGTGAATATGGTGAATTAGGACACAACTCTTTTTTTGTGCTTTTCTTCACTTTGAGAGAGAGAAAACAAAAACTTCATTTCCCAAGTTTCCCTGAAGTTGGTTGGCAAAATATGAATTATGTTTGGTCAATTTGGTGATTTTTATGACTTTTGGAAGATGGAAGCAGAGGCTTCATTTTCACTGCTTCTGAGTTTCTGCCAGTAGGCTGTCAAGAGGCTATTAGGTTTACCTGTATCAGTGTTAGCAGAGATGTTGGTATCCATCGAGTCACTAGCTTCTTAGGTGTCTAGAGGGAGGGTGGAGTGTAATTTCTGCGAGTATGACTCACAGAAAGTGCAGCATGCTTCGTGAGTTTTCTCATAAGTTTTGTGGTTGTGGTTACTTCCTGATCAGAGCATTTTCTAGACTTTAATAGCTTCCGGATAGTGGCAATAGTAGTGTGAATTGTTGGTCAGGTTCTGCAGTATGTCTTTTGGTGTCAGTCCTGAACGTTCAATTAGAATCTGTTTCTTCAACCCTACCGACGAGTCTAGAAGCTGTTTCCTAAAATGTAAGAAAACATGCATTGCTCAAACTATTTTCTAAAGCTAAACCTTCACTGACACTATAATTGGAGGCAGCAGGGGTTGCAGCTAGAATACTAAAGAGCATGGGAATTTGACTTCGGTTGTCCAAATCAGTTAGTTATGAATGCAAAGATGTTCCTGTTAGGATAGCAATCCCAGGGACCAATGGCAGACATTGTATTTAATTATACAAAAGGGTGATTGAAGGCAAAAATTTAGTGAACATGTGGATGTCTGCCCCTGAGGATCATTATCGCACAAATAGAGAAAACAAGAAATGTGAGCATGATGAGTTCAAAGGAAGCAAATGATAAGCTCATGGTTTTAAATTCTCATCTGAAGCCATGGACAGGAGATCATGGAAATGTCAATGACTATCCCCAAATAATTTCTTATCTCTTCTCACTTCAGGGCAGACATAAATTTGAATCAGAACCTGAGTCTGATTCTGAGGGCTAGTAAATGACAACACATTTGAATTCATAGACTGACCAGTTCTTCTAAGTGAAAGTTGGGATATATTTGAGAAAGAGATGGACTCCAAGAATTTAACTAAGAGCTTTCAAATAGATTCAGATGGTTTGGAGTACCCTGGTCCTGAAACACTGCTGATATGGCACTGCCGACAGAAACAACTCCTTTTCCCTTCTGGTGAGACCAAGTCAAGTTATTTAGGCTTGCGCCCTCAAATGACTTCACCTGAAGATTTATCATAGGAAAGGAAGCCATGTATTCTCACCTATGTTGCCACCTCTCAGACCCTAGCTCGGTGCCCCCCAGGAGAACAAGAATAAAGTTTGACCTTCAAGAACAGTTATATATCAAAAAATTGCAAGACTTTGATAATTTATATCAGCAGAAACCTAAGGAATATGTGTGGAAATTGATTTCTTTTTGGCCTTATAGCAGGGTGGAAGAAACATAATTTTATATTGAACCAAGTTTAGGAAAACTTTATCAGAGATTCTGTATTCAAAGGATTAATTTACATAGCTGAGTGGTTATACTTGCTGCTCAGCTGGTGAACTGAAATCTAAACTCAGAGGCAGACTATGTTAAATGAAGTCGAGTCGTCAGAAACTTCTGGGTACAATATAAAGAAAGGAATACAAATAAGGAGAAAGCAAGGCACCCTTATTATGTGTAACCTCCACATTAAGTACATATACACCAACCCTTGGAGGATCTAGATGACACTCCTTCACTAAGGCTTAAGAAATACATGAGTGAAGAGAGAACCAGTATTCTTTAAATAAATAAAAAAACAAGCAAACAAATACATAAATAAATAAAACTATAGTGACTGTCTTCTAGAAAAAGGATAAAGTTAGGAGATACTCCACTTAATGGTATTTCCTGGTTATGGTGGAGATGATCAGATCTGAAAGTGCCAGAAGCTATCTGGCAGCACTTCTTAACCACCAGAGTTCAAGCAAACATAGGCTTAACTTGAGCTACCCAGGCCCCAGATTTGACTTATTTCACAGACTGAGAGCCTTTTGTATGAAGGAGAGCCTGTGAAGCTTTCAGCAAATATCCTGTGATAGCACAGAACATATGACTACAAATCGTCCTCATAGCCATCTCCAAAGAGACCTGTAAATATTTACCAGGGAATCTGTGTATAGACTGAAAGTAAATCCTCAACTTTTTGCAGCTCTGAGCAAGTGCTAATCTCGATGGATCAAGAACATTACTTTGGTCCACTTATCAGAGCCAAGGTTGTGAGTTTCAGGTGACAAATAACTTATTGTCCCAAGTCAAATCAACTGTGGGTCCAAGGAGTCTGCAAAACCAAGCTCTTGTTACTTCTTTGATTGCTGAATGCATAGTTGAGATAAGCTACTGGCAGACTTCCCACACTGGCCCCTAAACTGTGGTATGAGTGATAATATGGTATCAAGGAGCAAGTAGAAGCCCCTAGAAATCATGCTACCCACCAAAACAGCACACAAAAATCAATACCATGTTCTAGTGAAATAACAAAGATTAGGGCCATCATTCAATAATTGAAAGATTTGGGTTAGTGATTCTTATCACAATTCCATTTAATTCTCCCTTTAGGGTTATGTGTAAGATAGATTGGTAAAATGAAAGATGACAGTGGATCTCACAAATTTTATCAGGTGGTGAACAAATTGCAATTGCTGTTCCATTTGCTATCTCTTTATTGGAGTTAACAACACATGCTCTACCTCTGGAATGCAGATATCAAGCTGACTTCTCCCAGCATCTGTGCAATTATCAGAGAAGAGTAGGATAAGTTTCCATTCAGCAGAGAGCTGTCTTATCTCAAGGCTATGCCAAACCCCTCTCTCTCTTTCATGATTTAATCTCCAAGAATTTAGATTATCTCCCCATATCACAGGACATCCCTCTGGTCTATTATATATTATTTATGTATTTATTTATTTTTGGCTGTGTTGGGTCTTCGTTGCTGCGTGTAGGCTTTCTGTAGTTGCGGTGAGTGGGGACTACTCTTCCTTGCGGTGCACGGGCTTCTCATTGCGGTGGCTTCTCTTGTTGCAGAGCACAGGCTCTAGGCACGCGGGCTTCAGTAGTTGTGGCTCGTGGACTCTGGAGCGCGGACTCAGTAGTTGTGGCGCATGGGCTTAGTTGCTCTGCGGCATGTGGGATCTTCCTGGATGAGGGCTCGAGCCCGTGTTTCCTGCATTGGCAGGCGGGTTCTTAACCACTACGCCACCAGGGAAGTCCCTCTGGTCTACTATATTGATGACATCACTGGTAAGGAAGAAGCAGATACCTCTAAGCCTGACAGAAGGTGGGAGAAAAACTCTCGAAGTATTCAGGATTCTGACATGCCTATGGTATTCTTGAAGATGGAGAAAACTAGTGATTTATAACATTTTGATATATCACCACTACTGCTGTACCTTGTTACACTTATCACCATGAAAGAAGGCACAAACTTCATTGGGGGTCTGTGGACCTTGAAGGCAAATATATCACATTGATCCTTTTGCCAAGTAAATTTTAAAGCACCAGCTCTGGTAGGATCCCTACTCCAACTTTGAGTGGGCCTCTTGATTAAGTTGCAGAGCAAGCAACCAGTACATCAAATAGTACTTGAATTGTCTGTGGCATATCGGATGGAGCACTGAATGAAGCCCGTGAAGCCTGTGGCAATCACTCATGGGAGAATCACAGCCCAAGCTACCAGAATTTTAGAACAATATCTTCCTTGGCAGGTAATTCTTCACTCGTTGAGAAACAACTTCTGCTGGTGCCTGGATGGGCAAGGCAAAAGGAGTGAAGAGGAGCATTTCACGTAGCGGGAATAACTTGAGCAAAGAAAAGGCAAAGCATGTACTGAGTGTTCTGGAAGCCATAAACCTTCTTGCTTGGTTGGTTTCTGCATGAGAGTAGATTTATTAACTAAGGGAAAAGTTCTTCCTATTATATTACAGAAAATACATCCAAATGTATCCAAATACATCCAAAATCCAAATTTGAACCAGTCTGATTTGCACCTGGATTTAAAATCCTATAGGCAAGAATGCCTGATGGAAGATATTTTTCACTTTGATCCAGAACAAGTGTTCTACCGTGAGCTGGGCTTGGATACTAGGAGATTCAGTACACAGCTTGACACAGCTGGAAATGACTCTATGCTAAAATCAACTCAATGTCCTGCCGTGGCTTAGAAAACAGTACATAGCACAGAGCATTTAAGCTCATCGTAAACTGACAGTTCTCCTAAAACAGGCTTCATACAAAGAAGCTACCTTTGAATTTGGAATATATATATGTATTTCTTTTATATATATACACATATATACACATATATGTAGATACACGATGAATTTGAGCACTAACAATTGAAAATTTTAATAAACGCTATATTGCTACAGACCAAAAACACTTTATGGCCATAATAACTGTACCTAAGTTTGCTATGTCAGTTGGGATTTGAGTTCTTGGCTGGTGAAATATAAAATATTCATTTTCTTATTCACTGGTTTTCTGGTTCCAGAAATAAAACTTTCAATAATAGAATTTTTTTTTTATTCATTAACCTAAGCTCTCAGTAGGAGAAGGAAAAGTCAGTTTCTCTAGTTTCTCTTTCTTTCTTATTTTTTTGGGGCAAAATGTTGTAGTGGATGAGCTGACTATAAAATCAGTCCACGTTAGTGAATGGTGGATGAGGAAGCTTCAGACGACTGACTTCATGGGTACTTTTCATATTAAAGTACCCCCCAAAATATAATGCAGAATATAATACAGTTCACACACACACACACACACACACACACACACACACACACACAGTCTCTATCAGTGTCACAAAACTCTCAATGGATCCTTTAAAATAATTAAGTTTTGGGATCTAAAATATGGCACAAATGAACCTACCTACAAAACAGAAACAGACGCACAGACATAGAGAACAGACTTGTGGTTGCCAAGGGGGAGGAGAGTGGGGGAGGGAAGGACTGGGAGTTTGGGATTAGCAGATGTAAACTATTATATAGAGAATGGATAAACAACAAGGTCCTACTGTATAGCACAGGGAACTATATTCAATATCCTGTGATAAACCATAATGGAAAAGAATATAAAAAAGAAAAATGTCTACATGTGTATAACTGAGTCACTTTGCTGTACAGCAGAGATGGGCACAACATTGTAAATCAACTATATTTCAATAAAAATTAAAAAAAAACATTAAGTTTTGTTCCATTTTTTACCATGTTTTCTCTACTACTTATCTGGGAGACAGAAAATAATCATATGAACCATTGGGACACATGAAAAAAAATTATGCTGAATATTCCACTCCCAAAATAAAAAGAGTGTGCACCTTCATGCCATCAAACCAATGGTCCAGTATGAATCTTTGAGATGATCAATTCAACCGTCAGACAATACTGGGTTCTCTCTCTACCCACTCCAAACTGGGCTTGCTTTGTGGAATATGGAGTTTCTTCTGGGTGGACCTAAACATGCTTTTTAAATTTTTAAATAGTTTTTTATTTTTTAGAATAGTGTTAGATTCAAACAACAGATGTGCCTTTTAAAATCATTGGATCGTCTACACAACCCAGCACCACACTTTACTCATAAAGATATTCAGATTAATGTTTTTATTACTTTAATTTTTTCTAGTTCAGTTTCCTTTTTACACATGAAAGGATCGAAGTGCCCAAGATTTTCTTTTTCTAGATTGGCTTGAAAGATCCTGGAAGTAAAATGTAATTAACAGAATATATTTTTCTTCTTCTTCTGCTAATTCTTCTTCACAGATGTATGGATGGGGAGAAATGTTGTTTTGAAGAGATTGATAGCCTGTATTAAACATAGTAATTGACACAACGTTGGCATTTTAAGGCGTCTCGATCAATGGTTGAACTCATTCCCAGCATCACCACCAGAAGTGGGCTGATTCTGCAGCACATTTATGTTTGAGTAATAATGATGCTGATTCAGACCCTCTCTTGAAAAATACCACGTTTATTGGGTAATTAATCACACACACACAATTTACAAAGTCAAAATGCAGATAACAGTAAAAGTCAAAATAGAAATCTGAGAATGCCAGAAAAAGACAAAGTGAATATTTAATGGAAAAGGGGCTATTTAAGTAACAATGTTGGTAAAATTCCCTGATTCTCAGTGTTGTAACAGAAAATATATGACTCCACAAAGCATCCATGGGAATGGATTGGCCCCTAGACATCAACTCCCTGACTTGAAGAGAAGAACTTCCAGAGAAGATCTTATTCGGAATATTTAGCTAAAATCCTTGTCAGTGCTACTAGAAGTCCCCAGGGGGATCAACACTGCAACTTCTGTTTTTAAGTTCAATTTTAAGTTTTAATTTTAAAGAAAACTTTGAAACATGAGAGAAATCTGAGCATAACTTTTATAACTGTTATTCCTCTTATTGAAACAATTTCTGGATAGGCGTTGATATTTCACTAGTCCCTTTAGTGAACTCAATGCTTAAATGCATCCTATTCTTTGATTACTTTCTAATTCATAATTTGATTTTGTTTGATTATTGTGATAATAAAATAATGGTAATAATGATAGACTCACCTGGAGTTTTAAAAATAGTAGTGGTCTCATGTACCACAATGATAATATTCTACATAATTACAGTGCAATATCAAAACAAAGAAATGGACATTGGCACAATCTACAGACCTCATTCAGATTTCACATGTTCTCATTTGTGTATGTGTTCTTCTGCATGTACTCATTTGAGTGTTTGTGCATACGTGTGTAATTCCATGCAATTTTACCATGTCTGTGGATTTGTGAACCCACCACAACTATCAAGATACAAAACTTTTCCTTCGTCACAAAGGAACTCCCTCCAGCTGCTACCTGTTCATAGTTGCATTTCACCCTGCCCCACCCCTGCCATCTCTAACTCCTGGCAACCACTAATCTGATCTTCGTCACTATTATTATTTTTGTGAGAATATTATAGAAATAGAATCATATAGTATGTAACCTTTTGAGATTGGGTTTTTTCACTCAGCATGATACCCTGTATGATTGCATGCTGAGTGTATGTTTAGCCTTATAATAAACACTCAAACTCTTTTCCAGAGTGGCTATAACCTTTATACATTCCTACCAGCAACATAAGAAAAATTAGTTTTTTCTGCATCCTTGCCAGCATTTGGTGTTGCTATTTTTTATTTTAGCTGTTCTGATAGATATGTAGTGATATCTCATGGTGTTTTCAATTTTTGTTTTCCCTAATGGCTAATAATGTTGAACGTATTTTCATGTGCTTATTTGCTTTTTGTATTTTCTCTTTGGTGAAAAGTCTGGCTTTTTTTTTTTTTTCCTAATTTTCTAATTAGATTGTTCTGTTTGTTTTTGTGTTTGTTTTATCTTGAGATTTTTAAATATATTATAGACACAAGTTCCTTGTTAGATATATTTGCAAATATTTTCACACAGTCCATAACTTGACTGTGTTTATGTTTGTTCTGGGAATATTCATCAAGCCACTATAAAATCCTTAATTTAATATTCTGCAATGTTAGTACCATGTTTACTAATTTTATAGTGGATTTTAATTATAATATTGCATTAAATTCTTTACTTTTTTTGCAAGGAATATGTTTCAGTATGTATTCTATCATTTCATTTTTTTAATCCAAGTTTTCTTTGATTTAACTGAGGATTCAAAGGCAATATCATTATATTATCTTCTATTTCCTGAAACAAATATTCAGTAAAATACATGATCCTGTAACTTCCTGGTTTTCAAAAGATTATTGTGTCCACATAAATTATGACCCCTTTAAACATCCTCTGTAAACCATGCAGATTAACAGGAAAGCAAGAAAATATTACCAATTTCAAATTTACAGGTTGGTTTGGAAATAAACACATGAGATGAGCAGAATAATCCCTGGATCCTTTAAAAGAGGGAGTGGGTCAGTGTCGTAATGTTGGGAGAACATAGTAAATATCACCTTGGTTTCAGTCCCCAAAAGTAGAAAGTACACTCCAGTAAGAAAATAATGAAAATAAGTGTAACACTTGGTAGAGCAGAGCACTGGATTCAAGGAATTTAAAAGAAATGGTTTGCAAAATATGAGGAATGAAAGGTAACACTTGAATAATTAACCCATTAAATGGGAGAAGGAGGCATCTTAAAAGGTGTGACCACCCTTGGAGGTTTGGTGGTGAAGGGAAAAAAGGAAATAACTTGAAGAAAAGGGTTAATTAAAATATGATGTAAATTAATAATCAAAAGATAAGAGTACTCTCTCCAAAGTTTCCATTTATTAAGGTAAGAGACTTTACTGTACCAACTGAAGAAGGTATTCTTGAACCAAAATAACTACCCAAATCTTCTTCCCAAATGTGGAATTGCTGGTGATGATGGTGATTGAAACAATGACAAGACAGCTATGAAAGTCTATAGCTGCAGTTGCACTAAATACATAATCATAAACAGAAAAAAAAGGCACAGCATCCTTAGAGAGCTACTCTAACAACAAAAATGATCATCAAAACATCCTGTTTAAAAAAAAAAGCTGAAACACAAATCTCCAGCATTAATTGAACAAGCAAAAGAGATATGAAGGAACAACAGAAATCAGAAATTTCAAAACTCTAAAAGAAATGGACAGATATAAAAAATGAAATAAGATAGAAATTGAAGCAAAAGAAAAAATAATCTCAAAGATACAAACTAAATTATAAGATATCTAAGATAGAATAGACATAATTGAAAGTATGGCAAAAGATATGGAAGAGAGAAATGATTGGGACCAAGAAAAAAATAAAGAAATGGGCAAAAGAAATAAGAGAAAGTTATAGAACACAGGCAAAGGTGATACAATATATGTATAAAAGGAGTCATTATTTTTTTTGAATAGACTTAAATTACATACATAACCCAAGAAAATATATTGTAGATAATAGGATGCCTGGTTCAATATACTAAAATTGTTTACTGATAATCTGAGAGAAGTTAACTCCAAAACATGTCAGTTAAATTCATTTCACTTTAAAGAATAAGAAAAAAATTCCCCAGGGAATTAAAAAAAAAATAAGTTGATAACAAATGAAAGAAAATGCCCTTCAAAATGTGTAATGAAACAACACATTGGAGAAAAATAAAAAATAAAATAAGTTTATTGAGTCTGCATAGATAATAAATAGGATGCAAAAGCTATCATTTAAATCTGAAAAACCAAACAGTAGAAGTACAAATAAGGCAAAGTAAATTAGAGCTTTTTATGAAGGTATTATTTTTATGATGTCTTCTAAAGAAAATATACTAGTTTAAGTATCCAAATAAAATAAAATTTAAATATACTATAGAATAAAACCACAAATTATAATACATTGCACACAATAATATAAAATGGGAAATAGAGCTAAGATCAAACATGCAAGTTTCATGAATAAATATAAAGAGGATTTAATAACCTATTAAGAGATAGACATTATAAGACATGTTCACAAAGCAAAACCCAGTGTAAAACACATGTAAAACAAAGTGATTGAAAAAGGCTAAAAATTTAAAAATGGGCAAAGTAAATTAGGTGGATGCAAACCTAAAAAGCAGATATGGGAATCTTGATAATTGACAAAATTATTTTGAATACAGTCCTAAAAGCGTTAAACGAAAGAAGGACACTTTATGATGCTAAAGAACATCATTCACGATAACAATATAGTAGTTATGAATATGACTGTCTTTGCATCAAATATGAAATCAACCACCTCATAGGGCATAAAATATAGAACATGCAAGGAGAAATTGACAGAATCACACTAATCACAGTTAAGTTTAATATATAAATCTTGATTTAAGATGGTTTGCATGGACAAAAAATAAGAATATAGAAGACCTACACAACATAATAAAAAAGACAGGCCTCAAGAATATATAGAAATTACTTCCTCCTAACAGTAGATTTATCTTTTCATGCACATGAAATACTGTCAAAAACTTTTCATAAATTAGGTCACAGAGAAAACTTCAGTATGTTTCATAAAGTGGAAATAATACAAACCATATTTTCAATAAACAGAAATTATGAACACAATTTAGAAAACCATTCCACCTTGATATTATATTTCTCTTTGATATAACTCTTGGGTCTCAGGGTATTATATACAAAATGTCAGAATTACTTTAAAAAGTAATAATAATCATGAGAAGCAATACCTACCAAAATTTGTAAGGTACAATTAAAGCAATGATAACAAAAAGTTCAAAACCATAAATATGTATATTAATAAAACAAATAATGGAAATAAATGACTGGAATATTGGTCTTAATTGGAAACGTATAAATGTATTTGAAAGAGCAGAAGAAATTATACAGTAAGAGAAGAAATAAGTGTTAGAAAATAGAAGAAGAGATAGTTTCACCCAATCTCTCCAGTTGTTGGAGCCCATCGGGTTGGCCTGCCTCCTGCCTCTCCACCAGTGTGTGACACATTACTTCTGCATCTACCTATGTAAAAGCATGCCTCTGTGACGAGGACGGGGCAGTGGTCCACACAGAGTCCAGCACCAAGAGGGAAAACTGTGTGGCTGACAGGGTCTTGGTGCTCCGGCTGGGTGTCAGGCCTGAGCCTCTGAGGTGGGAGAGCCGAATTCAGGACATTGGACCACTAGAGACCTCCCAGCCCCATGTAATATCAATCGGCGAGAGCTCTCCCAGAGATCTCCATTTCAACACTAAGACCGAGCTCCACTCAACGGCCAGCAAGATTCAGTGCTGGACACCCCATGCCAAACAACTAGCAAGACAGGAACACAACCCCACCCATTAGCAGAGAGGCTGCCTAAAATCATACTAAGTTCACAGACACCCCAAAACACACCACCGGATATCGTCCGGCCCACCAGAGAGACAAGATCCAGCCTCATCTACCAGAACACAGGCACCAGTCCCCTCCACCAGGAAGCCTACACAACCCACTGAACCAACCTTACCTACTGGTGACAGACATCAAAAACAACAGGAACTACGAACCTGCAGCCTGTGAAAAGGAGACCCCAAAGACAGTAAGTTAAGCAAAATAAGAAGAAAGAGAAATATGCAGCAGATGAAGGAGCAAGGTAAAAACCCACCAGACCAAACAAATGAAGAGGAAATAGGCAGTCTACCTTAAAAAGAATTCAGAGTAATGATAGTAAATATGATCAAAAATCTTGGAAATAGAATCCAGAAAATACATGAAACGTTTAACAAGGACTTAGAAGAACTAAAGAGCAAACAAACAGTGATGAACAACACAATAAATGAAATAGTTCTGTTAGTCTTTCTGAAAGTTTTCATAATGAATTCCTTATAAATAAATAAAATTTTTCATAATAAAATCTTGGGAAAATGTGATCCTCCTTTAACAATGTCTATTGTTGTTTAGTTGCATAGTCTTTTTTCATGGTCCTTTGGGGGTTTTTTTTTCCTGCTTGTTTTTCTCTTCTGTTTGCATGTTTCTATCTCATTGAGATAAAAAAGGGCGAATCTCTTATGGCCTGGACTTTGCTCACAAATAGTAAAATTCCATTCTCCTTGGTTACCTTCACTGTCTGTAAGATCATTGTTAAATTACCCTCAGAATTTAAGGTACAGAGCTTCTTGATATAAAATTAAATTATCAGTTCAAATATCCAGTACTTTGAAGGGAATTGGAGATATTTGAAATTTTAATTCTATGTCTTTCTTTTCTTTCTTTCTTCCTTCCTTCCTTTCTTTCTTCCTTCTTTCCTTCCTTTTCTCTTTCCTTCCTTCCTTCCTCCCTCCCTTTCTTTTCTCCTTCCTTCTTTCCTTCCTTCCTTCCTTTTTTTCTTCCTTCCTTCCTTCCTTCCTTCCTTCCTTTCTTTCTTTCTTTCTTTCTCTCCTTCCTTGATTTATTTTTTCTTCTAAGCTGCTTTTGGTAGTAAGTTGTTTGTTTGCTTGTTTGTTTTACTTGCCAGACTTTTATAGTATTTTTGTACATGGAAATGAAGCTTTTATTTATCCTTCTACTGTTTCCTTCTGAGTATGGGAAGCTCCTGTAATACTTCTTGGGTGAGTTTGGAAGGAGAAAGTGGGCATATACAATTCATCTCATTTCTCTACCTTTGTCATGGGAGTGACCTGCATTCTATCATGCTGTGGCTTCTGAGGTGATTGAAGGAAAAGAGACTTTAAGAAGTAAACCTACACATATATGGTCAATTAATTTACAGCAAAAGAGCCAGGAATATACAGTGAGTAAAGTATAATCTCTTCAATAAAGGGTGTTGGGAAAACTGGACAGTCACATGCAGAGGAATGAAACTGAAGCACTATCTTTCAGCACACACAAAAGTCAGCTAAAAGGCTTGAGTTAAAGACTTGAAGGTAAGACCGACCTGAAACCATAAAACTCCTAGAAGAAAATATAGGCAGTAAGCTCCTTGACATTTGTCTAGGCAAAGATTTTTTGGACTTGACACCAAAAGCACAAGCTACAAAAGCAAAAATTAACAAGTAGGACTATATCAAACTGAGATGTTTCTGCACAGAAAAGGAAACCACCAACAAAATGAAAAGGCAATCGATAGAATGGGAGTAAATATTTGCAAATCATGTATCTGATAAGGGGTTAATATCCAAAATATATTTTAAAAACTCATACAGCTCAATAGCAAAAAAAAAAAAAAAAAATCCAATTAAAAATTGGGCAGAGGAACTGAATAGACATTTTTCCAAAGAAAATATACAACAGGTACATAAAAAGGTGTTCAACATCACCAATCATTAGGGAAATGCATGTCAAAACCACAATGAGATACCACCCACCTTACACTTGCTAGTGTAGGCTAATAGGAAGGCTATGATCAAAGAGACAAGAATTAACAATTGCTAGCAAGGATGTGGAGAAAAGGGCACCCTTGCACACTAGTGGTAAGAATATAAATTGCTGCAGCTACTATGGAAAATAGTATGCTGGTTCCTCAAAAAATTAAAAATAGAACTACTATATGATCCAGCAATTCTACTTCTGGGTATTTATCCAAAGAAAATGAAATCACTATCTCAAAAAGATATCTGCACTCTTATGTTCATTGCAGCATTATTTATAATAGCCAAGACATGGAAATAACCTATGTGTCCAAAGACAAATGAATAGACTTAAATAATATGATATATATTTCAGGTGACCTTTGAACAAATGAGAGTCAGAGGTGCCGACAAACACCACCCCCCAAAAAATCTGAATCTAACTTTATGGTCAGCCCTCTATATCTGTGGTTCTGCATCCATGGATTCAATCAGCCACAACCATAAACATAGTAGCATATGTACTAAAAAAAAAATCCATGTGTAAATGGGCTCATACAATTCAAACCTGTGTTGTTCAAGAGTCAACTGTATATACACAATGGGACATTATTCAGCCATGAGAAAGAAGGATTTCCTGCCATTTGCAACAACATGGATGGACATTGAGGGCATTATGCTAAGTGAAATAAGTCAGATGCAAAAAGACATACTGTATGATCTCACCTATACGTGGACTCTAAAAAAATCTAATTTGTAGTTGTAGAGAACAGATTGGTGATTACCAGAGGTACAGGTCAGGGGAGAGGGAAATGGGTGAAGGTGGTCAAAAGGCAAGAACTTCCAGTTATAAAAAGTTCTGGGGATGTAATGTACAGCAAGGTGACTATATTTTTTTTTTCCAAAGAAAGGGATGAACGTATTTTATATTTTATCAATTTATAGATGTTATATTGAGTCACATATCCTTTTCTTACAGCCAGACATTTGGTCTTTAACTGCTGCAAACTGGTCACATTACATTAGCTTTAGTGTTTGCCTATGTAGGATTTTGTTGTGTTTTTATTTTGGTGGGTCACTGGTATTCCTGTTGGCTTCATCCCAGGTGTGTGACTGCTTTTTATAAAGGCAAGGCAACTGACCGTGGACCTTAAGTTACCTGCCTACAGACTTTTCCCTCTTTAAGCAAAAGAAAGTGCCTCAAGAAAGGTAGAGTCTTTCAGCTTCAGGAAAAGTGAGAATATGTAGTTTCAGAGCTCTAGTTTGAGGTCCTCACCGAAAAGGGCTTTCCTCAGTAATGGCACAGACTCTGGGGACCTTGATCAGATGTTAATTTGCACATGACTTTTCCAGATGCTGGACAGTGTGGAGTAGAACCGAGTTTGGCCAAACTACTTCAGCAAAGGTGAGGATATCAACAAAGGAGTAGAGCCAGACAGTGGGTGTTTTGAGGTGTACGTTGCTGCAGCTTGATTTTGAATTCAAATGTGTTGGCCTTGGAATATGTCCATGAGCCTTGCAAAAAACCTTAGTGGATGCCAGCAGTCCACATATGCACAAGAGCCTTAATAAGCAAAGAAGGCGGAAGCAAATATTCATTATATGGCAAGATGGTCTTTCCATAATCAGGCCTTTCAGGTATTGCTACACAGAATGATATTTGCTACTCTTAAATATTCCATTCCTGAGCTACTGGGCACTACCAAGATTCCAGTTTTAAATTGTTGATGCCCAGAGTAGTCTACTGCAATCGGTCAGCTGTCCAAAATTTTATTCCTTATTTAGGCTCAAGAAAGAAATTGTAGAGGTGTTACCTTTGTCTGAGAGACCATATCCGTGGAATTTTTGCGCTTCTGACTAGCAAACAAACAGCAAAGATAAAGCAGATTGTACGTAAGCTGAGAAGGATGAGGATGATATTACATCAAATTAAATACTATTTAAATGTTGGAATAATAAGAGGTAATTCCCAGGGTAGGAATATCCAGTTCTAGAAGGAAAAAAATATTTTTGAATGGTGTCTGTTTCAGTAGACCTGGAAGTCACTGATTTGGAGTTATTCATATATAGTTCAGAGCCCTCTCCAGGCAAAATCTCAAATTCCCATCAGTGGTTCCAGGAGGTTACCCTTATTTACAGTGATTAGTTCCCTCACGAAGTTGGGAATGGATTTTCCTGATGCATTGCTTATCTCCTCCTCAGAGTCCTGGTGGACCATAGGTTTAACCCAGTTTAAGAGAAAAGAAAGGCTGGAGGAGGTATTAGGAAGGTGGACACGTCTTCATTACCAATGTTTTCCTCCAATGTCATACTTTTCAGATGCTGCTGGTGAAATGAACTCTAATAGTGCCAATGAACTTGACATTAGATCCAGTCAATCCCTCTCTAATTAGATCATGCTTGCAATTAGAGAAGAATTGTGTCTCCTTAACTTTTTACCAATTAAGTGAACTAATTTTAATAACATTCAACGGAGTGTAATTTTGCTTGGTGAATCTGAGTCTACATGGTGTCAATACCTTCTTAATATAATTGCTGAATATGCTGCCATTTCTCAAGAGGGAAAATGTACCTTGACCTATGTTATCATAGTTCAGTCTGTTCCCATCATTGCTACTTTTAGCAAAAACTGTACAAAGTTTTGTCAAATGGATGTCATCATTGATTAGTTTTCAGCTCCTCTAGAATCTCCCACTTTTACATACAGGTCATTCTAGTGAGAATCTGAGACTCTCATAATTTTATCTCAAAATACTTCAGATCTATAATTAATTGATCAATTACCAAGAACCTATTGTGAACCTAATTTACTAGATTTTATGTGGTCTGTACAAAGACATAGAGATGATTGCAGCACTCAAGTAGAACATAGTATAGTCAGATAAACACAATGTAGAGATGTTTTAGAAGATAATGAGAACCGAAAGAGAGTATACATGCCACTGTGTCACTGAAAACAGACAAATCTTGCAAAGAAAATAAAAAAGCACTTTCAACACAGAACTAAAAATCCTCCCTTCCCCAAAGCAACTGGCTGGGAGAAAAACTTCTGTCCACAATTATTCAAATGTTCTCTTTTCTCAAAACTTCCCTGGGAAATACATTAAAATGGCAATAAATAAATAGAATCTAAGTACTGTGATATCCCCCAAAGTTAATATTGAATCCTCTCCCCTTCTGTTGCATTAATTCTGTATGTAGCGTTCTGCTAGAAAAACATTCAGTCTTGTTTGAATGAGATCCAGTGATCTCAGGCTCTTCTACAGTCTTATTGTGCTGAAGGCTCTATTGATTGACCATGGTTTAAGCCAAAATCTGATTCCCTCTACTTTCCAATTATTGTCATTATTTTTTGCTCTTGCAGTCACATGAAATACTTCTAATGCATCTTTCATATGACAACTTCTCGAATATTTCAAATCATCTATAATTAAGTCTTCTTTTCTCCAGGCAAAATTTTCCAGTTTCTAATTATTCTTTATATATTTATATATATAATTAAGTCCCCTCACCCTTCAGGGATATGTTCTAATGCTCTGATATACCTTGTAAAGTATGTGCCCAAGAAATGATAAGGACAAACAGGTAACAAATAGAGAACATTCTCCTTTCTTATACAGGACACCATATGCGTATTGATCCACCATAACTTATATTTTGCTTTGGGGGAAACAATGTCACAACTTGATTTAAAATTATTGTAATGTCAACTTAAATTCAGTCTCATATCACCCCTTTTCTGCAATTTTGTAATAGGTATGGGGGTGTCCAAATGGGCAAAAACAGTTAAAGGTAGACAGGTAATTTTAAGGACATTAAGCGCAATTTCATCAATTTAAAAATTAAAAGGTTCAAGGTAGGAGGTTACAGGACTCGCCAAGATTGTATAACTAGTATGATGAAATTCAATTTCCCTTCTCAGGCTATTTATTTTCTGTTAAATCCTCTACTTGATTCTTTCTGAAAGATCATCATCTGGTTATTTGGGTATTGATAATCTTCCCAGATGTTTTGGCCTAAAATTTCTTCCTCCTGTGCTTCATATTTTAGTGTTAGAGTCAAGTCAAGAAGCCTGTGAATGGGGATCAGAGAAAATGCCTACATCTTAAGGATTGTATCTGATAAGAATCCTATAGCAGCTAAACCCTCAGGATATTTAATATCATCTTTAAACGTTATTATTGTTCATATTTTCTTTAGTTATACTGGATAATTTAAGAGTATCTCTTAAAAAAATCGTTAAAGCAGCATTATCCCTCAAGTTATAACACACAAGTGGGCTTCTGTCCTGAACAAAAATAAACCAAATTGGTTCTACAGTAAATGAAATTTTCTTGCTAGTACATTGACCCCACACAGCCCATATTAGTTTTGGAAACGTTTCGTGTAGTAATGACAGGCAGCCTGCTATGCTCTCTATAGCTAATAAAGAACAAGACCAGATTTTGACAGGTGACTGTCAAAACCCATGTGCTATGTAAAGGAGAACTGGAGGGAGGGAAAACATTTGGGATTACTTAAGGAAGTTTTGTATGATGCCAGGCGTATCACAGACACAAGAGATATGCAGTGAGTGGTTCACAGCTCTTCTGTTTTCGCCAAGTAGGTGGTATCACTTTTTGCCAGCAGAGTGAATGGTTCAACCGTGGCAGCAGGCTGTATTGAATAATACAGTCTAAATTGAACTCACAAGTGCTGCCTTAGGGATGCATGAAAGTTCTTCTTTTTCAGTCTAAAATTGTTGCTTATATTGATGAGGAATACTAGGGAAGTAGAGGAGGCAAATCTCTGTGCATTGTCAACATTTCTTGACGTATATGGACTGCTCCCAAGTCAGTGGGATGAATGTAAGGACTACAGGACTTCCCTCGTGGCGCAGTGGTTAAGAATCTGCCTGCCAATGCAGGGGACACGGGTTCGAGCCCTGGTCCGGGAAGATCTCACATGCCATGGAGCAACTAAGCCCATGTGCCACAACTATTGAGCCTGCGCTCTAGAGCCCGGGAGCCACAACTACTGAGCCCGCGTGCCACAACTACTGAAGCCTGCATGCCTAGAGCCCATGCCCCACAACAAGAGAAGCCACCGCAATGAGAAGCCTGCGCACTGCTACAAAGAGTAGCCCCTGCTAGCCACAACTAGAGAAAGCCCGCGCGCAGCAATAAAGACCCAATGCAGCCAAAAACAAACAAACAAACAAATAATTTAAAAAAAATATAAGGACTACAGCACTCCAATATTCTCAGTTCTTCTAATTTGGGTTTTTATAAGATATACACCCATGCCTCTCTTCCTTTCTTGGTTCCTTCTTCTAACTTCTCCTTGGTTTTCTACCCAGTACCTCACATTGGGTCTTCTCTAGCAATCTTTGGTTAATCCCATACTGCTCCCTTACTCCTATACCAAGTTCAGCTCCATAAACCCACCACTTTGTATTACTACAGTGTTATGACATAGGTAGTGGTTGTGTCTCTGTAAGAGAACTGACCCTCCTTAATGGTAAACCTAGTGCTAGTTGATTTTGTTCCAAGTATGTACAAATCTGACAGTGTTTTGTAATCTAAATTTTGCAAAAAAAGGATACAATTTAGTTTTGTTTTAGTCCATACATATTGCATTTTAAAACTTCGTCCCCTATGCGAATCTGTTCTTTTTCTCATATTTTCATGGTTAATCTCTCATCCCAATAATTTATTCCTAACACTAATTAATATCTAAGTATTGATCATGTAATTATGGATTCCAAAGAAGAAACTGAGTGTCTATATCATGCTTTATCTCCTCTCTTTACCCACCTCTCCTTCTATTGCTTCTTCCTTTTTAAATGATCTTACATCAAATCACTATAAAGCACCATTGCCATTTAGAATACTGTGTTCAACATGGGCTGAGAATATGACTGCATGGAATCAGCTTTCAGATAATGTGGGGTCTACAGAAGACACAAATCCAAATTAGTTCTCTTCCCCCAAATTTATCTCTAATTTGCTCAAATATAAGCCTGAGAAATCAATGCTACACTCAGCATTATGTAAGTTTGGCATAGGAAAAAACCCAGAAATGATTTATTCCAATTTCTGACCACCCAGAAAGCACATCAGCTACTACTTGATACCTGGTTTCCAGAGTCTATTAGATTTGCTTACAAGAGAATCTATTAGATTCTATTTTAAGTTCTACAACATTGACATGGGATTAATTGCAAGAAAATTCTTCCTTTTCTTGAGCTCATAACTTCATTACTGTAATTTCCATCTATTGGTCATTTTCTTTCTTCTGGAATTCCACAGAAGGTATCCTTCTCTTTTCCAAAGGATGGGATCTAAAAGAATATGCCCAGTGTGTTCTCTGACATTCACTGCCCAGCAGTGTATTATAATACCTGGTCTAAGAAAATAATCTCCCCTAATATTGCATGAGGATAATAGTGGTATGGGTCATAGTTTTCTAAACCTCATTTGTGAAAAGAGGTATGAGCTGTCTGCTTCATTTTTTTTCTGAAGAAAAAGCAAATTCCCATATTGAAAATATATACATTTATCTGTGCACATCATGCTTTAAAATTCTTTCAGTCAGTGCTCTCTACATTTCGTGATTTGCACAACCAGCTCTGTTTATATTTATATTTACATGAATCTTATTATAGAAATAAATTCTAGTTTGAAATTGCATTTACCATACCAGGGCTTTTATATTTTCTTATTCAAATTTTATCTCTCTTTCTCTTTTATTTTCATTATCTTTTCATCTTAACCCAGAAAGTGGAGTGGCCTACTTTCTTGTTCAATAGATAAGAATTTACATACTGCATTTTTTTAAAAACATCTTTATTGGAGTATAATTGCTTCACAATGTTGTGTTAGTTTCTGCTGTATAACAAAGTGAATCAGCTATATGTATACATATATCCCCATATCCCTTCCCTCTTGCGTCTCCCTCTCACCTTCCTTATCCCACTCCTCTAGGTGGACACAAAGCACCGAGCTGATATCCCTGTGCAATGCAGCTGCTTCCCGCTAGCTATCTATTTTACATTTGGTAGTGTATATATGTCAATGCTACTCTCTCACTTCGTCCCAACTTACCCTTCCCCCTCCCTGTGTCCTCAAGTCCATTCTCTACGTCTGCGTCTTTATTCCTGTCCTGCATATTTAATAGGAAAGTTTTAAAGCCATTTTATTATGATTATCATGTTTTGGTTGGTTGACATAAGCTTTAAGTAAAATATATTCACCATTAGTTTCCTGGCCTTAGGGAGCTATACTTAAATAATTTGATTTGAGGATAAGATTAAAAGATGATACAGTTTATGGGTAAAATGACCGTTTACTGAATGTGACATTTTTTACCTGCTGTATGGAATTTCCTAGCATATTTGTCAGCAGTGAGTATAGTTATCAGAGGGTGTGCAAATATATGGGCTTATACAGCACTGGGAGAGTTCAATCGAAAGATAGACTAGGAAAAAAATACACTTGGAACAAGGGCAGAGACCTTCATTATGAGCCAATTTAGGTGGTCCAAGAAGAGCACGTGTCCTGAAGACATAGGCACTTATACCTTCCAGGTATCGGGAAACTTGGGTCATGCAACTATGATCTCAAATTTCTTAACCCATTTGTAGCCTCTGTCATTCAGGGTTTTCTAAGCTGACAATCAAAAGTATTTTGGTTTCCCTAAGCCTTTAAAGAAAAAGCAAGTGTCTTATTCTTTACATTTAATATGTGCTTCTTCCACCTAATATTTCAAATAAGGGGGAGATCTGGAAGTTTAATAAACAGCTAATGTTGACACAAAAGAAGAAGCAAGACACACATATAAATCCTTCTTGTAATTGCCTATGGACAAGAAGGTTCATGAAGGTAAATAATGTGAGTGATTAGATTTGAAGGTTGGTGAAATCTTCACAATACTTGCAGAGAACAAAGAAACTCACAGATAATGAGCATCTACACTCTTCCAGATATGTGTTAATCATTTTATATTCATAAATTTATCTCATGCTCACAAAAATCTCATGGAGGAGCTTTCAACCTTGTGTTTGTGAATGTAAAAACTGAGACTAGGTCAATTAATTGACCAGTCCCAGCTCATACAGAAAAAAAATCAGCAGATATGATCTGATATGAGAAGACCAGGATATGATCTTGTGTCTAATGTAGAATGCCTATGGAAATGTCCTTATTTAACTGTAAATATTATCAGTAGAACTTATAGCTGACGTGTCTGTAAAACTTCAGTAGGGAATATCTAGGTTCATTGGAAAGAAGATCAGTTTAAGAAAAAAATATGTGAAAGCTGGTTGCTGAGATGATAAGAAGAGGCCAAGGTGGCTGAATCATCAGCAGGAGTGGCGTGCGGCATTAGCAGGTAGGCAGCAGCATGATGGCCCAAGAAGAGAGGCTCCAAAGATAAAATTCACCAACTTCATAATTCGGAGGGCTGTCTAACCATGAAAATGTGAGGAATCTACTTTTTAAGTTTTTAAAATTATTTTATTATTTTTAATGTATTTTTCATGTTCAATAGTCAAAAGACAGCAATTTGATAATTTCCTCCCCAAAATAATTCTGTTATTTTATGTCAACATAAGGAACAGTATATAAGCCAGATACTGAAGAGCTTAGAGGGCAACCTTTATGATCCAGTATATACCAATTGTTATCCTCTTTGTTAGATTCAAAGGAGAATGTTGGATGCCTGAAAGCTGTCATCCAACCAACAAATTCTCTTTGGAGAATTAAGTCGTGAGATTGTAGATAAATATATGCGGACTGGGATGAGATGAGGAGATATGGAAAAAGAAAATTCTAGCTAACGTTCTGTTTCTAACCTCAAAGAATATTCTCTTTTGAAGGGACATTTTGAAAACCCAACTTATGAGAAGAAAGCCAGCAAAAAGTTTTAACTTCATAGCTATTGAATTGATAATTAGACCTAATACTAAAATGCAATTAATGATTCTTTTTTAAATGAAATTTGAAAGAGTGAAGTAAAACATAAGTAGAGGGCATCAGGCAACAGCTATGCTTCTAAAAGCAACCAGAATTGACTTTAGTTGTTGAAGCAGTTAAGAAGTGGCAAGCAGGGTGGTCCCTATCTATTTCAACTATAATTTAAATGGTAAAAACAAAACAAAACAAAAAACTCCCAAAAAACTCAACCACCAAAACAACAGAAACAAAAAGTACTTAGCACTGAATTAAGCACTATCGAAAACAATTGAGATCTGTGCCACTAAGGTGAACTCCAGAAATGAAAAAAAATAAGGAGTAAGACATATTGGAATCTTGGCAGTAGAGGTTAATGGACAATGGAAGAATCACCTTGGGTTGAGAAGGTTGAAGGGTAAGGAAAATAACATCCATGTAGTACAGGCTAACAATTTAAGCACACATAAGGTTCTTGTTTTAAATTTAGACACAAATACCACAACAGCAAGTCTCCAGGAATTCTAAAGATTAAGCAATTCTTGGTATCAGAAGGCACTGATCATTCAGCGAATATGTCCATACAGGAAAAATCCTATCAAGCATGGACCATGGGAAGGGTAAGAGGCATGATCTTTCTCTGATAGCAAGTTGGGACCCAATCCCAGAGGAAGGGACCAAGTTTCTAGGCAGGGAAATTGACTGGACATAGGGGCCAAGAAGAAGTACGGGCTCCATGGCTTCACAGGCTGTTTGCCTGTCACCTTCAATGTCTGAAAGGCAGCAAAGGACGCAACGCTAGAATTTGACACTTGTTACAGGTCAGCTTAACTTCAGGACTAGGTTAATTACCTCATTCCAAGTTATCGCACAACTCAGTTGCAGGGATGGAGATTGTAATAAAGGGTGACAAGCTAATTGAGTGAGAAGCAAGAACAGATAAATCTTGCAGATGAAGAATATCAGTGAATCCACCTGGGGATAAAAGAGAAAAGAGCTGAAAAAAATTAAAGAAAGATATGGACAGATATTTTATTTCTTTACTGCTTAAAATAAAGAATGGGATTTAATCCAAACAAAAAGTCCCATTTGAATGTTTCTGTTTCAGTGGAAAAGGCATCATTGACTAGGAGATATGAGCTATCCAAACCTGGTGTACTCAAAATGGTCTATCCTAGCAGGTGTCACAATCTACCTGGTGACACATACACAAAACTGCAGTCACATTCATTTCTTCCTTCAAGATACACTTACTGAATACTCCATATATACTTGGCAATAGGATTACAACTGTTAAAAAAAACACACAAAAAATTTCTGCCCTCTTGGAACTTACATTCTACTAAGGGACAAAAGCAAATAGATAATATAATATCAGGCAGTAAAATAAAAACAGTTATATAAAATATGAAAAATGAAGAATAAGTAAATCGAGAGTGGCAGAAGTTCTTATTGTAGGTAAGGGGGGTTTGGAATGCCTCCGTGAAGAAGTGACACTTAAGCAGAAACTTGAATACAATAAGAGCCATTATAAGAACTGTGAAAATAATGTTCCATGCAGAGGGAACAGAAATAACAGTTGTTCTAAGGCCAGAGGATGCAAGACTACATAGAAATATCAAAGAGATAGGGTGACTCGGGTGACATGAGTAAGGGGGAAAGTGGTTAGAGATAATCTTAAAAATAATACAAGGGACCAGCTATTTTAGGGTTTTGCAGGACTTTTTATTTTCTTCAAAGTATGAATAGAAACCATTTAAGATTTAAACAACTGAGTGGCATCACCAGTCATGTGGTTAAGGGATAATTCTGAATTCTGTATAAAGAATAAAGTTGGGAGGAATATCAAAGCAGGGAGACAAGTTAAAAGACTATTTCAGAATTCTCAGTGGATAATGATGTGACTGAGACTAGGGTTGTAACAGTAAAGGTGGTGAGAAATAGCCAGATCCAGGATGTATTTGAAAAGTAGAATACACAAGACTTCCTGATGACTTAGCTATAGGGTATAAAAGAAAGAGTTGAGGATGATTCCAACTAGAGAATGATGGTGTCATTTACTGTGACGGCACTCATTGATCTAGAGCTGGTTTTGATGACAAATCATGGGTTCAGTTTTTGACAGGTTAAGATAGAAATTCTTATTAGACACCCAAATGAAAATTTGTGTTTAAACTATGGGAGTGTGTGAGACAAACCAGAGAATGAGGACAGAGGTGTGAAAAATAAAGGGGTCTAATCCAAGATTTGGAAGTTTGGAATGAGAGGTAGATACAACAAGGAGATGGAGAAAGGGCAACCAACATGGTAATAGGTAAAATAAAAAGGTACAGTGTCACTAAGGCCAAGTTGGAAAAAAAGTGTTTCAAAAAACGAGTGGGCTTCTACTTCCATTCATGAAGTATTAACTACAGTAGAACTTTCTCTCCCTTCATAAACAGATGGAGAATCAGATTAAAATATACAAAATAACTCTTTCAGACATTAGAAAATGTCAATATAATTTGATAATTCCTGAAAAAGAAAAAAAGGAATAAAATGAGGTGATCTCTTGATGGCCCTGGGTTACTGCCTAGAGGTGATTTCCAGGCTGAAGAGATGTGATAGTAAATCACACATTGCCCAGCGATCTCACTGAGATGAGTAGAGAGAGATCAGAGTTCAGGAAAGTCAGGTTAGCTAGAATTCACAGAGAAGACTTCCAGAGAGGAGAGAACAAAACTGAGTAAGAGGTCCATAAGTCTGCATAAAGTTCTGCTTGACTATTAATCTGCTAACAAGTAGAGCATCACTATTCTGGGCAAGGAAAAAAAATAAAAAAACTACTGAAGAAAGAATAATAACCAAAGAGCAATAAGAAGAAAAATTTCCAGAGCTCACACAGAGCTTGGAAATATTTAACTTTCCTCCAGGTAAAATGGAAATATCTTCTTGAATAAGCAATCAGTACATGACCCAGAAGGCCAAGATGTAAAAATGGGATTAAATTAGTCCTTCAATAAAGGTGCTAGAGAACTTCCCTAAAAAATTTAAAATCAAACCTCAGAAAAATCAAAGAAATCTTCAAGTCTTTAACTACCTGACTGAAAAAAAAAACATTAAAAATCACAAAATCCAGTCTGTAAAAAAGGCATGCAATAATCAAGAGAAAAAGCCATCTATAGACACAGACTCAGAAATGAGGAATATAATGAAATTAGCAGCATGTTTGTAATGCTCAAAGAGGCAAAAAAAAAAAAAAAAACAACAAAGTACAAAGATTAAAAGACAAAAAATTGTGAAAGCAACTATAACTAAAGTAAACATTGAAGGGATAAACATGACAATGTAAAACATAACATCAAAAACACAAAATGTGGGGGAGAGGGGTAAAAAATATAGCTATTTTAGAACATATGTGTTTGAACTTAAACAACTACCAGTTTAAACAAGTAGATATAGTTATAGGTCAACATATATAACCCTCATGGTAATGACAAATCAAAAACCTACAATAGATACACAAAAACTAGAGAAAAAGGAACACAAGCATACCACTAAAGAAAATTATCAAACCACAAGAGGAGAAAAAAAAAGAAGAAATGAACAGAGAAAAACTACAAAAACAACCATAAACCAAGTAATAAAATGGCAATAAGTACACACCTATCAAGAATTACTTTAAATGTCAATGGACTAAATGCTCCAATCAAAAGATATAAGGTGGCTGATTGGATTTAATAAAACAAGACCCATTTATATGTTGCTTACAAGAGACTCACTTCAGAGCATCCTTACTTCTTTCCATCTCCAATCCTACTTCTTGACAAACAATTGATGTATAACCTTGAAGTTTTAGCCTTTATACGTTTCCTCCATTTAGTAGTCTGGAGGAGTACAATTCAAGTGCTTCTTGAATCTGTGTCTCCTGGGCTGCAGTCCTAACAAACTCCAAATAAACACCCCTTTATTTCAATCAGTCTCTGCTTCTGAAATTTCAGTTAACAATATTAATGTTTATATTGAAGTGCAAAAGATGTAGAATACCAATAAAATTTTGAAAAGAAGAACGTAGCGGACTTAAATTTCTTGATTTAAAGAATAGAAGATGTGGTACATATATACAATGGAATATTACTCAGCCATTAAAAAGAATGAAATAATGCCATTTGCAGCAACATGGATGGACCTGGAGATTATCATACTAAGTGAAGTAAGTCAGGCAGAGAAAGACAAATATCATACGATATTGCTTATACATAGATTCCAAAAAAAAAAAAATGATACAAATGAACTTATTTACAAAACAGAAACAGACTCACAAACTTAGAGAATGAACTTATGATTACCAGAGGAGAAGGGTGGGGAAGAGGAATAGACTGGGAGTTTGGGATTGACATGTACACTCTGCTATATTTAGAATAGATATCTAACAAGGACCTACTATACAGCACAGGGAACTCTGCTCAATATTATGTAACAACTTAATGGGAAAAGATTTGAAAATGAATAGATACATGTATACGTATAACTGAATCACTTTGATGTACACCTGAAACTAACACAACATTGTTAATCAACTATACTCCAATATAAAATAAAAATTAAAAAAATAAAGAATTACCAAAAAGCTGCATTGCCAAGATGTTGGGATGTTAGGCTACGGGACAGATGTATAGATGTAGAGATCAAAACAGAGGGTCCAAAAATAGATGTAAACAGCTCACATATAAACAGCCAGTTGATTTTTGACGAAAGTGCAAAGAAAATTCAATGGGGTGAGAATAGTCTCTATAACAAATTTTGCTAGGTAGAGCAAGAGAATGAAGGGATTGTAGAAAGACTTTGAACTGATAGAGGTAGAAAGTTTAGATTTAAAAAAGGTCATCGTAAAAGGAGAGAAAGTTAAGTTTAAGAAAACAAAACATGAAGGCAGGTAGAAATTTTGACGAGGAGAGTGGAGAAGGTATGCAATAGATAATCTCTGAGAGTAGGACATAAAGTAGGTGTGCTGGGCAGCATTAAATATAATTTATACTTATAGGTCAAGAAATTCATTCTACACGTATCTCAAGCATTGAATCCATTCTAGGTATTGCCCCGGTGACGGAGAATACAGTGGTACACAGAACAGAGATACATGTTTTTTTGTTCTCATGGAATTTGTATCATAGAGGGCAGGACAAATAATATAGCAGTAAACCATCAACAAACAAACAAATAATATTTTATAAACTGATAAATGCTATGAAGAAAATGAAGCAGGGTAATGGGAGAGAGTCCCTGGGAGATTTGCATGAGAATAACTTTAGATAACGTGTTTAGAGAAAGTGTCTCAAACATGCTTTTCCTTTGAGGAGAGATCTGAATGTGCAGAGCCTAAGGTAAGTTAACTGGCCACAGAGGAATAAAATTTGTGAATTCAAGGGAAATAATAAAGCAAATGATAAGAATAGTTATAAAACCTTGCAAGGTACACCATCCCTGGCTCTATATAATCTTTTTCCCAACCTGATCTCCAAATGTGCAATGTCTAGACCAGGTCCAATGCTACTTTTCTAAAAGAGCTCCCACCTAGTGGGCAATGCACAATTTTAAATCTAGAAAAAAAAGCACAGTGGTAAGGAAAACATAACAAGACACAGAGGCTGTGTTAATTTTCCACCTTCCCCGAGGGCCCTGAGCCTCATTCTGCTCTACTTCCTAAGAGCTGGCAGGCTTTTGTTCTTTTCCTCTGTAACTGTTTCTCCAGCAGGTACAGCTCCATTTGGCAGCCAGGGCATGTGATTATTATAAGCAGTGTCCCCATGACATTTCATTAAGCTGGTCTTTCTACACTTACCATCAGACTACTGGAACCTTGTTAGAAGCACTTAATTGCATCCTATTTTTGAGGCTCTAGCTGTATATCAAGATTCTGCTCTCATGTTAATTTCTTTTTAGTTTCTCCCAAGGGCTTCTTGCTGATAAGAGTTTTTTGACAAAGACTTTATCCTTCTACCTTCCCTTCTTTATCTTTGTCTCCCTCCTTGCTTCTCTATAATTAGAGACCATGCTGCTGGTTATAATAGGCATTGCTTTTTTGCTGATGTGATATGTTTTTGCCTGGGTGTCATGGGAGTGTTGAGGTCTGGAAATCAAGATGATGCCCACTGCTAAAATTTATCAAGGCATTGATCTCTGTTTCTTTCATTGATTGAATAAACTTTTCAAATATAACAACAAAAAATGACTTTCTTTTTAAAATGGCCTCCTTCTATGTTTAATTGACCCTCTTGGGATTCCATGTGCATTAAAAAAAAAAACAAAAACAAGCAAAGCAGATAAACTGAATGTTTTGGGGTAAAGAGGACGAACTGGCTATCGATGTGTCTTCTGAGGTTGTTAATGTCTACTGCTGCTTCTAATGGCTGATTCTTTTTGCTTTAAGATGTGCCAGACACTCTTTTCAGCATTTTACATGTATTATCTCATTTAATACTCACGACAGTCTCACTTTTTAGAGAGGTATTATGGCGATTCTCACTTTACAGATTAAAGCATAGAAACATTAAGTAACTTGCCCAAGGTGCTTAGTTATTAAATGGTGGAAATGGATTTAAATCCATGTATTCTGAGTCAAGACCCCAGGGCCTTAAAGCTGCATATTCTCAAGGAAGAGGGTCATCCTTTTCAAGGGATGAGATTCCGTTTTTTGCCTGAAGCAAACATATGTTTCTCTTCTCTTTTATAAGACACTTCTTTGTTGTATTTTTCTTCACCTTGAAATATATGAGCATTCATACAGGACTAGAAACTTGTGAATTGAATTAGACATATTTTCAAACCTTATTCCTGCCACCTTCCTTGTTTCAGTGTTCAGCCTCTTTTCTGAGACATCACAACTGCCTAAACCGTTCTTTCTGCTTTCAACAACTATCCCTCACTATCTTCAACCAGCTGCCAGTGAATTTTCTAACACACAGTTCTGATGGTGATCTTCCTGCTTTTAGCCCTTCGTTGACAGCCCGTTTAACTCTAAAGGATAGAGTTCACATCTGTCCACATCTAGTGTGGGTTTTGGGTTTATTTACAATCTTGGCTCTACCATTCAAGCACAATTTCCGACAACTCCTACTGCTTTTTATATCATATCCTATGCTTAGTCACACCAATCTACTCATTTCTTCCAAAACACCCATGTCACTGTTCATGCTATTTCTGTTCTCTGGGATGACTTTTTTCTACCTAGAACAATCATTTGTGTCCTTTGAAACCCAGCTCATGAGTCATGTCTTCTGGTATGGATTTTGTAAACTTCTCCGGGCTTTCAGGCAGAACTAATGGATATGGTCCCTCCTGTCTGTCCATAACCCTTTGTACTTATAGTCAGTATAGCAATTGCCATCTTCTTATTATAACCACATTTTTACTTCTCACAACAGATTGTGAGTTTCTTAAAGGCAGGAATCATGTCTTATACTCACAGTAGGTGTTCATAAATTTCTGTCACGTGAGTGATGCTTGAATAAACATTATCCATTGCTGTATCACAAACTGGGTAGAGTAATCCAGCAAGCAGCACGTGCACAGAACACAATGGTTGCAATTACTGAGATTCTGGTTTCATTAGATTGGGTTTATGACTTTCTTTTAAAAAATACCCTCTAGCGTACATCTGAGAGTGATTACTAATGTCTCTTTTCCTGGTATAAGGATAATCACACATAATAAATTAGGGTGGGGTTCTTTAAGAATAAAGAACAGATGCCTTGAATCAGAGGTACCATGCCATTTGGGAAACCTTCTGTACCAAGTGTTGATAAAAGTGTTCCTCTTCACTTTCTTTCATCATCTTTGCTCCCCTTACAGCCTAGAGGTTTTCCTGCCCCATTCCATCTTCTAAATGAGCCAGTTTATTTGTCTTTCGCTGTAGCTTCTTGTCACCCCCGACTCACTGCTATTTCAGCCTTGGCCCCATCTCACTCTTTTTCCTCTGCTGCAGTTAAATAACTTCCTGAGGTTTTATTAGGTTATTCTTCCAGAAGGTAAACTAGTGCCTAAGGGTATTATGGAATAAAAACACTGAAAAGGACAGCCTAGGTATTTTCTATGGAAAGCAGTCACTGTACAACACACGGAGCACATCGGGAGGGAGGGAGAGGGAGGAAATTTGAGGATTATGAAGCTTGCATATTTAAGTTAACTGCTCTTTCCACCTGTATAAACACAACATGTCGAGCAGCTTTAAAAAGAATCGTTGTCCATCTCTGCATATTAAGAACTGTGTCTGCGAGCCGCAGATGGAGCTTTATGAGTGCAGAGTAGGAGCTGGGCGGGCAGTGGGCCATGCATGACTCCCTAGACACAGAATCTTCAGATGCCTCTGTGGGACAGCCTGCTCCTTACAAAATCTCTAATTAAAATAGCCACTGCCTAAAACCCAGAGGCCACGAGAAGGGGAGATCTTCACTGCAGTTTCTATAGTCAAGGTGAGAAATTAGAAATAGTTAAATGTGTTTTCTATGCCTTCCGGTCACCTTTTTTCTGTCTCTCCTTCTGTACCTAGATGTCTCATCTTTCCTCCTTCACCCTCGGAATATTCTAGACTAGAATACTCATGGTGCCTCTGGTTTCTTAAAGCCTCACCCTGATTTAGCAAATCGTACTCTGAATACCAGATCCTGGAAGTTCTTGGATTCTAAAATGATGCAGTCTCTCTGTATATAGTCCACTCCTATTTCCTCATTGCAACTCATAGTATCTATTGGTTTAGGATAATTTTTAAAATTAGCACACACAAAATTAGGAGAACTGAATGCTGACTCAACACTTACACTCTTCTGTGTTTATTTCAATTTTTATCCAAGATTTTATTACTGAATACAGATATATATCCAGAAGATATAGAAGAGTTTCCTGGTACCTCATCAAATTGCTTCTGTGAGCAATTACTGATGCCTGATACACATCTGAGTTGTATTGGTCCTTCTAGCTTCTTTTCAAATAGCAATTGGTGAAATCCTTCACCTTCCATTTTGTTTGTTTTGTCCATCCATCTACCCAGGCCTCAAATAATCAAGTAAACAATAAAATAGCACCTACTAGTCATAACAGTAAATCAATCTAATATAAATCCTCCAAAGAAATATCAGTGATATGATTAGACTTACACTTTTTCCAAGGAAATGCACCTAAATCTCAGCACATTTCAATTTATATTCTTCTAGCCTGCTCTAAATGGATTAAATATCAATACAATCCTTCTGGCATCAGCATGTGTCCTCTTATTTAAAAACGTCTATATCAAAAAATAGATGTCTAGATATTAATTTTTCTTCTTACCAATTATCATATTTGAATTTAACTAGGGTCTTCTGAAGATAAATCACAGTAATCCAAATGGAAGACTCACGTGGTACAAATTTCTTGCTCCAAATTTTGGTCTTTCATAGTTCATCAAATTTCCACATGAGGCAACACCTCCTCTGCTTAAGTAAAGAGGCAGAGGCAGCACCACCAAGAACGTAAGTAAAGAACGACCTTTGATGGATGGGAACTACACTTACCTTTATGGTCATGGTCGTTACTGCTGACTTGCGTTTTTCTACGGCAATAGGAAGCCATAAGGGATCCTTCCCTACTTGGTGGAAGCCTTGAAATTAGAGCTGTTGCTGACTTGACCTCTTTCCACTGTAGAAAGAAGAACTTAACTCAGACACCTGGTAATAGCCATTTAAAGTCAACTTGTGCTGTATCTTCCACCCTCTGCCTCATATACAAAACACCCCAAAAAAACAAAGAGAATGTCTCCTGGTTCTCCATTTCCTCGAATGTGCTTCTACTGATTGCTTAACTCAAGTTACAGAAGCACCAAATTTCCAGATCACAAGAAACGTTATAGGTCCACATTTTAGATCACATTCCACCTACAGACACATCTTTTTTACAACATTCTCCAAGAACCCATTTGGCTTCTGCTTAAGCGCTGCCAGAGGGGCAAACATCCACAGCTTCTGGAGGAGCCATTCACATGTCTACAGGGTAGAAGCAAGCCTGTTGCTGATCCACCATCCACTGAGAAATTAATAATTAGTGATTGCCCCTCGATTCACTCTCCTTGCTTTTCAGACACTCTGTGTCCCTTACCCTCTTCATTCTCCTAGTACAGTAGTAACAATAAGGAGAAGCTGCTAAAATCTACCTCTTGAGCTCATGGAGGGCAAATGTGATGAAAGACACAGTTGGGGATATGCTAAGAGAAGGTATTTACATTATATTTTGACTTCAGTTATGGACACATAATCATCACTTTTGACGCCTTATACCAAAAACTGAGGAGGATGGGAAAGTGAGTTTGTGTTAGCTATGAGGCCAAGAGTTAAGTGTTTCTGTGTTGAATATTTTAGATCATGTTGTTTCCTTTATTACTCATAACCACACTGCACAGCGGGTGATCTTAGCCTCATTTTAACAGACGGTAAATCATCAGTGACATAGGCTGGTAAGCGGTGGCGTTCGAATGTGAATCCAGGGCCCTTTAACTCCAAATCCACACTCTTTCTATCACATGAGTTTTGCTATGGCTGAGGCCAAATGAGATGCTTGCAGACAAAGGCTGTGTTTTCTTCTGTAATGTGAAAAAGTCTCAGCAAAACTTCAATTTGCTTTTGGGGGTGGCAATATGGAAAATTCAGCTATTTCAGGAGGTAGAACCAACTCGGGAAATGAAACGACAGGAAGTGGGGGAGAGGAAAAGCCCATCTTTGAAGTGAGCCTTGAAGAGAAAAAATTCATTCTGCAACCTCTTTCTGCAGGAGCCCAAAGTGATCAGCCTGTGAAGCTGCACTGCTTCAAGACAGAGGCTGAGTAAAAGGCCAGAGCAGAACAGAGAGAGCTCCCTACAGCCTTCATTCCAGCTTTTTCAGTCTGGAGTGTAGCAAGCCCTGAGCTACAGTGCACTGAATGCTGTTCAGCACAATTCCATGTGGCTTTATGTTTACCTTGGGCATCTTTTTTAAACTTATCCAATTTTAATTAATCCATTATGAACTATAGTGAGAGAAATGCCAAGTAGCTGAATTCCCACTCTCCATTCCTGGCCATGGCCCTTGGTCATTATCGTCTGTCTTCTAATTACGGTGGGAGCTTCATCTGGCCTAATATTATGCCTCCTTCAATGAAGAGCATCACAGCAGCACGCACTTACCCTAACAGCTGTTCCCTTGGACCAGGCCCAATGATGTGTGTGCTGAAGAGTTTGGGGGAGTCTTAAACCCCCAAGTTACAGCTTCTATCCCAACTGCACTTCTCAAGACTTCTTACTTTCCTTTTACAGCCAGGACAGCTGTGGGATGTTGACTCAAGTATGGGGGTACTTCCTTTCAGCCAATGCAAACACCTCACTTGTAAAACAGTCTCTCAGGGATGTGCTCCGGAACTCTTTGGAAAACAGGCAGCTGGAGTCATGAAGAAGCCTGTTTATAGGCCATGGACACTATTCTAAAATGTTTTTATACATACTTTAAGAGCATACCAAGACTGGCCATGCGGCATAGAACTCTTCCTTCTCCCTCTCTCCTTTTCAATCGTAATCTCAGCTGTTTGCTTTAGTCTTGATTGAGGTGCCTTAAGTTTTTTTTCCTTTTGTTATACTTTGTGCTATGTAATTATATTTTTATTTTATTTAAAAAAATTCTTATTTTATATCGGAGTATAATTGATTGACAATGTTATGTTAGTTTCAGGTGTACAGCAAAGTGATTCAGTTATACACATATATGTACCTATTCTTTTTCAAATTCTTTTCCCATTTAGGTTATTACAGAATATTGAGCAGAGTTCCCTGTGCTATACAGTAGGTCCTTGTTGGTTATCCGTTTCAAATATAGCAGTGTATACATGTCAATCCCAAACTCCCAATCTATCACCCCCAACCCTTCCCCCATGGTAACCATAAGTTCGTTCTCTAAGTCTGTGAGTCTATTTCTGCTTTGTACATAAGGTCATTTTTTCTTTAGATTCCACATATAAGTCATATTATATGGTATTTATCTTTCTCTGTCTGACTTATTTCACTTAGTATAATAATCTCCAGGTACATCCATGTTGCTGCAAATGATAGATGCCTTAAGTTTTATTTTAACCAGACTTACTCTAAGGAATATATTCAAGGGGAGGACTGCAAAACCAAGAGATGTGCTAAATCAGCAGAGGTGGCCTAAGGATGTATAAATGACCACTGGCTCAGTGATACTATGCCCATGAAGTAAGAAGTTTCTATTAGCTGGTAATGGGTAGTATTGTACAAAACCACAGATCTCACCACGATATGAAGGAAAGATGTTGAAGAAATTTGCTGCAAAGCCTAAGACAGAGCCAGTGCTGATTGAGATCAGTGTCTTTCAAGATTCTCATGACTTCATTTAAGGTTATTTAGAACTTAAATTGAATTCCATGTGACAATATCACAACAGAGAAATGTTATCAGCTTTTTGAAATTCAACCTGAATTTCCCCTTGGACTTCAATATCCTCCGCAATCTCTATTTGGCACCCATATCAAGCCACTGAGAACCATTTGCCTATTTAATTTCCTTGTTTGTTGAAAGTGTTATTCTCATTCACAGAAGGAACCTCCTCTCTAATTATCTGTTTACTTTTATCCCTTTCATAATATACAAAGATCACCATATGCAGATAAGGAAATTACATGGTGTATGTCTGTAAATGTAGGTTCATCATGGGTAAGTGATTGGCACAAATGTGTCTGAGAGGAAAATGCCCCAAAGGGCAAACAATTGAGTTATACAAGAAAAAGATGAAAGTAGTGAGAAAACTAACTTACAGAGTGAAGATCAGGAACAGCAGAAGATTCTAAGACAATTACAATGAGTAGGCAGGAAATAGCCAAGTCTGAAAGATATTGCAGAGCTTGCAGAAGAGTATAGGCATGAACTGATAGGCAAAGATGCCAAGGAAATGTTTTGAGCAGAAGAATGAAATGATTAGATGCATGTGGTATAAAAGTCACACTGATGGTGTTTGGAAGGGGAAAATTTCCTTTCCCTCTTTTCTCCTTTGGTTCTTTTTGGCTGGTCAAATAATTAAAATGACATGAGACAGACTGACAGTAGGAAATCAAATTTAATTTTCTATGAACGGGAACCCCACATACATGAGAAGTTTAGAACCCCACACAGATGAGAGGTTCAAAGACAGAAAGGTAAAACGAGGTCTGTATGCCCACCTGAGCTAAGGAATGGGATGGAGCCTGGCACTTCTAAGGACAAGGAGTTCATTCACAGGACCATAAGAAAAAGAACAGGTGTTTAGAAATTAGCTGCTTGCTCTGCCATATAGATGAGGCCACTTAGACAAAATATATCTCCAGTGATAACTCTTCCCTGGGACAAATTGCCAATTTAAGTTCTTCTAGGTAGTTAAGGGAGGACAGTAATTTCTCTTGATCCTGCAGGGTCTCCATTGCCTTTAGCTCAAAGTAATCCTCATGCAAAAATGGCATATTTGGGGGAGGTCTGTTCTGAACCCCTACAATGGCAGGGTGAAGGATAGAGTTTAGAGGGAAATGAAAGATAGTGAGACCACTGAGAAGCCTCTGGTCCAGTTTAGAGGTGATGAAGGTCTGCTTCACGGTAGTAGCCACGCAGATGCAGAAGAGAAGATGAATGTGAAACCAGAAATAGAATCAGCAAGACTTAGAAACGGGGTAGATGTGAAAAATAAGGGAGCTTCAGCAATTCAGGGGGCTTCTCAAGTTTATATCACAACTGGTTTCAATTTGAAAAGATGGGAAATCTGAAAGAAAGAATTGTTTTGATACTATGGAGTTGAGGTGTGGGGTAAGAGGATTTCAGTAAGGGGGGTAGGGTTGCCTTAGATAACACCAGCTTTGCACAAGATCTACATTTGCAACTGTCTTGAAGGAGAGCATGGTAAAGAACAGCAATGCCGCAGCAAAGTGAGAAAGGATGAAGATTGAAATAGTCTCTTGATAGCAACTAGGTGGATGTTGGCTAATGTTGCTAAAGCTTGTGAGCAGAAAGATTGCATTTGTATGAGGAGAGAATGTGAGGTGAGGAAATGAAGACAGTGACAAGGGAAGGAAGTGACAACAAGGAAAAATAACAAGTTATGAGCATCTAATTCTACCTACTTTGGAGCAAAGATTTCCGTAAATAGGTATCCAGGTAAAAGACCGTCTGTTTTCTTGAGAGAAGAAGTAGAAAGATATCAGAAATAAAAGTCAGACACCTTAGGGTGTCAAATAGGATGATGGCTTAAATATGGAAAAAGATCCACTTCAGATTGTCCATTTCATCACTAATTTACTGACCTTAATGTAGTGTGTACTTCAAGATTCTATTAATACTTGTAAAGACCTGAATAGCTAGCTAAGTGGACCAACATTTCAAATGAGCATATAAATAAGGGGATACTGGGCGAAATTAAAGAGTCAGGGCTTCCTTCTCAAAGCCAAAATCTGAAATAGATCCACCCATCTATCCAATAACTGGTGGAACTGAAAGCAATTAGAACTTAAAAAAAGAAGTCTCTAATATCATTAAGAGATCTGGAACTGAATCTGTGATTCTTAATGTGAATTCAAATGGACAGTTGGATATGAGTGTGTGTGTTTACATGCATTATTTCCTGGATCTGTCTGATGAGAGGTCCAACTGAAACAGAGCAGGACACTATGGTCTTTTCCCCCATCTCCTCCACCTGCCTTCTGTCTATAGAAAAACTTTAGGCAAAGAATAAGTTTAATCAGAGAAGTGAGAAAAGGCAGAAGCAAAGAAAAGCAGTCAAACAGGACAAAATAATAAAGTTTAGTCATTAAGCAAAGTCAAGGACTTTTAGTTCCTCCTCAAGGGCTATAGATAGTATTCTGAGCCATATCCTTTGAGCTGTCTTGTAGATACTGAAATCCCCCACCAGGTAGAAGAAGTTAACTACATGATGACCAGACTGTAGCCATGACATAGGTTGTCACAATTCCAAGAATTGGCCTCAAAGAAAATGGGAACAAACCGACTCTGGAACTGAAGATTAACTGTATAACCAATTTCAAGATGATTGTCAGAGCAGACTGTGCTGTTTCTGCATGTAGCTCCCTCCCTCCAGCTATACACCCCCTGAAAACTCTCATTTAAAAGCTCTTGCCCACTGACTGTCAGTGGGAGAGTCAGCCTTTGGACACAAGTCCGTCCTCTCCCCTGGGTGCAGACCACAGTTCTGCACAGTCTAGTATCCAATGCGTGAAAACTGTTGCCCCGTATACTTCGTCCAGTTTTATATTCGTTTATGGTGGAAGGCATTTCTGCAGTCTATGGCTAGGCTCTCCTAAGATAAATTTTGGTGAGTAATGTTTTCCTCATATAATTACACATATATTAAGTAGGAGACAAATAGTGGAATATTGTTTTTAATGTGGAGTTAAGAACAATGCCTAGGGGTTGGTTGAGTGCCACTTTGCCTTATTAAGAAATGTTTCACGGTGAGATGCATAATGATAAAATATTGCCAAAATGTTTGCTCTGCTCTGGTGGAATAGCGATTATCCTCATTTTTTAAAGGTGAAAAACAGAATAATTCTACATTATATTGTAATACATGTCAACTAACAAGTAACAAGGCTGAGCACTGAATCCATTCATTGCTCTGATTCTAACGCACTAGATCATCAGCCACTTATTAACTTCTCAAATTTAAAACACATTAATATATCTGAAAATATAGGGACATGATTGTAGAATGTATGGTTTTGAAGAGTTTTCTAAGCATAACATCAAAGGTGAAGCTATAAAGATAAAGGTCAATATATTTCACCATCTAATTTTCTAATTAAAAAGGATCTGTAGTCAAGTATACAAGAAAATGTTGGATGACAAATGGTAAGGTGGAAAAATTATTTGCAACATATGCAAAAGGAAAACATAAATTCTTAATATGTATTAACTTTTAGATATAATTTTAAAAAGGTAAAACCAGAAATAGAGAAATGGGATACAAACAAAAACAGAACTTTATAAACATGTAAATACATACATCAAGAATATGAAAAATATATATACAATCTCACTTGTAATAAAAAAATGCACATTGATGCAAAAAATTAACTTATACTTTTCACTTATGACTTGAAAAAGATGATGATATACTATAATATTTTGTGTTTCCAAGAGTGCTGAGAAGTGAGTATTGTTATATATTGCAGTTAAGGTTGTAAATTAATGATTGGTTAATGTAACAAAAGCTGTAAAAATGGGCAAGTTCTGTTACTTAGAAATTCTGCTTCCAGAAATTAGTTCTCTGTAAATTATCACATATATAAATACACACACACACACACACACACACATATATGTATGTATGTATCTATCTATCTATATATATCTATCATGGTACAAATTATGATGGTGAAAGTTTGGAAGTTACTATATATTGAGCAGTAAAAGTGAGTTCAATGGTTTATGATCTATTATATTATCAAAAACTCTGCAGCAATTACAAATACTATACAAGATTATTGCATGTGATAGGGAAAAATGTTATGATGTATTTTAATTGGAAAAAGAAGTTAAAACAAAATTATATAGACAAAACATTGTGAATAGTCTGGTCTCGTTTGTGTCATATTCACGCATACATGTCTAGTCGTTATTTCTAGGTAGTGAGGAATTTTTTCCCTTCATTTTGAGTGTCTTAATTTCTACAGTACTGAATATGTATTGCCATTGTAAAATGTTATTTAAAAATATATATATACACACACACATACACACAAACATAATTGAGATCTGAAGTGATAATAAATCTTTTGGAAATATCTTTTCATTCTTTTAATACCCCTATTTTACCTTCCAGGTTATTCTTCTTTAGGATGGAATCTTTTTCAAAATCTCTTCTCCCTGGAGCTTCATACTGGTATCTGAACAAGTATCTTTAAGCAAAAGCTCAATGAGTGCGACTGTCTATGAAAGAGAACGTCATAACTGTTCCTGAGGGAGTGTGTGTGTGTAAGGGAGGATAGGGTTTATCACAGTGGATTGATCAATGATCAATGCCTGGGGAAAAAAAGAGTCATTATTGACTCCCCAGATTCTACCAAACATGAGGCATGTGGTTGAAATAGTTCTAGGAATTTTCACTGCAAGCAGCTCCATGGGGAGTATCCCAGAGCAAGGGACCAAAAGGGAAAAAGCAGACCGTCCTAAAATCAGCTCTCTTCCAAGAACCAAAGACACGTGGGGATTATTTGACAAGGCTCATTTTAAAGAGACTCCACATGCTTCAGCTTTGCCTGCTGTGCACTGAATAAAGCAGTGGCTGGTGCTCTGAAATCCATCCCAGCACCTTGTGATGGCAGCCACTTGCCAAGTAAATTCAAGAGGTAGCAGCTGTCTTGGAGCAACAGTGTGGTTGCTACCTCCCTGGACCAAAAAGCAAGAACAGGAACCCATCATGATTCAGTTTCAGTGAACAGAAGGATGTGAATGGGAGGAGGGCTGTCCAAGAGTCAGAAAACATTTGCCAGCTGAGAAACTGGATTATTACTCTTAGAGCTTCTTTTCTAACCCATGAAAATCTTTGGGGGTTGCCTCCCTGGGATCTGCAAATTGCCAAACAAAACTTGAATTAGGCACAGAGTGAGGGAAAACTCAGATGCTTTATTTTGCTTCTAGGCAAACATATGCCTATTTAAAACTTAGTTTCTTCTGTGAATTTCTTTTAAAGAATGTTGTGAATTCAGTTGTTTTTCAAAGGAGAATGAATTCCAGGTCTTGCTCTATACCAGAATTTGGCCATATTTTGGACAAGAAGAGCATTGCATTTGCATTTGCAGACTAACAGCCTTTCAGTGTGAAGGTCATTAGGATAAACAGTATAAGGTACAGCACTTTTCTCCGTGAGCAATGAGACATTCAATTCTTCGTGTGTGCTGCAAATTTATACTCAGGCTACCTAGGTAATAGCTCCATCTTCTCAACTCCAGTCCCAAAGGGGACCCATGTCCTTTCACCCAGAACAATTCCCAATCCCAGGGTGAATTTTGAGAACAAGTTTGCTATTCAGTGAATTACTTCTCTTTTCTTTGATGCTTGGGGTTAGCTCTAGAAGGTTCATAAATTTTACCTCTGCTGATGGGCTACTTAATTCTCCAGCCACCATGTGAGGAGTTAAAGATTTATGGGAAAGAAACTCTACCAGATGCTTTTCTGCAGACTGGTCAGGGGCTTCATTTAAATCATTAAAGATTTAGAGAGTTAAAGGGGGGAGGGTATGAATGAAACCTCATCATTCTGTCTTCAAAAAGAAATCCTTAAGAAAATAGTCTTCTCTTCTCAGGATTCCAAATCATTATAGTAGTTTATGGGTTGCATGTCAATTTGGGGAACATTTGGGGACCTGGGGTTGGCTATGCAATTTCTAGAGCTTCCTTGATAAATTAAGGAAAGAGAGAGAGAGAGAAAGAGAGGAAAGGGGGAGGAAGGAAGGAAGGAAGGAAGGAAGGAAGGAAGGAAGGAAGGGAGGGAGGGAGGGAGGGAGGGAGGGGGGAGGGAGGAAGGGGAAACCTAGCTGACTATATGCTTGAGAAGAGTCTACAACCAGTTGCATAGCCAGAAATTTGATTTCATCCTTTTTCCAGCCTAATTGCAAATAGTAAACAAGTTGAGCCCTCCTGTCTTTGCATAAACACACCGGAAGATAAACAACAGCTACTCAAGGAAAGACTGAACCAAGGGTCCTCTCTGGGCACAGACTCTAAAATGCGAAGGGCTCAACAGCTCCCAGATCTCTGGCTTGTGAGGAAGATGGCCCCTGCTGCCTTGTAACTGAAATATATTGACTCTTCCTGTCAGGTTGGCAGGATTGCTGTAGCTTTGCAGCAGCTTGCTCTGAGTTTCTGTGAGAACGGCAGAGAGCTAGTGCAACAAAGAAACTGCTGTGTTTGATTAATGCATAAGATACTGCACCATGGTTCTGCCAAAGCCTCATTTCAAGACTCAGCATCGTACTTTCGCAGGGAGCAAATATTCAGTACAGCCATCCTCTTTGTAACTTGTCATACAAAAGAATTGACAAATTCCCTGGCTGTCAGGAAGGCTGTAAGCTGAGATAATTGCTCTCCTTTGCACGTGCTTCAGCCCCTGCCATCAATTTGCAGCAGGAAGGTCTAAATATTGTGATTTACTCACGCGGCAGTATGTCTTTTTAAAATAATTCTCTTTTATACTCACCTGAAGACTTGAACATTTCAGCAGTGGCTAAGGAGTGGTGAAAGCATCCAAGGATGAGACCTTTATGCCACTAAAGTCCTATAATCAACAGTGGGTACCTGAAGATATGGAAGGTCCCTCATGGAGAAGTATAGTTTAATACTATAACATGGAGACAAGCATTTTCATTCCTATACGTTTTCCTGGATGAAGGAGAAGCATTAGGTGGCTGCTGAGGAATACAGAGTCAGAGGGAAGATGGCAGCACCACTTAAAATAAGAATTCTGGAGGAGGAGCAGGATGGGTCAAAGTGACTTGTTCCATTTGGACATAATATTTAAGAACAAAAGAAAGTACATGGAAGTTGGGTTTAGCTAGTTTTGGGGATTTCAGACTGAGCAAAAGACAAAGGGATAATGTATTCTACATAACTAAATATATCAGTATAATAGAAATGACTGACATAGGAATATGACAAGAAATTAGAAATTATAGGGCCTGATTCCTTGTCCATAAACCATTTAAGGACCATGGGGTTCCTCTCTCTGTCTTTTCCTGGTGGAATTCAGAGACCCTTTCCAGAGTTGTTGCCAGTACATACACCAAGTTACACTCTGATGTTCAGCTTATGTTTCCAAGGCATTCAAGGGACCCAAGAGGTCTGGAATTCCCTTCTGAGTCTATACTCCCCAAATAGGAAATTAAAGGCTCTTTTCAGAAGTTGCCCAGATATTCAGTTCTTGTACTTGTGTTGCTGACTTATATCCCTAAAATACACAGACATCCAAGAAACAGAGGTTTTTCCACTTAGTCTCTGCTTTTCAAATTGGGGTTCAGAGAGTTCTCAATCTAAACATGATCACTAAAGAATAAATCTCCATAATCTCTAGTGTACCACAAAAGCTGCCACCTTGCCAAAACAGATAGTCACTCAGACTTCTAAGTCTAAAAGTGAAAAAGATGAATCAAGTTAAACAATGATAATATGATATATATGTTAACAACAGTGTAGGGACTTCTCTATTCCAGCCACTTATCCTGGTTCTCTTTAGACAAGAGCCTGGTTGGATCCCAGGTCCCTGCTGGCTTCTGAGTTTGCAGCTGGATAAGTACAGTACAAGCCAGTTCTTGATTATGAGGCAGTGCCTGGCAGATGATTAACTCCAGGAGGTGTTTGTGGCTTCTTTGGCTTCTATACGTTGCAAAACTTTCCATCCACAAGTTTACTGCCCTTTGTTCTTTGACTGGTTTATAGATAGTGCTTTTACTGAGGTGTCTCTGTTGGCTAGAGGTGGGGATGAGCTGGCAAAATGCCAGTAGTTGAAATTACATTCCACAGAAGCACATGTGATAATGTTGAATAGCTTGCACATACAGGACAAGGGTCCTTAGCATCAAATGTTATACAAGACCAGTGAGGGTCCTGGTGATTTGCTGGGATTTAGAGGACCTATGGACAGATCTCAAGTTTACATCACAAAAGAGATCCCTACGTTGCAGCACTATTTACAATAGCCAGGATATGGAAGCAACCTAAATGTCCATCAACAAATGAATGGATAAAGAAGATGTGACACATATATACAATGGAATATTACTCAGCCATAAAAAGAAATGAAATTGAGTTATTTGTAGTGAGGTGGATGGACCTAGAGCCTGTCACACAGAGTGAAGTAAGTCAGAAAGAGAAAAACAAATTACCATATGCTAACATATATATGGAATCTAAAAAAAAAAAAGGTTCTGATGAACCTAGGGGCAGGACAGGAATAATGACACAGACGTAGAGAATGGACTTGAGGACACGGGGAGGGGGAAGGGTAAGCTGGGACGAAGTGAGAGAGTAACATTGACATATATACACTACCAAATGTAAAATAGATAGCTAGTAGGAAGCACCTGCATGGCACGGGGAGATCAGCTCAGTGCTTTGTGACCACCTAGAGGGGTGGGATAAGGAGGGTGGGAGGGAGATGCAAGAGGGAGGGGATATGGGGATATATGTATACATATAGCTGATTCACTTTGTTATACAGCAGAAACTAACACAACATGGTAAAGCAATTATACTCCAATAAAGATGTTAAAAAAAAAAGAGATCCCTATTCCATTTAGTTTGTCAAATAATCATTTTCTCATGTTGTAAATTGGTCTGTATTCAATGTGAATGAAGTACAACAACAAAAAATCATATTAACCCTTTACCCCACCATTCAACACTGATGATTATTATTGCATTCTTTTATCTAGGTCAGAATTTGAGTTATATGAATCTAGTATCCTGTGGAATATAAGTAAACATTATGGGTTAATAAGTGCTAAATAGATACATGCATCAATATATGTTTAACTGAATCACTTTGCTGTACACCTGAAAATAACACATTGTTAATCAACTGTACTCCAATATAAAATAAAAAGTTAAAAAAAATAAGTGCTATAGAAAAACTTAAGTGGATGAATAAGTTTAGAAAATGCTAAGTTAAACAAAAAATAAACTGATCCTTAATACATTTTATAGTTTCTGAAAGGTAGATCAAAAAGGCTTGGGATAATATATACATATTCTTTTTCCCAACTTGTTTGATCATATATATCTGACTGGACTAGTGTTCCACAGAGAAGGGCTGGGTGTAGGGGAATGGGGGGTGGTGAATAGAAAAAATGATGCTATGATTCTCTGTTGGTGTGTAAATCTTTTGTGTCTGTGTCTATGTGTCTGTGTTGTAGTCTTTTAACCTGCCAATCCATGAGAGAAGAAATTATTCTGTATATAAGCGGATCTTCTTCAAATGCAAAGTGACATTTGTTTTTATACATAAGAAAAATATTTATTACATAAATGTATTTGCATACTGCCTTACTTTTTTTATACGTCTTTCCGACTGTGTCCTCAAGAAGAGTGTAAAGAAAGTTGATGTCTCAAGAGAGTTGTCTCAGGATTGCACAAGTTTCAGATCCAAATCATAAAATAAAATCTGAGAACTCCTAGCTATAGGCAATGATTCAATTTCGCAGGTAAAGTATATACTATGGAAATCAAAGCTCAAAGCTTTAGTAAAATTAGTAAAAATCAGAGTGAGAAAATCGATGAAGCAAGTATGATATGAAGTAAGATTTTTTAAAAACATCTTTAGTCAAACAAATTCCTATCTATATTTTCTTTTATATATAGATCTCCAATTTTTAAATTAGCCTGTTTAATATATATTAAAGGATACGTATATCTTTTACAGAAAGAGCATCACATAAGTCCACAGTAATTGCAAAAATTCTTAAAGGTAAAGAAAGAAAAAGAAAGGAAAAAGGAAGAAAGAGGGAGAGAGAGAGAGAGACAGAGAGAGAAAGGAAAGGAAAGGAAAAAAGAAAAACATAGTACAGTTGGTGAAACAGAAAACATAAGAGAATTCTTGATGAAGTATAAATTGGCCAACTTCTAGTGAACATTGCAAACAATTGTAAATAGCCCTTTCCATGCTCCCCAAGATTTCTTTAGCTTCAGATTCTAAATCAGCCTGAACAGGGTGTTCTGGAAACAAGCCTGCTCCTGCTGATGTTTTTCTTGTATCTGGTTTTAACCTCCTTATCTGGAGTAAGAACAAACAAACAAACCACTCAATCTCCATCCCTGAGTATCATAATTTGGCTTTCTGTAGAATGGATCAAAAGTGTTGCCAACTCCATCCTTCTCTCCACTGTTCCTTAGCTGCAGATGCTTCGGTCCCACTATGAGGAGCTCCCTTATGGCTCCAAGCCAGTCTGTCATCAAGTACCAATCAAAGCAATACAGAAAATTGGTAGGAACACCTGTTTGGGGGGTCTATTTCTGTCTGTAGAAGTATCTGACAGCAGGAAGTAACTACCTAGCATAATGTGATGTTAGGGGCAAGAGGATAATTCATTCCATTCCCAAATGTAGCCCTTGAAGGCTTGCTGAAGATCTAAATTGTATTGTTGAAAATTCATTCCTTCAGTTTGATTTTTTAATCCCGATGCAATTTATTACTTTAAAAGCTAGCGTAGTTAAAATGACACACTGCACAGTGAATGGGGGACATGCGTTCCATCCCTGGTTGGACCAGTATAACTATGTAATCTTAAATGCACCACTTTTTCTTACTGAACCTCAATGCTTTCTTATATATGAAATATAAGGATTAGATTTCATGATTTCCTTGACACTCCAAGAAGATATTTATCTCAAACGATTATTAGTCACTTATGCTTTGGTGTATGGATGAGTTTTTGATTCATTGTTGAGAAAAGATTTGTCAAGGCAAGAAGAATTAGGATTTTGTATGTTTCACGTGAAGACTGGTGACAAAGGTACAAGTGACATAACTGAAGGCACTAAGGCAAATTTTATAGCATCATTTTGTCTGTACTGGTGATACATCTTATAGAAAAAAAATTTTAAGTTCAGTTAAATCTAAGTTTCACTGCAAACTCACAGTTCTTTACCAAACTGGCTAATCTCATTGTACTCTATGCCATGCTTTGAGATAGGAGTGGAAGGAATTTATTATCAAGATTCAAACTTACAAAACTATATCATTGCTTCATTGTGTGCTTTGCCTTGTTTTACTAATGTTTCCCTCAAGTCTCCTATCTAAAGGAACATGCCAAGAAAAGTCACTTGTCATCTCTCTCCTGAATAGAATTTCTTGGTTGTAAGTCTGCCTATGATATTTTTCCTTGTTGCTATGCCTCTGAAAGTTATGGAACCTTAAGCCGATCTAGATCAAACCCTACCTAAAAAAAAACTTCTGCTACATCTATGACAGGTCCATGCTGGGTAAAAAAGTCTTACTGCATCACTTCTTCGGAGTCCTGGAAACTGGGGGCTTATTATTTTGCCAGGTGGTCCATTCTCATTTTGGGTATTTTTAAAATGTTAATTCTTCCTCTCATTAAGTTGAAGAGGGAGGTTCAGACTTTAAGCCGTGGATCCCATGCCCTATAAGAACATGGTTATAAAGCTGTGCTCTATTTCCATAACTGTTATTCCAATATGTGAAGTGATCAATCACACCCAGCCTAATTTTCTTTTCTCCAAACCTGCCCTGTCCAACATGGTAGCCACCAACCCACAAGGTTAGTTTTATGTATCAACTTAGTTAGGCTTTTGTGCCTGTTATATAATCAATCACTAATCTAGGTTCTACTGGGAAAGGTATTTTGCAGATGTGGTTTACATCTACTGATACAATCAGTCGACTTTAGTAAAAGAGATTATCCTCAGTAATATGGGTGGGTCTTATTCAATCAGTCAAAAGATTTATAAGAGCACAACTGAGGTTTCCCTGAACAAGAAGAGAGTTTGCTCCTGGAATACAGCTTTAGCTCCTGCCCAAGGTTTACCCAGGAGCTTCCAGACAGCCCTCTGCTGTGGGTTTTAGACTTGCCAAGCAAGGCCCCATAATCACATAAGCCAGTTCGTTGCAGTAAATTAATTGCTCTCTCTGTGTACATGTAATCAGTTCTGTTTCTCTGATGGAATCCTGATTAATACAGTAGCTATTTACATCTTAATTTAAATGAATTAAAATTAAATAAGATTTAAAAGCCATTCAAAGTGGCCATATTTCACATTTCAGGTGTCCACTACCCATTTGGACAGCACAGAACATTTCCATTGTATCAGAAAGCTCTAATGCACAGAGCTTTTCTAAACCAAGCTTTTCCAGTTCCCTCAATCGTTTCTTATTTCACATGCTGACTTAACATCACACTACGTTATCATTGTTGTAATATCTCTGTTAAAATAGTATACTGGCAATTGCACATTATATCCTCCATGTGAAATCTGATCAGCTCAGGATACAGGGGAATTATGCTCCCTTAAGCTGGATATTATTGAAATGGTTCCCCAAACTATCCATATCTAGATAGTCGGGCTTGCTTTCCCATCCACTATGGAAAAATTTGTTCCACATATCCCTCTAGCTTACCAGTAAATAATTTTACTATATAAATAAAACTAATTAATTGAGAGGAGATGGAGGAGAGAGAAACTAACCTCGACAGCTGCAGGACTGGGATAGTTGTATTGGAAAGATTAAGATTTACTCATAAACAGAAAATAATAACAGTAAGAAAGAAGAGAAAGAATCAAGGGAAACATTGAGGACTATAGTGTGGAAAATAGAGACGAGAGGTAAGCGTGAGAGATGGAAGGAAGAAAATCTTTTAAGCAGGCAAAGACTCTAAGAAGGTTGGTGAGAGAAAGGAATGAAGGAAAGATGATTTTAAGAGGACGTGGTTGCTCTTTGAAATAAATCTTCTTTAATGTTGACCTAGAAATGTACGTAAGGACTGGGTTTACTTCAAATCACTTTTAATTGTTCAACTATTTTCCATTTTTAAAATTTGCTTTTTAATGAAATATTGCCCTCTGCATGAATTATGGAGACCCAGATTTTATTCTGTATGTATTATATTCCTATTAATCTGGTCTTAGATTACGGTTGAATTTATTGCACTTGCATCTCTTTGCTCATTTATACTGAGTCTGTAGTCAATAAAAACTGCTAAAGGCTTTTACCATGAAATGTTATTAAGCCTGGTCACTCCTTCCTTTACTTAGGTAACTGACTGCCAGTGTATATATAGAAATTTACATTTCCTGTTAAATTTACTATTGTGAATTTTGTTCCATAATACTTGTGGGACAATACAAGACATTTTTAGTAGTTTCTCTGATAGCTCATATTTCATTTCTTTCTCACAATTAAAATGCCTCCAGCTCCAAGTAACAGTTACCTATATGAAACTCACTTGAACAAGGAAAACTACCGGTTTGTTGTCATTAAAGTAGACGTAGAGTGGACTTCAAAAATTATTGATGCAGGGGTTGTACAACATCATTGGTGTTTAAGGTCCATCCTTTCTTTCCAATGTGCTTTCTACAGCTTCATCATGAAATGATGCATCCTCATGGTCACACAGTGGCTGCCAGGCACATTCAAAGTGACTGTGTCCTTGATCACATAAAAGATAGCAAGAGTAGCTTTCATGGCTCTCTCTTAAGACTTAAAGATGTTGTTAGAAGCCTCCAGCAAACCTTTTCCCATTGATCAGATTAAGATGATGTGCTCATTTCTGAACTATCTCTGGCAAAGTAATAGGACCTTCTTAGACTAATCATGTCCTCATCTGTAAAGTGAGAGCAGTCAGCTTTCTTTAAATAAAATTATATTTATGTTGAGAAGAAAGAAGGGGTTAATAGATGCTAAATCAGTAATCTACTCCTTGTATTTCAATAACTTTTTCAGTTTTGGGTGACTGAAACTGTTTTGATTATGTCTTTATCCAATTTTTAATTAAAATGTTGATAAGGTAACATTCAGGGATATCTCCAGGAATCACTTTTCAACACGGCCACCATTTGCTAATTAACAGGCTAAGGTTCATTTTAAAATCACTGACAGACTATTAATTCATTAGGATCCAGTGTTTATAAAGTGCAATAAGCTGCAAGATGTGTTATAATTTGTTGCTAATGAGGAATGTCCAAATGTTTACTGAGCACCTACTGTGTGCCTTTTCTGCGTGCTGGGAAGGTATAGTGAACAGAATAGGCAAACATACTTGCTTTCATAGAGCTTATATTTTAAGATGAGACATTGATTCAATAAATAAGTGAGTTAAGTTTTTAGCACATCCGATCGTGATAAATATGGGAAGAATAAAACAAGAAAGGAGAAGGGAAAGTGTTAGGATGTAGTGGGGTGATTAGGATTTAAACAGGATGGTTAGTAAAAAGCCTCAGTGAGGAAGAAGCAAAGATCTGAAGGAGATCAGGGAATAAGATACAAAGATTTGTGAGGAAAGAGCATTCCACACATGGGGAACAATATGGCAGAAGGAAGAGTTCAGAAAATGGAAAGGAGGCACGCGTGGGTGGAGCTGAGTAAGAATGACAGAGGGAGTGAAAAGGAGAGGGTAGCAATCATGCCCGGCTAAGATAATATGGTGCCATTTTTATGCTTTTGGCTTGTATTCTGATGGAGATGAGAAGCAGTGGAGAATCTTAGGCTGTGAAGAGAAATAATCTAAATTATGTTCTTAAAAATATTTTTCTGGCTACTATGCTCGAGAGTAACTTTAAGAAGAATGAAGGAAGATGCTGGAAATCACTCTGAAGACCATTGTGATAATTCAGGTGAGAAACGATGGTAGAAACAGAATGGTGATGGTGTCTGTGTTGATAAGAGGTCAGATTGTGGATACACTTTGGAGGTGGCAATCTTAGAATTTGCTGACAGATTCTATACGGATGTTAGGGAAAAAAGGAAGCCTGCACATCGAGAATGAGTAAGACGTTATTTGCCAAAAAGGGAAAGAATACAAGAAATTTAGATTTGGAGGAAAAGCAAAAGTGTGGTTTTAGGCACATTAAGTGTGAGGTATCTATTAGACATTAAAATAGAGGTATCTGTAAGTAATACCACATGCAAGTCTACAATTCAGAGGAGAGATCCATAGAGATAAAAAATTGGCAAGTAATCAGAGTATAGATTGGATAAGACAACCACGTGTAGATAGGAAGGAGAAGCAACCCAAGGACTGAGACCTGGGAGCACATTTAATTTTAGAAGTTAGGGAAATGGGAAGGAATCCGTAAAGGAAACTGAGAAGCTTTAGTGATAGAAGGAGGAAGCTGGGAGACAGTTGTGTATTGAAGGCAAGAAGGAAGGTTTCCCAGGGGGAAGAAGGAATTACGTTTGCCAAATACTGCTGATGGGTCAGGTTGATGAGAGCAGATCCAGCAGGGTATTGGGGATGACAGTCTGCCTAGAGCATGTTCCAGGGGAGGGTAGATGAGGAAGAATTGAAGGCAGTGAGTTTAGACAATTCTTGTAAACAGTTGCATTGCAAGGGAAGCAGAGAAGAAGTGCAGTAGCTGAAGGGAGCAGTGTCAGGAAAGTGTTGTTGTTGTCTTTTACCTCTTACTCCCCTACCCCTATATTGCCCCTCCTCCCCTCCCAATTAGTAACCACTAGTTTGTTCTCTACATCTGTGAGTCTGCTTCTTTTTGATTATATTCACTAGTTTATTTTTAGATTATACATAAAAGTGATTTCATACAGAATTTGTCTTTTTCTGTTTCACTTATTTCACTTAACATAATTCCCTCCAAGTCCATCCATGTTGCTGCAAATGACCAAATTTCATTCTTTTTTATGGCTGAATAGTATTCCATCCTATTTATATACCATGTCTTCTTTATCCATTCATCTGTTGATGGACACTTAGGTTGCTTCCATGTCTTGGCAGTTGTAAATAATGCTGCTATGAACAGTGGGGTGTTTGAATCTTTTCAAATGAGAGTTTTTGTCCTTTCTGGATATATGCCCAGGAGTGGGATTGCTGGATCCTATGGTAGTTCTATTTTTCGTTTTTGGAGAAACCTCTATACTGTTTTCCACAGTGGCTGCACCAATTTACATTCCCACCAACAGTGTACGAGGGTTCCCTTTTCTCCACATCTTCACCGACATTCATTATTTGTGTTCTTTTGTTGATAGCCATTCTGACAGGTGTGAGGTGATATCTCATTGTAGTTTTGATTTACATTTCCCTGATGATTAGCGATGCTGAGCAACTTTTCATGTGCCTCTTGGCCATCTGCATTTCCTCTTTGGAAAAATGTCTGTTCACTTCTTCTGTCCATGTTTTTATCGGGTTGTTTGTTTTTTGATGTTGAGTTGTATGAGCATTTATATATATTGGATATTAATCCTGTATCAGTCATATCATATCATTTGCAAATATTTTCTCCCATTCAGTAGGTTGTCTTTTTGTTTTGTCGATCATTTCCTTTGCTATGCAAAAGCTTTGAAGTTTAATTAGGTCCCATTTGCTTATTTTTGCTTTTATTTCCTTTACTTTAGGGGATGGATCCAAAAAAATACTGCTGCGATTTATGTCAAAGGGTGTTCTGCCTATGTTCTCCTCTAGGAGTTTTATAGTATCTGGTCTTACATTTAGGTCTTTAATCCATTTTTAGTTTATTTTTGTATATGCCATTAGAGAATGTCCTAATTTCATTCTTTTACATGTAGCTGTCCTTTTTCCAAGCACCACTTTTTTTAAGATCAAAGAAAGACAATATGCTTGTTCATTGATGAAAAAGATGCAGAGGAGAGGGAGTGAAAGATGATGAAAGAGAGAGAGGGCAGAATTCCAGACACAGCACCAATGTCCTTTAGTTAAAGAGTTCGAATGACATTTACTGCACATTTGTTCTAAATGTGAATAGCTAGAAAATGAGTCCTTGGGAGATGCCACAATGAGATTAGGAAGCAGTAGAAAGTATCTTTGTTTTCAGAATATAGAGGCCATCCACAGATGAATGATAGTTAGATATTGTAATATATTTTATCCCCTCAAAAAGTTAAATTCATACTAAAAAATACATTACTCTACATGATTGCACAAGAAGATGGCGCATTACACATTCATAAACATATTTTTAGATCGTGTTAAAATTAATTTTTTAATCGATTTTAAATTGATATAATTAAAAAGACATAAAGAGATAAAGGGTCCATTTAAAGAGAGTCAAGAAGAAACCTAATGGGAATTAAAGTCTGTGGGAGCCTCAGACAGTGTATTAGTTTCCTACTGCTGCATAAGCAAACTTAGAGACCTAAAAAAGACACTAATGTGTTATCTTAAAGTTTTCATGTGTCAAGAGTCCAGATATGGGTCAGCAAGGCCCTCAGCTCAGGTCTCACCAGAGGGAAATCAAGGTGTCAGCTGGGACTCTGATTCTCATCTAAGGTTCAAGGTCCTTTTTCCAAAACTTGTTGTGGACGGATTGATTTCCTTGAAGTGGTGTGACCGGTATCCTTGTTTTTTGTTAGCTGCCAGCCTGGGACATCTCCCCGTAACTAGAGGCCACTACAGTTCCATGCCACATGGCCCTGATGAGTAGTTCAAAGCCTGGCTATTTGCTTTTATTCTGGGCCAGCAGGAGCACATTTTTATGACACTTCACCTTCTTTAAAAGGTCCTCTAATCAGATCAGGTCCACCCAGAATGATCTCTGTTTTGAGAGATCAAGTCACTTGATCAGCAGCTAAGCTCAGGAGTGATATCCTATTGTATTCACAGCTTCTGCACACAAAACAAAGGGATTACACAGGGGGTGTAGTCCAGAGGGTAGAAATTTGAAGGGGCGCATCTTAGAATCCTGACTACCACAGGCAGTTAATTGTTCAGTGGGAACATGCATGAAACCCTCTCACCATTCTTGGTTTTTTTACTTTGTCTAACTGGTAAAGGGAATAAAGATACAGCTTTGAGAAGAATATTGCGTGGTAAACAAGTACCCGTTATAGGGAAAGACTATATTCTTTAAGGATGGTCTGCAGCCATGTGAAAGGAGAAGTTAACGTTCATTTGTATGGATCATTTTATACTGTCTTCCATTGACCTCAACATATATATATATATATAAAATCAAACTATATATATGTAATGCTGCACTGAGATGCAGTCAAAATAATATTTCATTTTAGTATGTTGGTTTGCCTTGGCTTTTACATGGCTATAGGATTAGAGATTTAATAAGGTTCCATGTGTATAGGTAACGTGCAAGGTCTCTGAAGGATGGGACAGAAGAACTGATGGGTGGAGCGGCACAAGGGCAGGAAGCAGGAAAGCCAGTGATGCCCTGAAGGTGATGGGGATGAGGAAGCTGGCCAAGAGGCTAGAAAATCCATCCAGATGGCCAGTAGAGAGCATCTGAAGCCAGAATGATGGCAGTAAGGAGGAAGCAAATGCACTGTGGGCTCAGAGAACCTCAATCAGAGAGTCCAACGTTTCCTTATTCACACCAATTATCTGGCCACACAGCAACTACTACCACAAAACAAAAATATCATGAGCATCTTAAGGTCAAATAGACTTAAGGTAGGCAAAGTATTTTTCATACCTGAACACTAAAATAGTAAAACCTGGAATGCATGGAATTACTTGGGAAGCAAGGTCAAGGTGGTCTTGTTTATAAGAGCTAACGGTTAAATTTTCAGGAATTTTTGCAACCTGGTTGTTAAACGCAGTCATTGTTAAAACTTAAATTATAAAAGCTTACAATTAAATAACTTATATTAAAGGCAAAGGTAATAAATACTTGAAACTCATTACTTCCTAACTACAACATTTTACCATTGCCTGTGACGCTGAGTATATTTATGTCTGTTGTATCTGTAGAGTGGAAACACTATACAACAGTGGGTCCTTGTACATCTCTTCCCAAATCTGTGTTCAGTCATATCACATTGGTGGCTTGAACCTGGCCAGAGTGTTTATACCACCAAAATCAGGAGACCCAACAAATCGGGGATTGATTTAGTGCTGAAGTTGAAAAAGGTTTCAATTTAATTAATATAACTTACACAAAGATGAGAAGTAGTTTTACACTACATCACCTATCAGATTTAATGATGATAAATTTATTAGGGGAGAGCTATTAAATTAGGAGGAAGCCCTATTTGTCAAATCGTAGTTGAATTGCAGTGGTAGGTTGGCTTCAAATGCAAATATCTGGCAGAGATCAGCAAATGCATTCTGTAGGAATCAATTGGCTATAGGAATTTACAATAAAGAGGAACGCATATTTGTATGATTATTTGTTAATTGTATGTTATACATCCTTTATATCAGGAAATCTGATTTATATATATATATATACTACATATATATACTACATATATATATATATATATATATACAAATATATCCCCAGAGATCAGACTGTTAAACATTCACCAGGATACCACTGGCTCTAGACCCAAGTTGTAATTCTGCATGAGAAGACTTGGGATGAGGTCCCGACTCAGCCACTGGTTTATGAGATTTGGAAGATCTCTTCTTGGCTTCAGGTTTCCCTTCTGTACAATGAAGCTATCAGTCTGATGTTCCTGCTTGATAGGATTGCTGTGGGAACAAGTGAAGTAACGGATGTAAATGTACTTTAAAAATTTTAGTGGACAGAAAATCCAAAGTCCTTGTCTTCATGGAGCTTACATCTCTGCGCATTCAGTGAAGATTCCTGGAGAATGGGAGCTGGAGGCCATCCAGAGTTCACCTGGCCCAACCAGTCACTTTACAAATAATGAGAGACCACCGAATTGAACTGCTGGGTGTGTGCATGAGTGTGGGCCTGGGGTGTGTATATATCCATTTTTTCCATTCTTAGCTTCAGTAACTTCTAGGGCCAGTTCAATAATATAAAATAATTGGTAAAATAGCATATTTCAGCAAACTATTCAATGTATAAACCAAGAAAAAGCAGCCCGGCACATCACAGGATGGTGATCTAGTTAGCTAAGAGCATTTAAGAAATACACTTACATGTTTAATCTAAAAAAATGATACAAATGAACTTATTCACAAAACAGAAATAGAATCATAGGTGTAAAAAGCAAACTTATGGTTACCAGCGGGGAAAGAGGGCGAGGGATAAATTGGGAGATTGGGATTGACACATACACACTACTATATATAAAATAGATAACTAATAAGGACCTACTGCATAGCACAGGGAACTCTACTCAATACTCTGTAATGACCTATATGGGAACAGAGTCTAAAAAAGAGTGGATATATGTATATGTATAACTGATTCACTTTGCTGTACAGCAGAAACTAGCACAACATTGTCAATCAACTATACTCCAATAAAAATAAAAAATAAATAAAAATAAAAGAAAGAAATAACTATACTAACACAGCTTCTAAAAAGTTAGAGTGTAAGGTTGCTTTTTCAGGATCTTTGACACTAGAAAAATTTGATATTTCAATTATAAGAAACAAAGTGCACATCGGAATTATCTGATTCAAGGTAAATATCTCTTCCCAACTCCAGTCTGTATATTAAAATCTCTTTCAATATTAGGATTCAACACTCACAGTGATTCAGCTTGTCTGATTCAAAAGATTTTTCTTTGCTTTGTAAAAATCTTTTATCCTGTACAATTTTGTAAGTAGACATTAATTCTTAGGTGCACAATAATTCAGTGCGTCCCTGATAAGGAAAAAGTCTACATCGACCAGCCGATGTACATTGTATGACTTTGTACCCGATATGTCCTGAATTTTGTTGCAATCTTTTTAAGCACCTCGACCATGAGGCTACACCATCTCACTGAAATATAGACACATCCATACCTCAGAGAGACTATATTATCTCCCAGTAAGCACTGATTGATGTGTGAATTAAGTGTGTGTGAATATGAATGAGATAAGGGATGATGTAAAAAAAAAAAAAAAAAAAGGCTTCCTGCTGCTTTTGCATGGTTCATTTCCAATAGCTCTACCAAAAAAACCCCCCAAAAAACTGGGATAAATTCCTGATTTGCTACTGGGGGATTTCCTCTTGCCCAGAGCAACAAGCTCGTCAGACTCTTATTCTAGTAGATGAAACTCTGTCTATAGTCATAAATTCTCTTATTATTCGTAGATGATTTTCATTAGATATCCCCTGCTTTGAAGAAGGATTGCCCCACAATCACGGCCGCCCCAAACAAAAACCACATCTAGTGTAATTTCCCACTTACTTAATTTCCTTTGCCTATTTGAGGCTAAGCATCTAGTCATTGCATTAACAAGCTGGTAGCTGATTACATTTCAGGCTTCCTTCTCCTCTAATGATTTCAGGTAATATAGAGGTAGAAGAGAATATGATTAATGACAGAGAATCATTTCAACACTTCAGAGTTTATTAATCAAGTGTTTGATACAGTGGGACGGTAACGGGAATGCCAAATTGCAGGTGCTCATGCGCCATTTCTAAATGAATCTTAACACATGTAAATCCACCGTTCGTGACGATGTAATTATAGAATGATGATAGAATGACTTGGGGCCAATTTGAGGTCTGCTCATTGGCTGTCAGAGTTTATTCCGATTCACTCAGACTTCACTCACCACTGGGGCCCTGGGAAAGAGCTCTTCCGTGTTCAATCTCCTGTAAAGTTTCCTGTTTTGTGTTTTTTCCCCTTTAACCCAAGTCACGAGGGAATACTGGCACTCAGTGCAAGACAAGCAGCGAGGTTAATGGAAAATAAGCCAAAAGGATGTGAATATGGTTAAATAGTTTGCCCTCCTGTTGATTCACCTCATCTGGCCTTGCTCTTCTCAATAAGAACAAAGTTATAAATCAGTGACAGTTCCACCATTTATGCCCAAAAGACTCCCATGAAAGAAAGCCTTCCCAGGGGAATTTCCCCATCTGTCTCCCAACTAAGTTATTTTTAGTTTATTTGATTTTGTGGTCATCAGGGTAGATACGCTCAAATCCCTTGTTATTTCATGGCACCGAAAAGCGATTTCGAATTTCTGTAGATTTTCCCAATTGTGGGGAGTAAAAATATCATAAAGCCCCAGTCTTCGTGAGTCTTGCCTCATCTATCCCTCGTGTCACGGCCGGCTTCACTATAGGGGAATCCAGGTCAAAGGATGCTCAAATCGCAAAGCAAAAATCAAGTTTCACTCCAAGACTATCTTAAACCATTATACTTGATGGATTTCCAAAATCATCAGAATTTTCTTTTTTTTCTTTTGTTTGCATGTAGAGGGGTGCAGCAAATCTCTACCCAAATATTTTTGTTTGAAAAAAGTCCAACTAAAGTTCTGACCTAAGTCTACACCTGAAGCTCATAATAAAATGTCCCGTTATTTTACATCCTTTGCAGAAATACATGACTAATGACGACAGACTTTGGTGCTTCAACCACGAATAGTTTCAAAATTCAAAATTAGATGTCACTTCCGCATGCTATACCTGCAGACATATTTAGCTTCTTCAGTGAACTGGTTACTAAGAAAATGCTTGCCTCTGTAGCAGACTACGGTGTGTCTGGCCTTCCATCATGTACAGAGATAGAAAGAGATCCTGTAGAGCCTTGGATGATGGGGTTACCGATTTTCAGGGTTTCAGTTCCATCGTAGTGTCCAAATAGGTGACAGCTTAATAAGACAGAGGAAAAATCATTGAAATCAGTCATTTATTTACAAGTTGAAAAGAGCTTGCCTCGCTCTTAGTCTTATTCTTTTACAGCATCACAAAAATGCTGTTCTTCTCAGGCTGTTACAAAAGGGTCTTTCCTAGGCAGGTGTCTGCAAAGACACCTTGTATCTGCCCAAGTCCTGAAGGAAAAACCTCAGGCCACATGCCAAGTATTGTCACTGAGTGTCTATTGAACTGCCAGACACAAAGTAAGATAAAGCTTGTTCCCAGGAGTTTTCTGAATCCCTCCTGTAAACAGATCCCTGAGGAATCCGTAAATCCTTTAGAATAGTCTTATCCAGATTTTTTACTATAAATTCCTTATTGCAGAAATGTTTTTTAAGGATTCAGTGTATATATGTGTATAAATAAGCAAATATGTAGGTGATATAAATATGCTATTGAATATGTACATTAAAAATAAACTCTAAGGTAGAAATTTGATGGAATGAGCTTGAAGGGACCTATAAATAGCAATTATAGTGTCTCCCTCCCGTTTCCCACACCAAGTGTTGTCCCTGGGGTAATAATGCTGCAAGTGGAGACCCTCAACACAGCTTCCAATTTTAAGCAGAAAGCCCTGCTAAAACAGAAGTAAGCCAAGACCACTGCAAGGAGACATTCCTCTCTGTTAAACACATGTTTGTTAATTTAGGAATATGACTGCTGTTCTCTGTACGTACTTCATTTCCTGAGTGCAGTTTTCTTCCTACATGGTCTATTTTTCTCATCGTTATTCCTTCTTGCCTAAACGTCCCATGCAAACACTCAGAGTCTCTTCCCTTGGAAAATTAAGTTATGCTTAGCCCCCGCACCTCAGGAAACTTGGGGATTGTGTTTCCTTTTTGGCGGCCTTAACAGTATAAACGCCCCTTTAATTCACATCACACTCCTGTAGGAGGTGATAAAAAGGAAGATGTGCGACATCTGCCTGGGTTTCCCAGCTGAACATCACAAGCAGCTGTTGCAGCAGGGCTGGAAGAACAGCTTCTGAACAAAAGTGCTGTGAATAGTATTTCTACAGCCCCTGAGAGACTGTGGAGGTGGTATGCTAGCATCAGTTATTTTATGGCTGAATTATCCAGCTTGAAAATTATTCAATCTCATATTTCCTTTTCTCTCCTGTTGCCTCCCTAATGTCACTTACATTTAATCCCTTCACCAGCATGTGGCTAGAGGATGGGAAATAAAATCCTCACCAGTCAATGTGACTGCTTTGCATTACCTGGGCCTGTTTAATCTTGGCCGCTTCCAGTATGTGCAAAGCTCTGTGCTAAATTATAAGCTTAGTTTGTTTAATAAAAATTAAGTAGAAATAATCACAAAAATGTGTGATGCACACTTGGACTACATTAATAAGTATGTACCTGGAAAGAAAAAAAAAAAACCCAGCTACTCCCATAGATAAGAACTAGGAAAACCACTTTAACAGAAACTTAACTTTGTTGATTTTACTGGATGGAGAGATTTACTTCAAACAATGCAAATTTCTTAAATATTTTTTGATCTTCAAATAGGTCCCTTGGCCATTTTCAGGAGACCTGCAGCCTCTGGTCCTCTTTCTCAGGCCTCTTTCCTTTCTCTCCTCTTTATCCTAACCTTTTAGGCAGCAACAAAAAATACCCCTCATTTCCTTCTTTAAATTTATTTATTTATCTATCTTGGTTGCGTTGGGTCTTCGTTGCTGTGCGCGGGCTTTCTCTAGCTGCGGTGAGCAGGGGCTACTCTTTGTTGCAGTGCGTGGGCTTCTCATTGTGGTGGCTTCTCGTTGCGGAGCACGGGCTCTAGGCACGCGGGCTTCAGTAGCTGTGGCTCAGCGGGATCTAGAGCACAGGCTCAGTAGTTGTGGCGCACGGGCTTAGTTGCTCCGTGGCATGTGGGATCCTCCCGGACCACGGATCGAACCCATGTCCCCTGCATTGGCAGGTGGATTCTTAACCACTGTGCCACCAGGGAAGTCCCCTCATTCCCTTCTTAAAAGCAGTTTTGTTCTTTTCACCACTTAGCCCCACATGTAGGTAGCTGATGTCTCTGTTAAAGGTATTTTGATTTGGAAAAACCCAAGTTGAAGCCAGAAGGACCCCAGATCTCAGTGGTTTATCTTCCAAATCTTCCCACTCCCCATCTCTCCTGTGGTCACACACCATGCAGGCTTCTCAGAGGCTCCGCCAAAGACAAGTCCAAGGCCTCTGGAGTAGCTTTTGATTGTCTTCTTTATGGATCAGCAAGTGACAGTGTTCTCTTCCTTGTCACCTTGATCTTCGTCGTGCTTCCTTCTTCCTCTAGTATACACCGATACGGTCTGTTCAGTGAGAGGCCACTTATTTTGTTCTACTGCATCCACATAATCCTCATTTGAGGTGAGACAAGAGGATGTGTGAATGATTCAATTTAAACCCCCTGGTGTTTTGCTAAAAGGTGTTGCAGGATGATATCACCACACATGTTTAAGTGTGTTTAAAATTAAGTGTTTAGACTTTTCCAAATGTCTTTTCCACTTTTTCAATTTTCCATAAAGCTTAATCATATAATATATACAAAAATCCTGGAAGGAAGGGTTATTTTTTTCTCCCAATCCACTGATAAAAAATCATGTCATCAGGAAAACTAAGCTACATAATACATCATGGAATGAATAAGTAATTATACCGGGGCCTGAGTCCAGATTTCTTCACTTTATCTATTAATACTATACTATTCCGCAAAGGTAATTACAATCTCTAACTCACATCTTCTTCCTTGAGATACCTCACTCTGTCATCCCCACCTGTGGAAAGAAAGAAGAATGAATTCTCAAGCCAGGTGTAAGCTGAACCCTGAAATCAACAACTCAAAGCTGCATAAAGCCCATCCTTTGGGGCTGATTGGATCAACAATGGCATGGGAAAGACTCAGACCAATGAGGACTCACCCCGAGCCGGGGTCTTCCTCAAGCCATCTTTCTGTTTCAAAATAGAAAGTTAGTGGAATAGATTTGGGAGAGTCAACTAGTGCCTGCTACAAAATCTGTGTGTTCATGGGAAGAGACCACAGCTTGAGTGTGGGTACAGCAGATGGAAACCCACTGTCCCTACAGGAACATGAAGCTATGCCATCTCCTGATGGCTCCTCTCCAGTCTTACATCAACCCCGCAGAAGAGACTTGTATGTATGGGGTGTTTTGCCAGGCACCAAAGCTTGGTAGCGACCACACAGGCATCTTTGTAGAAGAGTGTGAATTCTCGGGGGGAAGTCAGAGCAGTTGGTTAATGTACAGAAGGAACTGGGGGTGGCGGGGGGGGGGGGGCGGTGGATGGAAAGGATAACATTTGTCAGAACACAGAAAATCTTCAAATGCTCCTCTTTTTGAGCCAGAGTGAGGAATGTGAACAGATTAAAGCACAGACCAATGTCGTACTGTTAATTCACAGCCAGACTCTTAACTTGAGATGTGTAGAGCATGCAAGGAGGAGAGTCTGAATTCATTTCTGCTCTTTTTGCTATCCTCATCCGCCAAAGAAGATCACTGCCGACCTCATCCTCGCTTCCGTTTTCAGGTACTCAGAAGATTCATGTTTGTCCAAACATGAGTAAGCTCATGCTGGGGAAACAACTATTTAAAAGAATGGATTGTATTCATGTTTGGCTGAAATTTCCTCACGTTTTCCCAAATTCGTGAAATTTCTTTTTAAAAATGCATTTGCATTATTCTAGGATTCTGACGCCTCTTATATGCTAATGACTTGGGGTGACTCATTCTCTATTTGGTCTCTCAGTTATCTGGAAAGTAGTCAGCTTCAGAACCCCATCTCAGATATTAAAATTGTTGGTGTACAGGGCTCTGTGTGCTAATAACACATTGGTGTTCTAAAGGGATACCTTCTAAGAAAGACAAGGACAATTAATACAATATTTTACCAAGTGAAAAGTTAATCTCTCCTAAAAAAAAAAAAAGTTAATCTCTCCTAAAAGTTGTCATGGTCAGAAAATGAAAGTAGATTCAAGAGTGCTTTGGCTCAATAATGTTCAGATGTTCAATGATGAACTTCCTTAGATGTGAAGAAAGAGGTTAAGAAGTCAGGAATTCTAATCCCATTACAAAACCAGTATATCCTATTTTTACTGGTCTATAGATAAGGGTTCTCTGAAAGATTTCAAATAGTAAAAAGAATTCCAAAGCTTAAAAACGTTGGAAACACCAATATAGCTAAATTCCTCCATATTAGCTACACAAAGAACTAAAGGGAAGCTAATTCATTTTCCTTGTCATTGTCACTTTCTGATATAAAACCTTCAGTAGCTCTGTATTGCCTAATTAATTAGGTTAAAGTTCCTCATTAAAGCATTCAAAGCTCTTCATCATCTTTCCAGCTGTATCTGTTATATTCTCTTACCGTTATGTTCCTACCAACCTAGACTTCTTGCCCCCAGAGCAAGCTTCCCACTAACCCACTTTCCTCTTCCTGTCTTTTCTCATGCTATTTCCTCAGCATGTCATGGACTCCCAGGGAGCTGCTTCTCCTTATTAACATCAGCTAGTCCTTTATTCCCAGTTTACATGTTACTTCTGCATAATACCTGTCTGTATCTTCCAGCAAGCTACTTTCCTTCCTCCCACTGGACTTCCCCAGCACTCTTTACACCTTAATGGCATCTCATAATCTCTTTTATTAATCTTTTTTTTTTAAACTTGTCTTATTTTCTAATTCATTCTTTTTTTTTTTGTTGTTCATTCATTTTATTTCATCCATTTCAAAGTGAGTCTCTGCATCACTGTATGTCTTCCAGAACCTTGAGCACAAATGCTGCTCAGTCAATTGAGGTTGAAATTAAGACATAACGTTGTCCTGGGTGGATCATTTGCGGGATTGAATTTGGCTTTCCTTCCATCCTGGAGAAAATCTAATATTTCCTGATTATGCAGCCACTTCTCAGTCTTCTTGGTACAATAAATGTTCTCTTTCTACTTGCTCTTGGAATTGCCATTCCAGTCATACAGGAAGCAGAAATGATCATTATCTATAAATATACACTCATCTCCTACTACTCTCAGCCACCCTCACTGTTCTGGACACACTGACCTCATTGCTATTCTGTGAACAGAAACACAACGTTTATTTTTGCCTCAGGTCCTTTGCAATTTTCCTCTCCGCGTGGTTGTTTTTCACCCTCGGTTCAGCCAAATCACTGCTCTTGCAACACAGCCTCAAAGAGGCTTTTGCTAACACTTTACCTCAAGAGATACCCTGTTATTCTCCATCCCCATTATTCTGGCCTATTTTACTTAACCTTATATGATATCATATGTTTAAAGTGATTTATTGTCTGACCTAGCTAGAACTTAAGTTCCATGAAGGCAAGGACTTAGCCTTGTTTACTGATATAACTCCAGCACTGGGACAGCACCTGGTATAAAAGAAGAGCTCAATAAATACTTATTCAGTAAATGGAGAACTGAAGAAATTAACATATGGAGACCTTCAGAGAGGCGGTGTGATTTTTCAGAAAGAACACTAGACTGGGAGAGAGAAGATCTGAATTCCAGGTCCTGTTCTCTCTTTAACTAAAAAGTGAACTAAGTTAATGCTTTAATTTTAATCATCTATAAATGATGTTTTCTTTTATAAACACTGAGAAAGTAAGACAAAAAAAGATATAAATTTTCAAATCTAAGTTTCTATTCTTTTTAAACCAGTTGCTGCTTCTTCAGTGAGATTCATGGTATCTCCTCATACAATGCAGACTTCCTTGTAGGCTGTTGGCATACACTGGGGGAAGTCAGCTTTCAGAAAACATTGTGACATAGACAAGAATTGACCAGGATTCACCCCGGAGCTATTGATATGTGTGGAGCAGCTTAATGAAATGACAGCTCTTGTTTTGTAATGCAGCTAATGGACTTGACAAAAATCACAGTTTCCACACAAGGACACCAGCAGTCCAAATAATGAGTCTTTAACTCACTCACCAGGACTGTCATATCCTCCAAATGTGTTTGTTAGGAGTTGTATTGAGTCAAATGCTTAATAAATTCAATGATCTTTTCACTAAGTGCATTAGTAGTGCCCGGCTATGATCTTGTTGAATTGTATTTGTTGTGTTTAAGCAATCAGAAATAGGGCAGTTGTTCCAAGGAAGTGGGAGGGAATGGGAAACCAGAACTAATTGGTTGCTTTTCTGAACTGGGTTGGGGCAACCGACCCAACTGCGAAGCAAAGCCAATTACAAAATCCATTTAAGTGTAACAGATGAAGGTCTGAAAGACTAAACTACTAATTAAGGTTAGGAACATTAAATTTAAAAGGGTGACCATTTAGCCTTAGGCCAGTGATGCATATCTCTTGCCAAGTAAATTGGCAATAGAATTTTGGGAAGAAGACCTTGCTAGAACTCTGAAGTACTAACATGAGGCTAGAGCAGGAGGCATGAAACCAAGCAGTCTAACTTTCAGTGGCTTTCTTGACTTCCTGGCTGATTCTCAGCATCAGGAATTTCTTACTATGCACGTTACTACTGGCCTAGAGGTCAAGGACTTGAAAAACGCAGACATCAAGCAAGGCAGAATTAAATAGGAACTGGTATCAAGACTCAGGGCTAAAGCTCTGTGTTTTTAGGCTCTCTGGGTATTATTGCTAGGCGGACACACTTCAAGGTACAAGGTTTCTGAATATGGCTTATTTGATCGTCCACCTCTTTCCTGTGACCAACTACTGTTACTCAGCACATACTGTTCTGCTACTCTGTATTTCACCTTCTCGGCACCCAGAAATATCACACATTCTCTAGGGAGCCCAGGGTTGAATTCTATAACGTCTTTCTTCCCTCCCGAACAGCTGACTCTTCGTCCATCCTTTCCCTACGGTAGCCTCACCATGATGACTCACGCATCCTATTCCCTTTGCTCAAGAAGCAGCTCTTTCTGTGATGGCAAGAGACTAATACGCCAATACTAGTCCTAATAATTTACGTGAGGCTAATATGTTTGTTTCCAGAAAAACACAAAGCCTTAACATCAATAACATCAAACATATTAAATTTTATGACAAAAGGAAAATTTGAAGGTCATTTATTCTAGAACCTTCCTTGTTACCCACAATAAACCTGAATACCAAGAATGTGGCTATTCTGACCATGGTGACACAGTACTCTTTCCAGTAACCCATACCGACACCTTACCAAGACATAAGGTTAGAATATTAGACTTTTAGAATATTCGATTTTTAGACTTCCTGGTAGGATTGGGGGAAGGACAAGCATTTTAGTGTCCCTTAGAGCTCCCTCATTGTCTCTGTTAATGTATGAGTAAGAACAACACTGCTGTTAGCAGACAGGAGAGGAAGATACTGGAAAGTTATACATCATTACAAGCATAGTCTTCTTAAGGACTTAACATGCCTCAAGACACATCAGATAACAGGCAGGAGAGCAACGTGCTAGAAAGAAGCATGGCTTTGCCGACCAGCTAGCCCTGAGCTTACATGCTGGCCTCATCATTTTCTTCAAGAGCTGCTTACCCTCCTTTCATCTTCGTTTCTTTATATGTAGAGATAATAATTCCCACATTTCAGTAATATTGTGAGAATGAAAGATATTATATATACATAGGCATACTTATATACACACGTATATAAGTCAACACGTGTCTATATAAACACATACATACGTATATACACACATTTGACAATGATTCTGGCATGTAGGAGGTAGTTGGAGAAGTAGTTACCGCTTTTTGTTTTTATTAAAGTACCAGGAGAGTGCTTTCTCAGTTATTGTGAAGGGTGAATAGTCACCAAGCTTCAAATGCAGCCTTTTCCTGGTCACGGACTTCCACCATGTCAGAGCAACTTTGTGAAAAGTTGACTCCGTGAAAGTTGGGACCTGCCAGAAAAGATAACAACACTTTGAATGGCATTTGTGCCAAATCATGTGCCTTTTCCACTGCGTGTGCAGGCAAACACACGCACACACACACACAGTTGATTTTTGAGTCCCGAGATTTTGTGAATTGGAGAGAAACACAGCATCCTTCTCCTCCTCCTCACAACCACCTGCAAGAGTAACCTCACTCCATGATGCCCGTGGACCCTCCGGAACGATTCTCCCAGCTGCACAGCCAGGTGGCCTTTGCTGCCATTTAGCGCCTGGGAAGTTCTCCTTTCAGGAGCACCAGACTGCAGGGTCATGTGGGAGAGGCGGGGCTTTCCATTGCTGTTTCTGTAATCTTATTCCCCACTACGCGATCATGCAAGGCTACAGGGGATTCATGATTGTACTGAAGGACTGGAGTGATTCAGGTGAATTATAACAAAGGGGGAAAATTCAAACTGTTTGCCAACTATTGCTTTTCCCATGGTTCTGAGAAAGCACCTGGGAAGTTGATCCCTTGCTGGGCTGTTCTCCTGAGTACAGTCATCCCTTGGCATCCTCGGAGAATTGACCCCAGGACGCTTGAGGATACCAAAAACCACAGATCCTCAAGTCCCTTATTTAAAAGGGTGTAGTGCAGTCAGCTCTCCGTATCCGCAGTTTCCGTATCCACGAATTCGATCAACCACACCCGCGGGAAGTCGCTCCCCTCTCTTGAAGTGCGTATCCTTTTTCCAATCTGCATTGTGCAAATTAATACCCATCTTCTGGGAATTCTATCCCTTATCCTGAGGGTAGTGATGGATTCCCCAGGTTTGGGTTAGTAAGTCAAGGTGATGAACTGGGGGAAGGTTAGGCTTCATATTTTCTCATAGCGGGTCACTGACACCTCAAGCCTCAGAGACTAGCTCAGAGGAGAACCTCACCCTGTTAAGTGGCTCAGCATAGGCTCAGGCCTGACACAGAAGTGCTGAGTGAGATCCTCCTTCGAGACCTCTTCACCTGTGTGAGTTATGGGTACACTTATTTATCCTCCTAATTGTCCAGTGAGTAATTGTTAAGTGCAAATGCACACCAACACGAGCACATTCAATTCCTGGAATAAATAGTAGTTATCAGTGAAATAGTAATTAACATATATATGTGTGTATATGTAATATATATATATCTTTTTAACTGTCATATGTTTTCAGGTGCCTCTCAACACAATGGTGTGAATATTTCACAAACTTTGGCACAAATAATTATCTCCTGCTTTCCAGTTTTGCCCTTTGAGACCTCTGCACCTTATTTCTCCTAATGGTCACTCCTTTGGATACAAAAGACCTGGTCAAAGATGTGAAATTATTCCCTGATAGGATTATATTAAGTTATTTGCTGTGGACACTCATGCACATCAATTTCCATTCTGAATAGGGGTGGGGAAGACTGATTTATTTACTTTTTCAGTTGGAGGAGTAGGTAAAGAAGTAATTTTCCTTCTAGAAATTACATGACCTTTTCTCTCCAGATTGACTTCTTCTTTATAGACTCTTCCATAAGAAATTGCCTTTTCCGGATCTAGCTTAAACTCAACCGGATGCTTAAGCCAAAAACTTTTCCCTTTAAATGTTGTTGACATGCACATTGGAATAAGCCGGAGCAAAAAATAAACCAAATAGTCTTTGTCCCATAATGGACCAAGCTTTTAGTCAAAGACTGAAAGTAATAAAGGGATTTCCTGGCTTCTTTAAAATGGGTCCCACAATATCTTGCCTGGTGCTCAAATGCCTTCCAAATCCCCTTTGAGTGCTTTTTAATCCCTACTAACGTGCAGCAGCAAATCAAAGATTATACATCTTCTTCCATTTCCGCTTTTGCCTGGCACGTAGCACTAGGCATCCTAGATACTATTAGAGTCGGAGCTATTAGAGGGGGACAGACATCTGAGCAGGCAGTAAGGAGGGTGGGAAAAAACACTTAACCTAATGCTTATCCTTTAGACGTGACGTCTGCAGTTAACAAGACGTATGGTTGTATTGAGCAAGGAGGAGAACGCTTTCCAATTCAGTTAAATGTCTATTTCCACAACATATATAATTGAATTACATATCTGATTAAATCAGAAAATGGGAAAATCTTTGGATATAAGCATCCTGTGCTGACTGTCTTAATGTAAGCTCACTTGCTACCTCACTGCCAGCTTTAATATGGCAATTAGGGCTGGCAAAACTCTATTTGCTTATAGACCTAATTAGAGATCAAGAGAGTGGCTCACTTCTGATAATTGCATGGCTGTGGCCCATCTATCAGCCATTGTTAAATTGTTGTTATATTAATGTAAAGCTTATAATCACTGCTGTTCCAAATTGAATAAAATGTTCTTGCCAATTCTCCAATGCAATTAATTTACATAAAAGCCTCTGGAACCAAAATTAAAATGATATACATCTTTGCAAAGCCTTCAGTTAAAACAAAGCTAAGTAATAAGGAACTCATACATCTTGTTCCCTTGCATTTTTATGTTTATGGCCAAACAATCATTAAAATGTGCCTAAAACTAATTAAAACTGTTACGCTCATACCTCATTTACTATGTGCTCTAATTTATTATTCAAAGCATTAATATTTTAAGCTCCCTGTTCCAGAGTCCAAGGAGATGCCAGGCAGTGGAACAGGAGGTCAGCAGTTCCCCTTCATTCCAGGAATCTGCATATAAATCATATTAATCTCACCAAGGCAATTGATATTGGCTCAGAAGAACTGATGGTGATGTAGACTTGTCTGTTTTGTTCCTTCTGCTTAAATTAAATAAGCAAAACACAGTCATGCATCATCCAAAGATCTGTACAAGGACTGCAAGCAAGAAATAGTACATGATAGATGCCACACTTGCATCAACTCCAAAATAGAGAAAAGCAAAAATTGTTATATGCTATGTGCACTTCCCCCTTAAGACTAGCAGAGGCAGATATACCAGAGTGGTATTAGGGGTCTTCAGAGTTGCATCATAAATATACAGTTGGTGTGATTGCTTATAGGCGAGCCAGGTAAGAGAATTCAGTCTGTGTGTCTGACATTAGAAGTCATATTAATAATGCAATATGCTCTCTGATAATTTTACACTATTAGTTGAGTTATGTTGTTACTCAATTACTAATATCTACGATTTATTTAGAGACTGCTCTGAGGCAGTGTCTCTTAATAATTTATCTAAGTCGATCCATACAACAATACTATTATTTCTGCCATTTTAATGTTTGATGAGGAACCAAAGCTCAGAAATATTAAGTATCTGGCCCAAGGTCACAAGAGTAGATGACAGAGCAGGAAATTAAGCATCTCTGTGTGTTTCTGAAGTCCCTGATCTTTCAATTAGACCCTGATGATCATTCTAAATAATTTTGATTCTTCTGGAGCTGATAGGTAAGTATGTCTTCCTCACACATCTCTTAGATGATTCACCTTCACAGTCTTTGTTCTTTAATTCTTTCTTATTATCTCTTTACCATCATAATGCAGATCTGAAGCTGGCACTTTGGATAAATCGAACAGGAGTAGAAATCTTCTGCTACAAAAATAGCTGATAGGAACCTCAGCCTGTTAAAAGCAGAATATTTAGTAAATTCCTCACTTACCTTGAGTCAAATGGACTGACTAACTTAAAGGAAAAGAGAATACTGGTTATTTTGGCAAGATGGAGGATAAAATGTGCATTCTTCTTGAAATCCATTTAGGATTTTTGATCTTTTGACTTTTGGACCAAGTGACAGTGTAAATGTGAACAAACCAATCCCTCTTAGGGCCTATTTTCATCATCTGTTAAAAAACAAAACCAAACCGGATGCTGTACAGTAAGTTCAAAAAACATCCTTGCAGCTCTATTATCTACGATTTATTTAGAAAGACCTAAATCTGGAGAATGACCATCACTTGGAGCTCATAAAGTTGAAAGAGAAAAATCATAAATGTGCTCTGGAGTGTGGTTCAAAAGGCAGTTGGAAATGGAAAATTCCTGTACTAATGGGTGGCCATATATTCAGTTTTTAAAACTATCTTTAAGAACAGAGTCATTTCGTCAAAGAAAAGGTGCCCCTGTGTGTGTGTGTGTGTGCGCACACGCGTGCACATTCCCGTGGGTGCACACATGTATGAGTGTATAATCCCAATGTATGGGACAGGTATAGCAGAAATAGGTGTGGGGCTAGAGCTGTGGATGTGGAAAGGATCTAGGAATTCCATACTCTGGACTTCCCCCTATATCTCTGCAACAAGAAACTTTGCAAAACCCCAGGTCTCTGAAGACCACAGCTTAAAAACCCCTTCAGTAGCAAATTATTCCAATGGGAGACAGGGGGTGGGCTGGGGGAAGTAGGCATCTAAGGAAGTAGAAATACATGAAGCTCCCCGGGGAGCAATCTGTAAGTTTAGGTTATAAAAAAAAAAATGAAAGAAATGAAGAGTGATTAAAAAGAAATCAAGGAGAAATAGAGACAAGTGGTATAATACTGTAACAAGGGAGCCAAACAAAGTGCATCAGACTAAAGACAACAAAATTGACTTTATATACAGGGCTCAGAGTGACACTGAAAAGGAAGAACTCACTGCTGCTGGGGGATGGACACTTTGGAGGAATGCTGTGGTTGTTCAGAAGGAGAGAGATTACTTTCAAGTGGGGCAAATCTGTGACGAGAATCAGAATAAAGCCAAGCACTCTTGGGTAGAAAAGGCACTGAAAAGTAGCCATAGGCAATGGAACCTTTTTGAAGAGCTATGAAGAGTTTATGAGATTTGCCTTTGCAAAGATTTTGGGAAAGGACAAAAGCTGTGCCAGACAGAGGAAAAGGCCGCCAAACCAAAGCACAGAAGAAAAAGAAGATAATGAGTGTCTGGGAATAGCATACCTATGTTTTTTGGAAGCAAAGGCTGAAAAGTAGTGAAAGGTCCATTTATTCATTCAATGGTTAATTACTGAACTATGTGTTCTACGTGTTGGGGCTGTTAGTCAATAGAATAGGCAAAACCCTCTGACATCATTCTAGGAGGTGACAGATATTATGCAAGACACTACACAAGACAAAAATACACATTATAGTCAAAATATATAAAAAGAAAAAAGAACTAAAAAACAGAAACATGAAACATCGGGGTGAGAGTTGAATAGGAATCACTGAATGAGAGTTGAATGAGTTGAAAGAGTTGAATGAGAAGGCGAATTTTGAATCAAAACCTGAAATAGTCACATTGGATGTGTGAGTGAAAAGCATCATCATTATCAGAGAAAAAAAAAGAAACCCACCTTTGTCAAGGATCTAAAGAGGGAGCAATCCAGGAAGAGGAGGGTAAGGTGTTTGGACAGTGAGTGAAGAGGAACTTGGTATGAGATGAGGGGAACAAGGTAACCAGGGACCAATTCATGTAAGCTTATGGAAGATAGTAAGTGTATTGATTTTTACTCTGAGACAGTTAAGAAGCTATTGGAGGGTTTTAACCAGAAGAGGAGTTTGATTCAATCTGTATTTTCAAATGATAAATCTGTCTACTGTGTTGAGAGAAGATAGCAGGAGACAAGAACAGAAACAGGAAGATTAGTTAGGAGGCTAGACCAATAATCCAAAAGAGAGAAGATGGTGAATGGGCCAAGATGATGGTGGGGGAGGAAGTGGTCAGATTCTGGATATATGTTGAAGGGGAGACGTGCAAAGGAAAGGTAGCAGATATGACTTCTAGGTTTTTAGCCTTAGCAACTAAAAGAAAGATGAACAAGTGATGTGGGAAGACTGAGAGAGGAATTACTTTTTGTTTCATGTTGTTAGGTTTTTTGACAGGAAAATACCAGGAAATCAATTTTAGACGTATTAATTTTTTTTCACTTTGAGTTAATTTAATCGATCATTTGCATCTCTTTTTAAATCTTTCCAGCGTCTCACAATTGTCCGTATCAAATCGTGACAAAATTAAAGACTCTTTTGTCTATTTTGCTTCCACTTTTCCATGCAAGTATTTGTGTGTGTGGCATATGTGAGTACACTCACACAACCACATACACACTCACTTATGTCCACACAAACACACACTCAGATGTGCCACACACACTCCCATATACCTCCACACACGTGTTCACATACACACTCCATTTGCTCATGGAGGGAAAGTGGTGGCGGGGGTGGTGGTGGTGTGATGAATTGGGAGATTGGGATTGACAATGTAGACACTAATATGTATAAAATAGATAACTAATAAGAACGTGCTGTATAAAAATAAATAAAATAAAAAAATAAAATAAAATAAAATTCAAAAATTAAAAAAAAAAAAGACCATGGGCAAACCATGGGCAAACCAACGCCAAATTTGGTGACATGGTTAGGGCAGAACCTGACTGGAGTGTGTTCAAGAGAAGAATAAAGACAGTGAGTGAAGACACTTTTTAAGAGGGTCTAGAAGGAAAAGAAGTAATGGAGAAGTTGCTGTAAGAAGAAGTGGGATCCACTTATGATTTTCCTTTCTTTGACATTTTTTAAGGTGAAAAAATATGTTTGTGTGGTAAGAGAATCCTCCAGTCAAAGTAACGGAAGGAGAAGATAAAACCAGGTCAAGAGGTTATTATGTATTAGGGTGATTTGAGTCTTGTCTCATAGGCAACGAGGATGCACTGAAGTCAGTAGGCATGCATGTTCAAAACTGATACAAAATCGGTATTGTTAAAATGCAGGTCAGTGGTTATTGTAGCTTCAGTTAGGTTCAAAATAGAAGACATGCAGAGATGGAAGGTGATTCAAATGATGTTACAAAACCAGAATCTAGCATACATAACAACCAATAATACTATGGAGTGGAGGGAAAAAGAGTGAAAAGTTCAGGTAACGTGTAAACTTTCATTGATGGGTGATTAAGAGAATAATGGTAGTATTCATTGAAACTGGGAAACTGGGGAAGGGTGGGGGTATGGACCAGGTTCACTAGTTGAGATAAGCAAGTATTACCACGTTCACAGGACATCTGTATGGAATATTCTAGCAGGCAATGGAAAATAATCACTGTGTTGAAGAGAATTAACTTAGGAAAACTCTTGGGCTGTTCTGAATGTTTAGAAATCATAAAAGTTAGTAAACCAAATTAAAATAAAAATACAGCCAATGCTTTTGGGCCCATTTCCCTTTAACGTGATTTTGAAGGCAATGAGTGATGAGTATGATCACAGAGTTATGCCAGAATCCTTTAATACTTTCTTAACAAGCTAAGTCATTATATAAGAAATCAAATAATACTTTCTTAACGTCCTATATTATCATTTGAGAAGTAAAAAGTAATATCACTAATTGGAAATGTAGGAGAATGTATACCTTGACATTTTGATTCCAGAAGATACCGTTGGTTTTTTGGCGTCTGAGATATGAAGAAACCCTCATCAGAAATGAGAGTAACCAACAGTACCCTTGAGGATTCTCAAATAACAGGTATAAATAATCACTGCCCAAGTCTATTACTCCAACTTGCCTTCACCTCAGTCCTAGTGTCTACACCTGCACCTGACCTATGGTTCTTCTCTACCATTAATACCATTTTGTCCACACTTTGGTGTCAATTCTTAGTTTTCTGATACTTACCTTTCCAAATGTCCTAACCCTCCCCCAGCTTTACACTTAGCCCTTCAGTCCTGTTCTCAGCCCTGACCATCTCCTTCTCTCTACCCCAACTTCTTTTCATTGAGTCTTTCCCAGTCCAGTACTGAAAGCATGTTTCATTGCTTAATGGGATGGGCCACCTAGATAGGACATATTTAAACAACTTGAGAAAAGCTTCTAGTTCAGTTATCAGCTACCATGATAGCCTCAAGGTACAAGAACAGAGGAATTATGCCCATTGCATCCCAAAGCATGGGCAGATAAAAAGGAAAAAAAAGGAGTAGAAGAAAAAGGTGGAGAGAAGAAAAGAAAAAAGGAAGAGCACACACGCAGAAGCAGAAAGAGAGGCTACATTTATCCTGGCCTGGATATTTGTGCCATAGATCAGAGGTCAGATGTCATAATATTCCAAATGCCAATGCAAGGACTGCTCCCGATCCATAATTAATTGTTTCCAATGTGTGTGACATGAGAAAGTAAGACCAATTTAATGAAGTTTTCATAATTCAGGTTTGTTCAATTTATAACTCTGTCACTTATTCTGAGAATATATCCGTCCTATGTTTCGTATTAAAATGCTCCATTAAAAGTGATAAAACCAAATGACACTATTTATTTTTAATTCCTGGCAAAATTAAAAGTGGACAATTATGTGAATGAGTGTTCTTATGTGTATAGTATGTGTAGTTTATATATCATTTACTCTAAAAAAAAAATCCCCCAATCTGGCAACTACTGTCTAACTTACTTCTGCATCAATACATCTCAACATGCAAGTTAGGCAGAGGTGTCTTTGAGTAAATAAAAGAACTCATCAACATAGCTTCATTATATATATACACTTCAATGAGTTTAGTTAGCAGCTACTGTTATCTTTACTTAAGTGGCCGAATGAAGCAGAAATAAAGTAAGTTATATCTTGAAGAGGTAAAGAATAAAGAATGTAAAGCATCATAAGAGCCATCATCACCTCAGCTGCTCTAACATCAGTAAGTTTGGGTACCAGCCTGGCTGGTAATCCTGAACCCCATGGAGGAATGGTTTCATATGAATTTAGGCAGTTCCCTATATTTTTCTTTTCTTATTTCTATGGATGTTCCTGTTTAGATTGGTAAGTGCCTTCATCTTATTTGGACTGAACTTAAATGTTTCCTAGTATTGAAACAGTTCTGGCTTGATTGTCTCTTGTGTATAATTCTCCCCATTTTTTTTTTTTTCTCTTGTCTCTACTTACCTTGTTAGGCAGGAGCTTCTAGGGAGCTGAATCGTGTTTGCCTACGTGTGAATGACCCCAGTTAACATATCCGAGGACCTCCTAATGTTCTCTCATTTTCTTCTGGTGTCTCTTAGTCATTTATTCCGCGTGACCTGTGGTATAACTTCCCTCCCCTGCTCTAGTCTTATCCAAGAAGATAGCAACGTCAGCTCTACAAGTGTCAGCCGACAGTTCAATAACGTGGATCAACTTCTATTCCAGCTCAATCTTCTTTGCCTGTATAAATACAAATGAAAAAGAATTGCCTCCGTCTCTCCTTAACATGATCACTACTGACCTTTCACATTTTCACAAGTCAACATTTGCAAAGACGATAGTACGAAAGGAAAAAAAAGTAGGAGGGAAGAGAGAAAGTATAAGCTAGCATTTTCACTTTGCGGGAGGAGTGTATTTACTTCCAGCAACAGCTGACCTTTCTCAAGAAGGGCATCTTCAGTCAGGTGCTGTTCCTGTTAATCATGAATTATCATTCTGCTCCTAGCTTCCGGGGCTTCTCTCCTCACAAATATGAAGATAACGCAGTAACACAGGGGCACGCCAAATTCTCTTAGAATCATTGAATGCTAGTGCTGAAAAAGCATTTAGAGGTCATCCTGCGCACAAAGTTATTCATTTCAATAACAAACACGACTTGAGAACCTTTATGTGCGCGTGTGTTTGAGGGGATCTGCCAGGCAACGTGCTAGGTGATGGGAATATACAGATGAAAAAAACAGTTTCTGTCCTCTTGAGTAAATAAATACTACCCTGAGAGGTTAAGTGACTTAGCAGAGGTTATGTGTTTAGAGGCTGTACTATGAGATAGCCTGATTCCTAGTATTACACCCTCATCCTCTTTCTTCAAGGCATATTTATTTACCCTTCCAACTCCAAGGCGATTAATAACATCTTCCCTCATGCTCCTACTGAATTATCATTGCGCCGTCCTTCTTCATCTTTGTGCCCACCACTGGCCGGTAGAGCGCCTTGAACACGGCACATGCTTAAATTTCCTGTTAAATTTTGTGTAAGTTTCCCCTGGGGGTAGACACAACCATAGCCTGTGTTGATGGAATTGTGTGTGTGGCAACAGTGGAGATAGAGAAAATATGTAATTGTGGAGGATTGGGCCACTGCTTCCAGTGCTTTCATGGTTCAGTGATTTGGAGGTTGAAAAAGGTTTAAACTGCATCATGTACACACCGATAAAGGACAGTCTTTTCAGACTTGTTTGATCCTTGTCTGCCTTGTGACTTTCAACCAACTGAGAACCTGAGAACTAATAATTCTCATTGCTTCTCAAACCATATAGGAAAGTAAATAATGCTTGAGAAGCATTGTTTTCTTGGCTGGCAGATTATAATACATTTTCCCATACCATTCGTGTCACTGATAGACAAAAAGAATTGCTAGGCCCCTTATTATAAACGTATATAAGGTTTCATATACGTGTACTTATGGAACGTTAAAGTGTAGCAAAAACACCTGGCCAAAGATAATCAGAAATTATCTAGAACAGGAACATGGATAATTCTGATATATAAAAATTTCATTTAACTTTTAAGTTTTGCATCAGAAAGAGTTTTGTGAAAGTATAATAAATGATTTTATTTTCTAGACATGAGACTATTACAGCTTAAAGAGTTTGTCAGGATATTCACCACAAATCAAACTAGTTTTCAGGGAGAACAGTTGGTGATGAAAATAGAAGAATAACTTACTAAAAAAACCCACAAAAAACAAAGTTTCAAAGTTGTTAATAGAAAAAAAATCAGATTAGAAGTGAAACCCTCAGAAAGATATATTCAAAACTGAAACCAATTCTTTATGCTTATTGTGGTTGTTAAAATAAGTAGAAACTAGGTGTAATAGAATTTTGCTGTTTTGAGCCACCTGAGATTTATTTGTCCTTTTTTTTAATTGTATAGTATCCCACTCAATTTAAATGTCCATCCTTCCCTCATGAAGTCTATGCACTTCAAGACTAAGTAACTTTGATATTTTCACTTCCTGGTTCAGAGGTATTCATACAACCTAAGTTGGTTCAATGTGATGGAAACATAGGTCTTCTTTGGAAATAGTCTCTCTTCCCTGCAGGATACAGTGAGAGAGCATGTTCCTATGTAGCCATTTTAAGAAAACCACAGGGAAAAGCTGAGGAGGGTGGTATCAAATTCTGAGAGCAGAACTAATACTGGAGAAAGACAAACCAAGTCTTGGTAAGTCTGTGAAGAAACCACATTAAGATTCTCATAAAAACAGACCTAACCCTTCAGTTTTTAGGTATAGATGAGTCCAAAACTATATCTTGATTGTTTAAATCAAACTGAGATTTATCTTTTGCTTCTTGACAAAGGATTATTACTAATACTTAGGGTCACCACAGCCCCAAATCTGGCCCTTGGCATGTTTAAAACTCAGTTGTTTTTTAAAAAATTTTTATGGGAGTATAGTTGATTTACAATGTTGTGTTAGTTTCAGGTGTACAGCAAAGTGAATCAGTTATACATATACATATATCCACTCTGTTTTAGATTCTTTTCCCATATAGGTCATTACAGAGTATTGAGTAGAGTTCCCTGTGCCCTACACAGTAGGTCCTTACTAGTTATTTTACATATAGTAGTGTGTATAGGTCAATCCCAATCTCCCAATTTATCCCTCCACCCCCCTTTCCTCCCCTGGTAGCCATAAGTTTGTTTTTTACATAATCGTAAGTTTGTGATTCTATTTCTGTAAAACTCAGTTTTATCCTTGTACCTAGAAATAATCAAATCCTTGGAATTATTATCAAAAGATTATTTATTATCATAAATTATCAAAAGAAGTAGGTTTCTGCTCCTCCGGTGATTCCATTTTCTCCCCGTCCGGTCCCTGTGCAGTCTGCGTGGACCCAGTGGCTCTGGTGCCAGAGCTGGGTGTGAAGTGAGCGTGGGCTGCGTCTCCCCCTGGGTGAGCTGGGAGCCACTGCCTTGGCGGAAGGTGGGGATGAAAATGGAGAGGCTGGAGCCAAGGCCAGCTGCCAGCCAGGGCTTCTCCTAGGCTCACAGGCAGTTACCACCCTATCTGGCGTGGAGTTGGGGCTGAAAGCTTGGAGCAGAAACCCTGAGGGAGTTGGGTTTCTCCTTGGGCGTGATGGCAGTTTCCGCCTTTGGCTGGGGGGCTATGGCTGCACTTCTGGGTGCTGGTTTCACCTGTCCCCAGGTATGCACTCCTGTTAGAGGCTGGGGCGGCGCTGGAGTGACTGCAGCTGCCCTGCTAAGCTGGTCTCGCTCCCTCCCACGTGCGCGCGGGGACGTGGGTGCCGGCAATGACTGGTCAGATGCCGGGCCCGGGTCTAGCCGCCCTGTTCCCTCTACGTGTATGCGATCTCCTTGGCAACAGCAGCCTGGGCCTTAGTGGGGAGCAGTGCCAGAGCAAGGGGGGGCCGGAGCAAGAGCCTGGGGCACGCTGGGGTGGTTCTGGCCCTCCTGCCAAAGCCCCAGGCAGTTTTCAATCTGCTGCCTCTGCGCTCTGAGTGGGAGGAAGCACGTGCTCTTCAAGAGTGGAATCTTGGTTTCTTACAGCTTCTCAAACCAGTTAAGGGGACTTGTCTTCCCAGCGCTGGACCTCAGGGCTAGGGTGCCTAATATGTGGCTCAAACCCCTCACTCCCCAGAGAGACTCCCCATCCTGTGATATCCCCTCCCCTTCTGGGTTCCCCGCTAGGGATGTGGGTCCTGACCTGATCGCTATTCCCTTCCTACCAGATCTTATACTTTACAGCCTTGGTGGTGGAAGAGCCGTCCGGAGCCCTTCAGGTCACTGTCAGCAAGAGTTGTTCTATGTGTAGGTGTGGTTGGATGTGTCCATGAGGAGAGGTTAGCTCAGCGTCCTTTCTCTCCGCCTCCTTCTCCGATCCTGCCCCTTAATCTTGTTTTTCTTCATTAAACATTTTTCCCCCTTAAAGCATCTTTACAGGTTAATTTTAGAATGCATTACTTTTCCAGAAACAATCTCACTCATCACATGACTTTTTAAAAATAATTTAATTTTCTGAACATACTTTTAACTAATGCTGGGGCTACTTCGCTGATAGCTCCGTGTGCAGACCATGCTTATCCACTGAATTTTAAAAATGTTTTGTGTACTCAGTTTATAGGCAGTAGATATCTTGTCGGGCATATAGCTTTGTGAATAGGAACTGGCATTTTTGTGGGCAGAACTGGAGTCAAGCCCTACCCCACATATATTATTTCAACTGTTTATGTCTTAGTTTTTTCACTGGTAAATTATCAGTAATAAAAAACAATTACCTTATAGTCCTCTTAGGAAGACGAAATGAAATAAGGCATTCAAAGTGCTTAGCACAGTTTTCAATACATGGTAAACATTCACATGTTAAATTTTCACTATTAGTTTCACTGTCGTTCCTGATTATTATGCATCGATACTTAATCAGAGATTCTTGATGAAAAAAGTATGCTGGTTCCACATGATTATTTATATTCTATGAAGCAAAGCATTTATTCTAATATAAATGAACTAAACATACAGCCATAGCAACAACCCACAGGTAAAAACTGAATGTAACAATTGTACTCCTACAGATTCTATAATCAAAAATACTTCTTAAAACCAAACTTCTAAATTGGACTGATAATCATTCTTAGAGGCACTAGGAATATCGTTGGTTTCTGTTTCCGGTTATAAAAAGCAACCAAAAGCAACGATGAAAAACAATATTGAAAATGACTGTTTTTCATGCATGTGTGATTTTTTTTTTTTTTTTTCAGAAGTCTTCCTTATAAAGAAAAGACAGCATTGGAACATAGTGGTTAAGAGTGAAGACTCTGACACCAAGTGCCTGGATTCAGGTCCACGTCCTGCAGCTTTTCATGTATGTGATCTTAGACAATTTCTTCACTTCTCTGTATCCTAGTTCTTTCATCTCTACAATGGAGAAAATATGAGCATCTATAACATCAGAATATTATGAAACTTAAATGAGTTGTTCCTTCAAGAAATTCACAATAAGCCCAACACATATTGAATATCATTAGTTATTATTAACCTTCCCAACAATTCTTTTAAATACCCAAGGCAAATATAATTTTCATTTTATAGAAAAAGAAACTGACTTTAGAGCCACTTTTTTTTTTTTTTTAGAGCCACTTTTTTGACCAAAATTGTAGTACTTATTTTGTGATGGTGCAGGGGTTACAGTACAAACCTTCAAACTCCTAAACTGGTAATATTAATGCAGTAATATATTGTCTTTCCCACTGATGCAAAAAAAAAAAAAATAGTACAGAGAACAGAACTAATGGGCAGATAACTTGTTCAGGATTCACCACCATGTATGATTGTTAAAACAAGGACTTTCATACCAGCTGATAAATACCCACTGCCTTGAGCTCCCCAGGTGCCCTTTCCCAACCCCACCCACCATCAGTGCCTGCACTGATCTAGTCCTTTCCTCCAGAAGCCCTGTACCTTTCTCAGTTAGCAACTGAAAGAGTAATGTCTACTACTGGAGCCTTTGGATGCTGTTTGCTGCCTCCTCGGTTCTGATTATTTAGTGCAAGTGCAGTTCCTGTTTTAAATATTTTTAAAATCATCACTGGGCGCTAAAGACCTCACAGGAATGTTATGAGGACCAAAGGAAGTTACGTTTATGAAGAGGATGATGAACTAGAAGATGCAGGGTATAAAGATGAGCTCTCTTGATCTATTCTAGGCACATTCCTATGACACAAGTCTGAGCATCCTTGAAGGGTGTCCTAGTGTTAACTCATCTCTCTATATTACAATACCAGTTAGGTTATTTTTAGAGATCATCAAAAGTTATCAGTGAACTTGAAGTCAACCGAAAATAAAAAAATTCTTGTCAACATTATATCTATCTATCTAGTCAATTTCGTTTCCTCCCAAACTGTCCAGAAAAAGGCAACCTGGAATTAACAATTAAATCCATTAATTCTATGGATTTGGTTTTGAGGACAGTTACCTGTCCTCAGGAATCATAATGTGAAATTATCTGAGTTAAATTTCTAGACAATTTTCTTGGTAGATAGAAATATTTTTCTTTGAAGAAACAGCATTCTATATATAGTAAAATGATCTTTTTCTTTTTCCAAAGCTCCAAATTTTGTTCAGTTATCTATATTTATAATTTCATTTTCCATTTTAACATGTTTAACCACATGACATCTTTGCCTCACTAGAGAATGGAGTGAAATATAGAAAAATACAGTATAGTAATATGGGAAAATGCAGGTTTCTCGAAACTAAGAAAATAGGTCATTTAAAATGTAATTGGGTCTGCAGTATACTGGGGGCACTTGGATGTTAGCTGTAACGTGTGCACTGCAGTTCATCCATACCCATTACAGTTTATTTAAATCTAACTACATTGCCTTAAAAATAATTATTCTTCTGCTTTAGAAAGAAAACAACATAAACATTTTGGAAACTGTGTCTTTTGTCATAATTTTAAAGGTATTAATGGGAGAAGCTGTGCTTCAAGAAAGTGAAACAGAGCAGGACACTGTGGTCCTTCCCCCCATGTGCTCCACCTGCCTTTTGTGGAAAAACTTTAGCCAAAGAATAAGTTTAATCAGAGAAGTGAGAAAATGCAGAAACAAAGGAAAACAGTCCAACGAGACTAAATAATAATAGTTTAGTCATTAAGCATAGTTAAGGACCTTTAGTTCCTTCTCAGGGGCTATAGATAATATTCTGAGCTGTATCCTGTGAGCTGTGTTATAGATACCGAAACCCCTGCCAGGTAGAGAAGTTAACTACATGATGACCAGTCTGACATAAGCTGGCACAATTCCAAGAACTGGCCTCAAGGATGTGGGAAAAAACCGACCGTGGAACTGAAGACTAACTGTACTTTAAAACAAGATGACACTGGTCAGATCACTGCATGGCTAATTTCAAGATGATTGTCAGAGTTGATTGTGCTGTTTCTACATGTAGCCCCCTCCCTCTGTCTATAAAAGCTCTTGCCCACTGGTTGGGGAGGATTCAGCCTTTGGACAGGAGACCACCCCCCATTGCCGGCATCAGAAATAAAGCAAACTTTCCACCAACTTACCTCTTTATTGGCTTTTGAGCTGCAAGCTTTTGAGCAGCCAGCAGCCAGACCCTCCACTAACAAAAGAATAAGAAAACAGAAAAGTGATGAAAAAGCTTGTGAGAAGTGGAGAACAGAAACTGAATTTGCATAAAGTTACATACTTGAATGTTGCTTTTGACCACCTTCTATATTACATTTCTTCATTTTGCATAATAAAATACATTTGTTATGCTGACATGGCACTAACACCACTAGCTCAATAGTAAATGTTATTGAGATTTTTTTTTTTTACATGTAACTGATTTGGTTAAATTTATTGAATTAACTAGTTAGTTTAGTATTGTGTAGACAAAAGTTTCATGCATGGCACGGAAATGTAGACATGATTTTCAACTTGTGTTAGTGGTGTTTGATGTCAAGCAGCAGAGGGAAAATTTTTAAAACTGGCCATTATATACACACCCAATTATCAGCCCATCACGCAGAATCTGTTTTCCTCAAGCCTAATAGGGCATGAGGAGCCTATAACCAGGAACCAGCAAACATCTATTTATACTATCCAGAGGACTAGGCTGAAGCCCATGGAAGCTGTTTACAGTCTTTTGGCGAAATGAAGAGTGGCCCGAACAATCAGTATGCTGCCAAAAGCCCAATCCATTGTCACCGAAGGCTGCCTTAAAATGACACAATTCAAGATGTGACAAAGTGAGAGAGTGGCATGGACATATGTACACTACCAAACGTGAAATAGATAGCTAGTGGGAAGCAACCGCATAACACAGGGAGATCAGCTCGGTGCTTTGTGACCACCTAGAGGGGTGGGATAGGGAGGGTGGGAGGGAGGGAGATGCAAGAGGGAAGAGATATGGGAACATATGTATATGTATAACTGATTCACTTTGTTATAAAGCAGAAACTAACACACCACTGTAAAGCAATTATACTCCAATAAAAACAAAAAACAACCAAAAAGAAGTCAGAACAACCTCTTCAGAAGGAAAACAGGTATGACTACGTAATGTGGTCAACAGGTAAACAGATCTCGATAAACTCTAATCAGATCATTTCATCTCTTCCCTTCCAAGACTCATTTGAAATAGAAGCAAGAGAAAAACCACTCCCGGCGTTTGTAGATGACACCCCAATATTCACAACTATCACGCTGCTAAATGCATGCCAGGCATCTTTAGAGGCCAGTGTATTTGCAAACTCACTTTCTTCCCGACTCTGCCTTCACAGTAGGATGTGCAATTTTCACATACAATGCAAGATTCATTGGAACTATAATTTAGGGAAGTTTCAAAATAGGGCACAGTGTCACCTGTCTCAGATAATTTCCTTTTAAAAAAGCAAATCCCATTCTTGGAGTAATTCATCCATGTTTCCTTTTCTTCTTGAGTAAATGAAAAAGTTGGAAATAAAGCACATTATCTCCCCATCTGCCTCGACCCTATCAATTTTGCCACCCGCTACAATCACTTTTCACACCACCCTGCCTGAACCAGAGGGACAGCCATTAAAACACTACCACACATTGGAAGCCAAGGCTGCTCCAGCCCACAGCTGAACTTAATAAAACCGTTAATGTCAGAGCCTGCATCCCAGGAATGCCACTTGCTCAAAATCCTTCCAATCCAGCCATGCATGTGGCATTTCATCCTTCTCCCCATGCAGAACCATGCCATCTGCTATGAGACACAGATATACCACAGGCCAGGTGACATTTTCCTTTAAATTTATTTATTTTTTAATTTACTGGGAAATATACTCAACAGGCAGAGAGCAAGAAGAAATTTGTGCACTACCTAGGCCTGTTTTTCCAATCTCTTGATATTTATTATATTCTGGCTCTGCTCTTGAACGGTTGGTGAGTAATTTATGGGTAGGCAGCCTTAGAAATAAGTCTTTATCTATGTAATAAAAAGCTCTGAGCACTGGCGCTCTAATAAACCAAGGGGTAACTGTGGAGTTGAATTAAAAAAAAGAAAAAGAGTCATTAAATCAATGATACTGAGGTCTGATAGAGCTGTGTGAAGTCAATAACATCATAAAGTTTTATACCGACTTCAGCATGGGAACATGCTATTATCTGTGGCAAGTGATGGTAAAAGAATTGAGATCTGATACATTTGATCTAACAGGAAAAGAGATGGGAGGTTTTGGAGATGCATCTTGCTTTTGTCCATTTTGGATAAGGATTCAGTTCTACATGCATAGAGGGCAATGCATTTAAAGTCACTCCTAGACTGTGGTGGAGTCAAAGGAAAATATGAGAGAGTCTATTTATATAAAAAAAAAAAAAGAAAAAAAAAAGAGAGATTAATCCTTTTCTCCATGTTCAATTCAAATTACGGCTATAAAATGTCCTTCCCTTCAGGGACCTCTGTAAAAATCTTAAGCTATGGATTTGGCGTTTTTGTATATAAAAGAGAAGTAACCTACAGGATGCATACATAGGTTCTCCGTAGCCTCTCTACGGAAGGCAACATGTTTGGTTAGGTATCAGAACCTGCCTTAAGCCAGATCAGCTACATTACGACCCACTATACTTGGTGCATACCTTAAGACTATCTTATTGATTCTTATTTGGTATCATTAGGAGTGCTGGTAGTGGGACAGCTAGACAACTTTAGATTGAAGTATGCAATGAGCATGGCGCTCAAGCCTAAATACGATCAGAATTAATCTTCTCCAAATACAATTACTTGGTCAATTGTTTAAACATACACCGATTATTTCACAGTTTACTACTCCTGGAATTGACTAATAAATAATAGGTTTATATTTAGTATATTCTTAATTATGTCATCTGTCCTTTTATTAACTATTAATTTCCTCCTTGACTTCATACATTCTAATATCCATTCACCTCACTTCACTAAAATTTGCCCTGAAGCTATCGATGACCTCCCCTGGCTAAACTCCGTAATGCTGACTTTGGCAAACAGATGGATTCCTTGAAAACATCAATCTGATCATGTCAATTCTAACAGACTCCTGCCTTCTCCTGTCCTCTGTCTCCCAGCCCTGACAAAATACTTAAACGCCGATGTCTCAGGATGTTTGCCTCTGGTCCAGCCCACCTCACACCAGAGTACTTTCTGCTCAACGCTCCAGCTTTCCTGTATTTTTCTTGTATTTGTCATGGCTGCTCTACCTTTGCACATGTGACTCCTTTTCTGAATGCTTTTCCTTTTCTCCTCCCAACAAGGTGCTCTCATGGTACCTGTTACTCCTCAGTTGTAGCATTTATTGCAACTTCAGATTTATGCGAATTCTTTGGTTATTGAGGAAACTTGTTCTTCTGGACTAGTTTGCACTCTTCCTGAAGCCATGAGAAACATATATTTCACCAACCGTTGAATCTCTAGCATCTAGCACTCCACTTGGTACATAGTAAACACATAACAAAAATGTGCTCCATGAATGAATGGAGAAGTTTCATTTCTGCTATGCACCTTTCTGACCCTCATTCCACTCCTGTTCACTAAGTGCAAGGAAGTTAAGAGAATGGACTTGAGATCAGGATGAAGAAAATTAGCTTTTGATTCAATCATAAAATGTATATTGTGCCTTTTCCAAAACAAGTTTAACAAGACAGTTGTCACTCTACTCAAAGAATGTATGTTCTAATGTGATGACATGCAAAAGAATAAATAGAGAAAAAATAAGGTAAACAAAATTACGGATTGTGAAAAGTGCTAAAAAGGAAATACATAAGAGAATGAGATGAAGACCAGGTTTGTTCTTGGGGTGGAAGCATCTCTGAGAAGAGGAAGGTGAGACACCTAGGAGGAAAGGAAATGAACTGTACAGAGAATGAAGGGGGAGAACATCACAGGTGGAAAGAATAGCATATAAAAATACTCTAATGTAACAATTGACCTGGCATCTTCCAGAAATAGAAAGAAGTTTAGTAAACTAAGCATCAAGTGGCAAGATTAGATCGAAGATGGGCAGGGCTCTGCAGACTATCAGAGGAGTTTAGATTTTATTTTAAATACAATCATGGCTACTGTAGGGTTTTAAAAAGGCATTGCCATCCTCTGGTTTACATATTACTTTGGCATGAAGAATGGATTTGAGTGGGCAAGAGCCATTAAAAACTGGCCAACTAGAAGGTCAAGGACTACTGAAATAACACGGTGTGGAGAAGGCTATGGCAATGGAGATGGTGTAGTGTGGACAGATTTGAAATAAAGTATAGTGAATGTAGAAATAAGAGGACTTCCTAATGGCTTTGGGTGTTGGGATGCACAAAACATGCAATTAAGGACCACTTGAGGTTTCCAGCTTCAACACCTGGCTAGACGGTGGTGACATTTGCTGAGATGGGAAGCTTGGGGGAGGAGAGAAAGGGGGCAACAGAGCCAAGCAAGGCAGATGAGAGTGGGAATTAAAGGGTCAGTCTTTTTTGAACAAGATATTTTGTCTTTCTGCTTATAAACATCTCTACAAAGCTGTCACTATGCATTTGTATCATCCAGTTAAAATGATAGATCTTTATGCTATACTGGTTACTGGAAAATGGGATTTTATCACCTTTCTCAATGTCAACTATATAAACAAGAGAGTCTAAACCAGATACGAACACTGGATTCAGTGAAATTGGTTCAGTATACAAGGTCAGTGTCTGCCCCAAGTCTGCAAACATCCACAGGAAATATCATTGTAACAGGTCCATTGGAGGGAAGAGCGGAAAGCTAGTAGCTAAAGAACCAGAGGTTCTAGTAGTTCCTCTACTAATTAAAAAAGAAAGGCCATTTCGCAATGGAGCAGAGAAGTGAGCTCCAGCTGATCAAAACTTGTAGCATCAGAAGAGAGTCCAAAATATGCTGTGAGATGAACAGAGCATCTAGTCAATATAATTCAATTAAAGGAAATGTGCTCCAACAGGGTAGCAGCACATGAAGTCACTGGAGCAAACTTTTGAAAGACAAAAGCAATGGCAAACCTAGAAGTCTGGAACTTCTTGTTAAAAAAAAGTCAGAAAAAAAACCCTTGAAAAGTGCAAAATAAAGACATCACCATTTCCGCAGCTGTAGCTTTCAACACAATGGGGAGGACACAGGAGACGGCTGGTAAGTATTCTACCTTCTTTTTGACTAATGCTTTCTCACTTTCTCCTCTCAAAATAGCGGCCTTCGAGTAATTAACTGAATCCCAGCCATGATATAATAAATTTTAGACACTAGTCACTCCTTTAAGATCTATTGCTTTTGATTTTGATAAGACACAGAGTACTTTTAAAAGGCAATGAAACTAGGGCATCTCTCCTTAGGAAAAATGCATTTAGAATTACATACATTTATTTACATATAATTTCATGGGGCTCACAGCACTCCTCTCCCTCCCCCCAAACAGATCTTGCAGAAATAGGAGGATATCAGGTGAAGAGCTCCTCTTGTTTTAGCTTTAATGAAAACGATCCGGGGTTTCCCTGGTGGTGCAGTGGTTAAAAATCCACCTGCCAATGCAGGGGACACAGGTTCGAGCCCTGGTCCGGGAAGATCCCACATGCTGCGGAGCAACGAAGCCCGTGTGCCACAACTACTGAGCCCACGTGTCACAACTACTGAAGCCCGTGCGCCTAGAGCCCTTGCTCTGCAACAAGAGAAGCCACCGCAATGAGAAGCCCTCGCACCGCAATGAAGGTCCAACGCAGCCAAAAATAAATAAATAAATTTTTTTAAAAAAGAAAATGATCCGATGATAAAAATGTGGGTTTGGGATCAGTCTGGTAACAATCTGTAGATTTCCTTTGTTGTGTTGGCAGCTGAGGCTGGCTCTCCTTTTCTCTTGTTCTGTGGCCATAAATGACAAATTGTTGTCTGAGGTCCCTTTCAGTCTCTGGGACTCCCAGTATTTCAAGAGTTTTTTGATGTTGCTGCAAATGAAGTTTGATCTCAAAAGGCATAGTGCTACCCTTCCAAGTTTAATAACTAGCATTTATCACACACTTCTGTGGTTGGACATACTCACACCAACCTATTGATGTAAGTACTGCTATTTGCTCCATCTTATATTTGAAGAAACTTCAATAAAGGAACTTTCCCAATGGCAACCATTCAATCCTCAGAACATGGAAGACTATAATTCCCAATATACTTGCATGGAGATTGGGACATATTTCTGGTTCTGTCTAATGGAAAGTGAATGGAAATGTTTTTCCCTTGTCCCCAAAATGTTCTGTGTGATGTTTTAAGTTTTGCTACACATTCATCAGCCAGATAAATGCATATATTCAGCAGAGCACCTATGTGATGCCAGAAGTCATTAAATGGAAGGGACGTGGACCCCCTAGTCACCACCTGGGGTAAAGACACCCAGGAAAGCCACTCAACCAGGAACATCTGAGCTGGATTTTTTGAGAGCTAGAAACAAATTCACTTTTATTGTGTTAAGCCAGTGAAATTGTAAGGGGGTTGGCTAAAGCAGTGTGTATTAACAGCCCTGATTAAGATAATTATATACTATCATTTGACACAATGAGATCAAAACCCACGTTTTCTTACTTCAAAACAGTCAAGTTTAATGGCGACACTACGCAGTAACCTAAGTGCTTGGCACTTACGTTTTTGACAAAGATACAGTAATTGATTCGTTGCTTGAGAACCACAGATTTTAAAGGAGAGCTAAGAGGGGCCTGTCCCAGAAATTTTGTTAGTAGAATAAAATAGGGGAATATTTGCGCAGTGTGTCTTAGAGAAAGGATAGAGAATGCTTTGAGAGTGTTTGCCCAGCCCCTGTCTTAAGCATATGATGCTCTGGCTGTAAAATCCTTCCCCTAGTTAGCTGGGAAACTGTGAAGAAAACAACTTGAAAGCTTGCAAAGAAATCACAATCATTTCCACAGAATGAGTCTCTGAACCTTTAGGATAAAAAGAGCTTTCTGTGAGAATTAAGATAATTACTGAAGGAAGATTGACAGAAATTGTTACACCAGCATGAGTGAAATCTGGAGCTGTGTTAATGAGAACTGGGACACGGAAAGAAAATCTTGATGGCATGTAAGAGAAATAAGTGGCTATCACTTCAGATGGAATGCTATTAGGTCCTGGACTCTTCCAGGAGTTTAAAAAGAAGTAAGAAAAAAATAGAATTTTCTTAAATAAAAGGAAAGAGGAAAAAAATAGAGGATCTGGGATTGAACTCTATTCTGTATCCTGGGAAACAGAAAATGAACAGATGGCCATAAAAATGCAGAGATTTACAAATACGAGAAAAATAAAGAATTTTATGACTATAAAAGTGGATCAAGTTGGCTCCTCATACTGGGAGATATTAAAACAGAATGATGCAAGAAGAGCAGTTGGCAGTGGAATGAATAGTAGGTAACCTCTTGCTTAATAGCTTAAATCTAGTTCCAGATGACTAAATGATGTCTGGTTTTCTCATTAGATCAGTGGAACATATTGTTAGAATGATTTCTTTGTACATTGGTAAAGAAGAGAATGGGGCAATGACATTATATCCTCTTCTTTGCTGAGAAGGTGAAGCAATTTCTACTGGCAATGGGCTCTATTCTTACCTTAGAGATTGGTCAACACATGGGAAGAAGAGGCCAAAAGGCCTCTAGGACTCTTTTCTGCCATTACCCTCTGCTCCAAGTTAGGCTTGGAGAGCGAAGCAGTGCTACCATGTATTACTTATTATCTCATTCTTCAGAGGTGACTCTCTTGTGAAATTATAGGCATCAAAAGACCATAGACAACTCACTTATAAAGATGTCACTTCTCTCCATTTTGATCTAATAGGTTCAATGCAGTCAGATCAAAATAAAATGTTTTTGTTGTGGTTGTTTTTCTTGACAAGCTAATTTAAAAGTCTATATGGAACTGCATATAAGTGCATTCTGAGTTGTCTTCAGAATGTGTAAAGAGCATCTACAAACCAATAAGAAAAAAAATAGGCAATACGATAGAGCAAAAGACTAAAATGAGCATTCACAAAAGTGGATTCCAAATTACCATTACATGTTTGAAAAGCTGCCTAACTCTACCAATAATCACAGACATGCTAATTAAATAAATTAGATAATACTATACAAACTCTAATACCAAGTGTGGCTGAAGATATGGAGCACAGGTACACTGTTGGTGGGAGTGGAATTTATATAATCACTTAGAAAAATATTTAGTATTATCTACCGAATTTGGACACATACATATGCTGTGACCAGAATGTCCACATGCCCTAGTTTACACAAGATAGACTCAATTTATACCTATTCCTCTGGTATAATGACTAGTAGTACCTAGTACTGGTTTGGATGATAAATTTTATTCTACCAGTAATCTAGATATTTCAATTAGGTATACACCCAACAGCAAAGTGTGTATATGTGGTGCAAAGGACATGAACAAGAATGTTAACAGCAGCACTATTCTTAATAGACAAGCACTGGAAACAGCCCTGATGCCCATCACAGTAGACTAAATAAATAACATTTGGTAAATTAATTCAATAGAATGTTATATAGCAATATAAAACATAACAGTCTATTTTAAGATGATAGTTTAAGTTTGAAAGCATTCTAAAGCTCTGTATTTGTACTCTGCCCCACCCACATTTTGTTTTTGATGATACAATTTACATCTTTTTACTTCCTGTATCTATTAACACATTATTATAGCTATAGTTATTTCACTACTATGTGTAGCTGTAGATTTGGTGTGTCTATGGAAAAAGTGAATTCAGGAGCTTCCTATGTCACCATCTTGGATCGAATGATATAGAAATAAAATGAACAAATTACATCTACATAGACAATATAGCTATACAGGACTTCCCTGGTGCAGTGGTTAAGAATCCGCCTGCCAATGCAGGGGACACGGGTTCGAGCTCTGGTCCGGGAAGACCCTACTTGCCGCGGAGCAACTAAGCCCGTGCGCCACAACTACTGAGCCTGCGCTCTAGAGCCCACGAGCCACAACTACTGAAGCCCGTGCGCCTAGAGCCCGTGCTCTATACCCCAATTAAAAAAAAATAGCTAAACCTAACACAGTAAAATATCTGATTATTTGGTTGACGAATTATAGGGTGAGTTGAATTCACAGTCTCACTAGCCCTGTTATCTAAATATGGGAGAGGATTAATTGTCAAAGAATGCAATCCTAAAACATAGTTTGGGGACATTTGGTTAGACTCAGATGACTCTGGATTACTCAAATCCTATAAAATTGCAATACCCAAGGACCATTCCTTGACAGAAGAACTCGCCCACATGTATTCTCCTGACTTGTTGAGAGACCTTAAAATAAACTTGTCTGAGGCAAGAGCATACTGATTGTCCCAAAGCCCCACCCCTATCAACTCTCTTCGCTCCCATATACATATATATAACTCAAGTCAGGTCTCTAGTTGGAAAATACCTAGTAGGTTTTCATAATCGTAAGGGGAAGATACAGTCAGTTAACATCAAGAAGAAACTCTTTTAGGTAGTTTTCACTTTAAAGTACAATTGATTTACAACATTGTGTTAATTTGTCACTTTTTAAGTCACCTATTCCTTTGAGACATATCCCTGAGTGCTTACTCTGTACCGGCAGTGTTCTAAATACTCGGTATAGAGTAGTAAATCAGATGAACACAATCCCTGCTCTCATAGTAGAGAAACTGAATGAAGTGAGGAAGTGAGCAGACCGTAAGAAGAGCTGGAGGAAGAGCATCCTGGCAGAGGGAGGAGAATTTACAAAGGCCCCGAAATGGAAATTAACTTTGCTCTATTAGGAAGGCCAGTGTGTCTAAGGCAGAATGGACCTGGCTGAGAGTAATAGGAAATGGAATCAGAGAAACAGGCAAGATTCCAGGTAATATAGGACTTTGTGGACCATCATGAAGACTTTGGATTTTGTGCAATCATTATATGACCACAATGGCTATTACTTATCTGAGAGTGTGCTTTAGGATCTCATAATTAAAATAACAACATGCACTGTAGAAGGCTTTTGATATGTAAATAAGTAAAAGGAACAAGCCTGGTTACATATCCCAGAATGTCAGGGCCAGCCCCAGAATCTCCAGGAGTGAGTCCTGACCATTAGTGTCTTTTATAAGCTCTGCAGGTAATTCTAATGCACAGCCATGGCTGAGGAACATTTCCATAGAGAAAATATGATAAAGTATCCGAAGAATATCTTTTCCAAAGGCTGGAGAAGAAGGAATAGCTCCTGATTTCCATTCTATCCTAGACAGTAACAACCTGGTTCAGTTTATCTCTGAGTCTAAGTGTTTCAATCATCTTACAAATAGGCGCTACTGCAAGAGAGGCTTGTTCGCATTGAAATAATAACTAATAAGCCCTCTCCTCTTGGCAATTAATTTCTGAGATTTCTAAAATATTTATAAAGAATAGATCATTTCTTGGTGTTATGCATAATATAATATTTGCCCTAAAGGAACTTATATTCCAAAACAGATAAATTTAAGAAAAGGCTCAAAAACTCCAGGGAAGTATTTTCATTATTTATTGGAATTGCAAAGTTTTATTTTTCTCCAAATAGCTTAAGGCGAATTACCTATTCTCTAACTTGGTGAGAGGATGGACACACCATCCTGAATAATGGATTTTAAGTGACATGTTTACATTTACATTTAGGATCTCCCTGCTTTTCTTGTTTCTTTTATTTCCTTTTTCTTTTCTGGATTGCCTAAAAACCTTTGCTCAACTATCATTTCAACTGAGTCGAAGAAGCAGAACTTTAACAATGACTTGACTTACATAGCTGTGAAATCCTCAGGCATTAGAAATGAGATTCTGCAACTCTGGGATACAGACTTCAGGTTGGAATGCTACCACATGTCTGCATGGGACGCTCAGCATTTATGCTAATGTTACCTAGAAGGCAATGCTGCTTCATGTGTTCCCCTTGAGTCTGGCACTGGGATAGTGAATATCTATTACCTAGCTTGTAATCTTTGAACACAATAAACATCATCACTCTTCTGTTCCACTACAAGGGAGAAGTTAAAAAACATCTAGAATATCTTTCTGTGCCCTGATTTAAGTAGAAGTTTAGCTCAGATTATTTAGCTGAACCTTTTATCAACCAAAATGTAAATGCATTAAGGAGGGGATCAGGTGTGTCTTGCTCACCATTGCAGCCCTCAGCACCCAGCAATCTATGAGCCAAAAATAAGGCTTCCCATAGATTTCAGTTGAAAACATTGGGGCAGCTTAACAAACATTGTAATGTATGTTTTGAGGACATTAATGGCCTCTCAATAACAGATTAAGAAACTGTCCCAAAGAAGTACACAGTGGCTGATCTTGAAAAATGAAGAGTTCATCCAGAGAAGAAGGAAGCATGTACCCTGGTAAAAGAAACAGTCATCCAAAGGCATGAATCCAAGAAATCAACAGCACAATCTGTGATGTGGAAGAGATAATGGCTTGAGCAGAGTATGTTGTAGGGAAGAGCCTGAAGATGTGATTTCAAGGAAAGGCAAGGACTTAGGCATTTGGGCTCCACTAGATAATTTGTACTCTATTCTACAGATTAAAGGCAGTCATTAAAGTATTTTAAGGTTGGAGCTACCAAGATTACACTTGCATTTGAGAAGGATCACCCTTGGGACTCTAAGATTGGAAGGACAAAGTGAATCTGGACATAGGGAAGCAGTCAGGAGATAAAAGATGAGCCTGACTAAAGATAGCATGAGTGGATATTAGACATATTCAAGAGATACTAAGGTGTAAGTACAATAAGTTTAGTCACCGTTTGCATGTAAAATTTGGAGGACAAGAGACGTCTCAGATGACCATTAGGTTTATGGCTTATAAAACTGGAGGGCTGGAGTTGCCATAATTCTAAAAAAAAAAAAAAACATAGATGAGAAGCAGGAGATACAGGGGTAAATATGGTAAATTAAACCTCAAGTATATACCTGTGTGATATCTAGGTGGCACACTCCAGTAAGCAAAATAAAATGACTACCATTATTGAAGACCGATCAGACACCAAATATTACTCTACTGTAAACCTTACCCAGATTATACCTCATAATTAATCATAATAAGAATTATTCTCTCAGGGGTAATTCTCTGAGTTTTTAAACGTTTAATTAAGACCAGTGCAAAAATAATGTTGAGTGTCAGAGTCACAATAAGAATTCACATGTATCTGAATCTAAACCCCAAATTTCTACTCTCCAGTGCTTCTGTGAAATTTAGGAGACAGATCAAGACTGGAAATAATTATTTGGGAGTAATCCAGCTATATGCTATAGTGGGAACCACAGTAAAAATATTTTATACAGGAGTGTCTGCATAGTGACACTAGTAATTGTTAGTTACTCGGAAGACCAGAATGTTTGTCCTCCTTACCTTTTCCTGATCTGCCACACTTTAATATTATTCCTTCTTTCCTAATCCATTCTCACTGCTGCTAGATTAATTTTTCCAACATCCAGGCCAAATTATGCCACACAGTGGCTTAAGCACCCATTTATTCAACAGATATTTGAACATTCAGCGTAGGCCTTCTAGATAAAAAGTCAAAATTCTTGCCCTCAGGGAAGTCACAGTCTCTTGGGGAAAACATTGAAGCACCAGGGCAATTTAAAAATAGTGTAACTGTCAAAACAGAGCTAAGTCCATTGTTCTACAGCAACACAGAGAAGAAGTAACTAAACAACGCTGTCATTGTAAGGCTGGACATCCCCCCCAAAAAGATGCTCTGTGAGCTCTGTTTAGAAAGTGAGGAAGAATAGAAGAAAACGGTATCAGGGAGCCTTTTTGACAGAACTTTATTGCAAAGCAAAAAAGGTATGATGCCTTTAAGAAACTTAAGAAACTGACAGATTAGGTAGGGATAAATGAAATGAGCTGTGGAAGAAATCAGGTGACAGATCATAAATGGCCTTGTGTGCTTAGCTCAGGAGTTTGGATTTTATCCTGAAAGACATGAGAAACCATAGAAAGGTGTGTAACAGAGTGATTTGAACAGATTTACAAGTTGGAAAACTATTCTCACTCTGATGAGTAGATAAGCATGAGAGGAGCCTAGGAACAAGGGTATCAGTTAGGAGGCTCTAGAAATAGCCCAGGTAGAAACGGATAACATTGATTATTGCTCTAAATGAATTCCTTAGCCTGACATTCAACACACCCGACATTCTGACTTTAACCTACTTTCCAAACCTTCTGTTCACTCAAAAACCATCTGGCTGTTTTACAAGCATTACTCTCATCTTCTGTGTGTTGAACCCTAGACCCTGGTTCAGGCTATCTTTATGGTCTAGCACGCTGTACAGAATTTTGTGGATGATCAACCCAAATTGAGACGATTGATCTTTAAAAGGCAGAGACTTAAAAAAATTAAGTTCAAACATTTTATAGCCAAAGTCACATCTTACCTTGAAGTCTTGCCCAAATGTTTTCAGAATTCTTTCCTTAAAAGCTAAAATAGTTTGAGAATTCAGTCCCTATGTTTAGCCTTTTAAAATTGATCTCACTGAGCTCGTGGTACCACTGTCACTATTGGACAAAAAAAGAAATATTTCTTTGCACCCTACTAATTGATGGAAATGTCAAAAATGATGCCAATTCTGGTTAAATGTCATAAATAAATTCATGAAGTGTGACTGCCTTTCTGATTCCAGAACATCAAATTCCCACTAATTGAAGTCAGACTACTGTCTCAGCTCTTGCTGCTACAGGATTATTATTTTCCAATTTCTTGCTAGGTATCAAAATGACTTAGGAAACTCCAATAATTAGTGCAGCTGTTTGGCCCCTTTAAATGCTCTTGCAATCCAAGGGGGGTTAAAAGGAACTTCAAAACATGGGTTTGAATTCAAAGTGTCTTGAGGAAACGGTTTAGAAATATGTTTTATGCCAAAAAGTAATAAATAAATAAAAACTCTCCATGGCCAAACTTTATTTTTACATAGTTGCAGAAATTATAGTGTAGCTAATAAAATGAGAGTGTCATACACCTACTACAATATAGTACAAATCATGAATTATACAACAGGCAAAAATGAGAAACTGCAGTGGAATTAAACCTATATGGAAATAAATGAAACATACAAGCAAAGTAGCAATCATGTTGCTTCTATTAGTAAAATGTGCATGCACAGGGGCTCTTCAGAAAATGAATGTAATATGTTAATAGCAATTATTATTTTAGAACTTCACTGCAACTGTGAAATAGTTGGTAATTAACAAGTAATTAGAACTTCAAGTTCTTTGGAAGGTAAAGCAATGGTTCGTAAAAATACTCATATACATTGAATGAAAGGGTAAATCAGATCTGATAGACATTTTTTGGATTGGATATAGTAGAGTTTTTTTAGAGTTTCTCTTTATCATAATTCTTGATAATTGAAGGAAGTCTGGTGTTTTCTTGTGGTTTTGTATGTCTGCGCATCTCTTTTTATTATTGGGGTGGGGGTGAGGGTGTGTGATTTTGTGATTTACAATAATAAACATACGCTTGGTCTTAGTCTCGATTCTGGCACAGAGCCCCTAAAACCCTTGGAATTTCCTAAGTGGTAAGAGCTATAAAGGTGTCTTGTAATTCATTACAATCCCCTTTCAATCACACCTGAGTTTATGTTAATGAGGTGACTTTTGGAAAGCCCCTAAGTACGGGTGCTGAATGGCAGGGGAAACCAACCATGTGATTATAGGGTTGAAACTTTCAGTCCCACCACCCAGACCTCCTGAGTGGGGAGAGGAGCTGGAGATTGAGTTCAATCAACAATGGCCAATAATTTAATCAATCATGCCTGTATGATGAAGCCCCCATAAAACCCAAAAGGACAAGGTTTAGAGAGCTTCTGGGTTGGTGAACACGTGGAGGTGTTGGAACATTGGTGCACCCAGAGAGGGCATGGAAACTCAGCACCATTTTCCCCATACCTTGCCCTATGCATCCCTTCTATTTGGCTATTCCTGAATTATATCCTTTTATAATAAATTGTTAATCTACTAAGTAAACTATTTTCCTGAGTTCTGTGAGCATTCTAGCAAATTAATTATACCCAAGAAGGAGGTGGATTTATACAACCCACTGGCAGTCATAAGCACAGGTGACAACCTGGACTTGGAATTGGCATCTGAAGTGTGTGCATGTGCGTGTGTGTGTATGTGTGTGTCGGTCAGTTTTGCAGGGTCTGATACTATCTCCAGGTAGTGTCAGAATTGAGTTACATTGTAGGACACCCAGTTGATGTCACAGAATTTCTTGGTGTGTGGAAACCTGCACACACACACAGTTGGTGATGAGACGTGTCAGAAGTATTGAGTCCGAGCAATAAAGGAACAGGAGGATGTGAGGTTTCCTTTACCAGGTGTAAACTGGAAATGTTAAAATCCCTTTATTTTTTCCTGGAGAAATCAAGCAAAGTTCATTTGATCTTACTCATCCTTATTGGGTGTTCATTTGTGAGGAAGATTGTTTTATGTGATGAATAATGTTGACTTATATTTATGTCTCACCTCTTGTCTTTAGGGTCATTAAAAACAAGGCAAAGAATTTACGTATGCAACTACATGCCCTGCTGCCTGATGTGATAAACCATAAGCCCTACATTTCTCCTTATTCTCCACCACTTCTCCATGTCCCAACCAACTTGCCCAACCAAAAAATCAACTTTGGAATTGAATATTTAAAAATAATTCAGTCAAGACATTAAAAAAATGGAGGCATTCAACTAGAATCTGGAAAAGACAAGAATTTTTTAAAACTGGAGGCATTCAGCTGGAATCTGGAAAAGACAAGAATTATCAGTCCTCCTGCGCTACATTCGCGAGTCTATCCCTGGTGGGCCGTATACTGCAGCCAAATCTTGTCTCCATGATTTCCCTAGTGGTCAGGGTATTTCAAGGGCTTCAGAAACAATCAATGCACTACTTATGTGACTCACTTTTCACCTTTATGAATCTGTCCCACAAGTAAAGGCAGGGTTGGGCTAAAGGAAAGTATTACATTTATTGGCCAGAATTAAATTAGCCGCTCAACTTTTAAAGAGGCCACAATATTTTGTGATCCGTGATGACCAGAGTAGACCTCCTTAAGCTAAGAAGAGTCAGATTTCAGTTCTTAAAAAGTATTAACTGGCTATCTGAAAAAAAAAAAAAAGGCAGCGAAGTCACTTCATCCTAAGAAGTTCCTGGAAACATGAAGTTTGCTCTTTCAGATCTCAGCATTTAGACTTAAGACCCTCTTGTCTAAGACACAACTGATAAGTGTCAATGAACATGCAGTAACTTCCACAGTTCCATCAGTTTAATTAGATGCACACAAGGAAGCAGTGTCAGAACCATCCCATTGTTTGATAAATAGAATATTGCTTTATAATACATATGCCTCATGTTTTTCCGCAGTATTTTGCAAACAATATAAAGAATTGCTTGCAAATTCCCTTAAAAGGATCGACTTAAAATGTCCAAATCAGTGACTAATTAGCAGATAGCTATCTGTATCTTCAATCCACATAAATTCCAAAAAATGAGTTCTAAAAATATGACATTTTCAGCAGATCTGCTGGAATTAAGATCATCCCTTAAACGTTAATATTGCGTTTATGTCTTGATCTGCCTACTCTAGACTCTAACCTCACACAGAAATTAATAGACACAGTTAGGCTTTATTAAGCAAGATTTGATATTTGTTAAGAAAATATTTTATTGAAACAAAACACCCCAAATCATAAATGCACAATTCAGTAAATTTCCCCAAAGTAAACACAGTGATGTATTCGGAACAAAGGTTCAAAAAGAGGACTCTATGACCTTTCCCCAATCATAAACCCCTTAAGATAACCCATATCCTGACTTCCAGCATCATATGGATTAGTTTTGCCTGTTTTTGAATGTTGTGTACATAGATCCATATTGTACATGCTCGTATGTATATGAAGTTTTCTATGTTATGCTTGTAAGATTCATTTTTGTTGATGTATAAAGCAGTTCATTCTCATTGCTGAATTCTCATTCATCCCATTGTATGCATGGGCAATAATATCATTTGTCTATTCTGCTAATGAATATTTGGGTTTTTGCCAGTTTGAGGGAATCACCATGTGGTGATTATCACATGTTTTTCTGTTCATGTATGTATGTTCTCCTAAAGATATACACAGGAGTGGAATTGCTGGGTGATAGTGTTTGCATACGTTTAGCATTAACAGACACTTACAGTTTTCCAAAATGATTGTACCAATTTACACTCTAGCTAGAGTGTTCTTTCTTCAGTGTGACATCTTTGTTATCTAACTGTAGTGTTTAGTTTCTTTGCACTTTCTGTAATTAATGATATATGAGGATATATATCTACTGTTTCCCTTTGCTGTCCTTTCTTGCCTTCTTTTGGGTTAATCGGTTTTGTTAATTACTCAATTTTTCCTCTGTACCAGCTTGTTGATTATATATATTTTATTCATAACAGTTTAAAATATGTATATTTGATTTATTGCTAGCTAATATAAATTAGGATTTTTATAAATTCCTGGACAATGCTAACATCTTAAAATATTTTTACTTCATTTATGTCTCCATCTTTTTATTACTGTTATAATACATTTTATTTCTACATATGTTTCAAATCCCACAAAACATATTATTATTGTCTTTTACCATTATTAACACTATGACTCTATCTGGAATTATTTACAGTTATCCGCATATTTACATTGCTCTTTATTGCTTGCATTTTCCTAGTTCCAACTCGGGTCATTTCCCGCCTGCCTATATAAATCCCCTTAGTATTTTTCTTAGTGTGGTTTTCCAGCAATAAATTCTCAGATTTATTTATTTATTTATTTAATAAATTATTTATCTATTTGTTTATTGGCTGCGTCGGGTCTTCGTTGCTGCGCACGGGCTTTCTCTAGTTGCGGCGAGCGGGGGCTACTCTTCGTTGTGGTGCGCACGCTTCTCGTTGCCGTGGCCTCTCCTGCTGCGGAGCACGGGCTCCAGGCCCGCGGGCTTCAGTAGTTGCGGCGTGTGGGCCCAGCAGTTGTGGCTCGCGGGCTCCAGAGCTCAGGCTCAGTAGCTGCGGCTCATGGGTCCAGCTGCTCCGCGGCATGTGGAATCTTCCCCGACCAGGGCTTGAACCCGTGTCCCCTGCATTGGCAGGGGGATTCCCAACCACTGCATCATCAGGGAAGCCCTCAGATTTATTTTTAAAGTATTTACTTTTCTTTTAATTACACAAAGTATTTTCACTGGGCATAGATGTGTAGGTCAGGGGCTATTTTATTTCAGTACTTTTAAGATATTACTCTATTGTCTTCTGCCTGCCATACTTTGCTGAGAAGTTAGTTGTCAGTCTTTCAATTACCCTCTGAAGACAGCGTGTATTTTTTTTTCTGATTGCTTTAAAATGTTTTCCTTTGTCATTGGTCTTAATCAGCTTTTCTCTGGTGTGTAATTCCACATATAATTCTCTTTGTATATATCTAGCTTGGGGATATTAGTACTTTTACACTCTGTTCTGAAGTTTTTCATCAGTTTCAGAAAAGTATGGGCTGTTATATCTTCAAATATATTTTCTGTCTTATTCTCTTTGCTCCTTTTGAAATTTCAATTTCACATATATTTGATGATTTAATCATGGCTAATATAGCTCCTTTGCTAAATATACATGTATGTGTATATATATCTCCTTTATATATCTTTTGTATTTTCTGTTTTTGGCAGGGGGGTGAGGCTTTCTGTGCTTCATCCTAGTTGCTGCCAAATAACTTACTCCATTTAATAAAATTAATTCTTTCTTTCACTTTATCCAATTTGCTTTTAAATTCATAATTTCAGCTATTGTATTTATTAGCTCTGGGATAGCAGTTGTATTTTTTCTTATAGATTCTATTTCTCTGGTGAAAGGTATCATCTTGCCATTTATTTTTTTAAATATATTAACCACAGTTATTTTAATGTCAATATCTGATAACTTCAAAATCTGGGACATTTATAAATCTATTTCTGTTTTCTATTTTTTTAATGAGCCCAGTAATTTTTGATTTAATGCCTGGTATTTAGTAGAATATTTTACAGAAACTAGAGATGATGGTATCTTCCTCCAGGTATGGTCTATTCTATCTACTACTTGGCAGTTATAGTGGGCAGTACATTGCCTAAATTCCATCTGGGCCTGGTCAGCTGATTTGAAGCAGGTTTTCAGGTTTTAAAATGTTTACTCCATTTTTATCCAATTCACTCACACTCCCAGGCTTCTGTGTTTTAGGGAGTTCCTGAGACTCTGGCTGCTTACTAAGGCTCTGACTCCTTGCTTTTAAACAGTTTTCTTCTTAACTTTTCAATATGTCATACTGTGAAGCTTAAGGTTTGGGAACTTCTTCTGACAGTTTGGCAAAAAAAAAAAAAAAAATGTTGCTTTTGAGTATTTTGCCCATGCCCTATTTTCCTGTTGCTTCACTGACATTTTGGGGGTGATCATCAAATACCAAGGTTTTAACAATATTCCATATTCTTATAATTTCTAAATTGAAATCTTTAGTCTTAATCTCTCTATTCAGCTCCCTATCCAAATACAAAAGGATCATTTCTACCTGAATGTTATGTAGGAAATGTGAGTTTATCACAGTCATAATTAAACTCAAACTTTTCTCTAAATGGTGTTCTTCTACTGTATTCCATAGTTAAGTTAATAATATTCATCAAATTATACAAAAGTAATATTCCACTTGACTATTTGCATCACCAAATACTCTCAGTTCTAAATTTAGTTATATATTCATCTTATTATGTTTCTTCTATTTCCACTCTATTTTCCTAGCTAGGATTCTCTCATTTAATTTTTAACACTGTTTCCAGAATTACCTGAGGCATAGATCTGTACACGTCATCTTACCATCCACAACTCTTCATTGAATTACAGTTCTTAAAAAGATAAGTTTTAAATTCCTGAGCATTAGTATTTTACCAATCCTTTCACAATTTTACCCATCCTTCCCCTTTTTGTCTTATTCCCAGAATCTCATGTCTAACCTACTCATACCAAATCTCATTGGTTCCCAACTCTACCACAACCTAATTTCTCCATTCCTTTCCTCTTGCTATTATAGTCAGCTATAAAGTTGTTTTCTTCCTTTGAAAAACTCCTTCAAGGTCCATAATAAATAGCCACATTTCTGTGAAGCCTCCCTTTTCCTGTTGCCAGCAGAATTAACAATAATCTTCTCTATGTATACCATGAGTGTACCCCTATTTTTGAACTTAGAACCTTGTATTATAATTATGGGTTTATCCCTCACTGAACTATAAATTCCTCCTTAATGATAATCATTTATTACTAAATTTAATATTTCCATAACTTAGCATAGTAGATGACAACACATTCAACATTTAATATATATTAGAATAAAGTTGAATAAAGTTAAGCTTAATATATTAAAGTAGGTTGTGCTGGTGTCTTATAGTTGAGTTGAGGTACCATCAAGCCGGTGAATCAGGATCTATTTCTAGCCAATACAACCATCCATTGTTTAGTTATACATTGTAAAAGAGCAAGTTTTCCTGTTTGAATCTTACTTTTAGCAGCTAGCTTTCCTCCAACTCTTACTTCAGTTTCACAGGTTGCACCATTTAACCTTATTTAGTTGTCTCACAAATGCCTTGGTCATATAAACAAATTGAAGAAAAGTAAATTCATTGATGAGCAAAGAGCAGTCAACCTTCGGTATCTGCGGGTTCCACACTGCGGGTCCAACCAACCATGGATTGCGGGTACAGAGTGCCTACTGTAAGGGACTTGAGTATCCACAGATTTTGGTATCTGAGATGGGGTCCTGGAACCAATCTCCCGCAGATACGGAGGGACGACTGTGATCTCTAGGACAGAAAGAATAAATTCAAAATGTGAAACCAGTAGAACTGTCAATGAGTTAATGTATTTTTAAGATTCAAGCATGAAAACCTGTGAAATGCACATTTCAATAATCTTTATCTTCTTTATGAGCACAGAGCTTCAACCAAAAGGAAGATTAGGATATAAGCAAAAAGATCTTCTTTACTGTCATTAAAATGATCTATTTCCTCACCCATTTCCTTCTTTACTTTCCATTATTTCCTTGACACCTATCCTCTTTTTCCCTGAGAGATACATTTTAGTCATTTTTATGTTTATCCTCCACATAACTTGAGTTTGTTTCTCCTTAATGTGTATGAGAATTGCATCCATCTTTCAAAATCTGGCTCGAATTCTTTTCTTAATCATTCCAACTTAAAGATATTGGTATAGATGATCTTATTCTCAAAGCAGAAATAGAGACACAGGCGTAGAGGACAAACATATGGATACCAAGGGGGAAAGGGGTGGGGATGGATGAATTGGGAGATGGGGATTGACATATATACACTATTGATACTATGTATAAAATAGATAACTAATGAGAAACTACTGTATAGCACAGGGAACTCTCCTCAAAGCTCTGCGGTGACCTAAATGGGAAGGAAATCCAAAAAAGAGGGGATATATGTATATGTATAGCTGACTCACTTTGCTGTACAGTAGAAACTAACACCACATTGTAAAGCAACTATACTCCAGTTAAAAATAAAATAAAATAAAATGTAAAAAAAAAAAAGATGTTACACTTGTACCTGAATTTTGGTCCCATTTAGTGTCTACAGCACTCTTGTTAATAATCACATATTGCCTTTACATCTGGCTCTCTTCTTCCCCAGCTGTACTTTGAGTGATGAAAAAAAGTTAATGTTTAATGTTTCTTTTCTTCATCCTCACACATCTCACAGAATGCAAGTAACCCCAACAGACACTTAGTAAACATTAGCAGTGTTTAAATGACTTTGCATCTATCAAAGAGAATCAGCAAGAGTTCAGAACTACAAAGTAAGCAGCTGACCGTGCAAATTTCATCTGAAGGATCTATTAATAAGACCAAAGTTACCAATATTTACCAATACTATTTTATGTCTCCTAAGATTTTGATTAATATTTTCTGTTAATTAAAATGTTTTTGTTATGTTTTCTGAACAACTTTCATATTCTATGCTAATTTTTATATTGCTTATTTATGGTCATTTTTTAAAGATTAAGTTACTGATTCAGTTTTGTTCTCATGCCAAAATATACATTCTTTGGGTAACTTTTACTAAAATCAACATGACTCCATGCATGTTGCTTTCACTCTGTTTACCTTTGCCTTTTTTTTCCTTTCTCTCCTAAGATTCATTTAGCTCAGACACAATTTTTAATTTCCCAGGAGCTTGTGCTTGTTTTCATATCATGTTTTTCTCTTTTTTTTCATCTCTGTGCATGGAAAGAGAAATGACTTGACAAAAACAGTTCTGTCCAAAAGAGTGAAACAGTACTGAAGTGTTGGAGGTGGGGGAAGGTGAAGCAGGACTCAACATCTGTCAAGGTAATTTGTTTCAAGAAACAGTAACAATTTAGCTATAAGTTTTTAAACAGAATTTTCCAAGGACCTGGAAGATGGGATACAGGGGACCTTGGCGAGACCTAACTTAACGACAATACCTTTGTCTACAGCAGTCATAGTTAACTCCAGTGCAGTTAAGAAAGCACATTCTCTCTGTTTATTTTGGGATGGGGATAAACAAATTTGTGTAAAATACCTTTATTTTCTAAAACACATATGAGTTACTCACTAGAGTTTTTCTAAGTAGAAAATACATTAATTTAGAGTGAACTAAAAATTGCTACATAGTTGCAACAAGGCTGTTCATTTGTGTAGCATCTGCCCCTTACTGTTTATTTCAAGGTTCTCAAAGAGGAAGCCATCAATATTAACAGCTTTTAAAGAAGAGAAAGAAGAAACGAAATATCTCTCACATGATTCCATAACAATTGCCATAGAACAATTTTCCTCTGGCTTTAGTCTTATAACATAAGGTGTATTCTTTTACAACCCTCTCTCTCTCTCTCCTTTTTTTTCTATATTCTATTGCATCCTGTCCTACCTTCCACTATGTATTCAGAAAAAAAAAAATATTTGGGAACTAGTTTTCTTTGAGGAGAAAGGAAGAAAGAATGTGATTGAGATTGGGAGAAAGGAGTAGCCAGGAAGAAGAGAGGGAGAGGAAAAAAAGAGAAGGAAAATAAAAAAAGAGTGAGAGGAGAGGAGTGTCACAGGAAGGATGCTTCTCAGAAGTCAGGGAACAAGAGGAAAGAAAGCAGGATGCCCGGCACCAGAACTCCTCATCCCAGACCCCAGCAAAGCCTCCCTCCACGCACTCCTTAAGGACATTACGACAAAGGCACCCTGAGTTCTCCAACAATCATGGGTGTTGAAATCTGAATGCAGGTTGTTTCTACTGCTGATACAGTGCATTTACCTTCCACACATCTACCTCCTGTACCGTAGTATTGATCCCAAGGAACGAAGGGTACCACTATGGTTTCAGGAATAAGAAGTGAATGTCTTTGGAAATAAGTCAAAGGAAATGCTAGCATAGTAAAAAGTCAAATAAATAGCAAATTCAAAGAATTCATTATTAACAGAATTTCAGAGCCTGTACATAGTCAGAAAAAATGTCAAATTATTTCAAGGAGAAACTTTAATTGCAGCTTAAATTTCTAATCTGATATTGCAAAAAAACTTTAAAATGAAATAGAATATATAATTTTTATATTCCTTTGTGATTTCATTTAATTATTTTCATTAGTTATTTTGTCAAGGTTTCCCCATAGTTGAATCTGATACTAATATACAAATGGGATGCTATAACTTCAATTTGATGCTAGGGTCTTAGGAGATCCTATTACAGATTCCCATGAAGAAATTAAGAGAACTTTCTATGAAATTAACAAAGCAGGATATTCTTTTCTTCTTAGTAAATGATCAAGGACATTAAACAAAGAGTTAATGATCTCATTCCAGACTTGACAAGCACACAAGTGGTAGTGTTTCCCCCTCCTGAGAGCTAAGAAAGTTTCTATTGAAAATATAAACTGCCTGACTCTGGATATTGCATCCTCCTGCTTTTTCACAATGTTTATAGATGTGTCTCAACAATTCCCCCTGCCCCCCACATCTGTCTTTCCCTCTAGAGAAGACACCATCTTCAAAGAAAGAGCTTCATAAATCATGGCAGGTAGTCCAGACAGGCATAAAGTGTAAAAATATGAAAACAAAAACACTGAAACAAGAGAAGACTCAGCAGATAAACCGTTCCTTCCACATCCATAATACCTTCTCCAGAACTTGATCAGATTCTCAGAGAAAGAAAAAACAACCAAAGTATAAATAAGTCCTGATATTTAAACCCTCTTGACAAATTTCTTTCCATGCTTGTTAAAGGGTCAAGTAATAGAATCTTTCTGAAACTTCATGAATAAAAAAAAAAGTGCTCCAGGAAATTGAGGAAATGAAACATTTTAGGGTGACATGCTCTGGAATAAGTAACATTTTTGGGTGGATGAAGATAAGTGGGAACCTTTCCAGAAAATGGAATCCCTGGAATCCTCTGGAACACAGAGGTCCTGGCAACTGGCCCTAGAGCTCCAGAAAATGCAGCCAAGCATGATAGAAGAGGCAGTCTCCTAGCAATGTCTTGACAAATAGCTAAATAAAGCAATAATCTGCGAGAGTTGGCAATAGGGTGGCCAACCCATAACGCTTGCTCAGTTCTGTCCTGGTTTTAGCACTGAAAGTTCAGCAAGAAATCCTGGTATTCAGAGATAGGTACAAACGTTTGGGGGGAAAATACAAACAAAACAAAACAAAAAAATGGGCTGAAAGTAATACTGTTTTTAGTGTCACATGAATAAGGCATAGGTTACTCACCTTCTGTAATCACTGTCACTGATTTTCCCCCTGACTGGTGATGTTAGAAAGCATGATTTGTCCATCACCATAATGTATCACCATTGTTGTGTCATTCCAAGTGATGTGACTTAAGTGTGCAGCTTAAGTATGTTGTAACCATGAAAACTAACAGTCCATCTTTGACTTTGCCTGAGGACAAACTGCTCTGCTTTTCATCCAGATGGTGCTAGTTTAATTTTTAACATTGTCAATATTGGGACCATGTTTTTCTAAGTGGTCAGATAATGACAATGAAAATGGTGACAATATCAATGCTACCATGACCCAGACATCACCAAAAAAGAAGGATAAATAGCTGTGTTCATGTAGAGACAGGTGAAAGGATTGGGAAAGGAAATAATCAAAAACAGAACGTCCTGCCAATATGCCAAAAATAATTTTGGATTGGGCATGGCGGAGAAAGGATATGAAAGCAAATATAGAGCCTGAATCTCATAAGTTAGGCATGAGAAAGGTAAGTACTTCTAAATCAATATTTTTTTTTTAATCTCACCAAATAAAACCAATGCTCATTTGAAAATAGCAGGCACTGGATGACCGTGGACATACCACAGGGATACACACAGACACTATCCAATCATTCTCTTAATTTCTCAGTGAAACTAAGTAAAGTGACAGTTCCTGATTCAAATTTTACAACTCATAAAATGTGAACAAACAACAGCCAACATTTTGATACAGGTGTGTTAGCCCCTTAGGTATTTATATGAAACCATTTTCCCTGAGAAAGAAAAGTTTAACTTATGATGATACCCAATATGTTTAAAAATGGTGACATATTAAACATGGATACCCTCCATATTAAAGATAGATGCCAAGGTCATAAATGACAAACAGCTAGTTTACCAAAACCAGATTATTGATACAAAATAAATGCACATTTTTGGAAAGGTGAAAACAAATTTATACAAATTTGAAAACCTGTTGTTGCCAGTAAGTAAAATCTCAAATATTCTATGATGTTCAGACATTTTTGTTGAGAAGCTATTTGGCTTGATGTCATCGCTTTGGGCTGACACCAGGATTCAACGTAAGTGGGTGTGAGAAAAGCAGCCTGCAATTGCTCATAGTGAGTTGTATGTTTGTACTAAGTTTTATCACCACATAAAGGACAAGAAGGAAGTTCTAAAAGCTGCAGGCACTTCAAAGAAGTATCGTTAGGAAAAGAAACAGGATAAAAAATACCCTATAATATTGCACAGAAAGTAATATGTATCTTTTTAAAATTAAATATAGGTAATATCTGTGTAATTAGTCCTATTGTTCTACTTTTAAAGTATATTATATTTATATAGCTTAAGAAATAAAGTAATTTTGCCTACAAATTTATACACCCAAGTAAAAGATTTTTAAAAAGTTACAAATAAGCCACTAAACCAGAGGATAAAAAGAAACATTACAAAATATTGTTATGTTCTTTCATACACATTATTCAATTAATCCTACCATTAATTACTACTGTCACTGTTAATTAGTCCTATTTTTCTGCTTAAATAAAGCATGTATATGACAGAAAATAATGAAGTATAATATAAATTTCATGAGTCATAAATATACATATATAAGTATTTATTGTATATTATATTACTTTGTATTTTTGGTATGGCCATGCCCCAGGTTGGCTTTCTAAAAAGTTGGCCACCTTGTTGGTAGAGAACTAGAATCCCTGTTTGAAGGAAAAGAAGATACATCAGTGAGCTTTTGCAATGTTGACAAACAATCCCAAAATCTCAGTGGCTTAGAACAATGAAGGTTTACCTCATGCATGCTTTTGCCAGTGTTCTTTGGCTGCATCTCTGCTGTCCATTCGTCTTCACTCTGGAAACAAGGCTGATGGAACAGCTTCTCTCTGGGACCTGCTGCTCTGGTTATGGCAGAAAGACAATAAAGCTTTCTCAGATGTGACTTGAACCTCCTTCTGCTGGCATTTTATTGGCCAAAGAAGTCATGTTGCACTAGCAAGTCACATGACTAAGCTAGATACCAATGGATTGGGAGTGTATAATCTTCCCACAGAGTGGAGCAGAGAGTACTTGAGAAAATTAACACGACTTCCTAAGTGTTCTCACTTGCTCACAAGTATCTGTTTCCCTCCCTCCTTCTCCCACAACACACTAACCCGTTCCCAAGGTAAACAACATCTAGCTCCAACTGGAGGTAGCTCTGCTCTTTGTCTCTTTTATTCTGAGACTGAGCCTGAAAGAGAAACCCATGCAGGGGGCAAGCTGCTCTTGTGATAGAGGGAAAAGAGTCATGGTAGAACAATTTTTGCTCTCACATGGCTTCTGCTCTCACATGGCCTGTGTCATCCTGGTCACACTTTATTGACCGGTGCAAGTCACCATCACTGCCCCTGGTATCAGTGGGGAATGATACCATCTCCTTGGTTACCAAGTAGGGCCACAGATACTTGGAAACAATAGATAACCTTCCCAGAAGGTGAAAGACAGACAACAAAGCAGAAAGAAAGGATTTGCCATAGAGGAGAAGACAGAATGCAGTGTGATCCTATGAACCTCTGGAGCAGCAACCCTTTTATCAGGTGCTTGAAGCCTTGGTTTCAGGTGGAGAAAGGATTGCTCAAGACAGCCAGCTGCCTCATACAGCATGTGAGTTTAAAACAGAGTTTCCGTCAAAGCATCCTAGACATTATAGCAATAGGCACACCTCAAATCAATATTGTTTGTATGGTGCCTATAATTCACAAGCTACTCTTCTTCATCAGGTTAAACAGGTATTTGCAGCTATTATCTCATTTATTTTTTCAAGGTTATTTAAAATAATATATGAAGATAACTGATCAGTTTAAACATTCTTGATGAAAACAACACAAAACTCTAAGAATAGAAGGATTCCTTTACGCATTATAAACAATGTATATTTTAAGTCCTCAGCGAGTATAACAATAAAGAATGAGCATTAAAATCATTCCCATAATGGCATAAACTACTCAGATTACTCAAGGGTGCTTTGCTGCCTCCGTTACTAAATGTTTTCTGAAATTTCTCCTCCATACAGTAAGATCTGACACAAGATTTTAAATAAGTGTTTGAAACAAGATTTGAAATAAACATTGAAAGGACATAGCTCATCTGATAGGCTATAAAAGATAAATATTTAAAAATCAATAATTTCTTATATACCTTCAGTTAGAAGATGTAATTGGAAAAAGATATTCCATTTGCAAAAGCATCATAAACTATAAGGAGAGATTGAACATTAAATGTATTGTCAAATGGAACTGAATTTGAATCCCAATTCTGCCACTTACGGTGTGTCTCATCAAATTGTTAAGCTTTCTAAGTTCCAGTTTCTCTCACTTGTAAAATGTAGATAAAATAGTATTTATCTCATAAGATTGTTGCAGGAGATAAGTAACAAGTAAAACTTTTGGAGAGTCTTCTGTCTGTACAGTACAATTCTCTGGAGTTTGTATATGCTATCTCAAATAATCCTAACAATGGCTCTATGAGGTGGGTAATATCTTCAATGCTTTTTTTCAGATAAGTAATATGAGACCACAAAATGCCAAGTGGCTTGCACAGGGTCATTCAGTACCAGTAAGCAAAGCAGTGGTGGGATTTTAACCTGGGCTGTTTGACGACATACCATTCACTGATATTTATTGAGGGGTTACTGAGTTCTTGGGATATATCAACGAATGAAATAAAGATCTATGACCTCAAGGAGGTTACATTCTAGCCAGTGGAAAGAGATGGAAAACATACATAATACATAGAATTATATAGTATGCTAGAAGTCATAAGGGCTATGGAAAAATTAAAAAGGTCAAATCAGAGTAAGGAGGAAGGCTTAGGAGGTGTGGAATACGCTTCACTGAGAAGGTGAGATGTAAGCAAAGACTTGAAAGATACCAGGAACTAGCAAAGAAGGCATTGGAGGAAGAACATTCTAGGCAAAGTGGACCAGAGCAAAGGGGCTATGGAAGGGTCACACTTAAGGCAGTAACAAGGATGAAAGTGCAAGAGTGGGCTGAGCAGGTAGGACAGTAGGAGATGGAAACACAAGTAAAGAGGAGCTAGTTCTTTTTTTTAATGTTTAGAATTTTTAGTGGAGTAGAGTAGATTTACAACATTGTGTTAGAGCCAGTTCTTTCTGAGCGTTTACTCTAAAATGGAGAGCCATGGCAAGAATGCCAAAGACCTAACATTTAAAAATTTCACTCCAATTGCTGTGTTGAGAATGGATTACAGGGGAGCAAGAACAGAGCCACAGAAACCTGGTCGAAACTACTGCTGTGGTAGGAGAGGAAAGTGATGCATGGTACTACCAAGATAGTAGAAGCAGCAGAGGTACTATAAAGAGAACATATAGTCAGATTCTATCTATAGAAAATAGATGCAAGGGGGAGGAGATATGGGGATATATGTATATGTATAGCTGATTCACTTCGTTATAAAGCAGAAACTAACACACAACTGTAAAGCAATTATACTCCAATAAAGATGTTAAAAAAAAAAAGAAAATAGATCCACCAATTGGATTGAATGTAAAATATGAGAAAGGTGGAGTAGTCACAGATGACAAGTTTTTTACCTAAATTGACCTGAGCATATAGAAGGGTGAAGCTTCCATCAGCTGAAGTAGGGAAAGCTGCGACAGAAACATATTTGGTAGGAAGGTCCAGGGGTTCACTTGGGGCACGTTGAACGTGAGATATCTCTTAGCCGTCCGAGTGGGGATGTGGAATTGCCAGTTGGATATGTGAACGAAGAGTTTAGGAGAAAAGTCTGTGCCTGAGGTATTAAACCATGAGACTAGATGAGATCAAGGAGGATGTAATTATGAAGAAAGAGATGAGGACCAAGGACAGGACTGGAGTGTTCCAACATTGGGAAAACGTGTATATTTGATTAATATAACCAAATTAAATATTCCTAAGACCAATTTGGAAATATGTATCAAAATCAGTTGAAAGCTGTCAGGAATTCCAGAAGAGTCTACCTCAAACCAAAATTTTCTCTGATACAAAAGGACTTGACTTGCCTCCATTCTTCAATATTAAGGTGCAAATATCACTGGGGAGGGCAATAAGTCAATTGTTATCAGTCGAAAATGCTTGGTCATATTAGAACCATTTTCCAGGACAACTAGTTGGTAACAGCATCACATAGATTAAACACATGATACAGAAGTTTTAATAGAGGAAGCAGCCCTGAGACCAGTTTAAAGAGCAAATCCTGCCCAGAGTCAAGAGGAAGCTTTGTAAGTAGGGAAGTGTAATGAGAACAAGCACATCCAGATGTATGTATGGGCTAGTTACCAAGGATACAGCAAAAACAATAACAGAATGGGCAGAACACTTCTAAATGTAGATGGCACCACCACGTTGGCTTTTGGTCATCCCACTTTGAAAACAACAATAAAGAAAATGTACTACCAAGGAAGAGGGCATGACTGTTCAATCCAGGCATCCAGTTCAATCCAGGTCGGTCACAAAGGTGATGTGGAAAAGGCTTTCCATCTCTGCCCCCTCTGGATTTTGTGAGTCGGCTCTCAGTACCAACCATATTATGAAAACATAGGTCATGCTGATGTTCAATAAAACTCACTAGCAGATGCAATCACAGAAGGGACCCAGGGGAGAACTTCTCTAGGGTCTCCCGTTCTCACAGCTGTTAATATGATGAAGGAGTTTTTGGCATCCGTTCCTTCTTTCTTCCCTTTACACTCCACAATACTTCCAGAAGAACTTCCTAATTGCCTCTGTACATTAAATCTTTCTACTGATAACAGCATTCACTCAGGCTCACTTTTATTTGGGGCCAAATTATCATCGTTGTACCACACGGAATTAATTAAAATGTAGCCAGGAAAGGCTGCTGTGAACGACAGAAGCAGAGTTTGATTCTAAAAACCGGTGGGAATCTTAAATGAGACAGGATGAGTAGCCAGCAGGCCAGCGCCAGAGCCCTGGCTGGTATTTCAAGAGCTATTTGTAAAGGAGGGCATAGTGGGGGAGGGCAAGGGACAGTGAAGACAGAGGAAACATGGGTAAGAAATTGAGATAGCAGTTTTTAAAAAAAAGCTTGGGCTGTTCAAGTTGGGAGCATCATTTGGTGTAATTGCATATGTTCGGCATTTAATATCTCTAGAGAGATTTAGCTTGAGTTGCGACTTCTCACATTTAATGAAGCGAAACTCTCTCTGGCCATCGCAAGACATATCTAAGGATGGAAACCAGTAATTTACAGCTTTAGTGACCTTATTACAGTGTGCTTTGTGCTTGGCCGCTCTTCACTCTTATCTGGGCCAGTATCAAAGGCTCCGTGGAATATTGGCCATTAGCTACATGCAGACCAAGGGGCTTTGTCTTCAAGGGCTGTGAGCGGTGGGTGAGATAGATGTTGAATATTTTATCTTAACTCCTAAGAAGAATCAAAATAGCAACATGCTCTCTGAAACTCTAATATGCATGTGAATGGTGGTGATGAGGCAAAGTCTCCAATAACAAACAAGGCTTTGGTGCAAAGGCTTCTAAAAGATGAGCTAATTACACTGACAGCCCAAATAACAATGAATATTCTCCACTAGCTGATGAATAGCTCCTGATTTTGAGATGCCTAACCTACATCTGTGCTATGGAGATGGAAATAACAACGGGACAGAAAACACCGTCATGTTTGCCAGATGCCAGTGGCTCACAGTGAGAGAATGAGGCATTCAGGTTCTCTCATTTGGGTGGGTCTTATTGTCAGGAATTAGCTCCATGGAAGAAGATGCACTTCAACACAGGTGCATGCATGCACCATTCATTCAACAGGTACGCGGAGCTCCTACCGTGTGCTGGGCAAATTTCTAGACCAGGAGTTGGCAAACTTTTTCTGTAAGGGGCCAGATAGTGAAATTTTGTGGACCATACATGCTTTCTGTCACATAGTCTTCTTCAGTTTTTTTTTTAACAATGCTTTAAAATGTAAAAACAATTCTCAGTTTGGGAGGTCAAGTAAAACCAACTGCAAACTATAGTCTCTGATCCTTGTTCTGGGCACTTGACCAAAACTGCATGACCAAAATAAAATAACCACACACAAAAAAATCCTGTCCTCAAGGAGTGTGAAGGAAGGAACGCAACAGAAACACACCATTCCTATCATAAAAAATATATTAAAAAGTGATTAGTGCTAGAGCACAAAGGAAAAAAGTAGATCTGGGGATGGTGGGGGGATAATATTAAAGAAAAAGAAACATCTGGAAGAAAAAGACTTTCATTTGAGATTTCATGACTTGAGATCTTGATGAGGAGAGTACCTCTTGGATCTGAATTTTCGTGCTTCAGAAGAGGTGATCTTGTTCATGGAAATCCCAGGTGTTTTAGAGCCAACACACCTGAACTTAAGTAACAGCTCTGTCACTTGGGAGTGGTATGGTCATGAGAAAGTGACTTCACATTGTTGGACTTTCATTTCCACATCTGCAAAATGGGAACCCTCATGCATGTCCTGCCATTCTACAAGTTTGCTGTGAGGCTCAACTGAGTTAATCAACATGCCAGTGCTTTGTAAGTGGTCAAGCAGTGGTCAAAAAAGTGGTCAAAAGACAGATTTTCATGCCATCCTTATCAGAGCTGTAGCTACTAGGAAGGTGGGGTTTTGTTGTTGTTATTTTGTTTTTAGCAGTTCACCCTTTATTAACGTTAGGCCCCGGGTCCCTTGGAGCTGGTGTTATTTTATTTTATTTTATTTTTGCTTATTAATTGCATGAAAATAGTCTGTTTGAAACAAATGATAAGAATATGGTTTTATGTTTCTACAGTAAAGGCAAGGGTATAAGGAAAGAGCAGCTTGTGAATCAACAGAAAAGGTGTTCTCTTATGTGAAGTGATTTGAGTAATACCATCCAAAAGTCCCATTTAGCATAAAATATTATTTTACAAGGACTATTAAAGTGCCCACAATTTGAAGCATGAGTCACACTGTCTTAACTGAGTGGAGTCACGTGCTGTCATGAAGGTTCCCATAAACATGAAGAATTTGGCTTGTGATGGTTAAAGCTATGTATTACAATCTGTTGTTAGAAAACAATCAACTTCTTAACTAAAGCAGGGCTGACCTCCTGGATGAAGATTTATCCAAAGCATGACACATTGGGTTGGAAGGAAGAGGTTCAGGGACATCTGATAGACTGTTTGTATAGTTGGGTATAAGAATTACCAGGGCAGCAATCTAAGCAGTGTGGGCAAGACAGAAGTTCACTGGGTACTGTTGGCTAGTGATTGAGGCTGGAAGGTGGACAAAAAAAAAAGGAAAGCATATAGACCCCAAATTTTGGCTTTGACCTTTTTTACTTTTTTTTATATAAGGCCAATCTTGGGAACCTAGCAAAAAATAATGTATGAGTTGAAGAAAAACCTGCTGTGGGCTTCATGGAATTCTGTTAACTCTTACTCATCCACATAACCCTTGAAACTGAAAAATAAACAGGTGTTGCATCTTCTTCCTTCCACTTAGCAGGTAGTACAGAGTTTCCCTGTGTAGAATCTGCTAGTTTTATCCTAAATTATTAACAAAGATAGATTCTAAAAGATAAAATACTTTAAATTCATTTTCCTTGAAGGGGTCCCTATGATGGACTCCACAGTGCCTTTGAAAGGGAGAAAAAGTACCACAAAATTCATAAATGGTGAGTATACCTTATAAATGCCATGGCCTCCATGATATGAGGGCATGTTAAAAGGAACAGTATCCTGTAAAGGCACTAAGAGAGCATACCTGAGACTGAGCCTGTAATTAAGCCATTAAACAAAGATCTTTTCTTTGCAGTGAATCAAAAGAAATCTCTCTCCTCTAAACACACACACACAGAAAAAATACACTTACTTAAAAGCTATCCTTTTTAGAAGCAATGAAAGACAAGGTTTACTTTCAGAGACTTCCTCTGACAGCCTGTTACAGAACTATTCCCTTTAACTCTGCCTGAGGCCATTTCATTTCTAAAGATTTCTTCCTGTATAATTCAAGAACCACTGCCAAGCTCTACCAAATGTACTTTAAAAAAAAATGCTTCTAACTCCATTTTAACTGGCATTTGCCTATGTTTCCTCTCTTGTCATCACTGATTAGCAGGATATTTATATGTAAACAGAAGCTGTCTAGGTTCTAATCAGCCTGCCCCACTCCCTATGGTGACTCACTAAGATACACCAGCACCATCATGAATCCTTTCTGCTCTGCTGTGTCCCAGGCTCTGCTGTGGCCACAGCTGTGAAGCTGAGCTGTCTAGAGAGGGGGCTGGTGAAAGGCAGGTCCTAGGTCTCATTTTTGAGTCAGTTGGCCAATAAGCTATGGCAGAGTCACAGACTTTGCACACATTATTTTAAAATCACAATATCCGTATGAAAAAACTCCTCTTATCCACTTTTTAGTACTCATACAAGTCTTTGGCACATTGAAAGAACCCAATAAATATTTATGGAATAAATATTGAGTGGTTTTTTCCTCCTGATATGGAAACTCAAGTTCAGCAAGATTAACCAACTTAATATCAGATGAAAACATAGATCTGAGCATTTATGTTCGACCCAGTCTTTATCAGACCCCATACTGTGAAAGATTTTACTTAACAAAGCAAAATGGATTTGCTAAATGCATTGATTTGCCAATGGATTTGTCAAATACATACTTTAGGTATCAGAGATATAAAACTGCCAAAGGAATCTGAATAAAATAATTAGCTTTACGAGTTGGAATTGATATACTTTCAGTCAAAACGAGAAATCTGAGATTTAGTTGGCTTGTGCAGCTAATTACGGCATCAGAGCACCTAAAATAATAAAAGGAGCTCACAAACCCAACTCGCTGTGAGGATCCAGAGAACTTGGATGGGGACTTACTAGCTAAATAAAATTCTTATAAATCTGTCAGTTGTCATTGGGGATAAAGACCTCTAAGTGATTGCCCAGCTTCATGGTGAGGCAACAGCATTATTTGTATGTATAAGGAAAAACAGTGTGAAAAGTCAGGATGAGTGAGAAGATCTAGATTTCTAATTTTTACTTGACTGCTAACTAGCAAGTGAACTTTGGCAGGTCACTTAGCAGCCATGATTGCTTATCATGTTTTCTTGTGCAGGTAGGTATGGCTGTTCTGGGTACTATATAAAATCAAATCTATGAAATTATTTTTAAGCTATAAAATACTATATTGGCTTAGATGTTGTAAAATAGTGTGATTATTTAGTAAAGGTCTGAGGAAAAAGGTTAAATATTGTTAAAAACTTCATCTATCATGCTCGTCAGCTTTGCCTGCTAGAAATATGAGTGCTCAAGGGGAGAAGATCAACGGCACAGAAACGTTCCTTGTTGCAGTTAAGTCATCTGCATAACCATTTGATGAACCACGGGTAAATGGCAATGGGGAAAATGAGTAATATTGATTAATTCCTAATTTTAAAAAAACCAAAAATATTTGATTGCCATTCCATTTGATAGCTTCTAGTAAAAGTACTGTGGGATATTGATTATTCTTTCCATAGTGAGGCTTGCTCTCAGCGCTGGCAGTTGAAGGATGAAGAAGGGAAGAACTTCATTAATAAACGATCCCTGAGTGATCATGGTGTGTTTGAGTTCAGGCACGGAGGAAAAAGAAATGCACACACACAGAAGAAAAATGGCACATTTTTCCAAATTTTTTTTTCCAAATAACCTGGAAAAAATTTTTTTTTTCTGAATGAGAAAATGTATCACCTTTTGCTCAACGGTTATAAATGGCAACTGGCCACCATATTGAACAGTACATATTTAGAACTTTTCTATGATCACAGAAAGTTCTGTCTGATCTAGACCCTTATTGCCCACTGGAAATTACTGCCTAAATGTTCTATAGGCACCTCAAATTCCCCATAACTGCCAAATTTATTTTTCTTTCTGTAGTACTGCACTCAGTCTCCAAGTTTTTGGATCATGCATCTCTGATAAAAAAACATTTGAGCATACCCTCCAAAAAGAAAATGTATCACCTTTGATTTTTAAATAATTTCTTAGTTGCCTAGATATGCAAAAAAAAAAAAAAAGAAACAAAAACATTCTGCTTCCTCTTCTTCCTAAATTCAACTCGTTTAAAATACCAAAACTCCATCCAGATGTCCAGATTGGGATTCACCCAATTTCTCCTTCTCCTTCAGCCCTTCCTTCAGCTGTACCAGGCAATCTAGTTGATGCTACCCCAAATTATGTCTTGAATCTAGACCCGCTTTTTGTCTACCGAGCCTTAGGTAAGGTCCTCATTATGTACAATAGCCTCCAGGTTGTTCCCCCTTTTATTCATCTTTCATGTAGAAAATTTTCTTCATTGACTTGACATAGAATTCAATTTTCTAATACATAACTTTTATCAGGTCAATTCTCTGCTTATAGCTATATATGGATATATCCATATACATGTTCAAAATGAGTTTTCTCTTATTTAAAATGCAGAAAGCCAAAATCAGACTTCAAAAAATCCAGATAAACTACAAAATCTCAGCTTTTCTAGACTGAATCAGAAAACTGCATCACAGGGCCACCAAGTAACCTGAAGTCTAAGAACAACAAAGCGCCTGATGCAAAAACATCTAGTACTTTATTAGATGCTTGTTGATCACATCCTTTGAAAATGAGGGTTGTGCCCACTTTGCCAGTGAAGGCTCTACTCTACCTATTTGGTAACTCACAGCTAGCACTTCGGTTCTTTGGTTAAAGCAATATGTTCTTATGTTTAAAGGAGTGAACATTTAATGCATTCAAGAACAAAGCAAGTAAAGAGAAAGAAGGAAACAATTGGGAACAGTGAGGACTGTGGAGCATTGGCTAATTCATGCCCTTTCTAAAGGCTTTTGTTGTTAGGTGCTATGTGAGAATGCAAGCCAACTGTTGTCCATTTTTCAGATTTCTCCAGAGAAACTGAAATTCCCCATTTTGGGTTAAATCTCCCAATTTAAAATATGACAGTTGCTTACCGTTTTTTTTTAACTCTTATGGAAACAAAACCCTGATCTCTGTTCCAAAGTTTACTTATCTTATTTAAGATAAGGACTAAAACCAAGGATGACAATTTAAGGTATAGTTACACATTGCACAATGCATGTTTCCTCAAAAAAAGAGCATGTAGATCAAATATAATTACATCAAGTTCTAAGTGCATTGGAGATACTTGTGATTTAAAGGAAGCCCATGACGAATCCTTTTGTCTTGTAAAGAATTATTCCCAGTTTTGTTTTGATAAATTATTATCGAAGGGATAGAACAAGACTATAGAAAGAGTAAAGAGCAAAGGCAGTGGCGTCATACAAACATGTATCATATACCAGGTTTGTGGCACACAAATTTTGTGGACAAAACCTTATATCATTTTTGTGCAAATTAAATCAGATAATGCATTTAATACAGTTTTAGTGAAAATTAAGTGATATATTTAAGCACTCAGAGAAATGTTTGATTAAAGGTAGATATTACTCTTATAAATAGGGCAATTCTATGGTTTGTATAAGGAAGAGTTCACATAAACATTAATAAATTCCAATTTTAGGGAGATGTGAGCATAAGAGAAAAGATAACTTAGGTATATCATTACTGTTTATAAGTATCGAAGTATGTATGAAGCTGACAATTTCCTTCAACTTAATTCTCTTCCCTAGGCTTGGTCTTGAGACCATGGGGAGATTGTCAGAGTTTAGTCAAACATGACTAATATCCTTGATCTAAAGGTTATTAAATACCATAGCAGGTCATCACTGTCTCGAGAGACCTTTAAAAATTGGATAGACAATTTTGTCCTGTAAGAATTAGGTGTTGACTGACCAGGACAAGACAAAGACAAGCCAGTTGCCCTCCTGTGATTTCTTCCTTCTGCTGATTTTGATTGACTCCTATATAATCTTGGACAAAAACACCTGGCACTTCTGTGACTTCATCTTCTTTCTCAGCAGCAAAGAGGGACTGATAATGCCCTCTCACTTTTAACCTCATAGGAATTATGAAACAGAGATGAGACATGAAATAACCTCATGAGAGACCCTAGAGCACTCTGGAGATGGGTGCCTTGAAAACACACTGTCATGCCATCCAAACTTAATGTTGGCATTGACTCACAGAATTCTGGCTACTGGTATTTAAAACTTAGCCTGTGGCACTAAAACGGCCATGTCATCCACACACATGTAAAACCTCCTCTCTTAAATTTTAAAGATATACAGCAATTTTTTCGGTTTTAATTTACATGTTTATATATCATCTTGACTACTTTACTATGTTTATTAAGTAATGTGTGTACATTCAGGGTCATAAAATATATTCACAGTTTTGTAAAATATCCTTATAAGACAGATGTGCTTATTCATCCAAATTTAACTAAAATCAGGTGATAAGAGGAAAAGAAATGGCTTAAATAAAAACTACACATCAAACTCCTGCTTCTCTATAGGGTTAAAAAAAAAAAAATCACAAGAGAGTGTACTATAAGCTAGACAAGGTACAAAAACCGTAAATTTTTGAACCCCATTAGAAAGTTGAGATGCAATCAATCATCAGAGAAATGCAAATCAAAACCACAATGAGTTATCATCTCACAACTGTTAGAATAGCTATTTTCCAAAAAAGAAATGTTGGTTAGGATGTGAAGAAAAGGGAACCCTTGGGCACTACTAGTGACAATGTAGATTGGTGCAGCCACTATGGAAAACAGTATGGAGGTTTCTCAAAAAATTTTTAAAAAATACTATGTGATCCACTTTTGGATATATACCAAAGAAAATGAAACAAGGATCTCAAAGAGATATTTAATTATATATATATTTATTACTACATTATTCACAATAGCCAAGACATAGAAACAACTTAAATGTCCATCAAACATAAAACATAAAGAAAATGTGGTCTACGTGTCTATAATGGAATATTAACATATTGAAAACATAAAGAAAATGTGGTATATGTGTCTATAATGGAATATTATTCAGCCACGAGAAAGGATGAAATCTCACCATTTGTGACAACATGGCTGGACCTTGAGGGCATTATGCTAAGTGAAGTAAGTCAAACAGAGAAAGACACATACTGTATGATCTCACTTACACATGGAATGTAACAAAGCCAAACTCATGGAAACAGAGTAGAATGGTGGTTGTCAGGGGCTGGGAGGTGGGGAAAATGGGAAGATGTTGATCAAAGGCACAACCTTCAGTTTTAAGATAATTAAGTCCTGGAGCTGTAATATAAAGTATGGTAACTGTAGCTAACAATACTGTATTATATACTTGTATTTTATACTTGAAAGTTGCTAAGAGAGTAGACCCTAAATGTTCTCATCACTGGTGGGGGGGGGGGGCGCACTATAACATGTGAGGTGATGCATGTGTTAACCAGCCTTATTGTGGTAATCATTTCACAGTGTATACAGGTATCAAATCATCATGTTGTACACCTTAAACTTACACAATTAAATGCCAATTATATTGGGTTGGCCAAAAAGTTCATTCGGGTTTTTCCATAAGATGTTATGGAAAAACCCGAATGAACTTTTTGGCCAAACCAATATCTCAGTAAGGCTGGCAAAATAAAAGTGATATAAAAATACGTCATAAATTTAAAATTCCCTCAATGTGCTTAAACACACTCAACACAGCAGAAGAAGGAATGAATGAACTTAAAGAAAGGACAATAAAAATTAGCTAAAGTAACACATAAAAAGAAGAAAGAATAAGACAATCAGAAGAGAGCATCAGAAATCAGTGGGACAATATCAGACGGTCTAATACATCAAATATATCAAATATACCAAATGAGAATATGGTGCACTAGCAATATTTGAAGAGATAATGGCTGAGAATTTTCCAAAATTGTCAAAAGGCATCAATCCACAAAGTAAGATAAATAAATGAAGCAGGACAAATACAAAGAAAAAGACACTTGGTCACATCATAGTCAAACTGCAGAAAACCAAAGATAAAAGGAAATTTTAAAAAAGGCAGTTAAGACAAATACAAATACATACAGTGAACAAAGCTATGAATAATGGCTGACTCCTTTTCAGAAGTAACAGAGGACAGAAAAAAAAAATGACATCTGTAAAATACTGGAGAATTTTTCTAACCCAAAATTCTATATGTAATAAAAATATCTTTCAGAAACAAAGCTAAATGAAAACATATTCAGAAAGTCAGTAGCTGACAGATTTGTCTCCAGTAGACCTGTAGTACAGGAAATGCTAGCAGAAGATATCCAGACCCAAGGGAAGTAATAACAGATGGAAGTCTGAATCTCTGGGAAGTAATGAAGAGATCTAGCATATACGGTAAAAATAGAACACATTTCACATTCTATTCATAGATAGATACATACAGACTACATATATACATACATTGATGGATACATAGATAGATATTTGATACATTGATAATGACATAGATGCATAAATACTTGTATCTATGTTCTTAAATTTATTTAAAGAGCCATTAACCAATTAAAGCAAAAATAATAACAACATAGAATGTTGTTTGCAGATAAGTAGAAGTAACATATAGGGCAACGAAAGTATAAATGGCTAAGAAGTTGATACCATTGAAGGGGTGAGTAGTAGAAAAATTTTATTTCATCAAAAAAGATAAAAGGAAAGGTGTCATGGAGAAACAAAGAACAGGTGAGATAACTATAAAGCAAATATAAAGATGGTAGACAAATTGAACTGTGTGAAAAACTAAATTAAATCTTAAGCTACCAGTCACTCTTATTAAAAGTCGAAGGTTGACAGATTGAATTTAAAAAAGCAAAAACCAATTATATGCTATTTACAGTAACCACACTTTAAATACAAAGACACAGGTTGAAGTTATAGGGAGGAAAAATATGTGCAATGCAAGTTCTAAGCCTAACAAATAAGACAGAAAATACTACCAGGCCGAAAGAGGGGCTTTCTATAATGGTAATGGAGAATAGTCATCAAGATGACATAGAGATCATACTTGTTGATGCATCAAACAGTAGAGCTTTAAAATCAATAAAGCAAAACTGACATAGCTAAAGAAATAGGTGAATACACAGTTGTACTTAGAGATTGTAACATTATTCTTTTGAATAATTGATAAAACAAGTAGACACACCCAAAAAACTAAAAATATAGAGAATTCGAACAATACTGTCAACCAATTAGGTCTGTTTGATAGTCATAGAAGATCGCACCCATTAACTTCAGAATAGCCATGTATTGCATGTGGAATATTAACCATGTTGTGTTAGACCATCAAAAAGTCTCAATATTTTTCAAAGAATCAGTTATTTGGAAAATTCCCAAATATTTGAATATTGATCAAAAACAGTTTTGAATAATTCATAGATCAAAAAACCGCAACAAAAATTAAAATATATTTTGAAATGAATGAAAATAAAAGCACAACATATTAAAGTTTGCAGATAGCAGCTAAAGCAGCTCCTAGAAGAAAAATTTTACCTTTAAGAGTATATATTATTGAAGAAGAAAAGTAGAAAATCATTGAAATGTGACTTTAAAAAACCTAGAAATAAAAACAAATTACAGTAAAACCACAGTAGAAAACAAAAATAATATGAATGGAAATAATTGAAATAGAAAATATACAAACAATAGAGAAAACAACAAAGTAAAATTGGCCTAACAAGATTGATCAATGAAAAAGAAATAAAAGATCAGTACCAGGAATGAAAGAGAGTCTATCACACAAAGTATAAATATGTGATGTGTGGGGATTTATAGACAACTTCTTGCCAATAAATTTGAAAACTTAAGTAAAATGCACAGATACCTTGGAAAATTTAAGTAACCAAAACTAAAATAAAACAAAGTAAAAATCCTAACACTATATCAAAGACATTAAATTTGTAACAAAAAAAAACCTCTAGACGTCTTCACTTATTGAATTCTAGAAAATACGTGAGAAATAATACTAATATACACAAACATAAAAGAGAGAATGGGGATAAAGTTCCTGACTCATTTAATAAACCAAGAATAACTCTAATACCATTAGAAGGAAAGAAAACTGCAGATAAATATCCCTCATTAAATAATAGAAAACCAAATCCAGTAATTATTGAAAAACTAATACATCATGATCAATGAGATGTATCACAGGAATGCTTATTTGTTTTAACATTTGAAAATCAACCGATGTAAATCACTGCACTAAAAGAATAAGGAAGACTGTGATCTTCAAAAGTAATGGAGAAAAAGCATTTGGCCAAATTCAATTACCAGTCACGATAAAAACTCTCAGCCAACTAAAAATAGAAGAAAATTCGTTTAACCTTATAAGATGTACCTACAAGAAACTTACAGCTAATATCATAATTAATGGGAAACAATCACCACTTTTTCTTTAAGACTGAGAACAAGACAAAGGTATCTATTCTGACTGCTTCCATTTAACCTTGTGGGGCAGGCCCTAGCCAGTGCAGTAAGACAAGAAATAAATGTCATTAAGATTGAGACGAAGTGAAATTGTCTTTATTCTAAGATGCAATTGTTGCATACATGCAAATCATTATGGAATAATTACAAAAACATCTCCTGGCACTAATATGGAAACTTAACAAGTTAACAGGATACAAAGGCAATATTAAATAAAATTATATTTCTCATATTGGCAACACAGAACTGAAATTGAAATCTTAAAAATAACGCTGTTTGTAATATAATAAAAGAACATTAAACACCTTGAAATAAATATAATAAAAATGTTTATGACCTCTATACTGAAAATGGTAAAACACTGCTACAAGAAAATATAGGTCTTACATAAATAAAAAGATATAAATAATAATTAAAGATAATAATAAAAGATTTCATATAATAGAAGACAGTATTGTCAGAAGTTTCATTTTTCTCAAAATGATCTTTAGATTCAATGCAATTCCAATCAAAATTCCATATTAGAAATTTTTTGAAAAAGAACACAATTTCTAAAAAGAGGAATGGAGCCGTGAGCCACAACTACTGAACCCATGTGCCACAACTACTGAAGCCCATGCACCTAGAGCCTGTGCTCCACCACAAGAGAAGCCACCTTAATGAGAGGCCTGTGCACCGCTACGAAGAGTAGCTCCCGCTCGCTGCAACTTAAAGAAAGCCTACGCGCAGCAATGAAGACCCAACGTAGCCATAAATAAATAAATTTATTAAAAAAAAAAACCAGAGTTGTATCAGCATAAATTAGACAAATTAATCAAAGGCAGACACTAGAGTCCAGATAAGCTCACTAATATTATTAATTGATTCCAACCAAGGTACCAAGTATGTTGGGTGAAGACAAGACACTTTTTTTGACAAATAGTGCTAGAACAATGGAATATTTGCATAGAAAAAATGGACTTGAAACTTATTTCAACTGTTGGGGCATAATTAATTTTTGATGGATCATAGAGCGAAATATCAAAGCTAGAACCACAAACCTTCCAGAAGAAAACGCAGGAGAATACCTTTGTGACCTTAGGCTGGGAAAATATCCTGTAGGTAAGTCACAAAATACGAACCACAAAAGAAAACAATGATCATTTGGGCTTCTCCAAAATTAAAAATATCTTCTCATCAAAGACATTGTTGAGAAAATGAATAAGCAAGCCCGGGTCCTGCTTGTGCAGGTCAACTAGCAGTCACATCCTCTCAATTACCTCCTTCAACAGTGAAAAAAAACAGGAAATCTCAACTCTCATTGCCAGTGGGTGTGCAGATTTATTCAATCACTTGGAAATTGTTCAGCAGTTTCTCATAAACAAATAGCTACCATATGACCCAGCAATTCAACTCCTAGGTAAATACAAAAGAAACCACATGTGCTTTGTATACAAACGTCTTGTATATAAACTTTATTCACAATAGTTGCAAACTGTAAACAACCCCAATATCCACCAACAAAGAAATGGATTGACAAATTGCTGTATAAACATAGAATAAAATATGAAGCCAAAAAAAAAAAAATGGAACATTACTTATATACATAAAATGGATGAAACTGAAAATGTTATGTTCAGCCATCAAACCCAAACACAAAAGAAGACATACTGTATGAATCTGTTTATATGATAATCAAGAACATGCAAAACAATTCATGGTGACATCAGAAAGTGGTTGCCTCTTGGCTGGGAGCAGGGGAAGGAGAGGGATAAATAGGCAAATTAACTGAAAAAGGGCACAAAGGGTCTTTTTGGGATGATGGGGCTATTTATAGCTTGTTTGGTGTAGTCATTTCATGGGTGTATACTTTATGGTGTATACAGTTGTCAAAATCATCAAACTGAACATTTAATATCTGTGTATTTTTTGTATGAATTTATATCTCAATAAATGTAATACAAATAAATAAACATGAAGGAAAAACATTAGTGATGAAATTGAAGAAATTCAAGGGTAGCGATACCCTCAGATAATGTTATTCATACCACCCCACGGAAAAGTGAACCCTCACACGTAACCATTCATCTGCTCTGTGGGAGGCTTGCGGTGGGAGAACATATTGTATAGACAGCCTTGCAAGCGGCTGTGTTTATTTTCGGTTTAAGACAAGGAGACAATAACAGGCTGTGAATCTGAGATGAGGAAAGTTATTGTGGAAAGAGCTGTTAGGTATGTGAGAAATGGCAAGAGGAATGGGCTTCAGAAAAGAGCAGTCTGAGTGTCTTCTCAAGTGGCTACGAAGCTTACCAGGGGACAGTAGACTGATGGTCTTTTGTGCATGCATTGATTTGCACAATCCTCAGATTCAAGCACCATCCTCTCAATAAGCTTAAACAACACTTGGGCCAAACTTAATATGCAAGGGAAAGAAAAACCTCCCTGGAACATACATCCACCCCTCTTCATGGAGTTCTAAACTCCTGATGGCCAGCTGTAACACGAAGAAAAGTGACCTTTATAGTCATCATGATTTGCATTCATGTCGGTAGATGTAGTATAATTCCTGCAGTTACTACCTGGACCAATTAGCAATTTGGGGAACAGTTGAGATTTAAGCCTTTTTTAAATCTAAAGAGATCAAACCATCAGTGAACTGTGGCCAGCTTGCTGTGATGATACCCTATGTCAAATATAAGAACTGATCAGTGATTTAGAAAGCTAACACTGGACCCTTTCTCTACATTTTATGGAAAGAGAGGAAATCATATACTTTAGCCAATAATCATTTACACCAGTTTAAACATTTTTAAGTGCCCTTATATTTTTTCCAGTTTTATTGAGATATAATTGACACAACAGCGTTGTATAAGTTTAAGGTATAAAACATAATGATTTGACTTACATCATGAAATGATTATCATAATAATTGAACATCCATTATCTCACATAGATACAAAATAGAAGAAAAAGAAAAAAAATGTTTCCTTGTAATGAGACCTCTTAGTATTTACTCTCTTATCAACTTTTATACGTAACATACAGCAGTGTTAATTATGTTAATTATATTTGTGATGTTGTACATTACATCCCTAGTACTTATTTATTTTATAACTGGGAGTTTGTACTTTTTGATTGCCTTCATCCATTTACCCCCCACCTCCGCCCCCCGGCAACCCCACTTCTGGTAACCACATATCTGATCTCTTTTTCGAGGAGCTGGTTTATTTGTCTTTGAAGTATAATTGACCTACAACACTATGTTAGTTCCTGTTACACAACGTAGTGATTCGGTATTTCTGTACATTTCAAAATGATCGCTGTGATAAGTCTAGTTACGATGTCACCATACAAAGGTATTACATACTTATTGACTGTATTCTCCACATGGTACCTCTCATACCTGTGGCTCATTTATTCTACAAAAATGCCCCTATATTATTATCTCATTTTCTCTTTTTCCAAATCTCTGAGGACTAGATAGAGAGTTTTAACTGGCTTGAGCTTTGGTCTTCTCACCTACGAATGGAGATAAACGGTTTGCCCAGCTCACATGGCAACCTATGAAGCCCTAAACTGTACTACTTCCCAATACTATATCTCAATTGACGTCACTCCATTCTTGTCTCTGTTTTCTAATTTTTTATAGCAATCCAGCCGCAAGGGTGTGGTGAAATACAAACTCTTAGCACCAATGCTAGTGAAGACGTTGCTTAGGAAGAACCTTCTGTAATCTCACTAAAAACTGTATGTAACCAGATATCTAAAGAAAGGGACGGCCTACAATTTCAGACAATCCATCCAAAAGAAAAACAAATACCGTGTTTGAGGGGAAAGTAGATGGCTGAATGGAGTATAATTCACTGAATGAGCTTTACGACTTGATTCCAGGAAGTTGTCCATGTCACATTGTAGGTGGTGTAGGTGGCAGCCATTTGTGACACCATCAGGCTCAGTTTGATCCTAGCCTTGCTTTCTCGCATTCTCTTCTGGGTGAACATAATATCTTAACTCCTATTGTTCGTTATTTATTTTGGATTTGCTTTGGATTTTCCTTACTTGAAAAATCCTTCAGGGTTTACATCCATGAAAAGTCATAAAGAATACAAGAGAATAGCTATTAGTGACGCAGCTGAGGCTTGCTAGAACATGGGGCAAGAAGTTGTGGGCAGGGAAAGTGCATGATAAGAAGTTGGGAGTGTAAGGTCGTTCTGATGGGATATGTCCTGGTGGGAAATCCAGTGGGGCCTGTGGGCAGCCCAGACAGAGGGGTGCATATCTGCAGTGGTAGAAGCCTGGATGGAAAGCCTATGGAAAGGGGAGAGCCAGGCAGCATAGGAGGATAATTTCAGGCAAAGAACCAATGTTCAAATATGAATTCGACAAATATTTATTGAGAATATACCATTTGCCACACCTAGTACTCAGTGCTAGGAAAGCAATTGTAAAGAAGAACAAGAAGTATCAATTATCACATTTGACCCCATGATTTGAGAGATAAATGTACATGCTGAGAGTATGGAGAAAATGTAGAAACATGGAGACATGAGCTTATATACTCTTTTTTTCCTTTTTAAAATGTTCTGTTCTGAGTTTTTCTGTTTGGTTTTGTCTTACTTTCAGGAACTCTGAATGACTCTATTGAAATTCTATTTTGAAAATCCGTTATCACCTGTTCCTAACTTCAGGAAACCATCAATCTGTTTCTTTAAGAATCATGAAAAAAATTAGTTTAATTATATGGTGTTTTGTTCAGCAATTTTCTTTAGCGGTACATGGGATTAGAACGATTTTTTCCTGCTGCTCCGTTGCATTCTTCATACTATTGTACTCGCCTCACGTCCGGAGGTCCCATCTCATTAGATGCTGCAGCTCTGTGTGCAGAGAGTTGGCATTATTATGATTGGAACATTATTTATTCCTATTAAACAAAAGGTGGTTTTATGTAAGTGTTAAAACATTATTGCTTTTTGACTCCCTGGATCCATCAAATACCAGCTTGTGCTATACTGCCTGGCAGGGAGTAATCATACGTTAACATTCAGCCCTGATGTACACAGAAAATGAAACTAGTATTGGTTGCCTTTAAACGTTAGAAACGTGCTCCCTTCCGATGGCTGTTTTTTTCCCCAGAACAACCAGCTAGAAGTAAGTAAACAGAGAGCTTTCCTAAATTCTGTGCTTGGAAGGAAGGTGGACAAAAAGCTCTCAGAAACCTAAGCCTCACTCTCCAGCCCTGAGACAGCAGGTCAGAAGACAGAAACTTGGGGGCTTTGCAAAGGCTTTGGAAAAAAATCTAAGAAAAAAAGATGCTGAATTAATATCAGTAGGACATGGCAGAGAGAAGTGGAAGAAGTCTGTCTCTAATCCCCAGATCAAGCAAACTGGTCAGCTTCCCCTTATCCAAAGGATATCTTTAAAAGGAGTGAGGTCATCTGTCTACCCTCATTCTTACTTGGATTTTTTAATTTCTTAAATGCAATTCTAAAAACAAGCAACCAATTTCCATGGTCTTTTTATTATTTACATATGTTTATGTCTTTGTCATGAACAACTAATACTGTTACGAATAACTATACAAAGCAGCCTCAGTGTGGTGTCATCAGGAGACTGGGGTCCTAGTCTTGCTGTGCCATTGAATGACTACCAGTGTGACGTTATGTGGTACCCAACCAGCAGCCTCAGCTCAGCTGGGAATATGTTACAAGTGCAAACTCTCAGGACCTAGAACTACTGCATCAGAAACTCTAGGAGTGCGTCCAACATTTGTGTTTAGCAATTTGTGCTCTAGATATTCTGCTAAAAGCTAAAATATGAGGAGCACTTCTTTAAGCAGTAGACGTTTTCTGTGACTCAGTTTCCTCCTCTACAAAATGAAAGCATTCATCTAGATGATGTTTTCGATGTATCTTACTTACATATTGATTTTCTAACATTTTAAACTGGCTAAAGGATATTTATTGGTCTGATGTTTAGGCAGCATAGCGCCTGCTACATAGTAGGTACTCAGGAAATAAGATGGTTATGAGATGGTCTCTGCCCCGACTGGAAAACACTCACATCTTAATGGGGAAATACTGCAGGACTATTGCCATTTGTTTGTACGAATTGGAGCTACCAAGTAGAATTCTGCTTAGAAGCAAAAGTAAATAACTCTGCTCAGAGGAAAGTGTCATGAAAGAAATGCATATTTCACAAGACTCTTAAGAGTGAGTTCATCAGAGAATGGGAGAAAGACAAAGAATACAGCAAATACAAAGCAATTAGGTGTGGAAGAGCGTTTTGTTTTGGAGTGTGAGAAAGTGTATGTAGTAAAACAGAAAAAACAATGATTTCCACTGAGAAATTCTGTTAAGGAGGGTTGTGTACATTTCCCAGACTTCTGTAGCCAGTATAAATTTGCAACTGCGAATTTGTGTATATGGGAATATCACGTTTTTTTTCTTATTAAAGCAAATCATATTTGACTCCAAGCTTCCATTCTGCTAGACTGGCAAGAGATTCAGTAATCTCACTCCTATACGCATCTGCCTCTCCCCCCAACAAGGATGGGGAAGATATTGGGCCAAATTGAGTATTCTAAAAAGCCTCAAGTTCGTATTATTTCTTTCAAGTCTTATGATTCTGTGGTTTCTTTGGCCCCTGGAGCAGAAAGTCTTTGCATGGACTGTGTCGGTCTCCCTCAGATGCCAGGGAATTGCCAGAAAATAGGTTGTATATTTCTTCTGATCTAGGGGTGTGTAAACCTCTACCCCATGAAGATCTAAAGAAACCTCTCCTCTCTCCTGCTTGCCGCCTCTCAAGATACCCTTTTCCTGGAGCACCCTAGATCATTTCAAATACAGATGAGAGATTAACGGTGAGCAGCTTCTTGAGGGCTAGCTTCAGAAAAATGATGGAAGGAAAAAAATACAGAGAGCAAAACACAAAGGAATGCAGTCATATTTTGTAAACCAGAATCAGTGGGACTGAGTTCTTTTTGATATTTGGGGTGCATAATCGTATTCCACAAAATAAAACCAAGATGGGGCCACATATCCCAAAGGACTATTATTTTCATAATTCAAAGAGGAATCTGGGAGATAGACTGTTTCCCCAGTAAGTTCACCGCTTTGTGATAAATGAAAATTTTGCACTGGTAAGAGCCCCACACATTGAATTTATCTAATCAAACTCAAATCTCTTTCAAGGCACCACGAACTAAGGTCTATGGGGAATGAGTAGCTAAGTTTTCTCCTGATGTGGATAGACCCTAAACCCTACTTCTGGGGTGCGGGCTTATTTTCTGATAATTTCAAGAAAGTCTTGGCAAGGTATGGAAGGATTACTTCTGGAGAAAAAGTTCTGCTGTGTGTGATGTTTATGCTGTTTTGTGAAAGGGAGATTTAAGACAGACCTGAGTCACGTGCTTTGCTAAGCACTAAACCCTCACATTCGGGCCATTTCATATTTCCTAGTCCTTCCTCCTTAGAGAATTTGAAAGGGATAAACTTTTTTTTTTTGACCTCACCGCGCGGCTTCTGGGATCTTAATTCCCTGACCAGGGATTGAACCCGTGGCCCCTGCAGTGAAAGCTTGGAGTCCTAATCACTGGACCGCCAGGGAATTCCTGAAAGGGATAAACATTTTTATTAACCTTAATTTTACAACAACCAGTGAATTTACTCTCTTCTTAAAAAGTTTTTTTTTTTTTTTAAATTTGTATCTCCCCATCTTACAACCCCAAACCCCAGGAAATTAGTCCTGATGGAGACATGACAATTCAGGAAAAGGAGCGGTCCATTTGCTTAGGAAATCATCCTACCATTCCCTGAAGAATCACTGTAATTCAGATCTCTCTTTCTGATTTCTTATCACCATTTGAATAAACATATCCTGGCTATTGTTCTTTTAAAAAAAATAAGTGGTGTTTTCTTCAGTTTTTAAAGAAGTACAATATGTACTGGTTATAAAGCACAGAAAATTCAGAAAGGTAGACACACACACATATACATACAAAAGTCATTCATAATTATAATTTTATCTCTCAGAATTAACCACTGCTAACATTTTGATGTTTGTTCTATTGGACTTTTTCCTATATATGCACTTATGCACACAAAATCACCCATTATGCCATCATGTAATCACTTAGACTTAATCACTATTAAAGTTAAAAATAGATTTTTGATACAGCTCTACATGCATATACACACACTTTACAAAATTGAAGACATACTCAAGATATTAAGTTGCTACTTACTTTTTTCCACTTACAACATATTACGAACATGTTCTAAAGCCCTTATGAGTTTCCTTAAGTTAAGTGATGTAAACAGAATTTTACATCAATTTACTTAATTTCCTGTTGTCTTCAGTTTTTCACTATAATTAATATCATTGTGATTAACATTCTTAAAGCTAAGTCATTGCACACATCTAATTTATTCCTTAGCATGAAATGCAGGAATCGGATTGCTGATTACAGCTATGCATATTTTAAATGTATTTGAGCAAAAATACATTCTGAGTAAAATTTATTAATATATATCCTAACAAAAATTAGAATACCATTTTCCCACTCTCACAAACACCAGGTATTTTCCTTCTTCTTTTATGCTTGAATAATTGATAGTTGAAAATGGATAAAATTGTAGTTTAAGTTGCATTTTAGAGAATTAGTAGTGAGACAGCTTTTTGCCAAAAGTTTTCATTGTTGCTCTGTATTTCTTCTTTGATTAATTGCTTTTTCATGTCTCTTCAATTTGACCCAGTTTTCCTTTATTTTTTACGGTTAATTTTATTATGTAAACTAACAAAATATCAGCAGCCATAAACATAGCTCTGTAAAATATGGTAGTTAATGGACCACCTAGGAACTTACTTTTACCTGTGAATGAGGGACTTAGGGCTCCCCTGGCTATTTGGTGGCATTTATGGGTGAAAAATGAACATGTTTTAAAGTTTCTATTAGCAAAAATGTCATTTGGGGCTTTCTATTCTAATACGTTAAATGGAGTAAATTTCCTTACGTTTCTATTAGGGTGTAGCTGTCTAACCTCTTCTCCAGCAAATAAGCAAACATAACCTAAAACCTCTTGGAAAATACTACCAGAAATCTCAATTCCTTAGTTCTGTTAGTTTCAAGGAGTTCCCTTAACAACATTTTCAAATTGCTTCTCTAGTTCCTTTTCCTTTTGAGAATACGTGCTCATGGATATATTTTACCAAAAAAGGAGAGATGAGAAGAAGTGAAGATGATTTTTCTTTCCCCTGTACTGGGCTTCTGTTATTTCTCATTCTTGAATTATGGTGAAATTGTGCCATGAGAAATGATTGTTCCATTTTTTTCTTGGATTTCTTTGTCACAAGACTACCATATCAAATATTTAAGGTCCTGTATATTCCATGAATAATAGCACAGTGGATGAGACACAATGACCTTTTCAGTATTCTGTATTGTGACTAGCTATAGTCAATCCATTCATTTCGTTCTTTTATGGCCTCCCTGAGCTTGAGAGCAAAGAGTGAATGGCCACTCGAATCAAAACATGATGTGCCAGAAGGTCAGAATAGTAAAGGACACTAGTATATTTCATAGAATATGTTAAGGCATTAAAATCCTAATATCTTGCCCCGATGCCAGAATCTATAATGGGAAAAGAAAATGGCAGTCTAGGAATTTGCCCTTGTGAGAACTGGAGCAAATCCAAATGGGTAATGACTATTTCTCATCTTAATTACAGTACAATTTTATTTCATATATTCGAAAGCCTATAGATGGTGTTACATTTTTAAAAGCATATGTTTTGGGGGTTTGTTGACACGTATAATCTCACCACTGAAGGTGACAGAACTTGTCTTCTCTATAGCTCCTGCCATCTGGTACATTATTTTCTATAGTTTCCCACATCTTTCTAATTTCATCACGCTCTTTTAAAAATGTGTTTATATGTGTATCTGAAGATAGATATACACAGACAAGATATGTAGATAGAAAGATAGGTGACACCATTGCCTTTCTTATTTTTCCTTTGCTGTTTATATTTGATAAAAAAGTTTCAACTTAATTTCACAAATGACACTTAGATACAATGCCCTAAGGTCAGAATACTAGTTCAAGGATATTGCTGCTTTTGTTTCTTTCTTCTAATCTCGTGAGAACTGAAAATTTTGCCAAGCTTTTATCTAGGGTTATTTCAACCAAAAATGTTGTCAAGTGTTGAGCCAATTATAGTTTACAAAAAAATTATCTTTCCAGTAGATGTTATAAAATTAATTCAGAACATAATTTGCTATCAGGTCTATGCTGAAATTTATATTGAATCAGGAGAGTGTGGCATCTATATTTGTGTGTGTTCTCCCTCACAACACAATGAAAAAATAATTTATTTATTAATGAGAAGAAATATACTTTATTATTTTTTCTTTAGAGTCAAATGTTCATATATTAAATTCCATTTGAAATAGCAAGAGAGGGCTGGGGAAAGAGACTCAGAATTATAATTAATAAAGGAAAATATTATTAAGCTTTTCTTACCCAGGCTCAAGGTCAATATTTCAATATTCTGCTTTAAATAATCTGTAATTAATGGATTATGCCTAGTTTCAACTTTTAATTTTTAAATTCCATCAACTTTGAAGCTACTTAAGGAAATACTAGTCTGAACCAATATTATGGCAAGGACTAGCTAAATCGTATTTTTTCTAACACATTATAGAACTTGTTCATTGACAGTAAATTTTAAAACCCAGAGTAGCTTTTACTATGTACATGCTTAGGAATAGAAGAAAACTAAACATCTTTAGGTTGTTAGGAAAGATCATGAACTTTTTTCTTGGTGCCATTGACGACCATTTTGATGAATAGCAAGCATTTATTATCACTAATGACAATATCAAATTATCCAGCTGGTTTGAGCTTTGCCAACTTCTCTTTGCAATCTCTCCTGACTCCTATATGTATAGTTAATTAGCTCATTTTCTACTGTCATCCTTGTTGCCGACCACTTGCTCCCTTGCAAATTGTGCAAAGAAAAAGGTAGAGGAAAAAGTACTTTTCAGTTTTGTTACTTTCCCTCACACATATAGATTAATCTGCATGGAAACACCATATGTTTCCACAGTTAGCCTTTTCTTAGAATGTGTATGCTGAATTACCTAACAGTGAAGCGACAGTGACCACAAAAAAAAAAAAAAAAAGCAAAACAAAAAAAAGAAGAAGAGAAATATATATGAAATCTTAAAGGATAGGCCCAAACTCTACATTTCTGAAGGGGAATAAAGGAGTTTAAAATAGTTGGTCAACTCTTCAACAATGCCCCCAAAGCAGGGTCCTTTTGGTTTATTGTGTCACTTTATATAATTTACTTTCTATTGTGATAAAATAGGGTAATAAAATGTTGATTACCACATTTTAAAAAAAATCAATCATCCTTAAAGAAGATGTGGCACATATATACAATGGAATATTAGTCATAAAAAGGAAAGAAATTGAGTTATTTATAGTGAGGTGGATGGACCTAGAGTCTGTCATACAGAGTGAAGTTAAGTCAGAAAGAGAAAAACAAATACCATATGCTAACACATATACATGGAATCTAAAAAAAAAAAAAAAAGTGGTTCTGATGAACCTAGTGGCAGGACAGGAATAAAGACGCAGATGTAGAGAATGGACTTGAGGACACAGGGAGGGGGAAAGGTAAGCTGGGATGAAGTGAGAGAGTGGCATGGACATATATACACTACCAAATGTAAAATAGATAGCTAGTGGGAAGCAGCTGCATCTCACAGGGAGATCAGCTCAGTGCTTTGTGACCACTTAGAGGGGTGGGATAGGGAGGGTGGGAGGGAGATACAAGAGGGAGGAGATATGGGGATATATGTATATGTATAGCTGATTCACTTTGTTATACAGCAGAAGCTAACACACCATTGTAAAGCAGTTATACTCCAATAAAGATGTTTTAAAAAAAAAATCAATCATCTTGCATGAAATCCTTAGAAAAATGCACTCCACTTTCCAATTCTTTAAACAAATTATTCTGTGAATAATAACTTTTTTTTTTTTTTAACTTAAAATTGTTCCTGTGAACCTGCAGTGGGGCAATAATACCTTCTGGGAATATTTTTAAATGGTCCCAGACTTCTGGATTTTGAAGTTCTCATGCTTGAGATAATACAGACATACAGTCTTTCTCCTGAAACTCACTTAAGGGGAAGTTTTCTTTCACCATATGGTTGATGTCCTCTCCACCTTCTTCACTTCTTTGGTCTTGGTTCTCTGCCAGTGGTTGAGTCTCTGACATACAGATATGTGAAGAATTACTGTATAGACCAAACTTCCAGGTAGGCACATAATTTAATATGTTCCTTAAGTATGTTCCTTAAGTATTTCCTTAAGTATGTTCCTTAAAGTATGTTTCTTAAGTATTTGTTCAACATTTGTTTAGACAGCAGCTGAAGGATGCCTTTGGGAAGGACAGAAAATGGAATGCTGATAACAGAACTCATCCTTTCTTCTGCTGTCTTGACCTATTCACTTTGCCCCCCCAATTTTTGTACCCCTTTCAGCAATTTTTCTTTTACTTTTTTTAAAAAATAAATTAATCTTATTTATTTATTTATTTTTGCCTGTGTTGGGTCTTTGTTGCCGCGCGCGGGCTTTCTCTAGTTGCGGCGAGTGGGGGCTACTCTTCGTTGTTGCGCGCGGGTTTCTCATTGTGGTGGCTTCTCTTGCTGCGGAGCACCGGCTCTAGGTACACAGGCTTCAGTAGTTGTGGCTCGCGGGCTTAGTTGCTCCGCGGCACGTGAGATTGTCCCGGATCAGGGCTCGAACCTCTGTTCCCTGCATTGGCAGGTGGATTCTTAACCACTGCACCACCAGGGAAGCCCTCTTTTACTTTTTATTATAGAAAGGTAGGGAGAATTAAATGTACAGATATCCATTATTTACATTTAACAGTTGGTACCGTTTTGCCATATTTGCATCACCCATTTTATTTGCTGATGTATTTTAAAGCAAGTTACGGACAGTAAGGCCATTTCAATTCCATGTATTTCAACATGAGCCTTCATCAAATGAGGATATTTTCCTGTGCAAACAAAATCTTTCTTACACCTAAGATGATTAAAAATATTTCTAGGTCATCTAACAGCCTGCACTTAACCAGACCCAGGTTCCTTAGATGGCGGCTTGGAGATGGATCATTTGGTTTTACTCAAAACCCACATTTTGGAGCATTGCTCTAACTCTGATATCAACTCAAACTTCTCAGATTTGTCCTCCCAACCACATGGAGTGTTCCTTCTGAGAATGATTCTGGTGAATGAGACTGTCTCTATTATATGAGACTCCCAATAATACTGCAGTGTAGCAGTGACTCTTCAGCAGCCTCCATTTTTTTTTTCTTTTCTTTTCTTTTTTGACATTCTAGACTTTGGGGGTATTTAAGATGCCCTAATTGTGTTTTAGGGTGAGAAGTTATCAGAACTCAGCATCACAGTTGGACTTCAGGAAACGAAGAAAAGAAGCAAGGACAAAGCCAAAGTTGTGATGGAGCTCGTAAAGCGGGAAGAAAGCTAAGTCATTTAATATCAGTGAAACTGACTTTTGCACATGAAATTCTAAGCTCTGTAACTCTGCTGCTTAAATAAATAACAATATGGATCTTAGATTTTTGGTCAAAATGAGTTTAGCCGCCTTTATGGTTTGAGCAGTTTGCTTTCCATTCGACCTCTTTGGCAGTAGTTGCAGTGTTTTGACTGGAGTTAAAACCCTGTGCACCAAATGCTAACTGTAGGCATTAAAAGCAGCCATGAATCAAGGTTAAGACAGGATGTATCTTCAGGGCTCTGTGCCCTAAGATGTGCAGTGGGAATGAAAATTGCAGTTATTATACACATTTATTCCCGAAGGGAACATGAATCTGGAAGAGCAGAAGCTGCCACCAAGACTTGGGAGTAGAAGATAAAATGTCCTTTTTCATCTACAGGACAAAAACTGATGTTCAGACTAAATATTTCCAAGAAGTATGCTAATCAAAATAGCTCTAGAATTATAAGCATTTGTGATGATGACATGAAAGCCTATGTTTTACTGATGACAACCAGACAATATTTTTCCTTTGAGAATTAAATACTTCACAGTGGTGATTCTCAACCACAGGGTTGCCTTATTTACCAAAGGGTCAGTGGAACTGCGGGAGGAAGGGGTAATATATCTAGATGGCAGAACATTAAACATCATTTGCAGTCCAGCTTAACGCTGCAGAAGCCAAAATAAATGAATGCCCGTTATGATGAAGATGCATGCCCTTATGAACATTGCCCCATCAAGAACATCAAGATGAAAGGAATGTGTATTATTCTATAGAAATTCAAACAGGATCAGCGTTGCCCTGATTGTGTTCAAAACACAGTCTTGCAGTTTACTACTGGAGTAATATTGAACAAGTTACTACAACTTTTTAAAAATGTCAGCATCTTCATTAATAAAATGGGAATCTACCCCCCCAAAAAAGTGGTTGTGAGGATTAATTAAGTAAATGTAAGAGAAGGTCTTTTATGACACAAATTAGCTGCTATCCACATGGCTTCCTCTGGTAGGGGCATTGTCAATTTGATATGTTATCACTCTAACAAACATATCTTAACGCCTCGCTGTGGTAGCCAGCCTACAAGATGACCCCAATGATCCTTACCTCCTGGTGTTCATGGTCTTGTGTAGCCACTTCCACAAGGAATGAAGCCACTGTAGAACAACTAGGATGTTGTGGAAATGATAGCGTATGACTTCCAAGGCTAGATGTTAAAAAGCTTGTAATGGCTCCTGCCTTACTTTCCCTTGGATCACTCTGGGGAAGGCCAGGTACCATATTGTGAGGACACTCAAGCAGCCTTATGGAGACACCCAGGTGTCAAGGAACTGAGACCTCTGGGCAACACCAGGTGAGCAAACCATCTTGGAGATGAATCTCTCAAACCCCAGTCAAATCTTCAGATGACTGCACTCTGGGCTAAATTCTTGAGTACAATCTCATGAAAGACTCTGAGCCAGAATCACACAGCAAAGCCACTCCTGAGTTCCTGACCCAAAGAAATTACAAGATAATAAATGTTCACTGTTTTAAATCACTATGTTGGATTAATTTCTTTCTTTTTTTTAAACATCTTTATTGGAGTATAATTACTTTACAATGGTGTGTTAGTTTCTGCTTTGTGGATTAATTTCTTAAGGAAGAATAGATAACTAATATACCTTCCACCTTAAGCTAGACTGGAAATGAGTAAGATCCACGTGATCTTGTTATAATGCAATCAAGATTGTATATCAAGAGGTTTTCAGGTTCATCGAGTCCCAATTTCATTAAAAGAGTATTTTTTTTTAATTAATATGTGGCAAGACCATTTTAGGAACAAACTCTCAAAATTAAAGAGAGGTTAGGCAGTAGGAAGATTGAGAACTAGGAAAGTAGGCGGGTTGAAAGCAAGTAAAGCTGAAAGGTAATGCAGGAAAGAATCTGGAAAACAACTAAGTAGAAATTTTATTGACAAGATTTCTTCATATGAGAGCCTATAATATCATATGTAGGCTAACCAGACAAAATCATCTATTTAAGAAGATTTGGCGAGATAGTATTTGACAAAGAATAATCCAGGGTTTGCATGTGGCTTGGTGAAGTGACAAGTCCTCATTGACTGTGCTCCCTTTTGGACGTGTTCCATTGTTCTAAAGCTCTGCCTGGGCTCCAAACATAGCAGTGGGCTCAACCCACCACTGATACTGAATAAATGCAGCCTGTGCATCCTCTGTAGAGTCCCTCCCATATCCCATTACTCTGTCAAGTGAAAGACTGGATTGATATTCATTCTTTACCTGTGAGCTAAGAAGTCTGAAGGGTCATATGAGTTTAAGTGCATCAGGCACCAGTTACGTCTTAAAGCAGCTTTAGGTTCACAGCAAAATTTGTTCTGGGACTTCTCTGAGGATACCAACATCTGAGGATGCTCAAGTCCCATATATAAAATGACATAACATTTGTGTATAACCTACACATACCCTCCCCTATACTTTAAATTATTTCTGGATGACTTATAGTAATAAATACAAGGTAAATGCCATGTAAATAATTACCAGTGTGGCAAATTCAAGTTCTGCTTTTTGGAAATTTCTGGAATTTTTTTTCAAATATTTTCTATCCTCAGTTGGTTGAGTCTATGGATGTGGGACACACGGATACAGAGGGCCAACTGTAGACTTGAGGCCCATACATGTATCATAAAATTAGAAAATGTCCTTGGAAATTCTTTTTAGTGACTTTTAGATACTTACTCAGATGCAAGTTCAGTGCTAGAGGGAAATAGCAAAAGATTCTTGATACTTCAAGGCAGTTTGCTAAATTTCACCAGGTCTCTTGCTGGTAATGAATCATATAGGTATTATTTTGTAACTGGAGTCAACTGAAATTAGAGAATGGATGAGCAAAAACACTCAGTAACTCTTGGAACTTTGGAGATTCAAAGCAATTTGTCTGCTAACTTGCTGCTGATTTGTAAGGAGAACAGTATCTCAGTTTTAACCAAACACAAGCCAATAAATTTAATAGTGCCCAGGGTTTAAATATCTACCTGATATGCCGATATTAAAGTAGTATCTTTGCAGTTTTTTGTCTGTAAACAGTTATAGGAGAAAATGTTGCCTTTCATTTAAATACTTAATTATGACCTTGAAACAGGTGTCATTATGACACCACAATACTATAATATGCCTTGCTCTTTGCCTCTTCTTTTTGTGTTTCCCTCTCTCTCTCTTTCTCCGCTATTTAAATATGTTTATTATATTTAAATATGAGGTTTATTATATTTAAATATGATGTTAATAGATCAGCCTATCATTAGCAGAATTATGATTCTAGACTAAAGTTTGCATTAGCTCCCAAAGCACAGTAAAAGTAAGTAAGTAGATATTAGGTAGATAGATACATGGGTAAGTAGGTACCTAGGTAGGTAGATAGACAAAAACAAACAAAACACATCCCTTCATCTCTACCCCACAATAACAATCCCTGTGGACAGCTAGGCACTACTGTCTCCTTCACACAAATGAGAACCAAATGGAGGGAGGGAACATCTTGCAGCCCCTTCCTTTGGACTGGCTTGTTTCACCCAGGGAACCTCGGGTCTCACAATCTTGAGTAACTTACCATTATCATTACACAGCACCACCACTTCAGTGTCATCCAAATTTGTCAGAAGAAAAAAACAAATCTTGGTTATTTGTTAAAAACATAAATTCTTGTCCCTACACAGAATCTACTATTGATACATCAGATTTTCTCAGTGTAAATCTTTATAATCTGTATGTTTGACCAAAATTTCAGATAATTCTTATCATTAAAGACCATAAAATGAAAGACCGTAAAATGTTGATTGTTTCATTTTATTTAAAATGTATCTGATCATCTATTTGAACAAGGAGTTATGAGCTAGAAAACAGCTCAATTATTACAAATGAGAAAACTGACACTTAGAGACAGTAAATGACTTGGGGGAGGTCACATAGCTAGAAGATGGTAGGGCTAGATCTTAATTCAGTCCCTGTATTGTGGCTCTATTTTTGTTACACTTCTCCACCAAATGTTTGTTTCCTACACAGCTGGCCACATGGCTGGTAATCAAGATAAAAGTTCTGGACACAGACAAAAAGTAAAAAATAACCTTCTCTTATAACTCATTGAGTCTTCTACCCCCTAGCTTCCTTGCACAGATTTCTAGAGACCTCTGGCTCTCTGGGCATTTCTTTGCAATCTCACTATAGTTACTGCCTTCCTCTTGAAGGGTCCAAGCTCAATATTATCCCTTCTTGCCCAGCCTCCTCCTTCCCTTATAACCCATGTTTTAGCAATTATGGTTGGTGACTTGAGATGGACAACACGCCAGTAATCCAAGACTGACGTAAAGGATGTAAAAATCCTTGAGTGCATAATGAAACCAGAGCTAGAAAACTGGACTCTCATGGTCTGAGACAAAACATCTCACCTCTTTCAGTCTCCCATGTGAATTACTTTAATCTGATGAGAGATTCTAGAGCTAGAAGGACTTAGACTGTCTGCTCAAGCCCCTTATTTTAGAAGAAAGGGAAGTAAAATGTTAAAAGGTAATTTGGTAATTCAGATGAAATTGTAAAAGTGAAATATATGAAGTAATATGTTTGTGGGTACGCTGAATTTCTTTGTCCCTTGCCTAAGATGAACTTACCCTTTCCTAGCCCATGCAGACCAGGAAGTAGCTCATTCTCTTTTTTGTACAAATTCCATGCCAAACTTTGTACTGAGTGCTTTATATAAATTATATTTCACTGAACCTCAAAGCAGCCTTTCAAAATACATATGGCAATCTCCAATTGATTTATGGGAAAACTGACTTACAGGTTAAAAGCCTGTTACTCTTTGCAAAAAACAAGAATAAGGTGGAGAGAAAATTCACATTCACAGATTTTTTTTTTAAAATTACAAAATATACCCCTTAGCCTTTTCTCAAGTAGCTGTCACTTCACAGCTCCACTTTATGTATAAATGCTTCAACAAAACACTGGAAAAAATATATGCTAGAAAACGGAATGTATTTGTTTACAAAGCTAAGAAGTAGAGCTGATAGAAAAGGCAATAGATAAAGGGTAAGAGATTCATATATAAAGACTGTCCAATTGGTCAGTACAATGACCAGAATCCAGAGAGTGAAATGTTGACTATCTTAAGAATATACTTAGGTAGTAGCACAGCAGATGCACAAATGCAAGTTAAGGAGTACCAGCATGACTGTTTGTCAGTCAAAAAATATAGAGTGTTCATTATGTGCCAGGTGCATTTACAGGCCCTGGGAATACAGTATCTAATATTTGCAGGAACTTATATTTCAATGGGGAGTGTAAGGGTAAAAAAATGTGATAAACGCATAGAACGACACCCACAACAAAAAGCTAATTTCAGGAACTGATTAGGTCAATAAAAAATGTTAAATAGGGTCACTTGATTACATGCAACTGAGAGGGCCCCTAGAGTGATAAAGGAAGACATTTGATGAGGAGGTAATATTCCACTGAGTCCTGATTAAGAAGCAGGTAGCTCTGCAAAAGTATGGGAGAAAGAAGATGGTCCAAGAAGAAAAAACAGTAAGGGCAAATACTTGAGATGGAAAAGACCTTGGGATGTACAAGGGACAGAAAGTATGTCAGTGTGAATATTGTATCATCAACAACTGACAGAATGAATATAGACAAATCTGGAGACATATTCAGAGGTCAGATCATGCAGGGCCTTGTTGGTCACAACAAGATTTTATTCTGGATGTAGGGAAAAGCCCATGCAAGTTTTTATTTTATTTATTTACTTTCTAACTTTTAATTTTATATTGGAGTGTAGTTGATTAACAATGTTGTGATAGTTTCAGGTGTGCAGCAAAGTGATTCAGTTATACATATACATGTATCTATTCTTTTTCAAATTCTTTTCCCGTTAAGTTGTTACATAATGTTGAGCAGAGTTCCCTGTGCCATACAGTAGGTCCTTGTTGGTTATCCATTTTAAATATAGTAGAGTGTACATGTCAGTCCCAATCTCCCTAACTATCCCTTCCCCCCACCTTTCCCCTCTTGTAACCATAAGTTCATTCTCTAAGTTTGGGAGTCTTTCTGTTTTGTAAATAAGTTCATTTGTATTATTTCTTTTTAGATTCTGCATATAAGTGATATCATATGATATTTCTCTTCCTCTGTCTGACTTACTTCACTCAGTATGACAATCTCTGGGTCCATCCATGTTGCTGCAAATGGCATTATTTCATTCTTTTTAATGGCTGAGTAGTATTCCATTGTATATATGTACCACATCTTCTTTATCCATTCCTCTGTCGATGGACATTTAGGTTGCTTCCATGTCTTGGCTATTGTAAACAGTGCTGCAATGAACACTGGGGTGCATGTCTCTTTTCGGACCATGTTTTTCTCCAGATGTATGCCCAGGAATGTGATTGCAGGGTCATATGGTAGCTCTATTTTTAGTTTTTCGAGGAACCTCCACACTGTTTTCCATAGTGGCTGCACCAATTTACATTCACACCAACAGTGTAGGAGGGTTCCCTTCTCTCCACACCCTCTCTAGCATTTATTGTTTGTGGATTTTTTGATGATAGCCATTTTGACTGGTGTGAGGTGATATCTCATTGTAGTTTTGATTTGCCCTTCTCTAATAAATAATGATGCAAGGTTTTACATTGAATAAGAACATGCATTGAGTTACTTTTGAAAATATCACTGTGGCTGTTTTGTGGAGAGTGATCTATAGGGAGATGAAAGTGGAAGCAGGAAGATATGTAAGAAGGCTCCTGCTAGATTTCCCTAAGGATGATGGTTCCTGGGACTACCATCTTGCAGTAGAAATGAGAAGTGGTTAAATTTTAGTTGTATTCTGTCAGGAGAGCTGGCAGGACTTAACTCATAGATTGGATCTAGACTATGAAAAGAAGGGAAGAGTCAAGAATTATTAACACCTAGATTTATAGCCTGAGCATCTAGGTTGCAATGGTAGAATCATTTCTTGGGGTGATGGGATAGTGTGGACAGGGGTGGAGGACAATAATTGATAGTCCTGCTTTGGCCAATTTGTGATGCCTATTGAACACCCTAGTAGTAATTATTTGACTATATTAGTTGGTTATATCAGACTTGGGCACTGGAGAGATGTTTGGATTAAGATATTTTAAAAGGGTAGCAGAATACAAATATATTTGAAACAATGGGATTAAATGCCCTCACATAGGGAAAGATTATAGATAAAGAGGATCAGAAAGCTGAGGGCTGAGCCCAGAGTCTAAGGGCAATTTTATCAGAGATTTTGTAGATAACGTGGACCTGTGAAAGAAGACTGAAAAGTACAGATAATGAAGTAAGAGGAAATCCAGGAGATTATGGTGTCCTAGAAACAAAGGAAAACATGTTTCCTTATGGATGGAATAATGGATCATGTTAAATACTGTAGAGGGTGCTAGCAAGATGATGGAAAACTAACCATTAGCCGTGGGAAGATGGAGATTCATGGTGACCTTGTTAAGAACTGTTTAGATATAATGATGAGGTCCAAAGTCCAGTTGCAAAGGGAATGAGTGGGAAACAAAGTGTGAGATGAGCACTTAGAGAACACAAATATGAGGAACTACTTTTATGATTTTTTCTTCCGGTAGATAGAAGCAGAGCAATGGTACTCTTACCTGGAAGCTTATACGAAGGTAAGGGACAATATTTTTTTAAATGTTTTGAAAGAACCAATAAAGAGTGGAAATTTGATGCATCAGGAGAGAAAGAGTTAAACTGCAGAAATTAAATCCTTAAGATGGTAATAGTAGATGGAATTTGTGGCACAAATTAACTTGGCCTTAAGTAGGAACATCATTTTTATTATAATAAGGGAAACCATAATGTGGAAAACTATAATAAGAGAAACAATACAGTAGAGTGGTAGGATTTTTAGTCCTAATTAATTAATTAATTTAGTCCTAATTAATTTTCATCTAATTCCACTTATTGTGTGCAAGATCATCAGCTAAGACAGTACGTGGGGAGTGGGTATTGAAGATTTGAGGATAAGAAATGAAATTGCCACTTTAGAAAGTAACTAAGTGGAACTTCCCTGGTGGCTCAGTGGTTAAGAATCCGCCTGCCAATACAGGGGACACGGGTTCGATCCCTGGAAAGCCACAACTACTGAGCCCTTGTGCCACAACTACTGAAGCCTGCGCGCCTAGAACCTGTGCTCTGCAACAAGAGAAGCCACCACAATGAGAAGCCCACGCACCGCAAGGAAGAGTAGCCCCCGCTCGCAGCAACTAGAGAAAGCCTGCACCCAATGCAGCCAAAAATAAATAAATTAAATAAATAAATTTATATATATAAAAAAGGAACTAAGTAAATTTAATAGGAGAGTTTATCAGGATAACCTGTCAGTGTTGATATTTCTTTTGATATGTGGGCATAAATTTAAAGTCCAATCTGTGAATTTTCTCTTGATTGTTGGGCTACTCATTCGTAGGTGCAAAATAAAAGGATAGTTGTGTTAATCAGGGTTAAGGATATTCCAGGTGAATAGAATTTCAGGTGAGAGAGGACAGAGAATTTCCAAGAGAACACAGGGCTGGAATAAAAAAAAAAATCTAGGTTTCTAAGGAAAGTGAGGACCTAGAGTGATTGATGTACAGTGAGAAGGTGTTAAGATAAATGGATTACAGATTTTCATGAGTTTGTCGAATTTTGGAATAAAAGTTTTAGTGCAAGTTGGAAGGAGAGAAGTTGGTAATCAGAGATTATTAAAATGTTTGAAACTAACATTTTGGGAGTAGTATAGGTGTAGGTAATGATCACATGACTGGCTGGCCAAGTGAGACTGAAGGGAATGTAAGAAACAAGTAGATGAAGGTTCTAAGAATACAGGAATTGGATGTATCATCTATTTGCATGAGGAAATCTCAAAAAATCATAGCTACGGAGAGGGAGGCAACAGCTAGAGGCCCTATGAATGGGGAGAGTAAATAAGATATCAGTAGGTGACAGTATCAGAAGTGAGAGCTAAAAAAGTCTGATGAGTTGAAACTGAAAAAGGCTAGTGTTTTTAAGGAGGAAGGAGAAGAAATGGTTTTCAAGTAGCAATAGGTAATAGGAAGGACACTTGAGTTACGTGGAGTGTAGAAGAAAAATGTCTACATTCAAGGGGTTACAGAGATGCAGTATCTTCAGCACAGCCATGTTCCAGTTAAGTGAGAGGATAAAAGGACCATTCAAAGAAAGGGTTGAGGATCGAATGAAGCATGCTTGTGACTGTGATCCCAAAAGATGCTGAAGGATTTGAGCAGGTGGGAATATTAGGAGTTAGGATCATATCAGTGAAGGTAAACAATTGCAAAGGGATAATCATTTGTATTATGGTATATCACACTGAAACCTGGATTTCTGTGGACATCCAAGATGTAGGTACAGTGGATTAATTCTGGAAATCAGAAAAAAGATTGAAGACTTTGAAGCAGCTTCTTGGGGGAAGGTCAACTCAGCAAAACATGGAATACTACAGATTGAGAATTTGGCTTTCTCCCTGAGTAAAGGGGCTGATTCGCCAATGCACAGAGGTGATTGTATGATACAATTTCATTTGAGAAATATGTGAAAGATATGAAGGTTTTAACTAACTACCATATCAATAAAAGCTGAAAACATAACTTCACTAAAGATAAAAATGCACTCTTTGCATCAAAAAAAATTTACTCTTCAGAAAAATTCTAATACCCACTAGTAGTAGAATATGGCTACATGGCTAACTCTGGGTCCATCCTTAAAAGTAACATTGGTGAGTGAAAGTCTGTCCTCAGATCCCTAAGATCTGGGGGAAAGTAGGAAGTGGTCGTGAACATGATGAATGATAAAAAGATTGTCAGGGCATTGAACAAGCCATGTATCCAATAAAAAGAAATTACAACTTCAACAGATGCAGGTATCCAGGCTCTTCTGGACATAATAGGACCCTTTAAGAGAGTAAAGGACAGATTGCTTGGGAAATCTGATCTTTCCTTCTAAAATTATCTTTCTAAAAATACTATGGGTCTTGTGTTTCAGAATAATCTAGGAAGGTTATTAAAAGTGTATGTTCCCAAGTCTCATGTCAGACCCACTTAATCAAAATCACTGAGAATGGATCCAGAGATCTGTACATTTTAACATGCTATATATTACAACCTCTCCCTCAATTTAATCACAGGAAGGCTCAATAAGATCATTAATGTGCTAGCAGGAGATGCTTGGCAGTTGGTAGGTTTGGTACACTATGCTTTATTGGATAGAAGTGAGGCTTATCTTGGCTCGCCGATAGATCCAGTGCCTAAACAGTGCTGGGCACAGAGTGGGCACTCAACAATTATTTGGTGAATTAACGACTGAAGGAATGAATAGTTTTTCTGATCTAGATTTAAGCCTTCTGTCCTCTCAACTCCAAAGTGGGATATTATTATTGATTAAACACCTCTGTTTCTCAGTCTCCACCCAGAGACTCCCCAGCCAAATCGACCCGTTCTAGTAAGGAGTTTCCCTATGCCTGAGCTCCTACCCACTTAACCTTCCCTCAATCTACTTTTATCTTTGATTTCTGACCCTCTTATTTTAAGCTAACTGACTAAGAAAGGGTCAGCCCTTTGATTTGATTGTCCAAACTCGATGCTAATGCATGCCTGTCCAAATCGCCAGTCTGGATTTTAGCCATTCAGTCATAAATTGGTCAGGACAGTGTCACCTGGCCTGAGAAACCCTCAGGGCTTCAATCAAATCTACCAGGGTTAAACATGGCCAAGTCATGTCCACTTCCAGCAAAAGTATAAACAAAATTTGCCAAGGCTTAATGTGGTCATTCATTTCAAATAGTTGAAGAACCAACCCATGAGGAAGAAAATAAGAGTTGTTCTGAGTTTTTCTAAGGACACATTTAAGACTAGTGGGAATAAGTTATAGAAAGAAGATTTTGTTTCAAAATAAAGGAGAGCAATATAAAATTAATTGGCATTTAACTGTCTTAAAGTTACCAGCTCCCTTTTGCTAAGAGAATTCAAATAGAAGCAAAATAATAATTTATCTAGAACAGAATCATAAAGCTTGAAGGAATTTTTGAGATCAATTTAATATACGATTCCAACCTCATCCTTTTATAAATGTGGAATCGAAGGTCTAGAAAAATTGAGAACTGTCTAAATCTTCATAGCGTATTATAGTTAGTAGTAGGAACATAACCTAACCTTAAGGCTTTGTACACAACATCACTTCAAATTGTAGAAGGGGTACCTGCTTTGATTTATATGATTCCATATGTCTTATCTAAATTCTGACTAGCAGCCCCATATTTTGAACTCCTTTTTCTTTTTTGTTTATATCCAGAATTCTGTAGTTAATTAATTTTACATGGAAATGAAGTGAAACATGACTCTCAATTTGCATATTTGCAAATTGAAAAAAAAACCCAAATCTGCCTGGAAATAGCTCATGATAACTGTAAATAACATGTTATTTACTGACAAAGAAGTAGCTCTCTCTTTTTGGCAGGTGAAACAAATTAAATGGCACCCACCTTCTTGTTGTGTAGAACAGAATCCCCCCCTTGGGACTGAGAATATGATTTTGCCAACAATAGAGAAAGGAAGTAACATTTACAGAAAGAACGTCTGCTTGTAGGTGATTTGTATGTGTAATCACATTTAATTTCATTTAATCCACACAATGCCTCTGTGAAATGGATATTGTAGCCATTTTACAGATGAGGAAATTGTATCTCAAAGTGGTTTACTGCCATGTTCAAAGCCCTACGGCTGACACATGGTAGAAGAAAATTTGAGATTACATCTTAGTTAGGGAGACCAACTGGTCTAATCTGCTCAGGACTGGGGAGTTTCCCAAGACATGGGAATTACAGTGTTAAAGCTGGGAAAGTTTCCGGCAAACAGAAACAGTTACTCACCCGAAATCCAGGGAAAGGAGAAGGAAGCTCTTTCCCAAGCTCATCAAATGCCAGTGACTCAACTAGGGGTGGGGAAAGGATGGGAGCTGTGATACAGCATGTTAAGACATACAGATTTCTGGATCCATTCTCTGTGAGTTTGACTGAATGGGTCTGGAATCCTAAATCATTCTGATACACATGGTCCATAGGCTACATTTTTGGAAACTTCATTTTAGAAGGAAAGATCAGACTTCCCAAGCAATCTGTCATTCATACTCTTGAAGGGTCCTACTAGGTACAGAGGAGCCTGAATATCTACATTTTCTGGCATGATTGCTATCATTTTATTTAAAGATCATCATCATCCTGAAGTCTCTGTTCCAGCTGTGTTTGAAAGTAAGTGGACAAATACAGTCTTCTCCTTAGGAAAAGATGGAAAACCACTCTGTAGTCTTTGCAGCCAAAGGCCAAGGTTGAAGGACACCAGATAGTCACAAAAGCCATTCATGAGATACCAGAATGATCCCTTCAGGCCAGTGGTTCTCAAACTCCATGTGTATACGAAACACACTGGGGATCAAATACAACATGCACATTCTCGTGTTCTACATTCTAAGAGTCTGATTTAACTGGTCTGAGGTAAGACCCAGTGAGATGGTTCATTTTATGTGTCAACTTGACTGGGTCCCAGGGTTCCCAGAATAAACGTTATTTCTGGTGTGTCTGTGAGGCTGTTTCTGGATGGGGTTAGTATTTGAATCAGTAGACTGAATAAAGTAGATTGTCCTCCCTGCTGTGGGTAGGCATCATGCAATCCATTGGGGACCTGAATAGAAGGAAAGGCAGCGGAAGGGAGCATTCTCTCTCTCTGCCTGATGCATAAGTTGAGAGATTGGTTTTCTGTCCTTGGGCTGGGATTTACACCATCAGTGCTCCTGCCTCTCAGACCCTGGGACTCAGACTAGAATTTACACCATGGAATTTCCTGCGTCTCCATCTAGCTGACAGTAAATCATGGGACTTTTCAGTCTCCAAAGTAACATGAGCCAATTCCTTATAATAAATCTCATTATGATATATATTTCATATAATAAATATATATTATAATGTATACAAATTGTATATTTATAGGTATACATATACACACATATGTATTATTATTAGTTCTATTCCTCTGGAGAACCTTGATTAATACATTTAATGTATCCCAGAATATTTATTTTACGTGCCGCTTCCTCTCCCAACTAGTTGATTCTGATGCTTTCTTGATTTCCTGATCTAAACCACAAATTTCATTCTTTGCTTATTCTGTACCTAACATGATACTAGACATGGGCTGGGGGAGGGGAGTTTGAATAATACCAAATTTCATAAAAAGTAGATTGTAAACAAGTTAAAGACATTTTTAACCTAGTTGGCAATAGATTCAGTCATTTGCCTGTTTTGTTGTTGGTTTATCTTTTCTTTCTTTCTTTTTTTTTTTTTTGCAGGCAAAATCCATTTTGAAACTGTCCCCAAAGAAAAGCATCTAGATGGCGAAAAAAAGTTAGATTTGGTATTTTACTGATTTCTTCTTCTTGTCATTCATATTTCAATGCTAATTTTCTAAAGCCTTTTACACAAAACAGTTTTAAACTCCATACAAGGCAAATTGGACAAATTCCATTTCAGAACTGCAGTTGTGTTGACACACGGTAATCTTATTAGCAATAAAAGGATATTACCTATAATTGAATAGCTCGGCAATTAACAAATTTCAGAGCCAGAGAACGCCGTCATTCTTCAGTTTTACATTTGTTTTTACCCACAGCAGGAAATGTTTGAATTAGCAACAAAACTATTAGCATATTCTTGCTCTACTAAATGAAAAAATAACTTAATAAAAAACTGCTTCACCCAGAATAAATATTAACTACAGTTCATGCAGATAAGCTTAACTGAGCAATTAGGACTGTGTTGTACTCGTACTTTAATAAATACTGTGTGTGTTTATTTCAAGCAGCATAACACCCGTGTCACCCCAAAATCTGATTGGGTAAAATTCTGTGTTGATAATAAAGGCCAGGCTTCCATTTATTTAAACAAATATATAATTTGGGAAAAATAATTAAAGTATTCATCTGGGGAAGTTATATTTGGTGTCTTCATGACAAGCTGTATAATTGGGTCATTCTAATATTATAACACAGACACACACACATACACACACAACTATTTCTTTTAAAATGGATTTAGTTATGTTCCAGGGCTCAACATCACCCATGGAACAAATTACATTAAAATTACAATTAACTTCCACTCAACTGTCAGCAGAAATCCATGTTGCTGTGTACATACTGCCTTTTCCTCACCTTTAATAAGCCCCTTTCAATTATGAGGGAACATAAATTGGAAGGATGTCGCTATGTCATCTACAGTATTAAAATGTACGAGGAACATTGACCCTGGCCTCTAGAGATGATGTGAAAAGCCATTTATATGCACAGCTGTACAAATTGCCTGAGCTTAATGCTAAATTCCATGGAAAATCATCTTCGCTGCTGTGCATCTGAGGAAGGACAAGATTTAGATATTTAATGTGTTCCCTTACCAGACAAGCCCAGTCAGCAGTGAATTAGTGAACCAACCAATACAGGGAGCTCCTTTGGGGAGTGACAGCTTTTGCCTTTAAATGCAAGGAGTGACCAGAGTTCATACTTCGCTGGAAACAGCAATGAGGGAAAGAGCCAGCGGGGTTAGTCACCTTGCTCTCACTGATGTTGTCTTCCATAAAACTACCCCCAGATTGATTCCCCAGATCCCTTCCCTTCACCAATGCGTTCTTGAATGTTGGCTACAGCAACATCCCTTCATCCCCATCAACCTTTCTCCATAGACATGATCCAGTCTTGAATATCTATTTTGGACATATTACTCGTATTACTGAAAAAACACTACTTCATATTAAAAAACAAAAATAAAAACAAATGAACCTGGCCATAGATGGAAATCTCATGTCAGAATCCAGCTGTGGGAGCTATTCTGTAGCTCAAATTCCATTTGACCATTTACTGACTGACTCTGTCAACTTACTATCTTCCATGTGCTTCAGCTTTCTCACTTATCAAAATTAGGAAACTAGCCTCTTATTTAACAAGAGGAGATGATCATAACATCTTCACAGGGTTGTTTTGAGGTAGAAGGCTTAGTAAATGAAATATAGTAGGTATTTTAAAAAGTTAGCTATTTTCAAAAGACATTACAACTAAAGCTGGGATTTGTTTTTAAATTACCACACACGATCCTCTTTGTATTGAGCTGAAATCTGTCTCCTTGTCACCTTTAAATCTTACCTTATTGAAGACTATCCAAAACCAAAATGAGATGTCAAGGAGTTAGTGCGTTTCCTGTCATAGAAGGGGTTCAAGAAGAAGCTGGTATTAATGTTGCAGAGAGTATCTAAACTTTGAAGGTACAGTTGCACCAGGTCGGCTCCCAGGTGGAAGGGAAAAAAGATATAAGGAAAATGGAGGTGGGATGGGGATTGTGAAACTACAAGACGGATATCAGAATCACTAGGGAACATTTTCAAAATATACATGTTAAGGCCTCATCTTGTGGGACAGGGAGAGGGATGAAGGAGTTAGAAGACAAACTAGCCCTCTTCTCCAACCCTGTTTTGAAAATTACGAGACCAACGGTAATTTTGAATTACTCAGGCTGAGTGAGTCAGGACTGGAGATGTTTATCCAGATTGGTGAGTCTCAACCCTGTACACTTTAAAATCACCTGGGGAGCTTTTTAAAAGTACTAATGATCAGGTCTCACCCCAGATCAGTTCAATCAAAATCTCTGAGAGATGGGCCAAGGCACTGAAGCTTTTAAAAAGCTCCCCAGGTAATTCTAATGTGCAGCAAAGTTGAGAACCAATGTTCTATAGAAACTTACCTAGATAACCTTAAATGTTCTTTTTTAATCTGCAAACCTATGACTTGTAGCATTTCAAAATTAAACAAATGAAAATCTCCAAAGTTATAATTATTATATAGATTGGCATATGTGTTAGGATACATCTTCCTCCTCCTCCTCCTCATCACAATAATAATACATACCAGTTTTCATTTGAATAGTGATTAAGCTCATTCACATCTAAGCAACCACAATAGCTGTGGTTTAGGAAGTGTAACTTACTTGAGCAAGCTTCCATAGTTGACTAGAGGCCAAGCTGGGACTCAAGACCAGTTCTTCACATTCTTGAATTAGTACTGTTCCCATTCTGTCACCATTAGCTAGCTTCACAAGTCCTCCAGTGCCTAAGTCTGCTTGCATTAACAGATCAAGCTCTTCCACAAAAGTTTAGCTATCAGTTATGACTCTAAGCCAATCTCTAGCTTCTAACAGATGCTTTCAGACCAAACACCTTTTATAATTGCTCTTGTTGACAAATAGTGGTCCCCAGGACTGGTTACTAGCTATGGTTCAGTGAATCAAGGCTTTGATTATCCTTACAGTAATTTCATATGTAATAATTCTTAATGCAATGAAACAATCAACTTACCTATTTACTTTTTTAAAGCAAGAGGCAACATTGTCTCTTACTTCCACCCACACAAATCAGATATTTTTTAAAATGTAGAGGATAATGAGAATTTTAATAGCCAAGTCATGGTGCTAAAATTGAGTTTGGCATTTCTTAGTTACTTGCATCAGCAATTAAAGTGGTTACAACCCTTGAAAACATATCTAACATTCACTTTCAAGAAGATGGAGTAGAATTACAACTAAAATTCTTGATTATATGTACAACAAATAGAGAAGATTCTGAAAGGTGGAGAAAAGAAAAAAGATTGACTAGAGGACTTGGGATCTGAAGAATAAGTAACACAGTGGTGAACTCCAGGGCTTTCTTTTTGCCTCGTATATCCCAGCTTGAAGCTAAAGAAGCCAATAGTTGGAAACATCTATAGGCACAGACCAAAAAAGACCAAACAAAGGCTAATCTCTCTAGCCAGATGACCAGGAAATGCTATTGAGCAGGACAAGAAATGTGTCAAAGAGAATACCTCAAGGGAAATTTTAAAATATGTTGAACTGAATGATTATTGAATATACAGTAATACCCTCATTATCTTTGGGAGATTGGTTCCAGGACCCTCGTGGATACCAAAATCCTCCAAAGATGTTCACATCTCATATAAAATGGCATAGTATTTGCATATAACTTAGGTATATCCTCCTATATACTTTATATCATACCTACTTATAATACCAACTAAAATGTAAATACTATGTAAACAGTTGTAAATACATGTAAATACTATGTAAGTAGCTGCCAGAGTGTGGCAAATTTAAGTTTTGCTTTTTGGAACTTTCTGGATTTCTTTTTTTTTTTTAAATTTATTTATTTATATTTATTTATTTATTTATTTATGGCTGTGTTGGGTCTTCGTTTCTGTGCGAGGGCTTTCTCTAGTTGCCGCGAGCAGGGGCCACTCTTCATCGCGGTGCGCGGGCCTCTCACTGTCGCGGCCTCTCCCGTTGCAGAGCACAGGCTCCAGACGCGCAGGCTCAGTAGTTGTGGCTCACGGGCCTAGCCGCTCCGCGGCATGTGGGATCTTCCTAGACCAGGGCTCGAACCCATGTCCCCTGCATTGGCAGGCGGATTCTTAACCACTGCGCCACCAGGGAAGCCCTGGATTTCTTTTTTAATATTTTCTCTCCATGGTTGGTTGAATCTGTGGATGCAGAAGCCATGAATATGGAGGGCCGGCTGCTTCAAAATTTATGGAACACAGTCAAAGCAGTACTGAGAGGAAAATTTAGAGCACTTAATGTGTACATTAGGAAAGAGGAAGACTCAAATAAAATGTCTAAGTTCTTACCTCAAAACTTAGAAAAAATAAAACCAAAATAAACCAAAACTATTAAGGAAACTGAAATCATAATTTCAAAAAGAGTAATCTCCAGACCTAGATGGTTCCACTAAGAATTCTGTCAAATGTTTAAAGAAGAATTACACCAATTCTAAACAATCTCTTCCAGGAACTAGGAGAGAAACTTTGTAATTCATTTTATTAAGTTAGTATCACCATGATACAAAAAACAGACAAAGAAAGCACGAAATAAATAAATAAATAAATAAATAAATAAATAAATAAAAAACAAAAAAAAACTCTGCAGACCAATACCCTCATGAATATAAACTCAAAAATTCTTAATAAAATATTATCAAATAGAATTCAACAAAAAATGAAAGAATTATACATTGTGAACATGTAGGACTTATTCCAGTGGTGCAAGGAAAAACCAATCAATGTAATCCACCATATTAACAGATTAAAGAATAAAGATCACACGATCATATTAATTGATGCAGAAAATCATTGGACAAAATTTAATACCCATTAGTGATTAAAATTCTCAGAAAAAATGGGCATAGAGAGAAGGTCCATAACTCAATAAAAAGCATCTACAAAAACTACTTAATAATGTAAGACTGAATGCTTCCCCCCTAAGATCAGGAAGAAGGTAAGGATTTCCACTTTCATTGCTCTTATTTAACAAAGTGCAAGAAATTCTAGCAATATAGCAAGAGAAAGAAATAAAAGTCATGCAGATTAAAAAGGGAAAAAATAGAATTGTCCCTATTTGCAGATGAGATGTAGAAATCCTAAAGAATCTACTGTAACAGGAGCAAGAACAATAACAACAACCAAACAACAAAACAAAACAAAACAAACCTAGAACTAATAAGAGAAGATTGCAGGCACAAGATAAAGTTGCAAAAATAAATAAATTGTACTTTTTTATACTAGCATGTGTACTTGTACACTGAAATTAAAACTACAACATCAATTACTCAAAAAATACTTAGGTATAGATCTAGTAAAACATGTATACCACTTGAATGCTAAAACTGGAAATGGTGATGAAAGAAATCAAATAATATCTGAATAAATGGAGATATATAATATATTTGTGGATATGAAGATTCAACATAAGATGTCAATTTTCTACAGAGTGAAGTAAGTCAGAAAGAGAAAAACAAGTGTTGTATATTAACACATATTTGTGGAATCTAGAAAAATGGTACAGATGAACTGGTTTGCAAGTCAGAAAGAGACACAGATGTAGAGAACAAACATATGGACACTAAGGGGGGAGGGGGAGTGGGATGAACTGGGAGATTGGGTTTAACATATACACACTAATATGTATATAATAGATAACTAATGAGAACCTGCTGTGTAGCACAGGGAACTCCACTTTGTTGCACAGTGGAAACTAACACAACTTTGTAAAACAACTATACCCCCTGCCAAAAAAAAAGTCAATTTTCCCCAAATCGATATACAATTTAACAAAATTCCTGTCAAAATCCCAGAAAGATATTTTGTAAATATAGAGAAGACTATTCTAAAATTCATATGAAAAGGCAAAGGAAATAGAATAGCTAAAAAAATCTTGAAGAAGAATAAAGTTGGAGGAATCAGACTATCCAATTTCAAGGCTTATTATATAGCTACAGTAATTAAGACTGTGAGTTATTGGTCAAGACATAGACATATAGATAAATGAAACAAAATAGAGAACATAGAAATAGACCCATGCAAACATACCCGACTGATTTTCATAAAGGATACAAAGAAATTCAAAGGGGAGAAGATAACTTTTCAAAAAATGGTGTTGGAGCAATTGGACATCCATAGGCAAAAATATTAACCTCAATCTAAGTCTCATATCTTATACTCAAGATTAATACAAAACCGATCATGAACTCAAATGTAAGATGTTATACTATAAAACTTCTAGGGGAAAAAAACATAGGAGAAAATCTTAGGAATCTGTGACAGGCAGAGTCTTAGACTTGAAACCAATAGCATGATTCATAAAAGGAAAAATTGATAAGTTTGACTTCATACAAATTAAAAACTTGTGCTCTGCAAAAGACCTTGTTAAAAGGATGAAAAGACAAGGTACATTCTGGAAGAAAATATTTGCAAGCTCTATATCCAACAAAGACTAGCATCTACAATATGTAAAGAGCTGTCAAAACTCAACAGTAAAAAAACAAGCAATCCAATTAAACTATGATGAAAAGATAAACACTTCACTAAAGAAGATATACAGATATTCATGTCAAATAAGCACATGAAAAGATGCTCATTATCATTAGCCATGAGGGAAATGCGAATTAAAATGATAATGAGATATCCACTACACATATATCAAAATAGCTAAAATTAAAAATGGTAATAATTCAGAGAAACTGGATCACTCATACATTGCTAATGGGAATGTAATATGATAGACCCAGTTTGAAAAACAGTTTGGAGGTTTCTTAAAAAACTAAATATGCAGCTATAATATGATCCAGCAATTACCCTCCTGGGTAGTTTTCCTGCATAAAAAATAATGTTCACACAAAAGCCTGTACATGAATGTTCATAGTAGCTGTAATCCCCCAAACCTAGATATCCTTTAAAGGGAGAATGGTTAAACAGACTGTCTCACACTCATGTCATAGAATACTACTCAGTAACAAAAAGGAACAAACTATTGATACACACAACCTGGATGAAACTCCAGAGAATTATGTGAGTGAACAATACAGTCCCAATGGTTTACATACTGTAGGACTCCATTATATGACATTCCCTAAAGTACATGGTTGTAGAAATGGTTGCCCTGGATTAAGAAGATGGTTGCAGGGGGGCTGAGGGTTTGAGGGTGTGGGAGTGTGTGTGGCTTTAAAAAGCAACAAGAGGGATACTTGTGGTGATGAAACTATTCTGAATCTTGACTGTATCAATATCAACAGCCTGATTATGTTACTGTACCATTGTCTTATAAGATGTTAACACTGGCGAAACTTCTTAAAGGGTACATGATGTCTCTCTGTATTATTTCTAGGAGCTGCATATAAATGTACAACTATCTAAAAATAAATAGTTTCACTGAATAATATATCCCTTTTCTCAATTTGAGCTTCATATTGAATTAATCAACTTTAATGTTATAATTCATTTGTATAATGTTTTAGAACTGATAAAGATATGAAAACTTCTCTAGTGTTTACTGTATCTTTCCCACCATTTGGCAACCATAGATGAAAAGTCTTCATATTCAATGGATCTTGGGGATTACGACAAATATTTAACACTACTCAAACTAAAAAGAAAAAATAAACAAACAAACAAAAAATCTACTCATGTCACAGCCCTTTTGTTTTTCCAAGTGGCAATTCTCACTCTTCTCCTCCAAGTACTGAGTCTTATAATCATTCTAACAGATTGCAAAAGGGACAAATATTTACATTGATATTTACTGAGTTCATATTATAATTAAGAAACTGAACTTGGCTCTGTAGCCTTGGAAAGAAGGATCACATAAGGATCCATTCAGAACCTACAGGGAGTCAATGAAACTCTCTAGGCTTGGAATAAAGTTCAGAATTCTATTTTCATACTTTCTCTTTTTGTAAAAATATTGTGGTATTGAGTTAATTTTTATGGAGCTCTTTCTGTATGTCTAGTACTACTTTAATTACTTTACAAGTATTAATAATTCAACCCCACAGCAACTCTAAAGATGAAACTATTTTTATAAACATTTTACAGTTAATGAAAGTGAGACATAGAGGAGTTATTAATTTGCTTAAGATCATACAGCTAATAACTTTAAAAGCTTAGTTATATCCAAAGCTGTTTGGCCCTGAAAACTACACTATTCAGCATTAATAATATATAATATTTATCAAATCACAGCATAACATAAGCTTTTTGCCTTATCTGTAGGAATCAAAAATAATCCTGAAAGATCATTATAAGCTGCTGTAACGATATTATTAATCAGTCCGTTGTGTACATGTTAACCATCTTAAATCACAGTCACACCGGTGAGGGATATGAAAACCTTAGACAAAATAAGTAAAATAAACTTTAGCTTTTTCACTGGTGATATGAGTTAACAGAAATGTATAATCCATGCTCCAAGTGACTGTTGGCTTGGGAAATTGGTGGCCAAACTGGAACTCACTATGGATCTTTTCTGTTCCTAATCTGTTTCTGTTAAACCAATATTCCTCTCTGAGGAAAGGGAAGGTGGTACAATGAAATGACTACTGTTAGGACATCTGCCCCTGGACACCCCTGCTTGTCCCATAGAGCCAAAGGTATCAAAGCTGAAAGGGGATCCATGGTTACACTGGAGAAGAGGAGTGTTCCTTTATGTGATACTCGGTTAGAGGGTCTCAGAATAGTATATTTGGGCCCCAATGTAATACAAAGATTAAGAAAAGGTCATTTCACAAAACAAGTACACACTTCGTATGTGTATGATCCCATGTATATAAATTTCAAAAATAGGCAAAACCAATCTGTAGGATTAGAGGTTATGAGAGTAGTTACCTTTGGATGGGGGTAGTAACTAGAGGAGAGCAAGGCGAAGGGGGCATCTTCTGGGATGCTTGGTAACGTTCTATTTCTTAACCTGAGTGTTGGTTACAAGGGCGTGCCACGTGGTGAAAATTCACTGAATTGTTCATTATGATGTGTACATTTTTATGTATGTATATTACTCTTCAATAAAAAGTTTCCTTTGAGAAAACAAAACAAAACAAAACAAAACAAAAGAGAAGGTCATTTGATTCCTCTTTTAAACAGTCAATCCCTAATTCCATGATGTATCCAGGGGACAGGGCAAGCATTGGATGGCTTCTTCCTTCCCCCAGATGAACTTGTCCAAAAGACTTTTAGGGCCTCATACAAATGAGCTTCTGCCTTTTTTTTGCTCCTTTGGTGCACCTGACATACCAAGACTGTGCTGATTACCAGACTCAAGTTGCACACTGTTATTGCCATGTTGCAAACCTGTAAGATGAACATATACAATGCACCATGCAGAGGCCGTTTGCGTATATGTTTTGCCATCTAGCAACAAAACTAAAAGTTCTAACATTTGGACTCACAGCCTTTTGAATTATTATGAATCTTAAAAAAAATCTGCAGAAAAACACAAGACAAACTTATTATATTCAATTCAACATTTATGGATATACATATATATGACATAGATTTCAAACACATTTCATTTATTGTCTAAATATTAATATGTTGAAAATATTTTTTGGCCAAAAACAACAAAAAGGTCAAGAACCCAGTGATCCAAGCAAAATTCATAATGAGATTTTTACATAATGAAATCTGTGACTCCAGGAAACAGTGATTTGCAGAGATAGGATGCAGTGCATCTTATGCTGTAGGTGTTTTTCTTTCATGTATTGGGCTATGTACAGGCAGATACAAATTCATTGTTCTCCGTATCAGATTTAAGCTTCTTGCAGAATGCATTCTGATTAAAAGTGAAGTGTTGAACTGGCAATCAATGAGTTGCCCAAATAATCATCACCAGTTTCTCCTATAACATAGAGGTTCTGTTTAATTGGTGCTGAAATTTACTGGCTTTGTAATAAAGATTCATTTCAACTTTTCAGTGTCTTTCTGAGAAGGAGACCCACTCATCACCTTTCTCTCTATAATGACATGTTGCTCAGAGCTACTAGAGAGCCATGGAAGAATGGATCCTGGTTAAGACTGGTCCTGGATCAGCATGATTGTGCTGGTCAGTATCAAACCTTAATGAGAGGTTCAAAAATCAGATTGGCCACATAACATTCCTGGTTACTAGTCAAATATAAACAAAGCACCGCAACTCAATCTTAACCATAAAGCTATTAAAATGGTGCCATGTTTCGCTCTGTCCCTGGCTTTCTACAAAGGATGGAACAGCTCATGAAAGCTTATGACCATCAAATTTTAAACCCTCATTGTCCAGGGCAAGATTAGACTATTTCAACATGAGAGTCACTAGGTAGTTTCCCTTGATATTGAGAATGAATGCCTTATTCCAAAATTCCAGAGCAGTTATTTAATTAAAGGCAATTATAACAAAGAACCAGGGAAACCAGAGAGAGGAACACTTCTCAGAGTTATATTGTCAGCACACACCTCCCTCCAATGGTGATTTAATCACATTCTGAAGCATTTCTTTTTAATTTATATACCTAGCGATAACGATATATGAAACAAATAACTCAAGGCTGAGTACAATATTCCAAGACCCAATGTAATTTACACAGAAAGCTGGATATTTATTACTGATGCTAGAGGTTATTAAGTTATCTGAAAGGTATAGACTTTATTTCTGTTTTCAAGAAATAGAGATTTATATTGCTTATTTATTCCCAGCTGTTGAATATCTGAGTTGTGCTCAGAAAAGAGATTAAAAATATTTGATGATACCAGTGGATGATATAACAGCAACTTGGGGAATTTCACCCAATTTTTATCCAAAATGCGTTTCTGAGTAAGCGTGTGTATGTACGTGTCTGTGTTTATATGTCTGATTATGAGTGTCAGACCCAATAAAAGACACATGTTTTGACAGCTGATCATGAAATATTCCATTGTTTCATTTTCTTTTTGAAATGTGAAAAACTCCGTTTTTCAAGATCTTTTCCTGACTTAGATTTTTTTCCTTTGGAATAGTACAAATCCTCATAGGAGCCCTGACCACTGGACTAAGTCCCTAAACCCAGATTTCATCATAGCCTTGCTACAAACTATCTGTGTGTCTCAAGTGAGCCATTAACCTTTTGGTATCTATATTTTCTCATTTGTAAAGGAGAGGAGTTGGACTTTCAGAGTCTCATTCTATGTTTATGAATTGAGCTATAATGACTTGGGAGTCATTCCTGGATAGCCTTCCTTTTAGACATGGAGAAGATGAATCTGAATTGTTGGTGCCCACTCCACGTACCAGGTTTCTTATTAACACGTACAATTACTCATTCCACAGAATTTTGAACAAAAGACCTACTAAGGGTGCTTATTGATGTACATATGCAATCTCAGGAATCACAGGCTTGACAATGACTGAAACCAGAAGACAGTTTTGCAACATGTATTTATTGTTGAAATGGAAACAGCTCCAGGTTATATATCAATCTTTCCAACCTCTTGGGTAGTAACAATGTCAGCACAGGATTATGGAAAATGAAGATATATACTATAAGGATAGATCACTGTCTGTAGATAGAGACATACATCTACATTTCTGTCCAAAACTTTACTAGAGCATGCTTAAAGAGGTTTGGAAACACCTGAGAGTTTGAGCATGTGTTCAGAAATCTTGGCAGCGACTGAATCTTGCCTGTTAGTTTTTGTGCTGTGACTGTAGGCTATGTCCTCACTTAAAGTGCCCATAACCAGAAAAGTAAAGGAGTCCTGGAGGCATGGAAACACTTGAGGGCCAGGAACCAGAGGCCTTGGGCTCTAGTCCCAAATCTAATACTAACAAGCTCTAGGTTGAAGAGCAAGTCATTCTATATTCTTTGGCTACAGATTAGGTGAAAATGCATTATATTAATCTTCAAACTAAAATTAGATTATCTCCAATACTCTCTGATATATCCTCTTCTGTACAACCATTATCTCTTTTGTATTCCTTTTTTAAAAAAATTTTTATTTTTTACAATTTTTTAAAATTACGTTCCATTTACAGCTATTACAAAATATGAGCTCTCTTCCCTGTGTCGGTACAGTGCATCCTTGAGTCTATCTTACACCCAATAGTTCGTGCCTCCCACTCCCCCCAACATGATGCCCCTCACAGCCATTACCTTTTATGTGTAGGGTGATGCAAAGATGAATTGGTTGAGTCCTGTAAAATTTTTCTATAAAGTGGATTCTAGACCAAAGTGCAGAGAGCAGCTGTTTCTTCTAGATCCTTCCCTTCTCCTTTCAGGGCCCCATTTTGCTTGATGTTTTTCATTACTTCTCAGGCCACTTCACCATTCTAGGCCTGCTCAGGCCAGTGGTAGACCATGCTTCAGAACTTCCCAAGCCCTTCTTCTAAAAATGTTTACTTTTCTACTTTCCATAACCTAGGTTCAATGTTAAATGATCAAAGCCAGTTACATAAACTAATTCCTCATGTATTTCAGGCAGGGCCCTCTGAAGTCACTATCTTAAACAAAGGCAAAGAGTCAAATGATGGGACTTTCAGACAATATTAAGAACTAGCAAAGGTTATATGTTGGTGCTTTTTGATGTCCCATAAATCATACCACATAAGCACCCAATTTAACTGTAACCTTGTATTATGTATGGCATTTTACTGTTTAAAAGTATTTTCACATACATTGCCTGTTAGCTAAACAAAAGAGTTATTTCCTAATATGGACTTATTGCTAGAAAAGACTGGGGCTTGGGAAGAGTATGACTTTTGCATGTTCTTACCACTACTTAGAATAAAAACAGTTATATTCTGGTTGGTTCTGTTTTATCTTGGTCTCATGGATTGCCAACAAATATTGCTGCCTCTCTGGCAAGAAGGTGCTGGGAACATCCAGGTTATGGTTAGAAGAGAATTTTTAAAAACCTCACTCCCTTCATTCTTAAGGGTTGATTGAAGATAAAAGGTAAAGTTAAATCATCATATTCATGCATCCTGTAAAGCTAACATTTTGGAGGGCTGATATAAATCACATGAAAATCTGAAATTTAAACAAAACTGGAGTGAATTGTGCCAAATAGCAGAAAACTCCTAATTGTCTCTTCTTCTTCTTCCTCTCTGCCTTAACCAGAGATCTGTGATTCTTCCTCAAAAAGCAGAGTATCATTGAATGTCCTTGTACTTAAGGACAGGTCTTTCCCTGTCCCTTGATAAGGTGTTTATGACATAGAATAAACTGTACTATTTCCAGTAGTCACTCACTTAAAATATTTTTAGTATTCCAGATTCCCCACTCTTTGTACTATAAAACCTGTATAAGCTCATATATTTGCTGGTGTGTGCTGGGCACTAGGAAGAAAGACAGGCATTTGGAGTAATATGTTGGAAAATGGTAACGCTGGAATATTTTGAAACGTTGGCCAAATTGGTAGAATGACTAAATAAATGTCGAAGTAAGTGACTTTCAGTTCAAGTCATTAGGAAATAATAGATATTGTACTTATCATTTCACCTTAAGAAAACACAAAGCTGGACAAAATATATGAAGCAATTCATTTCATACAGTACAGGAATGTAATCCCTGAGATAAGGGAAATATATAATGTGAGCTCCAAATTCATCAGACTTTCTGCCTGGAGCCGAATCCAAATCACAGCACAAGGAAGTGGGATACAGTAGAAAGCATCAGGCAAACTCTGACCAGAACAAGCTGAGATTGACAATCAGACTCTCAAAAATGTAATATTCTCAACGTACAGCCCCCAGTAAGAAACTATTAGATATATATGAGGAAGCAAGAAAATGCGACTCTTAATTAGAGGGGAAAAAAACCCACCAGTTAATATAGACAATTACACAGAAATTATACAAATGTTGAAATTTGCTCCTAACTATGTCTTTGGAGGACATGAAGGAGAGTAGTGAGAAGTTTGCACTCTAGAAAAAAACTAGGTTTCAAATCTCTTTTCTGCCACTTACTTACAAATTCTGCGATCATGGACAAGTTACATAATATCTTTGTGCCCTAATATTTTTATCTGTAAGATACAGACAATAACCTCTGTCTACGTTACACAGATGTTTCGAGATTCTAAAGAGTTTATACACAAAGAAATGTTTATAATCTTCTACAAAATACACAAAAATATAAAGTTTTGATAGAACTGGGGCACAAATATTATAATGATGACAATAACACCCCATGACTGGGTCATTTGCCATTTGACAGATCTCAGATTTTCAACCCTGCTTACTATTTAGAATGCATCTGAATGTTCCCCATTTAGGCAGCATATTTGCTGTGATGGGGCATTTCATGCTGTATCTTCTATTCCTGTTGAAATAAATTTAAATGAAGCAGAAAACATGCAGTTATGGGGGGGGGGAGATTTTCCCCCTAAATTTCTTATTTTACTTTCTTCCAAATTGTTTCTCACTCACACCAAGACCTAACTTCCCTATCAGTGCTGCTGGCTTTAGTATATTGATTCTGACTCTCCTCTGGTGTCTTCTGAGATACAACTCAAACAGATGAGGAGAAATGCAAAAATGATTCCCAAAAGTGAAATCAGCAAGACAGTCACAGAAGCAAAAAGACAGCTGGTGGAAGAAAAGAAGAGAAAACAAACATAGTTGAGGCAGGGGAACAACAAATTGTTCCCTTCAGTCCTGCCTTCATAAATTCTGTTCAAAGGATGGATAAATGCATAGACAGATAAATGTGTAGATAGAACGTATTTAATTAATACACATTAAACTCCTATACAAATAAACTTGAAACTTACATTATGCAAAATGGTTGTTTGTATAGCTAATCTTCTGAGACTGGGAATTGGAGGAGTGAAGGATTATTTTTTGCAGCATGACTCAAAACAAAAGAAATTATGGCTGGATAGTTAGTTCAGGGATTTGAAGAAAGTCTGTGTGGTTATTAATGCTGTGGTTGGTTTCTACAATACTATTGCTTATGATTATTTTTATTGACTATTGCTTATGATTATTTTTATTGTAATTATCTACTTCGCTTCCCAGGTATTTTGGAAAGGCTTCATAAATAAATGAATATATTTCCATGTTAACCTTTGATACTGTCCCTAGAAACAGCCACAGACTTGATTCACAAGGTCACCTAACAATCTCCTACCATTCTTTGTATCTTAAGATATACCAGAAGTTTAATGTCTTCTATTCCATCTCATCGAAGGTGTAAATGATATTTTGCTGGATCACAGAGATGATGTCCCTATTATATTCTCTCATCAGATCACTGACACCATAAACTATAATGGCTTCTTCAGAACTATTAATGTATCTGGTATCAGCCTATTTTGGGGAAGTCCTTAATCCTGTAAATAGTTGTTAATAACTTACGTTTACACAGAGCATTTTCATTTCAATTTTAAAGTGATGTATATACAGAAAGTGTGAATCCATCCACTGCTGCAATGACAGCCATTTCTAAAATAGAATGCAACAGCTGGACAGCTGCTGCTTGTCAAAGGGCCAGAGATGAACATGGTATTTAATATGAGCTGAATTAGGCATCTGAAATCTGCTCTCACTTTTAAGTGAGGATTAAACCAGGTCACTGTGACCAATATTTCTACATTTGTATAAGGCAGAAGCTACTGAATTTGGTATTTCACATTTTTCCGGTGATTTTCTTGGGCCTGTAGTGACACTTGAAGAAATGCTGGATCAGACAGCAAGAACTTTTACGCCAAGCATTTAGAAGCAATGTCATCAAAGAGTTAAAAGAGAGTGAAAGTTGAGAAACAAAGCCAGGATCCTAAACTCTAGAACCGTACCAACCGTAAGGAGGACAGAGCAGGCAAGAGTCAATCCAGGAAAAGAAACAGTTCAGAAAGTTTTAATTTGCAGTAGGTCAAGGTGATGAGTTTAGGATGCCAGTCATGACCCAGAGAGCACAAGAGTGGAGGACGTTATTGGTTGCTTGTACCGTGGTGCTTGTATACAACAGTGCTCATTCTGTGACCTGCAGTCATAAATAATGGAGGCATTCAGCTGAAAGGATAAATCAGATGGGTCAATGATTATTCTTCTCATTTTAGCACGGAATCTCCTCTGTTTGATGTGATGAAAATATATTGATTTCAATGTATCCTAGTAATTAATTCATATGAACTATGCATAGTTAGAATTTGCACTTTTAAAAATAATACGTGGTGGTTATTCTAATCTGCTCTATGAGTACGGAGACAACATCAGACCTCTGGTTAAAACCAAACATAAACATACCTTGAGTTTTCTAAACATACGTTGCAACTAACCCAGAACAATGCTTTACTATAAAGAACATTGGACTTGAAAGCAGAAGACTGGATTTTGAGTCTCAGCTATGTGATTTGTCCATAGCTATGTGATTTGGACTATGATTTTAGGCTCGAACATTCTCACATGAAAAGTGAAGACAGCAATACCTAACTCAGCTTATTAAACCAACAGTCAAAAATTAATGTGTATAAATGATCTTTGGAAAAATAAAGACGCCATATAAATATGAGAGATTACCAATGGCTTCACTAGGGACAAATTTCTTTACCTAACCTCAGATCACTAAAGTATATGACCTTAAATACTAGAAATAACCTGGAATAAAATTGTAAATATACCTAAATGAGTTGTTTCTGAATTATCGTTAGAAAAAATATTTTCTTGAATATACTTTTTAGTGGTGGGATCCTTTAATATTTATACCTTCATTCTTAAAAGATGAAATTATTGGTATATCCCACAGAAGATTTTAGAGCTGAAATACATAGGAGACCTCTTGACCTTTAAAGGATGTATATGAATGCTGATGAGAATATTTCAAATATATAATGGTCTATTTTAAAGCTAGTTGGTCTATCTTCATGTCTGATTCATTAAGCAGATGTTGATGGAAAAGGGGTCAAGCTCAAGGGATATTATTCTGGTTAACAATAAAAAAAGGTACTCAGGGATTTATTATTTAGAAAGTTCTAGGACAAAATTGTATAAACAATGGAAATTTCCAACATTGAGAACTCTTACGATATAGTGAGCTTCCATCCACCTTCTTAATTGCATTTCTTTTCATAATCCTTTTATGTTGAAGACTCTCCCTCCATCTAACCTAACTTAATGGGGTTATATCCTGAGAAGCAAGTGCAGCTGAAGCACTAACTTCATTAGTTGCCTGACTCTACCTGTCAAGAATTCTGGCTCCAGACCAATTCGAGATAAATTTATACTGGGAAATAAGGCTACAAATAAGGTTACAAATAAACATATTTGGAGAAGAGACTGGTGTCTAAAACTCTTCTATATGAAAATGTGATAATACATGATTGTTTTGAGGGCTTAAGTGTTCATAATATTCTTAATCAACTGTATACCAAAACTAGATTGGAGATTGCTCTGGGAGAGAAGATCAATAAGCTTTCTTTTTCCTTACCAAAAATACAGAGGTGAGCAGGGATAAAGAGCTCCTTACCCGCTCCACAACACAATACCCCTCTATCAAACTTCGTCTGGTTAATCAAATACGTTATAATATCAGGCTTGGAAACTCCACAAGAGCGAGTTCTAATGCTTTCTATATTTTTGTTACTAAGAACCTCACTTATATCAAGAAAAAAATTAAATTTTATCTTGATAGAAAATTGATTGTGAACTGAAACTCTATCTTTGTCTCTTAGCTGATAATTATTTTATCACTTATTTTTCCATAGTACATTACTTTGAATACAAGAAGATATAAAATTTATTTTTGCAAATCAAGAGATGGCATATGGTTAGGGTGATCACTAATCTCTTGCTCGTACCAGTACACCTTTGAGAGTATAAGGACAACAGTTACGAACCAAGAGTATGTGACACCCAAGGGAAGTTAGTGTAGGTGTCCGTGGTGCTGAAAAGTTCCCCTCCAAAGACTTAACTTGCACCTAAAAAAATTTCATTGCACAACCAGTATCTAAATCTATATCTACATTTATACATATCAACAAGGCAATTCAAAGACTAAAAAATATAATATAGTGGCCCAATACCTTATATACAGCATGAAGTCAAATTTTTACCTTGTAGTGCCCAGAATAGACAATATGAAGTGTTGCAGAGTTTTTGATTCTTCTCTTCTGATGGGCTCTTAATAAGTACATTTAAAAAATAAATTCTCAGATTCCTTTACTCACTTGGAATTATTTTTCGGTAAATCATTTATTTGGGAAACATTGATGACTTACTCCTAAAGAGCCTAAATCCTTCTCTTCTGAAAGCATAATGCTGAATTTAAAAAATGAAAGTCTCAGAGGGTTGTACAAGTAAAAATAATAATGTTTCTTTCACTGTTTTGTTTCTTTCACTTTTGTTGGTATCCCCTCCTACTAAATAAAACGGGCAATCATAAGCTAAAAGAAATAAAGCAAATTTGTTGGACAAGGTAATTATCTTCTCTGTATCTACCTTTCCTCTTCAGTAAGGATTGTAAATATTAAGAATATCTGTAAAGATTATAAGGGTATGTGGGTCATAAAAAAAATCTCCCTCATGAGGTAGTTGTGAAGATTGAGTGCTCACATCTTTTAATTGAAGTATAGTTGATTTACAATGTGTGTTTGCTTCTGTCTTGTCTTTTCTTTATTTTGGTAAAATATGCACAACATCTACCATTTTAACCATTTTTAAGTGGATAATTCAGTGACATTGAGTACATTCACAGTGTTGGGTAACCATCACCACTATCCATTTCCAGAACCCGTGTCTTTTCTGATGGTTAATAGTCCTTGTGCATTGAAATGAGCAGAGCCCATGATTTTCAGGTTCCCTATTTTCAAACCCAATCTCAACCTCCATAGATTTGGCACAAAGAAAATTATCAGCATCACAATCATTGTCATCCAAAGTCATCTTGTAAATGACAGAACTGGGGGTAGAATCCAGGTCTTGGGATTCTTAATTCCCTGATCTCTCTACAGCTCCTTCCTTAACTAAAGCTATTGTTGTGCCACTTGCAACAGATGCTTTAAATTCAGTTCTGAGAGAAGTAATTCAAAGGTCTGACCAATTGCTTTAGCACCCAAACCACTTTTTAAGTAAATATTCTTTCATGAGAAGAGTATTGACAAAGAAAGGAGCAATGAAACAGACTTCAATCACTGAGTTTTCTGGGTTTTATCTAAAGAGGTAAATACATTTAAATAGTGAATACTAGGCAAAGTGTAATTCCAGGAAGAAATATTAAGCAACTTTCCTATCAAGACATGTAGTTTTATTCTGTAGTATAACAGAATAGTTTATCATTGCTTCTTGGTCTCTTGCTGTGAGCATGGTACTGTTTAAATGCAGATGTGGTACTTTACACCGATGCATGGGAACTGAGAAGAACTTTGCTATATTTAACATGAACAGTACAGGCACGTAGTCCAAATAATCCATGTGTTTTATGACTCCACTTCTGTCTTTCTCTCTTCTGCTATCTTTTCTCATTTTCTTCCACCTCACCCTAGTACTTTATGATAGTCTCAATAAAGAAAGATTGATTCATTTTTTAATCAACTGTAAAAATAGAAAAAGTGTTTCAGACAAACTACAGTATACTGCAAATATGAACATTTAATTTTATGTCACTTTAAAATAGAGTCATCTTATTATTTTCTTAAATTTACAAATAGTGAAATTCACTCTTTTTTGGCATATAATTCCATGTATTTTAACACATGTAGATTTTAATAACCATGACCAAAGACAGTTTACAGAGCACTTCCAACATCCCAAAGAATTCCCATACTCCCCATTGTATTCAGAGACTTCCCCAAATCTTAACCCTTGGAAACCACTGATTTGCTTTCTCTTCCTATATTTTGACTTTTCCCCAAATGTAAGTGGACTTATTTTTGATAAAAAGAATACAATATTTTATTTTACTAAAATTTTTCTTTTGTTTCACTAAAACGTTGATACCATTTAACAAACTTCACCAAAGGATCTATAGTGTATCTGGCTCAATAATGAATAGGTTATACTTTGGTCAGTACTAAGTCTAATTTCTTTGTTTACTCTGTTTACACTGAATCTTTAAAAAACATAATTATAGGTTGTAGTGACGGAAAAAAGCTTTTGGTGTCTCAGACCTAGAATTTTGAAAATTTGTTTTTCAATCAGCCTGGAATTTCAAAGTAACGTTTGTATAACATCTATTTTCACTTCTGAGAAGATGTGAGTGTTGGTTTTGATTTTTGGATCAGCAGGATGAAAAAAGAGACGGTGCACCACTTGTCCTGCCCCACAGCGTCTTCTCAGAATTGAGTCTTGGGGCAAACAGAATGACAGCATATCCAAAGTCACCTTCCTCCTTCAGGGCTATGCTTTATAGTGGCCTGGTTCCATCCTACAGGGTTTTCAGCTGCTTATTTCTTCGTATGTGATTATTGGCTGGCTTGTGATTACTAAATCACAAAATGAAAAAGTGGGACACTCTATATGTAGCAATCTCTTTGTGATACTCTGTCGTGAATTCATGGGAGGAAATTTACGTATGGGCACTACCCAATCTCCACCAATAAACAAGCTCTTCACAGCTACATATTTCTAGAAATACCTTGCTTATCATATCTGAATTTAAAATTTCAATTAGAATTTAAAATAATGTCTAGCTGAAATGTTATGTCCTAATTGCCTTGGTCAAAATGGTTGTTTTTTTTTTGTTTTTGTTTTTTTTTTTATGAATCCTGTGCTGCATAGCTAATGGCCATCTTATGAATTTTCTTTAAAAGGATTTCATTAAAATCATTTATTAAATTGTTGCCTGGTAGTGTGTAAACATACTGAGGGCAGGGAGTGTCTTTCTCATTATTATGTCTTCAAATTGTAAACATGGATAAATTATTGAATGAACGAATACCAAAATAAATTAGCTCCATGCTGTCACAGAGCACTGTAATTGAGGGAGTTGCCAAAATTATAATATGGCATGTCCCAGGCCAGTGATCCAAGAACCCATAGCAATGCCTTCAGGACCAGGAAAGGAAGGAGACCAAGGTCTAATTTATTCTAGAAAATCTCACTGCAATCCAAGTTGAGCAAAGCCTACAACACAGTCCTGAATTCCATAGGCAGAATGTCTGTGAATTCGGATCAACTGAGATTCTAAGAAAGATGTGTTGTTCTCTTAGATTCTTAAAGAATAAGAGAGCAAAGCAAAGCAGCAAGTCTTTCTCTTGGGGGAGAATCTGAAATGAACGTTCTTATTCCCTGAAGGATGTTCTTCCCAACTCTATGGAAATATTAGAATGCGCCAAAATGTTTCAAAACCCTTTTTCAAATTAAAAAATTTTGTTAGTGGTCACTTTTAAAGACACTGTTTTCTGTGATAATGTAAATGAATGTTTTTTAAGGCTCCATTTCTCTCCCTTTATATTAAAAATGATTTGAAATAGAAACTTTATTATATAGCAGCTCGCTATTCCAATGCCAAATACTTGACTTAAAATCTGGGAAATTGTATGTTGGAGGAATATATGTCATCAATCTCCTGAATTCAAATAGTTTCCAGCATGACTGAAGAGCTGGCAGTATTTCACTGCCCCTTTCTGCTATTTTTTTTTTTTTTTCTATTTCTCTGGCGAACATCTTTACCCATAACTTAAAGAATGTTTGAGAATCTTTAAGAAGGAAAGAATAAATAAATAAATAAATAAATTTGCAATATTGTTTCAGAGAAGAGGGGCTGGTAAAACTGGCATGGAAGCATTCCATATTTATTTCATAGCAAATTTGCAAGTCAAACGTAGTTGACTTTTTTTTTTTACCCCTGCCTATTCTGATGCTGAAAAACTCACTTGGGATTCAGAACTCCATCTGTGTTCTAGTTTCCTTCATTGTCATTTGTAATGAAGAGTTTGCAATAATTTTTCAGGAGGACTACTTTGTTCACTGATTTGTGAAATAGAATGGAATCCAGATCAGTTTATGCCTAGCTACCTGGATCTTCAGAGGCTATAACAGACATATTAAAATCTGCTTATGACAGTAAAAAAAATGATATGCAGAGAGAAGCTACTTCTGAGTTAGAGGGAATCATTTTGACAACTTTCTTCTCTTTGACAATGGAAGGGGGAAATTTTTCTCAGAATTAATACACACTAATAAAAAAATGTTCATGTTCATAGCCATGATTCTGAAATACGTCCATATTAGACACAAACTGCCGAAAGAACTGATGACACTCTGTTTTGTTCTTGCCTTAGTTTGACTTTCAGAATGAAAGACACGTTTTATTACAAAGAATGAAAAAGAGATCCCATCTTTAAACATGATTAAAAAATAAGAGCTGAACTCAATAACTTCACGGGGGCCAGTCAAGCCCTCATAACTTTATTTCCCAGCAATGTTTTTGTAGGTTGACTATATCCTAGGGTTTACTGCAGAGATCTAAGCAGGAACGTCTTTGAATTCAGAATAAGCACTCTCTGTGGCATTCAGAGGTGAGGCTGCTCACAGGGGTTCAGTGACCCTGGAAACTAATTCCTCAGCAGCAAACCTTTCTAAAGGAAGCCTGTGATTAAATTGATGGAATGACAATTGGTGGTTTGATTAAAGTGGGAGGGCGGGGGAAGTGGGGAAGAACTCTAGCTTTGGAAACAGAAAAATTCTCTAATGCTAATTGACCCAGACTTTGCTTAAAGGCTGGACACTTTGCACTTTATTCTCTATGTGAAGTGACTGCAATTTGGTGACAGAGAGCCCATCACCTGCCTTTCCCATCCATATAGAAGGGTACAGAGAGCACAAAGCATGTAAAGGGTTTTCTCATATGGCTTTCTTGGAAATTATAAAATGAGACATCAATACAAAAGAAAGGGGGGGGGGGGCGATTCCCTGGTGATCCAGTGGTTAGGACTCTGTGCTTCCCCTGCTGGGGGCCCAGGTTCAATCCCTGGTCTGGGAACTAAGATCCTGCATGCTGTGTGACGCAGGCAAAAAGAAAAAAAAATATGTGACTACTTCCCCTCTCATCTATATCTACGTATATCTGTATATTCTGCCAAAGTTATCTGTAATCCTAGTTCAGTGAATCTCAACAGCAGCTACACATTAGAGCTATCTGAGAAGCGATTTAAAATTCCACAACCCGAGCACCATACCCAGAGGTTCTGTTTTAATTGCTCTGGGGTGATCTGAGGTATCAGTGTGTGTGCATTTGCACACATGTGTGCACACGCACACACACACACACACACACTCCTGTATAGGATCCTCACATTTTAAAAAAACATGCAGCCAAATTTGATATCCAGTGTGCTTCATTCCAGCCCTACTACATTTTTATCCATCTTTACAGTAAAAATAAAAGACATGTTGTGTCTTGGTGAATAGTACCGCCTGTCAGTTCACTGAAGTCTGTTGTGTCTTTTTCACCTAAGTATCTCCCATAATGTCTTAGCCGGAAACTTAAACAATCTTTTCAACAAATAGAAACGTATCATCGTTTTTCCCAGTAAGGCCAAGTAACTCTCTAATAATGGATTTTTATTAGACAAAAATGCCTAACCCAGTTTGGATTTTTTAACGAGAATTCTTTCCCAAATGGACCATACTATTCATATTTTTCCATACAAACCACTGATCTTCGTGTTTACTGCTTGAATTTTTTTTTTTTTAAGTGACTTTGCAGAACACAAAAGCTGACAGCAGATCTGTTGCTGATATGAATTGTCTGCAGGTAGAAACCCATCTCATCTTCACTCCATCAACTTCAAGGGAAGTCACTGACTTAACAAGGTGGTTTCCGATATTCAATGCAAAAAGCAGGTAGCCTACTAAAGCGGCACAGATAATCCATGCATGTTCTCAGTCTGGCTTGTGCTTGTGGGGCACACTGCTTTCTCTCTTATCCCATCAGGGACAATGGGATTAAGCCTTCTTTCCATAAAAAGAACCCAAACTCCCTGAGCAAATACCATGCCCTGTAAGCTTTATTATAAAATAATGACAGTAATCATCATTATCATAACAGTGACCTTTGGTTTTCATGGTAGAATAAAGACACGTGTGACCCCTTTTTCAAGTGAGAATCACTCACCCTCAAACAACAATCATAATAGACACAGAAGCGAAAGCTTTCTATTCAGTGAACATATTCAGTGAACTAGAGGATGGGTATCTGTAACAAGGAAACACAATAAATGAAAAGTTGTTAGTAAAGGACAGTAAAAGAGTCACCAGGGCAGATAATTATCAAACATACAAATCTGGAGATCAACAAGCAGGTTTTCCTCACAGAATCCCACAAAGGCTGAGAACATTGAAAGGGGCAGGCAAGGTCGGGCATTAGAAGATGTAGGTCTGGGGAATTCCCTGGTGGTCCAGCGGTTAGGACTCCGCGCTTCAGCTGCTGAGGGCGCGGGTTCAATCCCTGGTGGGGGAACTAAGATCCCGCAAGCTGCGCGGCACGGCCGAAAAAAAGAATTGGTTTAACTACAGGAGAGCAGTTGAAAACCCAGTGTTTCAGCACCACTTGGAGCAGACTGGTCACCACTCCTGCATTATCTTCATAGGAGACAGGGAGAGTTTTTTTCTGGAAAAAAAATAGACTAGAGAGATGCCAGACTTGGAGTTACAGGCGGAAGATGGTACAGATGAGAGGCTGACCTGAATGAGTAAGTGAAAGACTGTGTATTGGATGGTGGGACCTTCAGCTTTCTTTCCCCAATAAGTTTCAGGAGAGCCACATCCTGGTTTAAACTCTCCCTCCTCCAACACTGCCCCCAGGTAGGACCTCAGCTGATTCATCTGGAGAAACTAAATCACTAAGTTTTATCAGACCCAAGAAAGCTGAATCTAAGCCAATAGTTGGGAAAGCCTATCAGCAAGTCATTTTGTACTAATGAACCCCAACAAGGCTGAGAAATTGAGGCCTGGGTGTCTCAGAGAGTGAGGGTACAGTATGAAGAAATAAGAAGGTTAATTGAAGGTGTATGTGAAGCAGTTGGATGGCCCCAATTCCCCCTCCACAGCTGTGGTTGGCAGAATGCTAAAATGGCCTCCCAGATCTTCATCCACTGGGACACAGGCCCTGTATAATCCCCTCCTCTAGAGTTTGGGAAGGATTTGTGGATATAATGGGATATCACTCCCTTGATTGTGTCACTATATATGGCAAGGGTGATGGGATAGTTACTCCCGTGATTACATTACAGTAGAAAATTGATAGATTGGGAAAATATATATGTAACACAGATAACACAGGATTAGTCTCTATAATAAAGAACACTTATACATTGAAAACGAAAAGACAACCAATCCAACAGAATAAAGGGCAAGAAATTATGAATAATTTACCAAAACGCAAACTTGAATGACCATTTAACATGTAGAAACTCATCTAATACCCCTGATGAGTGAGGAAACATAAGGTAAAAGAACAGTGAATTATATTATACTCTGTATCCATAAGCCTGGCCACTGTCTGGAGATGCAATCTACTACCAGCATTAATACTGCAAAGGTACCTTGGTTGGGTACAGATGTGGGCAGAAGAGACAGGATAGGGGACATAGGATTTGATTACACTCATGCATCTGTAGGAAATGTCTGTATGTCTAGTTTAAAGAATTTCGATAATGTTTTTAAACTACCACATCAGTTTGTACTCTAAGGAATCCCTTCAGGAGATACATTTGCAAGGGTACACAAAGATGCTCACTGTAGCATTGTTTATAATAACAAAAGGGAAATAAAACTTAAAATTCACCATGAAGGTAATGGATTCATAAATTATAGTGCATTCCCACTATAGAACACCACAGAATGAGGAATAAGGTAGAGATATACTTATTAAGGAGAATGACTATTTGAAATGTCCAAATTATAAAACAATATGCATGACATGATTTCATTTTAGGTGTAAAACAGTGTCTGTGTGTGTGTGTGTGTGTGTATATATATATATACACACACACACACTTTTCATATATGTGTGTATTTACCTAAATATACACATATATGAAGGCCTATTTATGTGTTTGAAAATGAATTATAAAAACTCTACTAGGATACATGCTAAACTCTTAACAGTAGTTACCTCCAGGGGGGAGTAAAATTTAGGGCTATAGATATACACACACACACATACAATAAATATCAATGTGTGTGTCTGAGTTGAGTTTTTCAAAGGAGAATAGATTCATACATTATATTACCTGCATATTAAAGTAATAATAATAATTGCACCAGAAATTACATATTGAATTCTTTAAAAGCACAAGACGTTATATTGGTGGTCCGCAGAATAATGACTCCACCCTTGCTCCCTGAAAGATATTCACATCCTAAAGACTGGGATCTGTGACTATGTTACGTTACATGGCAAAAGGCAATTAGGTTGCTAATCATCTGGCTTTAAAATAGGGAGATTTTTATGGATTCTCTGGGTGAGCCCAACGTAATCAGGAGGGTCCTTAAAACTGAAAGCAGGAGGCAGAAAAATTAATGTCAGATCCATGCAATGTGAAAAAGACTCAACTGGTCATTTCTGGCTCTGAAGATGGTGGAAGGGGCCATGAGCCAGGGGATGTGGATATCCTCCGGAAGCTGGAAAAGGCAAGGAAGCAGATTCTCCAATAGAGGTTCTAGAAGAAATGTAGCCCTCCTGACATCTTGATTTTAGCCAGCAGACCCCGTTCAGACTTCTGAATTACAGAACTACAAGGTAATCAATTTGTGTTGATTTAAGCCACTAAGGTTGTGGTAATTTGTTACAGCAATAGGGAAGTTATGCACTATGCATGACCTCATTTAAAATTTATAAGAACCTTAGAAAATAATATATACAACTGTGGGCCCCAATTTGCACAGGAGGAAACCACAGCTCAGAAGACCTGTTTAAAGTAACACAGCTGGTAAGAGCTATGGATGGACATGAATTAGTTCCATAGGAATCTAGAGTTTGTACTTCTCTGCTTCTCTCTACTATTTTGTGTTCTCTGTTCTCTAATCTGTCTCTCTCTTTCTCCTTCTATCACCCATGACCCCACTGCACCTGTCTGGGGGCATGGACCCCAGAAAATACTTAGTATGTCAGTAAGAATACAGGTTTGGGGTCAGACACATCTTCATTTGAATCCAATTACTAGCTGTGTGGGTGAGAACAAATTATTCAATTTGAGCCTGTTTCCTTATCTATAAAAGAGGAGAAATAATTTCTACCTTGTAGGCTGAGAGAAAGCATTCAGTGAAATAATGTATGAAAAATATCCAACAAAGAGCCTTGTAGAGATTTTTGTTTTTAATAAATATTATTTATAGTTGGTGAGGACTATTACTTTGTTATAATGACTCTGGGAAGCCTGATTTTTTTCCTCTAGATGAGGATTTAGGTTTTGTTTATACCTTTTTCATATCTGTCAGCTCCTGATTCAGAGATGGCGGTTCATGCCTCTGGCACAGAATTACAGCTACAAACTAGGGAACTGTTAACTGAGTACAAGTGGAGAGGAAGTGGCCTTTAGTGGTGTGGGCACCGGTGATTCATAATATGAATCCAGTCAGTAGCAAAGATGGACTGTTAGTAATATATATTTATCCCTTGGGATCACATCACAGAGGAACAAAAGAAAAAACAAAACCCAATGAAAGCTTCCTTCTGTTTAAATTTGGTCACAAATTTCAAGGGGGCATCTCTATCAGAATCCAGATTATGATGACCTTCTGTTTTCTTCTTGATTTTTTCTTTTTTTTTTTTTCAATTTTTAAAAATTGAAGTATAGTTGATTTACAATGTTGTGCTAATCTCTACTGTACAGCAAAGTGACTCATTTATACACACATATACATTCTTTTTAAATATTCTTTTCCATTATGGTTTATCACAGGTTATTGAATATAGTTCCTTGTGCTATACAGTAAGACCTTGTTGTTTATCCATTCTAAATATAACAGACCTTCTGTTTTGTGATTATGGAGATCTAGACTGAATTTTCTCAGAATATCATTTATCTTTCACTCAATCAACATATTCTGTTGGTCTAGACACTCCAGAAGGTTCTTCAAAAATTCTCTGGAGGGACTTCCCTGGTGGCGCAGTGGTTAGGAATCCACAGCCAATGCAGGGGACACTGATTTGAGCCCTGGTCCGGGAAGATCCCACACGCCACGGAGCAACTAAGCCCGTGCACCACAACTACTGAGCCTGCACTCTAGAGCCCGTGAGCCACAACTACTGAGCCTGTGTGCTGCAACTACTGAAGCCCACGCACCTAGAGCCCGTGCTCTGCAATAAGAGAAGCCACCGCAATGAGAAACCCGCACGCAGCAACTAAGAGTAGCCCCCGCTCGCCGCAGCTAGAGAAAGCCTGCGCGCAGCAATGAAGACCCAACAGATCCAAAAATAAATAAATTAAATAAAATTTTTAAAAATTGTTTAAAAAAATTCTCTTGAAAAATCCCCTTCAGTTCTTTTTTTCTAGGATTTTTTTTTTCAAACGTTTCAAATTGTTTCTAACCTTTTTCTTTTTGAAGAGCTATTTTCAAAGATAATTTTTGATGGTTCTCCACAAATCATCTACATTTCTTTCACAGGGTCCTTCCAGTTCTGGCTTGTCCAGTATGACGTCTGATGCATAAGACGTACTTAATCTGGATTCACTGAATGAGGCAACTATCAAGTGAGGATGTGGCAACATTTGTTGTTCATGGAAATAGATCCCTCCCCCAGTTGAAAGGGAAGTAAGTCAGAGTGAGTACACACTCCCAAGGGACCTCAGCCTAAGTGGTCCAAAAGTCTTCGTTGGTCTCAGCCATTTATGCCCCTTATGCCTTATGAGAGAAAACTGAGGGAGGAAAAAAAAAAAAAAAAAAACCTCCTTGGGAATTGTGTCCTGTTCTAAAAAAACTCAGAGGTACTGAAGTGTTTGCCTTGCTAATGGCTTTTTCAAAGTGTGTTGACACCCAAGTGGGCTTGGGAGAACAGTTTTTACATGTGGGAAATACCATATGACTTAGGAACTGTGATTCTGGGTTTTTCTGTGAAAAATGTGTACTTGTAGCACCTTTCATTGCAATAGTCTTTGTCTTGCTTCTTGTTTCAGCTGCAGAGGCAATGAAAGCAGCAGGATAACTGAGCAGAATGGAGTATTTATAGCGATAACAACTCATTAAGGGCATCATTATTAACCATGACATGGGGCTTTCTTAATCACATCAATGATTGCTATAACTCCTAATGATACTGCATCATTGTACTCTAATACTGCAGAGTGCTGCAAGGCTACTACATGTTACAAGGCTATGAAGACACAGATATACAGAGACGTTGATAAAATGTTTCTGATCTGTGTATTGTTCAAGCTGAATTTACCCACATTTTAAAATCTGCTATACAAAACGTATAAATGAACACAGAATCATACCTTTGAAGAGGACTTCCAAAAAGTAATTTTATCCAGTCCACTGCCTTAAATAGTTAAATATTCAAACCATCAAAGACATAGGGTTGTAATTCCCTTTTAAGAAGCCACCAGGCTTGGAGTCTCCACAGTACCTTAAATAGACTGTTTTGGTACTTGATCACCATTTGGTCATTGAGCTTTGCTTTAAGTTGAGTAAGTTACAGCAAATTAAACACACACACACACACATATATGCAAATTATATATATATATATCTCCATTTCTTTGTGGGGTTGAAAAAATACTTCATACCTCCCTCATCTCACTGAAGCCACATAATAGAATTCACTTTTCAAGACTGAACACAGAACTTCCTCAACCGCCTTAACTCTTTCTCACAACTAATATTATCACTGATTTTAATCCCTTTGGACATGCTTTGGTCCCTAAATATAAATTTCATTATTTGTATTTAAGGGCAAAAGCAACAAATCAGATACTGGGAGAGGACAAATAGAAATGAGGAATTCTGCCCACATCTATAGTTTAGTTGTATTGATTCATAAAAACTAAGCAAACATATATATTGACTGCTTACATTCAAAATCAGTTCATATGCCAAACCTTGAACAGGAAGGTGAGCTCGTAATTAACCTGAAGGTTATGAACCTTTAATTTTTTTATTTAACTGAAAGTTCATCGACAGAATAATGTTTCACAAAGCAACCTGAAACAGCCTGAGGCATTTAGGTAACCTGAGGGGAAACAAACTCATGAACCACAGAAACAGGGGAAAAAATAGAGTGAAAAGTGAACTGGTCAAACCTCATGGAGAACTGGCTTTGTCATTACTCTCCAGATGCGACAGTAGTCCTGACTTCCGGGAGCTCTACTTAAGTATCTTGTCATTCAAATACTGGCTTATAAGAATAATTTCTTATTCAAGGGGCTTCTCCTACATGTGACTCAGTCTCTGTATCTCTTCTTCTCTCTTATTCTAATTTTCTCTCCACTTCTCCAGTGTTTCTATGGCTGCTTTCAACACTTTCTACTGCTTTTCCATGGCTCTTATAGTCAAAATTTTACCAAAAAAATTCCCAATTGAATCAGTAGTCACCAACCAGTAAGAAGGAATGCTAGTGGTCAATATTCTCATGCTGTGACACCTCACAGATCCAGCCTTTCAAAATGTCCCAGACTCCTCATCCAAAACTGTGATTAGAGCAACAGAATCACGTGACAGACATGAAACCCTAGGTGTATGGAACCGACCATGACCACTCATCTCAAATGAGATTGTGAGTGTGACAAACACTTCATGCCATCAAGTGCCTGGTAAAGAAGAAAAATATTTCTTACTAACTTAAACAAAAATTCTCTATGAGTAGAGACTAAAAATTATTCCTTATGTAGTCCTGTGTAATATACCATGGAGAATGCAATGCATTAATATACTTGCAATGCATTAGTATGTGCTATTGCATTTTGTATAGAGATTTACCAGAGATAGTCATTTTGTTTAATAACCTCAGGGATGACTTACCTATAAAGAACATTGTGCTGAGTCCTGCATGAAGGTGCTGGTGAGAAAGTGTGATGTAAAAGAAATAATAATACGTCGTATCTGTCCTGACCCCCAAAGAAGCTCATTACACAGTAGGTTAGGTACAAAAATCATGTAAATATAAATAATGCAAGGGAGTTAATAGCGTTGGGAAAGAAAACAGTTACAGAATCTCTCTGGCAACTTCCAAAGCTTCCACTGTACTAATGTTCCAATTGGAGCTGTTATGGGGAGGGGTGGCCATAAATGCCACTCTACGGTTGAAAGGTATTCTCAAGCTTCAGGGAGCAAAACCTTCCCAGTGCTGAGGTCTAAAGGGTGGAAGGATGAACTTACTGTAGAATGGATCAGATAAGAGAATTGGGGCTGGTTTTCCATCACCTCCTGGATCTTTACCTGTTGGTAAAGTGTCTTCTTGGCTCTGAAAAAGTCTCTTTGGGTGGAGAAACTGTTCTTAAACCACATTAAACCATTCACGCTTTCAAGGTGTGGAAATTTCCAGTGGTTTCCATTCATTTATATATTTACTCGTTCAACCGGCTTTTACTGCAGCTCTAATAGATGTTGGATTATATAAAACGCGAATCTTATATAATCCTTGCCCAACAAGATGTATAAAAAGATAATTGCCGCATGTTTTATTATATTTTTGCTTACAGAAATATAATGAAATCTTTATGCAAAATGCTACAGGCACTCAGAGGAGGAGGCTGCATAACTGGGTAAGAATATCAGGTAAAGTAAGAAAGGGAGACCTTCGGAGATGAACAAGAGTGCTCCAGATGAGAGTCAGAGGACAGTTTATTGTAGGAAGAGGGAGCAGACTGCAAAAATGTACACTTGTGAAAAAATGATGGCTTTAAGATGCTTGAGCTTCTCTGTGAGATCTAAGGGTCAGGTTGGTAGGTGATGTCACAGAAGACACAGCTGGACAAATTATGTGAATCAGCTATAATGAAGTTTCTAGGGTAGCCGTTTTTAAATATAGTTTAGCCATGAGAGTTTCTTCAAATGTTAGAAGCCCCGTATGTAAAATGGATTAACTCTGAGCTGCTCTGTTTTAAGCAGAGGTGGGGGACCTGAGGCGTGCATGGTCCTACTCTCTCCCAGCCTCATTTCCACCCAGGTAACCCCTAAAGGGCTCTGCAGATCACAACTTGAAAAGTAATGTACTATCATACAGCTGCCTTTCTTCAAAATGAATTATTGAATAAACAGATGAATTGATCTTTATCCAGAGTTCTCTTTTCTAGGATTTATTTTCCTTTACCAGTGCTTTTGAGCATCAATATTCAAAGCATCCATCTCTCTCTAATACGGGCACAGTGTGTCACTTAAATCCTATGGTGAGTCCCAGGCTTTCCTACTTGATGTTCTTTAAATCTGTAATTGCGATAAAACATCATTCAAAACAACTTTTAACTACATCTACATGTATGATACTTGCAAGAAAATCAGAAAAGCCTTTCCCTCTGTGTGGACTTCTTTTCAGTGGAAAAGTTCCCATGACAATATGGCTTGGCAAGCCAATGGTACCTATAGGCAGATTAGAAAAAGCCAGCCCTTCCCTTGACAAACCCAGACCTGAGCTACTCATGGCTTGGTGAGCTGAGCAATGAGATTCAGATCTCACCTGGCCCCTTGGCTGGGGTCTTGGTTTAGTGAACTCCTCACATAATGACCCAGGAAAGCCCTATTTACATATTATTATTTTTAGCTCCAACTCTAATTTATCAAAAGATATTTTGTAAACAAGGATGAGTTCAAATTTATTCTAGGTCCTGTTTAAAGTCTCACTTTTTAGAGAATTCCAAGCACAGGCAATGTTTCAAAGCTATTTTTGTGCCATTGATGATCATAATAGGGGCTTTCTTGTGTATCAGTTTTTCCCTTGAAATATCCTCGGTAGTATCATTTCAAATTCCAACAATGGCTTGATGCAGAGCTTAAGCAAGGAGGTACCATTTGTAGGCAGAGGGAGAGAAACACACTTCCTGGTGCCAACTCTGCTTTATAGGAATAAGCTTTACAATTGTTGAGCCTTGGCTATTTGCAAGCATACCTGTAGGCAAAATGTCCCATTACTGTAAGTACAAACATATGGGAAAATAGTCAGATAATAGTTAGTCTATGCATAACAAATGAATGTGAGACCTATGCTGGTGGAAAGCTTTAAAATTCTATTTTCCAGAGGTGTGTGAGCCTGAAGCATCAGAATAGGAAAGGCAGCTTAGAGTAGTTCTGACTGCTCACTAAGCACGACCAAGATCTGGGTTTGAAAATGCAGGTTATACCAAAGTTCACCATCTGAATTCCAACTGCTTGGGCCCAGGTTTGTAAAATAAAGATATTACTTCCCTCACACAACTGTTATAGGGAATAAATAAGATAACCTATATGACAGTGCCTACAGCTGAAGAAATATAGCTTCTTTCTAAATAAATTATTATTTAGAATAATTTAATCTAAATTTCATCTTTATTCACTTCGTAGCCTGGAGTACCTGATACAGAGCAGTGTTGCTCAGCACAATTTTCTGCAGTGATGGAAATATTCCATATTTGTGCTGTCCAATATGGCAGGCACTGGCTGCATGGGCTATTGAGCATGCAAAATGCGGTCAGTATGAACTGGATTTAATTGCTTAATTTTAATTAATTGAAATTCAAATTCCAATAGACACATGTGGTTAGTAGCTACTCAGTGGGACAGTGCAGCTCCAGAATAGAATTTGCCCCATACAGGGTAACTTCATTATAACTTTGGATTTTTTTCAGCAATAAGTTTCTAAGAAAGACAATATTTATTTCTGCAAACATTTTTAGGGCCAGAGGTTTTTAAACTGGAATCAATGGGCAACTTGAACTCCTAAAATTAGATGATAATCATGTAAAGTTTGAGGTGTAATTTTCTGGGGAGAGGATTCCTACCTTTGGATTTAGACAGAGGATGTCTCACAAAATAACAGTAAGTAAATAAATTAAAATAATAATATACCTAAGTTCCTTAAACCTTCTCTAAGTTTAAAATGTCCAAATTATGATTCAGAAGACAGAGGTGTCCAGGCTATTGTATTAGCTCATATAGTTAATTGTGTCTATTAACACTAAAATATAAGCAGAGCTTTCAGTGAAAACGTAAAATATGGAATTCATAAGAAGTGTTCCATTGGTCTATTTAGGTCAATACTAGTAAACACATTTTAACATATTTAATTACATGTTAATTACATGTTTCATTTCATTGATTTCCTCTAAAATATTAAATAGTACAGAATAGTACAGAAATGTACAAACTAAAAAGTACAATTTTTCCCACCTCCTACCCTATTTCTACTCCCGCCCTTAGGGACAACTATGTCAATAATTTGTCACATTTTCCCCCAGACTTCCTTTTCGTTATCCATACATATATTGTATGTACACGTGCATGTGTGTGTATATGTTTTTGTGTGTCTAAATATTGGCTTCTATTGTATCAATACTATTTGTGATGGGTTTAATAATGACCCCAAAGATGTCCACGTTCTAATCACTGAATCATATGAATATGTTAACTTACATGGCAAAAAGATCTGTGCAGGTGTGATTAAGTTAAGGATCTTGAGATGGAGAGATTACCCTGGATTATCTGGCTGAGCCCATATAACCACAAGGGTCCTTAGAAGAGGGAGGCAAGAGGATCAGAGTTAGAGGTAGGAAATGTTATGACAGAAGCAGGAGGTTGGAGTGACTCCAGGAAGGGGACACAAACCAAGGAGTGCAGGCAGCTTTCAGATACGGAGGAAGGCAAGGAAATGGATTGAGTCTTCCCTGAAGAAGGAAAACCGTTCTGCTGACACCTTGATTCTAGACCTCTGACCTCCGGAACTGTAAGAAAATAAATACGTGTGGTTTTTAGCCACGAAAATCTGTGGTAATTTGTCACAGCAGCAATAGGAAATGAGTACGTTGTTTTATAACTTACATGCTTTTAACTTAGTATAACCTATGCACCCTTCCATGTAAGTACATTAGTATATGCAGCGCTACTCCATTCTTTACGGTAGTCGCCTAGAATACCAGTTTGTCTCCCCTTTATACTGTCATGCATAAGGTTTGAATACACACCCTTGGTTATCTGTCTTTGAGCATTTGTCCGGATGGTTTCGTGGACTAGCTGATTTCCGAGAGGAACTGCTTGGTGAGAAGATAAAGATATACATGAGAAATGTGTTGTTATTCAGAACACTTGCCCCCCCTCCTCCCCCTCCCCTCTGCAGACTGTCTCACTCACAGCAGATTATACTTCCCTGTTCCATAGACAACAGACTTGGTCATGTGACTTGCTATGGCCAATAACGTGTCGGCAGAAGGGATTTGGGTGGGCACTTTAGAAACTAGCATGCGCTTGTTTTCTTTCCCACTGCCACAAGATGCCCCCTATAGCGACTGCTCCATCAGCCTGAGTGCCGGCTGACCCATGATGGATATGTAGGAAGACCAAAAAAATAATAACAAGCCTTTGTGGTTGTAAATGGCTGCAGTTGTGTGGTTCTCGAACACAAGAGCATAAATTAGCCTAAACTGCCTGGTGACGTATGTGCATTTAAAATGCTCAGAGTTACTACCAAATTGCCTTCTAAAGAGCTGTTTCTGTCCACCGACATTGTGTCAAGTGTCTTTTTTCCACACTCTTGCTCACAGTATATAGCAATCGTTTCTAACTTCGGTCTTTCTCTTGGGAAAAGAAAATGGTATCTCACTGTTTTAACCTGTATTTGTCTGATTTCATACAAGATTCCTTCATATGTTTATGATTCAATTGTACTTCTTTTAGGAAACATTTCCATGGTTAGTGTACATTTTTTATCTAGAGTTATTTGTCATTTTTATATAAATGTTCTTGAGTACTTATATACTGTGAACATTACTGCTTGCTTCATTTGTCCATATTTTTAACGATTCACTTGATTCTTTATGATGGCTTTCACCACACAGAAGTAGTAAATACGTATATATATTATATATATATATATATTTTATATATATATATATTTTATATATATGTATATATATATATATATATATATATATATATATATATATATATATATATATATATATAAAAATTAGTTTCCTTTGAATTAAAATATAACTCAAGCCAAGACTAAGTTGATCTCTTAGTCACTATATGGGCTACTCAGAATTGCTCACTTAGAAGTCCGGGTAACAACTGCTGATTCAATATCTGATTTTTGAGCCAAAGCATGTACCAAGAATGTTTAGTACGGACATATGGTGGATCAGAAAAATGGGAAAGAAGAAAAAACCAAGGCCAAAAAAAGACCAAAGGGCAAAAATATTAAAGGATGAAGCAAGGACCAAAGTAAGTGCAAAAATTATAAATTTATATAATCATAAATAAGGTAATAATAATAATAATTTGGCAACATATAATGACAGTCATGAAAATGTTTATAAATGACAGGTAACCAGTGTAATACTGTAGGTTTTTTTCTCAATTTTTTTAAACAATTTCTTTTAGCTAAATTCCTAGAGGTAGGATTTTTGAATTAAGGTTGAGCGTAGTAACACTACCTAAGGTAGTGAAAGCTTGAAAGTAACGAAGACATTGACATTATTATACTTATAATTAGACAATTAGGTTAAGTAAAATCTGACATATCAATTGATTGAAATATAATGAAGCTGTTAAAAAATTAATCAATATAGTGATGTGGAATCCCGAGCCAATCTGAATGTCTTTTTTTTTTTTTTTTTTTAATAAAATCTTTTCTGTCTTGTCCAGTTTTGTTCTCTTCTATATTTTTATGGAACTTTGTGCCTCTATTCTAACATTTATCAAGATGCAGCTTGTTTATTATTTTCCTCTCTAGACATCACGGTCTCCGGAGCTAGATTTATGTCTTTTCTTTTTTTGACATACAATTCATGTTTTCTTACTTGAAATGTATTTATCCATTTCTTTAAGAAAAACAGAAAACAAAATTGCATGCAGACCACAAATATAATTATACAAGTATGTTGGTACAGGTTAGAAGGGAACAAAGAAATGAAAATAATTCTTACAGCACAATCATAGCCATATAGATGCTGTTTCAAATGGTTTTCTTATAAGAAAGTGTTTTTTAATGCAAAATGGTATAAAGAAGATTTACATGTCCATATTTCTTCCACACAGTGATAGCCATTGTTAATGTGGCCTATTCTTTTCAGACTTTTCTATGCCTTTTCTTTTAAACATTATTGAAGTGATTACACCTATAAAAATTGTTTACTCTATTTTCCCCACATTTTCACTTTAAAGTTACTTTTTAACAGTTTGTTATTAGACTCACATAAATAGTCTCATGTAAGTGATCTGTAGCCCTCAAAGGAAGAGAGCAAATCAAATCAAACTCTTGGAAGAGATGAGGGACCTAGAACAAGGATCGTGTTCATGGAAACAGTGATGGCCTCTTTCAAGCAGCTGAAATTGTTTTGTTTTGCTTTGTTTTCAAGCAAAAATGGCCAGTCCTGAAGCCAGACACATACATGTAGGTAGAATGATAGGAAACAAATAGGTGGGTAGGAAATCAGAAGGTTTAGAAAGAATTCTTAAAAGACAACTCTTGGAAAAAGAGGAGGTAGAACAACCTGGAGGGTGTGTAGTGCTGTCTAAGCTAATCTGACCTTATTAAGAAATAAGGTGAAGATAAGAAACAAGATCATATTTACATCTGTAAATCACAAGTGCAAAACACACTATGGCAGAGGTGGGTATCTCACTAAACTACCGAGTAAGATGATTTCTAATAAATGGAGAAAAGGACATCAACAAGTACTTGTTTCAGCCTTCCCATGAGAAAAAATAAAGTCCCTGAGGAGGAGATATATTCTTGCACTAGAAAATTCCTCTGTTACCTAGTCCCTCCATATTTGGAAATAAAATTTCCCCACTCCCGACCCCGCCCACAAAGACCCCAATGCAATACGGGTTCTCCTTCAGATGGTAACAAGGGAAGTTCTATCTAGATGAAGTCAATTATTTCTTCTGATATGGCTGCTTCAAGGACATAAAGACTAGAATATTCTGTGGGGGCGGGGGGCAGAGCTACCTTAAGTGCTCTGAATATCCGTAAAACAATGGTACTCCCCTAGTGTTCTTCAAAAGATTTTCTGCAATGAGGGGATTAGTCTATATGTGTCCTGCCCAATATAGTAGCCACTAACCACGAATGACTATTGAGCACTTTAAATGAGGCTAGTGTGATTCAGGAACTAAATTTTTAATTTTATTTAAGTTTAATCAGTTGAAAATTAAATTTAAATAGCCACACATGGCTAGCAGCTACCATATTGAACAGCCAACTGTAAGTCATGCCTTTGTGCTTATCACTTAAGCTGTAGCTTTCTCTGATCTAGGTCAATGTAGATCCAGGCATATTGGTCCAATCAAATCAGATTCCATGATAATGGCCTTTATCTTACCCAATGCTGAGGCTTGCATGTGTGAACAGCATACTGATTTTGCCTGATATAAAGGCATCATGATGCCAAAATCCAGGCACACATCAGCTCTGTGCATAGAGCTTTTATGTTTGCAAATAGAAAATCTCAGAACTATAGTACCTTTCCCCAACTTCCCTTTCCTAGGTTGGGCATATATTCACTAATACTATAGATGTTGACAAATTATTTTGTCTCTGACTCCTATTGTTCAATACAGCTAATGAGGAAAAAAAAAATATGTATTCATATATATATGCATTTTATATCTAAAAGGGGAAATTGAAATCTTAAATCAAATATGAGTTTTCAACTGCAAACACATAGTTTAGTAACCTGGGAACAAATATTCTAAGTACACCCATAAACCCAAGACCACTTTTCATCTCATCTCTGAGCTTTAGCTGATCGAGACCTGTTAAGCAGTCTCTCATGATAAGCCACAGTATTTGCTTTCTGCTTGTCTTCCTTCCTTGGCTTAGCCATCAGAATAAATGGAATGAATGATTTAGGGTGATGAAATCAGTGAGATGAAACTAAAACGTACTACTGAGCTACTAAGTAGAAGGGATGAACTCCAGGAAAACCCTTGAATGGATGAGAAATTAAGAAGGTCGAATTAAGCTTGTTGAAAAATGTATCTGCAGAGTTATTGGTTCTTTGTTTCTTGATGACTGGCTCTAAGGGAAATTCAGCCCAGGGATGTTTTAATTCCTTCGGCTTCTTGCTGTCTGCTTTTTGACAGGACTAGCTCAGCTCTGAGTGCAGCAGGGGCTTTTGTGGACGAAAGTGAGGTTTTAGAAGGGTACGTTTTTAAAAATGTGGTTTTCCTAGAACCTGAACCGATTAAGGAAGTAAATGAGAGACAAACTGCTGCAGGGCTCTGAATAGGAAATGATCTGTGAGTAAACTGAACAAGCCGGGAGACAGTAAATAGGCAATTAACATTCATTTTGGCAAATCTGCACCTGTTGGAGCTGAAAATACAAAGGGAAACATGAAGGAGAATGACAGCAAACCTGTCAAACATCGTAGAATCGAAAGATTTTAAATCCTGAGCTTCATGAAATCATGAGTGTAAATTATATGAAGCTGCAAATTTGGCCAGACATCAAGGAAGATACAATCCACAATGAAATTGTGTCTTAGCCACCTTTTGTCCACCGAAGTGTGCCTGAAGAGTTTTAGTGGATTCGGAGTGGCTGGTAGTGGTGTTTTAGATGCTTGTTATCCTTGGGGATTCAGGAAGTCTTGATAAATCTTTTTGGGGCAAGATTGTTCACAGAGGAAGTTATTTAAGGACTCCCTTCATTCTCTTCTCCATCCGCTGTTTCTTTTCCATTTTGGAAGGCCTCTACCATCATCCCACAAAGACCCACTGCCTGAAAGGAGCCTCTGTGGTCAGGCCATTCAAGATGGCTATTCTCTTGCTCTCTGTATATCCCCCGCTTGACCAATTCTCTTGATCAGTAACTACCCACGTGTTTGCTCCCTGCCCCAGCAGCTGGTTTCCCTGGTAACTGATGAGTCACCCTGATGTCAATGCCCCTATAAATGGTAGCCTCCTTCTCCTCTGAGTAGTGAAGACTGCTGCCACGTCCTGTCTGCCGTCTTCTATACACGGTGGGGTGTCGCTCCAGGACATTTTGCTTCAGACATGTAAGATCCCTCTATCCAATAAACCATTGATATCGCTGTCGCTGTCTCCGGGCTCTTTCTTTGATCTTGAGGCTGGGCAACTATGAGGCTTGCAGGCCTGTGGGGTGCAGCCCAACAGAGCCTTTTGGAAAAGTTAGGATCGTGCTTTGGAATCCACTTCACTAACTCTGCTTTCCTGGGAAGTGTGCCATGTCCTACATCTTCATGTCTTTTTCTTAGGATTCTGTGTTTACCATCTAAATTCTGTATGTCTCTGATAAATCCAATCCCTGGGATTTATGGCTGATCTTTCTAAGTCTTGGTTCCATTTTAACAGAGACTTCTAGAAATAATCCCCTAAGAAAAACATAAAATAAATATTTGGAAAGTCTAGGCCCCATGGCTGGCCTTTGGAAAAGATATTCTTAGGCAGGTGTGCATTTGGCTTTTGTTAATTACATGGATTAGGGAAGCAACTTCCTTTGCATGAGGGAATCCACGTGACAGAGGCATCCCAACTCTAAAGAAACTAAGATAATAAGATGATTTATAAGGAATTTTCTCTCGATGAGACAATTGAACATCTAATTCTGAAATTGTTTATACATACCCATTCAAGAGACAGAGGAATGAGCTGGAATTACCTTCTAAGACCATGATTTGATACCGTATATCCCAAGCTATATTCAGTAGAATATTGGTATCCTGGGGCACGCCAAGAGGTGTTCTCCATAATCAATAAACTTTTAGAAAGTTGTGTCTATATATGCTATCCCTGAAAATTAATAGTGTATAACCCAGTGAAATTTACAAGAAGAAACACACCTTATCTCAACACCGTTAACCTCACAAAGGACTCCATTGTCACAGCTCAGAGTTTGGATAATTCTCATTTAATTTATAGTTTGGGGCACCATTTTATCTACCCTCTTGCTGGAGTAGCATACTGATTGGCACCAAAAAGAGCAAGCAATCAATGGAACAGGATAGAAAGCCCAGAGATAAACCCACACACGTATGATCACCTTATTTTTGATAAAGGAGGCAAGAATATACAGTGGAGACAAGACAGCCTCTTCAATAAGTGGTGCTGGGAAAACTGGACAGCTACATGTAAAAGAATGAAATTAGAACACTCCCTAACACCGTACACAAAAATAAACTCAAAATGGATAAAGACCTAAATGTAAGGGCAGACACCATAAAACTCTTAGAGGAAAACATAAGCAGAACACTCTATGACATAAATCCCAGCAAGATACTCTTTGACCCACCTCCTAGAGAAATGGAAATAAAAACAAAAATAAACAAATGGGACCTAATGAAACTTAAAAGCTTTTGCACAGCAAAGGAAACCATAAACAAGATGAAAAGACAGCCCTCAGAATGGGAGAAAGTATTTGCAAATGAAGCAACTGACAAAAGATTAATCTCCAAAATTTACAAGCAGCTCATGCAGCTCAATATCAAAAAAACCAACAACCCATTCCAAAAATGGGCAGAAGACCTAAATAGACATTTCTCCAAAGAAGATATACAGATCGCCAACAAACACGTGAAAGGATGCTCAACATCACTAATCATTAGAGAAATGCAAATCAAAACTACAATGAGGTATCACCTCACACCAGTCAGAATGGCCATCATCAAAAAATCTACAAACAATAAATGCTGGAGAAGGTGTGAAGAAAAGGGAACCCTCTTGCACTGTTGGTGGGAATGTAAATTGGTACAGCCACTATGGAGAACAGTATGGAGGTTCCTTAAAAAACTAAAAATAGAACTACCATATGACCCAGCAATCCCACTACTGGGCATATACCCAGAGAAAACCATAATTCAAAAAGACACATGCACCCCAATATTCATTGCAGCACTATTTACCATAGCCAGGTCATGGAAACAACCTAAATGCCCATCAACAGATGAATGTGTAAAGAAGATGTGGTACATATATACAATGGAATATTACTCAGCCATAAAAAGGAAAATTGGGTCATTTGTAGAGACATGGATGGATCTAGAGACTGTCATACAGAGTGAAGTAAGTCACAAAGAGAAAAACAAATATCGTATATTAACACATATATGTGGAACCTAGAAAAATGGTACAGATGAACCAGTTTGCAGGACAGAAATAGAGACACAGATGTAGAGAACGAATGTATGGACACCAAGGGGGTGAAAGTGGCGGGGGGCAGATGGTGGTGGGATGAATTGGGAGATTGGGATTGACATGTATACACTAATATGTATAAAATGGATAACTTATAAGAACCTGTTGTATAAAAAATAAATAAAATTCAAAAAAAATATGCTAATGCATATTATGCACTTAAAAAAAAAAAAAAAGTAAAGCATAAATTAGTACTTACACGTATTTGCCCAGGGATTTTTCACCTGATCGCACAGGTGCACAGTATAGGTATCAAGCACTAAGGAGAACGTTAGGTAAAACAAGGCTAGACTCTTAACAGTGCTCGTCTCTGCAGCTCCTGGTAAACAGCCCTGCAGAGAAACAGTTCTTTCTTCTACCTTAATTTTAAAAATTCACCTCAATTATTTCCAAAGACTAGCTTGAACTATTTGCTTCTTAAATTTTAATAGATCCTAAAACTTCAGCTTTTTTGTTTTAAATACGGTCCCCCAGTCACAAGGTTCAAGTTTGTTATAGTTTTTATGCTGAGGAAATGCTGGGATCCAGAGAGTTAAATCCAACAACGTTTTTTTTGCAGAAGATGGCAGCACGACCTCTGGGAATCAGGAAAGGCAGTGGGGGAGGTTCCCAAGGACAGCTATACTTGATGCATGGATGAGACCCCGTTGTGAAACAGGAAGTTAGAGCTAGGGTCCCTTGTGCGAAACCCCTAGGAGCAAAGGCAGTGTCAGGACATAGATGACACTTATTTGCCCCTAACTGGCCTCCCTACTTTCAATCTTTCTTATCTCCCACGTGAAAACCAAAGTTATACTTCTTTCTTTCTTTTTTTGTGCTATACCTTCTCTTCATTTACAAATTAAAAATTCTTTGAAAAATTTCCTGATCCATAAAAATGACTCCCTAATTACCTCAGTTGATAATTTTTTTTTCTTTTTTTTTTTAAAGCTACAGCAGGATCCCCCTTATCCTTGGATTGATTTGCTAGGGCTGCTGACACAAAGTACCACAAACTGAGTAGCTTAAGACAACAGAAATATCTTCTCTCCCATTTCTGGAGACAGATGTCTGAAATCAAGATGTCAGCAGGGTTGGTTCCTCCTGAGGGTGGATCTGTTCCAGGCCCCTCACTCAGCGTATGGTGACTGCCAGAAATCCTTAGCATTCCTCAGCTTGTAGGCGCATGCCTCCAATCTCTGCCTCCACTTTATGTGGTGTTCTCTCTGTGTCTCTGTGTCTCTGTGTTCTCTCTGTGTCTCTGTGGCCGTCATCTTGTAAAGACACCAATCATACTGGATTAGGGACCCACCCCACTCCAGTATGACCTCATCACAAGAATTACATCTGCAACAACTCAACCCTATTTCTAGAGAAGGTCCCATTCTGAGTTACTGTGAGTTAGGACTTCAATATATCGTTTTATGGCAAACAATTCAATACTTCCCTCCCATCAAAACCCTTCAATGGTTCCCACTGCATTTAGGATAAAATCCAAATTCTTTTGTCCCTTTCTGTCTCTCCAGCCTCATCGCCTGCCCACACTCTGAATTTCAGTTATTCAAAACTGTCTACTGTTGCCCTGCATATGTTTTATTCCCTTTTGCTTTGTCGCGTGCTGAAAGAATGATCATTCACATTTATACTGCACTGCTTTGTGTCAGGTACATGTCAATATAATAATTTTTACAATAAGTAAAATAATAAATTTTTACAATTTTTATAATAATTTTTACTGTAAGATAGGTAATTCCATTTGCTCCCATTTTTCAGAGGAGGAAATTAAGCCCAGAGAAATCAATTACCAAAGTCCATAGGGATGAGAATCCAGGCAAACTGGGGCCAGAGGCCTTCTTCTTACTACTGCATTTTAGGATCTTTCAGGTAGAAGGTTGGGGAGAGGCCATTAAAGGAAACACCCTGCTCCTTCTTCAGGGTTCAGGTCAGTAGTTCCTTCTTTCAAATGCCTCCTCTTCCTTCAGAATCCCTGTCTGCCCTCCTCCCACTTCCAGTCTGATTTGGTACCTCTGATGTCTGCTCCCCTATCACACTGTGTATCTGTCCATCCTGAACACTTCCCAGGTCCTACATTATTTAGTGTCTGCATGGAGTGTCATTTAAAAAGAAAAAACAGCCCAGCAACCCAAAGTAATTAAAAACAAACTCCATTTTTTATTTGTGACTTGTGAAGAACATGAAAGCAGATCCAATTAACAACCCACAATTCTCTAAAGCCTCTGTCCTGTACAACCTCAGTCTCTCTCATTCCCCAAAGCTATGGCAGGGTCACTTGTTAAATTCCCCAATTAAAAAGAAAGAAAAAAACCCAGTACCCAGACCACATGACTTATGTTCTCTCTTTGTCCACCACATTTTATCTTTACCAATATTTTATCTTGCTGGCTTTCTGGTATTTGCTTATGTTTCTACTGCTGACAGGAATTCTTCAAGGGATCAGTGGCATGTTAATAAATCCTGTCCCCATCACACCTCTCCTAAAGCACTTATCATATTATATATTTTCCCCCACTACCCAAGCATACTTTATTCCGATACTTTTCCTCCTGTGGGAAAGCTTAAATGACCATTAACTCTCTTTGTAATTAATTTTAAAACTGCAGTGTTTCAATCAATACAAATCTAAGCCCAAGCATCAAGCTGGTAATATGGATAATATGCACTTATAATTACACATTCAGTTAACTATAAAACCTATTATTACACTAATAAAATGTATGAAACTCCTTAACCAACTAGGAACTTGGAGCAGCTGCAATACTGATGCTTGCCATTTCACAGTTGTTCAGAGATTGTGTAAAAGGAGTTACACAAAGTGCTGGGGAGCTGTTTTTGCATAAAATCACAGTATTTTTTTAGATTAAGCACTAAATTTGCAAGCAAGGCCTTGGGATACAAGAACACAACGAGTAGGGATCTAGACACCAAACCAACAGTTAGCACAAAAGCATTGTGGGAGGATTGAAGTCATTGCCTGACAATACCCTGCTCATAAGCTCTTAATTAATAGGTGTTACTCCCCCTGAAATTATGTTCATATTGCAAAACTGGACATCCATGTTCCGTGTTGTATAAAAAGTGAAATATATTAAGGACAGTACTCCTTTGGGGGAGGAGACAAGTATCGTGTATCACTGGATAAAGTACATGAGGCAAAGCCTGATGCAAAGTACCCACCAAGTGGTAGCTAACATCACTATTTATGTGGAATGAATAAACCCACATGTTTATCCAAGACAGAATGAAAGAGATCCCAGGGACAACAAAGGAGGAAATAGAAGCCAAGACCAGAGCCAGGGAAGGGCCTCAGTTAATACAGGAGGAAGATTCAAGTATAGACAGGAACCAGTTGAATATCTTTGTCCCCAGGTTGTGCTGATGGTGACAGGAGGGCAGCTGCTGAGCTGAAGCTCTGAGCAGAGTCTCTGTTCTTGCCCTTTCTAGTCTTTCCTGGTTCCATTTGAGAGCTAAATGGACCAAATGGGATGGTTGGAAGGTTAGTATCGCCCTGAGTCTTAGTCCCTCTTGGGCACCCAGAGTCCCCCCTGTGCTCCCACGTCCCTCCCCCTGCACTCAGTATTGCTCTGCATCAAATATCTATCCCTTGTTCACTCTGTTCTGAATGTCTTCATTCTGGCTTCTTTCATTCCCCCCTACTACCATCTATTCCTGGATTCTGACTTTTCTTCCACCCTTTTTTCTTATCCATCCATATGAATGTCTTGTTTATTACAGATTACCAATTATGCACAACTCCTGTGTAGCCATTTTTTTTTATCATTTGCATGCAGAATGGTTGCATTTTATCTGAGGGATGGAATCCTGAAGGCCGCATTTAACTGGCAATATGCATTTGTGAAACTAATCCTGTCAAATGATGGCAGATCTCTCTGTTCACCAGCTAAAGTGGCACTGCCATGTAGCAGTCACAATGTCAACACAACTCATGCTGCCTGCCAACTTTGGAATTCTGTGATTCTGGAAAAAAAAATTTCAATTCGGGGCATTTACATAATTTTGTATTATGTTCATAAAAGTCAGACTTCATTCATATTTTAATTGCACAACTTTGGATTTGCAGTTTTCACAATTACATTTATATGATTATAGATTGCATGGTAGTAGGGCTATTCATTTCAGAGGTAAAGGGGTAAAATGGAGTCTTAGAAAGACCTCTAGAAAGCCTGAGGAAGGTGAGATCAACAGCTGTCTGTCCAGTTATCTGAGATGGGCAAGCTATTGTTCTATGCAGAGGAGACAAATTACATGATTCTGGGAGTGACTCAAGTGAGAAACTAGTACCTACCAACCTGCAGGACGATATCCAGGAGACAGCTGTCTATGCACCTCCTGAGAGAAACATTCCTTATTTTTATGTAAATCAATAGAAATTCTCTGCAATTTCAAAATTTCCATGAGCTCAAATAAAAATAAAATACTTCTTTCAAACAAAACAAGACTTAAGACTTAAGCTCTTGAAATAAGTAAACCACTCCTATCCTGGCTTTAAAAAAAAAAGGAAGGAGAGAAACAAAACAGTGGTTTGTGATCTCATCAGAATCATCATTCAGTTTTTCCATGAGGAGCAAAGCACTGTTCTATTACTTTTTAAATTATTCCTCCAAAGTAATCAAGAATCATCACAATTAAATTTATGAGACTTATAAGAGCAAAAGAGTCTTTTTTCCCCCCTCCTTTTTTGCTATAGAAGGAACACTGTCGATTCTGAAGTCAGAGCTACACTAGCCATAATCTTCTCTTATCCCTCCAGTCATCATTAATTTTTTTTTAAAGATTTTTTTGATGTGGACCCTTTTTAAAGTCTTTATTGAATTTGTTACAATATTGCTTCTGTTTTATGTTTTGGTTTTTTTGTCTGCGAAGCATGTGAGATCTTAGCTCCCCGACAAGTGATCGAACCCTTACCCCCTGCCCTGGAAGGCAAAGTCTCAACCATCGGACCGCCAGGGAAGTCCCAATCATCATTAATTTTTATGCAAACTATTTTTAAAGAGGCTCTAGGTACTCAAAAATGAACAGGACGTTCTCTTCTTCCTAAAATAGTCACAAATAACTGTAGTACATAACTAAGTTCCTATATTTTAAGATAATACTTTGTACTCCTCATTCCATTCATTATAGAAAAGTATGAGGGAGAGAAGTGAATAGGAGAGATCCAAGAAGGAAACTTTAAAAGGAAATTTAGAAAGGTGGACCAGAAATTTGCATTCTAGCACACAATTTATGAAACATAGTTTCATATGATTACCTCGGATTTATTTTCACTGTAACTCTGTGAGAGAAATAGGATGGTAACATTTTACATTTCAACTGTAAAATTGGGAGTGACTTTACCAAACTCATGGGACTAGAAAAGAACAGAAGTTAGACTGAAATCCAAAGCCGAACTCCAAAATCCATTCTTCATTATACTGTACAGGCCTTTTAGGACAATGACAACGTGGGACAAGGAAGCAGGAAGGAATTAGGCCATTTATGATGGAAGAAACAGAATTACCAAAGGCATGGTGATCTGTAACACATGGGCAATTTGGAGAGTTGAAGGACCTGAAGATGAGCCACGAAAGATAGGTCAGGACCAAGTCAAAGGTGAGTATTTAATTTAATTTGGTGAGCAATGGCAGGTATTCCATCCACAAATATACAAAACCAATGTTTGTTGGGTAACCTACTACATTTTATGAATTATTTTAGGCATTAAAGACATGGCGAAAAAAATGATCCTTGCCATCACCATGCTAATAAAACAGTGGAGAGACATATATAGAAATATTTACAATCCACTGGGGAAATTTCTGTAATGAGCACAAGTATAAGGTGAAAGAAGAGCCTAGGAAAATAATCTACTAAGTCTATCTTGAAATGTTGAAATTTTTGAATTTGGCACCCCAAGACCATTACAATAGTAACATCAAATAGTACTGATCACAGATCACCATAACAAATATAATAATAGTTAAAAAGTTTGAAATGTTGCGAGAATTACCAAAATGTGACCCAGAGACATGAAGTGAGCAAATGCTGTTGAAAAAATGGTGCTGATAGAGTTGCTCAGGATTGCCACAAACCTTCAATATGTAAACAATACAACATCTGCAAAGCACAGTAACAAAACACAATAAAACGTGGTCTGCCTCTATTTGCATTTGATTTCTGAATTAATATATTTCACTTCCATGGTAAAGAAAGTGAGTGAGGACTTCCCTGGTGGCGCAGTGGTTGAGTATCCGCCTGCCAATGCAGGGGACACGGGTTCAATCCCTGGTCCGGGAAGATCCCACATGCCGCGGAGCAACTAAGTCCGTGCGCCACAACTACTGAGCCTGCACTGTAAAGCCTGCAAGCCACAACTACTGAGTCCGTAAGCCACAACTACGGAAGCCCACGCGCCTAGAGCCCGTGCTCTGCAACAAGAGGAGCCACCGCAGTGAGAAGCCCGCGCACCGCAAGGAAGAGTAGTCCCCACGAGCTGCAACTAGAGAAAGACTGTGTGCAGCAACGAAGACCCAACGCAACCAAGATATTTTTTAAATTTTTAAAAAAAGAAAGTGAGTGAAAAGTGCAGGTGAGAAAGGTATTTGGTTTTATTTCAAACATCTGTATATTGATAGGAATTTAATCAATAAGATTCATTCTGGAACTGGATATCAGGTTATAGTAGTAGTTTAAATCTAGGAAATTGTAAGTTTTACCATTTATACCTATCTATTCTTGATGAGGAATAAAGATCTGTTTTGTAAGCAAGAGAAATGTAATGATGGGTAATTATGCCAAGAACCAACTTTTAAAATGTAATACCTTATCACTTGTCTAGCATAAACGATATCCACTGGATTCAGTTAGAGACCTGCATTTAAATGCTGGATGAAAATATAAACTAAAACATAGAAGTGAGTGGGAAACATACTGAAAGCCAGTGGTTTTATATACATACTCATTTAATCCTTAAAATGTATGTTTCATAATCTTTCTGAGATCTTACAAAGTGCTATCTATTTTTCTAAACAGCAAGAATAGCTATCTCTGTAGAACAATGCTATAAGAGAACAATATAATTTATGTTTCTCTCCTCAATCCCCATTCCTTTCACCTTCTTCCTAGTATAACACAGTCAACAAAAAATCGTAAGTAAATGCTTTTGGCCAAAGAGAAAACTCTTTTATATACATATGAATTTTATATAAATATATATAAATCAATTTAAAAGGACAAAGAACCATGAAGAAAAAAACAGAAAAATATGAATAAGAAATTCACAAAAACAGAACTACAATTCAGGCAAGAAACACTCAAAAAACTCAATTTCACTAATAATTAGGGATATACGAAAAATGACAAGAGGCAGCATTTTTCCACTCTAATTTAGCAAATGTATCTTTAATATCCAGTATTGGCAAGTACGTAGGAAAAAATGGCAAGCCTAACTGACACAGCAATTTTACTTCTTGAAGTCTATCCTGATACTTTCACAAATAGATACACACACACACACACACACACACACACACACACAGAGACACAGATACTGTACTGTAGCATTGCTTTTTAAAGTTAAAATCTGTAAACTAATCAAGTGTTCTTCAATAATGAAGTATTGAGTAAATCATTGTACAACTGCAAATGGAATGCAATGTAGCATTTAAATAGAATGAGGTATCCATATATATGTATATGTATATATATATATATAATAATGACAGAGAACATTTCCAAAACATATTATTAAGTCACAAAACAATGTCTATAATGTGTATAGTAAAATATTATTAATTTTTAAAAACTAAACTACATATGTATGTGCGTTTTTATATAATACATACATATAAATATACCTAAATGTACATGAAAAGTAAGGAGTGAGAGACATTGTATGCTTCTATGACTAATTATATTAATGAAATTAATTCTGAGACAGTTGAGGTGACTGGAGGGGAGCTAAAAGTATAATTTATTGTTCTCTACGTATCAGAGTGCTGGAATTTTTAACGGGCAGATACCCATGTATTACATGTAACATCTGAGAAAATTGTATCTTAAAAAATAATTTGACAGCAACATGAAGAGAGAACTAACACCTGGAGATTTTTCAGATGCATAGCCAACTCTGTTCTCTCTGACTAGAGTAAGCAAACCTTCCCTATTCTTACTGATCTGCTTAATTGGACAGGGAGGTGACAGCAATAGGGAGGGAGGTTTGCTTTCTACATGTATCACATAGTAGGAATTATTGTTTGTAGGCACCAACAAAGAGAATGGTACTGAATCCTAAGAGGTCCATGATGCTGGATCTGTATGATTTATTATTCAGTTAAAACCTCTAAAGAGGGAAATAAGACCTCATTGTCAACTCTGATTTATATTCTCTAACTTTGCAATTCAATGAGTGCGTCAGGTGGGTATTGCCAAAAACTGGTTATGGATTTCAACCAAAGATGTATAATTGTATTTGTATGCAGAGTTTCAGCTTCATGTGCTTTGTATGATTTTATTTTTACTCCTTTTCTTTTATTTAATTTTTATTTATGTATTTTCTTCACCCACTCAGACCAGAATGACAGGACGTAGCTGCTTAATATTTAAGCCATTTTTCATGTATCCCTCCGGTTCAGTTCTGGGCCTCTCCCTCACTGCTCTAGAAACAGGTGAGCTGCTTGCAATTCCCATGCCCTCCTTAACACCAAATCTATGCTGAGCTGCTCTGCCACTGCCAGTCTCATCTAGAAGGTACATTTTTACTCTCTACATCTGGAAACAAGGGAAATAAAGATCAGAACGTATTTGGCTTTAGCTGTAATTTAGACTTTGCTTTTATTTAACAAGCAGGATGATTCAGACCTCTGTTGGAATTACACTGCCTTTAGGGGTTACTGAGATTTAGTCGACTTCTGCATCAGCAGTGATGTTCTACATCTTTTGGAAGGAGTATTGGTGATAGGACCTGGGGACTGGAAAGTGGGAATTTAGAAGGATGCATTGGTAAAACCTACACATCTACATCTTCTCAAGAAATAGGCCCCCAGAAAATGTATTTAACCATGCAGATACTCATATCCTTTTATCAATAATTCTATTAAGTAAATCCTTTTCAAAGAAAAAAAGAAGCAAAATGTGGGAAAGGAATTACGCACTACGTTGACCATCAGGCAGTATTTATAATAAAAAACTGAAAACCATTAAGCTCTCCGATAGTAGGATGATGATTTCATAAAATGTTTATATTCAGTCTTACAGTGCTTTACAGAGATTGAAATGAGTGGTAATGAAAAAGATTTAGCAACACAAAAAATACTTATTAGTGAGAAAGGAACATGCAAATTAATACATACACTGTGGTTAAAGCACTGCAAAAAAATGCATGGGAAATAGACCAAGAGGAAATGAAATAATAATGCTAAGAGGAAAAGAGGAAAGAAAACACCATAATCTTAGTTTTCAGATTTTTAATGTATGCTTATACTTTTTGATTAAAAGCATTTATAAACTAATATGGCATATACTTTTTTTAATGCTTAATTCCTTTTAAGCAGGCAGGAAGCTGGAGTAAGGGCCATATATCTTTGCATCAAATCTAAAAATTCTCTATATCTCCATATCCCCATTCTCCCTAATCCTATCCCCAATACACATGAGTATACACACACACTTCTCCTGAACAAGAAGATAGGAACTGCAGGTGTTTGTAAGTCTTTCTCGTGAGTGGGCGCATTTCTGGCAGGGGGACATCAGGTTAAGAGCTCTCAGTCTTCCTCTTTTTCTGAAAAAATACCTCTCTTTTCAGAAATAATCATCTCTCACTGCATTACTCTTCCTGGCAAAATCCAGCATGATAACCATGTGAAGTGATATCAATATACGTTTACACTCCAAATAAACAGCGAAACAAGACCAGCCCAGGCATTCTCTTATCAGCAGGTCTTGAATAATCTATCAAAAAACATGAGACTGATCATAAGATTATAGAGACTAATCCATTATTTTCAAGATTGCTCCCATGTCCCCCAAAGGCAATCATTTGTCCTTTTAAATCTTGAGTGAGAAAGATTCTATGCCATTGCCACCACTACACACACACATGCACGCACACTCCCCATTCAAAATTTTCTGAATAACTTGAATAGCTGAATGATTAAGAAAGGCTGCAGAGGCTCTCCTAAGCTCTTAATTAAAAATAAAAGCAGCAGCAAAAACTAAAAACTAAAATGTACTACAGTGATCAGTAGTGTACCGAATATATAACTGTTCTTGTCTTCTTCATCCTCACATGTGAGTGAGGAACTATTCTATAAACCTGATTTTAACGGTGGGAAAAGCTGAGATTTAGAAAAGATAATTTTAACAAGGTCCCATAGCTGTGAAATATCATATGTGTGATTCACAGGAACCCACAGCTCAGACTCTGTCCTGCCTCTCACTCCCATTAGGTTATGCTCTTTATCAGAGCCGTAATGTAACGTTGGGCAGGTTGGACACTGCACAACACTTAGGAGCATTACTTACTTTGTAGTTTATGTGAATGATACTCCCAAGAGTTGGGCAGGGCACAGGCTGCACAATCTTATGTGCTACGTACATCATCTCTCTGGATGTTTCTATCATCACTTATCCGCTCAGCCCATCACTTACAAAGAGGTCAATTGACACAGAGTAAAATTCATTCTGGTTGGGGTCACAAAACTAGCAAAAATTAGTTCTGAGCTCTTGGTCAGCAGAGATTTTCTTATGTTTCTTTAGTAGCATCTCCAGTAACAAACCCAGTACTAGACACAGGACAGGAACTTAATAAATGCACATGAACTGATTATATGATCTTCTAGGAAAACTACTGTAAATCATATAAAGGAATCTTTCGGAGGACATTAGGAAATATTTTGTAGCAGGTGCTAAACATATTTCAGACTATAAATTGGAATACAGTATAGTAGGTGGCTCTTCTGCAAATGAGCAAGGGCAGCTACTTAGTATCTGTGCTGATGAAAATTTAAACTAAAGTTCATTTGCTCCAGGTCTATAGAGAAACAGAAATGAAATGACGTGCACTTACATGAATAATCAATTTTGCCATCTCCTGGCCACGATGCAAATTACTGACAGTTTTAGAAATGTTTTAAGAGTATGCTTATCAAAATTCCTAGAATAAATCAAATACAGTGATAAGAATAAAAACAAAATTGGAAATTCGGCTTGCTGGTTTCATATCCTTGCTTTCGATTTGCAGACCTCTGCCTAATTCGATGCATGTGTAAATGTGACTCCCCATATACAGGTGGCAAAACTAAGATTCAGAGAGAGCTGATTTGCTCAAGATAAATGATGAAGCAGGGGGGAACCCTATAATTCAGTCTTTGGTAAATCTTAAACAGATGTTTAGAAAAGAAAAGAAATGAGGGAGTGTGACACATCTGGGTTCTCCAGTTTTCTTAGCCCAGTGTCCTAGGCTGAGCCAGTTTCAAGAGGAACAGAACATACTGAGTGGATAATCACTACAGCAGACAAGTGAAAAAAAAAATCCTTTGTTGCATGTATCACTATACATCCATACATACAAACACATTCAAACTCATTAAGGACCTACTGTATAGCACAGGGAACTCTACTCAGTATTCTATAATAACCTATATGGGAAAAGAATGTGAAAAAGAATGGATATACATATACATATACATATATATATATATATATATATATATATATATATATATATATATATATATATATATATATATATATAAAACTGATTCACTTTGCTGTACACCTGAAACTAACATAACATTGTAAATCAACTAGACTCGAATAAAAATTTTAAAATAAATAAATTAAAAACATTGAAAAACAAAACAAAGCAAAACAAAAAGCAGAGTAAAGATTCATCAGCCAATAAAGACAGCCTTCCAACTAGCTGTTGACTTCATTTAAGAAAATCAGTGGATGTAAAGCGATGCGTTTACCCCCAGGACGTGAGCTCACAATCCAGACATTGCATGCCATACTAGACGCCCAGAAGAGGAGGAAGGGTAAAAAGATAAGACCTGGCGACAGCTCTACAGAATTTATTTCCCTGTGGCAAACCAAAGCTTTTAAAGATCTGTGCAGCAGGTGTGCCCTTCCCAGGAGCAGGTAAGTGCAAGAACTGCCTGCTTCTTCAGCTTCCGTAACTTTCCCACCGCTCAGAGCATTAAGGCTGTTAACGGAAGAAAGAAACATTTCATTGAATCAGCGTGAATCATTTCCTTGGAGATAGTATAACTACCAGTAATCTTCAGATCAATTTACGTGATATTCCACTTATTTTATGCATCTCCTCATTGCCCCTCCACTTGACTGCACTAATAACATGGGCTTTTACAATTAAGATTTTTCATCTTCTCAGAGCTCACCTTTCCAATGGATATATATTGAGACATCCTCAATATATATTGAGACATGGACGTAAAACTTGGATGGAAACAGACCCAGTCTTTTCTTGCCTCCTTATTTTTACCTCCAGGATCTCCATATAATTAATATGTCTTCCATAAACCTCTGCCACGGCTCTGTGATATAGGCAGGAAATGGGATTACTAATACTGTTGGATTCTAAATAAGCAAGCCTTTTTCAAGCTTTGCTTTTCGAAACAGCAATGGAAACCCAGGAGCTGACACATCAGCGGCTAATGTCTATGCTGCTGCTTAGAGTTGAGATTTGGTTTATTAATTCATTTATTCATTTAATAGACATTAAGAATATTTTACTGGGTTCTATGCTAACTCTTGTGGATGGGAAGATAAAGAGACACTGTGTTCTCCCTCATGAAGGTTTCAGGTAAAGTAGACATGGTCTATGGTCAAGATTAAGACAAGAATAGCTCAAGAATAGGCAAGTCTTGTGGCCACGGGGCAAAGAAAGCCATTATGTATGGAATTCCCATTATTCTATTCCAACTGTCTTTCCTATATGATTCTTCAAAAAATATGTATATAAAGTAGACATCTTGATACTATACATGGCAACAAATTAAATTTTCTAACATTGCACATCTAATAAATGCCAGAAATGAGATCCATATATGAAAGCATATTACCCTAGAACCATTGCCATTTCCATGATTTTTCGCCAATTTAAGTGGCATATGATTCCTTTTCTCCACCCTTTGTTTCCTGATACATCATCATATCCTATCTGGTTATTTGCTGAAGATTTTCCAGTTGAGTTGAGTCTGATTAGGGCTGGGGGCAGGGTCATAGTGAGGAGAGGTAGAGGAAGATAAAGTTTGAGGAATGAGGCATAGATCTCAAACTAACCCTGAGTGTCCAGGGTTTCTTTTTAATCAGTTCAGGATCATTAGTCTCACAATGGAAAAATACTTTTCTCTACATTTCTTCTCTAGCAATGTACTTGTCCGTCTCAGACTGGTGCTCTTGTGGGAGTATATCAGCTCTCTGTGGCCACAAACCTCTCCAAACTTAGAGGCTTAAAATGACAAGCAGTTACTGAGTTCAAACCTCTGTGAGTCAGTGATTTAGGCTGGGCTCCACTTGGCTTCCCCGCGTTTGGAAGTTTGCTGAGGGTCAGCTGGCCTAGGAAGACCTCATCTACGATGTTGGGATGACTTGGCCTGGCTCGTTGTGACTGGCTTGAATGTTCTCCTGGTGAGGGCAGAGGAACAAGAGCAGAAGGGGAAATGTGCAAGCACTTTTTCAAGCCCCTGTTTGCACTTCAGCTGTTACCATCCTATGGGTCAAAGCAAGTCACATGGCCAAACTCAGAATCAAGAGGTGGGGAAATTCTGCCTCTTGATAGAAGGAAACACAAAGTTGCATCGTAAAGGGCATGGATGCAAAGAGGAAAGAAGATTTGGGGCCACCTACCCCTGGGTCTAAACAAATGATCTTCTGACCAGGAAGGTGCGCAATTTCTAGGTTTCACGTGCTGTTTTAACTGAGCAAATATTCTTTTTCTGCTCTCAAAGAAAGTAGAAGACTTAAAGAAAATACAGTGTACTCTGTTGTTCTACTGATCAACTTCTCCTTGATATTACCTGCCAAAATTTTGATTTATTATCGTGGAACCATCATTCTCTGTTTTACCCAAGAAGTTAAACTGAAGGTTCAAACACCAAATTTTTGAGATTTGTTAAGTACACTGTTTCTTAAAGAATAACATACTTGTAAATAAATAATAATAAAAATAAATGTAACTGATAATATAAATAAATATTATTATAATTATTTATTGATACTTTGTAGTTATTTATTAAAGTTTATTACAATTTATTAAATCCTTACTACATGCCAATCTCAACATTAAGTTACATTTTCTCATTTTATGAAGTATGTGTTACTTTCCCAATTTTATACATGAAGAAGCAGAAACCCAAAGCTAAGTTTGAACACACATCTGTCTAATTCCAAAGCACCTTCTCTAGTCAATGTACTTTCTTTTTACTCTTGACTCTACCAAATTTCTCACATTAAATTTGAGCAATGTCATCCTGTTTTTCTTCATTTTGTCATTCTTTTTTCTAAATCAAAACTCACACAGTAGCTCCCAGATTAACATGAGACAAGTGGTATTTCTGATGATTACTCTCCTGCCCTTGATTCAAGAATGGTTCCCTATCCCCTATGGCTCAGTTCCAAACTTAACAAGTGATGGTTTGCAACCTCAGGAATTTCCAGGTGAAATCTGAAACCAGCTCTCACACAAGGAGGGCACAGAGACACTGTAGAAAGAGGCAGACCACTCCAGACAGGTTTAATAAGGAAGGGAACTTACATACGAGGCTTGTCTTGAGTGGCTGCAAGACAAGTGGATCTCTACACCTGCCAGAACCTTCAAAGTCTATATAGAAGCCTTAACAGGGTTAAGTCACATTATCTCATCCAGATGGTCTCAGTAACACATTGCTCTCTCAAGGCTGTGTCCTTGAAAAGACTGCTAGTGCAGGAATAGTGGCAGAAGGTACTTTCCAAGGACAGGGAAGGAGGTGAGGGGTCTCCGACTGCCTGGGTCCACATCTCAGTTCAACCAGCAGTTACATTCTCTCAATGACCTCCTCCAATAAGGCATTTTATTCCCTCCCCAAATCAGGTATCTTATCTACCAATCTCTCCTATCCCTAAGCTCCAAACTGAAAAATATCTATTAGGATTGTACTGGGTTGGCCAAAACCTTCGTTCGGGTTTTTCAGTAACACCTTATGGAAAACCCGAACGAACTTTTTGGCCAGCCCAATATTTTACTCCATACCACTCACCATGCTAACAGCGTTTTTCTTGAATTTCTCTTTGCCCATATTCTTTCTCCCATAAGGATGCCATCCTCTGTAAAGTCCTACCCATCTTTCAAGGCATATTTTAAGAGGAATATTCAGATCTCTTTTTATAATGAAGACTCATAGAAAATCAGTTTGAACCTTGTCTGGAAGCACTCTCTAAGTATTGATAAATAGCCCAGGTCAAGAATGTTTCAGTCCACATACAGAATGTTGCACTTCCTCTACAAAGCATTAAAAAAATGGATAAGAAAAGGACAAAAGGAAAGTGTCACAGATCATCTCTGCCTAAGTAGTTGGATATGGCAAAACAGAGTTTTATTTTTCCTTTGAAATAGCTCTTTATTCAAAGATATAGGGACCAGCAGTCTGTCACCCTTTTCCAAAATGAGTCTACGGAAAAGAGTCAGAGGAAGTCTCTAATGGGGTACCAAATTAGCACAAGGAAAAAACAAACATGTCCTCTCATTATGAATTGTTAATGGCCTGTTTACTGCTGAAGCTGTCACAGAAAACAAGAAAGTCTGGTAAGTCAATAATTTATTTCGGACTGTGGAATTAATTAGGAAGACAATTAAATAATTGTGGGAAAGCAAAAAATATGTTTGGACATTTTGTTTCTAGAAGTCTGGTGGTTACCATGGGTTTGGATACTGCATGACGGGTAAAAAAGAAGTAAGAGGCAGAAAGGGAGTAAACTATCTAGGTGTTTCTTTAGTATAAGATAAAGTTCACTTTCCATCAATTTCTTCAAGGAAATTTCAGTCAAACATCAAGCAGCAGTAAGCGGCCTTAATCCCTAAGAATATTTGAATGCTTCTGCATTTCATGTAAGATGAGGTGGTCAAATTTGCTGTGGCTGCCATTTGTTTTTGCTCCATTTTGAAGTTAAACAATGAATAGTGGCCTTTTACCTTCACATCTGCCACATGAATATAACAACAGTAAATCCAAATGAAAATTAAAACTATCTTAAGTATATTTTAAAGCAACTGTCTTTAAAGACTTCAAGTCAGTTCATAGACTTTTTTTCCCCAGAAATAATAAGATTTCAATAGAAATAAAAATTCATAAAACAGCATTTTCCATGCTGGAATTATAGCTGTCATATCTGTTTCAAGGAAGCTACTTCCATGCCATAGTACTCACCTACATCAATAAAGAAAATGTTTGGTGATCTGATTACAGGAAATAATTCTTTATAACAAGCAGTACTGCAGAGATTGGACTTGGTTATGCTCTGGATTGATGACAATAGAAGTCTACTAGGCAAAGCTGAGGCTTCTTTGTTGTGATGTGTTGACCAGTACACCTGTCCCTTTGTCCTTTATATTCCCTACTACAAAAAAAAAAAAAAAAATCATCATTCTAAAAACACCCACCAAAAGACTTTTAAAAATTAGTCTAGTACTTGGAATGGGAACTCTAAAGCTGGATTACATGATGGACAATGTCAGCTACAAATTGGTACTTGCCATCTACCTCTACAAGGATTCAATTATGAGTTGTTGCAGCTGCTAACTTTCAACCCCCCCTGAAAGGAGTTTCAGGGTGAAGATCAGGAATAAGGCACTCTGTGCTCTGGGAAAAACTGGCAGAACAGGTTTTCAGATAGTCAGGTATTTTCAGGAGAAGATTTTATGAGCCCAATTCTTGCATCTCCTCATATCTAGAAAAGCACTAAGATCCTTCATGGTGATGTCTGCTCCTCATGACTAGCAGTGACCTTCACTAGCAGCAACCTTTTGCAAAAAATATGTGCTTGATTGCATGAACTCCCCCTTCACCAAAATCACATGTATTCTGAGCTGCCCCCCTACCTCTTTGGAGCAGTTTCTCAGAGCTCTCTGAAATGCTGTCTCCTGGGCTATAGTCCTCATTTTGCCCCAAATAAAACTTAACTTACAACTCTCACGTTGTGCATTTTTTTCAGTCGATGAAACTTTTTAATATTTTTTTTCGCTTGTAAAGTCACTAAGGAGAAATCTATAGGGTGGTCAACTGAAAAAAAAAAAAAAAAGTGCAGTGTGAGAGCTGAGTTAAGCTTTATTTGGAGCTTACTGAGGACTATAGCCTGGGAGACAACCTCGCAGATAGCTCGGGGAAATGCCCCAAAGAAGTAGGGGGGAGGGTCAGTATATATGTGATTTTTGTGAAGGAGGTACGTGCAATCAAGCACACATCTCAGTAGAAGGTTGCTGCTAGTCACGGGAAGCAGAAGCTTCTGTTAATGAATTTAGTACTTTTCTAGGTATGAGAAGATGTAAGAAATTGGGTTCATAAAATTTTCCCCTGAAAATATCTAACTACCTGAAGGCCTGCTCTGCTGGTTTTTCCCAAAGTACAGAGTGCCTCATTCCTGATCTCCACCCTGAACTCTTTCTGGGTGTGTTGAAGGTCAGCAACTGCAGCGGCCACCGACTTCACTCTTGCCGTACCAAATGGTGCGTGACGTTCTTTAGTTTGCAGGTACAAGAAACAAAATCTTGAAAAATTACATTGTAATTCTGAAAAGCTTAACAACCTACTAACCACAAAATTCCTTTCCCCTGTTAGAAAAGATTCTTCAGCCTCGCTTCTCACTGTTCTGTTACTGCCTGCTCTTACAGAAGAGAATCCAGAAAAAGAAGTCAGCCCTAAAAAGCACTTATGCTAAGACATGATTTGGACACTTCTATAGATTAAAAAAAAAAACCCAAAATCATCTTCATCCTCCTCCTCATCATCCTCATCATCATCATCATCATCTGGTAAAAAAAATCTTACACTTTCCTATTGCTGCCTGTCTGCAGCTCCGGATTTTTTTCATTGGTCACCAACCAGGTCCAAGATCAGAAGAGGTCTCCAGCTCCCAGTATGGGCACTCAAAAGAGGACCTCAGGACTTGAGAACAAAAGTTCTCAAAAAAAAAAGTTCAGTCAAGTTACTGAAATAGAGGCTCAATTCTTCAAACTGGTGTGATGCTTGTTATCTATTTCTGAAGCACATGGTGGGCATGAGGCTGGCAAGGTAGGAAACTGAAGTTCAAGAAAAAGCAGGTGCCATGATTTCTGCACAAGCTCAGATTCAGACTCCCTGAAGATCAGGATGGTCTTGGCAACTGGAAGGTTTGAGAAGTAAGTCTACTGCTCATAGAGATCCAGAAACCCCAGCTGTGAGAAGGAGGAAGGATACAAAGGCTAGGAACCTACAAACTTGGAGAGGGTCCCTGGCCCATCCTGAAATCTTAACACACACATAGGTAGCTTTGCATCTTTATACATATATATCTGTAAATACATTATGTGCATGTAACTTTATATATAAAGATATGTATTTACAGATGCAAATCCTCCTCATTTGGCTGACAGAGAGAGTATTTTATGCTCATAAATTACTACTGGATTATTTCCATTATTATCTACACAAGTTGAGGAAACAAATATTTGCTGAAAATAAGTCAACGATGAGAGGGAGAGAACCAATCAGGAGCTGTTCTCTGAGTTCTGTTCTTTGTTTGTCAGGCTTCAGTGGGGAAATGAGATGGAGATGGGAAGTTTCCACAAAGCCAGCTGGCTGGTGAGCACTTCCTCTATGCACTGAAAGCATGAGGGCATTCAAGAGGGATCAAATCAGCTGGAAGCCACACAACAAAACTGCATGATTTAGAGTTTCACTGGCCTGAAGTTACTGGACCGGATGATCTTTCAAATTCCCTTGAAGGCTCTGCTTCTGTAATCACTGAAGTTGCCTGGTTTGGAATCCAGCACGTCCTTAGGTCTGGCCCATTTTGGTAGAAGTTGTGTCAATTCAGCAGAGCTTGTAGCCATAGTTTTGTAAGCTGGGAGCTCTTGAAAGTTGGCCAGCAGGTGGGTGCTGGTCCATAACTTAAATTAGCATCAGTTTTTTCTGAGAAAAGGCTAACAATTACTTTAGATTATTTCCTTCTTTCTTACTTTTGCATTGAGAAGTCCTTTCTTTTATTAAGAAAATCTTTTGAACTTAGGATATTCATTGTTATTTTTCAAAAGTCCATATTTAACAACTATAAAATGGCAGCCCTGGTTCTAGCACTCCTATCTTTTTTTTCTTTTCCGTTTTGTTTTTAAATGCATTTGGTCTGTGAAATTTCAAAGATTAGGAACCACTTTGCAGGAAGATTTCTGTGATTACTCAGATTCATAAAAGGGAGCAGAGATTTCCATTCATGCAGTCAACAAAAGTATTCACTGAGCATCTACTATGTACCAGTCACTGTACCAGAGACAGATAATAAACAACAAATATGATTTTAAAAAATAATTCGCTTGTATATCACCAGGAGGTTGTTGAACCTGAATTCAGTTCATTGGAATCAGCATGCTCCTCTGTCAGATTCCACATTCTAGGCTCAGTTAATTTGGGATGAATAAGGCAGAGCTCAATCCTTTAAGATGTTCATTTTCTAATACAGAAGATGGAGTAGGACACTATTTCCTTTCTAGGTTATGAGTTCTTAGCTGATGAGAACTAATAAACAGATTTTTAAAAAATTCTGTTTCATAACAGAGGTATCTCCTAGTTGTTAAAACTGTTGAAATGCACTTGCTTTGCAGTCTCTGTACTTATGGTATCCATATTTTCCTTTTCCTTCTTCTTCCTGGTTATGATAAGCTTAGCCCCACACTTAAAGCTTAGTCCTCGCATCCCACTGTCCAGTCCAAGCAGCTGACATACCAAAAACAGTGAAGCGGCACGGGCACTGAGATCATGTGGTCCTGACAGCACACAAGCCAACAGACTACAGTGTGGGCACCGTCAACATGCTCAGCTTAATCCAAGGGTGTGAGCATCTCAAAGCTTCACTTGGTTTTCAGAGACAACGAGCGGGGCTCTGGGTATGCGTATTAAGAACCCAGTTCAAAGCCCAAGTGAAGAATGTTTAGAAAATAGATGAGTTCTCCTTGGATCAGGTTCTGTTAGTGAGTCAAGTTTTAGTAGGTACATAAATGGTTATATTTTCCCCTCAAATTGCTGCACAGGTGGGAGATCACAGAGAGACGATGCAAATGAGCTGGCAGTTTAGAACAAATTCAAAAACAGTGCCAGATATTAACATGCAAAATGCCAATACTGCATATGTACAACAGTCAATGGAATACTGAGTAGGAGTTTTATTTTTATTTGACTGCCAGCTTATGTCAGTGGGCATTTCACAAGCTGGGACAGGGGAAGAGACAATGAAGGGACGCTATTCCCGTTGTTGAGCCCATAAAACCCATCAGGTTCCTGCTTCCGGTGAAGACAGATTATAGGTTAGAAAGAGAAGGAGACCTTAACAGATGGAGCTGGGAGAGAGCCAGATTTTACATGCCAGGGGGCGCTTTGGGGAAATAAAACCTTCTGGCAGTTTGGTTGTGTTTATCCCAAAATGTTTGCGGGGAAAACAGCGTATTTGCATTTTGTAAGCGAATGACGATAATCATAGGTTTCTGAGAGATATTAATCAGGGAAGATTCAATAAAAACAGAAAAATTTGAATATGCATGTTTTGACCCTCCCGGACCCTCAGAAGCAGAGGCTCCCAGATGACCGTGTGAGTGGCGTAGGGGAAGAGTGTGGAGTATTTTCAAATTCTATGCAGGGAATGACCAGGGCCCCAGCCTGTTGCCAGGTTGGGTTTCTGGGGGTAGGGGGAATGTAGCAAAGCTCTCTGATGCTCTTTTTTAGTTTGTATTTTATATTGAAGCATAGTTGATTAACAATGTTGTGTTAGTTTCAGGTGTACAGCAAAGTGATTCAGTTATACATCTACATGTATCTATTCTTTTTCAAATTCTTTTCGCATTTAGGTTATTGTGACAGCTCCTTCCCCTGTGCCCTCCTTGGCCTCCCAATCACTCTGCGTGCCTGACACATGATGACTGTTATAGCCCCTTCCTCCCAGCTCCCACCACCTAGTCAAAGAACAGAGTTTACTAGTCAATGAACTTCAGCTAGCTCTCAAACATGATGTGTCTATAGTAATTACTCTGTATCAATTTGAGCCAATAAACCTCCTGTTATTCCAACCCATCTGTTGATCCAATTTGCTCAAAAAGATGTACTGGCACTTCTAGAAAATTCTTTGACAAATAGCAAGATTCTTCTCACTTCCCAAGAGGAAAATGTTTGTAAAAGCTGGTTTGGTTCATTGATTCCTTAAGTCCACAAATATTTATTAAATGTTTAGGCACGACCTCAGGTGAAGAATCTCTTTTTTTCTCTCCTCTAAGTTCTTTGTAATTATTCACAGCTACTTGAAAATAGTCCATTTCCCCAAATAAATCAACCAGGACAAGTACCACTCTTTGATCTTCTGCAGTTTTATTCACAGATAATCTCCTCCCACCCCCCCGCATTGGTGGTCACCAGACATAAGGAGGTTCTATCAGATAATAAGTATACATGAGGCTCAGGACTTGCCACTGGGATCCGTACAGACAATAAGTTCACAGAAATGAAAGGAGCTCACAGACATGTCACTGCTCAAACTTCCCTTCCTAAACATTTTTTAAAATAATTTTTGTGTTTTTGTGCAAAGTAATATATGAACACAGTTTGAAAAATACAATCATCATGAAGGTTCACCTAAGGAAAATCAAACGTCCATTGCCACTACCTTTTCCCCATTCTGAGTCCTGCTCCCTAGAGAGAACCATTTTTATCTGTCTCTGCTTTTTCTTTCTTTCCTGGTGCTCTCCGACACATATCTAAATAAAACGTTTTCCATTCACTCACTCATTCTAGAAATAACTGCTTATCGTGGGCCAACACCTTTTAAGGAATATACGTTAAGAAGTGTTTAAAAAATCACACCCATTTGGCCCATTCTTGAAACCATGTTACATCCTCTTATCTATTGATGAACTTCTGCCCATTCTCTTTGGCATTATGGATTTAGATCTTTTTGCAGACCGATATCATTTCAAGGGGCTCTGAGGAAAGAGAGGAGATAAGCATTGTGCTCAGGTCACTTCCACCAACAGAAATGTCCTAATCTTCTCTTCATGGAAACTCATTGGACGCATAAGAACCTGGAATGAGATGAGGCTCACTTTACATTCAAGGAGCCAGAAGTTGCCTCAGCTGTGTTGGAGAAAACACAGAGTCATAGAAAAGCACTGGGCTGGGAGCTGGGGAGCCTAGACTACATCCATCGTCATGGCGATAACCTCGGCATTCACAGTACTTGGCAAATAGCGTGAGCTAACATGGTTTTTATTTATTTGTTTGTTTGTTTTTATTGAAGTCTAGTTGATTTACAATACTGTGTTAGTTTCAGGTGTACAGCAAAGTGATTCAGTTATATATATGTAACTGAATTTTTTTTCAGATTCTTTTCCATCATTACAAGATATTGGATATATTTCCCTGAGCTATGCAGTAAATCCTTGTTGTTTATCTATTTTATATATCTGTATCTGTTATATCTGTTTGTATCTGTTAATCTCATCCTCCTAATTTATCCCTCCACTCCCCTTTCCCTCTTGGTAACATTAAGTTTGTTCTCTATGTCTGTGAGTCTGTTTCTGTTTTGTGAATAAGTTCATTTGTATTTTTTTTTTTAGAGTTCACATATAAGTGATATCCTATAATATTTGTCTTTCTCTGTCTGTCTCACTTCACTTAGTATAACGTGGTTGTTTATTACTATCTTCAATGTAGTTACCATGTATTTAGCTCATTCTATTTGCCAAGCACTGTGAAAGCTGGACTGATTTTCTCATTTAAAGTAAGTACTTTAATATCACCCCATTTTTTAGATGAAACAACTAAGGCCTAGAGACGTAATATAATTTTTCCAAGGTTTCAGAACAGAAGTGGGAGTTAAATCCAAGCCTGTTTCACAGACTCACAGACTTAGAGAACGAACTTATGGTTACCAGGGGGGAAAGGAGGGGGGAGGGATAGATTGGGAGTTTGGGATTGACATGTACACACTGCTATATTTAAAACAGATAACCAACAAGGACCTACTGTATAGCACAGGGAACTCTGCTCAACATTCTGTAATAACCTAAATGGGAAAAGAACTCGAAAAGGAATAGATACATGTATATGTATAACTGAATCACTCCTCTGCACACCTGAAACTAACACAACATTGTTAATCAACTATACTCCAATATCAAATAAGAATTTTTAAAAGTCCAAGCCAGTTTCTAGAGCCCATGTTTATGTTATTCTCCCCTTAGTTTAGTCAATTCAATAAATATTAGTTGAAGTGCCACTGTTCTCCAGACACTGTGCTCTGCTACCAGGCTCTGGACACGGAGATGAATAAGGCATGGCACATCAGACAGCTATGGGGACGCTATTTACATCCTCATGGTCTCACCGCTGATTCAAGCCCCATCTGCTGGGGACTTCCAGGTGGGCTCCAATTCCTGATTTACTACGTGCTGACGGCTTCTCCCCTCAGCACGTGCCCTGTTCCCTGACACTGAGTGCCACTAGGAGCTGGTGTTGTCCTTGCTCATTTGAGGTTGGGATGTGTGGGAATGACCACCCAGGAGGACACCCCTCAATAGTTGGAGGGCAGAAGCTGATACATAAATGGCAGACTATTCTGGAGGCATTCTGGAGGCTTCCCAGGAGGTCCCTGGGGGGTTGGGTCCCCTCTTCCCCAGCAGGAACCTCTAAATCACATTCTTAGATCGGCTTTTTTTTTCTTCTCTTTTTCACTCTCCCTCAGCCCCTTATTCCTGTTCCCTGAGATCACCTTTGTCTCAAGGATTGCTTTCAAGGAAGCCCAAGTCAAGATGTATGCTAAGGGTAAGCCAGTATATTTTAGTTAGTGCTAAGATATGGGTGATGTAGAGATACAGGTGATGTGGAAACATAAAGTGAGGAGTACTCAGCCAAATGAAGACAGATGAGAGTCAGAGGAGCCTTCTGGAGGGAGTGACACCTGGAGGGTAAATGTAGTTACCTATCTTCCTTCAGGTAGAGCAAAATGAACAAAGCAGAACCAAGTGTGACACATGGGCATTCACTCAATCACCTATGCTTTCATAATGATTTATCGGATAACATACTTGCTAGGGAAACAGCATTAAAATAAACCATGGCCCTGCCTGGATGGGGCTCATCGGAAGAAACACACAGACAGATGAGCAAAAATCTACATAAAATGAGAAGTGGACAAGTGCTGTAAAGAAAATCAAAGTAGTGTAAGGGATATAATTCTGACACTGAGTCCAATGTGTAGGGTTTTTTTTCCCTACACCACTACGAAATTAACAACACCAGCTGGATGCGTTACCATCCAACTCAATTCTGACGGTATCTACCTGGAGATAGCATCAGATTCCCCAAGTTAAGTGCGCAGTCCCACAGGACTGCCTCACTGCAGATGCCAAATGAAAGCCCAGATTGTTTCCTGAGCTTCTGACCAAGTGGAGATTAATCAAAAGTTCCCAGGACTTCCCTGGTGGTTCAGTGGTTAAGACTCTACGCTCCCAATGCAGGGGGTCCGGGTTCAATCCCAGGTCAGGGAACTAGATCCCACATGCATGTCACAACTAAGAATTCCGCATGCTGCAACTAAGATCCCACGTGCCGCAACTAATACCCGGCGCAGCCAAATTAATTAATTAATTTTAAAAAAAGTTCCCATGACCCTCCTCCTTGGGTTCAATTAATTTGCTAGAGCAGCTCACAGAACTCACAAAACTAGTTTACTCACTAGATAACTGGTTGATGGCAAAGGACAACAAAGATGATAAGATGTATAGGGTGGGGTCCCAAAGTAGCTTCTGTCCTTGTGGAGTTTGTGGCCCAGCTCAGCAGCACATGGATGGATGCATCCTTGTTCACCAACCCAAAAGCTCTCTGAACCATGGTCCTGTTGGGCTTTTATGGAGGCTTCATTACATAGGCATGATTGATTAAATCATTGGCCACTGGTGATTTATCCATCCTCTTTCCCTCCCATGAAATCAGGGAGTTGGGCTGAAAGTTCCAACCCCTTTATTCATGGTTGGTTCCCCCTGGTGGCCAGCCCCCCATTTTTAGGAGATTTCTGAAAGTTACCACATTAACAAAAACCCAGCTGTGGGGGAAAGGGACTTGTTATGAATAACAAGACACCCATTTCACCTTCATGGCTCTGAAATGATTCCAGAAACTGAGGACAAGAGACCAAATATTATAGCAAAACATGCTGCCATTTCTCTAATAGCTCAGGACGTGCTAAGAGTTTAGGGAGCTGTGAGCCAGAAACCACGGATGAAGAATAAATATATATTTCTTTAAATCACAAAATCACAAGGGCAGAGAAGGGTGAGGATGCTATTTTTAAGAGGCTTGTGTCCAAGATGGCATCTCAAAGGAAGAGTATTTGATTTAAGAACTGGATGAAGTGAGGGCACCAGCAACTACCTGGGGGAAGAGTGTTATGGGCAGCCATGAACATGTGAGATGTGTTCAGGAAATACAGTGAGCTTGAAGCACTGAGAGGGGAGGGTAGAAGGAAAGTCAGCCAAGACTTGAAAGGGCCTTGAAGTCCAGCTGAGGACTTTGTCCCCGCTAAGGGCTTTAACCTAATTTTGTCACTTTTTCTGGGATTGAGTTCTCTCATAAAATGAGGAAGTCATAAATTTACAAATTTCTTTATAATTTTTACATCCCACATCCCACACACCTAAATTTAAGCCCTTTGGCAACTCAAGCCCATGATAGCCCTGTTTTTCAATTCTTCTTTGAAAGCTTGGATGGTTTATGGGGAGGAAGACTTCTCAGTCAAGTGAAGTATATGAAAGTGTTAAAATACCCTATTTCCCAAATATAGGTGAAGTTAGAGCATAACTTACGCTGGCATGGCCCAGCTGAGATGGTACCCATGACAGCACCCCCAAAATGTGGTGTTCCTTAGGGACCTGTCCTCTGTGGCTCCAGGTGGAGGGTCGGACTCTCCTCCTTTTGTGTATATAATCCTGGGTGAGTGAGGACAGAGGGAGCTCACCCCAAGCCCTAGGTTTGAAGAAGTTCCACCTGTCACACCCGGAACTCAGAATTCACCCCTGAGGATGTGTTTGTAGGAGGAGTGGGGACAGAGGCTACAGAGACCGGCAGCTGCCAACCTTGTGAATAAGCTCATCTTAACTGTGGTCTCTGGAGAACCTTTCTGATTGGTCCTGATTGGTATAATAACCCAGACTGGCTCCTTTAAATAACGAGAGCAAAATAAGTGTTCCACGTCCTTCCAAGTTAGAAAGGGCAAATTGAATGAAGGTGAGCTTAGCAAAATGGAAGTAAGACAAGCTTTTAATAACATTGAGGCTTGACCCCCGGTTCTTGCACTCCCTGGCTCTACCTGGAGGGTATTACAACATCTTGGATACCAGGACCATCACCTGTTACACCTTAGATAATAATAGTCACCTTATATAACTATTCTAAGTTTTCACAATAAATATATGTAAAAATGTCTGGCCCTTAAAAAATGGCAGATTCTGCTATGATTATCATCGATGATGAATCGGTACTGTGTCTTCCTACGGATGAAGAAAAAATTTTAGACCCTGAGAAGAGCCTCCTCTTTGAGCTTAGCCTGCCTATGGTAACACGGCTCATGAGAATCTGGGGTCTCTACCTCAGATGTATATTCTTCTTCCTTTGGCTTGAAGTTTTAAACTGCTTACAACACGTGGAATTCAAAGCTGCAGGCACATGACTGTCAAAACTGTCAGGAAGATTAACAACAGGTATTTGAAAAGAAAACAGTAGGCAGTTAAGGAGCTGCTCTTGGAGTATGATTTATGAAGGTTTTCATGACAAGACCATGGTTTTGATGAGAAAACAGTACACATTTCGTGAAACTCAACTACACGGGCGTTTTGATAAACAAGCTGCTTTTGACCAGTAGATGCTATTCATATACCTAACGCATCCTTGAGAATAAACAGTCAAAGGCAATACCAAAGTGATAGAGAGGCAGCCCTGAGGTCCACTCTAACAGAATAAAATTTTGTGTCCCCCATTTTATATGTCATTTGAACCACAGGTGACACTTCATTTATGTTTTACAGAGGTATCAATTTATCAGCCTCAAGCCGCGCCTTGCAGAAAGTCCCCAGTTATTTTATTAAGGGCGGCTGTAAAATAATTGATATATTAAAGATTAAAAAAAGCCTGATAAAACTGCATTTAATATATGAAGGCACAAGAAAAAGAAAGGGTTTAGAATTATAGCTCACCACGATGATCCTAAGAATTATTCAGTCATTAAAAAGGCTTAGTCCTGCAAGATTCTCCCTAGAGTATATTTCATATGACAATGAATTTGGTGCCATCAGGAGGGATTATACACACAAATATCTAAGTTGCACAGTATTTGATGCCGGTGGTCATTGTTTACAGCTACTTCACCCCTTCATTTTAAAATCTATTTGATTGAGCTCTGTTTCATTTTACTTTGCTTTTTTCTGAGAGCCTTATGGGTAACCGGCCAACTTGAACTAATTTGGGAGTGGCGTGTTGTGGCATCATTCTTTTCCACTACATGGCACTCCATATCCATCAGGAGCTACCTTACCCAAGCCTAAGGCTTCAGCCGTCCTCTGGTTCTGCCACATTATTCATCTGTTACCTTCCACTCCAGAGAAGCAGTTACAACATAAACCAGATGTGCCCACTGGAATAACTTGATTGAGAAGATTATATCTAAACAAGGATCAGCTATTAAGTTTCATCAAGCCACATTTTCCCTCTATTTCAAAGAAACAGCAGGTGAGTTAGACTGGTTGCTTGCTAAAGGAAAACACATTAAGAAGGCTTAAACCTCAAGCAAGCATGGATATAGAAGTGTCATTGGTGATAAAAATCTAACCCGTAGGACATTTCTACAGCTATAATCTGGATGATTGAGATGAACATTACTATTTTAGGTTTAACACAGAGAATTTTGTGCCTCAAGGGGTACTTCTGAATCCCCAAGACGGTACCCAGCACCACTGAAAAATGTCTCTACACATTAGGTAGCTACATGAATTCGATGAAAATATTTAGAACATACGTCTTCAGCAATGGGTTCTTGGCTGCTGCAAATATATCAAAATGACTGTACTTGGGCAAAATGGGAGAAAGGAAGGAAAGTGACAGTTTAAGGAAGATTAGAAAAACCATCCAACTTTTAGGAAGATTAAAAAAGAGAGAGCCAGGAAGATCATTTATAAAAGGAAGGATGTAAATTCTTTACAACCTGATTGGTTTTCCCTGGAATTTGCTTGCTTTAATGAAACTGTTATTCCTGAAGGACTGAAAGCCCTTTTTTAATGTGAATAAAAAGGTACTGGGAGTTGACATCTTGTTAGTCTTTGGCCTCAGGAGACTATCTCTGAAGACCTAATTAGGTTTACAAACATGTGAAATGAGTTTAGTAATCCCTTTGCAGGAGGTTTCAGGGTGGCTGATTTCTGAATTTTGGAATGGTTAACACTTCCCAGGGCATCCTTTGTGAACTCTATAAATCACTGCTTTTCTGCCTTTCATACAACAACTAAGTTATCATCAAAGACTCATTTTAGTCAGATGACCTTTTCTACAGTGAAAAAATTAAAGATGTCTTGGGGTTTTCATTGACTTTATGATAGAGTTCCTGACAAAGTTTGCACATAACCCAAGTTTTTTTTTTTAATAGCTTCTCTGCCAAACGGAATAACGAGTCTGATTTATGTTTTTTAAATCAATCATTCCAAGGAATTAAAGAGAACACTCTTTAATCGAATGAAATGAGGTTTGCGTCTTAGGATCCAAAGCTTTGCTTGCTAGTAGCCTCTAATAGTGAACTGAGGACAAAGCATTGTCAGCTCCAGGAAGTCAGAGGTGGCATGTGAGACAGAAAAAAGAATGGCCTTGGGGGGTCACAGGAGAGCAAACCACTCAAACTTTTGCTTATCGTAACTTTGCAATGGAAAAAATAATATGTACCTCATATTGTAGTTTCTCTAATTAAATGTGTTAAAGTAAGAGAAAGCGTTTTGTCAAAGGGAAAGTATTGAACAAGTAGAAGATATTTTCACATGTGCAGAGCCATACAAGTTCCCTATGGCCAGTACATGTGTTACTAGTAGTTAAATAATTCACTGAATTATTGACTATGAGATCACAGATTTTAGTACACTTGGGTCAATTATAGGCAGAAAGAGAGCATATTGGTCATCCCAGTTAAAATACATGGCATTACCCACCAAAATGCATGTCATTATTCACCAGGAAATGAGAATAGTAGCCACTACTGGAAACCCCTCTAGTAAAAGGTGTGTGGTCTCATAGCAGTCCAGTTGGTCAGATGATTCAGTATTAAAAATAAAAGAAACGCTCTTACAGAGTTGGTGTTTGCATGGATACTCGGATAAACTGGACTTCAAGTTTCATAAGGACAGGAATCTTTTTTTAATTTTGTTTACTATTTACCCCGATAGCCTGGGCAACTTCATATATATATATGTATATATACATATACATATATATGACAGAATACATATGTGTTGATTGTGAGAATAAAATAAAGAAAAAAATGGACTGAAAACATCCCATAAGTCAGATTGAATCTTAATTTTCTAGATCTTTTGGAGGCACAGCAGACTTCAAAAAGCCAGCTCACTGGTACTCCAGATAGCAGCCAGAGCTGGATAATCCACGTTGAGTTTATCCTTCCTTTGATTGGATTGGCTTTGGGCCACTGTAAGGTGAGTTCCTGTTTTGTGCAGGGTTCTAGCTGGTCCCCTCAGAGGTAGCTCTGTTCTCCCCTGCCAGCACATATATGTTTTCATTCCCACTCAAGAAATCCCCAGAATATTCTGTTATGGCACAGTTGACCATGGACTCTAGTTCTCCAGCCAAGCTCATTTCTGAACAAGAGCAGAAATGGTTCTATGGGGCAGGAAACATGGCTAAGTAAACTTTCTTTAAAAAGCAGGTGGGGGACTTCCCTGGTGGCACAGTGGTTAAGAATCAGCCTGCCAATGCAGGGGACACGGGTTCAAGCCCACGTGCCACAGAGCAACTAAGCCTGTGGGCCACGACTACTGAACCTGTGCTCTAGAGCCCGCGAGCCACAACTACTGAGCCCACGTGCTACAACTACTGAAGCCCGCTCACCTAGAGCTCGTGCTCTGCAACTAGAGAAGCCACCGCAATGAGAAGCCCTCGCACCACAATGAAGAGTAGCCTCGGCTCACCGCGACTAGAGAAGGCCCGTGCGCAGCAATGAAGACCCAACGCAGCCAAAAATAAATGAATGACTAAATACATAAATAAATTTATTTTTTTAAAAAAAGGCAGTTGGTACCTAATATGCATGGAGGTTTTAAATCTATCTAATAGATTGTGTTAATAAGGAAATTAATCAAAATGTATGCAGCACCAACTGTGTACAAGACACTCCACTGAACCATGTGAATTCAAATAGAAGATACAGTGCCTACATTTGAAGGAGCTTAAAACTCTCATTGGATTGATATTATCTGTACAGTGGCATTTCCTGATAATAGATGGTATTTTGAAAAGGCAATACAGGGCTTCCCTGGTGGCGCAGTGGTTGAGAGTCTGCCTGCCAATGCAGGGGACACGGGTTCGAGCCCTGGTCTGGGAAGATCCCACATGCCGCGGAGCAGCTGGGCCCGTGAGCCACAACTACTGAGCCTGCGCGTCTGGAGCCTGTGCCCCGCAACGGGAGGGGCCGCGATAGTGAAAGGCCGCGCACCGCGATGAAGAGTGGCCCCCACTTGCCGCAACTAGAGAAAGCCCTCGCATGAACCGAAGACCCAACACAGTCAAAAAAATAAAAAAAATAAATAAATAAAAGTAAAGAAAATTAAAAAAAAAAAAAAAAAGGCAATACAGATTATGCTGGGCTCAGTTTGTCAGGTAAGACTTCAAGGTAGAAGTGGAATTTCAGCTGCCTCTGAAGGATGTGGAAGAGGAATGAAAAGTACATTCTAGTAAAGGTGAATATAGAACTCTGCTTAATGCACCGTTGTGACCTAAATGGGAAGGATATCCAAAAAAGAGGGGATTTATATATGTATAGCTGATTCATTTTGCTGTACAGTAGAAACTAACACAACATTGTAAAGCAACTATACTCCAATAAAAATTAATTTTTAAAAAAAGGTGAATATAATAAACAAAGACAAAAAAGAGTGGAAATGTACAAGATGTATTTGGTAAAATTCAAGAACAGTCACTGGAATAAGGGAGTATAAGAGAGCATAGCAGGAGATAAGCCTCGAAGAAATAGTACCTTTTATATTAATATCATTTGGACTTGAAGCACTATAGCAAAATGCATCTAGGGGCCAGTCAGGGACACAAATCTCTGAATTAGGCAAAAAACAGAGTGTGGCAACCTGCAAGGACTTGAACGGGGCATTTTCAAATTACTAAAATTAACGAAAGTGTTCAAATCAATTTTTAAAGTGCTGAATTGACCCCCAAAATTAGGTCTTCCCCAGAACTTCCATCTTGCAACTAGTAACTAAAGAACAAGAAAAATACATAAAAGTAAGCACAGTTTGAAATAAATGAAGTAGAAATGTTTAGTATAATTAGAGCCAATGTGTATATATTTACACATATAGTCTCAAGGCCTTCCTGTTACCAGAAAGAGGAAGTACAAATCAATTTTCCAAAACTAAAGTTATTGTTTTAGGTAGATGTTCCCAGGTCCCTAAAATTTGAGTAAGCTGGAGAGCCGTAGTTTGCAAAGTTTAACATGCATGAGAATCACTAGGAGAGCCTGGTAATAAAAAACAGACTGCTCAACCCCATCCTCAGGGATTCTGATTCAGTAGATCTAGGCTGGGGCCCAAGAATTTGGATTTGAAACAAGTTTCCAATGCTGATACTGATGCTCTGATATGGAGATTGCACTTTGAGAACCAGTGGGTCTAGAACAAACTACATCATCCAGGCACCGCTGCTACTACAATTTGTCTTGTAAAGGACATCAGCAAATAAAATTTCACAAACCTAAGTGTTCTTTGGATGACGTCCAGATATTGTTCTTTTGTGGTTGAGTCATAACTTTGGTTAAACCTTTTTATGTATGAGGATTGAAAATACATACATTCTAAGGAGAACATTGGACTTGGCAAGTGAAAGCGGAAAGCCCTCTCTCCCAGCACATTCTATTAAGTCCCACGATTTTCACAACATAAAAATCTTACACCCAACTTGGCTGCTCTTGAAACATATTGTTTAGATTTATTTGGCAATGCAATACAACTACACGCTAGGTATGTGCCAGAGAGTTCAGTCTTAACCTCACCCAATATCTATTTTTAAAACGCTGAAAGAAATCATATTTGCCAAGCATTGTCTGAAGGATACCCCGTTCACACTTTCCTCTCAAGGTAGTTTGTACATTGGTGGCATAGTGGTGTGTTGCTGTCAGTTGTGGAATATGTTGGAAGGCATTTATTAGTAATGAGAGTTAAGAGTGAAATTTGCAAATGATTTATTTAAAACAAGTAATTAGAGCAGATGTAGGGTTAGTCCTCCAACATCATTCTCACTAATTTGCATTCTGAAATGTTTTTTTCAAGTGAGAGAGAGAGGCTGGGCATTTGTGAAGCCTATCTTACATGTATCTTTAGCAGTGTATTTGTCATGAAAGCATCATCTGCCAAGTATAAAAAAAATTGCAACTATCATTTAGGTGCTCTTAAATGTGTCCCATACTGGGATGACTTGGAATGCTTGTTAAAAATGCATATTCCAGGGTTCCATCTGAGACTTCTTGAATAAGAATCTCTTGCGTAGGTGGGGTCTGGGTACCTGCACATGATGAGCTATTCAGTTGTTCCTAATGCCCATTAAAGTATGAGACCACTCTTTCCTGGACCCCCCATGTCTGGGCCCCTACAGAGCTGCACAAGTGACATCCTTGTCCTGCCTTGCAGGCCTTTCAAAGAAGTAACTGGTTGATCTACCTTTACATCTACTCTAAAGAGGCTGAGAAGGAGTTCTGTGTTATATAAAATATTAAATCGCTTATGATGATTCTCAGAAAAAAAATTTCTGTTTTAACTATTAATGATTGTTCTTCTCTTGCTTTGCTTTTGTTTAACCAGTATAAGCCATAGTACGAGAGAAAGATTCTCTTTGTGGAGGATTGCAAGGAAAGGCGGCGCCGTTTTTGTTTCTACCCTTAGTAGAGAGGACTCTGGTGGATATTTCTGTCCAAGCTTCATTCTTGTGTCTACTTTGTGTCCCTTGACTGATACTTGGTTAGCTGGTTTCCCTCTTTCATCTTCTACTTTCTGTCATACCTTTTTATTTGATGTAGCCTTTATATGCAATCTTAGATATTTAGTGGAACAATGTGGTAAATAAACCCATGTGAATGTGTGTATAGTGGTATTTGGCAAATGGCATATTTCTCTTAAACAATAAAAGAGATTTGGGGCTTCATCTGAAAGCAAAAATGTTGTCTTTTCAGGAATATATAAGAAATCCTCATCTAGAATTAATTCAGTAACATTTAGTCTAGTGTTTCTTGCGATTTACCTTTACAACAATGTATAAAAATGGTAGAGGATACTAGAAATTATCTTCTGAGATTTTGACCAGACTAGTGTGTGTGTATGCATGTGTGTGTGTGTGTGTGTGCTTTTTTTTTCCCTAGATGTGTTTAGGTGATGTGATCCTCTCCCTATATCCTCTATTTTTACTTTGGAAATTAAAAAAAAGAGTTTTAACTGTTGAGGAACTGTAGAGCCAGAGAAATAAACCAATTCTAAAAATGTTAAAGAAAAAATAAATTTTTTCCTGGAAATGTATGTGTCTACACTTAACCAGTACAAGATCTCCAGATTGAGCTCCCCTTTCTTAACACCCACCCTTCTGAATATGTACATATGATATTGCAAGAAAAATTTAACTATTGTGGCCAAGCTTCCAGCTGCCTTAAACAAAAGGAATTGACTTGAGAAATTGTATTTCCAGGAGTTAGTAAAGGGCCCGTACTGCAGGGAACAGGCTACAGTCCTAAATTTGCCTTGACGCTTGGACCAGAGAAAAGACAAAATTCCAAGAAGAAAACTCTTTGGTCTGACAAATGTTTGGACAAAGAAGCTGAAGTAGCGAAGAGGACTTAACAGTAAAGCTTTTGCAGGGAAATAGGACAACCACAGTGCATGTTCCTGGAGTGGGTTAGGGTGTGACAACAGAATTAGTTGACAAGAGAAGTGAGTTTTAAAAATCTACTGTCCACTACTGTAGTCTCACATGGAGCAGTTTAGAAGCAGCTTTGCTAAAGGCTCTGAATTTGTAAGCAATAACAGTAAACAATGGACTCTTGTTTCAGACTCAGTGGTCTGATCCTAAAACACTCTTCCACATCAAGGTAGACTATTATTAGAAGTCATTGTACCCCAAATCTATTTCTAATCTGAGGAACGTTCACATTTCTGTCACATTTTTGTCTGTAAAAGAGAGCAAAGTTGTCATGGGATTTAGATTTAACCTATGTGTAATCAATATATAATTAAAAAATGGAACAAAAAGAGTGAAATCTTTAAAAACATCAAAGGATTACCAACAATTAGGCTGAAAAGAAATAATGTTGATACATATGATTAGGGTTTCTACCTAGTTTAGGAAAGCTGGGTAATTGAAAGTGTTTGCTCAAGGTTTTGACTGTTAGTGAGGATTAAAATACCCTTTAAATTGAAATTAAATATTGATTTGGCTTAATAGTAATTGCTGAGTTCCCTACCTACTTCAGTTTGACTTTATACAGTTTATGATCACCACCTCTGTCTCAAATTTCCTTCTAATGAAGTGAGAGCAATAATTTATGTCATGTGTCTTTAAGGTTACTCTTAGCTGTGCGATCACATATATTTCAAGCACAGGTATATGATTCTGTGTGAGTCATAAATAGAAATATTAAAATTTGGATATCCTGTTGTTAATATGCCACTTCTGCACATTATTTATTACATTATTTCTACTCCCCTCCTATCAACACACACTAGAATGGATGCATCTAGAAGATGAGGGACTTTAACTATCCTGTTCAACTGCTAAATCACCAGTGCCCAGAATAGTACCTGGGCATAAAAGATACTCCATAAATATTTCTTGAATAAATTAATAAGTAGCCGGCAGTTAGAGCACATATAAATCAGATTGTACTGCTGTTGGCAGTGACTGAAATCCAGGAAATAAAAAACAAATAAGGGGTGTGTGTGTGTGTGTGTGTGTGTCCAGAACAAGCTGAGGAAGGGATAAAAGGAAGCAAGTGCCAATCATATCAAATTACCCCAAATTTAATTCTGATAGGGTCCATTTATGTCATCCTTCCCAAATTCTACCCTCATGGTTTCTTAAACTTCTCTCCTCCCATAGTTCATCTTCAGGAAACTTCTCCTTTTAGGCACTAAACTACATCCTATCTCTTCTGCATAAAAACATGGCTCCAGCAAAAATGCCCTCTTTCTTGCCTGGATCAATATTTCTCTCTTTACTAGATGGTCACCATCAACATACAAACATCAAGTTTTTTAAAAACCTACTCTTGACTCCAATTCCCCTTCTATCTGCTACCTCATTCCTCTGCTCTAGTTTATAGCAAAACTGGTATGGAGTGGTCTATACCTGAAATATTTAATTTTCCCCATTTTCTCTTTTAATTAATCCAAGCAGGCTTTCACCCCTTCACTGAGAGTGCTCATGTCAAGGTCACCAGAGACCTCCAGGTTGTTAAATTCAATGATCAAAATTCACTTTGGATCTTATTATACCTACTAGAACATTTGGCCCAAGTAATTATCCCCTCTCCCTTGAAGACTTTCTTGTTGGCTTCCTGGTCTACATTTTTCTTGTTTTCCTCTCATCTCATCAGTCACTCCTACAGTCAGTTTGCCGGTTCCTACTCACGGTTCTGGCCTTTTGTGTGACTTTGGCTCAATCCCTAAATCCTTTTTCTCTACTTACAGTCCCTCCCTTGGTGATCCAATTCTGTCACGCATACTCTGATGACTCTCTAAGTAATATCCTGAGTCTAGACCTCTCTGCTAAGCTTCTGAACTCCAAATTCATGTATCTAACTCAACACCTCTAATAGGATATCTATTAAGTGAATTGACTTCAACATGTGCAAAAATGAAAAATGAACCCCTGGCTTTGTTCACTAGCTTTTCGGAGTCCCTGTCAGCTACACCTCCCCTCCTGTCGATGAATTGTAATTCTTGCAGTTGCTTGGACCAAAAATCATGCCATTGGTTTTACCTCTTCTCTTTCTCTCAACCCCACATCAAATCTGTCACCAAATTTTCTTGCTTCTACTTTCAAAATATATCCCTAACCCTACTCTTCTCTTTTACCACTTTACCTGCTACTTCCCTGATCCAATCTACCATCATCGCTTGCCTGGAATATATGGTGATAGTTTTCCAACTAGTCTCTATGCTTCCATATTCATCTTGCTTACTATCTATTTTTATACAAAGGTGGAATGATTATTTGAAGACTTTGAGTCAACACTCACTGCTCTAGTCTAATCCTCCCAATGCTTTCCTTTGTCTCTCAGGGGAAGAAAACAGTATAGTGGTCAACTACCTCTGCACTCTAGCTCTCCAATTATTCCATGCTTTCATTTCCTACTACTCTGTCCATCCATCATGCTATTCCAGCCATTGGCCTCTTTATGTTCTTCAAACAGACCAAGTGTTCATCCACCTCAGTTACATCTATCTGGAACAATCTGCATAGAGGTCTTCTTTCAGAAGAGATGCTTCAGTGAGACCTGCCTTGACCACTCTGTTTAAAATTGTCTCCAAATCCCCACCCACCTCTTATTTTTCTTTCCTGCTTTATTTTTTCTGCCTTTACTTACCACCTTCTAATATACAATGTAAATTATATGTAATCTTGTTGTTTGTCTCCTCTCTCTAGAAACCAGGCAGGAATGCTGGTCTTTCTCTTTATTCTAGCTGCAGTGTCAAAGCAATGCTTAGCACAGAGTAAATAACCAATATTTGTTGCATGTATGCATAAATGAATGCATAAGTGAATCAATACATGAGTGAATGAATAAGATATTATTTAGAAGTTTCAACTCAGGAGCCACAACGTAAATGATGATTGATACCAAAGCACATAGTGAGAAAGTCTATAAAGCAAAAATCTCAAAGTAGATTGCCAGAATCCAAAGGGAAACTCATGAACATCAAATGAGACATTCATAAGAAGGATTTGGGGGCCTGTGTTGAGAGCACTGTCTCCTTAATCCAAACGAGAAAGTGGGAGGAGGGAACCGTGCTTCCACTTTCACCTGAAGTCAAAAGAGAAAAACTTCACCGGGATTACTCATAGAAGTTACTATGCATCCTCCAAGTTTGAGAGAGGTTATAGTGAACTAATGTTCCCTGACGAATATAAAGGAAAATGATTTTTAGCTATTTATCTAAGGAATGGTACTTTAAGAGCATCTGTGTAAAGGGAACTATTAAAGAAACAAACAGGATTGAGACGGTAGCAGCCACCTAGAAAAAGTGCAGCGTCAAGTGTGAGGACAGTGCGTTTACCATTTCCAAAAGGAGCTTCAGAAAACCTACACAAGCATCTATGCAAGAGTCAAGGCTAAATACCTGCCAGACCTAAAGAACTGAAGCCCCCAACTCTACCCAGTCACCTCTCTCCTTTCCCTGACTCTGGCCCTGACAGCGTTCTGAGCCTCAGTGAGCCAGATGAAGAAGCAGGAGAAACATTGTGCAGAGAAAGAGAGGGGAAAACACAGAGTCACGCTCAAGGCAATGGTACAGCCCACAGAGGAATGTAAGATCAAGTTCAGAGTTTGGTGTGCTTTTGGGACTGGAGGAACAAATTTACCGATTAAAGCTGTTTGTGAATTTGTGACTATAAGAGGGACCAGAAAAGTCATGGGTACCTGATCTATATTCTTTCAGAGACTGAGGCTAGGAAAAAAGCAACCCTACGTAGTAGATTTAAATATACAGTGGGAAACAAAAATAAATTTCTCTCAATGAGTACACACGTATTGGGCTTATTCAACATTTATTGCAAGAAGATGAAGAAATGCAAGCAGAACATATACTTCAGTACGGGATTATCCTTGAAAATAGCAAATATTCGCCTTCTAACCTTGGCCTCCTAACAGCCCTGGACTCTCATAGCTCATTATCATGATGATTCTGTAAGAATACCAGCTTGACTCCTAGAGTTCAGAAATATCATTATTCTTTAAAGTATTTATTTCTTTTCTCAAAGCTTGCACTTTCTGCAATTTATTTCTTTAAGATATGAGAATAGGGAATTAGCTGTGTATATCCATTTTTGTGAAATAATTAAAAAATAATTAACTGATGGTATAAATAGTGAATAAATAGTAATTGGTGTAAATTCAAATGTATCATAATTTAAAAATATAATTGAAATATATGTTCTAGTTGAAAGACGACGGTTATGAGACCAAGATAAAAAAAACAAAGACTAACGGCAATTTACAAAAGACACATACTATATATAAGAATACAAAATGGTTTAAAGTAAAAAGATGGAAAGATTTATATTATTCAAATATGTACTAAACAAAATTTGGTGAATTCCAAAGTGAATTTTAAAGCAAGAAGCATTCCTAGAGTTAAAGAGAGATATTCTATAACGATAAAAGGAAAATAAAATTGTTTTCAGTTTACATGTCCCTGAATATATAGCCTCAAGATACAAAAAGCAAAAATTGGCAGAAGTGAAAATAGAAATACTGTACAAAAATACATGATCATAGTGGAAAATTTACTACACCTCTCTCAGCAATCAAGCTGACAAGTCAATCAATAAGAATATGAAAATATTTGAACATGATTAACAAATACATTTGGTAGAAACTGACTAACAATTGTTTTGGGATATTGACAGAATAGTTCTAGAATTCACATGGTCATGCACCGGACTATCTCTATATAGCAAGGACAATCTTAAAGAAGAACAAAATGGAGTATTTACAAAAGTTTTATCAAGAATGTTATAAAGTATAATATTTAAGACTGTAACATTAGTGCAGAGATGAGGAAATAGAGCATTGGAAAACAATTAATAGTCAAGAAAAAAACTGCATGTATCTGGTCATCTGACTTAGAATAAAAGTGTCACTGTGCAGCAGTGAGAAAAGGACAATATTTACAGTAAATAGTGCTGGGTCAACTGGTTAGTTACATGGAAAAAAATAAATCTTGATTCTTACCTTACTCCATACACAAAATGAATTCCAGGTGACTTGCAAATCTAAATATGAAAGGTAAAGCAATACATTTACTAGAATATAACAAAGAATATCTTAGTGTCCTTTCAGTAGGCAAAACTTCTTAAACAAGACACAGAAAATATTAATTCTGTAGCAAATTATTGATACATTGGGCTACATTAAAATAAAGAAATTCTGCTTTACAGAAGGCATCACTAAGAGACTAAAAAGGTAAATCACATAGTGAGAGAAGACAGTTGTAATATCTGACAAAGGATTCATAGTCAAAATATATAAAGCACTCCTACAAATCAATACAGGAAAGTTACATAACAAAATAGAAAAACTGGCAAAAGACTTGATCGAGCCCTTCAGAAAATGATATCAGAATGATCAATCACTGTTAAAAGATGTTGTCTCACTGATGATGAAGGAAATTAAAACCAATGAAATTCTACTAAGTACTCAGCAGAAAAGTTTAAAAACAAGCAAACTACCAGTAAAAAGCATTGGGAGAATATAAAACACTTGGAACCTCAGTATTAGTAAGAGTGTAAATTTGGCAAATCACTTCAGAAATTGTTTGTAAGTATCCACTAAAGTATAACAAATGTATTGTGTTAGAAATCAAGATTGTATTTTCCAGTGGGTTGAGGAGGTGTGTAGTGACAGGTAGGGAGCACGAAGGGCTTTCCCTGAATGCTGGTAATGTTTAATCTCTTCTGATTGGAAGTTAATAGAATGTGTTCACTTGTATGAAATTGCATCAAGCTATATACCTACAATTCTTGGGATTTTTGTGTTTATATTTAAGTAAAATTATTTAATTTAGAATATTTATCTTATCACAAAGCAAAAACCCAAATAGTAAATGTAATAGACAAGAGAGGAGACAGTATATAACTTGCCATACTAAAATCTTCAACTTGGCTGGCTTACCTCTTTTTTTTTTTTTTTTATTGTAACAATAGATTTTTTTTTTTAACTTTTGTAGTTATATTTTGTTTTTGTTTTTTTTGTTTTTTTTGTTTTTTTATAAATTTATTTATTTATTTATTTATGGCTGTGTTGGGCCTTCGTTTCTGTGCGAGGGCTTTCTCCAGTTGTGGCGAGAGGGGGCCGCTCTTCATCGCGGTGCGCGGGCCTCTCACTATCGCGGCCTCTCTTGTTGCAGAGCACAGGCTCCAGACACGCAGGCTCAGTAGTTGTGGCTCACGGGCCTAGTCACTCCGCGGCATGTGGGATCTTCCCAGACCAGGGCTCGAACCCGTGTCCCCTGCATTGGCAGGCAGACTCTCAACCACTGCGCCACCAGGGAAGCCCTATATTTTGTTTTGTTTTTGTTGTGTTTCGATCAGAAGAAAAATCCACACAGCTTTCCTTCCATGTTTAATGTTCCATCAGTTTGTCATCCTACAGAGATTGTCATAAAAATATGACTTGACCTGATATTATCTACAACTGTCTGGAACATATTTTTTCCAGTATTTGAATTTAAGCTTACCGTAGATGTAAGACATAACCTCCGAATCAATGATTTGTAACTGATATCTAGTCAATAAAAGAAAAACATCTATGTCATGAGTAATGTTTATCTGAATCTAAGGCACTCCAAGTTCTTTGGGAATCCAACTAAATTAGAAGTGCTATCAGTGATATCATTGGTTTAGAAATTACCTACTCCTGTATTATCTTTTAAAGTTATTTAAATTATACAAAAGAATTTCAAACAATTCATGAGTTTATAAAGCAAAACATTGCATTTCTAAATATATGTATTCAAAACATTTTTATTTTTAAATTTCTTTTGCCTTTATTTATTATTTACATAATGAGACTCTACTGCAGTCAAGGCATTGTTCTGTTACTCGTTTTTTGTCACTTAACAATATGGCGTAACGACTTTCCTTGTCAGTACAGAACTCTACCTCATTCTTGCTAACTACTGCACCAGAATCCACGGACCCACTGGTACAGGGTTTGTGCCTTTTAAGCTTCAGTAGATAACACCAAGCTGTCCTCTGAAATTAATTCCAGTAGCCTATTTTCCAACTAAGATTGTGAGAGTCTCAAAGATGGCTCTCTATGATCCCTACATCCTGATATTCACACACTTCCGTAATTCTCTCCCCTTGAGTAGGGGCCGAACCTATTGACTCACTTTTAACAAATAGAATATTTCAGTGATGGGCTGTTATAATAGACTGTGGCTTCCATCGCTCTCGCTCTCTCTCTCTTTCTCTCCCTTTTGTGCTGGGGGAATCAAGATGTCATATTGCCCTTTGGAAAGACCCATGTGCCCTGGCAAGGAACTGAGACCCTCAGTCCAATAATTCACAATGAACTGAAGGACCTTAACTGTGTGAGAGCTTAGAACTGGATCCTTCAGTTCACCTGAGACTTGCTGAGTCTTGAGATGAATGCAGCCCCAGCCAAGAGTTTACAACCTGCTGAGAGACCCTGAGCCAGAAACAATCAGTCAAGCACCTCCCAGATCCCTCACCACAGAAACTATGAAGTAATAAACATTTGTTGTTTAAAATTGATGTTGTAGAGAGATATGTTACATGGTAAGCTTTCGTTATAACACCTTGCTGACCCTTGATTTTCATTCATTTAGTTTTCTGCTAATCTAATGGGAACACTAGTGATGGGGACATTTATACTTGTGTGTACAAGTAAGTGTGTGTAAATTGCTCCTTCAAGTCCTTTGCTCATTTTTCTATTGATCTGTTTGTCTTTTCTTGTTGATCTGTAGAATTTCTAATGTATTTAAGTGATTAATGCTTGTTTTTCATAGATGGTGCATATATTTTCTTTCTATCCTTTTAACAATATATAATTTACAATTCACGTGTGGTCAACCATACAGATTATTCCCCTTGTCACTTCTAGGTTTGTATTATAATTAGAAAATCATTGCAATGTTAATATTTTTAATATTTTCCTGCATTTTCTTCTAAAATCTTTAGGATCTGTTCTTCATCCAGCTCTTGAACCCATCTGCAGAAAGTTATGTTTTAATGAGGTATGGAGAGGGCTAAATGAAATTTCCCAACCGGATAACCAGTTGTCAAAGTATCAGTGTGAAGTATTTTATTGTTTACCTCCTACTTCATATGTCAAATTTTGGATAAGTTGAATCCTCATAAAAACAAACATTTCTGAACGTTATATTCTGTACCGTGAATTTTATTATTACTTCCTGCAATAACCAAGCTGTTTAAATTGCTGTAATTCTATAATATGTTTTGATATTTGGTAGGACTAGTCTCTAGTTGGTCTTCCTTTCAAATATTATCTTAACATTTTGTGCATAATTTTCCATAATAAATTTAAAATCATCATATATTTAAATTTTCAGATTAACCTTGATATGAAGAACAATTTGGAGAGAGTTTACCTGTTTCAAATACTGAATCCTTCTTACCAGGGACATAAGGTAACTTTCCCCTTTCTTCAGGGTGTGCTTTATGACCTTCAATAAATTTCTATAGTTTTTTTATTAGGCTTTATAAGTTTCTTGCCACACCTAATCATAAGTATTTAATGAGCTTTGTGGCTATTCTAAATGGGACCCATTTTTCGATTACATTTTAAATTGGTCATTGCTAGTGTATAAGAAACCTATTGATTTTTCAATATTGATTTTTTATCGGGCTACTTTCCTGGACTCTTACTAGTTCTGGTAGCTTTCCCATTGATTCTTGTTGATTTTTTTTTTTTTTTTTTTTGGTAAACAGTTTGTTTCAGATAGATGATAGAAAGATAGATAGATAGATAGATAGATAGATAGATAGATAGATAGATAGATAGATATAGATAGACAGATGATGTGTGTATGTATATACACATAGACATATATTCTTTTCCTTTCATTTGATTGCATGGTCTATTATCTCCAAAAGGTATCAATATTAGCATAATAATTGGGATTCTTTTCTTATTTCTGTTTTACTGCAGATTCTCTTTTGTGTTAGTTTTCCTGGTGCTATTGTAACAAATGCCCACAGACTTTGTGACTTAAACATTAATGCATTATTTTACAGTTCTGGAGGTCCCGAATGAGTCTTGCAAGGCTCTAATCAAGATATCGGCAGAGCTGGTTCCTTCTGGAGGCCCCAAGGGAGGATCTGCCCGTTGCCTCCACCAGGCCCTGGAGCCTGCCTGCATTCCATGGTTCAAGGCTCCTCTTCATGTCATCTTGTTTCCATCATCACATTGCCTTCTCCTCTCTAACCTCCTGTCACCCACATAACCCAGGATCATCTTCCCATTTCAAGGGCCTTAGCTTAATTACATCTGCAGGGTCACTTTTTCCATGTACTGTAACATATTCACAGGTTGCAGGAATTAGGACCTTTTTTGGAGAGAGGTATATTATTCAACCTCTCACACTTACTAATAAAATATTTCACTATTATTTATGTTGTTTTCTTAAGGTTTCTGGTAGATTTTTAAAGCCAAGTTTTAAAAGTTTATTTTTATAACTAGCTTACTAGGAGGGTTTTTTTTTCTGAGTCAATAACAAATATTATAATGAATCAAATGATTTGATCATCCATATTGAGATGTTTATTCACTTTTCTCCTTTAATTTGTTAATGTACTAATTATATGAATGCACATGTCTCATAATCTAAAATACTTCTGTGTTCTCAGCATATATCTTTTGAGCATAATGTATTACTAGTCTGCTAATACATTCCTGAAATTAACTTGGTACTAGTTTATTTATGATTTTTGTACCTGTGTTCATGAATTTTCTTTTACGTGCTATTTTCGTTCACTTTTGATATCAGAGTTATATTACATCATTAGAATGCTTTGCGAAAGACCCTAATCAAAAAACACATGTTATTGGGGCTTCCCTGGTGGCGCAGTGGTTGACAATCTGCCTGCCAATGCAGGCGACACGGGTTCGAGCCCTGGTCTGGGAAGATCCCACATGCCGCGGAGCGACTAGGCCCGTGAGCCACAACTACTGAGCCTGCGCGTCTGGAGCTTGTGCTCCGCAACAAGAGAGGCCGCGACAGTGAGAGGCCCACGCGCCGCGATGAAGAGTGGCCCCCACTCGCCGCAACTAGAGAAAGCCCTCGCACAGAAACGAAGACCCAACACAGCCAAAAATAAATAAATAAATAAATAAATAAATAAATAAGCTTTCATTTAAAAAAAAACAAAAACACATGTTACAAGGAATTATTTCTTCTTTAGAGGTGCAGTTAGCTTCACCTATAAAATATCCTGACCCTTTTTTTGCCTTGTCATGATAGACAAGCTTTCAATACTTTTCCCATGTACTATTAACATTTTCTACCATTCCTTAGGTGAACTTCGGTAATTTCTCTCACTTGAAAATGTCTTTTTTGTAGGTGCTTAATTTTTAATATAAACTATATTTAAATGGGCACTATATTTAGAATGCCACTTATTTTTTCATTCCTGCTGTTGTTAGTATTTTTATTGGTGGAAGTTACCCAAGTTTGTTCATTTTATAATTTTAAAGAGTTTATTTTTAGTTTTATTGATCACTTCTACTTTCTATTTCTGTTCTTCATTTATTGTTTCTAGTTTTATCTCTATTAATTCCTTTTATTTTCCCTAGCTTTGCTTTGTTTCCCCCACTCCTCTCCCCAGCTTTTTACTTTGGTATACATAATTTATTAGTTTTAAATAAATATATGCATTTTTATGCTCTTATTTTTCAGCTCAGTACAACTTTGGACAGATACTACAGCTTTTGATTTGTGCTACTCTTAATATCTTTAGCATCAAAATAGTTATTAATATCTGTTTAGACTGTGTCTTTATTTCACAATTTATTTAGAAGAACATTTTTGAGGTTTCACCTACAGAGACCTTTCAAGCTTCTGATTTTATTGCATTATATTCAGGGAATATGGACTGTATTATTTTTGCTTTAGGAATTAACTGGAATTTCTCTTAAGGCATAATTCTTGACCTATTTTTATATGTCCTATTTGTTCTTGAAAAGGCTACGTGTTCCCTGTCTCTTCAGTGCCAAGTTCCTTTCTTTCTTTCATCATATCTATTATATCATGCATATTAATTGCATGCATAAATTCCAACATTAAACCTAAAACATCTTTTAAAAGAAAAAAGCTCTCATATTGAATAAAAATGTACATTGTCTATAAGAAATGTTGAATTAAAAGGAAGTGGGAAAGATATGCCAGAGGGAGAGAGTAAATCCTGACTCCTTAGAGTGAAATATACAGTATTAATACCAAACATGTTAGAATTAAGTTTAAAAAATAATAAATAGGATTTAAAAGATTTTACTGAGAAAAAATATATTTTACAACAAAGATATAAATCTTAAAAATATCTGTGCACCTGGTAGTACATCATTTTAAACACATGTCAAAATGTTGTTAATATAAAGGAATTAGGAGAATTAGGAGACCTTAACACATTTTTCTTATTTCTTGAAAAATCAAAAGGTCAATAAACTATAAGAAGATATATTTGGGGCTTCCCTGGTGGCACAGTGGTTAAGAATCCACCTGCCAATGCAGGGAACACAGGTTCGAGCCCTGGTCCGGGAAGATCCCACACGCTGTGGAGCAACTGAGCCCGTGCTCCACAACTACTGAGCCTGCACTCTAGAGCCTGTGAGCCACAACTACTGAAGCCCACAAGCCACTACTGAGCCTGCGTGCCACAACTACCGAAGCCCGTGTGCCTAGAGCCCGTGCTCCGCAACAAGAGAAGCCACTGCAATGAGAAGCCCGCACACCCAACAAAGAGTAGCCCCTGCTCGCCGCAACTAGAGAAAGCCCACGTGCAGCAACAAAGACACAATGCAGCCAAAATAAATAAATTAATTAATTTAATTAAATTTTTTTTAAAAAGGTGTATTTGGTAAACTTCAACACTTTTTCAAAACAAACAAACACTGCTCGGAAGAGAAGAAAATTTCCTCAAGATGATAAGTGCTATGTAAAACAAAAAATATAGCTAACATCATACTTAGTGTTGAAAACAAATGAATCCCTAAGATTGGGAGCAAGGTAAGGATATTTACTCTTTTTAAAAAAAAAATTTTTTTTTTTAAAAGGAACATCTATATATTTATTTTTTGGCTGCGTTGGGTCCTTGTTGCTGTGTGGGCTTTCTCCAGTTGTGGTGAGTAGGGGCTACTCTTCATTGCGGTGCACGGGTTTCTCATTGCTGTGGCTTCTCTTGTTGCGGAGCATGGGCTCTAGGTGTGCAGGCTCCAGTAGCTGTGGCACGTGGGCTCAGTAGTTGTGGCTCGTGGGCTCTAGAGCGCAGGCTCAGCAGTTGTGGCACACGGGCTCAGTTGCTCTGCAACATGTGGGATCTTCCCGGACCAGGGCTCGAACCCATGTCCCCTGCATTGGCAGGCGGATTCTTAACCACTGCACCACTAGGGAAGCCCCAAGGATATTTACTCTTACTACTTTTATTCAGTAGTGTATTAAAGGTCCTATTCAGTTCAATAAGGCAAGCCAAACAAAATCACAGAGTTTGAAGGAAGAAAGACGTAAAGGAACTTAAAGAATGGTAAGGCTTCTCTACATCATTCAAGCTTAAAATGATGGCACCCATAGATATTTATGGTGATGGGATTGTTCTGTATCCTGGTTGTGATGGCGGTAATAAGAATCTACGCATGTAATAAAATGGAATAAAACTCTACACACACATTCCTGGTTTTGATATTGCACTGTGTTTACATGACCATTAGGGGAAACTTGATAATTGGGACCTCTCTGTGTTATCTTTTCAACTTCCTGTAAATCCATGATTATTTCAAAATTTAAGAGGTGAAGAAATGAAAGAAAAAGAAACCTAAGCCTACCTGTGCTTAACAGAATAGACCTTAACCAGTTTTATAACAACCTATTACCACATTCTGTATCATTGCATGTATGACTAAGATTCAACTGAGGCGCTGCAGAAAAATCTCCCTTGTTTAACTGCTAATGAAGATATATCAATATGTGTGGCTAAATGAAACGACTCTTGCCTATTTTCTCTATGCCTTCCTGAAAAAGTAAAATGGAGAAAGAGAGGAAGAAACAACTTGGGAATGAGAAATAATATAAAGAAAGCAGAAAATATAAACAGCACAACTTAACACTAGAAGGACGACATAAGGATTAGTCAACCTTTTGTGTATATTTACTATTAAATTGGTTTTATTAGGTTACAAATTTCATGAATCTTCAGGAGAGCATTACACTAAAGAGGAGTATGAAATGGCATCTAAACATTCTATTGTCCCTTTTAAATATTGTAAATCCTGACACTTTATAGACTTTCATGTCATTGGAAACTGTAACCACGTTAAAAAATACAGGTAATTTATCTATTGGCACAGCTCAGATCTCTGTCTGTTTTATCCTTCTTTACCTATTTTAGCTAAATTTTAAATTATTTCCCTTACTCTCTGCCCCTTCCCCATCAAACAAACATAGACTTCAACTTCTTAGTCCTTTTTGAGTCAATGGAGTCAAAACTAAGAGTAATTAAAAGGTTTAAAAAAATAAGTATTTTTAGAGACTATTTGTGAAACCACAGAAATCCCCAGAAGAGAGGAAATTACCAATCAGGAATTTCTCCCAATCTCAGGTTGACTACACCCAGCTTTGAAGTGGCCTGAATTCTCTGGCCTCTTTCTTAGGTGGAGTTGGTCCCTTGAACACATATGAAGAGAAAGACCTTTTAAGAAAATCTAAAATTTTATTAAAAGTGCCTGAGGATGTATTTTGATATTCCCAGAGAAAGTCACTATTTAATTCCTTCTTTAAAATTCTCTTACTTGATTTCTTTTTTCATTTGTAAGAAAGATGGGACCAGGGTGTAAGTTCAGGTCAGCTGATCCAGAGATGCAGCCTGTCACTTAGAAGCAAGACCGTACAAGTTGACTCCGGGCACTTCCTCTCAGGGACTGTGTTCTAAAAAGATTCTCAGAAAGATTAAGGAACGACATGAAAGGCAACTAATATCCTCCCCCACCCAAATGTCCCTCTCCCAATAATGGCACCACCAACAACCTAGTTACCCTAGACAAAAACCTGGTTTTTCAATCACCAAGTTCTGTTGGTTCTACTTCTGACATACCCTTCAATATGTTTCCACTGTCAGTACTCTTCCTTAAAATACATGCTCATTGGGCTCTCCACACCCTCTGTTCACTACCTCACCCCAATCCAGGCTTCACTGAAGCCAGACTAACCCTTCTGAAATGTGTACATTATCCCTCCACTGGCAAAGGTTCACTTTTGCCAAAAATACAAAGACCAAACTCTTTTGCATGCCTTTTGCAATTTATTTTCCTAAAGATGTAATGAAGTTAAGCTTCCCGCTGAAATTTCACATAAGGAGAAAAAAATAAGGGCTCTGTAATTTCATATCATTTTAACCTCCATTAAAGCCCCTGACATCGTGAGGTCGTATATTCATAACTATGTGGATAAGCACACTCCAGGAAGTGCAGAAAACAAAGGAACAGATCGTACTGTCCTGTGTGATTTGAAAATATAAACTAACTCCTCTTCCAAACATCATTAGAAGTCAGATCCTCCACACTTTACACACACACATTTCTTTCATTGCAATGACTACACTACCCAAACCTCAGAATAGCAACGTCTCTGAGTTATATGCCGACCGAAACCATTTTCACTTGACGAGAAGAAATCCTCCCAAATTCTCAAGCTTCATCCAGTGTTTAGTTTTTGCAAACTGTATGTTTATTACAGTCAGAAATTATACATAGAAAGTTATGAAACTGGGAATAAGTTGATGCCACATCATCTATATGTTCCTCTTTAAGTAATTGGAATTCAACAAGTAGAATATTTATTTCTATCTATGCAATCACCAAAAAGAAAGAAAGAAAGAAAGAAAACTATGTTTAAATTTCTACAGCACAGATTTTTTGCTACTATGCCAACTCTAAACATGCTCCCAGGATTCAAGTATAAAGGACCCTGCTTTGTGAGTAACTATAGAGATGGAAGAATTTGTTTAGGATACTTGCTACTGGTATCTAGGTGGGAACTCCCCATCTAATAATTTAATTTCTTCCCATTCAAAGACAGCAGTGTCCACCAACACATACCTTACTTCCAAAGCACACGGCATCCCATTTTCAAGGACTAAGACGAGTTAAGTCTTTCAAATGTGTGATGAGGAGACAGAAGGAAACCTCCTTTTTTCCCTTGGTCGGTAAACAAACCCAGAGAGAATAGCTTTCCAGCATGTTGAAGATTCTCTAGCAGATCATTAAGCCCAGAAAAATCTCTCCAAACTTACTGATGCGTGGATTCCATTTTCAAATTTCTCATTAGTTCCTCTTTATGGATTAAATGCTGATGTTCACGAATGAATGCACACAGCTTCAGCTGATGGATGTAATTGGGTTGTAATGGATTTTAGCTGCTGTTCCTTCTGATCTAGCCAATTTGAAATGCAGTATCAATGTATTCTCCCCATCTCTCAGTAGGGAATGAGAAATTGAAACCTACAAGATGAAATGTATCAACTTTCATAAAGTCAGCTTCAACCATCATAAAACTGTTAAACTTCTCATTATCATTCTACCGCAGTTATTTCTCAAACTCTAGTCTGGCAGTCAAAATATTAAATTGTATTTGGAATAAGTAGAGTTGATCCTCCAATGTTCTGTGTGTCCTCAACATTGATTTAGGTGCTGTAAATATCACCAAGTGAAAATGACATTAACACAGCAAAATTTAACACCAGCAACATAAAATGACAAGAAAAGATTTAAAGGTTGCAAAACCTTCTGCAATTTTATATTTAAAAACATGATTTGCAGCTACACTAGGTTCAATAACAAAGATGACATGTTTCCAAGCCTCAGAAATTGCTACTGAACTGTTCTTCTGGTGTTGGATTCCTGTGTCTCTTAACACTGGAACATCTAGTGATGAATGGATGACACAGATCAGCGAGGACCCAAGTTGTTAGCTGTCTCAGTCTCTTCATTTCCTACATTGCTCTATGTGTGTATGTTTTTCACGTCCCAACCAGTACTTTCATTTAGTTATATATTCATGAGCTCTGTAAGAGTGGGGTCAGAATTCAGTTGAGCTCAAATAGACTGAACTTTCCTGTTATCACTAATAGTGTAAAATGGAAGATAGAGTGAAACAGCTGTTTTATTAAGAATTGTCAGTGAAGAGTATTATGGGAAAACAATCCTCTATTCCTCTCTTTCTTAAATCCTCCTTTTAAATTAATGCAGAAATTCAAGTTTCTCATACCATTCTAAAATTTACTTAAATAATGCAAAGCACACTGTAAAACACGACTAGACATTTACACACCACTTCTATTTTACTCTACAGAGACAACTTATCACTGGTAAAACTAGAGGACATAGACTAGATGGAGAGAAAGGGAAAAAATATTACCTAGTTCTTATCAGTTGTGTCTCTGGATTTAAACAACATTTTCTTTGTACTGTGCATCTTAGAAAACTATAAAAATGAAACTATTCTTCAGGTTCATGAAACTTAGGCAGATTAAGTGACATAGCTGGGAGGAAATAGAAGCCATTAATGTCATATTTGCTTTTCATAAGTAATACTAATTAGCAGATACATTTCACTTAGCATCTTCAAAACACTTGACAAACATTAAGTAATTAATTAATTAAAGAGAAGACCATGATGAGCTTACTTGGAATCTCCCCAAGGACACTCAATACTTCTTGGTTCAAACAGGTTTTGAAATAACAAGAATAACCTTTCTTGTGATATCTGACTGCCAGTTTGAGCCCAGAAAGTACCTGAGTGCGTGACAATGAGATGGTTTTAAAAAGGTCAATTGGATTTTGTGTAACCTCTAAAATGAGAGGTTAAATTTTTTCTGATCTCTCTCTCTCTCTCTCTCTCTTCCTTTCCCTCCTTAAACACACACACACACACACACACACACACACACACACACAAACTGGCTTAATCTGCCAAATAAAAATCCTCCCTCCCACTCGAAAGGCCATATCCAGAACCAAACTTATGACTATGATGTTATGTTAACATCCAACCAAACCTACATAGGAAGGCATCATTTTAAAGGAAAAATAACTGGATTCATTCCTGTAAATTAATAATAAAATCAGTCATTATTATCTATCAAGACTATCTCTTCCTTTTCTCCCCACAGGAGAAAAATAAACTCAGACCAGTAATTTGCTTTTCTGCAAAGGAGAGGCCTTCCTATTGACAAAAAGTAGAATTTAACCTCTTAATCATTCATTGTTTTTATTTGTACCTGAGTTAAAGGTTTAAAATGGAATCATCTTTCTTACTGAGAAGAACCTCACTTCAAACATGATAAAAGGTCTGAGAAAAAATGATATATGAATTTTCAGAGCCATTCCATAAACTTTATGTTGCTGAACGGCCTTAGTGTCATATAAGCTCCACTAGGTGACTCACTGAAACAGTAGAACAAGAAAGGTGAACCCGGAAACACCATCTTCTCTTCATTCTAGAATATCTCCTTTTATCAACAAAAAACTCTCAAAGAGAAGAGAGTACAGTAGGTCTATGATGCATGTAACAAGTATTCTTTAGTCCCATCGTAATTCAAACAATGTCTGGAAATGCCTTTGTAGGCAGTATTTGTACTACTAAAAAATCCAATTCAATGCTAAATATATTATTGAATATAATATTCAATTATATTTTATTAAAAATAATATTAGCTAGCCTGACCACCTATCCCATTATTTACACCTAACGAAATTGGTTTTGACTGCTTCTGAAAATCAGCTTCCCCGTTCAGAAGATGAAGGTGTGCTATAACCAGGTTAAAATAATTAAAAGAAAAATGTGCCCAGGTGCACTGAGAACAGTTCCAAGAGAGGATTTCAAAATCAAAACAACAATATAGATATATTTATATTTGCTTATATTTTGGTAATTTTATTAAAAAGGGATCTAAATTATTTGGGGAGGTTTTATAATATACTTACTGTAATGATGCTTTCTTTCAAAAAGTCATATACTTTTACCTCTCAAGCTGATAATCTACAGTTTGTATGTCTTTTCCATCGTACATGATTCCCAGTTTCACCTCTGAGATATCAAGACTTGTTTCACACAACTTGCTCCATATACAAGGTCGGGTGCCAAGTGAAGGATCACTTACCTTAAATCTCATCACCGTAATGCCTGCGCCATTTAGATGAGGTGAGGAGAGAATCAACACCTTTCATCTGGAGCTTTAAAAACAAAGCTGGTTTATTAAGTTCATTACGTTGAAAATGGAACTCAATTGTATTAGATTTTTCCATATTTAAAAATAGATCTGGGATGGTTTGTTTGGGGTTCCAGGAGGCTTTCTGCACACTTTAAAAGTAACAATGCAAAATAAAAAGACTTAACTCCAGCAGAATGTCTACATCTGTAGTGTATCTTAAGAAAGACTATAAAGCTGAGGTGAATAATGGTACAGCTAAAAGTGATGGTGAGTCTGCTGGGGTCAATGTTTCAAGCAGAGACATACATAATTTTTTCACCAGTGATTTGAACTTGAAATAGTCAATGTTATTATGAGAAATTATTAGAAAAATTGTATAGGAGCACTAAAAGCAAAGGAAAAGAACAGAAGAGGAAGATCTGACATGCCTGGCATGTTTTTTGTTGTTGTTGTTTTGTCTTTGTTTTTCATCTGTCAAACCTTTAAGCATAACCATAAGATTGTTGAAAGAATAAAATAAGGGAAATGATGGATGAATACATTTAAAAAGTTAACAATGGAAAGTGAGAATAAGATATCTTTTTCCTGACTTTTTATTGTTCTTCTGTTTTCTAAAGGTAGATTGTTTTATGTTGGATAAGTGTGTCTGCTTTATAACTGCCCTTTCTCTATTAACCCAGACTCAGCCAATCTCTGCACAACAGTGGTTAGTATTTCTTGAGTATCCATGAATACTCATCAGTTTATACAGATTAAATTATTAGTTTGTGTTGCTGGGAATCAGGTCCTTATATTTTCCTGCTCTTAAATGTGTAATTTAAGAAATCCTAAACTAATTATCTAATTTCAGCCACTACGGAAGAATGCCTAGCAAGTATCTAATTTCATAGCTTTATTATCTTTATTATAAGGCTCTTCATTTCCACTTCAAAGGCAGTTAAAAGATTGGCATCAATACTTAATTGTACAGCAAGGACACTGCACTAAACTCTTTTCATGCTCCTTAGCACTGAACCATATTTTATCTGTCCAGATTATGCGAAATTAATTTTTGAGATAGTGGTGAGATATTGTTTCCTTCAGTTAAGAAGAATGATTCAAAGGACTAGAACTGATCTTTTCCTATATTCATAGAGTAAAAATGTAAGGAGAATCCAGAGGGATAGCAGAATCCCTCATTCTACTTCTTACTGCCTTTCTATTTGATTTGTGGACAATCTCTAAGGTTTTCTGGTGAGGAAACAAAAAAACTTTTATGGGAAGGAATGAACAGAATCTCTTTCAGTTTTCAAGAAACTTCCCAAATTAATACAGCACCCATAGTGAGAACACCCTTTGGTAACTGCATTGGACAATTCAGTTGCTCACATTATGTTTGCAACCACCTATGTAGGTGTGCCCAATACATATATTACACATTTTATTAGCATTTGACCAAGTCCGACCTCTCACACCCTTTCCAATGAATGCCACCATTCTCAAGCTGTTTCCCTTTCTCTCTCTTACACATACCCTCACAAACAAACTCACACGCACTCACACAACACGATTATTCTTCATATTCAGCTGCAACTGTTATTCCCTGATCTCATAGATAGATAGATAAATAGGTAGACAGTTAGATAGATAGATAGATAGATATTATGATTAGAGCAGAAAGGATAACTCACAAGCAAAAGTGCTTGGTCATTATTATTTTCATTGTATCTTATTAGTTTGTCTACTTTACTCTTGACCCCTTAAGATACAACTGCCTTTATTCCAGACTGCCAGTCAGTACAGAAATTCAGAGGACGAGATTGGAGAATTTTGATCTAAATCCTTTATTTAGAATTGGAGAATGCCAATGAACAATGAAAAGATCTGCTCTCATGGAGTTTATCTTCTTGTGAGAGAAGACAGAGAATATTCACTAAATAAAATAAATAAGGTAAATATTCTATGTTAGAATCTAAATGTTAAGGAAAATAGAACAAGCAAAGGGGACTGGCAGTGCCAAGGGCTGCCTCATGAGAAAATGGCAGTGAGCGGTCTTGAAGGAAGCCAAAGAGGGAGCTATTTGATATTTGTGGGGAGAGAATTGTGGGCAGTGTGTCTGCCATGATCAGTTACGCATGCTTGATGCACAACCTGAGCCCAACACAGTATTTCTGAGGCAGAAAAGGCAGCAAGTGCAAAGTGCTGGGGTGAAAGCATGCCTCACAAGTTCATGAGAAAGGGCCATCACTGTAGCTGGAACAGAGAGAGCAAAGCAGGTAATAGAGAGACATGAGATGAGAGAAGGAATAGGGGCCCAAATGAATCTGAGTCTCCCTTTTATAATCCATCCTGATTGGTTTTATGTGAGGACCTCATAGGTGGAAGGCATGTGTGGGAATAAAGCTTATCCAGAGGGAATCTTGCTGATGACCCTGACTCGTGGTCATCAGCTGTTTTCTACTGGTGCATTAATGTCTCCAACAGATCAAAAGGCAACAGAATGACGTGAAATGAGCACACAGTTATGTATCAGATAAACTGTTTTGAATTTGACTCCATCACTTTCTAGATGCAGAACTACAGGTTCATTTCTTAACTTGGTGTCAACTCAACTCAGCAAACGTATTGGTTCTTACCAGAAGATCTAACATAGCAGGACCCTCGCTCCCACAAAAAAAGGAAGTATTTGGAGATTTAAGCCTCAAGCAAGCAGTTTATAGTCTAAGTGAGGAGTTGGCAAACTTTTTCCACAAAGAATCAAATAGTAACTCTTTTAGACTTAGTGAGCCATTTGGTCACTGTTGGAACTACCCAACTCAGCCACTGTAGCGCAAAAGCAGCCAAAGACATTATGAAATGAATGGGCATTGCTGTCTTCCAATCAAACTTAATATACAAAAACAGGCAGTGGCCAGATTTTGCCCATACTCAGTATTTTTCAACCCTTGGTCTACAGCATCATTATCTGGAGCATTTCTGCATTATCTAATACAGCAGCCAATAGCCATATGCAGCTCTTTAACTCATGTCATGTGACAAGTTGACTAAGGAACTACGTTTTAAATTTTATTATAATTTTAATTAATTTTAATTTTAATAGTCACATGGCACTAATGGTTACTGTATTGAACAGCACTGGTCTTAAGGTAAAGATAGGCCTAGGAAAATATGAAGACTATGTTAAAAATGACAGACGTCATATTGATACAAGGAAGAAGTAAGTAGTACTGACTGGGAGTTTAATTGAAGGCTTCATATACTAAGTGGCATTTGAAATGGGTCTTGAGAAATGAGTAGACTTTTTTGGTAGGCTTTCTAACCTTGCTTGCAAAATGAAAATAGAAGTAACCAAAGCTGCCATAGGGACTCTTTACAACATAATTCTGCTTATAGCAACAAAACTTCATAATTGAGAAGTGTTTTATACTTAGAGACACTTGCTAGGCATTCTACTGTTTTCCAAGATTATTGAGGTACAATGGGAAAAGTTCAGGCTTTAGCACTGGGAAGAACAGATTTAAAACTTATCTTATCACGTGAGTTTAGGTAAGCCCCTTTATCATTCTAAGCAGCGGCTTTCTCATCTTTAAGATGGAAAAGGTACTATTGACTCTAAGAGTCAAATGACCTAAGGTCATTTGTCAGATTCAATTATAGTACCTAAGATAATGCTAAGAACTTGGGATTCGATTACTGAGTTATTTTAATTATTATTTAAATTATTTAATTATTATTATGTCACAAATATAACTTCAATCAATTCTCACAACTCTGTGTGATTAAGGAAGTGTAGGCATTATAATCCTCATTTTCTTTTTTTGTAGGAGAGTTATTTGTGTATGACATGTATCTTGCCCAAGACCACATAGCTCATAAATGGTAGAATCAAGTTCAGAAGGCTCAGAACTCCTTATACATATTCCACTGTTTTTTCCACTACCTGTTATTAACTCCCTTGTTAAGACAAACTAGTGAAATATTTGGAATATCAGTTCTAGACTGAATCTGCTATCTCAGTGGGTTTTAAGATATATTCAGGCTGATGGGGTTTCATCCAACTAGTCACCCATGTTTACTCATCAGATTTCCTGTTTTGACATGAACTCTGTGCAGACTTCATTTTATTATTTAAATAACTTTATAAGATATCTCCATCTGTATAATCGTTCATCAGTGCCACAGTCTAGAGCAATGAATCTTGATATTCAGAAGCATTATGTAAAACAAACCAAACATGCTAATACCTAGGGCTTTATATCTTAAGCCTTCCTTGACATGGGTTTGTGTTATGTCCTGTCTATTCTATGTTCATCTTTAATTTATGTTTAAACAGCTTATGTTTAATTTATGTTTCAAAGTGAAGCCACAAATCGCCTAAAATATAAGGAATTTCATTCCATGCCATCTCTGACCCCACCTTGTGTCTTAACACTCATAAACACAGGCACTGAGCAACACAATGATCTGTCATATTTCCAAACAAAAAAGTAATAAGATGCCATAGGTAACTGTAAGCATGTGTCTTCTTTCCTTACATCAAAACAGAACTTAGATTAATAACGATAAGCACTGTAGAAAGTGTCTATGTTGAAAAGCAGGGAATTTTTGGTTTTCACTTATTCTGTCCCTTCATTGTACCCATTTTTAAATCTCCTTTGTCAGACAGATAGGATTTTCCAGCTCCCCCTTATCCTTGTGCATCCCGGGTATGTAGGAAAGGAAACCAGCTGGTAGTCTCTGAAGTATTCACCTATGTCCTACTAAAATGATGATGTTGCAGGCAAAGGGAACGCTGCCTACCTTAAGGATCAAACCAGGGCTTCCCTTTCCCTGGTGGCGCAGTGGTTGAGAGTCTGCCTGCCAATGCAGGGGACACGGGTTCGAGCCCTGGTCTGGGAGGATCCCACATGCCGCGGAGCAACTGGGCCCGTGAGCCACAACTACTGAGCCTGCGCGTCTGGAGCCTGTGCTCCGCAACAAGAGAGGCCGCGACAGTGAGAGGCCCGCGCACCGCGATGAAGAGTGGCCCCTGCTCGCGGCAACTAGAGAAAGCCCTTGCACAAAAACGAAGATCCAACACAGCCAAAAATAAAAAATAAATTAATTAATAAAAAATAAAATAAAAAAATTTAAAAAAGGATCAAACCAATTGTATGATCCTTCTCTTTCCGAACCTGACACCAGAACTTCTCCATTTTCTTTCTTGTAACCAGATAATGCATACCTATATGTTCCTGCATCTGTCTGATGTTAGCTTGCTATCTTTTTATGAGATGTGAGGTTGGGACCCAACCCACCACGCCATTGGAGGGAAGTAGTCACCTAACAAGGGGAAGAAGTAAACAAAGAAGGATGTCAAGTTCTTGGTTCCATCATAGTTCCTTTCACTCTTTCTTCGAACTAGATATCTTTTATGGGTTCCCAAATCAACCTAAACCTATAATGAGCTTTCCCACATTCCAAATTATTATAACATTATTATTAGAAAAAGTGTATAGCTCTACACTTTTTTTCTAGTCAATTCAAAGAGAATTTTAGAAGTGAGAGCAGGAAAGGAGCATTGAAGCAGTTGGGAAATTTTACTTATTTATGTGTTTGCTTATTTTATTCAACTCCTTCTTTATTACAGAAGGCCAGACTGAGGTCCAGAGAGGTGAAATTTCGTACCAAAATTTTGACGTTAGTTAATAACAGAACTGTGTTTAGTACCCATGTCTTAAAATTTGTATTGCAACTTATTCTATTACATATACTGCTCCTTTTATATATAGACATCTCCATGAATATGCCATTGCTTTGTTTGTTTGTTTTTCATTTTTAAGGAGAAACATAACAGTCTAGGATCTTTTGTATAAAATTCTCTTCCTATAAGCAAGCTATATGTTTTAAGACGTTAAACACATAGACTTCATAAATTTCACAGTGCTGTGATATAACAGAAAGTTTATTGTTGCCTTGGGGATTCCCATACAGCCCCCTTCCCATATACTTTCCTACCTCTTTCACAAATTCAAGTTTGTCAGCTGTTCCTAGTCTAACTCCATAAAGATTCCCTGAAGAATCCAACCTTCACTGATTTCCCCTTGAACTCAGTCCTACGTGTGTTAGCCCTAGATAAGCCCTCATACTGCATTTATCGATACTGTGGTTCCCAGCCAGATCGTATTTAACATCCACCTAGAAGTGGAATGAGTTCATGACACATAGCTTCCTGTGGTACCATGTTAGGCATAATTCCTTCTCAATTCATTTGAAGGGCTGAATTAGTACTTTGATGACTTTAAAGAGTGGCTATGACTTCCCAAATTCCTGTGAAATACGGCTTGCACCTGAGTTATTAATTCGGTGGATGAGCCTCAAAGTCTAGTCTAAGTTTGAACGCTATTACTCCGCTAGTATTCTTATCCCTGAAAGACCTCGCTACATTTAGCTGAGCCAACAATCTTTGCAAACATTGATGTTTCATTCATCTCATTGTTTAGAAAGATTTGTTTCCCTCTTAATGGCTGAGAATAAAACTTTAAAGGGAAACATCTCCACGGGAAGCCCAGCATTGTTTAGGAATGGATAATCTGTGGATGCCAGAAAACATTACTTGATTATCAGTTTGAATTTCCTTTTGCTCCTTAGTTTCATCCTGTTAAGTATTTCTTTTATTCCCTTCCGACCACCCCAGACTGTTTTTCGCCCTCCTGGCTGTCTCTATAGCTTTCAAATATTTAGCAAGCTTCAGATTTTGATTGATCCCACTTTTTTTTCTCCTCATCAAGTGCTAACTTCTATCCTCAGTGGACTCCTGTCTATTGTTCTTTGAGATTAAAAATCAATGAATATTACAAAAGCTGAAGAATTCTTTAACAAGTTCCTTTGTCCCTCCTTTCACCTTCTCACAAAGAATTCTTTTCCGTTTTATCACTTCCCTTTCAAAAGTACCATATACCTTAATTAAATTATTGCAATTCTTTTGAGGATTATGAATAAATCTTCATTTGTTTTCTTTATTAGCATTCGATCTGCTTTTGTTAATTGTGTAAATGTTCCCCTTAGGCAGAAAAGCAATATAACTCAAATGAAGCAGGGCTTTTTGTTAAGGATAGTCAATTTGATTAACGTCACAGTCAATATGATGAATGGCAGCATTTTGGAACAAGTTGCCCAGTAACTTGAAACTGACAATATAATGTGTGTGTCATTAGGACTAAAACAATAAATTCAACAATGTATCATAGCGTTGATCTGGAATGCTCCTTGTTCGGGATAAAATAATGATTCTGTGCATTTGCATAATATCATTCATCCTTAGATTCAACGCTTTATAAATAGACTTTATCATCTTGATTCTTAAATGACGTGGAAACAAGTGAACTTCATTAGTGCCAAAGGAGTAAAATGGTCATTCAGGGATCTAGATTCAGTGCTTGGAGTGATGGAAATTGATTTCCCCTGTATGGCTAACATGATGTAGTTAATAAGAAAGGATTTATAGCAAATATAAGTAAATGTTCATGGGAAACACTTAAAATGCAAACCAAGAAATTGCAAACTTCCAACTATAGACTTTCTCTGTGTCAACCAAATGCTTGCCAATATTCAACAGTGGATAAAAGTCTGATTAACAAATTTTCTTGTGAAAAAGGAGAAATAGAAGAAAATGTACCTAAGGATTGGATTAAGAGTGCTATAAGAATAAACTTTCTTCAAGGATTCTAAATCTCAATAATGCATCCCTTATATCTTCCATAAACTAAGGCTGCAGGGCTTAGGAAAGCAGAAAACAAAGAATAGTTTTTGATTTTGTTCAGTGCTGTTATTTTGTGGTGGTTGTTGTTTTTGTGTGTGTGTTGATTTTTTTAAGCAAAGTTAGGACACAGTTTTGTTTCCTGGAAAAGAGAAGGTAATTTATAAGAATAAAACCCCATCAAGTGAAACTTCAATAAAAGGGAGAGAGACAGAGACGAGAGCTTTTTGTGAATCACTTATTTATCTGATACAAAAATGAAGTCACTATAACCATGAAACAGAAGCAGTAATAAATCTGTTCTATATGAAAGAAAAACATTAATTTAAAGGTATATATTTAGACTCTACATGTGAAATCTAACTATATCTTTGCCAGTTTTTCTGCAAATGGACAAACTGATCCTTAAAATTAACAAAAGTTCATATAAATTGGCATCAAATAATTATGAACCGATAGCTATTCTTCATCCAAACTCTCCTGGTTTTATCAATAATTAAGATATCCAGATTTTTTCCATTACCATTTTAATTTCTCTACATTCTATTTATCACCTCTAGGACTTACTGTTAGACTCTTCGAAGAAACGATCATGTATTTCTATTTTGATAAATTGCCATATGCAAACAAAACATAGACAATTTACTTTTTAAGAGACCTAGAGACCTTCTTTTTCTTCAAAAAGAAGAAATTCTGTTGTAGACTAGGAAATTGGTTCCAGACTATAAATTCTTGGAGGTAAATGCAGCTTTTAGTACAAAGATAAATTATATACAAATGCAGAACAAGGATCTTCTGGGGAAAGAGAAATTTAAAAGTACTTTGGGGAAAAAAAAAAGAGTAAAACAACCTAAATCAAAATCTCCTAATAGTCTTTTCCTCAACAGTTACTTTATTTCCCCTCTATCTCTTCAACGGAGTAAAAACACAAACGCTAAAGGTTTAGTAAAACAAATGAATGAATATAACAAAACAGAAAGACTCATACAGAGAATAAACTAGTGGTTACCAGAGGGTAGAGAGTTGGGGGAGGGGCAAAATAAGGAAAGGAATTAAGAGGTACAAACCACTAGGTATAAAATAAATAAGATACACAGATGTAATGTATATGTATATAATGCACAGGGAATATAACCAATGTTTTATAACTTTAAATGGAGAACAATCCATAAAAATATTGAATCACTATGTTGTACAACTGAAACTGATATAATATTTTAAATCAACTATACTTCAATTAAAAATTTGGAAAAAATTCTTTTAAAAATAACGTGAAGCTGAACAAGAAAGAAAAACAATACATGTTGAATAGTAGACAAAAGAAGTGGCCAAACTTGAAATGCACAGACAAGGCTCTAGGCAAATTAGAAATGATTGCCAACTTAAATTAAAAAAGGAAACAATAAAACTGTGATTAGAAACAGTTCAACACTGAGATGCCCATATTCTAAGGTAACCGTATTTCTTTATATCTTGTTCTAAATTACATCAAGTAAGAAGACAATAGGTACAGTCAATATAATTTTATGCTATCTTTTTAAATGTTGTCTTTTCTTTTAAATCTACTTGTTTTATATATTTTTCCAAAGTATGAGATACCTGTGTGATTTTCTTTAATTTAAAAACTCATGAAGGACTTCCCTGGTGGTGCAGTGGTTAAGAATCCACCTGCCAATGCAGGCAACACAGGTTCGAGCCCTGGTCCGGGCAGATCCCACATGCCACGGAGCAACAAAACCCATGCGCCACAACTACTGAGCCTGCGCTCTAGAGCCCGCGAGCCACAACTAATGAAGCCCGCATGCCAAGAGCCCGTGCTCCATAACAAAAGAAGCCACTGCCATGAGAAGCCTGAGCACCGCAACAAAGAGTAGCCCCCGTTCACTGCAACTAGAGAAAGCCCTCACGCAGCAATGAAGACCCAACACTGCCAAAAATTAAATAAATAAACAAATATATATATATATATATTTTTTTTTTTTTTTATGAATCAGGTACTTTATTATTTCCACTTCAAAAATGAGAAAACCAAGGACTGAGGATAAAGCAACTGGACAAAAGTCATACATATTAATAGGTAATGGAGTTAGGAGTTGAACCTAGGCTTTCTTACCCCCAAACCCTTGCTCTCAGGTACTGCACTGATAAAAAAAAAAAAATACCAGGAAAACACACATTTAGGAGAAATATTAGAAGGGCAGTTCTTTCTGCCCAACTCCTTAACACAAGAGTGCCCCAGTCTTTGGTCTTCTTTTCTTTACTTACACTCAGATCCTTATGAGCTCAGCCAGTCTTATGACTTTAAGTATCACCTATATGCTGACAAACTCCCAAATTTAGATCTTCAGATCTCTTTCATCATTCCAAACTCATGTGTCCAATTGCCTTCTTGACAACTCCATTTTGATGCTGGGTGGATATCTCAAACTTAACAACTCCAAACTGAACTGATTTTTCCCCACAGTCATATTTCTCCCACAGCATTCTGCATCTCAGTCAATGGCAACTCCATTATCCCAGCTGTTCAAATCAAAACCTAAGCCTTTCTTGGCTCTTTCACTCCAATCCAATCATGTCGGCAAATCCTGTAAGCTCCCACTTCAAAATTTATTTAGAATCAGACTCCCTCTCCTATCCCCTTCATGAAACCAGCCTGGTCCTGACCACCATTCTGTCTCACCTGAATTACTGTAATAATCTCATAATTGGTTTAACTGCTTCCAATCCCATCCATCTACAGTTTATTCTATAGAGAGCAGTCAGATCGATCATTTTAAAATGTAAGTCAGATCACAGCAATCCTGTGTTGAAAACCTTGCAATGGCTCCCAATTTCACCTGGAATAAAAGTCCGAGTCTCATAATGGCCTATAAGACCCTGTGTGAGCTGACTCTCCCTTAAAAAGGTCTTGAGAGGAGAGGATATTTTCTCCTCTTCCTCTTTTCCTCCTCTCCTCTTTCTCCTTTTTCTCCTCCTCCTGCTCTACTTCATATTCATCTTTATTCTACTTCATTTTTTACTTACTTCATAACACAAGTTCTAGAACAAAATGGAATTCAGTACTTGGTAGTGTCTATTGAATGAAACATGAATTCTCTCTTTGGCCAAACAACTTTCACAGAGTCATGAAAGCAAGGGGTGAGGAACTCATCCTTGATGACTGTCTTTCCATCATTCACTATATTCAATTAGTCCCAAGGCATTAGACATGGCTCTCAAGTTCATTTTTTCCTCTCCATCTCCATTATCCCTACCTGAGTGCAAGGCCTCTTTACCTTCCACCTATATCACTGCAACAGGTCCCCAAGAGGTTTCCCTTTCATTGGTCTCTCCCTCCATCTCTTCTCCATCCTACAGACAAAGTTATATTTCTTTTTTTTTTTTTTCAGTTTTCTCATCTTTTTCTTTTTTTTTTAATCAGTCATCAATTTTATACACATCAGTGTATACAGGTCAATCCCTATCGCCCAATAAATAAATAAATATATTTTTTAAAAACTGAAAATACAGAACTGTATGCCCTCTTTTAATTTACTTAACACTATACATGGAAGGCATGAATCGTCTGATGATGAAAACCAAGACATTGTTTACCTGGTAGCATTGCATCTTTATTTCACCCAGAGTAACCAGGACAGAAATAAAGGCTGTGATTTAAGTGTTTTAGGATTGAAAGAGCATCTTTGTAGAAGTTAATGCCGCAGACTCCATCGGGACTTTTTCTGCACTATTTCAACATTTTCATGTTTCTTGAATGAACTTGGGGTGTTATCACTTTTTTCCCAATGCACACATTTAATATCATACTTGTACAGAGCATTCAGAATTCCTAAGAAACAAAACGTGAGCTACCCCTGGAAAGCGAGGGAGAAGAGATTATTTGCCCTGCCTTCTGCGTTTCTTTCACCATATCCCTCTCCTTTGGCAATGGCCTTTATCCTCCATGCTCACATCGGTGAAGAGACCAATGCCAAGTCCAACTCTTTGGTTACCCCATCCTCCTCCTGGGTCCTGTCCCTTTGCTCTGAACCTCCACCACAAGGAAGGATTCCAGGCCAGTGACCTTTCCTTTCTTTCATTTTCAGAAGCTTCCTGTTGTCAGCACACTTGCTCATTTCTTTAGTCCAAGTGTGCCCCTTACAAAAATATCTACTGCCCCTGACCTTTGAAAAGGGCAAAAGGGGGTTTTAGCTAGCGCTATCAGGGAGGGGATGAAAGCCTTGACAGTCTCCATGGAACTCAAGGATACTAAAATTTCTCAAGGTGCAGCCCCCTTCTCTCCGTTTGCCAAATCTTTGTGCTTTTCGAACACCTAGAGTGAGTAAATCTGAAGCAAAGGTAAGGAAGAAAAATAGTTCTCAAAGGGTAAATTGTAGCCTCTAAAGGGGGAAGGAAAACTTGTCATCTTTCAACCCAACTTTCCTTGGCAGAAGTAGCCTTTAAGAATTCCCTTTAAATGAGTTCTCGACTTCTGGCAGGCTTCTGGCTATGCAGCTCCCTTTGTTCAGGAATGATGCTTTAAGCTTCCCAGTTTAGCCTCACAGCACAGTTTTCAGGAAAGTTTTTTTATTTTCTATATGTTCTTACTCCTTATCCCTAAGACAAGTTTTTCTGCCCAATACAAGATCAATTTCCAAAAAACTGAACTACCTCTAATATTGTACTTGTGACTTTCTTGATGCCTAAACTATTTATCTCACACACACACACACACACACACACAAAGAAGTCATATACCAATTAAAGAGTGTGTTTCACTGCACCTTTCAAGTTCATGCATGACTTTGGGTGCAATATTTAATTAGCAGCAATACAGCAAAAGACGACTGACTTTTAGAAACTAGAAACCCACATACAGGCAGAGTCTCCTTCCCCTCTCATTACCTTTTGTGTGTGTGTTTTTGTTGTTTTTTAAAAAATTTTATTTATTTATTTTTATTTAAGGCTGTGTTGGGTCTTCGTTTCTGTGTGAGGGCTTTCTCTAGTTGTGGCAAGCGGGGGCCACTCTTTATCGCGGTGCGCGGGCCTCTCACTATCACGGCCTCTTTTTTTGCAGAGCACAGGCTCCAGACGCGCAGGCTCAGTAATTGTGGCTCACGGGCCCAGTTGCTCTGCGGCATGTGGGATCTTCCCAGACCAGGGCTCGAACCCGTGTGCCCTGCATTGGCAGGCAGATTCTCAACCACTGCGCCACCAGGGAAGCCCTTGTGTGTGTGTTTTTAATTAAATATCCCCGGATTTCGGTGATCCTGCAGATGTTTGACACAATACCCGTTCATTAGAAATGCTATATATTTATCACATCTCGAAGATGGACTTATCAGCTCTTTCTTCCAGCCACATGTCTCAGATTAATATGCATTGTGAGAGGACTTATTTGACAGGTACAGAAGGGCTGAGCGGCAAGGAGAGAACATTACGAATCCCACTAGGATTAGGAAAAAGGGGTAGAGTGACTGCACCAAGTCATTGTCAATAGTTCAGTTTGCATGAGTACAGGTGCTATTATCTCACAAGCACATAGAAGGAGAGGGAGGAAGGATAAAAGAGCTGTATTTTCCACCTGTTGGCACATCGATGGGTTTATTCTAATCCCCATATCTCTCCATACCCTTCATGAGAGCTTATTCATTTAGCTCCAGTGGGCCCACTGAACGTGGGTATTTTAAATGACTGTTAATGAGACAGCAATTCTCTCATTTTCAGGTTCATAACAACCCCAAGCCACAAAATATCGTAGATATCCCATTTCTTTTTTTAAAAATTAATTTTCATTGGATTATAGTTGATTTACATTGTTGTGTTAGTTTCAGGTGTACAGCAAAGTGAATCAGTTATGCATATACATGTATCCACTCTTTTTTAGGTTCTTTTCCCACATAGGTCACTACAGAGTATTGAGTAGAGTTCCCTGTGCTATACAGTAGGTCCTTATTAGTTATCTATTTTATATATAGTAGTGTGCATATGTCAATCCCAGTCTCCCAATTTAACCCTCCCCCTTCTTTCCCCCTTGGCAACCATAAGTTGGTTTTCTACACCTGTGACTCTATTTTTTTTTGCAAATAAGTTCATCTGTACCCCTTTTTTAGATTTCACATATAAGCGATGTCACATGATATTTGCCTTTCTCTGTCTGACTTACTTCACTCAGTATGACAATCTCTAGGTCTATCCATGTTGCTGCAAATGGCATTGTTTCGTTCTTTTTTATGGCTGAGTAATATTCCATTGTACATATGATGCCTGTTTCATTCGTATTGGACAGGTGGCAAACCATATTTCCTTTGGGTCTGTGTTGCCTTTCTCACTTGATCGCTCCACCTGCCCCTGCTGTAGGCCTTCCTGGGTCACAACATCATCACCATGTAGAGCAAAGAGTTTTAGAGGCTTCCAGCCAATCCCCTCATGTGTGCTGTCATCCTCTGACCCCTTCTACCCGTAGACTCCGTGCAGGAGAAATCTCCTGAGTCCACTCCCCCACTCACACCACCTTCCCACCACTGCTTCTTCGGGTATCTTCACTGTGCCCCGCTGTGTTCAGAGACCTTAGAGGAACAGTGGAGACAATACTGTAAGAATAAAGCAGATGGTAAGGAGAGCCTTGGTCATCTAGAGCCACCCAACATCACTTGCAAAGTTTTATTTTCCTCCAAAACATTTTGCCATTGGTGCTTGCCAAAGAGAGGTGCTTTTTTTTTTTGGTTTGTTTTTTTGAAAATGTCAAGGTAACAGAAATGTTTATTGGGGCAGGAAATGTGGTACATTTGGTCCTAGGGGAGGAGGAACATTGGCCACCTGCTATATATACTAGATCTACACCTTTATGATGAATTTGCTTTGATTTTAAAAGGTTGATGGAACTGAGAGCAGGTCACCCCAAAATGTGCCATATTGATTATTTTAAAGTTACTTAAGAAACAGCCAGTGCAAAGAGGACACTCTGACCCTCCTTTGTCCTCTTGAAGGCAGGAAATAAATCTCCCATGTGAAAGGTACCCTCCCCATACCAGGAGGTAGAAATACACCGTTATCAGTAGAGACAGGGAATTCAGGGTTTAGAAGGCTGTATGAACAAACCTTGTTATTTCTTTACTAGTTTACTACCCCAAGTCCAACCTTGTCAATTCTTTACAAATTTATTATTTCTTTATTTAAAAGATATAAAAGCTGATAGCTTTGGTCACTTCTTTGGGTCTCATATCTTTGTATGTATAAAATTAAATTAAATTTGGTGTTCTCCTATTAATCTCTCTTTTAATACAGGGAGTGTCTCAGCCAAGAACCTAGAAAGGTAGAGGGGAAATTATTTTTCTTCCTCTACAGGGTCAGAGTTTCATCTTGATTTCCACCCAGCTCAATTTCTAGATCGTGACCTCTACTATTAATTTCCTTCATGTTCTGTTCTTTTCTCATTAAAAGAAAGCTATTTTTACATAAGTAAGGGAACGCCACAATCTACTTTTTGTCAGCATGCTAAGATAACAAACATGAGGAGGCCAGAAAAAGAGGAGGCAGAAGTCTCCTATGAAACACTTCAAATGAGAAGGATTTTCTTTTGTCCCTCAAATTTTTGGTTTCAGTTAGACATTTTACCTGACATGTGCACTGTGTATTGTGATATACTTGCATTGCGAATACAAAGATTGTCCTCGACGTAGAGGACAAATCCTGGATTTGTCCTTGACAAGATATGTTGAGGCCAGGTCTCAATGTTCCTCAGGGTTCCTGCTGCATAATTGTTACGTTATCCAAAGGACACGAGGAGATCTCTGGAAGTGAAGGAGTTGTGTGTGTCCTGTGAGACATCAATTCATAAACATGGTTTGTTTGAACCTGTAATGGAAACACTTGTGTTCCAGTTGAAAGAACACAGACAGTCATTCTTCACTTCCTTGAATGTCACACAAACCCACAGGACTGATGAACAAAGTTGAGTATCAGAGAACTCTCTGAGAGGGGGAAAGAGGGGAGCCACAGAAGATGAGCAAGTACAAAGTATCAAAAGAATAAATGATCCTATTTTGGAGAAGCAGAGTGATCTGGAAGGGGTGCATGGGTACCTTTGGCTCACACTTATATGTTGATATTCTCCTTATTTTCTTCTCACTTAGCTCACTTTTAGGGGCAATATCATCCATTCTCATGGCTCCTCTGTAATTACTATTACACAGCCACTGTCTGAATTGGAGCAACGAGCAAGTGTTAAGTATACGAGTCAGCAGACATCTGGTCCTGTCCAAAACATCCATAAGACATTGGTCTATACCAAAAAGTCTTTGATATTTGGTCCTGTCCAAGACGATTTGGCATGGACCAAATATGCTCATGGATGTTTTGGATAGGACCAATTTCGAGGACATTTTGGCATGGACCAAATGTCTTAAGGACAGGAGATGGAAGCAGAGTAGGCACTTGAATGATAGGTAAGGGGTAAGTCGCCAAGCGCTTGGAGAATCAGCAATCAGCCATGGAAGCCATGGACAGCTTTCCTTAAACTCATACGTAAACGTTTCGATGAGATCTATTGCTATGTCAGCGATGACTTATCTTAGAGTTAAAAGAGAAATAATGCTGACTTGACCATTTTATTTTTATTTTGAAAGTGAATATGACACCCCCCAGTGACCACAAAATATCCAGCTAGTTTCTCTAGGTCAGTTAAGAGCCTTCCCATCACGGGAAAGAGGAAAGCCAACTGGAGGGTTGAGGAGACTGCTACGAAAAGATCCACCTGGGAAGAATGTATCCAGCTATGACAGGAAGTGTGACGATGATATGAGATTGTCAAACACTTTTATGATCCTTCCCTTCAGTCTGGCTTATGTACCTTTTGAAGGAGCACATGGCTTGATAGGGAGGCAGCCTTGAAATCAATTGACAGAGCGGAGAAAACATTAAGAGCATCTGCAGGCACAGGACACTCTGCTCCAGTGAGATTTGTTGTAGGACAGAAAAGACAGCTTTATAGCAACATCTTATTGATATCGGCTTCCAGAGCACGGATAGGAAAAAAAAAAAAGAATGTATACGCTGGCAGCAAGTGTTTGCAGCCTGAGTTAGGGTCTTTGATGGAACAAAGCAGGCTACCAATAAAGTAGTACAAGAGGGAAAACAAAGATGCTGCAGCAGTGAAGAACGATCATGGGGCCAATAGCATACCTTGGAGTGTTGCACCTCAGCTCCATTTTAGCAATAGAATAGCCAAAACAGGCTTAGACCTCTGGTCTCCCCGTTTGAAGCATCAATAGATGTCTTACCCTAGGGTGACTTTACAGAGATGGTATGATAATAACAGCTTAATGTGAGAGAAAAATCTATCTGATTGCACAGGTGGAATTCTTAGAAACAAACACCACACTTAGATTCATGCTGATTATGGTAAGTTTATAATAATATTAGCCAAAAAATCAATTCAAAATTACTGTCAAAAGTCATTGATTTGCTCATGCTCTGTACAGAATGACAGGCAACCCACCACCACCCAGCCCACACCAGCCCCCTCCCCTGCTTGACTTTCCTCCATAGTACTTCTCACTACTCGACAGACTGTATTTGTATGATTTACGTATCTGTCTTCCACCACTGGAATATGAGTTCTACAAAGGTGGGGCTTTGTCTGTTTTCTTCACGCTGTATCCCCACCATCTAGACTAGAGGCCAGCACATGGTAGGCTTTCAATAAATGTTTGTCAAATGAATGAATGAATGAAACGGAAAAAAAAAAGTCATTGATTTGTTATTTTTGAGTATACAGACCGTTTCTCAGTTGAATTGCTTGATTTGTCTTAAGCCTCAAGTTCACAGATCTTGAAATATTGATTTTATTGTTTTAAAATGGGGAAATTTTATATAGCACCCGTTGGTCAATGGTCAAATTGCGGTTAAGTCAATGCAGGATATTTTTTCTAACATGTCACAAACACTGTTCAGAATAGCTTTGATTTGGTGCATTACTACATATTCTTTTTCGCCTCTAGGGACAGTGTGAATGCTAATTCAAATTTTTCAAGGCAGGAAATGAGGTGTCTGGTCTGGTAAAGAAAGTCGTTCATCAGAGTTACGGTTCTTCCTGGCTGGGGATGTAAACGGAAGCATCTAAATAGTCTAAGAAAGCTGATCTTATGACATCCCTGGAGAAGATGTCGTAACGCTAACATAAACCATCATTTACTCTCCACTTCCCAGGACCTAAGTACTTCAAGGTTAGTGATAGATAAATCGGTTCTATTTTTATGAAAAGATGTAAAACATTAACGTTTCTTTTGTTCTAATTCCTGATGATGCCTGTGTGTTTGGAGAGAGGGAAAGAGCCCCATTAGGAAAAAAGGCAGCATCTGATTCCAATTCTTTCTTGGTTATTCTTGCTCTGATTTGAAGGGTTTGTTTGTTTGTTTTTTCCTTTCTTAATGCAGTTATATCCCATTTGGACAGCTCTGAAGGGTGTTACTGGGTTTAATTTGTCACATCACACTTATTCCTAAATCTTGTGCATTTCAAACAAAATAATTCTAGACGCTATAGGAGACAGAAAGAATTTTGAGACTCGATTACCTATCTTCAAGCAACTTGCCCTAGAGTTAAAGAGGAATATATATCATTATTTTACCTCTTACTGGGGGGCTTTGGCATAAAAAGATAACTAAAAATAAATACAGCTTTTGTGCTCTGAAGCCAGACACCCCACTCTGTTATTTAGTATCTGGGTGACCTTGGGCTTGTGCTTTAGTTACCATAGTTATAAATGGTGTCAGTAGTACAATATACATCATAGGGTTTTGGTAAGTATTAAATTAGTAAATAGACATGAAGTAATGAGAATGCAATCTCGAGGAGATAGACTCAGTAAAAATATATGAACAAGGAAGTATAGGGGTGGTGAGTGCTGTGTTATCAGAGCAGGATAAAGGGGTAGCAAAGAGGCTGAGAGAGGACTTACCTTAGGTCAGTTGGAGAAGGCCTCCCTGAAGAAGAATTATTTGGACTGAACCAGAGAGTAGAGGGCATTCCACCTCAGAATCTTCTTAAAATGTCACTCTACATAAAAGTGGAGTTATGGGTGGTTTATGAGATGGAGAAAGAAATCATTTGACTATGGTTAACTTGGTCCGGGGAGGCAGTGCTCTTGGTAAATCTTCATTAACTGAGTGATTGAAGGGTTAATTGATTAGTTCATTTATTGCATGAGACCTGGAGAACCAAATGGTGAATAAATTTTGAGGGAAGAAAAGAATGAAGGGATGATGGATCATACTAGTGACAATAATGATGTAAAATTTTGGAGGTAAGAAAACATGAGGGAGAAATCAGTACTCCGTTAATGTGGAAGACATACAAGACGACAAGTCAAAGATAAATGAGGTGTCAGGCCTGAATGACAAGTACACAGTAACAGGAAAACACCAAGGGGGACTTGCTTGGAGGGGAAAAAAGATAAGGACACCCCTTTCATATAGATGTACGCACATCTGAAATGTGGATACATTTTGTGATGCACAATGTGATGGAAAAAGTGTTTTGGACAGATTTGCCTCTAAAAAATAGGAGAAACTCAGAACTAGGGTGAGCATTAGAACCAAAATATATAGTTTTATTTAACCAAAGAAGTGATTATTCATCTCTCTGCATTTCTTTCATCTTCATAGATGTGTTATCCATTATCATGACTTTTAAAATGATTGAATTTAGCAAATATTGGTTGAGCTGCCGCTGAACACCAGGTTGAGATGAATAAAACATAGTTTCCCCACCTCTGCTAGAGGGGATAAGGAGAAAGGGGAACCAGCAACACACACATACATACACACACACACGCACAGGAATGGTTAGTTGATTAAAGGCGATCTGGGAAAATCTGATACAATAAGAGTAAAAATTTTCAAGAAGAGCTCTCTCAATCATTTAGCAAAATATTTCATGGAGAATAAAAGCTAAGAAACTGCCTTTAGATTTGTCAACTAGGAAATGATCATTGATCCTTGAAGGGGAAAATTCAGTAGAATACTGGGGAGAGAAGCCAAGGTGCATCTTTTATCCCTTCATCCTTCATTCCCTTGGGCTTTCAAGAAAAGTCTTATCAGTTGGCAAAAAAAAAATGTTAGTTCTTTCTATAAATGCTGACAATAAATGGCTAAGCCATATTCATAATCACTAAATTGCCAGAATCCACTTTAAAAAAAAAAAGACAACTAAAAGCACTTAGAAGACAATCAGACAGTTACAGGGTCACCGCCCCCCCCAAACAAAATATTGTCCCCAAAATAAAACTTCTAAATGTATATAATAATGTATAATTAAAGATATAAGACAATTGCATTTTCTGACATCTCATGCCAGTGGAGTTGCTACCTTGAAGGGTGTCTCCAAATGATAGAATGAGTAAATAAACATGGGAGAATTCTTTAAGGATAATTTTTATTTACTTTATCTTAAGAGACAAATTTGATAATAAATAAGAAAGAAAAGGACAAAGGTTTTGAAGGTCAAGTTAAGCATTTTTCTTTAACAAGGTTATTTTGACATTACTAAATGGACCAGCCACAGAACTTTGAGCAGCTCTATTAGATTAATGATAGCATCAACGATACAAACAAGCACAATTTGTTAAGCACCTTTCCTCCTCAAGACTTTAATTCTGCTTGGGATATAGAAAATGGAGATGGAAAGAAAGCCTGGTCTAGCCCTGGTCACTATATATTTTTTTCCCCTCTTTAAAAAAAATTTTTTTTAATTCAGTGAGAAGGAATCCATAGCAAAAAATAACCTTTTCCAGACAGTACCACAAAAATCAATAATCAGTCTTGCCAGAAGAAATCCAACATTTTCAGTGCTGTTACAGATTAGACAGACTGTATTGATAATAAAAAGCCATATGCCCCGTCTTTTATATACTCTGAAAGGAAGTGTCTTTATTATTGCATTAAGCCTCTTCACCTACTCATACCCCTCAGCCAAAAATAATCTTTTACTTTACTTATACTTTTTTACTTATACTTTTTTACTTTACTTAATAATCTTTACTTATGGTGACTTTATTAACATGAAAGGAGGAACATTTCACTTGTTTAGAATTTTACATTTCAAGTAGAAAGTGAGAACTTCTGGTTAAACATGGAGGATTGAGTACATGAGGGCTTTTTCTCTGCTCCTTCCAGAGAACGATTTCTGTTCCAAGAGCACGTTTGTAAGTCCAATTTGTTCATAAGTCCAACAAAGTTAGCCTAGGTATCCAGCTAACACAATGGCTATAGAGTTCTGTACTATAATAGGTTTATAATACTTTTCACACAAATAATACATAAAAAGCAAACACAAAAAATAAACATTTTTAATCTTACAGTACAGTACCTTGAAAAGTACAATAGTACAATAGTACAGGACAACAGCTGACACACAGGGGCTGGCATCAAGTGAACAGGCAAGAAGAGTTACTGACTGGAGGAGGGAGAGAAGGTGGGAGTTGGTAGAGTGGAAGGATTGTCAGCAATAGGAGACGGAGGGCAGGATGCAATTTCACTCGTGCCTGACGTTGATGGCACAGGTTCGGGTTCCTTGCTAGAACCAGATGCACATTCCTTGCTAGAACCAGATGCACATTCACATCTTTGGAAGTTCATAACTTGAAGCTTCACGTGTAGGGGATTTACTGTAATGATAAACCCACAACACAAAGGGAAAGGGGAGGGAACTATCAGGGGATGAAGAGATGTCAACAAAAGAATCATACCGCAGGAGCTTGTAAAGGCTTATCTATGGAGATTCTATATATCAAGGAAGGCTACAGTGAGGCATGAGACTGAAAAGAAAGTCTACCTGAAAGTCCTCACAGGAAATATTTAAATACTTGGTCCCTTCCCAGAAACTGGTGGTTTATTTTGTGGAGAAATAGAATCAGAGGTTACCCAGATTTTAGTATATATGGCACAGAGGAAAGGTGAGGGAGAAGGTACCATGCTTGAAAGTTACTGTTTGATGATACCCACCCCCCCCCAAACCTTCTTAATTCCACTTCACTGCAAGAATATCCTGTTTTGGCCAATATTTATAGGCGGGAGTTTGGAGTAGTCTTCCCTGGAAAAATTCAACACACCCAAAAAAGACATAAATAGTGACCTTTGGTGGTCCCTCAAAGAAACAGCTGGGTCCCCACCCAATATTGCTACAGTGAAGCCCACTGGTCCTTAAGACCTACCAACATATACAGAAAATTAGAGGATCAATCCAGGAGATCCATGTTTCCTGCATGTTGATCACTATCTCATAGTCTGTTTTCTAAGGAACTAAATCTGGGGTATAGTGATTCAAGAAAATTTTCTAGAAGATAACAATATTATTTTCCAGATCAAAAAAGCTTGCTAAAGTCCCAGTATAATGAATGATAAATTACTTAAAGCACATCAACATGCAAATTCAGAAAGCAAGAGAAGAAAAAAATCCAAAAAGCTTTGAGAAAAAGAAATATATCAGATAACATCAAAAAGAATATTACTCAGTCATAAAAAGAAAAAAATTGAGTTATTTGTAGTGAGGTGGATGGACCTAGAGTCTGTCACACAGAGTGAAGTAAGTCAGAAAGAGAAAAACAAATATCGTATGCTAACACATATATATGGAATCTAAAAAAACAAAAATGGTTCTGAAGAACCTAGGGGCAGGACAGGAATAAAGATGCAAACGTAGAGAACGGACTTGAGGACCCAGGGAGGAGAAAGGGTAAGCTGGGACGAAGTGAGAGAGTGGCGTGGACATATATACACTACCAAATGTAAAATAGATAGCTAGTGGGAAGAAGCTGCATAGCACAGGGAGATCAGCTCGGAGCTTTGTGACAACCTAGAGGGGTGGGATAGGGAGGGTGGGAGGGAGATGCAAAAGGGAGGAGATATGGGGATATATGTATATGTATAGCTGATTCACTTTGTTATACAGCAGAAACTAACACACCATTGTAAAGCAATTATACTCCAATAAAGATGTTAAAAAAATAAAAAAGAGGGAGGGGATATGGGGACATATGTATGCATATGGCTGATTCACTTTGTTGTACAACAGAAACTAACACAGTATTGTGAAGCAATTATACTCCAATAAAGATCCATTTAAAAAATTTTTAAAAAGCATCAAATGGTATAAAGCATTGGACATCTCAGCCACAACACTCAAATCTAGAAGATGATAAAGCAATTCCTTCAAAATTCTGAGGGTGAATGGTTTTCAAACTGTGATTGTATATGCTGCCTAATTGTCAATTAAACGTGAGAGCAGAATCATGCACTTTCATATATCCAAGGGTGAAAGCGATCTCTCCCTTCCTACTTTTTTCACGGCACTATGGGCGTGTGCTGCCAAAACAAGAGAGTAAATGATGCAAAAGGAGGACGACACTGAACTCAGTAACTAGGGGATGCAACAAAGGGTGAGGGCAAAGTCCCAGGAGAAGAGCTCTGTGTCAGGCTTTAGCATGAGTCCAACAGGGGGCAAGGGGAGAGAGTTGTCTGGAAGGGGTTTCCCGGAAAATTGTAGAACTGTTGCAATACCTGAGGTGTTTTAGTGTTCAGAGAAGGTGTATCAGTTTGCTAGGGCTGGCACAACAAAGCACCAAAGATTGGATGGCTGAAACAAAACAGAAACATATTTTCTTAAAATTATGGAAGCTGGAAGTCTAAGATCAAGTTGTTGGCAGGGTTGGTTTCTCCGCAGGCCTCTGTCTTTGGCTTGCAAGCGGCCGCCCTCTTGCTGCCTCTTCACAAGGTCATCTCTCCGTGCATCTGTGCCCCTCATGTCTCTCTTCTTATAAGGACACCAGTCATATTATATTAGGGCCCCATCCTGATGGCTTCGTTTTAACTCAGTCACCTCTGTAAAGATCTTATCTCCAAAGACGATTACATTCTGAGGTGCTGGAGTTTGGGATTTCAACATATAAATAGTAGAAGAACACAACTCAGCCCGTAATAGAAGGGTCATAATTCCACTGGGAAATGTGGAAAGGAAATGTAATCAAGGTATAATACATCAACCAGGTACAATAAGATAAATAAGATAAAACCTGAATATCAACTGAACCAACATTGTCATAGAACCATAATGAGGAAACAGATGAGGAGAACAGGGAAAGAGAAAGTTTGTAGAAGAATATCACAGGGAAGGAGGGTTGGATTATGGGAATATTGTTGTTTTGTACTTAGCCTTGCAGTACTATTTGATTATTAAATTCTGCAAATATATTTTATTGACAAACACTTTTCAATATTTTTGAAATGAAGTGCTGTTATTAAAAAGGGAAGATAGTTATTTGTATAAACACTTTAGCTTTACTGTTAGATCACCGGGATCTTGAGTGCAGGTTCCATGTCTTGGTCATTAGAATCTCACTTGCATTCTTCACATACGACATAGCAAACCCATGACTAGAACATGCTATCACTCAAGAAAAGTTTCTGGAAATAAAGAATATAATAATTTATTTCTCATAATACTTAGCACCCGATTATTACCCAATTAATAGCTAATCATTATAAACTGAATATATACGATAAATACTGGCTAAATGAACAAATTAATCAGAAAGTATAGTAAGAATTGGTACAGTTTTAGTCAATCTCAAAGAGAAAATAATCCAGTGAATGAAAGAGTGAGTTGGAGAGAAGGAGGAGAGACAGAGAGGTAGAGAGAGAGAAGGAGAGAAGGAAAGACAGATCTGTGAGTTTATTTAACAATTATACAAGTAACCTCATGCTATAGACTGAATGCTTGTGTCCCTCCAAAATTACATGTTGAAACCTAATCCCCGCAGTGTGCTGGTATTTGGAGGTATGACTTTAGGGAGGTGATTAAATCATGAGGGTAGAGCCCTTGTGAATGGGATTAGTGCCCTTAAAAAAGAGACCCCAGAGAGCTCCTTTGCCCCTCTCAAAATGTGAGGACACAGCAAGAAGACGGCCATCTACAAACCAAGAAGCAGACTTTCATCAGACACAGAATCAACAAGCATCTTGATCTTGAATTTCCCAGCCTCCAGAACTGTGAAAAATAAATATTTGCTGTTTACCATCCACCTCATCAAAGGCCTTTTGTTATAGCAGCCCCAAATAGACTGAAACTGCTGGACAATTCAACCTTTACCAACCTAAATCAATTTTCCATCCTTTGCTGTTTTGGTGTGCCTTTTCAGATCACTTCTCTAAGAAATCAGACGTCCCCTTTGGCTAATAATGCCAAAATGGTATTAAGAATATTTTTAATAATTTCATATTGATATGTATAGAAATATCAAGCCACTATGTTGTGTAACAGGAACTAACATAGTGTCATAGGTCGATTATACTTCAAAGGCAAACAAACAAACTCATAGAAAAAGAGATCAGATTTGTAGATCAGAGGCAGGAGGTAGGGGAAGAAGGAATTGGATGAAAACAATCAAAAGGTACAAACTCGGTTATAAGATAAATAAGTATTAGGGATATAATGTACACCATGACAAATATAATTAACACCGCTCTAAGTTATCTATGAAAGTTGTTGAGAGTAATTCCTGAGAGTTCTCATCACAAGGACACTTTTTTCTATTTCTTTAATTTTGTTTCTATATGAGGTGATGGTCACTAAACTTACTGTGATAATCATTTCATGATGTATGCAAGTCAAATCATTATGCTGTACACCTTACACTTATAGGATGCTGTATGTCAATTATATCTCAATAAAACTGGAAGAAAAAACCAAACATTTTAAAATCAATTTTCAACTAGGTATACAATAGATAAATCCATTTCTGGTTGCTCCTTCACCATATTCCTGCCTAGAGAAACTGAAACACTTGTACCATGTCAACCTGAGAATGCTTAACGCTGTCCTTTAGAAAAACTCTAAATAAATAAGCTGCTCATCACGAAGGGGGCAGTGGAGGTAGAGATGAACTTGGAAAGTATTCATGAGCTGAAGATGCTCGCTTTGCGGCTGCAGAATAAAAGCCACTGGATAAATAGTAAAGCAGCCAAATGCGGACTGAAGACACTAGTCTTAATACTTGAAGGAAGGAAGGAAGGAAGAAAGGAAGAAGGGAGGAAGGAAGAAGACAGAACAGCATCTTGGCAATGAAAGAAATATCTAATAGTTTGAACAGAGTACAAGTCAGAGTTAGACTTGCAGCATGAGGATGGTCTTGTAGTGAGTACAGAACGTTTTCCTCAAGACCAGGAAGGAGGTGCCTCTAGCAATGGAGCAGGATGGGTGGCAAAACCTGGTAAACAGGCAGGATTTATCATCACAAAGTTGAACTGCAAACTTCCCTCTTGTTTTGAGATGTTAGCTTCTAAATTCATTTGTATTTTGAAGGAAAAATTTTTTAAACCCTCCTTTTGTAGAGAAGTGTTGAAAATTGGAAAGACCATACTATCCATCAAATCGTGGAACACATCTTATTAATCAAAATATACTTAAAAATAAAGACAGTATATTAGAGAAAATGCAAGTTTCTCATAACATAGAATGGGGGCATCTCAAAACTATGGGACTAAAGTCATTCTCTAATAGTTGGTGTCAAATTAGTTTTTACCATTATGTTATTAGCCTAAGTGTTCCAATTCATCTACAAAATGAAGGGATATTTTCCCCCAAGTAACCTCAAGTCAATCTTCTTTCCGTAAGTTGATTATACAACTGGAAATGATTAAGCAGTGATCTCACCATAGCTTAAATCTATTCCAAAATATGGTATACATGAACATTAGAAGATTGACATATTCATTAAAATGAGGAGCATTAATTCCTTAATATTTATTTAAATAGGAAAAAAAGCTTAGTGGTACAAATGCAGATTAGTTCAAATAGGAAATTATGTCTAAAAAGTCAATATGTATTCTTTGCAGAGATATCAGACCAAGGATTCAGAGTAAAACATGATTTATTTTCTATGTCAGAAATTACAAAATGTGCATTCTTTAGCAGATACTAATTGTACCAATGGGATTTGTCCAAACTACTCTCATCTGAGATGTGGTTAATTCTCACTGCATCAGCACATCTATTCTTTCTCTGAGACTTAACTAGAAAGGCATATAATAAACTTTATTTCCAGCCTTACATGAAAGAAAGGTAATAATACGTGGGATGATTAGCTTTGTCGAGATCTATCAAAGACAGACTATGTTACACGATACTATCTAAACAGTGTGGGCAGGTGCTATGCGGTTGAGAAAATAATTTAAACGTGCATGAAACAATTTAAGGGTAAGACAACAGATGATGATAGAATGCCATTTTGGGTAGTATATATTGACAATTAGGGAACAAGAAAGCACTCAATAAGTTATCAACTGTACAACAAATACAAAAACATTTAAAATGAGTTAGAGTAGGGAGAGACAAAGGAAAGTAATGTTCATGTTCAAGGTTTAATGAACCTTGTTAAGAAAACCCAAGGAAGCTCTCTGCTCACCAACCTCTGTCTATTTATCTGGGACCATACAGCCTTCAACAATATTAATGACCCCATAGATTTACATCCCATTTTACACCTTTCAAAGAACTTTCATGCATGAGTGATAGGTCAGGGCGTGTATTCTTATCACTACTGTCCAAATACAGGAAGAAGATGCAGTAACATAAGGTGACTTTATTAACACGAAAGCAAAGTGTAAGCCTTTCTAGATTCTAGCCATGCCTTGACACTTCCACATCAAGGTGGGTGACCTAATGAGAGGGCATGAGAGCAAAAGAGAAAGGAGGAAGGCAACAGAGAAGATGATTTTACGGCATCCAATTGTCAAATGGGCTCCTGGGGTAATGGTTAAAATCTTTTTTCTAACTTTTTATTTTACATTGGAGTATAGTTGATTAACAATGCTGTGTTAGTTTCAGGTGTCCAGGAAAGTGATTCAGTTATACATATACATGGATCTATTCTTTTTCAAATTCTTTTCCCATTTATGTTGTTACATAATATTGAGCAGAGTTCCCTGTGCTATACAGTAGGTCCTTGTTGGTTATCCATTTTAAATATAGCAGTGTGAAAGAGAAAAACAAATACCATATGCTAACGCATATATATGGAATTTAAAAAAGCAGTACTGATGAACCTAGTGGCAGGGCAGGAATAAAGACGCAGACGTAGAGAACAGGCTTGAGGGCACAGGGGGGAAGGGGAAGCTGGGATGAAGTGAGACAGTAACATTGACATATATACCCTACCAAATGTAAAATGGATGACTAGTGGGAAGCAGCTGCATAGCACAGGGAGATCATCTCTGTGCTTTGTGATGACCCAGAGGGATGGGATACGGAGGGTGGGAGGGAGCCTCAAGAGGGAGGGGTATGGGGATATATGTATATGTGGCTGATTCACTTTGTTGTGCAGCAGAAACTAACACAACATTGTAAACCATTTATACTCCAATAAAGATGTGAAAATAAATAAATAAATAATTATAGCAGTGTGTGCATGTCAATCCCAAACTTCCTAACTATCCCTTTCCCCCAGTAACCATAAGTTTGTTCTCTAAGTCCGTGACCCTGAGTCTGTTTCGGTTTTCTAAATAAATTCATTTGTATCATTTCTTTTTCTCTTTCTCTGTCTGACTTTCTTCACTCAGTATGACAATCTCTAGGTACATCCATGTTGCTGCAAATGGCATTATTTCATTCTTTTTAACGGCTGAGTAATATTCCATTGTATATATGTACCACATCTTCTTTATCCATTCCTCTGTCGATGGACATTTAGGTTGCTTCCATGTCTTGGCTATTGTAAACGTTGCTGCAATGAACACTGGGTTGCATGTATCCTTTCGGACCATGTTTTTCTCTAGATATATGCCCAGGAGTGGGATTGCTGGCTCATATGGTAGCTCTATTTTTAGTTTTTTAAGGAACTTCCATGCTGTTCTCCATAGTGGCTGCACCAATTTACATTTTGAAGAGATTATCCAGCATTTGTCTTGCTGAATTACAAGGAAGGGAGACGGAGAAAGGGCCATGTGGTCAGTTATTACCAGGGAGCTACCTTTCTGGTTCAGTGAAAGTGGCCTGTTTCAAATGCCATGCTTTTCTCCTAGGCAGGTACCCTTCTGTGTAGAGTGCGTAGGGAGCCCCTCACCTACTCCCCCCTACCACTGCATGTGTAAAATGAAGGGAAAAGCTGTAAACAAAAATGGTCATTTGAGGTGTTAACAACTTGCTTGCATTTATAGTGAATATACAAAAAGCCAGTTGCCACTTAGGGAATGGTCCAACTTCATGGAGAAAAAAGTATCGTGGATATACTTCACAGAGTAGTCACACACGAGTAGATTGCTTCCTCTAGACCAGACTTTTGTCCTAAGTAAAACTGTGAAGTCATTTGCATTCATCCTCTTTGTAGGAGAAGACCAGACAAACTCAGAGGGGGAAGAGTTCCTCTGTAAATGAATAAAATCCCCATTCCAAGAGAGACATGCATTTTAAAAATTTAGTCAATGTGGTGGGCCTCTGGGCATCTCCCCTGCCTTAAATTGTCTTGTGTACCCTTCCTTCTGCATTCCATTTGCTGCCAAACACGATAAATCCATAAAGAATGCAGATCTGCTGGGAAGAATACACTACAGTTCTCTCTCATGTAGCTTTATTGGATCTGTGGACTCCAATGAGAGATGAAATGTATTTTTTTCCATTAGTAAAAGTCATCAAAAATGACTTGAAGATGCACTGGGAACAAATATCCATGGTAAGAAGATAGCGTGTTGATTAGGTCACTTTCTGACCACAACTAAGCTTTTTAGGAGAAGGGAAAGCCTGGGAAACTCAAGAAAACAACTAGAGGTGACAGAATCCACTCATTAGAATACACAGCATGTCATTTCAGCACTGTTTGCTGCACTCCACAGTGGTAATGCTTTTCCTTCCACTGAACAGATCCATCTCCGGAGCCCTCTTGGAACTGTCAATATAGTCATTATCAATTATGTAATGCGGGAGGGAGCAAAGATGAATAATTCAGGGCTAAGACATCACCATGATTTATAATCTTGCATGTAACTGTCTACAGCTAGCATTGGGAGCCTGTCAGTAACAGGCATTAACTTGAGAAAGAGTTCTGTATCGATCACCAAACACATATAGTTTATTGTGAAGTGATGCTTTAATTGATATTCCAAACAAGCCTCTAGGTGAATATCACTTGCGTACGGAAGACTGCATCCTGAAGCCATCTGGTCCCACAACATGACAGCAGCTGCAGGTACGTATCCTCTCTAAATAAGCGTATTAGGTGTAGTAGGCAAAGATTGAACCCAACCCACTTACACATATGGCATATTGTTAAGGCACAATTACTAACCAAAGAGATAAAATGTCGATTTGTCTTGAATATGAAGAACTTGGGCTAGTCAATGACCTGATGGATGAACTAAAGGGAATATTACTTCTCCACATTTTCTATCTCTGGATAGGTGAACTGCCTCTCTGCTCTTTTGCTGCCCCTACCTCTCTAGAAATTTGCCTCCCTTAATTCTTCTAATACAAGTAGAAGAACGTTATTAACTTACTTGGCCCAATTCCTGAGTTTCTGCCAGTGAATATTAGAGGATTGCAACTCTCTCCCTGGGAGAATTAGATGTGAGTGTGCATTAACTCAGATAATCAGACTGCCAGCACCAACTTTTGGAGAAAGCATCTGAGAGACCCGAGCTGAATTTCAGAGAAAGCAAAAGACCTTTTTGTTACAAACACTGCCTAATAGTAAGTTAGGCAGAAATCTCACAGCATGGCGGTAGCAATGGGTTAACAGCGGTTTTCAAAACTTAGCTGCATATTATAATTATCTGGGGAGATTTTATATAAAATACTGATGCCTGAGCCTCATCTGGAGATTCTAATTTAATTGGTCTGGGATGGAGAATCAGGCAGTGGAAATGTTTGCTTTTAAAGTTCCCTAAGTGACTCCAATGTGCAACCAATTTTAAGAAGCACTGGTTGTGGAGTGTTCAAGTATACATGTGTAAATTTAAGATAGAAAGAATGTAACACAATGAAATGGCTAAGATTTGGTATAAACATAAATGTACGGGGAAAATTGAGCAGCGGTTAGAAAATTAGTATATAACACAGATATATGGGTGCAAAATGTTGGATTGTCCTGGTTGACAATGTTGTCTTGGCTGGTTGACAGAAGAGTCTTAGAGGGGAAGTAGTGGTTTAAGAAAACACCAGCGTGCTTCCTCTATGTATACCATACTTTGACACCCAACAGCTAAGGTGAGTGGTGGACAGGGGCTGAATTTAGTGGATATTAGACATGCCCTTCCTGGCTATGAAACATAGGGAGAGGCATAGGATAAATGTGGGACCAGAAAATTGGATTTTGCCACTTTGAGGTTAGAACTGGAAAATCATTCCTCTAAAATCTCTTTGAGAACTTGGTGGATGTCTAATGCATGTTTCACAGGGGCAGCTGAGGAAATGTTCACTGCGTCCCATTCACCTTTTATCTGTGCACTCAGCCCTGGATGTAAACAAAAAGGAGAGGATGATATTAGGAGGGCCTGTAGCCAGATACAGTGCAAGTGGATAAAGGGAGATTAAAAGAGTGTTTTTAAAGGCTTAAAACCTCAAAGATAAGCATCTGACAAAAAGCATTCAAGGCAAAGAACCATAGATTAGAGAGGTAGCTTTGATACGTTTTCATGCTGAGAAAACAAGGAGAATAAAGAAATAAACCATCCAGAAGGAGCCCCAAAACCTCTCTGCTTATGCATTATTAATAACTAAAGAGGAATAAAAAATAACGAATCTTGACAAATAGAATGGTGACAGCTTTAATGTTTCTGTGCTAGTCAAGGATGAATGCAGAATATGTATCTTCTATATACAAAGACGTGTAAGTTTAGATAAAATTGTGTTATGCAAGGATCTACTCTAGATCTAAATGGGGTCTAGTTTAAATGATAGTAAACAATTCTAGGTGGATTTCAGGCTGCATCTGAGCACTATTTGTGGTTTAGGGGTTAGTATCATACAGAATTGTTCCCAAATATGATTCTTGAGATGGCCAGTCTGATGGAACCTTCCAGAACATTGAATTTTTCACCTTCCAACCCCATGTTCAGTCACAGAGAACGTTCAGCACTTGCTGAGCCATTGGAAGCAAACAGCAAACTTTTCTTCACCTCCTCCTTTTGTGATAGTGGTCATGTGTTTTTTTAATCCAGAGTCTGTGGAGCCTTCTTATCTGGGGGCAAATGTAATGGAAGAAGAGAAAAGACATGGCAACATGACCCCATCAAATAAGCATTGGCCATCACTTCTTGCAATTCGATTAAAGAAATCTCCGGGCACCTCAAAGCAATTTATAGAAAAACACATTCCTATTTACCTGGGGAAAAGTGACTCAGGTTACAACTCCCAGATTCTAGTTTTACTGCCTTAAATTTGATTAATGGGGCATATTGCTTGGTATTAAGCTGCATCAAGCTAGGTGTAATGAGATGTGGTATTGACAAGGGCTTTGCGATTTTGGCTGGACCGTTCAGAGGAGAGCACTTGTCTGAAAGGAAATGTACTTGGTTTAAATTCCCTTCTAATCCCTTCCCCTTGAATTGGATGTGTATATTCTTAAGATCCAGTTCCCTTTTGTGAGTACCTTCTTTTGTCTTCATTCTCAAACAACATTCTAAGTGGTCACCAATCCATCAATCCAGGAAGAGAAGATCTCCATCTGGATTCTATTACCATTTTGAAGAGCTTCCTTTGAGATCCTAGACTATTTTTTTACACAACACCATCCAAACCTTAGCATTCCTACACCCAACAAAAGTATAGCTAATAGTTATTGGACATATTATGTTATCAGACAAAAATTAAGTCCTTATGTTCATCCTCTTCTTTTATGCTCATGAGAGCCCTCGGTTAGGGTATGATAAGTATTTCTATTACACAAATGATGAAATGGAGTCCTGAGAAGTTAAATTATCTTGCCCATGGTCACACAGCTATTGAACAATAGAGAGTAGCTTTCAATTTTTTTCATTCAACACATATTGTTCAAGACCTACTATGTGCCAAGAAGTACTGTATTAGGAGTGAGAAGTACAGAGGTGAGAAGAAATATGGAGGTATCCTCGTGGAGATTCTGTTATAGTGGGAGAGAAGGACATAGGGAAAAAGGTAAACACAGACAAAATATTGACAAACTGTGATGTCATGAGATAAAGAATAAGAGGAAGGCTCTCTCCAGAGAAGGTGGTCAGGAAAGGCTTTTCTACAGAGATTAAGAAGTAACCTGAGCCCTGAAGGATAGCCAGCCAGCTATGGAATGAGGGGGAAGGGGTAGAAGTAGAACTGGAACTGACGGAGAATGTGTCCTGAGCCTTGTTCTTGATCATTGTACTACCCCATGTACTCTTTGACCTCCTTCAGAATAACCTGTGGCATTCATTTTTCTCAACTCATTCTAACCCATCTCCCACCCCATCCTACATTTAAATGTTGCTCTGTCTTCTTCTGACCACATTTTATTTCTCTTCAGTCGAAGGGAAAGCAGTGTCACTTGTTCCTTTTCAGTTTGTCTTTCCAGGGGGTCCATGCAATGTACAAACATGCACAACTTTCTCATGCCTCAAAGTAGCTCTCAAACATGCATCTTCCCTCTAGCTACTATCCTTGAAAATAATGATCTATAATCCCTTTCTCCCCTTTCCCAGTTCTCATTTATTCCATGGACCCCTATGAACTAGATTAGCCTCCTTTCCTCCACGGAGCAAAAGAAGCAGTTGAATGAAGAGAACAGACTTTGGATTCAAACAGAAATGGATTAGAGACTCATGTCCCAATCTTTAGCTGTGTGACCTTGGGAAAGACACTTAGCATCTCTAAACTTGAGTGTATACGTCTATAAAATAGGGAGAGTGATAATAATACCTGCTTCTCAGGTTATAGGAAGTGTTAAAAGAGACAGTACATACAGAGCACAGCACCGAGCTTCATAAAAGATAGGAGTATTATGACATTACTTAAATCATTACTTTAACTATACTAGCAAAAGGCAATAGTGACCTGCTGATTTTCAAATCCAATGGAATGTTTTCAGACCTGGTCTTATTATAACTTCCTTTTGCTGTTTCACATTACTGAACACTCCTCTCATTTTAAATCCTCCTTAAAATGCCTTGACCTCCATAACACCACCTTATCCTGGTTGCCATTCTCTTTATCTCAGTGTCATTCTCATCCCATCACTATTCCTCCTTGGTACCTGTGCCGAATCTTCTTCCTCTACTTCCTCTTGTTCCCTTGGGACACTTCTTTATTATTCTAGGCCTCCCTCAGGTCTTTCACACGGCCTCAGTTGCCATCTATATGTGAAAGACTCTCAAAACTAACTTCTACTGATGGTTGTTCCATGAGCTCTAGATGCATTGAATACGTATTCAACTGTTGACAGGATTTCTTCACGCCCATGTCTTATAGAAGCTTCTGTGTCAACGCTGAGACAACTGTTTCTCTTCCTTTGGTTCCCTACCTCATTTTACATTGCCAAAATCTGCCTGATTTTTCAAGGAAAAATGTTGGCACTATCTTAGGCTGCTTGCCTGACAGATCAAGGACACATACCGAATCTCTTGCCTTCAAACCCAGTACAGTTTGACTCAGCATGCTGAGATTAGCAGCACACAGCATGTTCTTTAGCCAAGTAAATAATAGGTTAATATTATTCCCCTGTGATAGTTAATTTTATGTGTCAACTTGGCTAGATCACGGTAGCCAGTTTTTGGTCAAACACCAATCTGGATGTTGCTGTGAAGGTATTTTTTAGATGTGATCAACATTTAAAGCAGTAGTTTTGAGTCAAATCAATGACCCATCATTGAGTGAGTAGACTTCCTCCAATCAGTTGAAGGCCTTAAGAGAAAACCACTGCGGTTCCCCGAGGGAAAAAGAATTCTGCCTTCAGACTCAAGTTGCAAAAGCCACTCTTTCCTGCATCTCCTGCCTGCCCCGAAGATCTCAAATGCATGAGCTCCCACAACGGCATAAGCCAACCCCTTAAAATAAATCAGCTCCTCTCTTTCCCTCTTTCTCTCATTGGTAATGTTTCTCTGGGGAACCCTGACCAATACATATACCCTATATGTTATTCCTCTATGATTAGAAACACATCAGTAGCACTCTGCCACTTTCACTTTCCTTTTGCACATTTGTATTATTTATTTTTGCATAAACAGATGTCTCATATGCAATGGGTAACCTACTCTCTTTAGATAAATGGTGTCAGTAGGCTCTTCAGACTCGAGAAGAGAAAGCATCTTTCCTCTTTCCTCTCTTCCACTCACGTCTTTTCTTCATCAGCTTCCCACTGCATTAGCCCCGCCACAATCTCATCCAGCTCATAAACAAATGTCAACCATCTCACTCACCCTAGTGGGTGGCAAGGATTTGCAATCCAAGTATTTTGGGCTTCTTAGATCGGAAAACAAATTCAATTGCTATCTTGAGATCCAGGTGGTAGGAAAACTTAAAAACTAATAAATCATAGTTCTGTGTCTTTTTTTCCTTCTCATACTTTGACTTGATTATTATGTCCTAAATTGATTAATTTGCCCTCTATCATTGTTCTCAAGTTATAAACTGACGACTGCAAAAGCTTTGCACATTGCCAGCAATTCAGCTTCTCAGAAACAAAGGACAAAAATCTGATTTGGAGAGAAATCTCTAAGGGATTAATTAACTCAGCAAGGATATTTACAGCACTGGGTAAACATTGGATGACAGACTGAAGGTTGGGTTCATTCCTTATGTGCCACTGGCTAAAAAAACTCAGTTAATCTAGTACATTAAGCAAATGTTTAGGATGTAAAAAGAAGACAAAAGTGTTTTGTTCGTTCACTTGTTTTGCCAACCAAAAGTTCAGCTTCTGTTTCTTCTTCCATCTGAAGAAAGGTAATATCTAAGAAGAGCTCTAAAAGGAGTGGGTTAGTGTTCCTGTTAAGTTTCGTGCCTTAACATGATATTCATTGATTCTACTCACATTTGCTGAATTGCCAGAACTTTTAATAAACACATATGCTTTGGTCTTCTAGCTTCTGGTTTCTGAGGATTATGGTATTTTCCTAGGTTAGCCAGCCTTCTATCTTGGACAAAGCTCTATGACTATTTACTCAAGTAACCTATCTCTGGAGTTGTTAATGCTTCCCCATATTTCCTGCCATGCTCCTCTGAATGTCTGGATTGTGGAAATTAATATTCAGAGGGGAGTAGAAGAAATTTTCATATAAAAAGGTAAATAATATGATATCACCCATATGTCTAGGGAGAGGAATGAAAATTTGGTCTCAAAGAGGCCATCTCTTCTTTCCATTTTCTCTATTGATGTGTTATTTTTAAAAGAAGGTACCTTTAGTTACTCATCATTTGATAATGGTAAATATTTTATTTTACCTCCCTATTTCCTTCTTTCGATAATATTTTTTACAGTCTACAAGGTATCAATGTAAAAATATAAAAATAAAATGAAACATTAACATTTCTGAAAAACCCAGGGATTGAGTGGAATGTCCATTTCTGTTGTGCATATATTGGCATGAAGGCTTGTTTTAGACAGAAGGTTCATTTAGTTTTACTTGAGAAGTATCACCCTAACTTAAAAATATATAATATGCATCATATCTGTGCGAAGAATATGCATCATTTAAAGGAAACACTTTTTAAAGTGTTTAAAACCTTTTTAAAGGAGTGTAGAGCTCCTTTAAAAATCTATCTGAAATGACCTAGAACTGGTTTAGTCTAAAGCCAGAGGAATGGATGAAATAACTTTTTAATCCAGCCTCCTTGTTCTAGAATTGTAAGACAGAAGAAAATATATTCTGATCACAGAAATGGCATTTTCTTGAGTAGAATACTTGCCAAAGGGAAGAAAGACATGTCTTGATGTTGTTGCAATAAAATTACCATGTTTTGCTCTAACTTTAAAATCCTAAAGGATATTTCATTAAAATTATGCTTTAATTATTCATTAGATATAATACACTTAACATTTCAATAATTAACTGCTCTAGCAAGAGGAGAGAAAAATCCAATGTGTTTGTTTATCTCCACCCTTTAAAATATCTAATTGTTACTGCCATCTTCCACCTCTACTTCAGAATGTCCCAGTGACTAGAAAATGTCAGAAATCACTTAAGAACTGAATTTCAAGATGAAGATTTCTTCTTTCCTTTAAATTGCCCCTTGAAGGCCAGCAAAAATTGTATTTCTATTCATTCTCTCTGTCTGTGTGTCTCTCTGTCTCCCTCTCTCCTTCCCTCCCTCTTCCCCTCCATCTCTATCCCTCCCTCTTGCTCTCTCCCCACAGAGTATAAATGGCTTTGGAAGATTCAAGATAGATTAAATAGTATGATGGGGAAGGGATAAATTGGGAGATTGGGATTGACATATACACACTACTATATATAAAATAGATAACTAATAAGGGCCTGCTGTATAGCACAGGAAACTCTACTCAATACTCTGTAATGACCTATATGGGAAAAGAATCTAAAAAAAGAGTGGATATATGTATATATATAACTGATTCACTTTGCTGTACACCTGAAACTAACACAACATTGTAAATCAACTATACTCCAATAAAAATTAATTTTATAAATAAATAATATGATAATACAAAACACTAGTAATAAAACACGGGCATGTTTTCTTAATAACTTTTTTTACAGTAGATCCTTGTCAGTTATCTATTTTAAATATAGCAATGTGTACATGTCAATCCCAAACTCCCAGTCCTAACAGGTTTGATATACATAAAAACTTGGAAAATTCCTATACATACACACACACACACACACACACACACACACACAGTTTATGTTATCAAGTAAAGGTAACTCAACAACTAAAAAAAGTTCCCAGAGCCAATAAAAAGCTGTTTTTAATAATATAAGAAGTTTCCTGTGTACTTCTGTAGCTCACCGGCCTTCAAGTGGAGCTCTCCACAGTAAATATGATTCAAAAGCTCAATCATTAATTCTATTTAGGTTTAATGTGTCATAAAGCTAAGGAAAGCAGGGCCATTTTCCTCTCTGCTGAGGCACGAAAAGTGTATTAACTATTCTAGCCAGTACTGTGAATGATTTATTAATTCAATTTTGGAAAGTGAGACTGTCAGATCATATAAGCACATATTATAAACAAACGATCTCTCTGAAGATTCTTATTCCTTCTTTTAGCTAAATGATTGACAATGCACTTCACTGATAGGCTCTCTCTCTCTCTCCCTCTCCCTCTAAACTCCCAAACACACACACACGTGCGCGCACACACACACAACTCAAATAATCTAGGTATGGCCTATAATATCCTCTCATGCTTGAGACAGTACACCCAGCTCTAAATATAAATTTAAAGCACCTGGAATGAAATGAAGAAATTATTCCGAACTCAGACCTGAAAATTCCTGAGCCAACTGTGATGTAGTGAAAAGAACAATAGTGGGGATTCCAGTGAGCTGGATTCTACACTAGGATCTTCCAGGAAGCACAAATGACCTTGAGCAAGTCACTTCATCTGTGTCCTTATCTACAAAGGGGAGGACTGAGTGGGCCCTACCATCTCTAACTCTCTATGAACCTTTGTGGTGACATGAGTGGAACATGATGACCTAATGAGAGTCTAGAATCAACCCAGCAGGACGATTCTCTGTGTGATTCTCCTCCATGTGCATTGACATAGTAACTGACAGATCTCAATGCTCAATCCATTCCTTCTGAGTAAATACACCATGGGGAAAACGCATATCATCTAACCTTAGAATCCCAATACTGGGCAACATCAGAAAGAGTGTGTGTGTGTGTGTGTGTGTGTGTGTGTGTGTGTGTCCTTTAGGTTAAATCCACTAACCTCCCAGCATCAATTTTTTGTTGTTGTTGTTAAATTATTTATTTATTTATGGCTGTGTTGGGTCTTCGTTTCTGTGCGAGGGCTTTCTCTAGTTGCGGCGAGTGTGGGACACTCTTCATCGCGGTGGGCAGGACTCCCACTATCGCGGCCTCTCTTGTTGCGGAGCACAGGCTCCAGACGCGCAGGCTCAGTAGTTGTGGCTCACGGGCCCAGTTGCTCCGCGGCATGTGGGATCTTCCCAGACCAGGGCTCAAACCCGTGTCCCCTGCATTGGCAGGCAGATTCTCAACCACTGCGCCACCAGGAAAGGCCCCAGCATCAATTTTTAACCAAGGCTCTTCAATCATAGAATACCACTAGTGTTGTAGGATTCTGAAACCAGTTTTATTACCACTTTCTGTAGTAGGACTTTCAATCCCTTCAATTCCTTTTTTACATACAGAGAAGCTTAGTTTTATTCCCATAGGAACTCTGATAATTAAAATACAGAGATTATTTTAATCATGTGATAGTGATTCATTTCCTAAGATATTCAGTATGTGATCAATATGGGTGAAATCAAGGGATAATTTTCAAGATCAGAGAGCTGTTTGTAATTTTGCCTCATGTGGAAAGTACACTCACCTGTTTCCTAGCCAAATTATGCTCAGTAGGAAATGTTTATTCCTTGTTCCTGACTAAAACTTTTTATAGGGAATATGCCCATTTCTAGCTCAGACAAAAACCTCAGGTGTAAAGCATTTAAAGATAAGATCAGGAAGGAGTGGTGAAGGAAGAGGCAGAACCAAACTTGATTTTATAAAAGTAGAAAAAGAACACTAGTCGTTGAATATTAAAAAGTCGTCACTTATCCTAACAAAAGCTGTTGCCGTGATGCTTTATGTGCAAGAGATATTTCAGTTGTAAAATCATGTTCCACAATATCTATTAACACTTTTCTGCCTGGGGCTCTCTTTATAGATATTGTCCTCAAAAGTACTCACATATTAAGTCCCCAAAATTGCAAATGCAAATAAGATAGTTTCGATATGACTATGACTTCCTTTAATTATACCATAGGAGCCACATTAGAATTTAGCTTCTTAAATTTAAATGCAAGATTTTTTACTTTATTTTGTCCTTTGCCTTTTTCAAATTAAGGCTATATTTAAATTAATTATTATAACCATGCCCTTTATGGGTAAAAGTGCATCTCCCAAAAAATTCATGTTTTGAAATTCTGCCAGTACCGATGAATGTGACCTTATTTGGAAATAGGGTCCTTGCAGTTGATAAAGTTAAAATGAGGTCATTAGGGTGGGCCCTCATCCTATAGGACTGTGTCCTTATAAAGGGGGAAATGTGGACATAAAGAGAGAAATGCACACAGGGAAGATGTCACGGGAAGGCGAAGGCAGAGCTGGGGTGATGTGTCTACAAGCCAAGGAATGCCAAAAGTTTCCAGTAAACTACAGAAGCGAGGACAGAAACCTGGGGCAGATTCTCCATCACAGCCTTCAGAAGGAACCGACCCTGCTGACACCTTGATCTTGGACTTCTGGCCTCCGGAACGGTGAGATCACAAATTTCTGTTGTTTAAGCCACCCAGGTTGCAGTACTTTGTTTACGGCAGTCCTAGGAAACTAATTCAGTGCCTGTATTTATTATTTGCATGTGTGTTTGTTTTTGATTCCAACGTGAGAAAGCTTCAGATGCTCAAAATGAGGAACGTAGCTAGCAGAGACTGGCTCCGCTGATTGGCTGAACTTCAGCTGAAATGGAGGGATGTTCCCTTCGTGGTCCACATCTTTTGTCGTTGTCTCTGTTGCTTTAAGTTCAGCCCATTAAATTGTGGCCATAGCATTGTGCCCATGGGCTCCAACCAAAATATTTGAATTAACTCCCAATTAGATAATCAATAGATCCCTCCCAACCCATTTTTCCTTCCCTCTTTTTCCCCTCTTCCACGCTCTTTCCCTTTTGCAGTTTATCCCTCAAATTTCTTTCCGCACTAACAAGATTTTGACAATTTGCTTCAGGAGAAATTAGCGCCTATGTCTCCCAGGCAGCTGGTCAGTGTCTCAGACTCGCTGTGACTTTCTTCCAAGCCTACTATGTAGAATACAGAATGGGGTGAGCAGACGGGTGGAAGAAGGCTGTGAATCTGAGTCCACCTCTTTATTGAAGCCTTTTAAAATATGGAAGATGGGCTTCCTGAATCCCTTGAATCCCCCTCCAGACTTCCGGTTTCAGAGAGGATAAGATAACAGGCCCCCAGATCACCTGAGTTCTGTTCTCTGTCATTTGCTCAGAGACCTGATGGGTGACTCTGTAATAATACCACTGCAGACACTTCTCTATTCCTCAGACAAAAAACAGATAATTAAATGCATGTTTCTATCATTATTCTCTATTTATACAGGGTCGTGCATAGTGAATTAATATCTCCAAATATCCCACTTATATTAAAGAAAAACTGGATAAGAATCGATTTGTATCTACTGCTACTGTGCTTAAATCGCTATGTTTTTCTATTTGCTTTTTAGCTTCAGGCAGGAGTAGTCCAGGAAAAGCAAATAAAAAGTTGGAAAACCAGAAGATTGTTTTTCCCCCAAAGTCTTTGCTTCCACAACGTTGATATACCATTGTGAACAGATTTGGATGGGTTTTCAGAGCCTCTTTCGTAATCTGTCTATTCCCCACAAAGAAAGAAAAATCCCACAAACCAATAATACATTTTGATTCTCATCTAAACCTACAGGGTCAGCAAAACTGAGCTATAAATTTCCCTACCACTGCTTCTCGGGAGATTTCTAGTATTTCTGAATGGGCCAGAAATCAGTGAAAATGGCCTCTCTCTTGCCATATTTTGGCATTTGGGCTACAAGAAAGAGAAAAAAAGCATAGATTTATATGGAGATTTTACCACCGTTTTTTCATCAAGCTGCACTGGCCTCAGTAGCTGATTGCATGGGGCTTCTGGGGCTTGGCCTTAGTGCCTGTGAACCATCAGTGAGCTTCAGGAGCTGGGCTCCATCTCTCAAGGTTCTCATAGCCATTGTGGGCACAGAGGATGGCATTAACCCTCCTGCCAGGAAAGTGAGGCCCATTTAACTCCTCTGGAAATAATTGTAAACTGGACTTCCTAAGGAGAAGATGGGAATGCAAAGGTTATTGTGCCTTCTCTAAGATTTTTGCACCCTTAGGAAACTTGCTGGAATCACTTTCCTGTAAAGAATAAGTGACAAGGCTGAAGTGATCCACTGGGATTTACTCTCAAAGAAACAGGCCATGATGATGGGATAGGAGAGGCGATGCTTTCATAAAACACATCTTTGGGGTGGAGCCCCCTTTAGGCTACATGAGCAAATGTTTTTTGAGTCACCCCAAATCACTGTGTGAGCATCTTTTTTTTGGCCCAGCCCTGTGGCATGCAGGATCTTAGTTCCCAGACCAGGGATCGAACCCATGCCCCCTGCAATGGAAGCACGGAATACTAACCACTGGACCACCAGGGAAGTCCCCGTGTCTACGTGTTTCTGATGGTCCAATTTCCCAAGAATGAAATTAGGTGACTACAATGAGAATGATGGGCTGCCCAGGCCATCTTCCAGGAAGTGACATGTGAGTGGTTGCATGACTTGCAGGGTTTCTCTGGGCATCTGGTTGATGCCCACAGATGGATGGCGGATTGAATAACCCACCTAGAAGGAGTCTGGGCTCATGGTACCTCACCCAGAAGGTACTGCCACCCTGACAGATGAAGGCATGGCAGGGGCACTTAGAAAATATCAAGGCAAGAGCTACGAAGAGCTGGAGGGAGTAAGGGGTCCCTGAGCACTGAACAGAATCAGGTCCACTTGCCCACATCAAATAGTGGTACGGCTTCGGGCTAACCTATTAAAGTGATGTGATTTAAATGTGTGATGCCCAAAAGAGAATTTTACAGATAGTGTTTGAATATACGAATCAACATCAGATAATAGTGAAAAAGGGAAAATCACTTTTGTTTGATTAAAATACGTTATCTGAGCGTTATTCAAATATTTAAACAGCCGTGCTTTTGTACACGCCCACATACTGTGTTATTGTTTGAGAAAATAACTACTTGCACAAATGACTGTATATGATTAGGCTATTTGCAATATGTGCTCCACAAAGTAAAAATGAAATGGCTGAATCGTATCAAATATTTGAACAACATATGTTGATGTGTAAACTGTTGCTGGAAAATAGGCCATTTTTACAGAAGTTCAAAAATGCTGCAACAGTTATTTCTGTTGCTATGGTTTCAAAATTGTTTTATAATGTTACATGGTAATTTTGGTCTTCACATGAACTTTTTTGCTTGTCCATTTTTAAGGAGAAAGAGCAGATGTAAAGAACTTCCATTTTTAGCACTATGGTCAACTAATATAAAGCAGTGAAAAAGGCCGGAAAATATATAGAGAGTCAAGAGGCAATTTGTTGAGACTGGGGAAGGCAAAGTGAGAACTGTCACTCTCCTCCCCCAAAACCAGGACTGAAGGGCTACATTCTCAATTACAAGGTAAACTATAAAAAAAAAAATATATATATATATATATATATATATATACAGGTACCCACTTTAACCTGTCACTCTGTGTAAAAACAAAACAAAACAAAAATTCTTCCCAGGGTCTATAACCACAGGTCTGCCCTTACATGAGTGCACAGTTTGAATGATCCTCATTGCTCCTTCCAAACCGTTGCCCCTCTCTCCTCTCCTAAAGCCTCCTGACTTTGACTTTCATGCCATCAGACTCCACCATGTTCACTCATTCCTTCTTCAAGTCATATACACATCCTTGGATGTTCCCATGATTCCTTAAATATTTTAGCTGCTGACTCATTCACTCTCTCCAACATCTTTATTGCTGCTCCAGTCACAATCCTTTGTATTTGCCAATAAAACAAAAATGATCTTTCCAATATAATGCCAGTGTAGCAATATAACTCCTTGGTTTCCTCTCCTTTATTAATCTTTTCCCTACCTAACCTCAACCATGAACTCTTATATTCTTGCTGTATACCATCTCATTGTTGAATGAATAAATGATGAATGCTGTAGAATGAACACAAAGAATTTTAAATGTAATGCTGTAGACTGAATGTTTGTGTCCTCCCAAAATTCATAGATTGTAACCTAAGCCCCAATGTGATGGTATTTGGATGGAGGACATTTAGGAGGTGATTAAGTCATGAGGGTAGAGACCTCATGAGTGGGATTAATGCCTTTATAAGAGACTCCAGAGGGTTCTCTCACCCCTTCCACCACGTGAGGATGCAGCAAGAAGATGGCTATCTGTGCAAACCAGGAAGGGGCTCTCACCAGATACCAAATCTGCTAGTTCCTTGATCTTGGACTTCAAAGCCTCCAGAAGTGTGAGAAAAAAATTATTTGTTTATATGACACACAGTCTATAGTCTTTTCATTATAGCAGCCCAAATGGACTAAGAAATTGGTGCTGGGAGTGGGATACTATTGTGACAAATACCTAAAAATGGGGAAGAAGCTTTGGAACTGGGTAATGCATAGAGGCTGGAAGAGCTTTCAGGTTCATGCTAAAAAAAAAAAGTCTGCATTGTCTTGAACAGACTGTTAAGAGTGATTCTGATGAGAACTCGGAAAGAAAAAGGAAAAGGAAAGCTTTAGAGAAACTCTCAATCTTCTTGGAGAATACCTAAGGAATCTTGAAATGAATGTTGATTGGTTGGTAAAACCAATCAACCAAAAAATATGGTTGGTAAAGACCATTCTGATGAGATCTCAGATGGAAATGAGGAACATGTTTTGGACAATGGAAGAAAACCATCCTTGTTATAACGCGGCAAAGAACTTGGCTGAATTGTGTTTATGTTCTAGTGTTCCTGGAAGGTAGAACTTGCTAGTAATGAAATTATACATTAAACTGAAGCTATTTCTAAGCAAAGTGTTGAAGGTATGGCTTGACTTCTGGCTGCTTATAGTAAGATGTGAGAAAAGAGAAATGATTTAAAGACGGAATTGTTAATCGAAAAGGAAAGCAGCACTTAAAGATTTGGAAAATTCTCAGCCTATGTATATGAGAAAGAATGAGAAAGCTTCTCAGGGAAGAATGTTAAGGGTGTGACCAAGAGACCACATTTGGAGATTGTCTAATACTCATAGATTAGATTCGTATGGATCAGCCATCTCAAAGGAAGGCAGGAACTATTCTCCAAGACAATGAAAGAAGGACCCTGAAGGCAATTCAGAGATCATCAGGCCTGCCCCTTCCATCACAGGCCCAGAGTGCAAGGCCTGGGAGCAGAGCAGTTTCACAGGAGGGGCCCCTGGTACCTGCAGGACCTTGGACCCTTGCACTCCTTGCGCTCCATTGCCATGCTTCTCAGCTGCCCCAGGTGCAGCTCTGGCTACCTCAGTGATGCACAGGCCACAGTGGCCACCTCTCCAGAGGACACAAGCAGCAAACCTTGGTGGCTTCCAGGCAGCACTGCCTCTACAGGTTGCCCAGGCCCTGGCTGCCTCCACTTAGATTTCAAAGAACAAGACCAACATCGATGGTAGGACCCAAGCAGAGAGCTGTCACAAGGACTGGCCACCCAGAGCAGTGGGGACAGGGCTGCACGAAGCTGTGGGCAGAGATCCTTGGGGGTCCAAGCAGTGCCCGCAAAGCTGCAAAGGCAGGACAGCAGACCCACTGGGTCCAGGAGGCAAGACCGTTGCCCCAATGTAGTGGAAAGCAGGACCTCTGCTCAAGTGCATCCAGAAGGTGAGAACCCCTGCCCCAGTGGGCCTGGAGGACAGAACATTAAGCCAAAGATTATTCTGGAGCCCTAGGCTTTAATGTTGTATGTGCCCTATTGGGTTTTGGACTTGCTCAGGACCTGTCACTCCTTCCTTCTTTCCTATTTCTCCCTTTTGGGTGGAAACGTATATCTTATGCCTGTCCCAGCATTGCATTTTAGAAGCACATAATTTGTTCGATTTCACAGGTTCACAGCTAGAGAGCAATTTGTCTCAGGATGAATTATATCTTGATTCTCATTCATATCTGATTTAGATGTTATTTAGATGAGACTTTGGATTTAGAATTTAGGTTAATGTTGGAATGGGTGAATACTTTTGAGACTGTTGGGCTGGAATACATGTACTTTGCATGCAAAAAGGACATAAATGTGGGGGGAACAGGAGCAGAATGCTATCAACTGAATGTCTGTGTTCCCCTCCCCGCAAATTCATGTGTTGAAACCTAACCCACCCCCGATGTGATGGTATTAGGAAATGAGGCTGTGGGGAGGTGATCAGGTCATGAGGGTGGAGCTCTTGTGAATGAGATTAGCACCCTCATAAAAAAGAGCCCTTGTGAGGATACAGCAAGAAGATGGCTGTTTATGAAAATCAAGAACGGTCTCTCACCAGATACCAAATCTGCTGGTTCCTTGATCTTGAACTTCCCAGCTGCCAGAACTGTGAGAAAAATTTTTTTGTTGTTTGGAAGCCCAACCAGTCTATAGTATTTTCATTGTAGCAACCCAAATGGACTAACTTAGTTCATGGATGCACTGACTCAGTGATATTTAGGTTGGTCTATACATTCAATGCCATTCACAATCACAATAGGGTTTTTCATGGAAGTTGACCAACTATGAGGCAAGAATAATCATGACATAATAATCCTGGCAATATTGGGAAAAAACAAGCCAGAACAATTTATCTAGTAAGATATTAAATTATCATAAAGCTATAATTATTAAGGCAATGTAGAATTAGCAGAAAGATATAGAAATAGACCAATGGAAGAGAGAATTCAGAATCCAGACCCATACAGATAAAGAAGTGCATAAAAGAGGTAGCAACACACATCAGTAGGGAAAGGACAGGCTATTCAACAAAATGTACTGAGATAGCTGGTTAACCACATGAAAAAGATGGATTATTTTATGATACCATAAATATATGCAAAATGAAGCCTTAATCGTGAAATGCAAAATGTTTAGAAGAAAATATTGGAGCACATCTTTATATGCTCAGGCTAAGGAAGGAAACTGCTTCATTTTCCTTTCCTATAAAATCCTCCACCTATTGCCAGCAAATGGGTTATCTTCTATCTGCGCTGTTCTTATCAACTAAACTTCCTATATTCTTGGTTCTAGACTCCTCTGCCTTTGCCCCTCATTCCTTTCATTTAAAGAAGAGTTTATTTATACACTTTCTCATGTTCTGTTTCGCATCCACAAAATACTCATAGTCTATTTTCCATCCACACATCCATTAAACAGATTGGATGACCAAGAACCCTCCTTAATTTCCTTGCTATCTAAGCAGCATAAAGCTGTAAATAAAATTCCCCATCTGAAATTTGAAAAAAAAAATCCCTGACCAAAAATAAACCAAAAACAGAATAGCAAATTGCTGTAAAGAAACACCTTTGTAGTAATAAGACAAAAAACAATTGTACGTTATCATCATACTCCCGTTTATAAAGCTGTTTCCCATGGGGACGTGGGTTAAGGATTCTGTAATCACTATGTGTGTATACCGAAACTGAACAACTAAGTCAACGGATGGTGGATGGAGGGATCCAGGTTTCTAACTGTTGGAGTTGCGGTTTTCAGATAAGCAAGGGGATGACGCTTGAATGAACAACGTGATAATGGATTAGAGTTTGATACATCAGTATGAACTCATGTTTAGCTTAATATACATAGAGATAGTTACATATAGAAATATTTATAGATTCGTATATATTTATATATGTGTTAGTACATACACGTACATTTCCTCGCACTGTCAGCTAGGGAGCTAGAAGCAACAACACCCCAGCAGCAGTAAGCACACCTAACACACAGATCTTGGTTTCTAATTCAGGTCTCCCATAAAAAGATCCAGGTCTCCTTAGAGAAATGGCTAATTTTAAGACTGCAGCAGAAAATTTACAAGATGACCCTGGAGCATCTTATAGTGACAGAAAGTAAGGAAGTGCTCAAAAAAAAAAAAAAAAAAAAAATCCACAATGATGGCAGTATGTCAAAGGGACACAAAGAGCCAACTGAAAGATCTCCCAATAGCCAAAGCTGAATACATTTAAGTAACAAAATAAATAAAGTAATAATGTATTATAACTCACATATAAAATAAGTACCCTTGAGTTCACGCCAATATAAATGATTGAGTAAATAAATAAGTGAGGGAAAATAGACAAACTTCCCAAGCAGAATTCTAAATAATTTATGTGTGTATTCCACCCTCAAGGAGACGAAGCATAAATCCCTGTTCCTTAAGTGTGGGCTGAACATAGTGACTTTCTTCCAAATAATACACTAAAAACAGGGATTGGTGGGGAGAGCAAGTATCCAGTGAGTAAACCTGACAATTACTAACTCAGTCAGGTGATCAACGTTACATCAACAGTGATAATTCATTGATAACTCATGATGCTTGTATGTACCCTTGATATGATGTAATGAGAATGACATTTTACCTCTGTAGTTTGCTCTCAGAGACACCTAACTCCAGTCCAATCGTGGGAAAAATCATCAGACAAATATTAATTTGAGGGCCAAATACATGACCAGTAATCCACAAAATTGTCAGGGTTATCAAAAACAAGGAAATCTGAGAAACTGTCAAGCCTAGAGACCCCTAAGGAGACAGGGCAACAAAATGTAATGTGGTTTCCTGGATGAGATCCTGGAACAGAAAAAAAGGACGTTAGGTAAAAACTAAGAAATAAATTATGGCCTTTCGTTAATAATAATGTGTCAAAATTGGCTCATTAATTATGACAAATACGCCATTCTAATGCAAGATGTTACCCATAGGAGAAACTGGTGCGATACATATGGAAACTCTGTACTACTTTCTCAATTTTTCTATAAATCTGAAACTATTCTAAAATACAAAGTTTATTTAAAAACAAACAAAAGAACCCCACCGCCTTTGTTGAATGCCTTTGACAAAGGATCTGGAGAGAGGTCTCTGAGATCAGATACAGCCCAAATGGCATCATCTCAGTAAGAATTCCCCAACAATTTGATCTAACAGTCTCCACAGTTACTTGTTGCCATGGTTCATTTTACTCTATTCTCAGAACTTAGCACCACCTAAACAGTCTTGTTTCTTTATTTATGTCATATATCCTCTGTCTCCTGAAGTAGAACGTAAGCTCATGAGACCAGGCGCCTTGTGTGTTTTGTTTAATCCTGTGCTTAGCACAGTGTCTGGGCTTTAGTGGGTCCTCATTAGATATTAACTGGATAAATGATCTTTAAAATCACTTGGAATCATGGACTCATATGGCCACACAAGATGAAAACAAACCATTTAACCATTGCACCTCAGGAGTGCAATACACCAGCAAGCGCTTACCCACCCAGGAATACTGAATCCACACATTTGTAGTTGTGGAATTTCAAACCTGGACGTGTCCTGAAAGATGATGCAGTGTAGGGTCCACATTTTCTAAATGGGATGAAAAATAAGAAATCATGGACTTTAATGTCTTTGAGTAACTTTAGGTAAAGAAAAGTAATTGTATCAATAATAAGAACTATGTCATTCAAAGTGGCTTCCTAACCATGAAGTCAAGGGAAGAGTAAATAGTTATTTGCTGTTTATATTTCAGTGTCCATGGCAATGCCCAGTACCATATAAACAAAAATCAAGGAGGTTCAAGTCTTACAGAATTAAACCATATCAACTTTCTAAGCTCAGTTATAAAATTCTTTCCCTCTATGTCCTAAGAGTGAGAAGTAAGATTTATAACTAAAATAATTTGACCACTTAAATTTGTAAACTATTTTTGTTATTGGAAATTGTGTTTGTTACTGGAAATTGTATTTGTTCACTTAGGACATAAAACATGTTTTATAAGAATTAAATTTTCTCAATTAAGCTGTGAAATGAATTCCCTAGGTTTGTATTAATTTACCACCTTCTCAATATATTATGTGGCAACTCTTGCTATCCAAAACCAACAAGCAGACAAATAAATAAACTACCGGGTCTGGTTTTCTCCTTGCAGAATTGCAAACTACCACCAGTTCAAATCCAGACACAATATAACATCTTGGGTTTCTGGTTTTTGGGTTTTGGTTTTTTCACAAAGGAGGTAAAAACAGTATCTTCAACATTCATTAAAGGCTTACTATGAGACAATCACTCTCTCATTTTATTCCTACTTTTAATTTAACCATCACAGCAATGCTTTAGAGCAGGTTCAGTAATTATTTCTATGTAGAAGTAAGTAAATTGAGAAACAGAAAATATGAGTAACCTTTCCAAGTCACACATCTAGTAAGTGATAGGCTTCAGAACCAAACATTCTGACTTTAGAAAATAAGTGCTCAGCCTGTATATGAATAACTTCTTTGGGCCTAATCCAACTGGAGTGATAATAAAACTACATGGGACAAAAATAAAGAGTCCTGTTGAAATTTAAGTTCATGATCTTCTTTGCTTTCTCTTCCTCAAGCAAGCACACGTCTCTTATCAGTGCAACTCTGAGTGTGTACTAACTTGATGAAAAAAAGATAGTGGTGTGCATTATAAATATGGAAAAGAATGAGTAATTTTCTATTGACAAATTTCTGATGATTAATTGAGACATTTAAAAATAAATGTCTTCTTCCTCCAGTCATCGTATGAGGTATTGCCAGATTGATTTTCTTATGGCACAAATTAATCATATCAGTCCCCTATTCAAATGCTGCAGCCTCCTCAACTTATTGGACTATTGAACACAGCATAGGCTTCTGTGTTTATGATTCAAAATCTCCATCTTCTGACCCAAATCTACCTCTCCACTAATTACTTACTTATAAGTCATTCTACTGGCAATCCAAACTGGGAGTCACACTCCAAACAAGCTTTCCAATCTCCCATTTCTACTCCATTGCTTGTGACAGACCCTCTACCTAGTAGATCTCCTCCTAATTTCCATTTGGAGAAATACCCCCAAGCCTTCAAGGTCCAGACAAACTTCATGGAGCCTGATTACGTTTCTGAAAACAGAAGCAATTCCTCCCTCTTCTGAAGTGTCATAGAACTGTGTTCATACTTAGCTTTATTTTACTTGCATATAACACAGATTCAAATGATAGGTAAATATCACCCACCTAGAGATAAGCTCTTTGAAGTAATGAACTTTATATACCTTGTGGCCCCAAGTTCACTACCTTATTCATTGTAATTGTTCTATAGATATCTGTGTAGAAATGAATGTAGTTGGATGCACTATCATTGTCATCTCAATTTACTCGATGAATAATTCTATAGTAAGGGCTATGGAGAGAGACTGAAGAATATAGAATAAAATTTAAAAACTGCTTACTGTCTTCATATGCCTTATATATCAGTGATCACCTCTCTTTTGATGAAAACATAAATTTTAAATAAACTATTAATATTACTCATAGTTGTCAATGTCATTAATTCCCAATGTGAAAATAAGGAAATATGTGAATATAAATTGAAGATAAGTAAGGCTTCATATAAATAAAAGATGAAATGCAACTCAAGGCTAACATATTAGCAAGGGAAAAATAATGTAATTTAAAGTTTCTAGCGGGTCTTACCTTAGGCAGTCTTTCTGCCATGTATTAATATGAAAGATGTTCATTCAGTGTATAATAAGTACACTAGTTTTATTTAATTAGAGCATATAATACCATCTATGTTTATTGTCATTTTGATTGAAAATTCAGATAGAGTGCTTTGAGTGGTAGATCCCTTAGCAGATTTTTTTTTCACCTTACAAGTTCACGTTTATAGTGGAAAAATTAGAAACTGTGAACGAACAAAAAAGTGCAAGGAAAGAAAGGCATTATTGGGTCTACTACACAATGAGAATTTCTGGACACATTTTATTGTGTATTCTTACATCACATATGTATTATGTATATCATGTATGTAAAAACTAGGATCACACTACAAATATGGTTTCATAAATTGCTTTTCTCACATAACAAGTGAATATTTTCCCATATTGGTAAATATAGATTGATATTATCATTTCGATTGGCTAAATATCTACTTAATCATTTTTTGTACACTTAAAAGACTCACGGTTTTTATCTATTATAAACAACACAACAATGAACATCCTTTCTACACATCTTTGCATATTTTTCCAAGTACTTCCTTAAGAAAAATAACTTGATGTGGAATTGTTGATTGAATATATATGAACATTTTAATGGTATATTTGAAATATTGTTAGAGCCCTCTGGAAAAACTGCAGTAATTTAATACCCGCTGACATATAAACTAACACTGGATAGTCACTCTAAACGCAATATGCGCTTATTGAAAGAAGAAAATAATCTCTCACAGCTCTTTTAATTTAGGCCCAGTTGTCTAGCCAAGTGAATATCATGAGTCCCTCTAATTATGAAGGACAAGACCTGAATCAGACCTTCAGCTCCCAAGTCACAGGAAGTATTGCCAAGTGGCATTTTCATACTTCAACCCAGACTTTAATTAACCCTAACAGAAAAGATGCCCAATTTATTTTAATCAAATAAAAACAACAAAACCAAGCCATGAATTGGAGGCTTGCCTCACAGCCAGTCTCATTTCAATGAGACCGGCATGAACTCTTTCTCAGTCTTCCTCTGTTTTCTTACACCTTTGTGCTTCTGAGACTTCTTGTTTTACATGAGTCTCATCCTTGGAACTTGCTCTGTCGGAGGGAGGGTTATGATTAAAAGAAAACGTGGCCCCTCCATCTTGTTATCTGTGCCCGTTTCCTGGTGAGGTCTCTCTACCTCCTTTAATGATCTGCTCTTAGCAGGTGGGAGAGGGCATGGATAAGCCATGCCACCGTGGAATTCAAGGAACGGGATCAGTCGATATAAATGGTACCCTACCTGTCAGAGGATCTCTCAGGAACTGACAAGTAAGAGACACATAATTACCGGGAACGATCTTCTCCTTGAAAGTAAAATAGAACTTAATAAACATAATGCCCACAGGGTGTACAGACAAAAGCAGCTCTCCTGGTGCCCTTCTGACTATTTCACTGCCGCTTGCCACCCCTTGCATCCTGTAATAAAGTGACCTCTCAAACAAGGATTTATTACATTTTTCAAGTTGCCATAAGGTGGAGTTTTCAGTTGCATCTACTGCCGAGTGGTTAACTAAAGTCTAAATTAGGGAGAAGTTAACTGTGCCTTCAGATTTTGTTTCTTTTCCTTGTGCTGCAGACTTTCTTTGGACTCAAACGTACCCCTAAATTTTTTAAAATTATAAAAAGGAAAAACAACAGTGGAAATGTTTTGAGCAAGATAGAAGTGGGCACAAACACATCTTAGCAGTGTCCATCATGAAAAAAAAAAAAAGAAAAAACATCTTATTGAAACAAGCAAAGAATTGGTAATTAAAATGCAAGCAGGGCCAAATTAATGATATCTAAGTTACAATTCTTAGCTGTGTGATTTTGGAAAAGTTACTTATCTTTACAATTCAATTTCCTCATTTGTGAAAAGGAATGATAACAGGGAGATAAGGATTAAATAAGAAACTAGATGGGGAAAAATCTCTGAGTAATTAATGACAGTCTATATTCACTTATTGTGAACTTATCTATATCTTCCAGGGCTTCATTCTGTTTCACTCTTTAACATTAATTTTCCATACATAATACATTTACACAGTGAATGAGAAAAGAAAGAGCACATAATGAAAATTATCTCTCCAGACAACCAGTCTCCCTCCTCTGGGTCAACAAATGTTATCACTTTCTTTTGATATCATTCCAAAGGTATTTCATGCATGTATAAAGAATTAATTCTCTAAATATACATGTGTATATACTTTTAATCTTTTTCCCCATATTATGTAAATATTAGCATACCAATGCACCCGCTTGCACCTTGATTTTTTTCACTGTTACTATGTTCTATATCAGGACATAAAAAAAATTCTTCTTGTTTCTTGGTACTGTTGCATTGTATTCCATTGCCTGGTTGCTTTGTAATTTAACAATTCACCATTGATGGATATTTAGGTTGTTTCTAATATTTTGCTACTTCAAAAAATATTGTCTTGTATGAAGTTAGATATATACAATTTCATATATACAAAGTATATCTTTAGATATACATTCTTAGAGGTAGAATTGTTGGTTCAGAGGGCATTTAGTTATTTTGTATTTGTTATTTTGATAACCTTTTTCAAACTTCTCCCCCCTAGAGATTATAACAATTTACATTCCAATCCAGAGTATCTGAGAGTGTCTGTTCCCCCAATCGCTTGTCAACAGTAACATATATGCCAAACTGGTGGTGAAATTGGTATCACAGTATGGTTTTGATTTGTAGTTTTCATATTATGAGTGAGGTTGGGCATCCTTTCATGTATTTGAGCCATTTATATTTCTTTTCTGTGAACTGCCTTTTGCTTATTTTTTTCTATTGGGTTATTGGAGTTTGTTATTAGAAAATCAATATTAGAAAAATCAGTCCTTGCAAGTATATTTTCTTGATTTGTCACATCTTTTGACTTTTGCTTATTGTGGGTTTTGCACATAGGTGATGGTGATGATGTTGATGATCTAGCTGAGTTTATCAGTCTTTTGCCTTAGACACTGGTGTTTTATTTTTCATAGATAAATGTTCACATATATAATACTTACATATACATAATTCTTCTATGGTATCTTTTAAAATTAAGCTTCAGTTTTCCACATTAACTCTATGATCCATTTGTAACTTTTCGGCATAAGCTGTGAGGTTGAGATCCAACTTCATTTTATTTTTCCGAGTGGCCATTCAACTCACCTAGTACCATTAACTGAATCCTAGTTGATTCTAAGAGTCATTTCCCATTTAATACCAACACACATAGTATGAATCTGGAAGTATATATCAAATAGATGAAAAATATACAAAGGTGGAAAAAGCAACTGGCTGAGAATCCTGAGCCCAAGGAGCTAGGCTTGGGTTTGTCTCTGTTCGTTAAATAATCAAGTAGTTTGGTTCCTGCTTTCAGTTATATATATGTATGTGTAAGTGCTTAAACACTGCTACCAGATTGATCTTTCTAAAAGACAAATATGATTATTTTTCTGCCAGTCAATAGTTCCACAACACGTACAGGGTAAAGTCTAGATTTTTAATATGGTATTCTCCTTCTTGTACAAATGTTCCAGCCACCTGTTCGGCTACCTCTCTGATATTGCATTTTCAGCTTAAATTTTAGCAAATTTAATTATGTACCACATCTCTCCAAGAAGAATATATGCTCTCTGAGGGGAAAGACCAAGTCCTCATCTACCACATTTGAATATATGGTAGGTATTGAGAGATACATTATTCAACTAAAGTTGATTTTCTTGTTAACAACTCGTCTAATTTCTTTCTGTTCAATTCTTATAGCAAACGTCTCTAAGCATCAGGTTCTATACCTGCAGAAAGGGGTTGGGTGATTATGTCTGCCTTCTACCTACCTTACATGGAAGAATACTGGCTAAAATATTTATTTATTACCTTGCAGTGCTAAGGAAACTATATAAAATTCCAGAATCATACCTAAAGATTAACAAGGAAAGACTAGTCCCTTAGATTTCGACTTTTAATATCTCTTGCAAATAGAGAGAAAAATATTTCTCAGTCTCCTACTGCTGCAGAGCCTTGACAGAAAGAATCACATTTCAGATCAGAAGAATATGCAAATATCTTCACATAGACATTATCAGTAGCCTAATGGGTTGCAGAATAACCACAGAGATGTTATCTACAAATCAGACTTTCTGAACCTAAAATTGCATTAACTTTCCAGATTGCTGCTTCCAGGCAATCTCAGAAGGATGGTACCTTGTATTCTGTCCTCAGGTCACCCAGACATCAGTCCTTCTTTAGATGAAGAGGTAAGGAATGTTGAAGATTTCCCCCCTTCTGCTTGATCTGTGAGCAGTTTTAACTGACTGACAGGACACCACGGAAACCCGTTGCTGTAGGACAGATGGCCACATGGTCCCTGCCAGCACTGCTGAGAGCACATGTTATTGCCAACAAACATAGGCTGCAGGGGAAGTTCATGAGCTGCTATTCTAGGGACTCCTGCTCGAGAGGCTGTCACCTTTTCAGTCTATGTCTGGGGTTCCATTCTAGTCGCAGCTGCCAGTTAGTGAATTACTCCACAATTCATCAAATTCACTTGATATCCACCACACCCAGTCATATAGAAATTGCTCCAGTGATTGAACTAATGCGCTGTGTTTGTTTCTATAGCCAACTGGCATCAGACTCCACTGACATATGCAGGAAACACACCAGGCCAGAAGGGCTCCACGCAGGCTTGATTCTTGCCATAACCAAAGCATTCAGCCAAGCCATGGGCTCACTAGAGGGAAATGAGGAAATGGGAGAAAAGACACAAAAATTATTGTGCCACCTTCTTCATAATTATTGCTGACTCTCAATTTAAAACAGTAGTAAAATAGAAAGTTTAACCCTTTAGCTCTTATGACACTTCCCTGGTGGTCCAGTGGTTAAGACTCCATGCTTCCACTGCAGGAGGCACAGGTTCGATCCTTGGTCAGGGAACTAAGATCCCGCCTGCCTTGTGGCACGGCCAAATAAATAAATAAATAAATAAATAAGCCTTTACTTCTTAGACTTGAACTTTTCATTTGTATCAGATTATATCACTCTCCTAGTTAAACCTCTTCGATGAGGTCCCAATGCAATTAGAATAAAATGCAAAATCTTCATCACGACTGTATTTCCCTAAATGATTTGCATCATTTTGAACTCTTCTTCCCATTTTCCATACTCCAGCACCACTGGTTTTCCTTCTTTTGTTTGAATATTCTAAGAGTATGTACTGCTTCCTCTGCTTCCAGAACCTGTGCCTTGTCCTTTCTGTAAATTTTTCTAACAATGCAGGATCCAATTCACATTAGATTTGAGCTTGCTTTGAGTACCCTGCCTAAAAACAGCCTTCTTCTTCATGTCCCCAGTTGCTCTCTCTCTCTCATTTTCCATGTCCCTAATGACACTTGTCACACACACACACACACACACAGAACACCAACAAAGTAGACATTCATTAATATGAAATCAACGAAATCAATGTATCAGTAATATTTTTGATAATATCCTTAGACAAACATGTATTTCCAAGAAATGAAATGACGAAGCAGAGGGTAATGATATGTTTGAAAAGGAGAGGAGGGCTCCTTGAACGAGCACGGAGCCTAATGGTTAGAGCTGAAGTGGCCACTGCATCCTGGACCTAGCATCTCTCTTTGCTTTTCATATTCTTCAGCTTCCTCTATTGAAAAGCCCATAACCAAAAGAAGTTGGTAAGAAACAAAATGCAATAATTAGATTGTTAAACTTATTCTTATAATATTTGAGTATTTCACAAAGGTCATTGCTCTGAAACACTGTGTATAAAAACAACCTGTAGTTTCAAAAATCCAGACATTTTTCTAGTCTAATAATGATTTCTAGTCTAATAATGTCTTCCCATTGTGAAGCATGTCAAACCCTAGCCAATATTTTTAGTTCCATGGGTGAAAATAGAGTTCTCTTTCTAATAATGTGTTTGATCACCATGATTTCAAAAGAACATTTGTTTTTCAAATTAAATGTAGCAGATCAGTGAGCCTATAATGCAGTCCTTTAGATGCCAGAAAGGAAATAGAAATGGACATGTTATTAATGGCTGAAAATTAGGTCATTCTGTCTTATCTAGGCAGACTCCTCTCCCAATTTAAACACTCAAACCCATATAGATATCAGGGTGATAAATCACAGACTGATCACTGAAAACGTGAGGAAGCATCAAATCAACAAGCAGTTCATTAAGGAAGAAGGAGCCGTGGTATCCTGAGTGGGGTCCTGATTGTCTTCTCCCTAGGATGCTGATGGCTACATTTTATCATAACATTTCGTCTTCCTTCCTCTCATAGGGGTGTATAAGGGAGGGCAATGACCCTTGGTACACACACGAGCAGATAAGGCCGAGTAAATCATCAAAACCCTGGCAGATGTGAAATCAGGAGACACAGGTTCAAATCCCAGCTCTTCTCACTAGTAGATGAGTGGCCCAAGACAAATGATATAATTTCAGTCTGTGTCTACAGATACATATCGCAAAGTGTTCTTAAGAGAATGACATATGACAAAAAAAAAATACATAACATACAGTCTAAAAGATAGTCAGTGAAAGATTCCTTTCCTCTTTTCCTCTCTTCTTTCCATTTCTTCTTCAAAACAAAATAGATTCTCTGCAGTTAGTATAAAATTGTGGATTTTTTTTTTTCACACACACACACTGTATTTTATTTTTACAAGAGATAAATAGACTGACACCAAGCATTGTACATGGATGACCACAACAAAAGCAACAATGATTGCAATTACCAAACATGAAACACACTCATACTATGTCATAATATTGACATTCAGTCCAGTAATCCTCCACTGCAACAGCTCCTTTACTTTGCAGTGAAAATTGATTTGTATATTCTTTGCCTCTGAGTCCTCGTGGGATTTTTTTTTTAATTCAGACAGAAAGTCACAAAAATTATACTCATCCTCATCAGTTCACTCAGTCCCATGTAATTAATTTTTTTTTTCATCTTGATCTTTTGTTAGCACTTTTATGAGTTCATCAGTTTTTCATTAGAGTTCTGAAAATGCTTATTCATTCAGTTCAGGAGTACAGTCAGTTACCAGAAACCTGTACTTGTCAGAGTCTTTTCCATGAATTTCTTGAAGATGAAACCCTTTTATAGGAACATATTTGCAAAATCGTCAGAGTACACCCAGAACTGTCTGTAAATGACAAAAGACTTAAAAATGACCACGGTTAAAGATTTGATGAAAGTTCACAATAATGCAGTTGACAAGAAAATTAGTTATTTCTGAGATATACATTTTAAAGTAATAACTAGGATTATTACTTATAACATTATACCAGAACATATAAGATTTTTAGAAATTTCATGTAATGTCTGAAACATTTATATTAACATATTTCCATACATATTTCCATACAAATACAAATATAAGATTTTTAGAAATTTCATGTAATGTCTGAAACATTTATATTAACATATTTCCATGCAAATAACCCAATGAAAGTTTACTATTAGTTGTTTTGTTTGTTTTTTTATACTGCAGGTTCTTATTAGGCATCAATTTTATACACATCAGTGTATACATGTCAATCCCAATCGCCCAATTCAGCACACCACCATCCCCACCCCACCGCAGTTTTCCCCCCTTGGTGTCCATATGTCCATTCTCTACATCTGTGTCTCAACTTCTGCCCTGCAAACTGGCTCATCTGTACCATTTTTCTAGGTTCCACATACATGCATTAATATACGATATTTGTTTTTCTCTTTCTGACTTACTTCACTCTGTATGACAGTCTCTAGATCCATCCACTTCTCAACAAATGACTCAATTTCGTTCCTTTTTATGGCTGAGTAATATTCCATTGTATATATGTACCACAACTTCTTTATCCATTCGTCTGCTGATGGGCATTTAGGTTGCTTCCATGACCTGGCTATTGTAAATAGTGCCGCAATGAACATTGGGGTGCATGTGTCTTTTTGAATTATGGTTTTCTCTGGGTATATGCCCAGTAGTGGGATTGCTGGGTCATATGGTAATTCTATTTTTAGTTTTTTAAGGAACCTCCATATTGTTCTCCATAGTGGCTGTATCAATTTACATTCCCACCAACAGTGCAAGAGGTTTCCCTTTTCTCCACACCCTCTCCAGCATTTGTTGTTTGTAGATTTTCTGGTGATGCCCATTCTAACAGGAGTGAGGTGATACCTCATTGTAGTTTTGATTTGCATTTCTCTAATAATTAGTGATGTTGAGCATCTTTTCATGTGCTTCGTGGCCGTCTGTATGTCTTCTTTGGAGAAATGTCTATTTAGGTCTTCTGCCCATTTTTGGATTGGGGTGTTTGTTTCTTTAATATTGAGCTGAATGAGCTGTTTATATATTTTGGAGATTAATCCTTTGTCCGTTGATTCATTTGCAAATATTTTCTCCCATTCTGAGGGTTGTCTTTTCGTCTTGTTTATGGTTTCCTTTGCTGTGCAAAAGCTTTGAGGTTTCATTAGGTCCCACTTGTTTATTTTTGTTTTTATTTCCATCACTCTAGGAGGTGGATCCAAAAAGATCTTGCTGTGATTTATGTCAAACAGTGTTCTTCCTATGTTTTCCTCTAAGAGTTTTATAGTGTCCAGTCTTATATTTAGGTCTCTAATCCATTTTGAGTTTATTTTTGTGTATGGTGTTAGGGAGTATTCTAATTTCATTCTTTTACATGTAGCTGTCCAGTTTTCCCAGCACCACTTATTGAAGAGACTGTCTTTGCTCCATTGTATATCTTTGCCTCCTTTGTCATAGATTAGTTGACCATAGGTGCGTGGGTTAATCTCTGGGCTTTCTATCTTGTTCCATTGATCTATGTTTCTGTTTTTGTGCCAGTACCATATTGTCTTGATTACTGTAGCTTTGTAGTATAGTCTGAAGTCAGGGAGTCTGATTCCTCCAGCTCCATTTTTTTGCCTCAAGACTGCTTTGGCTATTCGGGGTCTTTTGTGTCTCCATACAAATTTTAAGATGATTTGTTCTAGCTCCGTAAAAAATGCCATTGGTAATTTGATAGGGATTGCAGTGAATCTGTAGATTGCTTTGGGTAGTATACTCATTTTCACAATGTTGATTCTTCCAATCCAAGAACATGGTATATATCTCCATCTGTTGGTATCATCTTTAATTTCTTTCATCAGTGTCTTATAGTTTTCTGCATACAGGTCTTCTGTCTCCCTAGGTAGGTTTATTCCTAGGTATTTTATTCTTTTTGTTGCAATGGTAAATGGGAGTGTTTCCATAATTTCTCTTTCAGATTTTTCATCATTAGTGTATAGGAATGCAAGAGATTTCTGTGCATTAATTTTGTATCCTGCAACTTTACCATATTCATTAATTAGCTCTAGCAGTTTTCTGGTGGCAGTTTTAGGATTCTCTATGTATAGTATCATGTCTTCCGCAAACAGTGACAGTTTTACTTCTTCTTTTCCAATTTGTATTCCTTTTATTTCTTTTTCTTCTCTGATTGCCGTGGCTAGGACTTCCAGAACTATGTTGAATAATAGTGGTGAGAGTGGACATCCTTGTCTCGTTCCTGATCTTAGAGGAAATGCTTTCAGTTTTTCACCATTGAGAATGATGTTTGCTGTGGGTTTGTCATATATGGCCTTTATTATGTTGAGGTAGGTTCCCTCTATGCCCACTTTCTGGAGAGTTTCTATCAGAAATGGGTGTTGAATTTTGTCAAAAGCTTTTTCTGCATCTATTGAGATGATCATATGGTTTTTATTCTTCAATTTGTTAATATGGTATATCACATTGATTGATTTGCGTATATTGAAGAATCCTTGCATCCCTGGGATAAATCCCACTTGATCGTGGTGTATGATCCTTTTAATGTGTTGTTGGATTCTGTTTGCTAGTATTTTGTTGAGGATTTTTGCATCTATATTCATCAGTGATATTGGTCTGTAATTTTCTTTTTTTGTAGTGTCTTTGTCTGGTTTTGGTATCAGGGTGATGGTGGCCTCATAGAATGAGCTTGGGAGTGTTCCTTCCTCTGCAATCTTTTGGAAGAGTTTGAGAAGGATGGGTGTTAGCTCTTCTCTAAATGTTTGATAGAATTCACCTGTGAAGCCATCTGGTCCTGGACTTTTGTTTGTTGGAAGATTTTTAATCACAGTTTCAATTTCATTACTTGTGATTGGTCTGTTCATATTTTCTGTTTCTTCCTGGTTCAGTCTTGGAAGGCTATACCTTTCTAAGAATTTGTCCATTTCTTCCAGGTTGTCCATTTTATTGGCATAAAGTTGCTTGTAGTAGTCTCTTAGGATGCTTTGTATTTCTGCGGTGCCTGTTGTAACTTCTCCTTTTTCATTTCTGATTTTATTGATTTGAGTCCTCTCCCTCTTTTTCTTGATGAGTCTGGCTAATGGCTTGTCAATTTTGTTTATCTCCTCAAAGAACCAACTTTTAGTTTTATTGATCTTTGCTATTGTTTTCTTTGTTTCTATTTCATTTATTTGTGCTCTGATCTTTATGATTTCTTTCCTCCTGCTAACTTTGGGTTTTGTTTGTTCTTCTTTCTCTAGTTTCTTTAGGTGTAAGGTTAGATTGTTTACTTGAGATTTTTCTTGTTTCTTTAGGTAGGCTTGTATAGCTATAAACTTCCCTCTTAGAACTGCTTTTGCTGCATCCCATAGGTTTTGGGTCGTCGTGTTTTCATTGTCATTTGTCTCTAGGTATTTTTTGATTTCCTCTTTGATTTCTTCAGTGATCTCTTGGTTATTTAGTAACGTATTGTTTAGCCTCCATGTGTTTGTCTTTTTTACGTTTTTTTCCCTGTAATTCATTTCTAATCTCATCGCGTTGTGGTCAGAAAAGATGCTTGATATGATTTCAATTTTCTTAAATTTACTGAGGCTTGATTTGTGACCCAAGATGTGATCTATCCTGGAGAATGTTCCGTGCGCACTTGAGAAGAATAAAATTGTGGATTTTAAAACAAAAAGTAGAAAATCAATAGAATTTCATAAATTAGTATTGAATATTTGGGACTGCAGCTCTTCTAATTGAAAACAACCTGCTCTCATCTAAGTAGAAAATCAATGTTGTACCTTGAAATTATACTTTTTCCCCTCATTTTTAGCCACATTTGTTACCTCATAGTAGGTTTCCAATGTGTGAAAATGTAGATTTTTCTAAACCTGTGATAACATTTATTTTTGAATCCAATATTGCTTTTACCATCACATGATTTCGGCACATATTTAAAGAACATGACCGTGTGGCCTAAGCTGTATTACGGGCTCTAAATGACAAGGTCTCTACTTTCAAGGAGATCTGGTCTAGTGGTGAAAAGCTATATAAAATTCACAATTGCATTACAATGAGGTAAATATTATAAATAAAGGTATGGAAAGGGTAATGCTGAAGCACGGAGTGGGAACATGCAATTTGGCTGGACAAGCACAGAGGGGAAGGGTTTAGAAAAGTTTCTAAATGGAATGACCTTTGAGACAAGGTTAGCAGACGGAAGTATAGGTCTAAAGCTCAGAAGAAAGAAAAAAGTTTGAGATAGACATTTAGAGTCCTCACTATTTTAGTAGTAAGAGCATGGATAAGATTCCTCAAGGTCAGTGTGCAGAATAAGAAAAACAACCTAAGATTAGACTATTGCTTTATTAGTCAGCTTTTTTTTTTTAGTCGTAACAAATAGCCCTAATATATCAGTACCTTATATTCGAAGGCACTGATTTCTTGCTCACTCAATTTTGTCACTAGGACTGTGGTTGATCTCAGCTCTGCTGGTCATTACCTAGCTGGGCTGGGCTTGACTGCACCCCCTGAGTTTTCTCACCCCAGCACCCAGAGGGAAGGAGAATCCATAACCTTGGAAAGGCTTTTTCTCTTGGTGGAGGGTAGCAGAGAGACATAGCCGAATCACACAAACACAAACCTTCGGCTCAGATGTGTCAAGTGTCACATCCCATTGGCCAAGGCATGTTGCATGATCATTCTCAAAGTCTCTGGGGCAGAAGCAGATGACTACAAGTGAACAGGCAAGTCAAATGTAGTGGGTGGAGGTGTATAATATAATCCTACAGGGGAGAGGAGAACAATTGGGAACAATAATCCTTTTTTTAAAAAAATTATGATCTGCCTTTTCTTATGCTTCTCTCCATTTCTGAAACTTTTATTCTGGTTTATTAACCATTTTGATGAGCCCTACCAGTCAACGTAGCACTTCAAATATACTTTTTAGGACTACATTCCTAAATACTAATAGACAACCAAGGATCATCAGATACTGAAATCTAATACATGAAAACACTAACACAAATCAGAAAAATAAAGGAGTTCAAGGGAAACAGAATGCCAACATTAGGGGAAAAAAAACATATTTTATTTTTTTTACAGGTACAAACTTTCAGTTATAACATAAATAAGTCATGAGGATGTAATGTACAACACAGTGACTATAGTTAATAATATTCTACTGTATATTTGAAAGTTGCTGAGTGTAGATCTTAAGAAAAACTATTAATCTTCTCAAAAATCAGATACTCCATTTACAAAACAGAGGTTATTTTTTTAAAAAAAGGAACACTCTGAAAAGAGAAAAGCTCTTAAAATAGATGATCTTTAAATATCTCCTTAAATAAAGTGATGGTCAAAGTACACATTGTCCTTAAGAATGAATATCACATTTGGGAAAACCTCCCTTCCACATATTGGGAAAAATAAAATAAAAACTCTCTGAGAGGTAGGAATAGAGGGGATCTACCACAACCAGGTAGAGAACATCTAAAAAAAACCTGCACCTAAAATTATACTTAATGGTAAAGACTGAATGATTTTCTCCAAGGCTGTGGAAAAGGCCAGAATGTAAGTTTTCACCACTCTTATTCAAAATAGTACTAGAAGTTGAGACTTTTTTTCATTTGTTTCAAGTGTGCTTGTCATTGTTCACAGATGCATTTTTATGGTGGCTACTTTAAAAACGTTTGTCAGAGAACTTTAACAGTTCTATTATCCTGGTGTTGGCACACTTTGTTGGTGGCAGTGCTGGTGTTTTCATTTAGTTTGACATTTTTCTGTTTCTTGATAGACAAGTGATTTTTTTAATTGAAACCTGAAGATTTGAGGTATTATGTTATGAGACTCTGGATCTTATTTAAACCTTCTATTTATCTGGTTTCCTCTGACATGGCTCCAGCAAGAGAACTGGCAGGTGATGCTTCATTACTGCTAGGTGGTCCTAGAAGTCGGGGTTCCCCACTCAGCTCTCAGTGACATCTGTGCTGAGGACTCATCATTACTGCTTGATAGGGTAGGAGTTCTGGCTCCCCAGGTGGCCTCCACTGACCCCATGGTGAGGGGAAAGGGTGGCTTTGGCTTTAGTACCTTGGTGATGGTAAAAGACCTGAATCTCCAATAGTATCCACTAGGTATATTCCCAGCACATAGAGGGAGAGACACGTCATCAGCGCTGGGAGTTAGGGTAATCCAGGTTCCCCGTGTGGTCTCTGCTGACATCCTGCGGGGAAGGAGGGGCTCATTACTACCCTGTGGGTATGAAAGTCCCAATTCAATCTTTGACACTGCCATGGTGAATGATTGCGGCTCCTTGTTACAGCCTGATGGGGGTGAGAGTCTAGGATACCCACTCAGCCTTTGCAGAAGGGTGAGGGTGTGGATGCCCTTTTGGTGTGGTGTTTGGCTGGGGTAGAGTTGTTATTATCTAACAGTCTTCTGTCTTGCTAGACTGCCCCTTTCTTGGTCCTTTGGCTAGAACGAGCAGGCTTTGGTTGGAGCTTTTTTGTCTATAATCATTGACGTTTCCAGGTTGCTGATTTATTCAGCCCTGAGTCTGAATACAGAAGGCAAAAAGAAGTCCTAGGGAATTCACCGATATGTCATTCCTTGGGCCCCTGGAACTCTAACGCATCTGCCTTCTTCTTTCCATCTTTCAGAGTTGTCTGATGGTATAATATTATATGTATCATACACAATGTATCACATATATTAATAATAATATACATGCAATATATAATATATTATCATAACATATATCACAACATATATATTATCATAATATATGATATTATGGTATATAAACTTATGATATAATTTATTAAAATAAAATTATATTACATTATACATATTATATGTATTTTTTTAGGGTTTTTAGTTGTACTTGAAAGAATAAGGAAAGTACATCTGCTCCATCTTTCCAGAAGTGGAAGTCTCCATTGAGTTTTTAAGTTTAGTTATTATATTCTCTTCCAACATTTTATTTTCTCTAATTGTTAATGACTATCTTTTTCTTGTATTTTTTATCTATTTTAAATTTTTGATTTTTTTTTTTTTTCTTTTTTGGCTGCATTGGGTCTTCGTTGCTGCACGTGGGCTTTCTCTAGTTGCAGCGAGCAGGGGCTACTCTTCGTTGTGGTGCGCAGGCTTCTCATTGCGGTGGCTTCTCTTGCTGTAGAGCACAGGCTCTAGGTGTGCAGACTTCAGTAGTTGTGGCTCACAGGCTCTAGAGCGCAGGCTCAGTAGTTGTGGCGCATGGGCTTAGTTGCTCCACGGCATGTGGGATCTTCCCGGACCAGGGATCGAACCCATGTCCCCTGCATTGGCAGGCAGATTCTTAACCACTGCTCTACCAGGGAAGTCCCTGATTATTTTTTAATTTTTATATTTTTAGATTATTTTACTCTCTCAAGTTCTTAGAATACTAATCCTGCAGTTCATTGTATCTGCTGAATCCCTTCATTATAGTTCATTTCCTCTTGTGTGTGTAATTTTTGAATGAGTGTTTATCGTCAGCTCAAATATTTCTTCCCTGAGTGAATCCCTTTCCTCCTATACAGTAAAAGCTCTAAAGAGCAATTTTGTTTTGCTTCTAGTGGACGCCTCTGAGAATTCACCTGTCCAAGATCAGTATTTACATGTTTAATTTATCAGCTTAGAATTCATGTCTGACCGTGGAGTGTGAACTGGTATTCCATACCTGGGCATGGTGTGAGCTTTGAGTTTCAGTTCTTAATTGGAGATATGTTGTCATTACTCTTACCCAAAACATAAAGGAGAAAGATTCCTATGCCATTTCTTGGGACTTATGATGCTTTCTCATTCAGCTAACAAACCAGGCAGCTCTTAGGGGAGCCCGGATTTTTGCTGGTGTCTGTTTTCAGCAATCAGTCTCACATGGGCCCACAGCTACATCTCTTATTCTGTACGGACATTAAAATCCTAGCCACTAAGTCCTATATCTATTCATATGCCTTTGGACCAGCTTGACATTTCTTATTTGTCTGGGTATGAATATTTCTGTCACCTTGGGATTGTCTTAATGTGTGCTGAAGCCAGCTCATACACACTGGCAAGAGTTAATGGTTAGATTTTCTGAAATTTGTAAACTGATCATTATAAACATGCCGGTTGAAACATGCATTTCTAAGTGTTTATAATGTTAGCGGTTCTCTATTAGGTCAGAATGCCATGATACAGAGATTAGAATTTTGTCATCGATTTAACAGTCAGAAATTCCGTAGAAAATCATTTTACTTTTCATCCAGGGCAATATCCTTCCATCCACCCACCCACCCCACTCCCACTTCCCACTTCCCACTTATGAGAAAATGAAGGCTCAGTGAGATTAAATGCCAAGAGTCTGTGCAAACATTTTCCTCACTCTCTATGATACCACTGCTCTTTCTACGACTTCATCCTGTGGTCTTGCCTGTACTTGTGTAGGTAAAAGGTCATTTCTGCACTTTTCTTTTAAAACAAGCTTCAATAAAATGATGGAGATGCTGAGCTTCTTGCTTCCAGGTGGCAAGGTAATGAATGGAAATCACCATCAAGAGCTGTCCAGGTTCCAGTATCTCCCTTGAGGTGCCTCTGGCTGGACCGGTAAGAAAACCCACCTCTGAAGGACAGATATCTTCCCACATTTCCCCAGAGGACACTAGCACTTGGCAAATAGCCCCCTTGTCAATGACAGTTTCTAGAAGTCAGCTTCACACCACCTTTACAGAGCCAAGCAGAAGTCATTTTGAGCCACTTCTGTTTTTTCTCATTTTCTACTTTACCCTTCCCTCTCCTTTCATCTCTTCTCCTTTGTACCTCTCTTCTTAATTGCACTGTCCCATTATTATTATTATTATTATTGTCATTATCATTATTATTATTTTGCTAAAGCAGCAATCATTGAAAGGCCTATCCAAACATCCGTTAACATGTCATATGAATACACTGTTTCCCAAGGGCTACATTTTGTAAAGAAATCATAGATTTCTAATTATCAGCAGGACATGTGTTTCTAGGAACTAGAAAAGGAAGTGGTTTAAAACATTTTTGAAGAATATAGGAGAATCCCCCCTTATCTGCGGGGTATGCATTCTAAGGCTCCCAGTGGATGCCTGAAACCCAGGCATTTTAATTTGTAAATTAGGCACAGTAAGAGATTTACGATAATAACTAGTACATAATAAATTTGTACAATTATAACAATATAATGTAATAAAAGTTATGTGAATGTGGTCTCTCTCTCTTCCTCTCAAAATATCTTGTAGAAATTTAGTGCCTTTTCTGTCTTAACTAAGCCCTTATCGCTCACTGTGGCCGTCATTTTTGCAGTTTGAGGTGCTACCTCAAAACCATCATATATTTCTTTTTCCCTCATCACAATTTCACGGATGAAAGATTAGTTCTTACCATAGATCTTAGCAACATACAATTTAAAAATATTTTTCTTAGTAGGTAAAGAACTTTCACCTTTTCACTTAAAGGAAGCACTTTACAGCGTCTCTTTGTCACAACCAAACTGCCAGCATCACCACTCTTGCTCTTTGGGGCCTTTATTCATTAAAATTAGGGTCACTTGAACACAAACACTGAAATAGCAACAGTGGATCTGATAACTGATTTGGGCTAGTAAGTGACTAACGGACGGATACGCTGGGCAAAGGGATGATTTACATCCAGGAGGGACAGAGCCAGTGGTGTGAGATTTCATATAAATTGTTTATTTCTGGAATTTTCCATTTAATATTTTCAGACCACAGTTGACCATGGGTAACTGAAAGCATGAATAAGAGGAGACTGCAATACAGAAAATAAAAAAAAACAGAAATACCATCCTACTGTTCGTAGTACATTGGTTATCCTTCTTACAGATAATCCTTAAATACCTTTGGATCAACTTACAACTATGATGCTGATGGGACTTGGATTTTACAATGTTGTAGAACCAGGGATTACTTGGTTTAACTCCCTCACTTGATAAATGAGCAAGTAAAACTAAGAAAGCAGGCACCTAGTTCTACTTTCAAACTCAGGGACTGTATACTTCCTCTTTTCACCTTTTTCAAGCATGTAATAAAATCTCCTTGTAGATTTAATGATACAAGTCACTTGAATGTCACTTATGAGACAAAATAGTTTTAAAGGACATGGTCTGTGGTCCAGGGAACCGGCACTGACCAAAAAGTCATATGTAGGGAGTATTTGACCCTCCTGTTTGCATCCGAAAGTAAACCCTCCCTGATTAGCTATCACAATGTCATCCCTATAAAAAGAAACTTTGTTAACAGTGTAATGTAGGAGTTACAATCACAGGCCCTAGAGCCAGACTGCCTGGGCATGAATATTATTTTAATTATTTCCTAGCTCTGTGACCTTGGGCCCCTCACTTATATTCTCTGTGTTTCAGTTTTCTCATCCATAAAATTTGGATAATGTTAGTAACCACATTTAGGGTTGTTTTGAAGATCGAATGAACCGTACATCTAGAATGCTTGGAACACTTTTTGTCGCAAAGTAAACACTACGTGAGGATGAGTTATTGTAGTAGATTATTTTTTAAGAGGCTGCAATTCATCCCCTCCCTATCCAGATGCTCTTTGCCAAGTGACTGTACAGCAACTCCCATTAAAGAATGGACTCTATCTCCCCACCCCCTGGAATTGGGCCTGACCTTGCCACTTGCTTTGGTTAGCATAGGCGGTGATGGGACACTTTTGCACATAGGTCTCAAGAGTACTCAGACCTTCCTACCGCCGTGGGAAGGGGCTAAATGTGGCCAACAGGAAGACCAGAGTCTACACAGACCAGAGTCAACTCAGCCCAAACTGAGGCTCCAGAGACCAGACAGAGCCACCACACTGACCACAGATGCATGCGAAAGACCAGAAAAGAGCACAAGAATCTCGCAGCTGAACCCAGTCTAAATTACCAGTTGCAGCATAGTAAGCTAAATGAATGTTTCTTGTTTTAAATTTTGTGGTGGTTTTGCTGTTGCTATATAGGCAACAAACTGATACAGTTATTATATTTAGATTGCATCCCGAATCCTTTGACATTCCTCCATTCAAGAAGAGAGGTCTATGTCCCTTTCCCTCGAATCTGGGTAGGTCTGTGACTGCTTTGACCAATACAATGCAAGAGAAGGGATATCACCTGACTTCTGAGGCTAGGTGACAGGAGACCACATGGTAACCACCTGATTCTCCTGGAACATGGATTCTGGGAAAAGCCAAGGATCAACTGAGATGCTTGATGAGACTGAGACTGTCATGCTGTAGACACTACATGTAAGTCCTCTGGTCATCAACCCCAGCTGAGCTCCCAGCCAACAGCCAGCATCCACTGCTACCTACATGACTGAGCCATGTTGTAGGTCTAACCTAGCCAAGACTTCAGATTATGCTGGCCCCAACTGACATTTGACTGCAATTGCATGGGAAACCCCAAGTGAAAATTACCCAGTCAAGCCCTTCTCAAATTAGTGACCCACAAAATGGTGAGCAAAATTAAATGATTGTTTCAAGCCGCTAAGTTTTGGAGTAAGTAGTTACACAGCAGTAGTATGCAGAAAGCCATTATATGCGACTGATTCATAGCAGAAAAATCAAGTGGTATTTGTAATGGGATCTGTTATTCCACTAGGGGATTCTGAAATCAAAATGACCCTTTAAAATACATAGGAACAGATGCAGGGTTATTAACAGTACATGAAGGTGGGGACTTGCCTGACCCCTTACCCACAAGCCCACCATTCTGCAATGGCATTCTCCCTCACTTCTAAGAAAGCTACTTTGAATCGCATATTTACCTTCTTCTTTTGGAGCAAGGCCAAGATTTAGAGTTATGCAGACTGTTCTCCAAAGTAACTTGCAGCTGAAGACCCAACAGTAATGTAGAATCTGGTCTCCTCTGATTTGTGCTTGTCTTTAAAGTTCTGTCTGTTACAGCAACCAAAACAGTTGGGTCCCATGAGCTAAAGTGAAAGTGATTTTTTTTGATTCACTCTCTCAAAGTATTTGACTTGTATTTCCATAAAAACCTGCCTGAGGAGTTCTCTTGGGACACGAGGAGTAAAAAAGGAAACACTAAATGTCATGCAGAGATGCACTGGTGTTTGCACTTTAAACTTTACCCAATTGAATGAAATTTAGAGACTTTATATTTTTAGGTCACTTTCCCATGACCCAGAACTACTGGGTCAGAGCTTGAGGACAAAGAACTGGGGTCATTTGATATTTCCCCAGCTGCTTTTTCTTGTGGGGCTAAGTTCCCAAATCCCTGACTAGGGAACAAATTTCTAAAAGCACTTCACTAGAATGACATATACAGGCTAAACATTCTTCATGGCTGGTAATATTTTTGCACATTTTCCCACTAATGGAAGTCACCTTTGAATAGGACATGTTGTCGACATTTGGACCTATTAGTTTTGAAGTAGATGGTGCAGGTCATCTATTCTGAGGTCAGGGAGATCTGGGCTCTAACATTAACTCAATAACAGGATTTTGGACAAATCATCTAATTATTTTATGCCCCAGTTTCCTCAGCTATAAAATATGAGCAATAACATTTATCTTGAGGGACCCAAATAAGACAGTGTTTGTAAGAGCAACTTGTACAGTGTTTGACATAGAGTAACTGTTCGCTAAATGCCAGCATCAGAGCTGACATTTAAAACCAATGCAAAGTTTCACATCAATTAACTTACCTGTGTAATCCTGGATAAATTATCCCCACCCCATGCCTTCAGTGTATTCATTGATAAAACAAGATTTCAAAAGGTATTAGAATTCAAATGTAAAAGTATGTGAAAGCATTTAAAAAATATAAGGTGCCCCACCAGTAGAAAAGGGGATAATGGTGATTATGATCATAACTGTGAAAATTGATGATAATAATGATACTTATTTGGGAATTATTTGGAAATCTTCTATAGGCGTCTCAGCAAGCTTCTTAAATGTCCTTTCGAAGGAAGCCTTTAGATGTTATTGTTACTAAATAAAAATGTGAAAGCCAGGATCCACTCTGAACAAAAATAAAGAGGTAAAGTTTGTCATTATACTTGTAGGTACCCGGGCTTAACAAACACACTTCCTGTTTTGCTCTATTTACCCTTTCTTCACCATGCCCATGCTGTACCCACACAAGCTCCAAGGTATCCACGTTTCACATCATGTTCTGAGGCTCTTCTCTCTGAGTTACACTTGAGTGGAACTTAATTTGGGAACTTCTAGGTGTGATGTGACTTGAGACATTGTGACGCTTTGGTGGAGTGTGAAATTTGTGAGCAGAAGATCCCCAAATACACTGCACTGGCCGGGGAATGAACTGGCAGGAAGGTGGTAGAAACTGGAGATGACATTTTGAGAAGTTTAGATGAGGAGGAGAAGGAAGAGGGTGGAGAGTAACTGAAGAGCTTTCTTTTCCCCACTAATACTTCAGAGCTAACAAAGTAACCCAAATGTTCATCCTGCTTTAGGCATCCTGTGATCCATGAGGGCGGAATCTTGAACCACTTGCGAGGTTATTTCACCTCTGAACCTCTGCTTCCTCATCTATAAGATAGGAATAATTACACACAGTGGTGTGGTGATAAATGTTAAACAATCAGCTCTCTTGGGGAAAAAGCCTTGGTTTGTAACATTTGTCAACTTTGGCAATGTTGATAGATTCACAATGACCAATTTCCAGCGACCAACGTGACTTGACTGAACGCAGAATTGGGGAGGGGTGTGCCATTAAAAATGTTATATAGTATTTCTACTATATGTAAACAATAGATTTAAATAACCTGGAAAGCATAGATAGTAGTAAAATGTAGTAAAACAATTAGGAAGTAAGGAGTTTGAGTTTTCATTACCATTGTTTTTAGTATAATTTATTTCAAGTGAAGTTTCTATAATTTAATTTTTAGTAATGTCAGTATTTTACAACCTGCTCTCAGAATTCCTAAAGATGTAATGACCTGCTCTTTCTTGCTAGCTGGCATGGGCCAGCTCCAGCACACCACTGATTATATTTGCTTAAAGGGCTTTTTTGAGAATTATCATGCCACATTTTAATTTAAATCTTAAGAAAATCACATTTAAAGCTATTACTTTTATATTTTTCAAATTTGGCAAACCCAAATGACTTTGTCAGTAACTCTGGATGTTAAAGAAATCAATGCTACTCAGACGTTAACTGTAGTTAGTATAGCTGAGTCTAGATAGCTGCCATATTCTCAGAGATAATACCAGGAACTTTAGCAGCTGCAGAGGTGACTGGAAAGTGTGACAGTGATGAAATCAACAGCGACAAAAGAGTCTAGGGGAGGAATAAATCATGGCCCACATCTAATTCTTTTTGCTGACGTATCGTTTGCCTTTGGTCCTCATGGGGATCTAGGAAAGGAGGGAGAGGATCTGGCAGTTCTGGTGATCTGGCTGGTGAAAGAGAGTCATGAGATCATTGTGACTGAATTTTTTCTACTGTGTCTAGAAAGGCTTCTGGAATTCCCTTGCTCAGGCAGGTGGATTGAAGACACTTGTTGTCCAATGAAAAAGAGGAAGGTAAGAAATGAATCACAGAAATAATTTGATAACAAGAAAGAATATGTAAGAGAGGGAGAGAGGAGAGACAGAAGATTGGAGAAAGAGAAAGACAGACAGATTGATTTAGTTCCTATCCTGAAGCTAAAATCTGGTCAAGTTTATTAAATGGAAGGAATATTTTATAGGAATCAGATTTCCAGGAAAATTCTTCAGAGTTAAATTATATCTTACACAAGCAACACCTTTCTGTCTGAATGAAACAAACAAACAAACAAAAAACAAGCAATAACAGAGATCCAAAAGATAGGAAATAGTGAAAGATCTTTAGTAAATTTAAAAGATTCCATTCATCCTTTTACTACTAATACTAATGGAAACAGTCTTTCCTTGGGCAGGCAGAGATAATACTTCAATTTTTATTTTTTACAAAATGGACTGAACATTTTAAGACAAAAGGCAAAAGCTATGACAAATGTCATAAGCAAGCATTTAGCAAAAAGTATGTGTCAAGCGTTAATGTCAATGTACTCCTTTTTCTTACCATCCACTTTGCCAAGTCTTGAAGAAACATAACCCATAAGCTGATAGGGTAGAAATATCTCAAACTAAGTTAACATGGCAGAGCTGCTTTACCCAGGCAGCTGGAAAGGCTAAAACTCAGCCGGTGCCCACTTTTATTCCTAGCAGAAAATGTGTAGAATCAAGTGTAAAGGTTTAGATGCAAATGGAAGATAGGTAAGGCTAGGAAAGAGCAAGATATGGAAAAACTTAAACATAGAGGGAAAAATTATGTTCTAGAAAGAGGTCAAGGTGACTGCTCTTAATGTAGTGTGTGTGGATACACACATGGTTTCTTGTACACACAATCTCAAGATGCAGTGGTTCAAGTCATCCGTTGGGAGAAGATAAATAATATTATTTTCTTTTAGATAATGAGAAGAGAAGACTTTTTTCACTTGTTTAAATAGTGAAAAGAGAAAACATCCCAAGTTGCTCATGTGTCATTAGGATTGAAGTAGAGGAACTCAACACAACTAAAAAATATGGGGAAAAAATGTGGTAGAAGCACAGTTTGCTGTTATCATTAATTATTCTGAGATGTAGCTCCAAGAACAAACTTCTGCTTTTAAAAATCATTTTCTCTTGAAATACTAAGAAAATTCATTCAATAACTATCTCCATATACATGCTGAGAATGATGGCGAAATCTATAACTACAAAAAGAACTACGTTATGAGGGAGAAATGCATAAGATAATGAAAAAAATGAAGACATTATTTGTCAAGTATGTTAATGGTACAGTGTCTCCACGTACTGTAAAGTAGGAGGATTCAAACCTCCAATGTCTTAGCGTTTGTCCTTTTACTCTGATCTTAATTTCCCTCCTCTCTCCACACGTATCCATCAGAGGAAGACGTACTTGCTTATGGTGCCAAACAGGCTACATGCTTTCCTTTTGTTTGTGAACAGACATCATCAGTGAATCAAGAATGAGGTCACTGCTTCCACGCCCACCCCCAGCCCACCACCACCAGCTAGTTTATTTTTAAGCAACATTACCCTCTCTCTTCTACATTTTTTCCACTCCTGTTTTCACTTTTCAGAAGCTTGTAATTCAGTCCCAATTTACTACTCTGGCAAACATCAGAAACTGCTAAGTAAAAAGAATCCTTGCTTTGAGGCCTGATTCTGGGTTTAACAAATTATTTCTCCAAAGAAGGGATTGTAAAAACATATGTGTTTCCTTTAGATCACAAGAAAACCAAACCTAGTAAATAATGACTCCAAGAAAGAAAATATTTGGTCAACTCTGAGTTGGACTCACTAATTATTGTAGGGTAGTCCCATAATGATCTATCTTGTTAATGCTTACAGTTGGATAAATACTGCAGGGCAAGTCATGTCTCCCAAGATATGAGCTAATTTATCTATTAACTAAAGTCTAGAAGACTTTTTCCTTTAGTTCTGTCTTTTGCTGAGTACACACAGTGTGTTTGCTCCTGCCCAGGCAAGAATATAGTATGGTTCCAGCTTTGTGGGAATTTCCAAGGCTCCCAAGGACCAGCTTCACTGGACTTAGAAGTTGACTACAGAAAAGTACCTCAAGAGCAGATTCTCATCTGACTCATTCTCCTGAGTCTGATATGCCATCTTCCCTACAGAAATACTACTCTCCAATACTGCCAGAGGAAAGAAATCTATGCCAATATTCCAATATACCGAAGAAAGCTGAAGGCTCCATGAGCTAACCCCAAATGATGCAAGGTATTCTTTGACTATTCCTGTCTCAATGGGCCACACTTTAAAGAAAGAGTCATATCTAAGAGCTTTCTAGTTTGAGCTGGGACATTGTGGGCATAAGTGCTCTCAGAATACGATTTTGATGAAGCCTGAGTCTTTAAGAGTCAGGAATGTGAAGTTGGCTGACCTTGGTCTGAATCTCAATTCTACCATTTGGATATTCACTGTATGATCTTGAGCAAATAACTTATTCTTTATGAACCTCGGTTTTCTCAACTGTAGAATAGGCATGATGTTTCCTACCTCATAGAGTTATTTCAAGGACTGGCTGAATCAGTGAGATAATTCATAACTTGCGAAACACTTGCCTTATTGTTATCAACAACAACATTTGAAGAAAACTGCTATATAGTCCCCGTCAAAGGTATTCTTATTTAAAGCATTGAGGAGAGCTGACAAATTCCCAGATGGCACAGTAGTCTGCCTAAAAAAAAAAAAAAAGTCAGCTAATCAGAATATCATGGCTGGTTTTTATATCAGCAGAAAGAATGACTATTTTTGCCTCCCTTACTTCTTGCTTGGTACCTATAGCTGCAGTATTACTGTTAGCAAAGCTCAAAGCCTTAAGCTAGTACTATCGCCCAGTGGGACTTGCAGATTATTAATCATTTACACTTTAACTCGAGAGGGTTTCAAATCGTGTACCAGAAGGAAGTCTGGCTGACAGAAGTGTAACTGGGTTTTAAGGGCCAGAGCCCCACCTAGGATGCAATGAGAACCAAGTAACCACCAGGCTCCATGAATGTTGTCCTCAGATACCCAAACTCTTATCCCAGAGGATGATGTGAATAATAAGAGCTGAAGCACATGAAGTCTTGTTCATGGCCATCCCCAAAGTCCTACAAAGGAGGTGGCCCTGCCCCCAAGACAGCTGAGAAGGCTCCTCAAATAATGACCTTAGCACATATGCCCAGGTAGGATGAGATCATTCCTGATTGGCTAGTTCCTTTTATACCCAGCTAGGACTCCAGCAGATGAGAAATAGAGGAGGAAAGACTCAATTTATTAAAAGGTTGTCTCAGCAACAGGCTTGGTTAGTACCACCAATCTTTGGGTGCATAAGCTCTTGCTCCAGCTTTGGTCCAGCTGCTATATTATCATCTCTTCTTCTTCCCTTCATAAGGAAACGACGTAGAGAGAGAAAGGTCTCTGTCCTCAGAACTACATTGTCTGGGTCAGTGCCCAGCTGAGCTACATTGAAGCCAGAAGCAAAAGAGATCACTGAGCCTGTCTTTATTAAAACTTTTGATAGTTGGTTTACGGTGGATTTTTTTGCATTAGTTTTGCTTTTTAAAACTATTGCCTTAAAATATTATTTGTCCCCATACCTGGATTTTTGGGCAGCGCCTTGTGAACGCCTTGCTTACCTCACTCTGACCACAGCCCTGACTCAGGGGCTCAGTCCTCAGAGGAGAAAATGGGTGACGAAATGCAGGCATGGGGACCTCGAAGTGCATCTCACTGTGATGGTTAATTTCATGTGTCACCTTGGCTGCACCATGGGGAGCTCAGATTCAGCAACATTTCTGAGTGTGTCTGTGAGGGTGTTTCCAGATGAGATTAGCACTTGAATCGGTGGGATCGGCAAAGCAGATTGCTCTCCCCAATATGATCACCCTTAAAATCTCTGAATAGAACAAAAAGCAGAAGGAGGAATTTGCCCCTTTCTCTTCCTGCCTGCCTGCTGGAGCTGAGGCATCCGTCTTTTCCTGCCCTTGAACTGGGATTTACACCATTGGCTCCCCTGTTTCTCAGGACTTTGGACTTGGACCGGAATTATGCCTCCAGCTTTCCTGGGTCTCCGGCTTGCAGACGGCAGACCATGGGACTTCTCAGCCTCCATAATTGTGTGAGCCAATTCCTTATAAGAAATCTCCTTTTATATATGTATATATAATTTTATATTATATTATCACATATATTATTTGTAATTATATACATATATATACATATATATTACATACAAAGTAGTATATATGTGTGTATATATATGTATATATATGTTCATATATATACATATATATATATATATATATATATATATATATATATATATCCTATTAGTTCTGTTTCTCTGGAGAAACCTGACAAATATCATCATCTCCCAAATTCGAGGAGGCAGGAGCACATCCTCAAAGGGCCAAGCCAGGTTGGAATGGGAGGTCGCCCCCCTGACAAGGATGGAGACAAGGACGGTGCTCGTGTCTCGGGTAGGGCAAGAGATTAAACTCGGGCAGCGTTCCAGCCAGACACATGGCCAAGAAAGAAGCCTCAGTTCCTCTCACTCTTGCTGGTCCCTTGCCCCGGCCATGCCTGAGATTGGGGGCCCAGTTCTCGGGCTCCCTTTGTGACAGGAATTGACACACCATGTTACTCTGCCCCTCTGCTAACCACACAGAGGCAGCAAACTGCGAATGAAGAGTATCACTTGGAAGATACACCTCATTTAAAAAACTGCACATGTTAACAAACTCCAGTCTCTTCTAAGCCCTGCCAGGAGAAGGGGCTCTGGTAATACATGCAGAGCCACGTCTCGGACTGTGTTAATTTTCTCGTTTCAGAAGCAAAGAGGCGGGCTGAAACAATTCTGCTTTCTTCTAAAGGAGACTCCAAGCCCAATTCAGCTGTCGAGACTGAAATACATATTGTTAATGTATCTAAACTATTTAATTCCTTGTACAGACATCCAAGGAACGAGGGTTGGAGGGGGAGGAGATGGAAACTTCAATTCTATCTGCTCCTTTGTCCCAGGCCTCTTCTCCTTGACTTTCTCCTCTGCTATTTTTTCCCTATGTTCCCTCTTTTATTCCTCTCTCTCTGCATCTCCAGGAGTCTAATTTGTGGAAAGGCAGAAAGTACACACTGTACCGGTCTCAGGCACTTGAGCTGCCAGATCTGATTTCCCTGGTAGATGTGGTAGACTGAGGAAAGAGCAACTGTGGCTGAGGATTAGATTTATTTTTCTCTGTGTGATCCAACCCCTGACACAGTACGCAGCCGTCCACGGCTAACCTACTGTCTCCAGCAGGACAGGGGCAATTTTATCGGCTCCCAGAGTGGAGAGACAGAATTTCTCAGAGTCAGATCAGACCCCCCCTGCTGGCTTGCGAGCCCTTGCAGCATCTCTCAAAACAAGTCCTGTACGTCCTTGAAGAAAACACTGGGAAGAAAGCACTGGCTTATCTTTGGGAGGCAGAACGTGCTGGACAGAGCACCTAAGGACCTGGACGAGATGCTACAGTGGTTTTCTCTGACTCTTGACTCCACCTTCATAGGTTCTACTGGCCAAAGGGTTTTACAAGTAAATACAACAGTTGTTCTACTCAGGAGCATTATTCCAAAGGTACCATACCTCCTGCCCTCCATTCCCATCACTTCGCTCTTTAAGAATAATTATGTCTTTGGCAGTCATTAACACCTTAGTGTGCCATGCCAAGAAAACGTCTTTGGGGTTGGAAGAAAAGCAGAACGTGGAACGGAGGAAACAAGGGTGCGTTTTGTGCCAGGTCAGGTGAAAAGGAGGGGAGAGAACCAGCTTTACTACTGCTCATCCTGTGTCAGGCACTGCACTGGAGGAAAGGGGTAAGGGGTGGCATATGACAAAATAAACTAAAAAAAAACAAAAACAAAAAACAAGGTCTCTCCTTCAGGAGAGACTGAACGTCAAGCAGAATTTTTAAAAGAATATAAAAGAAATAAAAGGAGCGAAAAAAAGCAAAAACCATGGGAGAGAAAATACACCTAAGATGGTGTCTGCTCTATGGATATAGTGTAGAGTCTCCTTTTTTTTGCTTCTGCTCCTTGACACAAGTTTTCTTGCTAAAATCATCTCATAGTTTGGCTTGTTTATCCTCATATCTTATAACATCTTAGCCTTTTAGTAAATCTGAATTGGACCCAAGAACCATGGACCCTTTTTTTCCCTTCCTACATCTCCCTGCTCCTTCCAACGCAGAGCGGGAGGTGTATCCCAGCTCACAGAACTCCTTCAATGGCCACTCTGGCCTCTGAATTTGGAGTAGTTTTGCCTCCTGCCAAAGCTAAGCAGATTTTGGATCCAAAGACTGTGTCCAAGAATTATACCTGAACACCAACTCCATGGCCCACATTTACCTGATTTGAAATATATCCAAACGCTGAGGACTCTGAAGAAAAGGACACGGTCCAGAGTCTTAAATACCAAATGCTGTAGCTTGTAAATGGACAAAATTATATTGGTTTCAGTATCACGTCTTATAAGGTGAACATACTTTCCCAGAAGACACAAGTCTTTTTATATACTTTTCCACTATTATTTTATGTATCAGATTCAAACCTAACTTGAGATGCCCAGATTCTTATTCAGTTTCCATCTTTAAAAATCAAATACTCATTAGAGAATTCCGCCATCACTCCCAAGAGACTGGAATGGAAACAGATAAATGAACTTTTAAAGATAATTGGCTTCCAAAATGCCCTCCCGTCCCTCTTTCTCTATTTCTTGACAACCCCTCGGGGAACTGCATGGAAAGAACAACTTGGGATTCTTTGGGTACATGACATGTGGCAGGGAACCAGTTCATGGAAACTAATTTCTTAGGCACTGAGGTGTCCTGCCACTTAGCTACTGCATCTTGGTAGAAATTTACTAGCTCTGCTCAAATGCCTGCTTCTGACCTTATTCTGCTAGAGTCCCCTCATCCATGTTCTACTGCACCCCACTGTAGCTGCTCTTTCTTGAACACTTCAAAACAGGTATTGAATCCTCAAATGAAAAGATTTTCCCATAGTTTATTTATCCCTGGATACATTTTCCCACGTGTTCCCATTGAAGGTGATGAAGTGAATCGTTCACAATCTGTTTTCAGGAAATTCTCAGAACGCCTAACGCATTCACTTAACAAATATTTGTTGATCACTAGTAATTGAGACATTAGTCCAGCTGCTGAGGATAGAGCATAGTAAACTCAAATAATACCTTTGCCATTAAAGAGCTTGTAGTCTAGCAGAGGGAGTCAGAAAATAATCAAGCGAACAAGGAAATAAGCAATTGTTTCAGATTATTCAAAGTGCTGGACCTAAAATGAACAGGGCTCCACGCTAGAAAGTGGTGAAGAGGTGTTTGCTCTAAGATAGAATAACAGAGGTTTCCCATTTTAGGTCTGATAGTCAAAGAAGCCCCCTCTGGAAAGGTAAACTTTTACCTTAGATGTAAAAAATATAAATCAATGAGTCAGACAAAAGCCAGGGGAAGAGGACAAATGTACCAGGCAAGTGGTACAGTAAGTGCAAAGGACAAATGGATTAAGTTAAGAAAGACTGAGAGTGTCAGGGCAGAAGGTTGGCTTCTCTGGCTGGAACACTATGAGCTATAAGGTAGTCAGGGGCTAGACCCCATAGGACTTTGCCATAACAAGGACTTTGGATATTATCCTAATTATAATGAGAAAATCTTTTATCAGGTAGATAACCACCGGCACATTCCCATGGTTAGCTGAAAACAATACCTCAAATCCATTTTCCTATAGCCAGGTTCAGGTGAGCCCCCATCATATGGTTCTGACTTCATTTCTACCTGCAGAGTTCCCACTGAAATCAACAAAAGAGGCATAAAAAGGAGAGGAGTTGTCAGATATCTGCATCATTTTCCATTTAGCCTGTTTAATCAGTGTGTCCAATGTGGCCAAACATCTCTAAAACGACATCAGTGTTTAGAGCTGAATATCATAAAGCATCTCCTTAACCTTGACCAATTTGGACTGCTTTAGGGTATGTGTTACTGAATAATTTTGTCAATGATAATTTTTTTTAAGTTGCTGTTTAATTAGGAGGGAAGAAACCAGCGTTTGCAGTGAGATAATAAAGGAATCCAATAAAAGTTCATGGTGACTGTTACAGAAGATGGCAGTCCCCAAGTGCTTCCCATTGTAAGTACTGCTTTGGGCAGGCTGCCAGGGAACCACTGAGCAAGAGGAGAAGCGCCTCTGCTGGACACCTGGAGGATCGACCAGCTACAAAGGGAGAGAAGTAAAGTTGCAATAAGAATACTTTGAACTTTGGGCTCCCCTGGTGGCGCAGTGGTTGAGAATCCGCCTGCCAATGCCGGGGACACAGGTTCGAGCCCTGGTCCGGGAAGATCCCACATGCAGTGGAGCAAGTAAGCCCGTGCGCCACAACTACTGAGCCCACGTGCCACAACTACTGAAGCCCGTGCCTAGAGCCCATGCTCCGCAACAAGAGAAACCACCACGACAAAGAGTAGCCCCCGCTCGCCGCAACTAGAGAAAACTTGCACACAGTAACAAAGACCCAATGCAGCCAAAAATAAATAAATAAATAAATTTGTTAAAAAAAAAGAATACTTTGAATTTTATTGTAATTTCTACCAGCAGCAGATACTTCTCAGATGATGAAAGTGAAATACAGAAACTGAGTAGCACAGGAGTTGAGTTTGGGCTTTGGAGTCAGAGGGAACCAGATTTACACCTTCACTCCTCCCTCACTTGTAGCAATGTGAGCTTCTCACCTTAAACCGTTCATCATATCAGCAAAGGCACCTCTATACTTCCAGGAGGTTGTGGTCATCCTCAACCCCTCTCTACATTCCACAAGCAATCTGTCAGTAAATCCTATTAGGTTATACCTTTAAAATATACACAGAAACCAACTACATCCCACCACCTCCACTGCTGCTACCCTGTTCCAAGGATTTGTACAACAGTCTCCTAACTGATCTCCCTCCCAGGCTTTTCTGAGTGCTGCAGCTAGGACAACCCGTTAAAAAGGAGCTCAGGGAGGTGTAATTCACCCCCCGCTTTGAGCATGGGCTGGACTTACTGACTCAATTCCAAAGAACAGAGTTGGGAAATGGACAAATCATAACTTTACAGTGGAGAAACCTGGCAGACACTACCTTAACCAAAGGATCAAGGCTCACATCACCAAGTGAGAAGTCATGTAAATGTCACCTACCCGCTGACATGTTATGATGTGAAGGGCACTTCACCTCTGTGTCATTCTTTCCCAAAGTCACAATCTCAGTCAAATCATGAGAAAAATTAGACAATCCCAAGTTGAAGGCCATTCTACAAAAAACATAACCAGGGGCTTCCCTGGTGGCGCAGTGGTTGAGAATCTGCCTGCTAATGCAGGGGACACGGGTTCGAGCCCTGGTCTGGGAAGATCCCACATGCCGCGGAGCAACTAGGCCCCGTGAGCCACAACTACTGAGCCTGCGCGTCTGGAGCCTGTGCTCCGCAACAAGAGAGGCCGCGATAGTGATAGGCCTGCGCACCGCGATGAAGAGTGGCCCCCACTTGCCACAACTAGAGAAAGCCCTCGCACAGAAACAAAGACCCAACACAGCCAAAAATAAATAAATAAATAAATAATAAATTAAAAAAAAAAAAACATAACCAGCACTCTTCAAAACTCTCTCAAGGTCTGGAGAGACAAGATAAGTCTGAGAAACTGTCACAGATTGGGGAAGACTAAGGGGACATGATGACTAAATGCAACATGGAATCCTGGAACGAATCCTGGAACAGAAAAAGAACATTTGTGGGGAAACTGGGGAAATCTGATTCAAGTCTGTAATTTAGGGAGTAGTAGCGTACCAAGGTTAATGTCTTAGTCTTGATAAATGTGCCATTGTTATGTAAGATGTTAACATCAGGGGAAACTAGAAGAATGGTATATGGGAACACTGTGCTATCTTTGCAACTTTTCTGTAAATTTTAAATTTTTAAAAAATATTTAGAAGAAAAAACAAAGAGAAGTCAGATCATCATTCCTCTACTCAAAACTTTCTAAAGGCTTCTTATCTTACTTAGTCAATTATCTGGCCCCCCATCATCTTTCTGACCTCATGACTTCATGCTGACCACACAGGCCCGTGGATGTTCTTTAAACACTCCTGATATACTCCCAACTTTGGGGCTTTCCATTTGTTTTCCCACTTCCTGAAATGTTCTTCCCCCAGGTGGTTGCATGGTTGGCTGCCTCAGTTTCTTTAGGTTTCTATTCAAAAGTGACTTTGTTAGTTGGGCCTTTCCTGACCACCCACCTAAAATGGCAATCTCCCCCTGACACCTTCTAACTTGCATTTCTGCATTATTTTTCTCCTTAACACTTAGTACATTTATCATCCTATATGTTTTATTTATTTTGTTTGTCCTTTGCCTCTCCTACTAAAATGAAAGCTCCAAGAGACAGAGATTTCTGACTGCCGTATTCAGGGCTATATACACAATTTCTGGCCAGTATCTTCCTATGTATCATATTATGATACTCCATAAATATTTTTCTAAGAATTAAAATGACCTTGGGTATTTGCTTAACTCTGAATCTGTTTTCACATATGTAAAATTAAGATAATAGAATGATAATTCCTGTATAATAGGTTTCTTGTAAAGCTTAAACGTGATAAAGAAGGTAGTGTTTTGTACAATGCTTAGCATGGAAAATATCTAAGAAATTAAATATTATCACTGGTTACATTTCCATTACTATTATTAATTCTATCACTAATTGCTATTTCCATTTTGACTGTTCCCAAGTACATTGAATTAGGAGTGTACTTGAAGATTGTAACCTGTATTTAACCCCTAAGGCACGCAGGTCCCCTCCTTTGGGAAAAATCCATAGCTCCTTTCTCCCATTAAAATAAATGATTTTCTGTCTACTTCTCTGACAAGAAGTCTACTTTTTTTGTTTCCTTGCTTGTCTGTTTTATTTTGTTGTTGTTGTTTTAATGTGGATGAAAAAACTGAGAAACACAAGTTTTAAATCAAAACCTTAGGTTTTATTTCTGGGTCTAAAAAGAATTGGAGTCATTCTTCACAGGGTCTCCTCCCCTAGGAAATCTCTGAGCTCCTTTTCAAAATGGCAATAATAATACCCACTCTGATTTTTGAAAATGAGCTCAAATTAGTTTGTGTCTTTCCATACCTATTTCACACATAACAGTATATTAGGCACTCTCTAGCGTGGAGTGGCTTATAATCCAGTTTAGGGCCACATATGGGTGAAAAAGAGAATAAATTTCATGTTATCATACAAACAAGATATGACACAGACTATATGCCTTTGTCCTGAGAAAAGACAAAAGAAGAAAAATATCACCATGAGAGTCAGAAAGGCTTTGTGCCTGTGAATTGCTTTTAGGTCCTTGGAAAACAGTCATGTGTGTGAAGATGCGTTTGCTCTCTCTTCTTATCCCTTGATAATGAGAATAATGATAAAAATGTTTATTAGTGGTATTCTCTTTATTAAAGGCCAGGGGTATAGATAAAATGTATCATTATTGTTATTGATATTTGTTTTTAGTCACAAGATGATTATAGTATTTTTCTTTTACTATTTTTACTATTATTAACAGTACTGTTGTATTATTATTGTTGTTGTTGTTATTTTATTATTAAAAACTCTACACTAGACCCTGGGCGAAACACATTGCATGCCATGCTCTCATTTAATACTTACAACAAGGTTATAAGACAAGTACTATTGTTATCCTCATTTTCTTTTTTTTTAAAAAGTTGATGATTTTTATATATATATATATTTTTTTTTTAATTATTTATTTTATCCATTTATGGCTGTGTTGGGTCCTCGTTTCTGTGCGAGGGCTTTCCCTAGTTGTGGCAAGCGGGGGTCACTCTTCATCGCGGTGCGCGGGCCTCTCACCACCACGGCCTCTCTTGTTGCGGAGCACAGGCTCCAGACGCGCAGGCTCAGTAGTTGTGGCTCACGGGCTTAGTTGCTCCGTGGCATGTGGGATCTTCCCAGACCAGGGCTCGAACCCGTGTCCCCTGCATTGGCAGGCAGATTCCCAACCACTGCGCCACCAGGGAAGCCCCAATCCTCATTTTTAAGATAAAGAAAGTGAAGTTTAGCAAAGTGAAGTAATGGACCCAAGGGAACTACTAGGAGAGGTGAGAGATGGAGCTGGATTCCGGATCTACTAGGCTCCAAAGACTGTACTCCATCCTTTCCCCTGTGCTGGAAGGTCCAAAGTTGAGACCGAGTGCTTGGAGCACAAGTATTTATACATGCTAATTGGGATTAGGTTTACATTTATTCTGCTGAGGTCACAAATCTTATTGTCCAGGCACACACGTCAAGTCTGATCAGGAACAACCGGAGGTTGGAATTGAATTTCCTGTGCTCTTTTACCCTCAACAGCTTGCAGGTTAAAGCTAAACGTATGTGTTATCCATCTCTGCAGCTGGGCTCCAGCAACATTTTCTGGCCGTAAAGTTAAATAGCACAGGAGACATTCTTATCCAAACCAGACTCTTTTGTCTTCCTTTGTCAGACTCATGGTGACATTCAGGGGAAATGTGCACCAAGCAAGGTGAAGGTCTCTTTCCAGAGATTGTCTCTGGGAAGGAAGAAAGAGATCTCTAGATAGAAGCATGACCTTATAACTTTGATAGTCCTCTTCCTTTTCTGGAAGAAGAAACTGAGAAACATGGTGAAATTAATCTGTTGACAGACAACAGACAAAACCGGATTTATGTTGCATAAATGAATGTGAGTCCGGAGTTTCCAGCTCTCACCCTACAGAATGGAAATGTTGGTCCACAGCTCAGAGTGCTAGGTGATTGATAGCATGGGCCGAAAGAGGCCTCCATCAGGGTCAAGAGTGAGTTACGGCGGTAGAGCTCAGAACCAATGATGGTTAGCCCATAAACCCAGACACTCCAGACCGCACTCGCCCACACATGTTGTGAATATTGATTTCACGCTGGTTGATTTTATCCTTGCAAGTCTAAAGAGAGGACAAGAATGAAGAAGAAACCATAATAACAAGAACAACAGAAACCATAATAACAAGAACAACAAAAACCGTTAATTACCAGGGCATTCAACATACCATTATATGTAGCAAGGATGTCAGAGAGAAGACAGAACTACTCCTAATTGGTTTCTATCTTTTAGATCAAAGTTAATTATTTAAAAACTATAGAGGGTAGGGGAAGAAAACAAGATTGAGAAAGAATTACACCCAAGCTAGAATAATGTCTCATACCATGATACAAGTTGGTCTCCTCTACTAGGGTTTAGATGAGGTCACAGAAATGCTATTGAGCACCTCTGTTCACAGTGAACTCTGACATCAATCCCATGTTGCATGATTATTCCCATAAGTTTTATCCCAATCCTCAGTATGAAAAATAAAGACGTGGAAATGTTACTTTATTACTCCATTTCCAGAAATAATGTGGCATTTGTGAATGAACAAGTAAAGTGTGAGAACAGAGAATGCCTTTGCTTATTTCCAGGAATCATCACCCTTTTCCATAAACACAATCTGTCCCAGTCCAGACATTCCTTTCTGCATGGTTGTGGTGGGGTTATTATAAAATGGGGGGAGGACTGCTGTGTACAGATACAAATACCTTGCTGAGACGATGAGGGACAGAGTCTCTCAAAATGTTTTTGTGGAAAAGAGAGAAAGGCCCTTGTGAATGATAACTCACTAAGTTAAATTTATTAGCAGGTAAATGTCAGCATGAACTGCCTGATTCTGACCTTTGTCTTATCGGGCTTGATGTGTTTTTTGGGATGTTTTGTTTTGATGCTCTTTTTTTTTTTAAAATCAATGGCTTTGAAAAAGGTACCTTTTGTCTAATTTGCAGTTGAGACAAAGTTGAAAGTCAAACAAATATAAAGTATTGAGAAAAAGTTTCAGAAAGGTCTGACATGCTTGTAAAATAAATTCATGAATTAAAAAGCAATCATCAAGTTAAGAAAAATGTTTACCAGAAACACAACAGGAAAAAGGGTGATATTCCCAATATGTAAAGTTTTCCTACAAGTTAATAAGAAAAACACTAAAACTCCAATAAACATAAATGTATAATTCACAAAAGAAAAAAATGTAACAAAATTTTTAAACAAATATGTTCAACCACACCAACAAATTAGTGAAAATAGCAACATGATCTATTTACTTATTAAAATAGCAAATCTAAATAAACTAGTGGTTACCAGAGAGGAACCACTAGCTCCTCTCTGGAACAAAGAGGGGAAAAATAGGTGAAGGGGATTAAGCGGTACAAACTACTAGGTATAAAATAAGTAAGTTACAAGGGTGTAATGTACACATAGGGAATATAGTCAATATTTTATAATAAATTTCTATGGAGTATAATCTATACAAATATAAAATTACTGCCTTGTACACCTGAAACTAATATAATATTGTGAGTCAACTATACTTCAATTAAAAAAATAAAAATTTAAAAAATATATAAAAGAGCAAATCTCAAAGGAATGTTGATGTTTAATTTTAAGGTTAAACTTATTATAAAGAAATTTAGCAATCCCTATCAGTAACCTTGAGGGACTCCACTCTTACCCCTTGACACATTTTCCATCTCTAGGAATCTTTCTTAAAGACATAAAAATCAAGCCAAGATTCGTGTGCCAAGATGCTCTTCTCAGCATTAAATGTGTAAGCAAGGAGGAGGAGAAAGATGAGGAAGAGGAGGAAGAAGTGAATGAGGAGAGCAGATGGAAACAGAGGAAGAGGAGATGGAAACAAAGCAAGAGGACATGGAAGAGGAAGAAGAAACAGACAGGAGAGAGGGTGAAGGAAAACGAGAATACAACATACTTAAATTTAGGAGAATGGTCAATTAATATTAGATATTTACTAACTGGAATTTTATATATAACCACAAACCCAATGCCTTGAAATATGTTAAATGACATGAGAAAATGCTATGATAAAGTGTTATTTAAATCCTAGTGCAAAATTTCACGTTAATCTGTACTAAACATCAGCTGTACTAATACCAGTTAGAAAAGCTGTGATTTAACAAAGATTCATAGGTAACACACAAAAAAATTTATTCCCTCTACTAGACTGTGGGCAACTTTCCAAGTAAGTGCCACAACTTTTCAGCACATTATCTGGAATACATGGAAAGCATTAGTAAATGTGTATAGAATAAATGGTAACTGAATTAGAATGTGGCTTAGCCCAAGTTCCCTAGAAGACAGAGCTCAAGACAAAGCTTATATGCTGCTATTTATATGGCAACATTGGCCAGCAAGATTGAAGAAAGTGGGAATGTGAGGCAGGGAAAGAGAGAAGGCACATAAAATGTTGTGTATATCATGCTGTCCATAGCTTCACAAGAAAACCTAGCTGATTTTTCATTCACATAGAATATCTCTATGAATTTTGGGCTGAATGCACATTACAACAATCCATAGGAGAAAGGGGGAAATTCTACTGGCTGCCTTCTACCTCCTGTCTGTCATTGGTTAAACTTTGTCCCATGGGATCTTAACACCCTCTTATATCAGTCTGTGCCTCCTGGCCCTTCGGAGCAGCCACTGGAGAAGCCAGATCTCATGCCCCCATGGCACTTCATCTGAGTCCAAGGAGGTGAGTTGAACCAGAGTTTCTGTTGCTCCAGTTGGGTTGAGTCTTCTGCCATAGGGGGAACAATGAAGGCAGTGCTGGAGACCAGCCTAAACCAGGAGAGGCAGAGACAGCTAGAAATGTCATGAGATGAGTCAATTGCATCAAGACTTGGTAGAACAAGTGAGAGGGACCAGGAAGCAGGGAGAGCCAAGCAAAATCGGAAAAGTATATAACTTGAGTATGGTATAATTTGTGTCATTATTTTGATATCACCAGTCTAATATACTTAACTGCACCAGCAGAAATTCTATGTCCTGGAAAAATCACATAATCATCCCTCTGTGACTCACTGAAGTCAAACCATAGATGGAGCGCTGGGCTCAGTTCCAATTGTCCTAATATAAGTGGAATGATGAGCAGGAGACAAGAAGATAAAAAGATAAAGATAGCCATAATGAGGAAGTGTCTGGAAAACATACTATTTGAGGAACTGTTGAAGGCACTGTGATTATGTGTGAAGAAGAAGGAGAGGGAGGCGGAGGGGGATGGGAAGGAGGGGGGAGGGGAGGGAGAACAAGAAGAAGAATTAATGATCTCTAAATTCTTATGAGCGGCTCTATTACAGGGTCGTTCAGATATTCAACTGGGAAGTCTGGAACTATGATCTAAAGACTGGCTAATTAAATACCAGTAAGATAACTGAAATTTTGTACCCTTTGACAAACACCCTCGCATTTTCTCCCACCTCCTAGGCCCTGGCAACAACCGTTCTACTCTCTGCTTTTATGAGTTCATCAGCTTGATTGTGGCAATCACTTCACAATGTATACATACAGAAAAACCTCACATTATACACCTTACACTTTTTGTCAATTATACCTCAATAAAGCTGGAAAAAATATAAATAATATCAACAAAGTCTGTTTCTTATTCAGAGATGCTAATAACATTTTTACTATTGCTGTTCGTTATTTAGCAAAAGTTACCTCTGAGAGCATATATTGATATTTCCAGAAAGAAGATACAAACAGTAAAGTAATAAAAATTAAAACACTACTAATAAGAATAACAACAATAATTAAATAATATGAGTGTACTAGAGGTACAAAGAATATTGATATCTTATATTTTTTGGTTTTCACAACAGTCCTGTCTTAAGCAGAAGAGCTGAATCTTGAGATGATGTAAAAATAAGAAGAATGTTTCTGGATTATGAGGATAGCAAAAAAGAACACAGCCTCAAGAATGAGAAAAATACAGTAATTACTTGCTTTGTGCTGAGTTTAGAGGCAGTGATTTCTTTATTCTTGGGTCAGGGTAAGAACCTCAAATCATCCATTTCCTGTACTGCCCTCAAAGGCTGTCAACTGCATTGCCCCTGGGGAACTCCAACTAGCCATTTCTTATGCTTCTAAGGGCCATCAGTCATTTCTTTTTTTTTTTTTTAATTAATTAATTTATTTATTTATTTTTGGCTGCGGTGGGTCTTTGCTGCAGTGTGCGGGCTTTCTCTAGTTGCGGCGAGCAGGGGCTGCTCTTCGTTGCGGCGCGCGGGCTTCTCATTGCGGTGGCTTCTCTTTGTTGCAGAGGCCGGGCTCTAGCCACGAGGGCTTTGGTAGTTGTGGCTCGCGGGCTCTAGAGCGCAGGCTCAGTAGCTGTGGCGTACGGGCTTAGTTGCTCCGTGGCATGTGGGATCTTCCCGGACCAGGGCTCGAACCCGTGTCCCCTGCATTGGCAGGCAGATTCTTAACCACTGCACCACCAGGGAAGTCCCCCATCAGTCATTTCTGATAGGACAATTTCTACACTTTCATTCAGGTACTGTTCATCCCTCCATCTCAACCATTTTTCTGGCCCCTGTTGAGACTGGATTGCTCCTCTTTCCATGACTGATCTCCAAAGCTTAGCATCTTATCCACCTCTTGTCTAATGCTTTGGGAGAAATTTTTCCAAATCTGCTTTACCCCAAATTCATGAGGTGTGGTGTTAGCCAGCCTGGCCTCATACTTGAATTATTCAAATTGAGCCAATTACTTTTGCTTTTTTTTTTTTAACGTGATACATAGTTATAATGACTGAAGATCATTCAACCCACCATGATTAAAATCTCACAAGACATATCATCTCCATGATACTATGTGCTCCGACTAAACTGAGAATTATCTTTAAAATTCTATTCTCATGCCACTACTCAGACAAAACCTCTTACAGTAAGGACCCCACTTCCTGCAGGATTAACATCCCAAAACCTGGGCCTGGCAGTCCGAGCCTTCCACAATTTGTTCCCAGGCTTCCTTACTCCTGCTCCTTTATCTGTAGCTTCCACATTACGCAAACTGAATATGTCCTGGATCATTAGATTAGACCTTCCATCTCTGTGCCCTTATTTGTGCCCTCCCTCTTTCCCAAGATGCTGTCTTCTTCCCATGCTTCTAAATTCTATCAATCCTTCAAATATCACTGAGCCAAACTTCCTCCAGGCAGTCTCCCGTGATTCCTTTACCCCACGGTGGCTTCCCTCTCTTCAGAGATGTTACAACATTTATTGGGTGGAAGGGGGTGTGTGGGCATTCATATAATACAATTATCAAGTTCTGCTCTGTTTTGCAAAGTAACTTTTTATGTATATCTATTTCATTTTTGTCCACTAGATTGACTATGTTTCCTTATAATCTTTAGAAACCCTAGCAAATATTTGTTACCTGTTACATAGGGTTAAATTTAGAATTACACAGGTGTTTGCTTACCATTTATTATGCCAAAGTTATGTATATATGTATATATATATTAGGTATACATATATGTATGAATTATATTAAAAAGCAGAGTAATGGTGGTCTTTGGGAATGAGAGAGAGAAAAAAAAATTCCTGGCCTGAAAAACTACTTACCAAATAAGCCAGGTCTTCAAGCCTCAGTTTAACCTCTTCAAGCCTCAGTTTCTCCATCTGTAAACTAAAGATAAGCATCTATCATTATACAACCAGTATATAATGGGGCAAAGATTTGAACCAACTTCCATTTGAAAAGTCCCTGCTCTTTGCATTATGCCACTCTGCCTCCCATGGGAATTAGGAAACCTAAATTCTAAACCTACCTTTGGCCACCAACCTTCTGGGTAACCTGGGTCGAGTCACTTCACATCCATGACCCTCAGTTCCTGAGTCTTAAAATAAGGAATGCTAGACTACATCAATGGCTTTAAAAATTTTTTTGAACATGGCCAACAGTAAGAAATACTTTAAATTGCAACACTATATACATATCTGTACATATACATCCGTATGTACAAATACATATACGTACACAATACAAACATTTTTATTAACATTTACTCTGTGAATAGAATCTATTTTCTATTTTTTAATTCTACTTTATTTCACTTTTTTAAATGCTTATCTACAATCCACTAAACTGGTTTCACAACCAGATCAGACCCCAACCCTAAAATAGAAGACTCTGAAGTCTCTTTTTGCTGTATAGTCTAGACTCTGACTTGCAGCTGAGTGAGAGCTGCAGGGTAGAATTCAAGCCCAAGGACTCAACCTGTCTTCACCTACCTATAAAAGTACAGGTCAGCTAACTGATGAAGCATCGGGCCATGAGCTTTTATGCAAGTTCAACCATCAACATATCCTGTGAACTAGGGCATACTACCTGCATCTAAACCTTTATCCATAAATTGAGAAGAGTGAAAGCTCTCACTGACTTCACAGAATTGCCACAGGGAAAACTCAGAATGTCTGCAGAGCCCTTTGGAAATACCAGATGACCTCTTTGGAAGTACCTCTTTCAATGCAGCAGGAAATGTTCTATAGCAGAGACCAGCATAAAAGCGATATAGAAAATAAAAAAAAAAAACTGGAGCACATCAATTTCTGACCTCTGGGTCTCTGACAAAATCTGGGTAGAAGTTTTTTTCTGGTACACCAGTCTTCAAAAATATATGATTCCTTTATACTAAATGGAGGGGAGAGGTGGAGAAGAGAGGAGAGATGATCCCTATTTCAGAAAATATGCACAGAATCTCATTAAAAATATACTGTTAAATCTATTATGAATTTGAAGGTCATTCTAATATTTCACAGAAAAACAGGTCAAGTAATTTCTTCAGGTTAATTCAGTATGTTGGCTCCAGAAGTGGGCTACTATTGAAGGTAGAGTTTCCTATTATGGATGGTGCTTAAGCAAAGGCTGGGTAACCATTTGGTTAAGATGTAGTAAAGAGCATTGAAGCTTACAGTGGTGAGGGACTAGGGATCCTTTAAGGCCACTGATTCATTTGGCAAAAATGTATTTAGCGTCATCTATCTTGTGCCGATTACAAAGATGGCTCCAATTATTCCCCTTTCCACATTCGTATCCCTTGCCATGTAACTTTTGCATTTATTCCTATCAAAGGGTGAAGGCTTCCCCCTTCCCACCTCCTTGAATCTGGGTGAATCTTGTGACTGACTTTGGCCAATAGAATATAGTAGATACAACCTTGTGCCACTTCTGAGCCCAGGTTTCAAGAAGTCTTGTCCTCTTACAATCCTGACCAGCTACCATGAGAAAAAACCTGGACCAGCCTGGGTGATGTGTGATAATCACCCCCATCACACCAGCTAATCGTCATCCAACCACAAGACATGAAGGTGAGATCATTCTAGACCAGTCAGTCAGTCCCCTTCTGACCAGCCGGCTGACCACAGACACATGAACACAACTCACTGAGATCAGCAGAACTTTATCTACATCAGCAGAACTAACAAACCGCATAGACTTATGTACAATGATAAAAACAGTTCACCCTTGAACAACACGGGTTTGAACTGCACGGGTCCACTTATACAGAGAATTTTTTCAATGAATATATTGGAATTATTTTGAGATTTGCAACGGTTTGAAAAAACTTGCAGATGAACCTCATAGCCTAGAAATATGGGGGAAAATTAAGAAGAAAATTAGGTATATAGATACGAATATGTAAATATTCATGTAACATACAAACTATGTGTTAATCAACTATTTATGTTATGAGCAAGACTTCCAGTCAACGGTAGGCTATTAGTAGTTAAGTCTGGGGGGAGTCAAAAGTTATACACAAATTTTCAACTGTGCAAGGGATCAGACCCCCTAACCTCCATGTTGTTCAAGGGTCAATTGTACTTACTGTTTTAAGCCACTGAGTTTTGGGGATTTTGATATACAGCAATAGCTACCCAATCAGATATGGAAATAGACAACATGGAACAAGATGGATGACCCTAAAAGTGCTTTCCTACCCTAGGAGTAAATGATTCTTTTAAATTTCCAGGACTTATCACCTTCTTTGTGTAAGTACCACCAATATGTGTGTATTTATATCTTTATATTTTTTTAATGAACTAAACATTAACTATAGACAGAACACTCATGAATTCTTCCTGCAGACCAATGAGCATGAGCCCGTGTTGTAGAGAACACTGCTCTAGATTGCTTCAGTCCTTCTGTGTTTCTGCAGGTGGCACCATGGTCCCAGCACCTAGGAAAGGCACGCTGCCATTCTCTTTCCCTTCTCTCCCCAGACCTGCAGGCTGGGTACCAAACACCTCCTCAGAGCAGCTTTACCATCCCGGATGTTCCTGACACTTCTGGTGGCGCTGGATTCTTCTGAGCTTTGTCTCCACTTAAAAAGCATTGGTGCATGTCCACGCCGCCCTGAAAGGAGACCGGGGCCTGGGAGATGCACATCAGCTGTGGACAGACACTTGCACTTACATCTCCCTTGAACCCAGCAGGATGTACACTTGGTATAATTAAGAAGATGGCTTAGAATGCTATGCCTTCTCTATCAAACTAGAAATTCCTTCCTTTTTAATTTCAATATTTATCTTCTGCCCAGCCAAGAACATTAAATTATTCTCCAAAATGGGCTCTGTGCTGTGGCAGCTGAGATAGAGCAGTTATGGGGAGATAGAGATGGAGTGGATATGCCCTTGAGCTTTCCCATCCAAGCACAGTGAGACAGCTCCGGGGCTGCTCAGGCATCCCTTCTTCTTCTTGTTTCCTGGTCCCTGATCTCCTACCTTAGTCTTATCATCCTGTCTCTCTCCAATCCTGATTTTTTACGAAATGATGAGGAATTAGATCAATTCTCACTCAGATATGGAAACAGTATCTATCAGTGAGTCTCTTTGCTGTGCCTAAATATGAAGAAATACTTCATATTTTCAGGCAGGGAGAAAGGAGGAAGAAATGGACATGATGGGCAAATAAACTTTGCCGTTTAAGTGAATTCAAATCCACTTGACATTTCTCATATGCTCTGCAAAGGACAGAACTTGTATAATAAACTTGTTACCAGCCACCTTCCTGCCCCTGCCGTTCATGAGTTTGGAAATCAGTCCACAATGATATTCTAAGTGTTGGAAATGCAGTTTCATGCAATATTTTACGAGCTAAAGAGCTCTAAGCTCCTGAATAAAAGGAGAAGTCAAGAACGATTTGTTGACTACAGACTATTTGTTCATTGATTTGACAAATAATTATTAAGCATCAATCACATAAAAATACACTATAAGGGCTGTTCACTGCAGAAAACAAAGCCTTAGAAAGTGAAAAAAGGGACCCACCCATCCTCCATTCTCTACTCTAGGATGACAGCTCTTGGGCAAGGAATATTTATGATACAGATCAGGAAAGGAGCAGGAAATATTTCCTTGGCTTAATAGAATCGGAGTCTTAGTTTAAAAATAAAACTATTAATAATAACCATAGTAAACATCTATATTATATAATTATATGATAGGCACTGCTCTACAAAGCTATATTTTTTTTATTAACTAGACATCAGACCTTGTTCTAAGTGTTTTGGTGGATCACTTATGTGACCATCACAATGAACGTGTGAGCTTTGAGGCAGACCTTCACATCACACACATATTATATACAGGACAGTAAGGCGTGAAAAGGTTAGTAAGTTTCCCTTGCTCACTTTCTTGGTGAATTTATGAATGGAGCCAAGCAGCTTGACCCCAGAGCTTGTACTGTACACTCTAATGGCTACAACACGCTGTCCCCTTTCTAGATCCACTTGACCTAAAGAGAGTCAAAGATGTGGTAATAAGAGAAATATTTTTTCTATAGATCATAAAGAAGAGGTTTAAGGAGGAAATTAATCCTCTTAATCCTACAAGTAGAGACATGACTGACTTTAAATGGTCTAGTGAAAAAGCAATAGCAGCTTAGATACACAGACTCTTTTTGATTCTCCACCCATGACCACTGAGGTTTGTAATGGATGTAATGTTTTGAAAAACTATTACTTTTCTGTCCAAGATCCAGCTAGTATGTAGCAGAGCTAGAAGTTCTTGGGAGCTCATAGCACTGCACTACTCTGCTTCTCAAAAGTGAATATTAAATAAACACCCTTTTCAGCCCAAGAGTTGAGGAGGAGCAAGACGCCAGTTTAGAGAAGAGTGCCCTGATTTTCCTACCTGTGACCTGGAACAGGAACAGGACAGTAAATAAGGGAGGAACATGCCAGAGCAGAGGAGGAAAGGAGGTCTTTCCCCGCTACCTCTTGAAATTTCTTGTTGATCCTCACTTCAAAGTCTCCACACACACCAAACTGGGAGTGTCTTCATCAGGGTAAAAGATATTGTGTACAACAGAGTTGAGAAAAGAGAAAAGACCTGAATCTAGCTCTGCAGAATCTCCCTCAGCCCACATATGGCACCAATGGAATCCAGAAATTCTTGTGTGTCCTCTGGAATGATTTCGTGTCGAAGGTAATGAGAAAGAGAAAACACAGCTGCTGATGTCCAGAACTGATCTGACATTCACAACGAGACCTCAATATTAGTACAAGCTGGTCTGATGCTCACAGTCAAGACAATTTGTTCTCCTTTTGATACAGATGATCTCCCAGAATATTATATGAAGTGAGATGGCTCTGAGACCATGATAAAGCAAGACAAAACAAAGGTCATTGTGCAACACAAAACACCCGACATCCCCCTCTCCCTACTTGAGCGACTGCTGTTTCCTTACAATTACAATTAATTCTCACTATAGTCTCTTCCCTATTGATAAGATTTCCTGAAATACACAATCATAAAATTGCCTTCGTTTTCTGACAACACCCAATCAAGAAGAAGCCTCTGCTTCCTTAGACCCTTCTCCAAACTACCCAAAAAGAGCCCAAATTCTATAATATGTTCTTTCAAGCACCCTTTTACTGAGGCACTCCATGGTTTCCTCATTATAATGAGAAAGAAATCCAACTTGTTCATCAACAAGTGTGTTCCCGCTGGTGTCTAGCTGAAAGACACTGACAGTAGGCAAGGGTGGTTGGCAAGATTTCGAGACAGTTGCCATATTTGAGGGTGAAGTGGTTTATCAGTTAGCTTTTGTTGTATAACAACAACAGCAAAAACTTCAATGGCACAAGACAAGTATTTATTGCTCATGAATATGGCAATCAGGTAGGCTGCTGATTTGGGTTGCGCTGGCTCAGACTTCTGGGGTAGCCTGACTTCTGGCTGACTTAGGCTGTGCTGGGCTGGGCTTATTAGTCACCTTAGCTCTGTCGCAAGTATGTCTCACCTTCCAACAGGGTAGCTCATGCATCATCTCACCGTGATGGCAGAGGCACAGTAGAGCAAGAGGAAACGTGCACAACCTCTTGAGGGTCTAGGCTCAGAACTGACACACCATCACTCTGCTTCATTTTGAAATGAAGAAAAGAACCTGCACTTACAATGAGTATCCAACACAAGTCACACAGTTAGATCAGATTGTGGCAGAGGTGGGGAGACATGGGGACTAGACTCCACCTCCTTAGTGAGAGCAACTGAAAAATTGATTGCAAAGGGCATGGACAAAAGGAGACTCTAGGAATTGGAACTATCATTGCAATCTACCACAGGTGGAGCTGAATGACAACTATAACCAGACCTCAAGGGACCTGTAATACCAGGGAAAGTCAAGGTGACGCCTGGACCGCCAGAAGTCCCCTTCCCCACATGCCCTGAACTAACCAAGCCAAGATTGACCAACCAGACTGTGATTTACACCAGTCACAGTCTCCAATCATGAATCCCAGCAGGGCAAACAGCATCCAGCAGACAAGGAACATGACTCCATAATTCGCTAAAACTAGAAGACGCTTCTCCAAGGACCCAAGCCTTCTATTCTACCCCAAGTTTGTCTAAGTTTCTCCCTCATATTCTTAGGTACTCTCTCACTGAGAGGGGTGCAGACAACTGAGAGACAAAATATTTATTTTCTAGACAGAAACCGCACTACCGCAGGGGAACATTTAAATGATTAGCATGGACAAAGTATTATACAGGATTGGACCAAAATTAATTTTTGTCCACCTTAACCAGCAGTGTGGTATCAAGATAAGACCTGAATAGGCAAAATAAAGAAAACAGGTCTTCTCTGCACATCAGAGTTATGCTATGTGTAAATTTGTGACCGTTGATATATCCAACACTAAAAAATGTGACTTTTTTCATGAAGTCTAAAATGTTTGAAGATGTCATTGCAAGGCTATTTTCCCCCATCTCTGGCCTAAAAGACACTATTGGAGAATGATGAACAACATTTTCTCCATCTGTCTGATTGGACACATTCTCTTTAAACTCTGAGACCTGCCCTAATTTGTAGTGTTATCTCTGTTTTATTTTTCAAATGAAATTAATTTATAAATACTTCACAGGCTATTGTGTGAATCAAATTAGATAGCAGATGTGAAAGTATTTTGAAAGTTCAAAATGTTAAAAAAATGTAAATTTATTTCATGTGCGGTTACAATAATAACAATCTAAGTGTGCTAATAGGCACTGCTTTCTCATTATCAAGGTGACTGGTACAGTGGAAATAGCACTAGACTGAGTTAGGGGTCTCATGTTCAAATTCCAGCTCTGACACTACCCAACTGGTATGACACTAGGCAAGACCCTTGCCCACTCCTGACCTTGATATTCTCATTAGTAAAGTGAGGAGGTAGGACTAGACTATTTCTAAGGTCCTTTTGAGCTCTAAATAACTTTTTGTGGTTGACATATTTTCCAACACAATTTTTATTTGAAGAAGAAAAAAGATCAACTTTATATATATGGAAGCCTCTTTAGAAGCCTGCTTTTCAAACAATAACAAAACAATCCTTATCTTAGAGCTAATTTCATTCCACCCATGTAGAAGGAATCATCTAGAAGGAAAACCAATGAGATGAGCCTTACAACTGCCCAAGCTCATTGCCTTAAAGATGTTTCCAGGCTACAACACAGGGAGGCAGAACACAGGCAAAGCTTGACACAGTTCCTGAGTTAAGGAGCCAGAATTGAGAGACCTAGGATATCAAAGCAGCTAATAGAGAAGACCTACACGGAGAGAGAATGTCAGAGATCTGCAGAGGTTAATCCTGACCAGTGCCTGTGTATGAGTATACTACTTAGGGACAAAAAAAGAACCATCCAGAAGGATTCAAAGAAATAGTGCCTGGGTTCAAACTCAATCCTGGAATAGTGCCCACTTCTCCACCTAGACTGAAAAATACCATGACTGACAGGGCATGGAGTAGAACACTCAAAAAGGTCTTACCCTGATAGTGGGGAATAATCATCCCTGAACCAAGAACCACTCATATCTCATCTAACAAATCTTATAGGTGAGAACTGAAGGAATCAAACTATTTCCAAGTAATTTAACAGCATTCCAGAACAAAGCTCAAAAATACATGTAAGAATACAAAAATAGCCAGCACCCCAAAAAAGTGAAATTCACAATATTGGGTATGCAAAGAAGTAGCAACGCATAATCCAGAATGAGGAGAAAAATTAATCAATCCAAACCAACCCAGAATGGGCACAGAAGTCAGAATTAGCAGGCAAGGACATTAAAAGAGCTATTATAACTGTAATCCATGGTGTTCAAATGTTAAGTAAAGACATGAAGATATAAAACCCACTTGTTAGGTGAAAACTATAATGTGTGAGATTAAAAACACTGGATGGGATTAATAGAAAAAAGATTAGATACTACAGAAAAAAGATTAGCTACTACGGAAAAAAAATTCATGAATTTGAAGACATGGCAAAAGAAACTAACCAAAATGAGACACAGAAAGAAAAAATAATTTTTAAAAAATGGAAAAAAGCATCTGTGAGCTCTTCAAGTGGCTTAATATATGGATAATTAGAAACCATGAGAAGGGAGAAACATAGAGTATTTGAAGAAATAATGGTTAAAATTTTTCCAAATTTAATGAAAATCGTAAACACAGTTCCAAGAAGTTAGATGAAACCCAAGAACAATAAATGTGTACAAAACTATGCAAAAGCATATTATAAACAAATTGCTTAAAACTGGTCATAAAGAAAAAAGTCAAAATTCTAGCAAGATTTTAACATCCATAGGCAAGCTATTCTAAAGTTTATATGGAGAGACAAAGGAACTAGAGTAGTTAAAACTAGTTTTTTTTAAAGAAGAATAGAGCAGAATGAATCACTCCACCCAATGCTAAGATATAGCATGTAGTTATTGAAATCAAGAACAGCACAAATATGCCCACCTGATTTTTGACAAATGCCTCAGAAGCAATTCAATGAAGGAAGGATAGACTTTTCAACAAATGGAGCTGGAACAATTGACAATGACAGACAAAAAGTGAATCTCAATCTAGACCTCACACCACACACAAAAATGAACTCAAAATGGACCATGGATTTAAATGTAAAACATAATACTATAAAACTTTTAGAAGAAAACATAGAAGGAAATCCTTGGAAACCTAGGACAGGGAAAGAATTTTTAAACATGACACCAAAAGCACGATACATAAAAGAAAAAAGTTGATAGACTGGACTTTTTAAAAATTTTAAAAACTGTAATGCCATGCTCTGTTAAGAGGATGAAAAGGCAAGCTACAGATTTGGAGAAAATATTCACAAGCCACATCTGTGACAAAGATCTTATATCTAGAATATACAGTAAAAAAAAAAAAACCAATTAGAAAATAGACACAGGGGCTTCCCTGGTGGCGCAGTGGTTAAGAATCTGCCTGCCAATGCAGGGGACAAGGGGTTGAGCCCTGGTCTGGAAAGGTCCCACATGCTGCAGAGCAACTAAGCCCGTGCGCCACAACTACTGAAGCCCGCAAGCCTAGAGCCCATGCACCGCAACAAGAGAAGCCACTGCAATGAGAAGCCCGCGCACCGCAACAAAGAGCAACCCCCACTCACCACAACTAGAGAAAGCCCGCCTGCAGCAACGAAGACCCAACACAGCCAAAAATAAATAAATAAATTTTAAAAAGAAAATAGACATAACGCTTGTATATAAATCTTCACAGCAGTACTATTTGTAATACTCCCAAACTACAAACAATCCAAATAACCATCAAAAGGTGAATTGATGAACTGTGTTATATCCATGCAATGGAATATTATTCCACAATAAAAAGGAATTAAATATTGATACATGAGACAGTATAGATCAACCGCCAAATAATTATGCTGAGTGAAAGAATCCAGACCTAAAAAAGAGAACATACTGCATAATTCCACTTATGTGTCTATAATGACAGAAATCATATTAGCAGCAGTCTGCATGGGAATAGGAGTGGGGCAGATGAAACAAACACAAAAGGGAATGAAGAAAATTTAAGGGGTGATGGAAACGTGCATTATATTGCTTGTGATGTTGGTTTCATGAAGGTATACAAATGTCAAAACATTAAATTGTACATGTAAGTGAGTGTGGCTTATTATATGTCAATTTTGCTTCAAGAAAGCTGTCAATGAAAAAACCATGTTACTTTATCTTTATGTAATATTGTTATGATGATGCCTCACAAATTTCTTTTTTTTTAACTTTTTATTTTGTATTGGAGAATAGTTGATTAACAATGTTGTATTAGTTTCAGGTGTACAGTAAAGTGGTTCAGCTATACATATATATGTATCTATTCTTTTTCAAATTCTTTTCCCATTGAGGTTTTTACATAACATTGAGCAGAGTTCCCTGTGCTATAGAGTAGGTCCTTGTGTGTTATCCATTTTTTTATTTTTTTAAACATCATTATTGGAGTATAATTGCTTTACAATGGTGTGTTAGTTTCTGCTGTATAACCAAGTGAATCAGCTGTATGTATACATATATCCCCATATCTCCTCCCTCTTGCATCTCCCTCACTCACTCCCTATCCCACCACTCTAGGTGGTCACAAAGCACCAAGCTGATCTACCTGTGCTATGTGGCTGCTTCCCACTAGCTATCTATTTTACATTTGGTAGTGTATATATGTCCATGCCACTCTCTCACTTCATCCCAGCTTACCCTTCCCCCTCCCTGTGTCCTCAGGTCCATTCGCTACATCTGCATCTTTATTCCTGTCCTGCCCCTAGGTTCTTCAGAACCTTTTTTTTTTTTTTAGATTCCACATATGTGTGTTAGCATACGGTATTTATTTTTCTCTTTCTGACTTACTTCACTCTGTATGACAGACTCTAGGTCCATCCACCTCACTACAAATAACTCAGTTTCATTTCTTTTTATGGCTAAGTAATATTCCATTGCATATATGTGCCACATCTTCTTTATCCATTCATCTGTCTCGATGGACACTTAGGTTGCTTCCATGTCCTGGCTATTGTAAATAGTGCTGCAATGAACATTGTGGTACATGACTCTTTTTGAATCATGGTTTTCTCAGGGTTTATGTCCAGGAGTGGGAATGCTGGGTCATATGGTAATTCTATTTTTAGTTTTTTAAGGAAACTCCTTATTGTTCTCCATAGTGGCTGTATCAATTTACATTCCCACCAACAGTGCAAGAGTGTTCCCTTTTCTCCACACCCTCTACAGCATTTATTGTTTCTAGATTTTCTGATGATGCCCATTCTAACTGGTGTGAGGTGATACCACATTGTAGTTTTGATTTGCATTTCTCTAATGGTTAGTGATGTTGAGCATCCTTTAATGTGTTTGCTGGCAATCTGTATGTCTTCTTTGGAGAAATGTCTATTTAGGTCTTCCACCCATGTTTGGATTGGGTTTTTGTTTTTTTGATATTGAGCTGCATGACCTGCTTGTATATTTTGGAGATTAATCCTTTTTCAGTTGCTTCATTTGCAAATATTTTCTACCATTCTGAGGGTTGTCTTTTCCTCTTGTTTATGGTTTCATTTGCTGTGCAAACGCTTTTAAATTTCATTAGGCCCCATTTGTTTATTTTTGTTTTTATTTCCATTTCTCTAGGAGGTGGGTCAAAAAGGATCTTGCTGTGATTTATGTCATAGAGTGTTCTGCCTATGTTTTCCTCTAAGAGTTTTATAGTGTCTGGCCTTACATCTAGGTCTTTAATCCATTTTGAGTTTATTTTTGTGTATGGTGTTAGGGAGTGTTCTAATTTCATTCTTTTGCATGTAGCTGTCCAGTTTTCCCAGCACCACTTATTGAAGAGGCTGTCTTTTCTCCATTGTATATTCTTGCCTCCTTTATCAAAGATATGGTACATGGGTTTATGTCTGTGATTTCTATCCTGTTCCATTGATCTATATTTCTGTTTTTGTGCCAGTACCATACTGTCTTGATTACTGTAGCTTTGTAGTATAGTCTGAAGTCAGGGAGCCTGATTCCTCCAGCTCTGCTTTTCTTTCTCAAGTTTGCTTTGGCTATTTGGAGTCTTTTGTATTTCCATACAAACTGTGAAATTTTTTGTTCTAGTTCTGTGAAAAATGCCATTGGTAGTTTGCTTGAACAACATGGGTTTGAAATACATGAGTCCACTTATATGTGGATTTTTTCCATAAATATATTGGAAAAAATTTTGGAGATTGGCAACAATTTGAAAAAACCCACAGATGAAACCACTTGGCCTAGAAATAGCAAAAGAATTAAGAGAAAATTATATCATGAATGCATAAAATACATGTAGATATACATATAACATACAACATATGTGATAATTGACTCTATGTTATCAGTAAGGTTTCTGGTCAACAGTAGGCTATTAATAGTTAAGTTTTGAGGCAGTCAAAAGTTATACATGGATTTTCAACTGCACAGCGTGTCGGTGCCCCTAACCCCAATGTTCTTCAAGGGTCAACTATATTCAGAGTTATGGCTTGCCTCCTCCCACTTAGAGAATGTACATTCTGTGAGGGCAGGAATTTTTTGTTTTATTTGTTGCTATACCCAGCATCTATAATTGCTGACTACTAATAAGTACTTAATAAATTATTTTCAAATCTGACTCAGAGTATTAAGTATTAAGCACATTAAATTACTCTTCCCTGCAATGCTCTGCAAGTAACTCCAGCTTTCCAAAGCACTGGATCCCCAAATAAAACAATAGGTTTTAAGGGAAAACATCATTAGGTTACCAATATCTCGAGGCCAAATCTTCCTTCCAAAGAGCTGACTGCAGGGAAAATAGGTGATTGACAGTAGCCAGCTACCACATCTTTAACTTTACTGTAGTGTTCACACTGGTCCATGCTTCCCTTGGGTTGTTCCTTGCCAATCACTGAGAATAATAGTAGACTGGAAGTGGACAATTTCTGCCCAATGTGGGGTTCCTCTGATGGGTAAATCTGACTAAGAGACTCGCCCTCAGCCTGGGCAAAATTTTCACAAATCTCCACTGCAATATGAGGCTTTCTACTCCCTCCTCTGTCCCCTCCCTGTGTTCACAGGTGTCACACCTGTATTGTGGCTGGGGGCACTCTTTAGCTCCTCCTGTTTCCTCATCCTTTATCCTTCAGAGACCTTCCCCAGAAGAAACCATGTACACATCTAATCCCGTTTTCGTGTCGGCTTCTTGGAAGACCTGAACTAACCTACAAAGACGCAATAGGTCAGTCCTTGGTGGAAAAACATCAGTTTCCTCACGTGATTATCCTAAACATAAGGCTCATCACATGATTATAGAAGTCAAGATCGCAAAAGTCAGGGACAGAATTGTTTTCATTAGAAAGATAGCAGCTAACTAGGGAATTCCCTGATGGTCCAGCTGTTAGGACTCAGCGCTTTCACTGTCGAGGGCCTGGGTTTGATCCCTGGCTGGGGAACTAAGTTCCCACGAGCTGTGCAGCCAAAAAAAAAAAAAAAAAAGATAGCAATTAACTAGAGCTCAAGCCTTCATTTATTTGGGGGACTACTTCCAAATAGGGTATTTTTGCTTACTGAGTTTATCTTAGGATGCAATGCAGTTTTTCTTTCTGTCTGTAGTATATGATATGATTATCCCTTATCTAATAGGGCAAGGCATCACTTTTGCTTTCTCAGAGGCAAAAGGTATAGATGAAAAGCTCATTGCCCTGGGAATCTGCACACCACTCCCAACTTGCTGTTTACTCAATACTACAGTCTTGTGTAAATCCACTGAACACATCTAGCCCACAAATATCATCTGCAAAATCCCTGCTGTTAGAGACAGCATATCAAAGGAAACTTCCGGCCTCTGATTCTGCAACTTACTAGGAGGCAATAGTAAATTAATCATCTAATACTATCAAGAATTTACCGTTTTGTTCAGTATCCTAAAGGGTAAAAATAGAAAACATTTTTAAAGCAAATTGTTGCGGTGGTAATTTCTATATTGTATTCTCCTGAAATGTGTCCACGTTCAGGGGAGTGTGGGGTGGGGGACGGGGAGGCAGGTATTTTTCTCAGTACAGGTTCCTCTCTGATTCCTAAGGATGCTCATGTATACAGAAAACCAAGCAGAAAACCTCTGAATTCAGTTGCCAAGTGTTCTGACCCTTCAACAGCAGATCCTGATATTGTATTAGGCCCAAACTAGCACTCAAGCTGCACTTTCTCTTGAACACCCTCCCAGGACTCAGTACAAGGCTGCAAAACCATTGTACTCAAGCCTTTGTTTGAACAAGGTTGTCTTTTTCCCTCATTCAGTCCGCAGTACACCATCGGAGTGAATCCTGCTGTTAGCAAGACAGGGGTCCCACGGGAGACCATGTTGGGTTCTGTATGTTTAACTTTTTATCCTTTGTGTCAACCAGTTATGTTTCTAAAATATTTCCAATCCCCTGGCTTTGCAGAAAACAAATAACTCTGCACAGCCCCTCTCTTCCTTCATCTCTCATACATAATCATCAAAGAGGAGGATGGCCACAGAGACAGAGCCTGAATGCTGAAGAGGGTGGTGTGGTCAACTTCAGGTCCACCTCGGAGAATCATCTTGCAGCTGGGCGGTGAGACTTTTCCAGTGTGATGGGAACAATGGCACGGCAGCAATACTGCTGCAAGTCAAGGTCCTGCCTGTGTCATAGGAAGAGCTCAGGGCTTACCATCCTAGCCCAAACTTGGTGAAATGTTTCATGTATGATTTAGACGAGCTAAGATAATTACCTCTCTGGACCTCAGCATCTTTATCTATTATGAAGCATGATGGTGGGGCGGTTAAATACATGGCTTTTCAAACCAAATTGCATAGTTTTGAGTCTGAGTTTTGCCACTTAATAACTATGTAACCTTGGACAAATCACTTCATTTCTGTATTAGGCAACTTATACCTGTTTATGCTGCACAACAAACAACCCCCCAAAAATCTCAGCAGCTTGCCAAAATGAAGATCTGTTTCTCATTCATGTCACCTTGTCGCTGTGGATCGGCTGTGGTCCTGAGGCTCTGTGGCTCTGTTCCACATGTCTTCCTCATCTATGGATACAGGCGGAGATATAGCCTGTGTCTTGGCTTCTTAACAGATTATAAGAAAGTGATGAGATTGGGCATGTTCAGGGTGGTATGGCCACAGATTATGGAGAACAGTATGGAGATTCCTTAAAAAACTAAAAATAGAGCTACCATATGATCCAGCAATCCCACTCCTGGGATCCAGAGAGAACCATAATCCAAAAAGATACATACACCCCAATGTTCATTGCAGCACTATTTACAGTAGCCAGGACATGGGAGCAACCTAAATGTCTATCGACAGAAGAATGGATAAAGAAGATGTGGCACATATATACAATGAAATATTACTCAGTCATTAAAAAAAATGAAATAGTGCCATTTGCAGCAACATGGATGAACCTAGAAATTATCATACTATGTGAATTAAGGCAGATGGAGAAAGACAAATATCATATGATATCACTGTTATGTGAAATCTAATTTAATAATGATACAAATGAACAGAAACAGACTTACAGATATCAAAAACAAACTTATGGATACCAAAGGGGAAACACCGTGGGGGGAGGAATAAATCAGGAGCTTGGGATGAACATACACACACTGCTGCATATATGATGGATAACCAACTAGGACCTACTGTATACCACAGGGAACTCTACTCAATATTCTGTGCTAACCTATATGAGAAAAGAATCTAAAAAGAATGAATATATGTATATGTATAACTGAATCACTTTGTTATACACCCGAAACTAATGCAACATTGTAAATCAACTATACTCCAATAAAATAAAATAAAATAAAATAAAAGCAATGACCAGACATGAGATGGCTTTTAAAGAAAATGATTGAAATGAGCCTACGGTCTCTTCCACTGACGTTTCATTGGCCTAAGTGATGATATCGTATCAATGTGCAAAGAAGTCGATTCCTACCATAGGGAGGATAAGCAGGTCAAGTAGCAAAGGGCAGGGATGCATAATTTTCCTACTTGGAAGGGGGTAAATAATTGTGTGCAAAATATAATCTACCTTCTGCATCTCACTTTCTTCATCTGTAAAATAAAACTGATAATAATAATGCTTACCTTATAAGGCTGTTAGAAAGATTAAATGAGTTTTCATATGAAAAAAAAATTTTAAATGGTACCTGGGACTTCCCTGGTGGCACAGTGGTTAAGAATCCGCCTGCCAATGCAGGGGACACGGGTTCGAGCCCTGGTCCGGGAAGATCCCACATGCCGTGGAGGAACTAACCCGTGAGCCACAACTACTGAGCCTGTGCTCTAGAGCCCACAAGCCACAACTACTGAAGCCCGCATGCCTAGAGCCTGTGCTCTTCAACAAAGAGAAGCCACCGCAATAAGAAGCCCACGCACCGCAACAAAGAGTAGCCCCCGCTCACCACAACTAGAGAAAGCCCGCGCTCAGCAAGACCCAACGCAGCCAAAAATAAAATAAATAAATTTTTAAAATAAGGAAATAAATAAATAAATAAAACTGTACCTGGAATAGGGGAAACCCTCGCTAAATGTCTGTTATTATGATCCATCCAATAGGAATAATATAACTCTTTTCCTACCTCACAGAGATGTTTGTGGATCCTGTTATTAGCGCTTTTTTATAGATACTATGCAAGATAAGATAAGTCATATTGAATACCATATGAAAGTCCGAAACTCTGTTACATCAATTGCAGGCAATAATGCAGACGTGTACCCTCTACTCATCTCCATGGAGATGTTCAGTGAGGAAGTTTCAAAAAGGGTTGTTAACAGCACAGTATCTCTTGGAGACATCATCACCATCAATAGCAGAATATATCATTCATGGAGCCTTTATTATGCATGAAGGACTATACTCAGCACAAAAGAAGCAAAGATAAGATCTAGCCCCCATATGCTTACAGCCCAGCTGGAGAGACCTTCTTTATTTATCTGCCTTAACTAAGTACACCACATTAGGGCTACCTGGATGGTGACGCAGGTCATAGATGCTACAGGAGGTCCGAGGGGAAATGATCCTGAAGGCTGCAGGTTGGGACACACTTTTCAGAACGCAAGATACTTGAACTAGCCCTTTAAGAAAAGTGGGATTTGGGTAACCAGACCAGAGGAGGAGAGGAAAAGGAGAAAAGCAAAAAAGAAGGTAAAGACAGTTTTCTCATTTTCAAGAAAAATTTTGTGCAAAAGATACTGTCAGTTGAAATAGTGAAAAAAAAAAGGAGAAACTTAACAAAATCAGGTGCCCTGGCTCCTGGTACTGGGTGGGATTTTCCCCTTGACCCGTGATTTCTTTAGGAATATTTCATCTTCTGCTCATGTATTTGATTTCTTTCTCTCAAGACCCCATCTTTCTTGCTCCATCTGTCTTTTTGCAAGGTTATGTAACATGTGAAATACATTTTAATGCAGTTACTTTAATAATATTTATCACTTATCAACATCTATTATGTGTCTTTTATAGACACATAATAATCCTCATGACACTCAGTGAATTATTTAATATAATCCCCAAAGTCACCTACTATGGGACCAAGCCAGTATCTGACCCAGGTGTTTTTGCCCCAGAACTTCTGCTCTTTTCCATACATTATACTCTTTGCCTTTAAAAGTGTGTGTGTGTGTGTGTGTGTGTGTGTGCACAAGTGTGTAGACACATAAGCATGTGCTGGACATGTATACACAGAACTTCATATTCGCCTGCTTTGGTGTGGGCACAGGGCCACAGAGAAAGGCCTTCAGTTGATCACATGATTCTTCCCACTTGGCAAATGTTGGTGCTTCAAACCCTAGTTCTTAACCCTGTTGATTGATTACAAGTTGGTTGCTGACTCTGAAGAATACGGGCAACTGTAAGTGCAATTTCCCTGTTAGTTTATTTTAAAGCAACTGGTGATTGTGCATCGTGGTCACGTTTCGGAGGATAATGAGCCTACGTGATCTAGGCAAGGGCAGCGGATTGCAGGCAGCCTCCTTGGAAGGTGGAGAGAATCGTTAAGTCTCCAGTGTTTCATCAGAGACAACAGTGAATACCCCAATCATACGTGTGTCAGAGGTTCAATCTCTCTAGTGAGAGCAATTTAGTAACAGCCTAGTGATTCTTGCTGTCACACAGCTGCCCTGTGCTCATACCTGGCCGTTTAATATGAACACAAGATCAGATGGGAGAAGACCCAAAAGTCATTTTTAATATGATTTCTTTATTCCCCATCTCCCTCACCAAGTTCTCAGTGCACATGGGAGTGTGCACATACACACACACATATGCAAACAGAGTCTTCCATAGATTTCTTCACTGTACCAAGACCTCATAAAGTCATTAAGAGCATGACTCTATATTCACCAGATCTTGTCATACAGTGCCTGATTTCTAATTGGAACCTAATGGAAATCTGTGAAGGGGAAAAAGCAAAGAGGGAAGAAAGAACTAGCCAGGCTATAGAATTTGAGAAAAAATTTTAGAACCCAGTGCATGAGCTATGGTGAGATTTTTCATGTAATTTCAAACTCCTCTACTTATGCAATTTTCTCTCCCTCCCCCTTAGACCACTGCAAACCTATCCAGTTGTTTTCATTTGGATTATCACAAAAGCAGAGCCTGATGCAAGGATGTTTGAATAGGCAGTTTATCTGGTAGGCAAACCAAGAGAGGTAGAGTGAGAACCTGGAGAGAGTGAAACAGAAAAGTTAATATAAGGATGCTATATCAAGGTCACTCCTGTGGGCAACGGGAACTTAATTTTGCTGGGACTTTCTGAGAAACATACAATTGCCAGAAGTGTCAACTAGAAACACAATGGAGCTCCATTGTCCCATTGGTTAATGATTGTCCCAAAGGATATTAATTCAGAAGGCAAGTCCAGGTTTTCAGACGTACCAGAAAGGCTGAGTGGGTTCCTTGTAGCATCTGCATGACAGTACCAGAAAGTCCTAGGGCAGAAAGTAAGAAATCCACAGTGCCGTTGAAGCTTAATTAGGTCATATGAGAAATAAATTTAACAAAGATATCTATCAAAGAAGTCTAACAGTTTACCCCTTGAACGACGTGGCTCCACTCATGCCCTACATAAATTCTTGTCGTCATACAGCCTTCAGGATGGTAGTAAGCTCAATCTTTACAAAAGACTCAATATGAAATGGTTAGTGAAACAAACTACAGTCTTTGCTGCTGCAACTGGTCCCAAACCCATAACTTACATTCATCATCTCCTATCTCCACCATCCATTCCAAATATTCCTTACACTCAGCCAGAACATTAATGGATATGTGTGTTCCTTGTTAGGGTATCACAAACCTTTATTCCTGAGAAATTTCAGCCTTTGATCACCTTAGACTTGCCAAGTCATGGTTGCTACACTGCTCATTCATCATTCTCACCAAGCATGAAAACACCAAGAGACACCCCAGTAACCACTGAGTTTCATAGAATATCCTCTCTGCCATCCTATATAGTAATGAAGTTAGGTTCTCTTAAGATTCGGGATCAATTACAACTCACTGGAAAATTTACTCATCCCCTTGTGTAAATGTTTTCTTCTATGGGAACCAGGACCTCCAAACAAATAATGTCTAAAGATGCATGGATCAAAAGACAAATTCCACAAGTGGGTCACGGGGAATGATTGTGAGAGGGACCAGTTCAACTTTCACCCCATGATTACTTGACTCAGGTTTCTAATTACTGGGGAACAACATCAGGTGTCAGTTCTTGATTCAGTGCATAAACTGAATCCTGGAGGAGAGTACTCCAACCCCACGTGGTTTGTCCCCAAGCTGTCAACTTAACTGACCTGTTAATAGGCCATTCCATCCTTCCAGGAGGCCATGGTGAGACCAGTGATTTCCATGGTCATGCTCACCTGTCACATTCCTGGGACTGCATAAATGGTTAAAAAGGCACACTGACTCCTAGGAAAATCAAATGTGGTTAGGTTGAGTGTAAGAGAAGGCATCAGTTATCCTAAAAATAGATAATAATCAGATGAAACAGATACTATGTCCCTAAAAGTAGAAATTATATGATGGACTCAGTTAAGGCAAACAACAAAGGTACTTCTGTTTGGGGAATGAAATAAGAGACTAAAAGAGAAATTTTAAATAGGCTTTTCAGAGCACACCTAACACCCACATCTTGGTTTCTAGCTTTACTTTCCAATAAAAAGAACCAGGACACTTTGGAGCAATGGCAAATTTTAAGACTGCAGCAGAAAATTTATAAGATGATCCTGGAGCCTCTTGTTATGTAACACAAAATGGGATATAACACACAATGATGGAGTTATGTCAAAAGAATCCAGAAAGCAACTGAAAGAGCTCCCAATGGGCAGAGAAGAAACTGTACAAGAAAATAAAGTAGTATTGGATTATATAACCCAAAGGAGAATAAACATCCTTGAGTCCTTGGTGACATAAATGAATGATTGAACAAAGAAATAAATGCGACAGAATAGACAAATCTCCTGTACAGAAAAAGTCCAAATAATTTATCTAGACACTCTGCCTTCAAGTAATGAGAGCATAAGCTCCCCCTTCCTTCCACGTGGGCTGCACATAAGAACTTCCTTCCAAAGAGCAAAGTATGGAAAGTAGGAAAAAGAGTAACTTTATAGTGGAGAAATCTGATAAAGAAGCCATTGACCACTAAACATATGTGGTGTCCTGGATGGGATCCTGAAACACAAAAAGGACATTAGGGAAAAACTAAGGACATCTGAATAAAGTGTGGACTTCAGTTAATAATAATGTACCATTATTGTTTCATTAATTGTAACAAATGCACGATACTAGCATAAGAAGTTAATAACGGGGGAATCTGGCTGTGGGGTATATGAGAACTCTCTATACTATCCTCACAATTTTTCTGTAAATCCAAAACTGTTATAAAATTATTTATTTAAAGAAAAATAATTATTTTTTAAAAAGGGTTTTCACCAGAGAGGATAGAAATGAGAGGAAAAGCACCTGCATTTGGCAAAGGATAATGAATGAGGACAAAGACAACTTGACTAGATTTCCCTCTAAAAGTAGAGTGTGAGACCAAGACTTACATGAGGGCAGTTTATTTGGGAGGCGATTCTGTGGTGCAGGAGCTACGGACAGGGGAGAGGGTAAGGCAAATGCGTAGAAAAAGAAATCTCACCATGATTATTGAGAGAACTTCTTTGGGCAATGGGGTCTTGATTCCAACAAGGACTTAAACACATAAGCTCTCCCCAAAGTGTCTACCTGAGACAGAGAGCAAGGGAGTAGTTTCCTTCTGGTTCCCATCTTCTCTTTGTCAAATGTTACCCAATGGGCAGTTAATGTTCCCACACTTCCAGGTGTGCACATGCATCGGAATGGCCCAGAGAAGCCCCTGCAGGTGTTAAACATGGTGGTGGCAAAGGATCCCCAGGGTAAAAAGGAAAACGTAGGACGTGCAGCTGAAGCAAAATCCTGGAAGTCTAGATTTGCAGCAGCTGGTTCCTGCAGCAATGACCAGAGCAAAGACATGGGCCACAAAGATATAGGCAGAAGATAAAGAATATCCAACTCACCAGCATCAAAGCTCCAGATAAAATATCTCTCTTGGGTAGTTCAAGGTGTGCAGGGAACGAGGACATTTTTGCCAAGCAGTTCATGGCAACTGGGAAGACAGATGGCACATTTTCTTGGCAGGACCGTATCTCCAAGAGAAAGATGAGAAACCAGCAATCATCAGTGGGCCAGTGAGACCCAGCCTTTATTCTATGTTCCTGTGGGGGGGTTAAGCAGAGACCTGTGGGAAACAGCCCGAGATTACTGCTACACTCCCTGTCTCTGGCTAACTTGGGTATGAACCCCGGGCAGGATTTTAATCCATAGATATGGACAAACCATAAACTCATCCTTGAGAACTTGGGGAAAGCAAAATTAGAAAATAAGGTGGTAGCCAACATTTTTCGTTCACTGAACTCAGACACCAGCCTGTTCTTAAGACTTGTTCTGTTGGAAGTTTGCCTTCTCCACCTTTGGTTCCAATTTTCCATCTAGAGCAAATGTCACCACTGCCTACGCAGCTTTGTTGCAGGACGATGCTTTTCCTTCCACTGTTCTCTTCCTCAAGCCAACACTTTCCAAAGACCAGAGGAAAACTCCCTGTCTCTTCTTGTTTCAAAGCATGCCATCTTCTTTGCCTGCCCCCTGAGTTCCTATTCCCCAATGGGGATGTCCTTCATGGAACAGAGATAACAGGTAATCAATGATCCCAAAGAAAAATCTAAGGTTTCACCCCAGCTCTGTTTACCACCCACTTCCCAGGCTTTTGGTGGAAAGTCACCACTCAGGCATCTTTCTCCTTCCTTCTGACTGCTGTTTCACATCAGCAGCATGCTTCCTCACTTTTACAATATTAGAATTACATTTACAAAACTAACAGCCGTTCCCAACAAGCAGAATAGAAGGTCTTTCTCTCCCAGGACCAAGAGAGGGAGTTGTGAGCAGGGTCCCCAAAGGACCTTGCCTTGGACTGGTCCTCCAAGAATCCTTTAGGGTTTCCTGCTGCATGATTAATGACCTCTTCAAAATACAGTCTCATTCCAGGAATCACAAACATAATCGGTTTATCTTACTACTTGATGTTTCCAGGCTTCCCAGCTCTGAGAATCTCCATCTTCACTTAACTCACAAATCTTTGGCTTCCTCTACTAGGGTCACGTGACCTCTTCCAGTGGCAGGCCCTCAGCCCAACAGAGTAACTGCCTTTTGATATCCGCAAGGATCACTTTTGGAGGCTCTCACAAGCTTAACTTTGAAAGTTCACTCTTCCTGTAGTTTCTGTAATCATTATATCAAAAAGACCAGCTGCTCTTTAGTTTGCAGTCTCGACACCATGAAAGCCAAAGACTTCCCAAGTCTGAGGTACGTCAGTCAGGGGTCACTTAGAAACCCAACTTAACAATATTGCTTTTCTCACTGCATGAGGTATTTAGTTCTTTTTAGCTCTGTTCTGCTGCTGACTGATTGGCAGACAGAATTGTTTCAAGGTTACCTCTGAGGAACTGTATATACCCACGTGCAGCGTGCTTGCTGGAAATCACATGCGGCAGAATTTTGGTTTAGTTCTTTTTTTTTTTTTTGCATGTGCTAGACATGAATGTATATTTATTTATTTATTTTTAAGTTTTTATTTTATATTGGAGTGTAGTTGATTTACAATGTTGTGTTAGTTTCAGGTGACAGCAAAGTGATTTATTTATGCATATTCATATATCTATTCTTTTTCAGATTCTTTTCATTTTTACCCAAGCAGATATGAAAAATGTATCATTACATATCTCCATGTTCTTTTTTTTAATTTGGGATCTTATGTTTTATACTTTCCATAATGCTATTAATTATGTACCTCCTTTTTTTCTGCTTTTTTCTCTAGCTGTTTGCACCTTAAATGTCGGAGTTTTGCAAAGTCATATTTCTGTTCTGTTTTCTTTATCCCTTGACATATTTCCTTTCTCTCTTGACATACTTCCTTTCTCCCTGTAAGTTTCCAGATACTCCCAGGACTTTAAGTACCACAGTATCTGATGACTTGAAATCGTGATCTCTCATTAGATCTCTCACCTGAGCTATATCGTGGTACCTACCTTCTTATCTGGCTGCTGTATACTTATTGTGTCTCAGGGGAACCCCAATTCACCATGAAAAATGAACTCATCACCTTTGTATACCGTCCCAACCCTCTGTCCACCAACCTTGAACACCTCTCCCATCACTCTTGTCACCATCCCATCTGCCTGCTTCTCCTGTTCCCCCTGTGGTAGTGGGCACCACTCATAGTCACCAGTATCCAGTTCTCTTGTGGTTCCATGTGTGTGGAAGGTCACATGTCCCTACCCATTTAATAAGTATGGCCATGCTACGGAAGTATGAGCAGATTAATGTGTGTCTGTCGCTTCCATGAAAACAGATTCAAGTGCTCGTGTATAATTCGCCACATTCTGTCCCTCTAACTTAGTACCTGCAGGGAAATGTTGAAATAGTGGCATCATAGTAACCTCCCTCAGTCTGGGTCCTAGTGACTACGACGCAGAAATCCCCCTGCCAAACTGCCTAACAAGAAACAGACATTTGCTGTTTTAAGCCTCTGTGATGTGGAGCTTTTTGTTAGTGCAGCATGACCCACCTTCTCTGACTGGTACACCTTTTCTGGTTAATGGGACCCACTTAGCTAAGTGATCAAGCATCATTAACACTCTCCTTTCCTGGATTTTCTACATCCAGGTAGTTGATAAGCCCTAATAGTTCTCCTCCTAAATATCCCTTAAATCTGTTTTGTCCTTTTTATTCTAACTGCCACTGTCCCTTTTGTAATTACTCACATTTTTACAAAACTTCCTAAATGGGTTTACTGTGTCCCCCCTGTCCCTCAATCTACACAAATATCCTTCACATGTCTTCTGGGGTATTTCAAAATAAAAATCTGATTTATTTACATTTTAAAAAAATTTTCATTGAAGTATAGTTGATTTACAATGTTGTGTTAATTACTGCTGTACAGCAAAGTGATTCAGTTATACATATACATACATTCTTTTTCATATTCTTTTCCATTATGGATATTGATATCTATAGTTCCATTGATATATATATATATATCCATATGAATATCAAATATAGTTCCCTGTGCTATACAGTAGGACCTTGTTGTTTATCCCTTCTGTATATACCAGTTTGCATCTGCTAATCCCAAATTCCCAATCCACCCTTCTTCCACCCTCCTCCTCCTTGGCAACCAGCAGTCTGTTCTCTATGTCCTTGATTCTATTTCTATTTCATACATAGGTTCATTTGTGTCATATTTTAGATTCCACATATAAGTGGTATCATATGATATTTGTCTTTCTCTTTCTGACTTGCTTCACTTAGTATGATCATCTCTAGTTGCATCTATGTTGCTGCAAATGGAATTATTTTGTTCTTTTTATGGCTGAGTAGTATTCCATTGTATATATGTACCACATCTTCCTTATTACTCACATTTTTTTAATTCCTGGAAAATCTTTATTTAGGGTTCCTTTGAATAGAGTCATCTACTTTAAGGACTAAGTCTTTGAAAACATCAGCTTTATTTTGTGAACAGACATGGCAATCTTGGAAATCAAAGCATCTAAAAGCATATCCACAAGTAAAGAAACCTTATAAGAGAAAAGCAACTTTTCCCAGACCAGTCCTCTGAGAGGTAGAAATTCCTGTCCCTAGTATCCCTTCCATCAAGAGAGAGATGGGGTGGGGAGGACAGGAAAAAAGGGAAAAAGGACAAGAAGATGACAGGACAGAAAGTTTCATGCCTCCCCAACTCTTTCAGTATCTAGAATTTATAACAATCTTATTTTCCAGAGTAAGTCTAAAAACCAATCCCTAGACCCAACCATGAAGCTCACTCTATTTTTCTCATCATTCTTCCATCCCTGTAGTTAACCACTCACTGTGAAAGCAACAAAGCAATGCTATTATCTTGATTTAAAAAAAAATTTTTTTTTTTAAATGAGACAGAGAATGACCATTTAACTAGACCAATTCTGCACATTTGTAACCCAGCAAGATCACTTCCCTGGGATTCTGGTTAGAGGTTAATTTCTCCATCCACAGGGATGGACTCTTGCTGCTTGCCATTCCTTTTTGGTGTGGCTCTGTGAGTTTAGAGAAAAGCACGGCCAAAAAATAATATTACTAAGCATTATTTTTATTAGTTCTCCTTTTATTCCTAGGAGAGTTTCTCTAGGGAAGCCCATGTTACATTTGGAAGACAGTAATGAGGAATACGCAAAAAAAGTATGTGAGTAGTGGCTGTACGTTCTCCTAGCTGCAAAGCCCCCAGGGGTCTCACCTGGAACTGTATTTAAACTCACATATTTAAGTCTAGAGGATAATTTCTAATGTTGGGTGCCCTAAGGGATCTACCGACTATTATATCACTTTAGATATAAATAACCAAGCGACAGGCAAAAGAAAGGAAATTAGTGCTGATTACAGACTTTATAAAAACTAGAAATTGCTGAGATTATATTTTCCTAAGGAAAAATTTGATAATAATAAAGTAATATTAATAACTAGTTTCTTATGGTTTTAAGGCAAATTCTCCCAAGGTTGAAATGCCCTTAGACACCTAAGGATTGCTTTTGCATCCCTTTAATTTAATTGTTGAGTAACAATTGTCCAAAATTGGTAGCCATTGGGATTATATAGATACATTTTTTTCCAAGTGAATATTTTTAAGGGCATAGATTTAAAACATAAGTCCCCACTGAAAATTTCCTTAAGGAAAAAGAAGTTTTTTCTCCTTAGCTCCCTCCCTCTATACCTCTCTACCTTCCCAACATGTCCTCCCACAGGACCCTATCTCTTGGTATGGGAGCCGTGATTGGGAAGGTATTGGGGGAAGGAGAGAACTTAAAAGATTAAGATCAAATCACCCAGGAAAAATATCCTCTGGGAAGTGCTCCTCAGATGGGTCTGGTTGCTCTGGGATACTCAGAGTTAATGAGGTCACCTGGAAGGTTGCTACTAAAACCCCAAGAGAAGCTCCTTGCCCGGGTCCCAGACTCGGGTACACGGAATCAAAGGGCTCTGGCCAGGGAAACACAACCCTAAGTGCCACCAGTGACACATTGTGCTTTAAAATCCTTTGTTATTTGCTTGTATGACAGACTGCTGAGTGATGAATTGGGAACGAGCTGATATTACTGCTAGGAGAAGGAAAATAAAACTCGTGTCCCTGACACTCGTGAGACTGACTTCCCTGTGCTTCAGGAAACACTGCCCTCACATGCTGTACACGGGGTCCCTGAGCCCCACTAAGAGCTCCTTTCTGAACATCAAGTGTTGGCTCTAGTTATTGGCTCTGGTTGCTACCTTGTTGTCATTCTTTTTTTTTTTTTTTATCATAGTGTTGTTTCAGCCAAGGTTGTTTTCAGGTGTATAACTTTGGATAAAATATGAAGGAGGAACAGTGGAAGCTGGCAACCAACAGAAGATAGAGCTATTTGGAAAATCTGGGCATGAGGAATTCAGAAATAATTATGAAGAAAACAGAGCAGAGGTAAGAGATGGGCTGGAGACAAGAGTGAATGTAAGGAACTTGGGAATCCCGCAAGAGGTAAAACCCAAAGGCTGAACATGGTCCTGATGCAACACGACCAACTCCAGCCTCCCCTCTGCTCTTCCCTCCTCCTCTTGGTTACTGGCTCGGATCACCTCAGCTTTCTCTCACTTTTTTCAAAATATGCCAAGTCTGTCTCACCTCAGTGTCTTTGCACCTGTTGTTCTCTGTGCTTGAAATGCCCTTGTCCCTGCCCCCATATTATCTCATTTTCACCCATCTTTCGGGTCTCAGATTAAAAGTCACTTCTTTCAAGAGACCTCCCCTGAACCCCCAGTCGAAACAAGATCCCCTGCTTACATCCTCTCATGCGTCCTGTACACCTTTATGTTCATCACAGCTTAGAGTCCTTCACCCACAGGCATCCAATTACTCAGGAAATGTCTACTTCCTCCCTCGGCTATCGGCATCATGGGGCGTAGGGAGTCTGTCCGCTTTGCTAAAGACTGAGGCGCTGTCAAAGCAGAGTGCTGGGCACATGTTAGGGTGAGTCCTGGTGGTTATCGAAGGAAGAAGGGTGAACACTGGAATGAGGAACTAACAGCCTAGAAAAGCATCAGAGGAGATGATATTAACAAGAAAGAGTTAGCAGACAAAGGTTATTTTGGATGATAGTAATAATAATCCGAGTTATGCGTTTACACCTTTATACTTCTCAACTAGATTGGCATCCTCTATTTATGAAGACTCCAGTAAGAGGAGAAGCGCAGCAGATGGATGCAGAGAGGGAAGTGGCAGCTTATGGACCCAGCTCTAGAGATGCCTGTTGTGTTTGTGGTAAGGAGTTATTTGTAGGAACAAAACCTTGCATTTTGGTCGCATCTTAGGCTCCCCCACATGCTTTGCTTTGACCTTTTCTGGCATGCTCACACCTGAGACAGTTCCTCTTCTGGTTGTAGCTGGATTTTCAACGTTTCAGCTATAGGTTTTGCAGACTCTTCCAAGATTAATATCCATTCAGCACCAAAATTTTGTCTGCACGTTAGTTGAATCGACTCAAATCTAGTCATTTCTCTTCTATCAATACTCATTTTTCTTAACTTTGACATGATAGAAACACATGATTTAATTTAAAAGTAAAAGGTAAGCATGTGCATACCCTATTACACTGACATTAAACATAGGTTTGGTTCTTCTGTAATTCCCAGTCTGCTAAATCTTAGTCTTGGGCCTGGTCCTACTAAGATCCCATAATTATCCACACTTAATTTCCTCTTTTTATGTTTCTAATATTTCTAGAACCTTCCCCAAAATGTCAGTGCACATCACCACTGCATTTATTTAAGTCCACTTGGTAATATTTAAGCCCTTCTGCTTTAGCTGTTATTGCTTTTACCATTACTCTTTTCCTTTTCATCCATCTCTGTCTCTTTGCACTTGCACCTCCATGCATTGTATTACACCGTTGCAGGGAAGAGTTGTCTTTTCGTCTAACCACCACACTATCTGATGTACCGTGTGCACTTGGCACCTGGCATTTTTCTGCGCTGGGCTCAGTTTTCTGGCCCCGTAGTAACTGCTGAGGGATCCCGACCCATGCTTCCTTCAGAGTGCTCATCACAACCTTGAGAAGCAGATGATTCTCTTCAGCCTTGTTGGCCACCATGGCTGACAGGCCAGGGGCTATCGTTATACTGTCTGTCCGGGCTTCGTACTGTCAGTCTCTCTGGTCTGTAGAGACTCTTGGATTTCAATGATCACTCCAGTTTGGTTGATCCTTGGGTCCCAAAGATTTTTATGATCTGATGTAGGATAAGAAGGAACAATTCATGGGAAAGGCCCAGTGGGAAGACTCCTGTTTTCTCAGAAAAAAAACCAAAACATATACCTCTTTTTGTGTGTGTGGCTTATATACTTTTGTCAACATGGAAAACTCTGGGGTATGCTCAAAGTGCTGCTTTTCTAGGAGAAAAAGTCCTTTTAATTGTTTATTCTTTTCATTTTAACTCTTTCCGGAAATGCTGTAGAATTGCATTTCCAACTAGATTAACATATTTGATATTTATATCCATCCTATGTATTAAGCAGAGCCATTACTACTGTTTCTTTTTCAGATAAGTATACTGAACTCAGGTTATTTAAAATGCTAGTGGTCAGACAGCTAGTCAACAGAACTGAGAAAACCTAGTATATAACTTAGTACTTCTGACTCTGATCTCAGTGTTTTTTTGACAGCATTTTGTAATCACAGGTGCTAGAAATAAAATGATTTCCTTTATCAATGCTCTTCTATGCATTTCTTCATGTACCATGCACGTCTTAGGCTTTGGAAATATGGTTGGGTATACATGGGTGGGAAGAAATTGTGAGGAGCAAAGAAGGAACTAGCAAGAAAAAGGTCAAAAAAAAGTGGTGATCATTTAGTAATGGATGTAAAACATGGAATCACTACGTGGTGCACTTGTAACTAATATAGTGTTATAGGTCAATTACACTTCAATTAAAATAAACAAATAAATAATAAATTTTCAAATTAAAAAAAAAGTAGTGGCTTCTTGCCATCTTGAGAACGGATGAAGCCGGAATGTTCCAATGAGCCAAAAATAGCTTACAGCCTTCCAGGACTCCGGTTCTAACTCTGTCACTAGACACTTCTTCCCCTTCTAAGATTTTCTACTTCTAAGAAAAAGAAAGGAAAGATTTTTTTTTTCCTCCTCAGGAAATGTAGACGTTAACAAGATGTTCTGAGCAAAGCCAGCAAGTCTTTAACATCACTGTTAAATCAATGACTTACTACTAAGCCCAACAGCCGTGAAACCATCAAATTATTCAACCCATCTTGTGTTCATCTCAAGGGAACTTATCACATACAAAGCCTGTGCTCTTGAAGAGCTTTTCTGTTGAAGTGGGTTGTACCTACTAGCTACTTTTCTCTTTCAAGGCAGTTTCTTAGTAAGAGAAAGGGAATGGCAGTGGGGAAAAGTTTTGTTTGTTTTACTGTTTTTGAATTATTAGAATGATAGCTGTCACTGAAAAGGTGTGAGAGGGATAGATTGGGGGGGGTGATAAACTAAGTAAAAAACTAACATAAGAATTCAACACTGCAGTCATCTTAGGTAATACGTTTCTCAAGAACACTCAACAGGAGGACTGATCAAGTATTAGCAAAGTTCAAGGATCACCATCACCTTTCCTCTTGGGAAACACTTTAAAAGTCGTCCTGAGGGGACTTCCCTGGTGGCGCAGTGGTTGAGAGTCTGCCTGCCAGTGCAGGGGACATGGGTTCGAGTCCTGGTCTGGGAGGATCCCGCATGCCGCGGAGCAGCTGGGCCCGTGAGCCACAATTGCTGAGCCTGCACGTCTGGAGCCTGTGCTCCGCAACAAGAGAGGCCGCGATGGTGAGAGGCCCGCGCACCGCGATGAAGAGTGGCCCCCGCTTGCCGCAACTAGAGAATGCCCTCGCACAGAAACGAAGACCCAACACAGCCATAAATAAAAAATAAATAAATAGAATTTGAAAAAAGAAAATGCTCCCTAAAAAAAAAAAAAAAGAGGGAAAGCAATATTTAAAAAAAAAAAAAAATAGTCCTGAGGGTGTGTCGCAAAGGTCAGTAAACATAGATTTACAAATAGAAATGACACCATCAGTGTTTCTGATTCTTCAGATTTGGGATGAAGGACAAGCCTGCAGGTGTCTGTGGGAAGGTGATCAGAGACATCCCTGGAAGAAACTGCCCTGGACATACGGCTCCTTTTGATAAGTTTTACTGCACAGTATCTATTGTCTTGTATCAGGCACAGATTTGATGGTGTTATAAGAAACTTGTCAATTTGGTGTGTGACTCTAATCAAAATAGGACCATCTGAGATTTATTAATGCTGATTTCCTGTTGGGTGAGTGAGCCAACAGGAGGTGTCAATCCGCGTTTGTGTCTGTTCCATGACGGGATAAATGTATGTTACTTTCTATTTACAGAAAATGGCAGTTGGCCTGCTCGTGTGGTGCTGAAATGGGTAAGGATGAATGGTGCAGACAGTTCTGTCAATGGCACTTGAAGCTGTCTAAATGGTTTCTACAAATTCCCACCTACAATGGACAAGGTCAAAAGCATCAAGGAGGTGCCACCTCATTAAGACTGAAATGCACCTGGCTCCAAGCCCCATGCAACCGTCCCTGATGCTAAAATTAGTCCTATAGATGCCTGAGTACTTCTTCTTTCCATCTCATATTTGGTCCCATTAAGCACAGAGGACAGTTAATAAAGGAAGAAAAATTAGCCTAACCGAATTAATTGAGCTCGAGTAGAAGGGAGGGCGAACATTGCCATTCAGTCTATTTCTGAGAGGACAATGGGGCTTTTTTTGGCCCATGATGCTGAGTGCCTGTATTCTGATTTAATTTTTTCTTAGGCTTGAGGTGCACTATCCCTCCAGGAGAGGAAGTTTAAAAGTGTGTCTCTGCTTCAGTTCCTTCAAAAGAAAAGAGTGCTACGTATACCCAAACAAATGAAAACAAACACACACAAAAAAAACAATCACATGAGTAGAACCAGGATGACTAATGGTTCATAAAATGATATCAGTGAACCTTGCATGGTGATTTTCTGTGTAGCGATCTATTAACAGCCCGTTGAATTAATGTTTATGAGCCCTCACCCAAATAGACAGTACTCTCTGAACATATTGTTATTAGGAGAACACGTTTTATCCTCATGCTTAGTTAGGACAAGAATAAACCAACCTGGGCTTCCCTGGTGGCGCAGTGGTTGAGAGTCTGCCAATGCAGGGGACACGGGTTCGAGCCCTGGTCTGGGAATATCTCACATGCCGCGGAGCAACTAGGCCCGTGAGCCACAATTACTGAGCCTGCGTGTCTGGAACCCGTGCTCCACAACAAGAGAGGCCGCGATAGTGAGAGGCCCGCGCACCGCGATGAAGAGTGGCCCCCGCTTGCCGCAACTAGAGAAAGCCCTCGCACAGAAACGAAGACCCAACACAACCAAAAATAAATAAATAAATAAAATTTAAAAAAAGAATAAGCCACCCTTTAGGATTGAAAGAGAAATAGAGACCATTTAGTTCAAATCTTTTTCTGAAAAACCCAGGACCAGTGAGGTTTAAAGACTATCCAAGTGACCTGCCGATTCTTGACAGAGCACTGATCAGATTCTAGGCCTTCTGCAAGCTGTGACATTGTTCTTTACGCTGGACTTCACTGGCCATATTAGTAGGAGTTCCCCAACATTCCTCTTGAATATAAAAATATGTTCTATAACCGTAGTGTCCGTACTTCAGTAGGCTGAAGAGTCATCCAAGTCTTTCATAAAAATTCAGATTCTAGAGACTCACCTCCAGATATTCTGATGTAGTAGATGATGCCCTCCCACCCCACCCCCCAAAAAATCTAGTTTACAAATCTATTTTTAACAAGGCCATGGATGATTCTAATGCAGTTAGACCATGAAACGCACTCTGAGAAACAGAGTTCTACATGACTGAATATAATCCTGATGAATGGGTTGAGAAACAATAAGATTTTTCTTCTGTTTTATGAAAGGCAATTAAATAACTTCCCCCTGCTTTTATCTCACTACCTAAATAGAAGTATTTTTTATCTTCTCAATGAAACTATAATTAGAAAGATTTCAAAGGTCTTGTAGTCCTATCTTGTCTGTTTCCTTCCAGATTCTATGCCATCGATTCAGGCCTAGTTTTTTTCAAGACCATCTTCTTGTGCTAAAATGAGGTTTAAATCAAAATATAACCAAATATAGCTTCATAAGACACCTGTATCTCTTATGACACTAAATACTCTTAACTTTGTGATGGGGCAGTAACAGTACAAACGCATGGACATTCAGAGAGGGGAGAGTATTTTCAGCTCAGGGAAACCCTGCAAAGCGTGTAACAGACACACTGAGCTGAGAACAAGTCAGGAAGGGCAAAGGGGAAGTAACATTTATTGAATGTGTATAATGTATCAGTTATTTTATTTACATAGTGGAAAAAGGGAAACAAAGATGGCAGCAACATTATACTGGGAAGAAAGAATAGATCTTTGTTTAGCTATACTGTGTAACTGATGGATAATTTAGATACTATGAAAACCATCCATTTGCGTATGGTCAAGATAAGCCAGGAGTGAGCTGTCAAGAAAAAATGTGAACGACTTTGAAATAGAAAAAAGAAAAAAATCAGGGAGGGGAGTCCTGTCTGACATACCCTTCCAGGTTACCTTCTTCTTTTACTGAGTTCTTTTAAAACTCTGTCAGTTGCAGAATATTGATAGTAATGCAAGTGATCCTTGCCCATAGACATGTAAATTGTGTCCAGAGGAGAGAGTTTCTTACTGCTCTGTGAATATTGACCATTTTTGCCATTATATACGTGTGATTCTTTGAACTTTCCTTTGAACCAGCTGTAACACCTTACCAGTCCTCTCATTAAATAATGAGTTAAATAAAATATTTGTCATGTGTTAATTTTTAAATGTATTTATACAGTCGTGACTTTACCCTTAAGAAGATAACAATTCTTAACAAAACCAAAGAAAGAAAATTGATCTGCATTAAGAAAGTAAGCTTTTTTTTTTCGTTTCTCCAGGTAGACTGAAAAAAAGGGGGGACAGGGTTGGAGAACAGAGTGGTAGGTGCAAGGGTCAGTAAATCATGACAAGAGAATAAAGCTTTATGTGAAGGGACCAATGAACTGTTGCAATGGCAGGTAAAACCCAGAGACTTTTAGAATGAGAGCACTAACTCTTGAGCGGCTGTGCTTTTTTCCCCTTCCCCACTCACACTCCCAAACTTTTAATACATTCTCCGGCTCACACAGCATGTGTACTGGTCAGTGCCATTTAATAAGGAACAGAGCAGGTAGATGGAGAAGGCAGAACTGAGGTTGGCAACGCAGCAGCACCTGAAGTTAAAGCTAGAAGAGCCCGAGTCTAAGACAAGAGAATTCTCCAAAACTTGCCAGATATCTGGAGGGATGCTGGGTTATCTATCCAATGTGTGATGGAGAGGTGATCCAACTAATATTTATTCATGTTGTTTTTTAAATTAATAAGCTTTGTTTTTAAAGCAGTCTTAGGTTCACAGCAAAATTAAGCCAAGAGTACAGAGAGTCCCCAGATACCCACTGCACACGCCCCCCCACACACAGACAACCTCCCTTATGATGGACACCCTACCCCACACTGGTACATTTACTACAGTTCATGAACCTACATTACACATTAGTATCACCCAAAGTCCGTGGTTTACATTAGGGTTCGTTCTTGGTGTTGTACATTCTGTAGGTTTTCACGAAGGTATGATGACACACATCTACCATTGCAATATTTAATGTTAAGTTTTAAAGGACACATTAATACCAGTTGAATGACTTAGTCATATCCCATTGCCTGACATCCAGGTACCACATTCCACATCTTTCTTTAAGCAGTCAGACAAAGTAAATCTTATTAGCTCTCCTTAGTACAAGAGGAAGCTGAGACTCAGGGAAGTAAATTGACATGTTTGAGCTCAAATAGCAAGTAAGTGATGGAGCTGTATACACTGCCTGACTCCAATATGCCCACTCTTGACCTTATTTTGTGCTACCTCCTAGAGTATCTGTACTTGTGGAAATAGTACCAGGTGAAATATTTTGTTTTGTTTTATTGAGGTACTAAGCAAGTGAAGCTCCAGCCAAAACATTAGCGAAATTAAGAGGACCAGAGAGAAAACATATCGCAAGTAGGTAAATCCTCAGTCAGCAGAGTTGAGCCTACAGTAGCACCAAGGGAAGGTACATGAGCACGTCTCAAGCACTTTTTGGAGCCTTTCAAGAAAAAGAAATGGGTTTATGATTGCGGTGCTCAGGCTCTGAACTCCTTGAATGCAAAGGATTAAGTCCTCACACCTTTCAGGATGAATGATAATTTACCAGTAAAGAGAGACATGTTAGACTTGTCATAGGCAGATTTTGTAATAATCGGGGCTGCATTTGTAAGAGAATCAAGGTTCCACATTGTCAGTTTCAGCTTTTCTTGTTAAATTAACTTCTTCTCCCACAACACATTCTTCGGGGAGGAAACGAAAGAAGGGTGGGGGAAAGGATACATTCAGATGAAGGAAATCTGCTACTAAATTTATCAGACTTCATTTGTTATGAGTTAGAAAAAAAACACTGAGATCAAAACACATCTGCACGTATTTGAGAATCCAAGCTCTTCTCTGTGTTTCTTTTGTAAATCACTGCCACTGCTCTCTACCTCTCCAGTGCAATGTCACCCTCTTCTGTTCCAAAAGCATTCTCACTCTCCCCTTTATGCTTCTTCCTTTTCCCCCAGAGTATCTGTTCAAGCATCAGGTACCGCCTCCTCAAAGAAATCTTCCCTAACCACCTAGCTTAACCCTGACCCTCACTTTTTTCCCTCAGTCACTTCTCTTGAGTTGTTCTCTGACTCCTTCTTTATCCATCTTTATTTTTCTTCCAAGTATTTATCACTAACTGAAATTATTTTACATCTTGATATGTCTATCCCTTGCCCACCCAGCCACAGAAATGTAAGTACCATGAGGGACGTTTTCTGAATGGTTCATTGATATTTTCCCACCATCTAGCATAGTTTCTAGGGCACAGATAATGTTCCCTAAATATTTGTTGAGTCAATAAATGAATAAAATATGTAAGGAGATGGTTAGGGAAAGAAGGAGCCACATGCAGAACTGTCTCTAATTCTTCCCTGTTTCCCCAGTTCAGCTATCTCCCTGGACAAAGAAGCCAATCTCAAGCCTGCCATCACCACACCAGTCCCTAAAGGGACATATCAAGATATGTGTTTGTAATGTTGTAATGTCCTATTATGCTGACTGAAGTTTGACAAGACTATTTTTTTTTTTACCCTCTGACAACCCCCAAGTTACTTCTACATTGGACCAGAGAAATTTGCTTAGAAACCCTAGGCCAACAAAGAAAACACAATGGTGCCCCAAAGCATTTGTGAAATGGATGGGTTTACAAGCCAGGGAAAGTTTTCTTGGTTGCAAGTTTTGTAGACTAGGATTCAGAATTACAAAATTGAATTCAGACCATTCAGGATTGTTCTGGCCACAGTCTATCTTATCTAAGCTATATTTGTGTTTCCAACCCTTCAAGATTCAGAGAATTTTCTCTCTCTCCCAAAACCTGTTTCTAGCTTTCAGTCAGCATGTAGTAACCTGATTAGTCCTGTTCCAGCCCTGGACAGTGTTGTGATACTTTTGTGGGTTATTGCTGTAGTCTTTACAGATTTACAGTGTCTCGGCACCTTAAAAAGGGAGGGCTGGGATGGGGTCTCTTTACAGATATTGGTGAAACCACCTGATCCTTCCAATAGGTTTCTCTTGGCTGAGGTATCCATCATATTATATTCCTTAATCCATTTCTTTCAGTCCCATGTCCAATGCATACAAGCAGGTGAGGGAGGCAACGTTGAAAACAATAGAAAGTTCATGAACTTTACCATTACTGTCCAGAAATTAAATCATGACTGGAACTTTCTAGATGTGTAGTCGTGAGAAAATTAAATTTTCCAAGTGTAAGGAAATTAAACTCCAACATTGAAGTAATGACAATTATATTACAGGATTATCAAAATGCAATGATTTTGATAACAAATTACACATAGTAGTAACTGAATAAATTTTTTTATAATTCCTTTCCACAGGTGGCTGAAGTTGTATGTGCCCATTTGTGAAACCCACCCCTACCCCCAATATTGTTTCTAAGTGAGCATCTTGGTTTCTTCTTCCCACATGCTTGTCTGTGGTAGGTACCATCTTTCCTGAAGCCAGTGGGTGTAAATGGAATTTCCTTACTCCACCCCACCACTCTATTCACCCCCAATCGCAGTTTATCTACTATATTGTGCACGAACACTGTATCATTCATGAATATCACTGCCTCTCAATGACTTTCTTAAACAGAGATCATTAAAATTTCCTGTAGCAAATGAATGGTCAAGATACATAAATCCCAAATAACCTCACTTTCTTTTTCCTTGACACTTTATATGCATTCTGTCATTAAATGCTCACAACAACCCTGAGATGTAATTACACTATTATAACAATTGAGAATTTTGATAGTACAAATCATTTGACCAACTTGACCCATTAGTAAGTGGCAGAGCTGGCCCCAAAAGAGGTGTGTCTGACACAAAAGCCCGAATCTGAAGCTCTCACTTAGCCTCCTTTGATAACTCATTATTTAATTATTTCCATGAAAGAACAGTCTACATTCTCAAGATACCTTAATAGGTACAGAACATAATATTTGTAAACTTGGGTATTTTGGGGTACTTAGTGTTATATAATGTAAATGAGACTCTTCTAAGACAAACAATCTCATTAGAATCATTGATTTAAGAGTTAGAGGTGGGGACTTCCCTGGTGGCGCAGTGGTTAAGAATCCACCTGCCAATGCAGGGGACACGGGTTTGAGCCCTGATCTGGGAAGATCCCACATGCCACAGAGCAACTATGCCTGTGCACCGCAACGAAGAGTAGCCCCTGCTCGCCACAACTAGAGAAAGCCCACACGTAGCAACGAAAGACCCAATGCAGCCAAAAATAAATAAATAATTTTTTTTTTTTTTTTAAAACATTAGAAGTGGTCATAAGATACTAAGACTGAGTGTCCTTTCCTGTCATACAAGCATAGTATGAAAACCCTAATGAAATCTCAGTTGCCTCAAGACAAAACAGGGATTTGACTTACTCATGGTCAACTCATCACATGTGGTTATGAAATAGGTTGCTGATAATAAAAGTTCTACCTCCCAGGACATAAAACTGGAACACCTGCCTGACCGCAGAAAATATGCTCAGTCATACGTAGCATGCTTAAAGGGTCTTCTCGTGCCTCTTCTTTTCCAGATGTGCCGAAGCTCTGAAGTGCCTCCAGACTTGGTGAATGAACAGGTTAAGGCTCAAGAAGATAGCCACTATCAAATATCTCTGCTGGTTTTTTAATCCTTGGGTTTTTTCATAGGCTCAAAAGGCTATTCAGAAAAGTCAAAAAGTTGGTATTTAGAAGATACAAGTCACAGAGTATGAATTTTTTGGATATTCTCTTGGCTGACCCCAATTTCAGAAGTTAAGTTCTGGGAAAGCTATAACCTATGGGACTTCTATAAACTAACAGGAAAATTTTCCTATTCCTAAACTTCAGAAACTAAAATCTACAAGTCAGACTGCAAACAACTTGCAAGAACTGTAACTTTCACTATAAAATCACTTAGGTCCATTTAAACTCTATCGGAAAAGATTTTGAATAATTATAATCATTATGCTCTTAGCATTACAGCACACTAGCTAAAATAATGCTCCCAGTGTTTCTAAAATAATGTGATAATATGCCATATATGTGACATAAAAGATAATTAATTTTCAAAATGACAGCTGCAAAAATCTCTTCCTTTCAATTTTGGAGAGTAAAAACATATTTCTAGATTGTGATTCATACTTTTTCCACTCAAATTTCTTCAGAAGTTGTAGAAAGAACAACATCAAGATTTCAAAAAGGTTTTCAAGACAGAGCATGAAACAATGTATTTGGCAAAGCTGGTCTTCAACTAGGTAAAGAAGGAATGATAAAAGTCAGCAAAAATTTTAGGGTATGAATACTAAATTATGGAAATGCCTATAGCATCCTATTTCAAAGCTTGATTCTAGTCTGAATGTAGGCTAAAAATAGGGTCACCTGGACCCACAGAATTCTCATGTTCCCATCCTGCAGAATGTTGCATGTTTACTAAGGTCGCTCAAGGGTTAATCGTCTCTAACTTCATGAGATATTCACAGGAATTTGCAGAATATTTGTAGAATATGAATTATTTCTTTTGTCCTCCTTGGACTGAAGGCTTGTAATAGTCAAAGGCTGTCCTTTTTTTCATTAAATGTTGGTGGAGATTAACTTTTTTAACTTAGGTGTGGGTATAGACTCATAGGGAAGCGAATGTTCCTGTTTCTCCCTCAAGTTTGGAGGGAAGTAATCTGACACATCACTCAATGAGCTTAAATGCTCCCATCCATATCACAAGGTTTAATCTCTCTCTTGAGCTCCCGAACAAGTTTTCTAACTGTTTTCCATATGTTTCTAAAACTCTATTCTAATAAAGCTGAACTCTTCATTATCCCTTTCCTGTAAACTGCTTCTCTGCTGAATTTTCTGCCTTGTTTAATAGCATTGTATCTTAATCACATGTGCAAATTTGGGAGTGATCCTCAACAGCTTTCTCTTCTTCATCCACTGCATACAGGTACTCAATACATCCTGATGATTCTATTCTCTGTAACACTTCTGCTCTTGACGGTATTCTTGGGTTTTTTGTTTATTTGTTTGCTTTTGTTTCAGCTTAGGCTAATTCAATAACTTCCTAATTAGGCTCACAAACTAAACATTTGCCTCCTTTTTTCACCATGTTGTAACCAAGCAGGACCCTATGGGGCCTTCCAGAGTCAGACACCCACCACCAAGTCCTCAACCTGCCTCTTGTTTGTAGAAAAGCTGTAGTCTCCCAGGCCTCCTCTAAGTCACAAAAGCCTGGCTCAAGAATAAATGATTGAAAGCATGTGAACATGTAATGACAAAAATAACAGTTGGGCCAGGAGAACTAGTAAGAATTCAAACAGTGTATCAGTCATATGGCAGTCACAGAATCTTCAGTTCCTCCCTGAAGTACCTAGATAACAGTGTCCGATGTGCATTTCCTGAGTTGTATTACAGATGCTAAACCCACCAAATGGAAGAAGTTAACTACCTGATGACCATGCGTTAAGTACCTTGCCCCCAGACCTACTGGAGCTTGAGAATTGATCATGATAATCACATGACACTGGCCTGTTACCTCACCATCAACCAGAGAATTGTGCATGAGCTGATCACACACCCTGCAACTCCCTTCCCTCACCTTCCCCTTAAAAACGCTTCCCTGAAACCCATGGGAGAGTTCCAGTCTTTGGAGCACAAGCCACCTTTTCTCCTTGCATGGCCCTTGCAATAAACCTTTCTCTGCCCCAAACTCTGATGTTTCGGTTTGTTTGGCCTCACTGTGCATCAGGAATACGAACCTGGGTTTGATAATATTCCCATCCTTTATCAACCAAACATATAAATCTGGTTAGTTCATTCCCCTCTTCAAAAATTGCAAAGGTTTCCCCACTGCCTCCAAATTCTTATCATGAACTTTAAAATATCTAGTTGCAAATTATCATTCTAGTCTTGTTCCTCTCTCCATAATGCTGTGTGTCCTGTGCTCTAATCAGTTTCAGAATGGGCCCTTAATTTGTGTGTCTTGATATTTTTGCTCCTGCTGCTTCCTCAGTTCTCAGGTCTTTATTAAAATCCTTCCCATCCTTCAAGACCCAACTCAGTTGCCACTATGCCTTTGGAATATCTAACCCCATGTCAGAAAAAAATTGTCTCTTCATTTGGTTGCCTTTAGTTCATTTGTGCATTTACTTAGCACTTATTTCATCTCCTTCCATGCTATCTCAAAAGGCAACATAAGGGTTTTTACGAGACAGCATGCTAATGACATTAGAAAGACATGGGTTACAATTGCAGTTTAGCCCCTTGCTAGCTGCGTGACCTTGGGCAACAAACTTAGTTTAAACTGTCTCGATCACTTTTCATCATCTCTAAAATATGGCTAATGGTAGATATTCCACATAATTATTATGAGGAATAGAGAAATCGATATACTTAACAAATTATCTGCTATAATTTAAAGAAGAGGTGTCAGAAAGAAATATTTTCTCTAAATAGTTGTTACTAAATAAACTCCTCTGATATTTTCCTTCTCAAGAAATAAAGAGCAACAACTTCCAAAATCTGAGACAATAACTCAACAACAACAAAATTGTCTGAATTTTGTAGATGAGTTGGGTTAGTTCCATAGATTGTTTTATCTTTCATCCACCCAGAAGGACATAGGAAATACCCTTCAGGATACAGAGGAGGGCATAAAGCAGATCTTCTAGTAGAGACTGGTATAATCATCACACTAGTTGTTTATATTTCTATTTACTCTTCCCCGCTCTTGCCCTCTAGATTCTAAACTCCTTGAGGATATGAATCTCACCTTACTCATTCCTGGATAACCTCAGTGCCTAAATGAAGTACTGAAGTTCATAATGTTGAATTGAGTTGAATTTAATTTAACCGAATTGAAGATAATCAAATCTATGCTAACTAAATGAGTGCATCAAAAAGAGAAAAATACACTATTTGAGAATCATTTCCGTCCTGCTCTGTTCTATCTCCTTCCCCTCCTGTTCTTTGTTTATACCAGCACAAGGAGCTTCTCCCAGCCTCCCTTTTCCTTTTCTTCCATTAGCTTCCATCTGTTGCTTCTACCGTATTACATCCTTCCTGGGAAGAGTTGCTTTCCCTAAGGATTCACTTTGCTATACTCTCCCACTTCATGATGGACATGTTATTTGTACAATCTGTAGAGTGTTTCATTAGCAGAGATGTGTATGCTAGGAAGTGTGCTTGTTTATTATTCATATTTGTCTTCATGCTGGAACTGTGATTGTTTTTCTCATTTGGGCTCTTCTGTGCCTCTTCAATTTGTCTTTTGTTTGCTCATCTCCCTTCAAAAACAGCCTGACTGCAGTTATAATTGTTTGGATTTGTAACAGATTAGCTGGGCCTTCTGATGTCTGTATAACTTCACAAGAAAGGGAAAATATGCACAAATGCCTCCAAGCCAGCGGGCTTTCAGTTGTTTTCCTCTGCTCTCATCACCAGATAACACCAGGCACTTCCTAAAATGAGTCCACAGCATGTTTGCTGACCTATTAAACCATCTCCTGAAAGCAATCATTGAACTCATCCATCTACTCTGTCAGTATGCATGTCTCTGCTTCCCCCAGTGAAATTAAGAAGATTGAAACCAAGGGTAATTGTAATCCTATTATCAATAACAGCTCTTTCATAACATATTATAGTCAAAGTATTATTTCTATCAGCTTGAAAGTTGGTGGTTAGTAGCAGGATTTTAAAAATCATTTGTCTTAAAGCAGTGTCTAAGAATCACCTGAAAAGTCTAATAAGCACATAAAATTCTGATCCCCAACCCCCAGAAATTCTGATTCAGTGGATCTGGCATGGGACCAGGAATCTGCATCTTTAATAGATTCTCCAGGTGATCCAAGGATAGGTAGTCTGCTTACACTATATTGAGTAACACTGGTTAGAAGTGTGATAATTACCCACCAGATGTCAAAACAACCATAATGTTTAGAAAAAAAAAATCACCTAAATGATCATTAGGGGTAAGGCAATGGGTAAAATGACTGGGTTTTCAACTGGTTGTTTGTTAGATTACGAAAACTAGGGTCAGAGTCTAAAGTTAAGATTGTGTAAATGAGTGTCTGAGACAAATCATCATTTCTGCATTTTGATGCTTCAACCACAACCGGTATTAAACAATGGCTCCAGTATGAGTATCTATTGCCATGTAACAAACTAACCCAAAATTTAGCGACTTAAAATAACAGCGATTATTTCACAGTTTCTGTGGGTCAGGAATTCAGGAAAGATTAGGATGACAAACCATTCTAGTTTGCCTGGGACTCAGAGGATTCCTGGGACATGGGATTTTAAGTGCTAAAACCAGAAAAGTTCTGGGCAAATCAGGACGATTTGGGCTTAGCTGCGTTGTTCTGGCACAGGGTGTCTCAGGTGGATGTAGTCAGATGTCAGTAGCGTCCACTGTCATCTGATGGCTTGACTGGGGCTAAAGGATCTACCTCCGAGATGGCACGTTTATGTGGCTATTGGCCAGATGCCTTTGTTCCTTGCCAGCTATTGGCAGGAGACTTCAGTTCCTCGCTTACACGGTCCTCTTCACAATACGGAAGCTAACATCACCCAGACTCAGCAATGCAAGAAGAGGATCAGGGAGGAAGCCTCATGCTTTTTCATGATGTCGCCTCCAAAGTTGCACATCATTACTTCTGCTTTATTCTATTTGTTAGAGGACAGTCACTAAGTCCAGCCCACTAAAGAGGAAAATCAGGCTTCACCTCTTAAAGGGAGGGAATGTCAAAGAACCTGTGGATATATTTTAAGCTACCACTGCTCCAACGGGAGATGATTTAGTAGCTACTCCTTCCCTCTCACACTGAAAGAACTTCAAGTTAAAATAAAATAATCTCCTCCGGACCTTGGTTTTGGTAGCTGAAATATAGCTGACCTTTCTGGCATTAGGAATTATGTTCTTGTTGCTTTCACAAAAAAAAAAATAAACTTTAACGCTATTTTACTCAAGTAAAGCTCATATTTCTAAGGTAAATGCCAGTAGGTTTCCTTCATAGCTGAGGTTAAGGTGGAAACTTGGCAAGTTCATAATTAACCAGATCAATGTGCTCAATCAAACCAGAAAATTGCTGTCCCAAATTTACTGTATCTTGTTTCATTTTTGCTTTATTCTTTGTCAAATTAGTAACTAAGTAGAGAATGGAAACTAGATTTTAACAAATTAGCTATATGGGGACTTCCCTGGCCGTCCAGTGGTTAAGACTTTGCACTTCCACTGCAAGGGACACGGGTTTGATCCCTGGTTGGGGAGCTAAGATCCCACATGCTGTGTAGCACGGCCACAAAAAACAAAATTACGTTATGTCACCGTAGGAAAGTACTGTTTCTAGCTACTTTATATATATGTAAGGTGAGAAAATTTGTCTAAAAGTTCTTTAAGATCATTTCTATTTGTAATATTAGAAGATTATCTGAATCACTAGGAAATTTGCTGGACCTTAAGATGGAATGGACTCAGCCTTTTTCCCTTTCACTTGAACTTGGAAGAGGGGAGTGTATATCAGTGACCTAGTCAATTCCATTGGCAAGTTGGTATAATACTCCAGTAGCTCCTTTGGGTAATAGATCATCAAAACTTGTGGCTCCAGAGATACAACACTCAAAAAAGCAGACCGTCTTTGAAAACAAAAGGTTCCTGAGAAGTGTGACCCATTCACATATGCTAGAAATCTTCCAGGCTATCCAAATCCAGAAGGCTACAGAAAAGCATGCAATGTGCCGTCTATTTTGTCTATTTCCCATTTTCCATGCCACATGTTACCAACTGATATGTCATAGAGATCAACTCAGTTCCTTAATCAACTTCCCTCTGCGTGTTCTGAGTCATAATCTTTACCTAACACTGATCACTAACAGCCTTAAACATTACTTACATTTCTTTTTCCATTTTCTTCTTCCTTCTCCTTTGTGTTTATAAAATGTAACTAATTTAGTACAGTCTAATACAATTAGTTGGGTTTCTTTTTTCCTTTGAATGATTCCTCTAAAAATGCAGTGACTTGTTTTCTCTAATATAAAAGAGATTTTTTTACATAGAGATATCAATAAACAGTTCAAAAGAGCATCCTAAAATTATAAAAGAAAAAATCTGATATTTATAATAGGAAATCATTACCTTTTAGCACAAAGTGCTTTCCCCCAGATTGCTTTATTTAAATCCTTACAACAAAT